>NW_026712115.1:0-1305704 GCF_030504385.1 Musca domestica | reverse complement strand
CAGGGTCACGTATGCCATTCACAAAGGTTTCGATTTTCATACGGTCCAGCAATGGGTGATCCTCTCCTGGATACGTCATTAGCACCAAACGTTCCACCTCAGCTGCAAAGTCTTGTAACGTCTCGTTTGCCCTCTGTACTCTTCCCCTTAATTCCATAAGGTAGATGTTTCGTTTATGTTCGCCACCGTACTTACGTTCCAGTGCAGCAATAACATCTTCATAGTTGTTTCTAGAAGCGACAGGAATACTCTGTATGACATCAGCAGCACTGCCCTTCAATGCCAGAAGTAGTGCAACCGCTTTGTCGCTGTCGTTCCACGAATTTCTAGAAGCCACTGTCTCGAACTGTAACTTGAAAACATTGATTGACGTAGAGCCGTCGAATACAGGAGGTTTGATTTTTAGTGTGTTATCAGGAACTCGCACCGGACCACCTTTGATTTCCAGTTCCGAAATTTTCTTCTCCAGATTTGTAACCCTATGGTCGTGGGACAGAAATTTCTCGTCAACCGACTGCACTTTCTTATCCAACTCTTTAATTTGGACCTCCACGGTTTCCATTCTCCTTCCAAAAACTTCTGTAATGTACTCGAGTTTCTCGTTCGTTATTCTCGAATTTTCTTCGACTCTTCTGAAATTTTCCTCAAACATTTTGGCTAGCATTTCTCTGAAATCGTCACTCCTGGCAGCTACTGACGAGACTTCCACACCGTTGGATTCGCCCATTTCCGATAAATCCACTTCATCCTTACTGTCAAACTCATATGTATCGATGTTCATACCACGGCGCTCGAACTCATCCAACAGACGTTTTTGTAGTTCAGCCTTGTTGCCAGTAGAGGACAATTCCAATTTATTAAGTTCCTTCTTCAAGTCTTCCACTCGTAGATCCTTAAACTTCATCGTAGTATTATCGTAATCTCACTTCCGACACCAATTGTTACGTTCTTGGATTTTACTTAATCCCGTGTAGACGTTGTTTTATTTCCCAATACAGCTCGTACCAAATAAAACGCGGGTTCTTTCGGATTACGATTATTACAATGATTTTATTCACACAACTTTACTTTGCACTTTACTCGACGGTTTCAATTCGCGATCTGATTCACAACTGACTAACTGCCTTTCCATTTCCCCTATTTATATGAGCCTCGCCTGTCGCTACAGAAGTTTCTAGACGATCTGGTAACGCCTAGATTACGAACAATCTACCAATGCAACGAACACATACAAACTTACATTGAGTGAACAATAACAACAACACATACAAACTTACATTGAGTGAACAATAACAACAACACATACACAGGCGAGGGGGTAACAAAGAAAGAGGAATTAAGCGATCATCAATGATGACGTTTAACAAGAATTGTACGTCAGCAACAAAATAGAAAATGAAAGAGGAAATGGAAGGATGTAGAAAAATCTATACAGTAGTTGTTGTTGTGAAGTTATTCAAATAAACTGCGTAGTAGAAATTTACGTTACAATTCAAATTCTTAAATTAACGGAATTCATCTAAATTAACTTAAATCTAAAGTTATATTCGTAACAGTATCATTTACAAGAAAAATAGTTTGTGGATGTGTAATGTTTAACAAGTTGGCATGTTACAAAACACTTGCAATTCAAGATTTTGAACACAGTTTCCACTGCAACACACATTAAAACAACTTTGGAAACACAATTCACAGTTATTGGGAATAATGAGTTACTGATTTCAATAACTATTACCAAATATTTGAAATACACAAAGAGGAGTAATATGTCAATAATACCCAACATTGTCGAAAAACTTCTTTTTGTTAAATGTGTAGGTATAAAAAATTTAAAAATTCATTTGTTATTTATAGCACTGTGCGACAAAATTCAAGTGATAGATAGACGCATCAAAGGGTTTTTAGAAATTCGAATTTTAAGGCTACGAAAAGTTCCAAAATGATACCGTGAGAATTTTTAGAGCTAAAAACTTGAAATTTGGTATGAAAATCAAGGTAAGTAAGTTTGATATATAAAAGTGGCTTAAGTAAGTAAGTAAGTTTGATATATAAAAGTGGCTTAAAAATATGTACTAAGTGAGCAAACTGTATTAAATGGAACTAAATTTGGAACTTTTTGGTTTAGGGTGAAAGAATTAAGCTGGAATTTCGGAATTTTGTATTGAGATGTCTGTCGGTGGTAGGTTTGTGATATAGATATGATTTGTACTACAAGTGCAAGAAAAGTACCAGATACTGTATATTTGACAGAATTTTGTATTATGTGAACATGCTGTACTTGAAATCTGAAATTTGGTATTAGGTCGCTTTTCATGCGTAGCTTGGGAGGTAGTTTCGAAATTATGTACTATAGTTGTACGAAAAGTATCGAATGATATTAAATTTGATATTGGGATAGAGATAAAAATTGGAAATTTGATACTCTCATTTCTGATGGTATTGGGTTTGAGAATTGGTGGTAGTTTGGAAATGCGGCCTTTATTTGTACAAAAAGTACTAATTGGTAATTTATTTGGTATTGGGCGAAGGGATAGAACTTGAAACACGAAATTTAATATTGCGGTATCTGTTGGTATCTGGAATTTTGTTGCAAATATGTACTACAATTGTACGAAAATTACTAAATGGTATTAATTTTGGCATTGAGTAAAGGAATAGAGCTGAAATCATAAAATTTGATATAGATGTCACTGTTGCTATCTTGGATTGAAACATGGAAATGTGTACTATAATTTTACGAAAAGTACTAAGTTATAGTAAAGTGCTATATTGGTACAATTTGGTATTGTCCGAACGGATAATGTGCGAACAGTTCTAAATTTAAAGCAGTTTGATTTGGAGTACACTTATGATGCAGGAATTTTAAAATTTTGTAATGTGTTCCTAGTTGGTCGCTACTCGTGTGTAGCCTGGACATATGGAGATTTTTTCGGAAATATGAGCTATAATTGTTTAAAACGTACTAAATTGTACTAGTTTTGAATAAATTTTGGTGTCTGGAGCTGAAATTCTGAAATTTGATATTAAGGTCATTGTTGTATTCTGGGGTTTACATATGGAGTCGTTGAAATAGTTTTGAACCGAAAAAAGTAAAAAAGCAGTGCGTTCGAACTTTGAATACCCTCCACATTTAAAAATTCTCAAAAAGATAAAATTCGTTAAAAATACTTTTTAAATCTTAAAAATTTCGAATGTAGCCATTAAATTTGGTTCTATGACGTGGACCTGCATAGGCGTCTTTTGTCATAAGACATTATAATATTCAAATACGAAACTTGAAAAAATCCACAGAATAATGTAGTTAAACTCATCAAAATACCGAATATAGAGAAGAACCGATATATTGGGCTTATACGAAGACCTGGACCTGCATAGCCAATTTTCTATCATAGAATGTAGTACCCATTATGAACACTAAATACGAAATTTGAAATAATTCCGGTCAAAAATATCGCTAAAATCATTAAAATACCGAATATCGGGGGGTGCCGTTGTATGGGAGCCATACAATATCGTAGATCTATGTAGACAATTCACTTACAGGGGGTGAAGTACACAGAAGGAACTCCTTGTGTGGGCTTTGAGACAATTTCATTGAAAAATGTGGCTTAACTCATCAAAATACCGAATATATGGAGGTACCGTTTTATGGGGGATATGCCATATCCTGGAGTAATATAGACAATTCTTTTCTAGGGACTAAAGTGCTAAGAAGGAATTCCTTGCGTGGAATTTCAGACAATTCCATTGAAAAATGTGGCTAAAATCATCAACATACCGAATATCGGGGTACCGTTATAAAGGGGCCATACTATATCGTAGACCAATATAGACAGTTCTCTTCCAGGGTACTAATAAAGAACTCCTTGTATAGAATTTCAGACAATTCCATTTATAAACTTGACTACAATCATCAAAATGCCGAATATCGGTATGTACTGTTATATGGGGGCCATACGATATCGTGGACCATACAGGGTGAGATAAAAAAAACTGTAACCAATTCAGACTGCTGTCATTTCTAAGCGTACAAAAGCATTTTGGTGAGAATTTTCCAGAAAAAAGTTATTCGTGATGGATATCGTTAGAGCACAATAAGAATGTAAATATACGACATACGTGCTCTTCTTTTTCCACTCATTTTGAAAACCAATTTAATTTCACAGTGTAGCTAATTGTTGCGAAAACTGCCAACATTGATATTCTCAACTTTGAACATCATGAACATTTAAGAGCTTCAAGATAACACAGAATGCCTACAATTGACCTTGAATCTCGGCCACAATCCAAATGCAAGTCTGCAATCACAAAAATGATACACTCTGCTCTGTTTTAGTATATAAGTATGTCCCACACTGTGGTTATGCCTGTGACGTCGAACCCGACTTATAATTTTGTCTAACATTTATTTTATTTTGTTTTGTTTCTTGCAATCCATGTTGGTTTTTTGGTGATTTTGAAAACCTGTTTTTGATGTTTGAAAAGCTATAAGACAAAAAGATGACTGCATCATCGTCTGAGCACCAGACTTTGAAATTACTCTTGGTTAGAACTTCAGCAGTTTAAAAGTGATCTATTGAGATACAACAAGTAAAAAGCAGTAAGTTCGGCCGGGCCGAACTTTGAATACTCTCCACCATTTGGAACGAATTTGGCAATTTTCAAAAAAATAAAATCCGTGAAAAAATCTGTTAAATGAAATGGAGCCTACATATAATGGTCTAACGACGACGTGGACATGCATAGCCAATAAGCCATTACAATATTTAAATGGGAAACTTGACAAAAAAATCGATAAATAATGTAGCAAAAATCATTAAAATACCGAATATAGGGAGGTACCATTATATGGAGGATATACAAAAACGTGGACCTGCATACGAAACTTTTCGTCATAGGCTGTAGTACCCGTTACGAACTATAAATACATAATTTGTAACAATTCCGATGAATAACGTCGCTAAAATCAATAAAATACGGAATATCGGGAGGTACCGTTATATGGGGGCTATACGAAGACGTGGACCTGTAGAGACAATTTTCTCACATAGGCTGTATTACCAATTACAAACTTCAAATACCAAATTTGAAGGAATCCCGTTGAATAATGTCGCTTAAATCGACAAAGTACCGAATATCGGTAGGTACCGTTATATGGGGACTATACCAAAACGTGCACCTACATAGCCCATTTTCAATACCAAAAGTCCTGCAGACATAATATACATTTGAGTAAAATGTTATTAATCTACTTCAATTCGTTCGGAAGCTAGAGTGATTTCCACAGACGGACGGACGGACGGACATCGCTAAATCGACATATAATTTTATGCTGATCAAGAATATATGTACTTTATGGGGTCTAAAATGCATATTTCGAGGTGTTACAAACGGAATGAGAAACTTAGTATACCCTTCTTACTATGGTGGAGGGTATAAAAAGTTAACAATTCTTTTAAAATCCCAAGATTGCAGAATATTAGCAGTTATCGTTATATTGGGGTCCATACGAAAACGTGGATGTGCATAGGCAATTTTTGTCATAGCCATTATAGTATTGAAATACGAAACTTGAAACAATTCCCCTGGGGGTGTTTGTCAGTTCTTCTATTTGGAGCGTCCCTACTGGTGGATAGGGGGGATGGATGATCATACACGTCTCAGGGGATCTTCAGATTCCCCGCGGACGAAAAACTGACTACGGGGGTGTTCCCCTAAAACAAAAAACAAAGATGGGAGAAAGAAAAATTAATAAAGTTACGGTGCAGGGCCTATATAAGCCAGTACCGACGGGTGTTTGTGATCTAGTCTGAGTCTCACCCCCTTCTTCATCCAACGATCGTGAGCAAATTTCTCACGCAAATGTGGGTGCCTTGGTTTCTGTGGTCAAAGCCTTCGGCAAAAAGATAGACAGAAAGTCTGAGGAACTCCGGGGAAGCTTACGCTCGACCCAGCCTTCAACGACAGGTAGCGCCTTAGATTCCGAGTCTGACAGCAGCAACAACAATACTACCGTTTTGCAGATCCCAATAAAGGAGGAGGTGAAGATGATAGAAGAAGTGAGTGATAGCTTGGCGAAGCTCGCAACAAAAAGAAAAAGCTGTCTGGGGCTCAACGGCGTAAGTTCAGGAAGCAACAGATGAACAAAAATGCAAAGTCGCAGGATGTTCCAAAGGGGCCTACGAATATTCCCAACACTTCCTTGGAGGGTCAGGTCCCCTGAGGAAAAGAACGCTAGAAACCAGTGCAAAAGAGCTTCCCACCAACAGATGCTCAGGGCAAACTCAGTCAAGGACCTCGCAAAGGAGGCTGTCACAAGAATCCTTTGACTGAGAGCAAAGTTAGCCCCAACACCTCCTTGGAGGGTCAGGTCGCCTGAGGAAAACAACACTAGAAACCAGCGCAAAAGAGCTTCCCACCTACAGATGCTCAGGGCAAACTCAGTCAAGGACCTCGCAAAGGAGGCTGTCACAAGAATCCTTTGACTGAGAGCGACAAAGTTAGCCCCAACACTGTGCCCTGTAATGAAATCGACTGCTAAACCTGGGGTTTCTGAGAAGAAATCTCTTCCCAACAGAAGCGGAGGCGGACCGAGAAAACGGGTAGAAAGCCGCCATCATATGCTAAATCAGCTAGGAAGCATTATAGGGACGAAATGCATTACGCATTGATCAATACCAACAAAGGTTAAGGCAACTTACCAAAAGACCACTGAAACAATAGAGGAAATTGTCAACAACAAAATCTTGGACCACATAATGAAGGCGGTGTTCTTTAAGCTTGCTGCACATGCAAACACTGACGTCCTAAGGGAGATTATCGGTAATATAAAACCCTCTGGAATGAAAGTCCTCGCCTAACTAAAGCAACGGTGTACGTCAACGGATTTGACAGGAAGTTCGAGATGGAACGTTCGGTCTACTGGAAGAACTATTATCAAGGTCTGTTCATTACCAATACAGGGTCTCGGCAGAGAGCTTGTATAATATGTCACAAAAATTGTATGGTGTTACATACGAAATAACAAACTTAATATACCCTCCATACTATGGTGAAGGGTATAAAAACTATGTATGTATATCATTTATAAGTATTGACAGGACGACACTGCCGATGACTGTAGAATTTTTTTCTTATTAATATTTGACTTAATTCCACGCGTGCATAACTCAACAATTGAGTGATATTGTGTATATAGATAAGCACCATAGTGTGACCGCTTTATGGGTGAACAAAATATTCCATGTGCCAAAATGTTTGCCTGCAAAAAAAAATAATATAACAAAATTCAAATAGACCGTTTTAATTGAAATTTAATTCCGTAAAAGAAACATCTAGTTTTGCCAGATTGGGAAAGAATAACCTGTTTCCCCTATAACGGAATGGCATTCTCCATGTGTATCTATCGCAATGACGTGAACTCTTAACAATACAACAATAGAAATAGCTACTTATATCCAAAGGTACAAAAACAAATCAACTGCGAGTTATGTTAATTATATAGAAAAATTCAGATACAAAATAACGCATGCATTTCAATATCTATATATATAAATGTAAGTTGTGTTAGTTACTACGCTTATAACTTAAGAACCGCTGGATTAATTTTAACGATTCACACAAATTCGGAGTTGTCTACTCTCCGAAAAGGATAATATCCAAAAAAAATCGCGTAAAAATGTGATATATTAACATTTTCATTTTGACTTTTCAAATGTACAATAGTAATGTTTTATTTTGCATGATTTTTTTCCATTTTGACTTACTTTTTTCTAATGTACATTTGTAGTGTTTTTTTATATTTTATTTTTGAATTCGAATATTTATACCAATTTATTTAATTGACTTGATTTCATAAGAACTGAAATCGATGGCGGGTTACATGGAAGTGTAATACCGAATTATATGATGGCGAAACGGAATAGATGATATCGAAATGATTTAACGCGATCACACCAAAGTTAAAAGATAATTACTTTTTCAAAATCGCTAAAAAATCATGAACAAGAGATCTCATTGCATTGCTGTAAAAAATCCGCGAACAAGTTAAAGATTTTTTTCAATTTGTTATTCTTTTTTTTGTCATTTTTTTTTCAATTTGTACTATCATATTGAATTCAAGGGATTTTTTGTGAACAAAATAAAGAATAATATTTCACCATATACAATTTTTAACCAAAAAAAAAAAAAAAAAAAAAAAAAATGAAATAATTGCGAAATAGGATGTTAACTGACATTAACCTTCAACTCCAGGGCCTACGTCATGGTTCAGCTGGGACTTTTAGAAAGAAAAGGTTTTATATCCTTCCAGAAATTCTTCCCAAACATTCAAAATACCTTAAATCGCAAGTCTTTATATCGATCATAACTCACGGATAAGGGAACAACCCGATTTCATATTTATATAACCATCTTTGATTTAAGCTATTTTTGGGGTCTTGGCCACTTTTTTCATTTTTTGGCCCTTATTTGCCATTTTTGTTTCTAAAGGGGTAGAGAACCTCTTCGCATACAATTTGAAATTTTCAGAGTTGGGCCCATATTGGTCTTGACCACATTCATCAATTGATTTGGCTAAAAAATTTAATTTATGCCACCCTGGGGTAGGGAACCATCATACAGATAATTACCACATAGGAATTTATTTAAGTAAAGTCCCCACATTGGAGTATCCTTAAGTAATCTTTCACATCTAATGTGTGGTCAGAAAAGAAAATTTTGTATTCTATTGAATTTTTAACCCCCAAGAGAATATTGGTTGGGAACGTAGATTTGGGATGTACATATATATGAAATAAATTGTGGAAACGTGAACAAATCTATATATATAAATGTAAGTTGTGTTAGTTACTACGCTTATAACTTAAGAACCGCTGGATTAATTTTAACGATTCACACAAATTCGGAGTTGTCTACTCTCCGAAAAGGATAATATCCAAAAAAATCGCGTAAAAATGTGATATATTAACATTTTCATTTTGACTTTTCAAATGTACAATAGTAATGTTTTATTTTGCATGATTTTTTTCCATTTTGACTTACTTTTTTCTAATGTACATTTGTAGTGTTTTTTTATATTTTATTTTTGAATTCGAATATTTATACCAATTTATTTAATTGACTTGATTTCATAAGAACTGAAATCGATGGCGGGTTACATGGAAGTGTAATACCGAATTATATGGTGGCGAAACGGAATAGATGATATCGAAATGATTTAACGCGATCACACCAAAGTTAAAAGATAATTACTTTTTCAAAATCGCTAAAAAATCATGAACAAGAGATCTCATTGCATTGCTGTAAAAAATCCGCGAACAAGTTAAAGATTTTTTTCAATTTGTTATTCTTTTTTTTGTCATTTTTTTTTCAATTTGTACTATCATATTGAATTCAAGGGATTTTTTGTGAACAAAATAAAGAATAATATTTCACCATATACAATTTTTAACCAAAAAAAAAAAAAAAAAAAAAAAATGAAATAATTGCGAAATAGGATGTTAACTGACATTAACCTTCAACTCCAGGGCCTACGTCATGGTTCAGCTGGGACTTTTAGAAAGAAAAGGTTTTATATCCTTCCAGAAATTCTTCCCAAACATTCAAAATACCTTAAATCGCAAGTCTTTATATCGATCATAACTCACGGATAAGGGAACAACCCGATTTCATATTTATATAACCATCTTTGATTTAAGCTATTTTTGGGGTCTTGGCCACTTTTTTCATTTTTTGGCCCTTATTTGCCATTTTTGTTTCTAAAGGGGTAGAGAACCTCTTCGCATACAATTTGAAATTTTCAGAGTTGGGCCCATATTGGTCTTGACCACATTCATCAATTGATTTGGCTAAAAAATTTAATTTATGCCACCCTGGGGTAGGGAACCATCATACAGATAATTACCACATAGGAATTTATTTAAGTAAAGTCCCCACATTGGAGTATCCTTAAGTAATCTTTCACATCTAATGTGTGGTCAGAAAAGAAAATTTTGTATTCTATTGAATTTTTAACCCCCAAGAGAATATTGGTTGGGAACGTAGATTTGGGATGTACATATATATGAAATAAATTGTGGAAACATGAACAAATTACAAATATAAGAAAGTAGCACGGGACCGAATATTTGTTGAATCATCATTGAATTATACTATGATGAAAATATGGACTTTAAGGGGTCTCCAACTTACAATTTAAATGGCAAATAAAATTAATTGCCATCTTATCATTCTGCCCTCAATTATGAGGCGGATAAAACTATTTTTACTGATTTAAATCACGCGAAATGCTATGACATGCTATATTTTTGATTTGGCCTCTATTTGTCATCTTGGATTATAAGGGGTAGAAGAAAGTTTTCAATGCAGGTCGATGTTTCGGAGTAGTGCCCATACAAAGAAGGTACCTCCTAATTTTACCATATTTCAAAGAATTTGGCTAATAATGTGTAATAGGGGGGTGAAAATCTAAGTGCTAATGGGTTTAAAAAAGTAATTATTTTTGGCTATTCTTAAATCCTTCAGCCCTCAATTATATAGTATACAAAATACAGTAAATTCCAAATTACTGCTCATTTGACTGGAAGATTTTGCTACGATTTTAACCATATTAAAAATTAATTTGATCCCTTACATGGCGATAAGATCGATATATACTTTTTAATAGATTTGTATAGCACATCCACACAGTTGAAGCCCACGGTTTAAATATTGAAGCCCACGGCTTTAAAAATGGGTACATGTATTTTAAAACACTTTTAATCGACCTGTACATAAACACTTATATCAGTCATATCTGTGAATGCTTGGACAAATGCGTAATAGACAAAAACTACTGGCCGGCAACGCGGACCGGGCCAGCTAGTAATATATATTTGATTTTTTCTACTTCAGTGAAAGAATCAATTTTTTGATTTTTTCATAAAAAAAGTAAACAATTTGTACATATTTAGCTATATGCATATGTGAAGAATAACACTAAACAACAAATCAAAATATTACGCTACGTATTAAAATTAAATGTCATACTATGGAAACGTATTCGACGTTTCGAACCGAAAAGTCTTTAAGTCAGAGTCGGTTTTTTAGTTGTAAAAAGGAAAAGTCGAATTTTTGATAATAGAGATTTGTCGAACAATCTAAAATCATAGATCCGAAATGCGTGCTAGTTTCACTTTATACTGTGAGTGTGACATGTGGTCTCAACAAGATGGTGTAACATACCACACAGCACGCATAACAATGGATTTATTGAGAGGTGAATTCGGTGAAGAATTTATTCCACGTTCGTGGCCGTTCGATTGGGCTCCTAGCCCTGCAGACCAGTGGTTCCCAAAGTTAACTGGATAGCGAACAACCCAATAAAGAGTTAAGAAATTGCGACTCACCTATTGGCTAACAAAAACGAACTTTTAATACCCTTCAACATTTGGAAAAACAAACTGTAAAATAATTCCATTAAAAAAATCTTAAAAATTACGAGTATTACGTGTTACGGTCGAATGGGGCTATACGAAAACGTGGACCTTTACAGGCAATTATCTACCAGATAAGGAGGTGCCTATTACGAACTCCAAACACAAAGTTTAAAATTATTCTGTTGAAAAATGTAGCTAAAATCATCAAAATACCGAATATCGGGGGGGTACCGTTATATGGGGGCTATACGATATTGTGGACCTATACAGATAATTCTCTGCCGAGGTGTAAAGTACCCACAAGGAACTCGTTTTGTGGATTTTTAGACAATTCCGTTGAAAAATGTGGGTAAAATCATCAAAATACCGAATATCGGGGGGTACCGTTATAAGGGGGATATACGATATCGTGGACCTATATAGACAATTCTTTTTGAGGAGGTAAAATGCCCACAAGGGACTCCCTTTGTGGAATTTCATACAATTCCATTGAAAAATGTGGCAAAAATCATCAAAATACCGAATACCGTGGGGGTACCGTTACATGGGGGCTATACGATATCGTGGACCTGTATGGACAATTCTCTGCCAAGGTATAAAGTACCCACAAGGAACTCCTTGTGTGGATTTTCAGACAATCCCGTTGAAAAATGTGGGTAAAATCATCAAAATACCGAATATCGGGGGTACCGTTACATGGGGGCTATACGATATTGTAAACCTATATAGATAATTCTCTGCCGAGGTATAAAGTACCCACAAGGAACTCCTTATGGGGATTTTCGGACAATTCCGTTGAAAAATGTGGTTAAAATCATCAAAATACCGAATATCGGGGGGTACCGTTATATGGGGGATGTACGATATCGTGGACCTGTATAGACAATTCTCTCTCAGGGGGTAAATTACTCGCAAGGAACTACTTGTGTGGATTTAAGACAATTCCATTGAAAAATGTGGCTAAAATCATCAAAATGCCGAATACCGGGGGGTACCGTTATATGGAGGCTATACGATATTGTGGACCTATATAGATAATTCTCTGCCGAGGTATAAAGTACCCACAAGGAACTACTTGTGTGGATTTTCAGACAATTCCATTGAAAAATGTGGCTAACATCATCAACATACCGAATGTCGGGGGTACCGTTATATGGGGGCTATACGATATCGTGGACCGATATAGCCCATCTTCGAAATTGACCTGCCTGCAGACAAAAGAGAGATCTGTGCAAAATGTAGCTTCCTATCTTAATTCGTTTAGACTGTAGCGTGATTACAACAGACGGACGGACAGGGCTAAATCGTCTTAGAATTTTACGCTGATCAAGAATATATATACTTTGTTGGGTCTAAAATGATTATTTCGCTGAGTTACAAACGGAATGACGAACTTAATATACCCTCCATACCTTTTTTGATGGAGGGTATAAAAACTGCAACAAAGTCAAACGCCATAATTTTTAATTTTTTTTTTAATTTAATTGAATGTGAAGCTTGATTTGTAGGTAGTTAGGAAAAAACTGAGAGTTCCTTAAGATGGGCGATATATATCCATTTACCACTTTAACTCTAATAAATTTACCTGCGTTCGAAAATAAACAGTACACAAACGATTTCGGGTTAATTGTGAACCAAATGGCCAATATAAGTCCTAATGACCTGAATTTGGGTACATCGCACCTAATTCAGTCTGGAAGCAAGTACATCAAATTTTGAGAAAATCGGTTCAGATATAGGTATATATATTTTTCATCCAATTTGGTGTTTTAAGTCCCTCACATGCATAATATTCACTCCGGACATTGGGATACTGCTCGAAAAAACCTCTGTCAAATTTTATCGAGATGGGTTCAGATTAGGATACAGCTCCTATATACGTCTTTATCTGATATCAGGTTTATTGTGAACCAAATGGCTAATATCAGCCCAAATGGACTGAATTCATCCTTTAAACCAGTACTTCAAATTTGGTGAAAATCGGTTCAGATATAGCTATAGCTCCCATATATATGTTTCATCCGATTTGGTGTTAAAGTTCCTCGCATTCGTAATATGCATTCGACCACAATGATATTTGGTACCAGATATCTTAGAGCTCAGAAATACCCTTATATAAAAGGTTAATATGTCTCCGTCAAATCTAGTAAAAATCGATTCAGAATTTGATATGCCTCCCCCATATATTAGTTCCCTCTGAAACCAAATTATAACTGCTCTTAAGCCAAATGATCTACTTCAAATAAATTCTTTTGTTACGGGAGCTTTACTAAATATGCAGAGTGGTGTAGGGTATCATATAGCCGGCCCCGTCCGACTTTTGACTTTTCCGCGCTGACTTTTGCATGAAAGACGAATATTATTCTCAATATATTTTTCATTCTACATGGGTGATCTCATTAACTCTGGCCCCTTAAAATTCCCATGCTCCCTCAATGGATCCAGACGAAATGTCGCACAGTGTATTTTCAGAAACAAACAAATATTTCGTCATGTCTGCATCCAGAAGCATATCAACAAACAGCCCACAAAACACTTTCAAGCTTTGTGTCATCACACACACAGCGCATAACATTAATGTTTCATTTCTTTCATGCGTTATTTTTTCTCGTTTTTTTTTTTGTTTCGTTTTCCCTTTTCATTATTTTTTTCGATGTGCAAATACCGGGATAGGGGTTCGCACGAAGAAGATAATAGAATTTTTTTATTTTTTTTTTTCATTCTTTGGGCTCCATAGAACGTTAACGTTGCTTGCAAACTGAATATACCAAAATTCAATCAGTCTTAGAACGAACATCAGGCGAAGCGCACATCCCAGTTGATGTGTGCGTGTGTATGTGTGCGCGTTTTTGTCCCAAATTATAAACAATAAGCATCATCAAATAAATAATATATAATAACAATAAAAAAAAAAAAAAACTAATTCGAAAAACATTAAATCATCAAGATGTGTTGTTGCACGGTCAGATGTTGGAGTTTATTCCTGGCCTGGTCAAATCTAATTGGCTGTGTTATTGGTTTTATTCTCACCGTGGCCTTGATATTCGTTGGCGCTAATAGCGAAATGCAGGGTAAATTGACAAAAGAAAATGTTAATTAATTCAGAAAAAAACTTTAATTTGTTATTGTGATATAAGGCATTTTGAATGCAAGCAAAAATATATTAAAAAAACAACTTGTGTATATCAAAAATTTCTAACGTTGCAAACATATGGCAAAGTTATAAGAATATATGTACATATCATAGATGTTTATATATGTACATATACAGTTATTTAATTAGTAATTAATTAAAATGAGTTAGCCACGTCCCACGTCATAAGCCTATCCCTGGATTATAATTATTGTACTCTAACACGAGATAACAAGGACCTAATCAACAGTTTATTATCTACTGACATTGTGAGTGTGGCGCCCAACTGTATGTCCTTGAAGTGTTTGAAAAAATGTTTTTGAAGTAAAAATTCATAATTTTTATCCAAAATTTATAAGCGTTGTATAAAATAAAGATAAAAAGTTTCAGTTGGTGTTCCGATAGATATATAGCCTCAGAATTTGGGCATATGAATTTAGTTATTGCAAGAGCCTTGGCCATATTTTCCGATCGATTTGACTGAAATCGGAAATTTGCAGATAACAGTTTTTCGGAATCAGTGCATTTTAAGTATATAGTAATACAGTAATATAGTGATACAGTAATACTGTAGATAACAAATAAAAAACATTAAGTTTTGCCGGGCCGAACTTTTAATACCCTCCACCTTTGGGTAAAGAAAACATTTTTATATAAAAATATCTGAACTTAAGCGTGTTTTTATTTTAAACTTCATATACCAGCAAGACCATTTGGATAATGCAGTAAACCTTATCAAAAAACTATAAAGTGAATGAGGCAGCTATATGGGATCATACCAAAACGGGAACCTCTATGGACAGTTTTTCACTTCAAGGATTTTCATCTATCAAATCTTCCAAAATACCAAATTTGAAACAGTTGTGTGTGTAAATGTGACTATAATTATCAAAATGTCGAGTGTCGGTGGGTATCGGTATATGTGCGCTATATGATAACGTGGACCTATAGTTTCAATGTTCTACCGCCGAAAATTTGACAAAAATAATCAAAATGTACCATTAAGTGGGGACTAAACGATAAGGTGGACCTATACATATTATGTTCCGCCACAGGAGCTAGAACCCATTACGAACTACAAATACCAATTTTTAGACAAATCCGTGGAAAAATGTGCAAAAATTATCAAAATATCGAATATTACCTGTCGATATTCGCTATTTTGATTATTGCGTTATATGGGGGCTATACCAATGTTTCGCCATACGAGCTAGAGCCCATTATGACCACAAATACCAATTTTAAGACAAATCCAATTTTAAGACAAATGTGGCAACAATCGTCAAAATACCGAATATCGGGAGGTACCTTTAAATGGGGGCTATACTAAAACGTGGACATATACATACAATTTTTCGCCATACGAGCTGGAACCCATTATGACCCACAAATACCAAATTTCAGACAAATCCAATTATTAAGACAAATGTGGCAACAATCGTCAAAATATTGAATATCGGGACGTACCTTTATATGGGGGCTATACCAAAACGTGGACATATACATACAATTTTTCGCCACCAGAGCTAGAAAACATTATGACCTACAAATACCAACTTTTAGACAAATCCGTGAAAAAATGTGGTAAAGAATCGTCAAAATAGCGAATATCGAGAGTTACCGTTACATGAGGGATATACCAAAACGTACAAATTGTTCTGCTAAATGTTGATGCTCTACGTCAAATAATGTGGGCTATATCTTGATTTCAACAGTCAGACAGACGATGTCCGTCTGTTGACTTAGAAATTTATGCTGATCAAGAATATATATACTTTATGGAGTCTATGGCGAATATTTAGGGATGTTACAAACGGAATGACAAAGTTAATATACCCTCATTTCCAAGGTGGAGGGTATACAAATAAGGAGAATATATTTAGGTCTCAAACGACTTAACGAAGGGGTCTTTCAAATCCTTTTTTTATACCTTACAACACTATGTGTTGGGGGTATTATAAATTTGATTGGGCCAAAAATTATGTAACTCCACGAAATATTGGTTTCCCACGTAGGAAAGTATATATGGATCTTCCTACCTCACCGAGCTGAGTCGATCTAGCTATGTATGTCCGTCCGTCCGTCTGTCCATGTTAATTTGTAATCACTCTACAGGTCGCAATTATGGCCCGATCCTCACGAAATTGAAAATGGAGGTGGGGTTGAGGCCAGAATAGAACCCTATTTCTTTTGGAGATGATCGCATAATATTTAGGGGTTGAAATGGACCAAAAACTGATAAATATCCCCTTTTATTGGAGTTGCTCTACAGGTCGCAATTATAGACTAATCGACGCGGAGCTAGAGCTTAGGGCTGGGCAGAAGCCTTCCAATTTTGATGGTCATCGGGTAATATTTAGTGGGTGAAATACACCATAACATTTGTGTTAAATAAAAGTCAAATTTTCCATTAAACCGCGAATATTTTTAATGCCGGCGAAATCATAAATATACGATCAGGTCAATTCTGACCGTTACGCAGATGCCGATAGTAAGAATATCGGATATATATAGCGAAATATATACAATTTGTATATAGAAAGGAAGGGGATGTTAGCTAGAATGCTTATATCTCAAAAATGGCTGGACCGATGTTGACAAATTTTGTCAATTTAAAATGCCCTTTTGGCATAAAAGTATAAAATCTAAAAAAAAATCGCATAAAAAGATGTCAATAATGATGTTCATATAGATTTTGTAGTATTTTGTGACATTTTTTTTTCATATTTTTTATCGCATGCGATTTTTTCAATTTGACTTATAATAGTGAATTGTACATTTTGTTATATTTTTTTACAACACAGGTTGGGGTTATTATATACAGATTGCAATTATCCTCACGAAAAAGGGTTGGGTTAGGCTCAGAATGGCTAGGCCTATTGTTTTCAAAGACGCCCGCAATATATTTAGGGATTGAAATGGACCAACAACTAAAAATGTTCCTGATGTTGCAGCCGTTATAAAGGCCACAAATAGAAACCAAAGGACACGAAATCTCGCATGAAGTTAGAATTTAAGACAGCGGGTAGAATTTACCACTACTTTTGTGTAAAAAAATACCAGCATTATTTACAGGTGATATCCGAAATACACAATAGGCGAACTTCTGGCTTTTTTGTGCTGATTTCTTTGACGAGTATAGCTAAATATCGTAGACAGTATGGAGACACTGAGGGGCCTCTTGTTTTTAGAGATGATCGCAAAATATTTCCTGATCACACAATTGAAGCCAATCGACACGCCTGAGAAGATAGTTAAGCACAAGGAAGAATTCTGGCATATATATATTTTTATATTTTATTTATATTTTGCCGTAAAAATGGACCACAATGGACCGCACGATGAAGTGCGTAAATATTGGGCAAATATTCCTGGTCAAAATGCTAAGGGTAATATGTGGGCAGTGCTCCGTGACATAATTTCAAAAGCAAAATCTTCCAAAATGGATTTGGACATAAGGGGGCTTCTAATATATTGTAGTGTTGTAGGGTATCACATGGTCGGCCCCGCACGGCTATAGCCTTTGCTTACTTGTTTTATTTTATGGTTTATGGGCAAAAACTTCATCGTAGGAAGCCAAAATATCCTACAAAATTATTTTTCACAAAGTTCTAATGTAAGTCCTTGAAGACGTCAAGTGTCTAAATGCTACCTAAACACCAGGAATTCCTATACATGTTTATTGTGCACCCAATGGTTAATAAAAGGCCGAATTGAATGGATTTTGGCACATATGAACGAATTTAGCCTGGGAGAAAGTGTATCCAATTTGGTGAACATCGGTTAACATATGGCTATGGGTCCCATAAATATATGTTTCATCCGATTTTGTATTTTACTCCCTCACATCCGTAAAATACATTACCGGTTTTTTGTTTTGCTCAATGTTATTAAAATTTAATTTTGTCGCATAGTTTTTTTATAATTTTTATAAAATGCAAACATATTTCGAATTCTAAAGAGTTGACGTGCTTTATGTACTTTTTTTCACAAGTTACTAAATTGAGACAAATTATCCGATAAAATTGTTTATCCGATAAGCATTTCGTCACCCAAATAGTATTCTACGTAGAATTTTTACAAGTGACAAATCAAATTGTGAATGTAAACACAATATGTGTATTATTAAGGAATTAACATTAATTTACATATGTACACAAGAGTTTTAATACTGGATTTTTATTAATCGCAAACTATCACTCAAACATTCAATTTATGAAGAATTCCAAGTCACGTTGCGAACTTTGTTTTTGTATGTCAACTGTGAATATTAGGTTTGTACAATATCTCAATAAGTCGCAGAAATTATTTCGAAATCTTATTCGATAGAAAAGTTTGATGGAAAAGTTCAGTAAATGAAAACGAGTGAGGAGAGCAATTTCATGTGAAAATAAAAAATATTTCATTATACCTAGTATCCATAGAATACAGCGTGCATTCTAAGTATGGGTTGTGGAAATCCCAAGTAGATTGGATTTGACTCGGATCAAACGGGGTTCTTAACCCAAAAATGTTTTTATATAATATATATATTAAAGAAAGTTGTGTTAGTTACTACGCTTATAACTCAAGAACCGATTCAGACAAATTAGGAATTGTCTCTTGGCAGAAATGGATAAAATCCAAACAATTTCGAGAAAATGTGAAATTTGAACCTTTTCATTTTGACTTTTGAAATATACAATAGTAATGTTTTATATTTCATGATTTTTTATACCCTCCACCATACATAGTATGGATTCCGGCCGAACTTACTGCTTTTTTAATTGTTCCTTGTTGACTTACTATTTTCGAATGTAGTTTTGACAGGAGATTGATAGAGAAAAATGAATTCCATTCTTACGATAATGGATGTAAAAGAGTAATTATGTTTGACTATTCTAAAATCATTCTGCCCTCAATTATGATATGGACAAAAGTAAATGCCACGCTGGACGGTATTCTAAACGTTGGAAATATTTTTATTTTAAACGTTGGCATTTCGTTGTAACGCCTCGAAATGTACATTTTAGATTCCCACAGAGAATGTGCATAAAATTATACTTCGAAATAGCGATGTCTGTCCGTCCGTCGGTGGAAATCAGCTGCCGAACAAAATGAAGTAGGTAGATACTCAGGACTTTTGGTGTTGAAAGTTGTCTATATATAATCAGGAGGTTTCATTTATGGGATCTAATCAGAAAAACGCACCTGCACTGAATTACGAAAATGTGTTCTGCTCTCTGAGAAACAAAGATACCAGGCTAATTCCAAAATCGGCTGGAAAATGCGATCAATACCGTCGAAATACATATAATCAGTTCAGTCTAAAACAAAGTTTTATGTAACATTCATACATCAATTCTAAACAGGTCAGAAAAAATCTTTAAAAACTATGAAATATTTTCCGACAACATTGATACAAACATTGTTATTTTCTTGATATGTAATTGAAATATAGATTTTCTTTATTTGGTGACCTACAGAAAAATTTTAAATCGATGACCTTAACTAATTCAAAGAATTTGATCCGATACTAAGAGTCCAATAACAGTTTAGATGCCTTGTGCACCAACATTTTCCATACTGCCTTTCTCGGGTTTTATGAGGTTTCGGATAAATTCCTTATTTACAATTCAAACGGCATACCAAAGAAAATCATTCTTTTAATATCCTTCAATCGACAATGGGCGATTGATCCTTTACAGTCAATCTCTGCGTTACTATTTCTATTCCATATAAAAACATCTAATTTAAGTCGAATATTTATTTCCCATACATTCATACAGGTGTTGGTTTGCCTGATGCGTCAGTGGAAGTGGTAAGCATTGGAACATTGTCTTTGAGCAACCCATCCACATCTGTGTTTTGGGAGCCGGGTCTGGTATTTTGCGAAGTTTGTAGTTAATAAGTTAAAAATATTATATTTTTTCGAAAATTTTGACCCTTGGTGGGTGAATTACCGGAATGAGTTTTGTCGATTTTCGCACCTAACCGAGCACTTATGCAAATATTAAGGTTTTTCAAAGTTGGAGGCAAATCGGATTATCTCTATTTCTGTGCAATAAAATATTTTTTAAAAATTTCACCTTTTGTGGGGGAGGTACCAGAAGGAGGCCGATATTTCCGAACTTGATATAAGTTAGATAATAATTTTACGATCAAATCAAACATTCCCTTAGAGAGTTATCGTGCACACCAGTCAGCAGACGGGCATATAGACGGACATCGCTAGATCGACTACAAATGTCCTGACACGGATTTGGCCAAAAGAG
This sequence comes from Musca domestica, assembly GCF_030504385.1. Classification (NCBI taxonomy): domain Eukaryota; kingdom Metazoa; phylum Arthropoda; class Insecta; order Diptera; family Muscidae; genus Musca; species Musca domestica. The sequence continues at coordinate 1,284,900 of NW_026712115.1, read as the reverse complement.
ACCTAGGGTATAAAACCGTTATTTCGATGTGCCACGTTTTGGTCGTATCAAATGTTATAAATGTGGTACTCTGATACATGCGATAGCCCTCCTTTTGGCACTCCTTGTATGTCAAGGTCACGTGTTTAATGAGTTGCCCAATTGTTTAGATAAACCCTTTGACATTAGCTGCTTTAGATAAATTAAAATATTGTCTAATTTTCAAATTCAACGAAATATTAAATTTAAGTTGTCTAAAGATTACTTTGCTCTCCCTAGGAGCTTTGAAGAGTTATCTCCCAATATATTTTAATGTGACATCATGTGTGTTTTGTATGCATGTAAATTTAGGCGCCTGATAATTAATTCTAATGTAGAATAATTCGCCCATTAGAAACATCCTCCCAAAAGTGTCTAATTGCACGATTATTTGCAATTTATTCAAAACAAGTGCGAAATTACCAAAAACAAAATTCTATCTACCCAAATGTGTGTTAATTTTTTTAATAATATATATTGTGTATACAAATTTCATTTGTTCGCTGACTCATAATTAAATTCGTCGCAAAATATTTCATTCTTTGGCGCCATACTCATACAATCGAATTCTGTGGGAGATTTAGGCTCAGTTTGGGCAACGTAGGAAATTAATACAGAAGGGAAGTTAACAAATATTTCCTTTTTATTTTTTTGTTGTATACTCAAATAAACATCGCAATTTTCAAAAAAAATATTCGCGTCTACATATACATTTATGTATGTAGTTATAAAACTTATAGCATCAAATTTTATTGTTGAATTTTACTTTCATTCGCCTTGAATTCGGTTTCATATTACTTTAATGAGTCAATTCGTAAAAAGGAGAAACAATATTTGAGAGAAAAACGAAATTTAATGACAAATTTTTTTCTCCAACATCTCGCGCAATGGGGGTATTACGCGGCAATTAGGCACCAGTTTATAAAAATTTTCTGCTTTGAAGAATAGTTTTAATTTTCAAGTAATTTCAAATCAGTGTGTCCCTTTATGTAGGGCTATTGCAATGGCGAATTTTTTGAAAGTTTGCATGTCTAGTGCATAGTTTGAATATACCAATCCACTCAATTTAGTAATATGAACTCCATAACAGCAATATTTAGGAAAAATATAAGATACCGATTAGAAATAACTTTGCCAAATTCTATCGAGATCGGTTTAGATTTGCATATAGCACCTATATATATCTTTATCCGATTTTAAGTTTATTGTGTACTAATTTTTTTAAGTTTATTGTGTACACATACGACCGAATTCAAACTGGAAGAATGTGTGCCATATTTGGTAAAAATATGTTTAGACAAAGCTATAGGTCCCACATATATATCTTCATCCGAATTCGCGTTTATTGTGCACCAATAGTGTGATATCAGTTCAAAGAGATGGATTTTGGTAAAAATCGGTTCAGACATAAATGCAGCTTTAAAATTTCAGAATAGTATATACCTCCCATATATTAGTTCCTTTAGGTTTCAAGTTATAACCGATCTAAAGACATGATACGCATTCAAATACGGTCATAGTACATATGATCTTCTTCAATGAAATTCCATATATATACATTTTTATACCCCTCACTTTGGAAAAGAAGATATTAACTTTTTCATTCCGTTTGTAACATCTTTAAATATTCGTCGTAGACCCCTATATATATATATGTATGCATAGGTCCATGTTTTGGTATAGCCCCAATATAACGGTACCTCTCGATATTCGGCATTTTGATGATTTTTGTTACCTTTTTCAGGTATTTGTATAAAAATTGGTATTTTAAGTTCATAATGGGTTCTAGCTCTAGTGGCAGAACATTAAATATTTAGTTCCACGTTTTCTTTTAGCACACATGTTACGATAATCCTAGTCACATTTATCCACGAAATTGTTTCAAAGTTGGTATTTGAGAAGATTTGGTAAATTACAATTCCTGAAGTATAAAAAATATCTTCCAAATGGTCTTACTGATTTTTGTAGTTTAAAGTAGAACCCGTTTGAATTCAGATAATTTTATAAAAAATGTTTTCTTTGCCCAATGCTGGAGGATATTAAAAGCTTATACTTGTTTTACTTGTTTTTTTTTTTTAGTTCTACTAAATATTTATGGTGGTGTAAAGTAGGCACGCCGGATTTTTGACCCATGTTAACTTGACCCATCTGGTTGCATTGGTAGCTTTTGTAATGATTATGGCTTATCTTCACTCAAAAATGGAAAATTCACCTTATTAACGTACCCAAAAATGGCTCAAAAATTAAGCTTCGTCGCTGAACACAAGAAGCGCGTTTTCTTAACAAAGCACGCATTTTGATAATGTTCGTTTGTAAGACGATTGACGTTTAAATTAAATACCAAACAGTGAGACATGAAAAGTGTTTGAGCTGTTCAAACCAGTGTTGCCAAAAAACAGCAGTCTTTATTCATATGAGATTTACGACAGTAACGAAAATAGACAATATTGTCCCATTCCATCGGTACCTCCCCAAAAGAAGAGGTAATAACACTGCGCAACACAAAACATATTAATAAGAAAAAAATTAAAGCCAAAAATGGGCGATTTGAAAGAATATTATTGAACTTTTCGGATTAAGATGCCTTTCTTTGCATTTTGGGTATATAGTGTCTTCGTCAATATTACAGATAACAATATTACAATATTACAGATAACGGCGATTATTTTCTTCGAAAATTCTAAATTTGCGAAATATTTATTTCAATTGTATATCATGAAAATATTTACATCAATGTTGCAAAAACAAAACCAGTAAGGAAAGCTCATAAGTCGGGCGGGGCCGACTATATGATACCCTACACCACTATGCATATTAAGTAGGGTTTATACAGGGCATTTTTGAGCTCTATGAGATATTTGGTACAAAATCAAAATCTATCTAATTCTACCGTGCATTTTACGAACTATAGCTATCTCTGAACCGGGTTTCTCCAAATTTGACGTATTAGCTTCTAGACTGAATTCGGTCTTATGTACGAAAATTCAGGTGATTTGGGCTGATATTGACCATTTAGTGCACATTTAACCCGAAATCGGATGAAGATATATATGGGAGCTATATCCAAATCTGAACCGATTTCGATAAAATTTAAAACAGCTATTCCTGTGCTCCATCTAATGGTACCAAATATCACGGTTGTGGAGTGAATATTACGAATGTAAGGGACTAAAACACTAAATCGGATGAAACATATATATGGTTGCTATATCTATATCTGAACCGATTTTCACTAAATTTGATATACTTGATTCTAGGCTGAATTTGGTCCGATGTACTAAAATTCAGTCCATTTGGACTTATATTGACCATTTGGTGGTCAATTAACCCGAAATCGGATGAAGATATATATGGGAGCTATATCCAAATCTGAACCGATTTCGATAAAATTACAAACAGCTATTTCTGGGCTGTATCTTATATCTGGTACCAAATATCATTCTTGTGGAATGCATATTACGAATGTGAGAGGCGTAAACACCAAATCGGATAAAACATATATATGGGAGCTATAGCTGTTTCTGAACCGATTTTCTCCAATTTGTTGTATTTGCTTTAAGGCTAATCTCGGTCATATGTGCCAAAATTCGGGCCATTTGGGCTGATATTGACCATTTGATGGTCAATTAACCCGAAATCGGATGAAGATATATATGGGAGCTATATCCAAATCTGAACCGATTTCGATAAAATTTAAAACAGCTATTTCTGTGCTCCATCTAATACCTGGTACCAAATATCACGGTTGTGGAGTGCATAGTAGGAATGTGAGGGACTTAAAGATCAAATCGGATGAAAGATATATATGGGAGCTATAGCTATATCTGAACCGATTTTCTCCAAATTTAATATACTTGCTTCTAGGCCGAACTCGGTTGGGTGTGCCAAAATTCAGGTAATTTGGACTGTTAGTGGACATTTGGTGCACATTTAACCCGAAATCGGATGAACATATATATGGGAGCTATATCTAAATTTGATCCGATTCTCACCAATTTCAATAGGGTTCGTCCTTGGGCCAAAAAAATATTGTTTGGAAAATTTCATCTCAATCGGATAATAAATGCGACCTGCATTTTGTTCACAAAAATAGATGGACAGACGGACGGACAGACGGACTGACATGCATAAATCGACTCAGAAAGTGATTCTTTGCAGATCATCAAAAGGAACTATGGGTCTATCTCGTTTCCTTCTCCATGTTACAAACAAATGCACAAAGACATAATACCCTTACCACTATGTGGTGTAGGGTATAAAAAGAGCGCGAAAATATTTTCTCAATTTTTTGATTAATTTTGCATACAATTTCTTCAAATTGATGCATTTAAAAAAAAATCCTATAAAAACAATGTACAAAGAAATTTGAAAAGATAAATTAAAGAAAATGCAAATATGGATATGCTTATATGAAATGACTTTGCCTTCTTAATTTTACCATGCTCTTTCCCAACCCTTTACTAAATTTAGTACTTTTCGTACATGTTATAGTAAGCATGTCAAAATCGCCTCCCCAACTAAAAGCTTCGCATTCACAGTGATCCAGTGAACCCTCCTGAATGACCACTTTCCATACTTAATTTCAACATTCCACCTTAATCCATTCACCAAAAACTACATTGTATCCCTATCCGTTTAAATAATTCTAAATTTTACCAAATTATTGTTCGAAATTCTAAAAACCCTTTGGTTCGTCAATCCTCCCAATCTCAGATTTCCACCTCAATTCATTCCTCAAAAACCAAATTTAATACCATTTAATTCTTTTCGTACTTTTCATACCCTACACCACAGAGTATTACGTCTTTGTGCATTAGTTTGTAACACGGAGAAGGAAGCGAGATAGACCCATTGTTACTTTTGAGGATCTTCAAAGAATCTTCAAAGAATCACTTTTCGAATCGATTAATGCATGTCTGTTCGTCCGACAGACAGGTCTGTTCTGTGGACTTTTGTGAACAAAATGCAGGTCGCATTTATTATCCGATTGAGATGAAATTTCCAATAATATTTGTTTGGCCCAAAGGCGAACCCTATTGAAATTGGTAAGGATCAGTTCAAAATTATATCTTTGACCAACATCAGTCCAAAAGACTGAATTTTGGCTCATCCGAACGAAGTCAGCATAAAAGCTAGTAAATAAAATTTGGTGAAAAACGGTTGAGATATAGCTATAACTCCCATATATATGTTTCTTCCGATTTGGTGTTTAAGTCCCTCATCGGATCGGATGTGGATATTGCACCCATATATATCTTTATCAGATATCGGGTTTAGTGCGCACCATATGGCTAATATCAACCCAAATGTGGCTAATATTAGCCCAAAATGGCTTACATCAGAGAGTTGTGACAAATCAGCATAAAGTATTTGTTGAAAATCGCAATAGCTCCCATATATATGTTTCAACCGATTTGATACTAAAGTCCCGCAGATGCGTAATATGCACTCCACAACAATGATATTTGATATCGGACATCAGATACAGCTCGAAAATACCCCTGCCAAATGTTATCTATCGGTTATGATTTTTATGTAGTTTCTATACAAACCTTCATCCGATTTTACGATTATTGCTCACCATCTATGTAATATCAGCCCAAGATTAAATAGATTTTTTCATATTCAACCTTTACCAATCTTACCTTTCCAATAAATACGTTTTAAATATATAATCCTTAATCGAAGCACATAAATTCCTAATATAAATTTATTGTTACGTGAGCTCTAATAAATACACATAGTGGTGTATGGTATCATATAGTAGACCCCACCCCCCCCCCCCACACTTTTGTCCTTCCTCCAAATATAAACCCTACATACTAACAGTGGCCATAATGATAATAACAATATTAATAATTTCAAACTCTCTTTTCAACCAATGCTAAATTATATACTATTTCGTACATTTCGTATACTTGTAGTACACATTTCCAAAAACCACATCTTTATTTCAATTCCAGTACTGACTCCAATACCAACATATCTAATTTCCAGCTCAATTCATTCATCTAAAACCAAATTGTATCAAATTTAGTCAATTAGTACAGACCTACTTATCAAATAAAATTTGTATGCAAAATTTTAGCTATGTTTACATGATATCAAATTGTATCAAATTTAGTTCCTTTCCAACAATTGTAGTTGGAATTTCCATTTATCCTACACCCAATTAAGAATCCATATTCCAAATTTCTGATTTCCAGCAATATCCTTTCCCCCAATGCCGTACATAGTACCATAAATACTTTTCGTAATTTTTTAGAACACAATTCCAAAATCACCTCAAATTTTGTTAGAATTTAATCCAAGAGGTAGATTACAGAATGGTCTGACGTTTATTGACCGTTTACTTCCTCAACTGAATGGGAGCAATCTAAGAGATAATTAAAATTGGCTTGCTCTCAAATTTATTCACAAAGAATTTGGTAGAAATTATAACATTTTTTTTTTTCTTTTTTAAACAGATGAAAGGCAGGGAATGTTTATTCTGAATATTCTTATACCATGCATCGTGTGTATCATCAACATAGTTTTGTATGTCTTGCTGCTGGTTGGCATCTATCAGGTATGTTATTCAAAATTAAAATAAAGAAACAATGTATTTGAAATGGAGGATGGGCAGATGTCCGTATTAAAATGTATTTTTCCTGATTTTCTTTCTTTTCTTCTTTGCAGAAACGTCATCGTCTAATGGCCGTTTTTGTCTATACCACAATTGTTGGCATTGTCCTTGGAGTTATTGTTCTGATTGGCGTTTTCATATTCCTATTAATTATTCTTAAACACGAATTTGTGTATTCAATTGTGGTGCTCGTTGTCGGCCTTATTTGTATTGGTAAGTGTTAAGAGGAATAGATTAAGAAATTTGAAAATTTTGAAAATTCATAAACATAAATATTTGAATATTTTCGATATACTGAAGCTGAGATATTGACAATGTAAAAAACAATATTTACATTCATATTTATACTCATTATCATAATTTTTACAAGGCACGTTATTCATTACTTACTGGTAATGCAGAGGTCTTGTAGGTTTTGAGTTTGTTTACAATACATTGTAACGTGGTTTTCTATTAATCTTGGCACATTTAGTTTTAATATAATTTATTGATTAGAAATTTCGATTATCAATCTGTCATCGTCTCAGCTAACGTAACGATTCATAATATCGAATATACATTTTGAATTCAAATGTGTGGACTACATTTTTTATACCCTCAGCCATATGGCTAGAGAGGGTATATATCATTTGATACGACCAAAGCGTGCTTCATCGATATAACGGTTGCAGACCCTAGGTCTCTTTGGCCCAAATCCGTTTCAGGACATTTGTAGTCGATCTAGCGAGTCCGCCCGTCCGTCTGCCTGTGCGCACGATAACTCACGAAAGGAATATCCGATCCGATCCCAACATGGTACCTCGTAAAGTTATTATCAGTCCACTCGATATTTTCAAAAAAAAAAAAATATATTTTACTGCACAGAAAGAGAAAAGATAATCGGATTTTGCTTCAACTTTGCAAATCCAAATATTTGCATCAGTGCTAGGTCAGGTGCGCAAATATACAATATCGGTTACAACATTTTGAATATTTATAACTCTTATAACATGTGATGTAAGAGTCCGATTGTCTTCAAATTACGCACCTCACAATGGTACCTACCCCATAAAAAGGATAAAAATTTTGAATATCCCTGAAACTGATTAAACACGAAATTAACATTTAAGTCCATTCAGACTTAGCACATTCCAATATTTCTATCAACACAAGATCTGTTATAGAGATGGTAGAGATCAGACCATTGCTTCTGGTATCTCCCCCACAAAGGGTCAACGTTTTGAATAACCAAAACGATTTTAAAATCCGAAGTGAACATCCGGTTCTCTTCAAATTTCACACACCTCATAATTTCCAGCTGCAGAAGATCTGGTGTTAAAATGGAATATATCGGAATATTCCTTCTGGTAACTCCCCCACATGGGGTCAAAATATTGAATATCCATGCTATATCATGACAGTAGTACCAACGTGATCCCGCATAGTCAATTTTCTGTCCTAGACAGTAGTACCAACAGCAAACTACAAATATGAAACAATTTTGGTGAATAATGTCGGTAAAATCATCAAAATACCGAATATATGGAGGTACTGGACCTATATAGATCATTTTCAATACCAAAAGTCCTGCAGACCAAACACACATTTAAGTAAAACATTATCAATCTTTTTCAATTCGTGAATTCCACAGACGGGCAGATGGACGGAAAACGCTAAATCGACATATAATTTTATGCTGATCAAAATTATATGCACTTTGTAGAGTCTAAATGTATATTTCGAGGTGTTACAAACGAAATAACCATATACTTAATATACCCTCCATACTATGATGTAGCCAATATAGTTCAAACTTGAGGGTGAGATAAAAAACTGCAACAAAGTCAAACGACATAATTTTTAATTTTTTTTTATATTCTATTGAATGAAAGCAAAAATGTCGGAAATAGCAGCAAATTTTAGAATAAGTCTAGATTTATTCGAATTGGTCACGTTTGACACGAATTATGGCCTTCAAACGGCCAATGAAACCGTCACACGCTGTCCGAATGTTGCTCTGTCGTATTTTGGCCCATTCCCGGCGAAACGCTTGCTTGAGGTGAAAGACACTTTGGTATTAGTGCCAAACTTGGATTCCAAAATTCTTCAGACACAATAGTCCAATGGATTGGTATCCGGAGATTTTGGTGGTCATTGTGCGCTGGAAATGAAGCGAGGAACTTCATTTTGTAACCATTCTTGGGTGGCGAGTGCTGAGTCCTGTTGGAATGTCCAAGGTCTGCGGCCAAAATGTTTGCGTGTCCAAGGCTTTAATACACCCTCCAGAATATTTTCGCAATAATATTCGGCATTTATTCAGATGCCACGGTCGATTAATATGAGCGACCATCGGCTGTTATGGCGGTCCACACTATCACCATGGCCGAAGATGCACATTTTCAGCTGACTTCTTTGGCAAGTAAACACGATCATTTTGTTTATTTACAAACTGCTGGACAACGAATGTTTTCTCATCAAAGAAAACCAAATTCGGCAGTTCACCACTTTCGGCCAAGCGACGGAACTCTTTAGCTCTTTTGAGTCTATTTTCTTTCTGTTGTGATGCAAGTTCTTACACTTTTTGGAATTTCAATGACTTCACCCCGAGCTCATTTTTCAATATTTGCCAAATGGAATATTGCGATATGTTCAGCTCGAGTGCCATTTTTCGGCCACTGCGGCGCGGGTTTTGTTCAAGTCGCTTTTTTACTTTTCGAATCATTTTCCAGTATCACGGTTACGAGACATGGTACGAGACACAAATGACAGACACTTGTGGTTTTCCAGCCAAATATAAAGAACTCACGCTTGAATTCCATCACGAATAAATTTTTTTCTGGAAAATTCTCACCAAAATGCTTTTGTACGCTTGTAAAGTTGGTTGCAGTTTTTTTCATCTCACCCTGTATTTATTTAGGACCGATACGAAATGGACAATATTGGCTCATTCCTTTGGAACCTACTCATAAAAGGTTTAAATAAACGAACATTGGCTGTCGGCATATGTTATTGTCTTTTTATTTGAATTAATTAAAGCTTAACCATATACCAATAAACTTAAGTTCAATATGAAAGCGCCTAATGTGAATTTATATTTTTCATTTATAGATAATATTTTAAATTATTTAATAATTTTGTGAATAAAATATTTCCACCGTTTCTTTGCAGGTATTGAAATATTGGCCTTCTCACCCATCTACATTCTCTATAAGAGAATACGCAAAGCAAATTCCGTTCCTGAACAGTATGGTTTGAGCACAAATCAGCCATTGTATAAAACTGATTATAATTAATATGTTATTTCGCATACGTATCTACCTCGTATATAAATGTAAGTTTTGTAAATTATTACAAATAAACAAGAAAGGAATGAATGATGTTTTCAATTTGTTTTACTTGTATTCCTGGTTAGATCTTGAAATAAAAAAGCACTAAAGAAATGTCAAAAGTCTAAAGAAATGTCAAATTGATCTTAACTCCGAATGTTCAATTCAAAATATTTTCCTACTCTTTATACCATATTTAGTGCCGTTCAGTACTTCTCGTTCAAATATTATACACTTTCCAGATCAACCTCTTTCTATAATAAATTTCAATATTCCTCTTTTATCCATTCCTCCAAAACAACATTGTAACAAATTTATTACCATATAGCAAAGTTCCTGCACTTAGAAAACATTTGCAAAACCATATCATCACACCGCCGTATTTGTCACACATGATTCACTTACGAAACTCCAAATAATTTCAAATACTGGGTGAGATGAAAAAACTGCAACCAACTTCAGACTGCTGTCATTTTTTAGCCACTCGTCCGAAAGCTGTTAAAATTATTCCAGTGACAGCTCATTATATTTTTTACAAGCGTACAAAATCATTTCGGTGAGAATTTTCCAGCAAAAAAGTTATTCGTGATGGAATTCAAGCGTGATTTCTTTATATTTGGCTGGAAAACCACAAGTGGCTATAGTTAGAGCACTCCAGCATTTAAATGTGAATAAATCCTTTAGGTCTCGTACCATCGCTCGTTACCGTGATACTGGTAGCGTAGCCCGACGTCAAGAAAGTGGACGGAAGAAAACAGCAACATTAGCAGAAATGGTTCGAAAAGTAAAGAAGCGACTTGATTGAAACCCGCGTCGCAGTGGCTGAAAAATGCCTCGAGAGCTGAACATATCGCAATATTCCATTCGGCAAAAATTGAAAAATGCACTCGGGATAAATCCATTGAAATTCCAAAAAGTGCAAGAACTTACACCGCAACAGAAAGAAAATAGATCCAAAAGAAGTAAAGATTTGGTTTGCTTGACCGAAAGTGGCGAACTGCCGAATTTGGTTTTCTCCGATGAGAAAATATTCGTTGTCTAGTAGTTTATAAATAAACAAAATGATCGTGGTCAAAGAGGTCAGCTGAAATTTGGTGCTATTTCCGACATTTTTGGCTTTCATTAAATAAAATTAAAATAAAAAATTAAAAATTATGGCGTTTGACTTTGTTGTAGTTTTGTTATCTCACCCTGTAGTAATAAATTTAGTGCATTTTAGTACTTTTGGTGCATATTTATTTTGTCTATCCAACACAACATTAGACACTCTCACGCCAAATTGCAGATATCCATCTCTATTCCTTCCCCAAATACCGAAATTAATATTAGTTAGTAAAGGGTGTTTTTTCAAGCTAGATAGAACTTTAAATTGTAAAAAGTAACACAAAAAATTAAATTTTGATGAAACTTTTTTTATTTGTTTTAGTATACTCTGACATATCATCATGAATAGAATCACGCTTGAACAACGCTACAAAATTAGGGCTCTAGAGCAGTTGGCAAATGACCCTTTGTTTTATCGCAAAATTGTGTTCAGCGATGAAGCGCATTTTTGGCTTAAAGGGGTTTGTTAATAAGCAAAATTGCCGCATATGGAGTGAAACCAATCCACAAGAGACCCTACAGAGTCCATTACGCTGATGGCATCATCGGACCTTATTTCTTCAAAAATGAGGCCGGACCTCGCGTTACGTTCAATGGAGGTAGTTACCGCACCATAATCAATGATTTTTTATTTACAAATATGGATGACATTGTTCCGGAGGAGATGTGATTTCAACAGGATGGCGCAACGTGCCATACGGCGAACGGAACCATCGACTTATGGAAATCAAAATTTGGCGATGAGTTGATTTCGAGAAGTGGACCTGTCAATTGGCCTACAAGGTTGTGCGATTTGACACCTCTCGATTATTTCCTGTGGGTCTACGTGAAGTCACTGGTTTATGCTACTAAAACAACAACAATTGACGCCATGGAGACCAGCATTCTTCGTGTCATTCGTGACATACGGCCATCAGTGCTCGAAAAAGTGGCCAAAAACTGGACGTCCAGAATGCACTACGTCAAGAACAGCCGCGGTGCCCATATGCCCGAAATGTTAATGTCACGTATTGATCTTTCGAATAAAAAAAACAAAAATTAATTAAAATTAAAAAATTGATTACTATTTAATTTTTTGTGTTATTTTTTACAATTTCAAGTTCTATCAGACTTAAAAAAACACCCTGTACTTTTCGTACTATTTTGGTAGTTCCAAATCCCCCCTCCATGGATCATCCAAACCGACAATCCCTTACCCAAAAACCAATTTTAGTACCATTTAGTATTTTTTAGTACATATTTCCAAAACCTCCTTCAAATCTCAATCCTATATACTAACAGCGACCCTAATGTCAAATTTCAGGTTTCAAGCAGTCTCCGTTCCACGACACCAAATTTAGTACCATTTAGTACACATAGATATGAGTTTCCAAAACTACATCATATATAGCTCAGTCCAAGAATGCAATAATAATTTTATTTCTAAATTTCAGAATTCCACCTCTATCGGTTTACCCAAATAGATACCGCTTTACATCGACTCTACTCTTCAAACTTGATTCCCATTCCAAATGTCAAGTTCTTAGCTCTAACTGTTCACATTATACGAAATGGTACCAAATGAAAATGTTTCAATTACCCCTAATTTGAAAATTCGATGAAAACATTCAAAATATTGTTGATCTAGCAATCTGTCGGTGAATCAGTCACCTCCTATGCTAAGGGTATATAAACATTTGGAGCAGACTAATTAATAAGTATTTCACAAAGTCTTCTTCTTTTTCTCTCTCGAACGATGTCTCTCAGCAAGTCGTTATTGTGCATTAATTTTTATTCATTCGCACAGCCAATTCAGTGGCACTCAAAAACAAAAGCATAGCGTTTGTTTGCATAATTTTCGATGTCATCATCAAATTTCGATTTTAAACAAACCAAATCATAGCAGACAAATAAGTTTTATATATAGGTTTCTTATAATTAGAACAATGAGGCCGGAAAATTTTTTCAATATATACAAATTTAATAAACAAAGGCTGTAGTCAGGCGGAGCAGACCATTCGATACCCTAGAATGAAGATTCCACTAAGACACATTGCTATATCTATATATATAAAAGATAGTTGTGTTAGCTACTACGCTTATAACTTAAGAACCGCTAGACTGATTTTAACGATTCATACAAATTCGGAATTGTGTCCTGGCCAAAAAGGATAAAATCCAAAAAAAAAGTCGCGTAAAAATGTGATATATTAACATTTTCATTTTGACCTTTGAAATGTGCAATAGTAATGTTTTATTTTGCATGATTTTTTTCCATTTTGACTTACTTTTTTCTAACGTAGATTTGTAGTGTTTTTTAAATTTTATTTTTGAATTCGAATGTTAATACCAATTTATTTAATTGACTTGATTTCTTAAGAACTGAAATAGATGGCGTGTTACATGGAAGTGTAGTATCGAACTATGTGGTGGCGAAACGGAATAGATGATATCGAAATAATTTAACGCAGTCATACCAAAGTTAAAATAGATCTCATTGCAGAAATTTTCGAATCGGGAAAAATATCGACAAAAAATTTTCTATGGAATCAAATTTTAAAATAATAGTACATTCTATTGACAAACATTGCAAGGACCTTCAAACTTCTGCTGTAAAAATCATCGAACAAGGTGAAGATTTTTTTCTTTTTTCAATTGTTTTCTTTTCTTTTTTTCCAATTTTATATAATGTACGATTAAATTTTAAATGATTTTTCAATTCGGCTTATATTGAATTCAATCGATTTTTTGTAAACAAAATTAAGAATTATTTTCATAATATAAAAGAAAGTTATGTGGGGTAGTACGCTTATAATTAAAGAACGGCTTGACGGATTTTGACAATTCATATAATTTTGGAATAGTATCCTGGCAATTTGACATACTATATTGAAGTGAACATTTTTTATTATTTTGAATTCTGAATGAATAATATTAAAAGTTAAATAAGTCACCTACGTACATCCTACTTCTTTCATATGACAATAATCCATCCAATGAGAACTCAAAAAATGCAATTCATTGGGACTGCAATCAGTGAAATACCGAATATAAAGGGTGCAAAATGGTAGAGCGAATTGAACATTTAGTAAAAAAAAGGATTTATATCCTTCCAGAAATTCTTAGCTCCCATATATATCTTTGTCCGATTTGCTTTTTATTGTGCACCAAACGTGTAATATCAGTCCGAATAGTATGGAATTTTGCACAAACAACCAAATTAAAAGTTTTTATGGGAGAATTCAATCATACACCCTATGATTATAATTATAATTTAGAATTCAAAGGACTAAATATGCCGAAGCATTTGTATCTTTTAAATTCGGACTTGTATTGCCCATTTGGTGCAAAATTAATTTGAAATCAGATAAAGATATATATGGGAGCTATATCCAAATCTGAACCGATCTCGATAAAAATTGGCAAATATATTTTTCTGAGCTGTATTTGATATATTTCCCTGAATATCGTTGTTACGGAGTGCATATTACGGCTGTGGGTAACAAATACAACAAATCGGATGAACAGTATATATGGGAGCTATAGCTATATCTAAACCGATTGCCATGAATGTTTATTTCTATTAGGAATTACTATGGAGTTATTTTACTTATAATAAAAATTGTGCCGCTTACATAATTCAGTTCTGTGTTCTATTTATTGCTTTAAAAAATATGCATTAAAGACTAAAAGTACGGACCGGCAACGCGGACCGGGCCAGCTAATCTACTATATAATAAGAGCAAAAGTTGAACCTAATTGTTCCTCTTTTCGAACAATCATAGATCTAGAACCAATATTTTTTGCAAAAACATTTATGAAGAAAATGTGCCTACTACATCTAATATTTTATTCGCTAATTTAGGAATTTTTTCACAAAAATTGTTGTCCATTTCACCAGATAACTATTATCTCATGACCATCCCAAATGAAAGGCCTCAGCGCTGTCCTAAACAATAACCTTATAAAAGCCCATGTATATTGGTCCTTAGTTGAGAAGTGAAGGGTAACTGTAAAATTTTAAAACCTAAATATTTGGCGAACATCTTCCAAAACAATAGGCTCCTATTCTAACCCCAACGCTACTCCAAGCCAAATTTCGTGAGGATCGGAGTATAATTGCGACCTGAATATAATACCACCAACTCATAGTTTTGTAAGATAAACCTAAGTGCTGTTGGGCCGAACTTTTAATATGCTCCACAATTTGGAAGCAACTTGAAAAACTTAAGAAAATTTCGTCGAAAATACGGTTGAAATGAAAACCTGTACGAAGACGAGGACCAATATATGTTTTTTTTTTTTTTGTCATATGCTCTAGAACTCATTAGGACTATTAAATACAAAAATTTAAACAATTCCATTAAATAATGTCGTTAATATCATCAGAATACCGAAGAAAGTACCTATTAAGATCTTCGAAAATGAAATTTGAAACAATTCCGGTGAATAAAGTCGCTAAAATCACCAAAATATCGAATATCGGGAGGCATCGTTATATTGTGGCAGTCCGAACACGTGGGCCTGCATACTCAATTTTTATACCCTCCACCATAGTATGGAGGGTATATTAAGTTTGTCATTCCGTTTGTAACACCTCGAAATATACATTTTAGACCCCACAAAGTATATATATTCTTGATCAGCATAAAATTCTATGTCGATTTATCAATGTCCGTCCGTCTGTGGAAGTCACTCTAGCTTCCGAACAAAATAAAGTAAGTTAATAAAAACTTACTCAAATGCGTATTATGTCTGCAGGACTTTTGGTATTGAAAATGGGCTATGGGCCACATCTTTGTATAGCCCCCATATAACGGTATCTCCCGATATGCAGTATTTTGATGATTTTAGCGACATTATTTACCGGAATTGTTTCAAAATTGGTATTTGAAGTTTGTAATGGATACTACAGCCTAAAACAGAAAATGGGCCATGTCTTCGTATAGCCCCCATATAATGGTACCTCCCGATATTCTGTATTTTGATGATTTTAGCAACATTATTTACCGGAATCGTATCAAATTTGGTATTCGAAGTTCGTAATGGATACTACAGCATAAGACAGAAAATGGGTCATGTAGGTTCACGTCTTTGTATAGCCCCCATATAACGGTTTCTCCCGATATTCGGTATTTTGATGATTTTAGCGACATTATTTACAGGAATTTACAAATGTGCAAAATTTTAGCTTTCTATCTCAACTCGTTCGAAATATAGCGTAATTACAATAGACAGACGGACAGGCGGACAGAAAAATGTTACCATTTTTACAACAGATACCACACTGTTGTACAGGATATTATGTCTTTCTGCATTTGTTTGTAATTAGCAAATGCAAATGAGATAGACCCATAGTTACTTTTGATGATAGTCATAGAATCCCGTTCTAAATCGATTTATGCGTGTCCATCCGCCTGTCAGTCAATGTATTTTTCGCATTCATTACTCGATTGTGATGAAATTTTGCACAGATTATTTTTTGGCCCAAGGACGAACGCTATTGAAATCGGTTTAGATTTGGATATAGCTCTCATATATATCATTAGTCGATTTCAAGTATAATGTTAGCCAAATGTGTAATATTACCCCGAATAGAATGAATTTTGGCAGAGAGTACCAAATTTATTCTAGTAGAAAGTGTATGTGTTAAAAATCAGATTAGATATAGATAAAACTCCCCAGTATATGTTTCATCCGATTTTAAAACTAGGTAACCCAAATCACTGATTGACAAGGATTTCCGTTACCACATAGTGGATACATCGTAAAAATACCTTTTCCAAGTTTTATTGGGATTGGTTCATATTTAGATATATATCCCGTATACATTTTCTGCTAATTTAATGTTAATAAGGACGTTACATTTGACCAAATAAAGTCGTTTCTTCAGATTTTATATTTAAGTATTCTGAAAGTAATAATATTCACTCCATGGTTCGAGAGGCCGCATACAACACACATTTACCTCAGTCAAGTTTAGTAAAATCTATTAAGATATAGCTTTTATAGATAAGTTATATCCTGTTTCAAGTTAAAACCTCTTTAAAGCCTTCAAACATACACAATTAATACCAAAATTCCCAACATGAAGGTTTATTTGCTACACGTGACTACGAAATATTCGTGTTGTTGCGCATCATACCTTTTGTTTTTCGTTACTGGTTATTAGCATCTTCTTATGCTCTTATTCTACATTTTGTTTACGTTTCTCTCAAAAGGCCATTGCTTAGAATTTTCAAAATCCGTCGGTATGGCATGTTCCAACAGTCGGCATACCAATTTTTTTGTAAGAATAATTAATAATAATATTAAATTAATTCATTAAAATATAATATTCTTGTTTAGTTAAACTTAAATCTCAAAAATACCGAAAGTAGCCGTATATTAGGGTCCATACGACGACGTGGACCTGCATAGGCAACTTTTGTCATAAGCTATTACAATGTTCAAATGCGAAATTTAAAAAAAAAAAACTGTTTCTAATGTAGCTAAAATCATCAAAATACCGAATATTGGGAGGTACCATTTTCTGCCATAGGCTGTAGTATCCATAACGAACTTCAAATACAAAATTTGAAAAAGTTCAGGTGAATATTGCCGCTAAAATGATCAAAATACAAAATATCGGGGGGTACCGTTATATGGGGGCTATACGAAGACGTGAACCTGCACAGACAATTTTCTGTCATAGAATGTATTATTCATTACGAACTTCAAATACCACATTTGAAAGAATTCCGGTAAATAATGTCGCTAAAATCATAAAAAAACGAATATCGAGAGGTACCGTTATATGGGGGCTATACGAAGACGTGGACCTACATGGCCCATTTTCAGTTTTATGCTGTAGTATCTGTAACGAACTTCAAATACCGAATTTGAAACAATTCCGGTAAATAATGTGTGTAAATTTTTAACAACTTACTTCATTTCGTTGGGAAGATAAGGTTATTTCCACAAAGGGACAGACGGACAGAATTTTATGCTGATCAAGAATATATATACTTTGTGGGGTCTAAAATGTATAATTCGAGGTGTTACAAATGGAATGACAAATTCAAGACAAATCATAAAAAAACGAATATAGAGAGGAACCGATATATGGGGGCTATACGAAGACCTGGACCGGCATAGACAATTGTCTGTCGTATCCATAAAGAACTTGTTGCTATAATCATCAAAATTCCGTGTTATGGGGGCTATACGAAGACGTTAGCCTGAATACGTAATTTGTCATATGCTGTAGTACCCATTAGGAACTCTAAATACGAAATTTGGAAAAATTCCGGTGACTATGTCCCTAAAATCTTCAAAATACCG
The DNA here is from genome assembly GCF_030504385.1 of Musca domestica. Classification (NCBI taxonomy): domain Eukaryota; kingdom Metazoa; phylum Arthropoda; class Insecta; order Diptera; family Muscidae; genus Musca; species Musca domestica. The sequence goes on along the minus strand of NW_026712115.1, from coordinate 1,266,546 downwards.
AATATACCAGGGTTACCGTTGCATGGGGGCTATAGACAATTCTCTTCCAGGTAGTAAAGTACTTAGAAGAAACTTCTTTTGTGGGTACAGTCATCAATATATCAAAATATCGCATATATGTATATACGGTGGCAATTTGATATCGTGGACCGATATAACCCATTTGCGAACTTGACCTGTCTGCAGACAAAAGACTAATCTCTGCAAAATTTTAGCTTCCTATCTTAATTCGTTTTGACTTTAGCGTGATTACAACGGGATGGGCAGGGCTACATTGCCGTAGAATTTTACGCTGTTAGGTATAAATTATTATTATATTATTATTTTCCTAAAATTTAATGTATTGCACAATTCATCTTTTGCCAATGAATTCCAAAACATAACGAACATTGCCACTGATAACATCATTATGTTAATAAATAAAGCTATAGCTTTGCTCCATTCTTCTCCATAATTTTTATAGCTGTATATGCGTTCCCTTGCTTCGAAAACTGAAAAAATAACATAATTTTGGCTTTTTTCGTTTTATTTATTTTGAAAATTTAAATACAATTTCGATAGAGGGAGAGAGGCATCAACAAAACAGAGCTATCAGCATTGGGGGAAGCGTGTGCTGTGACACACCCCATTTGCCGTTAAATTTGATGATATTATGGGCGACTGACTGACCGGCCGGCGGACAGCCACTCATTCATCTAATCCCACAAAGAAGCATTGTGTGTGGAATTTCTTAAATTAGAGAATATATATAATAACAACAACTTCAATTGTGTGCGCTGAAGAGGGGTAGGAAGGGAATTCCAAAACATAAACACACGCCTGGGTGATGCGACGATGAACATAGCAAGAATACCAAATGAAAAAGAAAGTGAAAACAAGCTTGTAAATTTTTGAAATAAATTATTTTTTTCTGTTGTTGTATTTAAGAAATGGTTATGTGAGCGCGTTTGATTGTCAAGATCAAGGTTATGGACAAGGGTTGCCATTTGTGTTTTGGATTTAGTAATGAGAAATGCTTACATTGTGTGTGATAAATTTTTTCTTCTACCATGGTGCGTCTATAGGAATTTTAAGTGTTGGCGTCTGAAGACACCAAGTGAGGGGCATATATTTCTTTCTCACGCTTTCTTGTGCATACATATTCGATTTGGGATTTCTTCTAATTCCTGCATTTAAGGTGAAAAATGACTTCGGAAGTATTACTGATAGTATCTCGATGAGAATTTCTGTCAGAATTTAGGATCCAGATTCACTGAATTAAGCGGTACTTCTGGTATCTTATAGTAACGCATGAAACCTGATTTGAAACACACTTATTCCGAGGTATTTACAATTTCAATTGTAGCTGTACATCATCTAACCTAACCTACTTTTTACGCCTTAACATTACAGAATTGGACTATTGAAGCTAAAGTCGTTGATTTTTTTAAAGATTTTGACCAAGGGACGCTAAAGCGTTGGTTTTAAAGATTTTGGCCAATGGATGCTTAAGACGTGGATTTCTAAAGATTTTGGCCAAGGGAAGCTAAAGGCGTGGATATTGAAGCTAAAAGAGTTGAAATGTAAAGATTTTGTCTAAGGACTGTTAAAGCTAAAGGTGTGGATTTTTAAAGATTTTGATCAGGGGAAGCTTAAGACGTGGATTTCTAAAGATTTTGGCCAATGGAAGCTTAAGACGTGGATTTCTAAAGATTTTGGCCAAGTGAAGCTAAAGGAGTGGATATTGAAGCTAAAAGAGTTGAAATGTAAAGATTTTGTCTAAAAAACTATTGAAACGAATGGCGTGGATTTTTAAAAACTTTGACCTAGGGAAAGGCGTGGATTCTAAAGATTTTGAACTAGAGAAGCTAAAGAAGTGTAATGTGGAATGTAAAGATTTTATCTACGAACTATTGACCAAGTAAAATTCTAAGTCGATTTAGTCATACCCGTCCGTACGTCCGTTTGTTGTAATCACCCTTGATTCCAAACGACATGTGATAAAAAGCTAAAATTTTGCATAGTGTTGTTGTGTTGGCCAACACTATGCAGTCTGGTTAAGTTCGAAGAAGAGCTAACTCGGTCAACGTTTTCGTATAGCCCCCATTTTGTCTTTCCCGATACTTGGTGTTTTAACGATTTTTGTAACAGTTTCCAGCAGAATAGCTTCAAATTCGGTATTTGGAGTTCATAATGGGTTCTACTTGCTGTTGCAGAACATAGCCCACATAACTATATTTCTAGAATTGAAGAATTCATTGTGGACTGGATGTGGTTTCAACAAGACTGCGCAACATGTCATACAGCCAGAGAAACAATTCAATTGCTTCATTAGTCATTTCCAGGTTGCGATATTTTGTGATTTGGAGACCAAAATTGGTCCCCTAAATCGTGCGATTTAACACCCTTAGGTTCTTTTCTTTGCGGGTTTTTGAAGTCGATGGTTTACGCGAATAAGCCGACGACGACCCAAGCCTTAAAAGAGGAAATTGGACCCTGCATCAAAACGGTAATGCAAATCGATCATGGCAAAGCTTATTCCATACATAACCACATTCTGTCTACTTTACGATATTATGAATTTTCACGATATTTATACCCTACACCACAAGGTGGTCAGGGTATTACGTCTTTGTGCATTTGTTTGTAACAGGCAAAAGGAAACGACATAGACCCATAGTTCATATTTATGATCTGCATAGAATCACATTCTGAGTTGATTTATGCACGTCAGTCCGTCCGTCTTTCCATGTATTCTTGTGAACAAAATGCAGGTCGCATTTATTATCCGATTGGGATGAAATTTTCCAAACAACATTTGTTTGTCCCAAGGACGAACCCTATTGAAATTGGAGATAATCGCTAAAAATTTAGATATAGCTCCCATATATATCTTCGACCGATTTGCCTTTTATTGTGCACCAAACGTATAATATCAGACCGAATGGTATGGAATTTTGCACATACAACCAAATTAGGCCTGAAAATAAGTACGCCAAATTTGATTAAATCGGTTCAGATATAGCTATAGCTCCCATATATATTGTTCATCCGATTTGTTATTTTTGTCCTCCGCAGCCGCAATATGCACTCTGTAACAACAATATTTGGGGAAATATATCAAATGCAGCTCAGAAATATCTTTGCCATATGTTAACTAGATCGATTCAGATTTGGATATAGCTCTCATATATAACTTCTTCCGATTTAGCCTTTATTGTGCAAATTTGTCCAAATGGGATGGAATTTGGCACATACGACCGAATTGAGTTCAGAAGGTAGTATGCCAAATTTGACAGCTCAGAAATATCTTTGCCAAATTTTATTGAGATCGGTGCAGATTTGGATATATCTCCCATATATATCTTAATCTGATTTCAAATTAATTTTGCACCAAATGGGCAATACAAGTCCGAATATAAAGGATACAAATGCTTCGGCATATTTAGTCCTTTGAATTTTAAATTGTAATTATAATCATAGGGTGTATGATTGAATTCTCCCGTAAGAACTTTTAATTGTTATGTGGAGCTCAACTAAATTAGCAAAGTGGTGTAGGGTATCATAAAATCGGCCCGCTCGACTTTAGGACTTTCTTTACTGGTTTTTATCTGTGTTTTATTTAAAATTTAAAAATTACATTCTAGTTATTTGAATTGTATGTTCCTAATGAGAGGAATGACGCATATCCCTCGAATGCTGGAATTTCGACATTAACAGACATATTTTTAAATGAGCTTTTTTCCAATTAGTGGAGGGCCGACCGAACTTAACACAATTTTTTTAGTTGTTTATTTTAAATATATACAGGGTCTTTGAAAATCCAGTGAATATTTTCTTACAATTCTTTTTTATTTGAATTGAGTTGAATTTGAAAATCCTTCCGGTTATTATGATAAATAACTATATTCAAATGGCTGGTTCGGCTAGCCATGCAGTAGCCTACACGATCGCTCCAATTTTTAGGCATGTTATTGTTTGTACGCAGCTGTATTGCACAAATTATTTCACTAATATTGTCCTTTAAAGCTTCATTCTATGGAGGTTATAATAACATTGTCATTCCGTTTGTAACTCCTCGAAATACTCATGCTAGACCCTACCAAGTTTATATATTCTCGATCAGGGTAAATTTCTAAGTCAATTTACGATATTCTTCTGTCTGTCTGTCCGTCTTTTGTAATCACTCTATCTTTCGAACAAATTGAGATATAGGGCTAAAATTTTGCACACATGTGTGTATTGCCAGTAGACAGGTTAAGTTTCGTACAGGCCCAATATAACAGTACCTCCGGATGTTTGGCATTGTAATGATTTTAGCCACATTATACACCGGAATTTTTCAATTTTCGTATTTAAAGTTGACAAAGGGTACTACAGCCTATGAAAAAAAATCGTGTGCAGGTCAACGCTTTCGCATAGCAGTCAATTAAATGTACCTTCCTTTATTCGGTATTTTGATAATATTAGCGACATTATTCACAGGAATTGTTTCAAATTTCGTGTATGCAGATCTTAATGACAAAAAATTTCATATACAGGCCCACGTCTTCGTATAGGCCCCAAATTGCAGTTTTTATCTAAGCTGTATTTTTCGGAATTCTTTGAAAATGTTCAAGCTTCTTAGCTGTTTCTTTAATTGTTTATGTTACATATTAAGTATAAAGATTTCTTCTGTTCAGAAGCTTCCACTAACATTTGATATAGAATATTTATACCCTACAACACTATTTGTTGGGGGTATTATAAGTTTGATTGGGCCAAAAATTATGTAACACCACGAAATATTGGTTTCCCACATAGGAAAGTATATATGGATCTTCCTAGCTCGCCGAGCTGAGTCGATCTAGCTATGTATATCCGTCCGTCCGTCTGTCCATGTTAATTTGTAATCACGCTACAGGTCGCAATTATGGCCCGATCTTCACGAAATTTAGAATGGAAGTGGGGCTAGGGTCAGAATATAACCCTATTTCTTCTGGAGATAATCGCATAATATTTAGGGGTTGAAATGGACCAAAAACTGAAAAAATTCCTTATTTTGCAGTTGCTCTATAGGTCGCAATTATAGACCAATCGACGTGGAAGTTAGCATGGGGCTAGAGCTTAGGGCTGGGCAGAAGCCTTCAAATTTTGATGGTCATCGAGTAATATTTTGTGGTTGAAATAGGCCACAACATTTGTGTTAAATAAAAGTCAAATTTTCTATTAAACCGCGAATATTTTTTAACCCGGCGAAATCACAAATAGACGAACAGGTGAATTCTGACCGTTACGTAGATGCCGATAGTAAATATATCGGTTATATATAGCGAAATATGTACAATGTGTATATACAAAGGAAGGGGATGTTAGTTAGAATGCTTATATCTCACCGATTTTGACAAATTTTGTCAATTTAGAATGCCCTCTTGACATAAAAGAATAAAATCTAAAAAAATCGCATAAAAAGGTAACAATAAGTATGTTAATATAGATTTTGTGGTATTTTGTGACATTTTTATTTTTTCATATTTTTTATTTGACTTATAATATTGAAAATATAAATATTACAAAATATAATATTTTTTCACCTTACAACACAGTTTGGAGTTATTATATACAGATTGCAATTATCGACCGATCCTCACGAAAATTTTCACAAGGGTAGGGTTAGGCTCAGAAGTGTCCGCTTATTAGCGGTTGAAATTGACCAACAACTAAAATTTTTCCTCATTTTGCAGCCGTTATAAAGGTCACAAGTAAAAACAAAGAACACGAACATGAAGTTAGAGTTTAGGACAGCGGGTAGTATGGACCACTACTTTTGTGTGAAAAAATACTAACATTACTTACAGACGATATCCGAAATACACAAAAGGCGAACTTCTGGCTTTTTTATGCTGATTTCATTGACGAATATAGCAGCATATCGTATACAAGCAAATCATATAGATGAGTATAAATTGGAGATACAGAGGAGCCTATTGCATTTTTTTGCATTTGAGATGATTGCAAAATATTTAGGGGTTCAAATAAACCGAAAACAGAAAATTTTTTCCAAAATAGATTCGGACGTAAGAGGGCTTCTAACATATTGTAGTGTTGTAGGGTATCACATGGTCGGCCCCGCACTACTATAGCCTTTGCTTACTTGCTTTTCCTTGGAAATGTTAAAAAAAATTTTTTGACTTAGAATGGAAATATGATAATCCAGCTAGCCAACAAAAGCGAGTTTGCGTCATTCATATGCTGAATTTCACTAATTGCTGTCCCAATGTATTTTGCATTTTGAGTTCCATTGGACGGATTATTGTCATATGAAAGAATTATGTCCACATTTGGAAATGAGCCCCATGATGCTTTGTCGGTCATTTTTTAATACTCTCCAACACACATAGTATGGAGGGTATATTAAGTTCGTCATTGCGTTTGTAACTCATCGAAATAATAACACTAAACCCAACGAAGTATATATATCAGCGTAAAATTCTAAGACGATTTAGCCCTGTCCGACCACCCGTCTGTTGTCAAAACGAATTAAGATAGGAAGCTAAAATTTTGCACAGATCTGGGCTATATCGGTCCACAATATCGCATATCCCCTATATGGGAGCTATATCCAAAAAAAAGTCAAAGGTTTATTTCTTGTACCAAATATCATTGTTTTGAAAGGAACATTTCGCATATAGAGGACTTAAAGTGAAATCGCAATAAATGCGACCTGTGTTTTGTTAACAAAAATAAATGGGCAGACAGACTGACAGACATGCTTAAAACGATTCAGAATGTGATTCTACGAAGATCATCAGAAGGAACTATCTTTATTCATTTGGCATATTACAAAAAAAAGCTCAAAGACAAAATACTCTGTGGTGTCGGTTATAAAAATCGAAGGCACATGTCTCCGCGTCGAGTGGGTTTTAGTAGATTTTTAAACAGTCTATATATATACATCTATAACAATATCACATTCAATACAATATTCCATATTCTATGCTAATGAATTTCTACAGAATCGGCCAGTTCATCGCATCCCTCAGATTCGATTGAATCTTCATATAAACCCTCCTTTTTGAGACGGAAAATCAAAATACTTTTGTATAGGACATAGATGGGATAGAATAGGCAAACGTGAATCACTGTAAAGAGACAATAGAAAATAGATACAGAATCAATATTAAAAAAGTCGTTATGGACAAGTTACATAGATAGCTCAAATTATAGAGAGAAAATTTAATAATTTATTTAAAATTCAATTAAAAGCTGTTTCTTAAAAAATTTACACTTTCTCCATCATTTCTATTTAGTTTTTAATATTATTGGTGATCAAAAAATCTAAAAGAAAACTAAAATTAATGCAGAGTTTTCTTCGATCTGAAAATTCGGATGAATAGCTGCACAGTTTTAGCGAACGTATGTGTAAGTGTATAGACCAGATTATGGATTTCAAAATTTAAGCTACGCAAGATTTTAGATATGTCTTGCTTTAAAGTTTCCAGCCACAGATACAGTTTCCAATGAAATCAGCAGCAATTTAATATTTCGGCGGAGTTCAGAAGGGCCAGTTATACAGGGTGTGATAAAAAAAAACTTCAACAACGTCATTATTTTTTTTTAAATTTTATCGAATGAAAGCAAAAATGTCGGAAATTGCATCAAATTTTAGATTAAGTTTAGATGTGTTTGAATTTGTCCCCTTTGGCCCGAATTATGGTCTTCCAACGGCCAATGGAGCCGTCACACGCTGCCTGAATCTTGTTCAGCGGTATTTTCGCACATTCCCGGCGAAGTGCTTGCTTGTAACCATCCTTGGGTGGCGCGTGCAGAGTGCGACTCCAGAATATTTTCGCTATAATATTCGGCATTTATTCTGATGCCACGGTCGATTAATAAAAGCGGAGTGCGACCATCGGCTGTTATGGCGGCCCATACCATCACCATGGTCGGAGCTTGAGTTCTGGTGGCCAACCGAAGGTGCACATTTTCAGCCGACCTCTTTGACAAGTAAACACGATTATTTTGTTTGATTACAAACTGCTGGACAACGAATGTTTTCTCGTCGGAGAAAACCAAATTCGACAGTTCACCACTTTCGGTTGAGTCTATTTTCTTTCTTTTGTGGTGTAAATTCTTGCACTTTTCGGAATTTCAATGGCTTTACCCCGAGCTCATTTTTCAATATGCGATATGTTCAGCTCACGAGCCATTTTTCGTAGGCTTCGATCAAGTCGCTTATTTACCTTTCGAACCATTTCTGCGGATGTTGCTGTTTTCTTCCGTCCACTTCCTTGACGTCGGCCTACGCTGCCAGTATCATGGTAACGAGCGATGGTACCAGACACAAAAGATTTATTCACATTTAAAAGCTGAAGTGCTCTAACGATAGCAAATTGTAGTCTGCCAGCCAAATATAAAAAAATCACACTATCGTGCTTGAATTCCATCACGAATAACTTTTTTCTCTGGAAAATTCTCACCAAAATGATTTTGCACGTTTGTAAAGAATATAATGAGCTGCCACTGGAATAATTTTAACAGCTATCGGACGAGTGGCTTAGAAATGACAGCAGTCTGAAGTTGGTTGCAGTTTTTTCATCTCACCCTGTAGCCGTTATTTTGAAGTCTATATGACCACGTGGATCTGCATAGGCAACCTTTACAATATTCAACTACGAAACTTGGAAAAATTCGGTGAACAATGTAAATAAAATCATCGGAAATACCGCGTATAGAGAGATACCGATATATGGGGGCTATACAAAGACCTAGACCTGCATAGACAGTTTTCTGTCTATATACGAAATTTGAAACATCTCCGGTGAATTATGTCGCTAATATCATAAAAATACGAAATATCGGAATTGCGTCAAATGTCGTATTTGAAGTACGTAATGGGCACTACAACCTATGACGGAAAATTGTCTTTGCAGATCCATGTCTTAGTATAGCCCCCATACAACGGTACCTCTCGATATTCGGTATTTTGATGATATCAGTGGCATTATTCGCCGGAATTTGTTTCGAATTTCGTATTTCAAGTTCGGAATCGTTACAACAACCTTCAAAAACAATTACTTATCCAGCAACAACTGAGCTAGACTATTACCCTAATAATACAATCCTATCTTTTTATTGAAGTTGCTACTTACAAAAATATCCCAGACCCGGTATAATTCGATCGAAATGTTCTTTTCTGGAGAGTTTCTTGGGATTATCTTTCGTTGAGAATTCATTGAGGAAACTGAAACACACCATGGCCAGAGTGTAGAAAAACACCGCTACCAAACTGATAAACGTTGTGGCAATCCAGGGGGCCATTAAATGGTGATTTTTCTGGAAAAAAAAGTCAATATAACTTAAATCACATCAAAATAATTTTTAAACTTACCCTTAAGATTCCCACAATTAAAATAAGACACATAGTTACTTGTACGAAACAAACGATGATATAACCAGACAGAATTACAACATAATTCTGGACGGATTTTTTGTGTGTCTCATCGCCATCAACGGTGTGAGTGATGCACCCCACCAAATAGGCCACCGATAAAACACAGGCTGTAATGTGAACAAATGTCACAAATAAACCAAAAACTGGCCGTGTAAATATCTTTCTCAGGCCCATGATTGATTTTACTACGTTACTCTATCGTAAACTATTGTCGATTTGATCACAGCGCTATTTCTCTTGCAACTGATGTAATTATATGTGGGCATTAATATCTTGGTCGCTATTTTCAGATCCAGCTTATGACCCATACTTTTTTGCGGTTGACCACAGATGTTCAACATAAGAAAGCGTTTTGTCGCTATTTCACTTAAAATTAATTATAATAAGAATCAATATACATTCATATGTACGTAATGAGGATGTCTCTATCTTATTTCTAGCCATAGCCTTTATAGGATATCTATTTCGGATGGATCGCCGAAGAACGAGCTTTTACTTCATCGATATATTCTTTGAGAAAACATAATTATGGGTTTTCTAATCTTAACTCAACCTACAAAACCCATTTCGTTTACAAAAGGAATGTCATCCGAAAGTTATGTTTTGAGTTGAAGACACTGGGCCACGGACACGAACATAAAAAATTGTTTGAAAGCTTAAATCGACATCAACAACTCATCGTAGTTTATTATGTACTAGCTGAACCCGGTGCGCTTCTCACATTCTGAATTTCATTGGTATCGGTCATATATATCATGTTTGGTGCATAACATGTATGAAATCGGCCGAAATATATATGTTAGCTATACCCAAACCTCAACTGATTTCAATATAACTTGGCAATTTTTTCTGGTGCCAGATTTCGTCTCTCTCGCTTTGGGTGCATCAAATATGTGAAATCGGCTGAGTATATATATGGGAGCTATAATCAAATCTGAGCGTATTTGAATATAATTTGTCACATTTATTTTTGTACCAAATTTAGCCACTCATGCCGAATTTCATTGGAATTGGAAATATGTATCGTATTTTGTGCATCAAATATGTGAAATCGGCGGAAAATATATGTGGGAGCTATATCCAAATCTAAACCGATTTTAATATAATTTGACTAATTTATTTTCTAATCAAAATCCCGTTACATATTCCAAATTTCTTTGGAATCGAACATACATATCGTGTATGGTGCATAAAATACATGAAATCGGTCGAAAATATATATGAGAGCAATATCCAAATTTGAACCGATTTTAATATAATTTGACAAATGTATATTTGTTTTAATTTCCGCTACACATTCAAAATTTCATTGAAATTAGAGATACATAGCGTGTTTGGTGCATCAAATACATGAAATCGGTCGAAAATATATATGGGAGCTATATCCAAATCTGAACCGATTTCAATTTAATTTGACAAATTCATTTTGGCTCCAAATTCCGTTACTTATTTCAAATTTCATGAAATTGGGGATACATAGCGTGTTTGGTGCATCAAATGCTTGGAATCGGCCGAAAATATATATGGGAGCTATATCCAAAACCGATTTCAATATAATTTGACAAATTTATTTTCGGATCAAATCCCGTCACACATTCCAAATTTCATTGGAATCAAACATTCATATTGTGTTTGAGACATCAAATGAACGAAATCGGTCGAAAATATATATGGGAGCTATATCCAAATCTGAACTGATTACAATATAATTTGGCAAACTTATTTTTGTTCCGAATTCCGTTACGCATTCCAAATTTGGAGACTGTATCTTTAACCGATCAATAGATATGTGCATATAAAATCTAAATTTTTGGGAATTACCTCCGATTCTGATGCTATATCTCCAGTTCCAAGTGGAAATTCAAAAATGTATAAAGCCTGTGTTATTTCAGGCGACGTTGCAGTATATATGGAAACTTTCAGGAAAATCTATTCAGCCGTTTTCGAGTCCATAAATTACAAACAAACAAACATACAAACATTTTCCTCTTTTATAGATATAGAAGATTACCCTGAGCAAAAATATTTCGAAAGTCACTTAGCGGGAGTGAATCGGGAGCGCTCCTACAAAAAACAAAAGAGAGAAAATTAAACTCCACATAAAATACCCAACCTTCGAGCCCCCCCTGCTAGCGAGTAAATTTCACTTCCGAGTTTAATCTGTGCTTTTTTGGGATACATGTGTTGTTTGGAGCCATGTGATGTAAACCTATAAGCAGGAATTCGGAAATTTATAATTTTAACAAGTAAAACACATTAAATCCGGCCGGCCGAACTTTTAATGCCCTCCACCATTGGGTAAAGAAAACATTTTTATATAAAAGTATCTAAATTCAAACGTGTTCCACTTTAAACTACAAATACAGTAAAACCGTTCGGATAATGCTGTTGAACTTTTCAAAAAACATTAAAGTGAATGAAGTCGTTATATGAGGCCATACCAAAAGAGAACCTTCACAAACAATTTTATACTTCAAAGATTTTCACCTACCAAATCTTCTTAAATACCAAATTTGAAGGTATTTTGTGGGTAAGTGTGACTCAAAATACCGAATATCGGTGGGTATCGTTATATGTGCGCTATACGAAAACGTGGACCTATACAGACTATGTTCCGTCACAGGCGCTAGAATCCACTCCGAAGACACATTCCATTTTTTTGACAAATCTGTAAAAAATGCTACAAAAATCATCAAAATACCGAATATCGGGAGGTACCATTATATGGGGGCTATACAAAAACGTGGACCTATTCATACAATGTTTCGCCACCAGCGCCGAACCAATTATGACCAACAAATACCAATTTATTGACAAATCCATGGAAATATGTGGCAAATATCATCAAAATACCGTATATCGGAAGGTACCATTATACGACTATACCAAAACATGGACTGATATATCTTATTTTTCATACTCACGTAATTTCTACAGACGGACGGACATCGTTAAATCGACTTAGAATTTTATGCTGATCATATTCATACTTTATGGGGTCTAGGACGAATATTTATCGATGTTACAAACGGAATGACAAAGTTAACATACCCTCCTTTGGATGTGAAATTTAGGCTGATATTACATATATGGTAAACTATAACCGTAAAATCGGATGTATATGTACATCGAATCTATATAAAAATCTAAACCGATTTCGATAAAATTTGGCAGAGGTATTTTCGTGTGGTATCTGATGTCCGATATCAAATATTATTGTTGTGGAGTGAATATTACGCATGTGAGGAACTTTAATGCCAAATCCGATTTTCACCAAAATTTGAAGTCTGAGCTAAATTCCGTAGGAAGTGCCAAAATTTACTCAATGTGTGTTGTATTAACCATTTGATCCTAATATCTGATAAAGATATATATGGTAGCTATATCCAAATCTGAACCGATCTGAACAAAATTTGAAACACTTATTTCGGAGCTGTATCTTGTAGCAAAAAAACATTCTTGTGGAATGCATATTACGCATGTGAGGGACTTACAACCCCAAATCGGATGAAAAATATGCATGGGAGCTATAGTTATATCTGAACCGATTTTCTTTTTATATACTTCCTTCTAGACTGAATTCGGTCGGCTGTGTCAAAATTCAGGTCATTCGGACTGATATTGGCTATTTGGTGCACAATTAAGCCGAAATCGGTTGAAGATATGTATGGGAGCTATATCTAAATTTGAACTGATTCTCACCAATTTCAAAAGGGTTCGTCCTTGGGCCAAACAAATATTTTTTGGAAAATTTCATCTCAATCGGATAATAAATGCGACGTGCATTTTGTTCACAAAAATACATGAACAGATGGACGGACTGACATGTATAAATCGACTCAGAAAGTGAATTTTTGAAGATCCTCAAAAGTAACTTTGGTTTTATCTTGCTTCCTTCTCTATGTTACAAACAAATGCACAAAGACATAAAATCCGTACCACTAGGGTGTGGTATAATAAGTGATTTTAGTATCTGCAACCACTCATCATTGAAAATACTGTTCTTTTATTCGACCTACCAACCCATTATTTTAACGTGGGAATACTCCACAAAGAGGCCACTAAACGTCGAATAAATAATCATTTATTTAATGACTTTAAGTGCCAACAGTCGATAAACAAGTACTTATTAATCGACTGTTACAAAAATTAATTGTTGTTTAACGACTTGTATGTCGGCAACCTTTTCGTATTCTCTCGCTTCTATGTATGTATTTTTGGCACGGATATTCAAACCCGTTCTGTAGGACTAACTCATTACTTGGTATGAGAAAAGTAAGTAAATTTGCCTTGTAAATTTTATAGGAATGACACATTATTTCTTAGTTTACTAACAAAACAGAGGGTGTATAAATGTAATTATTTTTGGTGCAACTTGTAATTCTAACAATAAAAAGAATTAATTCTAATAGTAATAATAATAATACAATTTGAATGCCTAAGAAATTTGAAGGTTTTCTTAGATTGGAAACATCCAGAGGATGATAAGAGCACATTTCGCATATGTTCAGCCAAGAGGAACTTATCACAAACTTTTTTTTCTGATTTCATTTCTTTGCCAGTTTTCAAATTAAGCTACTGATTTCAGCGATGATAAAGGCTGTTTTAAAAATAATAAACAAAATATTTTTCGTTTGAGTGTTGTGATGCCATTAGGGGACCACACTTCTAACTGAAAACATTGCAAAACATATTTGAAATATTAACAAAAAATACAAATGGGGATTCAAGTAAATGCTGGTTATTTTATTGGATACTGGGATGTATATTCCGGAGGCGCCACTATTGTAATAAGTTTACTGTTTATGGCGATCGGTGCAGCTAATGGAGGAAATCAAATTATCGATGATAGTAGTACAGGTAAGTCAAAATAAGTGATAAAGAGCCTGTAAATAAGGTAGCAATTCTAATAAAGAGGTCCTCTTGACTTTTGGTGTGGAGAGAGGCTAATGAACTTTTTCTGCATGCTTTTATTCCCTCCACCATAGTATAGAGGGTATATTAAGTTTGTCATTCCGTTGGTAACACCTCCAAATAGACATTTTAGACCCCACAAAGTATATTCTTGATCAGCATAAAATTCTATGCCGATTTAGCAATGTCCGTCCGTCTATCCGTCTGTCCGTCTATCCGTCTGTTCGTCTATCCGTCTGTGGAAATCACTCTAGCTTCCGAACGAAATGAAGTAAGTTGATAAACATTTACTCAAATGTGTATTATGTCTGCGGGACTTTGGGTATTGAAAATGGGCCATGTAGGTCCTTGCTTCGTATATAACGGTACCTCCCGATATTCGGTATTTTGATGATTTTAGCGACATTGTTTACCGGAATTGTTTCAAATTTAGTATTAGAAGTTCGTAATGGATACTACAGCCTATGACAGAAGATTGTCTGTGCAGGTCCACGTCTTCGTATAGCACCCATATAACGGTACCTCCCGATATTCGGTATTTTGATGCTTTTAGCGACATTATTTACCGGAAATGTTACAAAATTGGTATTTGAAGTTCGTAATGGATACTACAGCCTATGACAGAAAATTGTGTGTGTAGGTCCGCGTCTTATAACCCCCATGGTACCTCCCTATATTCGGTATTTTGATGATTTCAGCTACATTATGAACAATTTTTTTTAAGTTTCGCATTTGAATATTGTTATAGCTTATGACAAAAGTTGCCTTTGCAGGTCCACGAAGTCGTACGTAATACACCTCTAGTTTCGGTATTTTTAAGATTTTAGCAGAATTTTTAACGGATTTTATTTGTTTGAAAATTGACAAATTTGTACCAAATGGGAGGGTATTCAATGTTCGGCCCGGCCGAACTTACAGCTTTTTTAATTGTTATAATTAAAAAAACAAGGCATATATTACTCGAGAATTCTTTAAGATTCTAGCCACTATATGGTTTGGATATTTTGTTATGATTCTCTTTGGAGACCTACTATAGATTTTTTACACAACCTTCATAACGATAATTTGCCAAGTATGTTCTTAAATTCTATTCTGTATCATTTCAGTTGCTATTGCAATTGCGTTTTTAATCATAATTTTATATTGTGCTATTATGGTCGCTGTTGCTGGGTTTCTTATAAAAGGTATGCAAAATGTAAGTAAAAAAAATATGTTATATCAGAAATAAGACATTCCTGAATGTGTATTACTCGGTATTTTTAAAGTTTTTTTTTTTTTTTTGGGAAATTTTAAGATAGTATTAAAGTTGGCAATGACGGAAGATAATAAGTAATGTTGGTCCGGGTTTTCAAGTATATTCAACATAAGTGTAGACATAACATAAGACCCATTCCGATCCGTCTTTCCGCAAAATATCATTTTTATAGCCTCCACCAGACTATGTATGTATATTAAGTTCGTCATTCTTTTTGTAACTCATTCTTAATTCTGACTGATTCTCATTCTTGGTCTGCGCAAATTCAAAGACGTCTGTCCGTCTGTTGGAATCACACTAGAGTAAAAACGAATTAAAATGGAAAGTTAAAATTTTGCACAGATTAGCCTTTTGTCTGCATGGAGGTTCGAAAATGGGTTATATCGGTACACGATGTCATGTAGCCCCCATGTAACAGTACCCCCGATATTCGGTATTTTAATTATATTAGCCAAATTTTTCGATGAAATTGTCTAAAAATCCACACAGGGAGTTGCTTTTGAATACTTTTTCTCGTTGAAGAACATTGTCTATATCGGTCCACGATATCGTATAGCCCCATATAACGGTACCTCCCAATATTCGGTATTTTGATTATTTTAGCCACAATTTTTCAATGGAATTGTCTGATATTCTACACAAGGAGTTCTTTGTGAGTACTTTATAACCTGGAAGAGAATTATCACGATATCGAATATCCCGCATATAACGTTATTATTTCAAATTTCGTATATAAAGTTCTGAATCGTTACTACAGCCTATGACACAAAGTATTTATACAGGACCACGTCTTCGCATAGCCCCCATACAACGGGTTTCATTTGAGCGGTTTTTTTTTCCTTGCTCACTCATTATTTATTTTAACTCCTTTAGAATAGACCGATGCTAATGATCCCTTTTTTGGTGGTAATATTGATGAAAATTGTTGCCTATCTATGTGGCATTACTGCAACATTTCTGTGGTCTGGGAAAGCTGAAACGCTGCGTCTTGTATGTGCGATCAATATAGGTAGGTAGTCAGTTAAGTTTGTAATAGTCTGGCAAACATATATTTGACATTACATGCACGTGTCATTCTGTTATCTTTCAGTTATTGAAAGTGTGAAATTCGTATTGATATACAACCTTTATTGTAATCTGAGGAATGAAGAGCGAATTGATCCGGAAGCGATTATGCAAGTGGGATTAATATACGAGAAATTTTAACTTTAATATGCAAATGTGGAAAATAGAATATATATTTTCAATTTTAATCCTAGAAATACAGTACCTTAAAACGCATCAAGAGTGTTTCAAATAATGCAATCTAGATGGCAAAGTTATGTACATTCGCTGTGTTTGGTCATTTAAAGATAAAACAAGTTAAAAAGTATCAGTCAGTTTTGCCGATAGATGTATACCCTCAGCCTATGTTCGATTATTTAAATATGACTTGTGTTATGATTAATATGATATAAATATTGTGACGTACCTGGTATGGATTATATCCACTTCTTCCTTCACTTTATATGAGATATGTGATAAGTTTTAAAAAATGTTAAACTGTGCATGAGGTACCAGATATAGTCTACCTAAGTATTCCATTTTTATACCCTACACCACAAGGTGGTCAGGGTATTAGGTCTTTGTGCATTTGTTTGTATCAGGCAAAAGGAAACGAGATAGACCCATAGTTCCTTTTGATGATCTGCATAGAATCACTTTCTGAGTTGATTTATGCATGTCAGTCCGTCCGTCCGTCTGTCCATGTATTCTTGTGAACAAACTGCAGGTCGCATTTATTATCCGATTGAGATGAAATTTGCATTTGTTTGGCCCAAGGACGAACCCTATTGAAATTGGAGATAATCGGTAAAAATTTAGATATAGCTCCCATATATATCTTCGTCAGATTTGCCTTTTATTGTGCACCAAACGTGTAATATCAGCCCGAATAGTATGGAATTTTGCACATACCACCAAATTAGGCCTGAAAAAAAAGTATGCCAAATTTTATCGAAATCGGTTCAGATATAGCTATAGCTCCCATATATATTGTTCATCCGATTTGTTATTTTTGTCCTCCGCAGCCGTAATATGCACTCTGTAACAACAATATTTGGGGAAATATATCAAATGCAGCTCAGAAATACCTTTGCTAAATTTTATCGAGATCGGTTCAGATTTGGATATAGCTCCCATATAACTTCGTCCGATTTACCATTTATTGTGCACCAAACGTCTAATATTTGTCCAAATGGGATGAAATTTGGCACATACGACCGAATTTAGTCTAGAAGGTAGTATTTGGTGAAGATCGGTTCAGATATAGTTATAGCTCCCATATATATTGTTCATCCGATTTATTGTATTTGTTACCCACAGCCGTAATATGCACTCCGCAACAACGATATTCAGGGAAATATATCAAATACAGCTCAGAAATATCTTTGCCAAATTTTATCGAGATCGGTTCAGATTTGGATATAGTTCCCATATATATTTTTGTCCGATTTCAAATTAATTTCGCACCAAATGGGCAATACAAGTCCGAATTTAAAAGATACACATGCTTCGGCATATTTAGTCCTTTGAATTTTAAATTATAATTATAATCATAGCGTGTATGATTGAATTCTCCCATAAAAACTTTTAATTATTAAGTGGAGCTCAACTAAATTAGCAAAGTGGTGTAGGGTATCATAAAATCGGCCCACCCGACTTTAGGACTTTCTTTACTGGTTATACTTCATCTAATACAAATAAAAATATTGGGAAAAGAAGAAAATCGAATATTTATATCCAATTTTACGCGAAATCATAAATTCCGCTAAATTTCATATTAATATCAGGTTTCTTGTTAAGGTAATATTTAGGCATAACAAGTTGTAAAGAATCGCTAAATTGTTTCGCAAGTAATGACAGATAAAATAATTAAAAATTGTGACCCTTTGTGGGTGAGGTACCAGACGGGTTCGCAGATATACATCAACTTCACAACAGATCTTGTGTTAACAAAAATGTTTGTATGTGTGAAATCTGAAGAGAGTTGAATACTTATTTCTCTTCTTTCCTTAGCGATTTATTTTTTAAAATATTGAACCCTATATGGGGAGGTACCAGAAGGAATGGGCCGATCTCTACCTTCTTTATAACAGATCCTGTGTTAATAGAAATACTCAGACATGCCAAGTGTAAGTGGAATCGGATGTTAATTTCGCGTTTTATGAGCTTAATGGATATTCAAAATTTCGATAATTTGTGGGGGAGGTACTAGAATGTGTGGGCCGATATATTCCATTTTAACACCAGATCATTGGTTAATAAAAAATATTGGGATGAGTGAAAGTATGAAGACAATCGGGCTCTTACATCACATTTTATAAGAATTGTAATTATTCAAAACTTGATGGAGTAGACCGATATTGTCCATTTTCGCACCTGACCTAGCACTGACGTAAATATTAGGATTTGTAAAATTGAAACAAAATCGGGTTATCGTTTCTCTTTCTGTGCAAAAAATATATTTTTTGAAAATGTTTGTGGGGGAGGTACTATAAGGAGTGTACCGATATTGTCAATCTCCGAACTCGATATAAGTCCGACAAAAATATTACGATGTACCAAGTTTGGACCAAATCGGATACTCCCTTCGAGAGACGGACGGACATCGCTAGACCGACTCCAAATGTCCTGAAACGGATTTGGTTCAAAGAGACCTAGGGTTTAAAACTGTTATTTCGACTAGGCACGTTTTGACCGTATCAAATGATATATACCCTCTGTATGGCTGAGGGTATAACTAGCCATATTGCTAAGGGTATAACTAGCCATATGGCTGTGGGTATACAGTAACCGATTCGAAATACAGAAATTACAGAGGAAGCAAGATATACAAAAAAAGAGGTGCCAGGGAAGAAATCATTTTTTGCCGTCCGCAAGGATAGGGGCAAAATGGAGTGCTCTTTGTCAAATTCGAGTGTTCGAATCGCATATGTTAAATCCAGAATAGATTATTGTCAATGCTGTCCCAGAATTCCACTGAAGGACATAAGTAATGCTTCGAATTTGAGGTGAGGGATTATGACATTATGTTATTCCAATTCTTGAACACAATATTGGGTTATTTATATTTTTAAAAAAGAGCTCCGATTTTTCAATATACACAGGAATATCCCTCAAGAAAATTCGACCATAAAGTAAAAAGACTAGGAAGCACAGACCGGGTAATATGCAATAAATGTAAATAAATTCAGGATAATTTTAAAGTTATCATAAATATTTACAGTCCCATAACTTTCGCAGCTGTAATGGACAAATACGTAGAATTGGTTAAGGGACTGCGAAACCGGAATAAGGAGTTAAATTAAGAGCTTTTGCAAGCTAGCCAGGGCCTTGATTCTTTGAAAAATATTTTTACTGATGGTCAAATGAAAAAAAATAATGTGGCATAATGGAGTGGAATGAGATTTCCAGCGCTGTTTGTTTGCACACGGCTGGCCAGAGAGTATACAGGCATTTATAGAACAGAGGATATCCGCTGCACAGCATCTCAACGCTACATCGCTGCTGCAATAAAATTTGTGTAAAAGAAGGATTCTTACTGTCACCTCTTGAAATCATGCGCCAAGTAAATTATATTTCGTTAGATATGCCTAAAATATGTGTTTTGTCATTCGACGAAATTAAAGTTACGGAAACGTATGAGTACGACTTGTTATAATGGCCAGCGGGATTAAAAGAGATTTTAAGATTTTGACTGAATGATATCAAAACAAATCCTTTTACACCTGATGGTTATCCTGTAGTAGCTGTTGTTTGTGAAATTGTTTAAAAAACAACTGAAATTAACTGCACTGCACAAATCGTAAGTGGATGTTAATTTTTAGAGTAATCGATTTCTTACAGAAAAATGAGACAATAAATGATCCAGAGTTAGGCCTGCATGAACACAGCAGGCCCAAGTAATACTCGATATTCCACAAGTATTATGGGAAAGAGGCACACAAAATACATTCATACGAACCGTCCAATTTGGAACTATCTTCAACAGATTGCAAATATTGGGTCCTCCCTCTTGTTCTCACTGGAATGGATTTGTATTGGTTACAGAAATGATTCATATCGGGGATCAAACCACACACAAGGATAAACTTTCAACGGCTTTGATGTATTGGGGTCGATTTTGCTGGGGTACGGTATATGGGGGCTATACGAAGACGTGGACCTAAATGGCCCATTTTCTGCTTTATGCTGCAGTATCTATTACGAACTTCAAATACCAAATTTGGAACGATTCCGTTAAATAATGTAGCTAAAATAATCAAAATACCGAATATCGTATATAGGGAGGTACCGTTGTATCGGAGCTGTGAAAAGACCTGTAACAGCATAGACAATTTTCTGTCACAGGCTGTATCATCCATTACGAACTTCAAATACGACATCTCAAACAATTTCGGTGGGTATCAAAAATGCCGAATATAGGGAGGTACTGATATACGGGGCCTATACGAAGACCTAGAACTGCATAGATATTTTCTGTCACAGACTGTAGTTCCCATTACGAGCTCTAAATACGTAACGTGAAACAATTCAGGTGAATAATGTCAAAATACCGAATATCGGAGGGTACCGTTATATCGGGGCAATATGAAGACGTGGACCTACATGGCTCATTTTCTGACTTAGGATGTAGTATCCATTACGAACTTCAAATATTAAATTTGAAACGATTCTGGTAAATAATGTCGTTAAAATCATCAAAATACCGAATATCTGGGGGTACCATTATATGGGGGCTATATGAGGACGTGGACCTACATGGCTCATTTTTTGACTTAAAATTACGAATCCATTACGAACTTCAAATACCAAATTTGGAACGATTCCGTTAAATAATGTCGCTAAAATCATCAAAATACCGAATATCGGGGGGTACCATTATATAGGGGCTATACGAAGACGTGGACCTACATAGATTATTTTCTGTCTTAGGCTGTAGTATTCATTACGAAATTCAAATGCCAACTTTGAAACGATTCCGCTAAACAATGTCGCTAAAATCATCAAAATACCGAATATCGGGGGTACCGTTATATGGGGGCTATACGAAGACATGGACTTGCACAGATAATTTTCTATCTTAGGCTGTATTATCCATTACGAACTTCAAATACCAAATTGGAAACAATTCCGGTGAATAATGTCGCTAAAATCATCAAAATACCGAATATCGGGAGGTAATGTTATATGGGGCTATATGATAACTTGGGCCTACATGGCCGATTTACGAACTTAACCTGCCTACTGGCAAAATAAACATGTGTGCAAAATTTTAGCCTTCTATCTCAATTTGTTCGAAAGATTACAGCAGACAGACAGACGTGGCTAAATCGTCTTAGAATTTTACGCTGATCAAGAATATATATACTTTGTTGGGTCTGACATGAGTATTTCGAGGAGTTACAAACGGTATGACAAAATTAATATACCCTCCATAGTATGGCGAAGGGTATAAAAAATGTAATACCCATGGACGGTATTAAAAGTTGAACTTTACTACTTGTTTTGATTATATTCCAACAATAAAATATCATAAAAAAATGTCTACACTGTTTTGCCATTATGTTGAAATCTATTTTTATTCATAAAGAAATATTTTCAAATTTACATTTTTTTCATTATTTAAGTATTTATATTTGTAGTTTATGTGCATAAATTGTCCTTTCTATGTGGGACGTAAAATCATTTCAACAAATTTCAACGAATAATATTGTCCCTTCCATGGATCCCAATCAACGCCTTGGGCAAAGGCAGTGGTGGTGCCGCCTTTGATATAACGGCCATTGAGATTGCTACCAGAACAATGAGAAACCACAAAAAATTGATAGTCAATAATAAAAAAATAACAAATAGTAGTCATCTCACCTTATGTGACAATTCTTATACCACCAGGCGCCGGTAAATTCAACAGCACAATTTTTATTCCAAACATCATTATCTTCATCCTTTGTTGTGAATTTCTGACCCAAGGAATAGCCCAAGGCATCTCCAGCGGAACCACTGTATTTACCCAATTCCTTGAGAACATATTTCTCAGCTTCGTTGCCAATTATGAATTGATCGTATCTGGCAAAACGACTTTCATTTTCCCAATCTGCCATAAGAATCAGCAACTCATATGGACGGGAATTGGTGAGTTTATTCAATTTATCCAGGCCAATGAAAAACTCTCCAGAACTATTGCCAAATCCCTTTTTATAATCAGCCCATGGCCGGAAGAAATCCTCCGAACCATCAATGCGTCGTTGTATGACAATATCCCCCGGCTTTTTGGTATTTGTCCGCATTTCCTTGAGGCCAACCTCCAATTTGTGTAATTTTTCCAAAAGCCCATTCAATTGTGGATTTCCATTTAGGCAATTGGTTAAATTTGTTTGGGTTTCCAACAACTTTTTATGGCTACTCAAAACGGTTTTTTCCAGTTCATTTAGTTTTCCATGAATATCAAAAATTAGTACGCTCTCATTTCGATCCAACTGCGCAACAGATGTAATCTACAATTGGAATTGAACATTTTTTATAGTCGTACTTTTAATCTTTAACGCATAATAAATCACAGATCTGACTTATGTAGGCGGCACAATTTTGATTATAAGTAATGACGCCATTATAATTACTCCAATTTTGATTATAAGTTATGACTTGATTATGAGTAATGACTCCATGACTAAATATAAATTAATATTCATGGCAAAAATTATAATTACCGTCGGTTTTAGATATTTTGAATAGCCTGATCTTATTTTTCAGCTATAGGCTTTAATTTGAGTGTTAAATACCTATGATAAAGAACATTTATAATAGCCCCATGTGAAAATTCAGCTCAATTTTTGATATTGTAAAAAGCATTCAATTTAGCTATAATTTGAAATTTGTATTTTTAACGTTTAAAATCCCGTACTGCATGGTATTCAGTTTTGTCCACCTCATACTTGAAGGCAGAATGTTGTCAGAATAGCCAAAACAAAATACTCTTTTGCTCCGATTACCATAAGATGGGCATTAATTGTTTGTCATTTAAATTGTGCGGTGGAGATCCAACAAAGTTACTTTATAATTTCGTATTTTTTTCATGTTTCTGCCACAATTTCCGACTGAATGAGTCCCAGATTGACATTTCGGAGTTTATTTCATAAAGACGTACATCCCAAATCTACGTTCCCAACCAATATTCTCTTGGGGGTTACAAATTCAATAGAATACCAGATTTTCTTTTCTGACCACACATTGGTTGGGAAAGTGGACTTGGGGGTATACTAATGTGGGAACTATACTTAAATAAATTCCTATGAGGATAATTATCTGTAAGATGATTTTCTACCCCAGGGTTTTTTACCCCAGGTAGCCTCAAGACTAAGATGCGCACTTTTCCGAAAAATAAAAATTTATAAGAAGAGGTTTTCTTCCCCCTTAGAAACAAAGATGTCAAATAAGGGCCAAAAAATGAAAAAAAGTGGCCAAGACCCCGAAAATACCTTAAATCATATGATGGCGATACCAAAACGTGATAATTTTTTGCAAAGATAGTTTCTTCTTAAATTATCAACATAAGCTAAAATTAGTACGAAAAATATGGTTAAAATGTAGAATATACTTAAAATCGGGTTGTTCCGTTATCAGGGGTTATGATCCATATCATGACCTGCCAAAGCGATTAAAGGAATCTTGAATATTTAGGTAGAATTTCTATTTTGCGTTCTTTATAGTCGGTATTTGACTGATTACAGTCCCAATGAATTTTGCATTTTGTGTTCTCATTTGACAATTTATTGTCATATGAAAGAAGAAGGTCCACTTTTGAAATTAACCCCATAACGCTTCTTTGGCCATTTTTGTTTGTTTAAATACTGAAGCAGCTGAAGCTGAATGCAGCTGAAGCACGATGTAGGTCCTGGAGTAGAAAGCATTTAACATCGTACTGCACCCTCATTTCATTTTTAATATTATTCAGGGCTGTCATAGAAACCAATTTTGTCACTATTGGTTTTAAAAACGACAAGAAAAAATGATTTGGTGTCATGAAAATCAATGTTTTCGGTTTTATTTTCGAATTAGAATTTTATCGGTTTTGGTTGTCATAGAAGCCAATGTTATTGGTTTTGTTATTGGAAATAAACCAAGTTGCTTAGAGCTGTCACTTTTCATTTGCTTTGGATTTTTTAAACAATTTTTAAAGGATATTCAAAGGACTGAAAATGTGGATTTTTTAAACAATTTTTAAAGGACTAGAAACTTGTTTTTTTTTTAAATTTAAAGGACTATAAACGTGGATTTTTTAAGAATTTTTAAAGGATATTTAAAGGACCATAAACGTGGAATTTTTTAAATAATTTTTAAAGGATATTTAAAGGACCATAAACGCGGATTTTTTTAAAAAAAATTTTTAAAGGATATTTAAAGGACCATAAACGTGGATTTTTTTAAAAAAAAATTTTTAAAGGATATTTAAAGGACCATAAACGTGGATTTTTTAAAGATTTTTTAAAGGTCTATAAAAGTGGATTTTTTTAAGATTTTTTAAAGGACTATAAACGTGGATTTTTTTTAAGATTTTTTAAAGGACTATAAACGTGGATTTTTTTTAAAGATTTTTAAAGGACTATAAACTTGGATTTTTTAAAGATTTTTTTTAAGGATTTTTTAAAGAATTTTTAAAGGACCATAAATCTGCAAAGCAGCTTTATGAGGAAGTTCACAATAAAAAAATTTACTTACGCTATCTCGTCACCTTTTTTGAGCGTTCTTCGTCCAACAACACAAAAACTACCACTGCTGATGCCATCTTACTTTATTTATAGCGACTTATTCCTTTTTTATTTACTTTACTTTTACTGATATTTCAATGACAAAAAAACACATGTAAGCAACAACAGCTGTTTCGAACATTGGTTTTATTTACATTCGAAATTGACAAAACCAACTTGGTTTCATGACACCAAATGAAACCAACATTGGGTTACAAAAACGACAATAAGCAGCCCTGATTCATTCAGAATTCAAACTAATAAAAAAATGTACACTTCAATATAGAAAAAAGAAAAATAATCTTCAACTGGTTCGCTGAATTTTTTTGCGGCAAATTTCTAAAGGTCCTTACGAAGTTTGTCGGTAGAATGTACTATTATTTTGAAATTCGATTCCATTGAAAAATTGTCGATTTTCCCCGATTTTAGAATTTTCATATAAAGCGACAACGGATAAAATTGTTATTTATAGATTTTATGTATTTATTGGGTATTACGAATAAATACATAAAATCTATAAATAACAGTTTTATCCGTTGTGGCTTTATACTACCCAAAAAAAACCTACACATCATATTAGAATTCAAAAAAGGAAAAAAACACTACAAATGTACATTCGAAAATAGTAAGTCAAAATGGAAAAAAATATGCAATATAAAACATTACTATTGTACATTTTAAAAGTCAAAATGAAAATGTTCATATTTCACATTTTTACGCGATTTTTTTGAATTTTATTCCTTTCTGCCAAGAGGCAATTCCGAATTTGTCTAAACACAACTTTCTTTTACATATAGAGAGATAGATTTAAAAGTAGACGCATTCCTCAGCCCCTAAATAAGTACTTAGGGTTGGATGGAAAGCCAACAGCATCTCGTGGATAATTCTCAAACCGATATCTTCACTATTTTGGCAAATATAAAGATTTTAGATAAATCGTAATAGTGGGCGTAAAAGGAGGCGTGGTCAATTTTTTTTCTAACTCGGGTATGACTCGGGGTATGATGAACGTTTGTACAAAAAATTATGCAAATCGGCCCAGCCGTTTCCAACTGATTCCGATACCAACAAACAAAAATTGATTTTTATATATATAGAAGATAAAAAAATGTGCAAACATACTTGCCTCTTCCATGCGAATGCCATGGCTGCGGAAACTTAAAAATATCCAAATAAAAACTAAACCGGCCGGTTTTATTGCCATTTGATTAGTTTATATTCCCAAAGTATTTTCTTTGTCCTGATGTTTACGCCGACACACGTTTACCTTTACTGCTGACCGGGTGCCATTCTGTTGGGATTTATATAATGTACCATCTTTCAGATTTTTTGTTTACTTTGTACTTTTCAATGGCTACTAAGAAAAATCCCCTTTTCAGAAACACTTTTTGCACATCGCATCCCGTGGCCTATATCTTGGCTTTTTGATTTCTGTTTATTTTGGTCAATATAGAAATGAGAAGATAAGAAATGTGTACATTTAATTAATTAGACTTGCACTGTTTGCCGGTAGTATACTTTTCGTTTTATAGATTCTTTCAAAGAAAGTCTTATTTTTATACCCTCCACTTTGGAAAGCAGGGTATATTAATTTTTGTCATTCCGTTCGTAACATCCGTAAATATTCATCATTTGTAACATCCTTAAATATTCATAAAGTATATGTATTCATAATCAGCATAAAATTCTAAGTCGATTTAACGATGTCCGTATGTCTGTCTGTCCGTCTCTCTGTCCGTCTGTCTGTTGAAATCACGATACAGCCCACATTATTTGACGTATTGTGCCTATGATGGTTGGTATTGAGATATATACCTCCACATTTTGGTATAGTCCACATATAACGGCACCTTTCGATATTCGGTATTTTGTCTATTTTTTCACGGATTTGTGTAAAAATTGGTATTTGTGGGACATAATGGGGGTTTCCTCATGTGGCGAAACATTGTATGTATAGACCCACGTTTTGGTATAGCCCTCATACAAGGGTACCTCCCGATATTCGGTATTTTGATGATTTTTGCCACATTGTCTAAAAATTATAATTTGTGGGTTGTAACGAGTTCTAGCTCCGGTGGCGAAACATTGTATGTATAGCCCTACGTTTTGGTATAGCCCCCATACAAGGGTACCTCCCCATATTCGGTATTTTGATGATTTTTGCCACATTGTCTTAAAATTATAATTTGTGGGTTGTAACGAGTTCTAGCTCCGGTGGCGAAACATTGAATATTTAGGTCCACGTTTTCCTATAGCGCACATATAACTATACCCGTATATTGATAATCCTAGTCACATTTACCCACATAAATATTCAAATTTTATATTTTATAAGATTTTATAGATGACAATCCTTGAAGAATGAAATTGTCTGTAGAGGTTCCGGTTTTGGTATGTCCCCATATAATGGCCTCACTCACTTTATGTTTTTTTGATAAGTTTGTAGATTAAAGTGGAGCACGTTTTAATTCAGATACTTTTTTATAAAAATGTTTTATTTACCGTAAGGTGGCGGCTATGAAAAGTTCGACCCGGCCGAACTTAATATTTTTTACTTGTTTAGATTAAAATTTTACTTTGCATTGGTACCTGCAATGTTCATGACACATAAACCACGATTACCCTCACTACAAATCCACGGTTTCTCGCCAGCTTTATCAGGATTTCAGTGGTAGCTTCAGGCTGCTGCTGGTTTTGTTGACTGCCCGAGATAGTGGCACTATTGATGTGCGACCACAGCATCAGTACGACTCAACATTAAACTGACTTCGTTCACTAAAATCTTATCTCAATAATGATTGGACTTAATTGTTGTAATCAATACAAACAAAACATCACTGCGTGTCCAATTTGAAATCGGCAATAATTGAAGAATTCCGTTTTCGACTTGTTTTGAATAGATTGTCGCAGCAGCAATTTTATACATACATTTTCCAATCCAGTTGTCAAAAAAAAAACTTGACAACAAGCATATTAGCCACAAAAATATTCTATGAAAGCGAACAATTTTATTTTCGACTCGAGCATGAATTTTGACATTACATCTAATAAAATAACAGCTGTTTTTAGATTAATTCGTTTATATTTGC
This sequence comes from Musca domestica, assembly GCF_030504385.1. Classification (NCBI taxonomy): domain Eukaryota; kingdom Metazoa; phylum Arthropoda; class Insecta; order Diptera; family Muscidae; genus Musca; species Musca domestica. The sequence continues at coordinate 1,238,088 of NW_026712115.1, read as the reverse complement.
TCCATCCAGCGATAATTATCAGAAAACCAGTAAAGAAAGTCTTAAAGTCGGGCGGGGCCGACTTTATGATACCCTACACCACTTTGCACATTTAGTAGAGCTTGACATGACAAATAAAAGTTTTAATCGGGATTTTGTGAGATTTAAATCATACCACATATGATTATAGTAATAATTAAGAGGAATATCCTCCTCTGAATCGATTTCTACAAAATTTGTCAAGACATTTGCGCATTTTCAATTCGGGCTTGTACTATCCATTTGGTGCACAATTAACTTGAAATTGGATAGATATATATGAGAGATATATCTAAATCTGAACTGATCTCGATAAAATTTGACAAAAGCATTTCTGAGCTGTATTTCATATATTTCCCCAAATATCGTTACTACGGAGTCCATATTACGGCTATGCAGGGCAAATTCAACAAATCGGATAAACAACATATATGGGAGCTATAGCTATATCTGAACCGATTTGCACCAAATTTGACATACCGGTTTTTAGACTCAATTTGGTAGTAAGTTCCAATTTCCATTCCAATTGGACTCATATAACACATATGGTGCACAATAAAAAGCAAATCGGACGAAGATCTATATGGGGGATATATCCAAATACCAAACCAAACCAATCTCGATAAAATTTAGCATGGGTATTTCTGAGTTATATTTGATATATTTCCCCAAATATCGTTGTTACATATTACGGCTGCGGAGGACAGAAATATCAAATCGGATGAACAATATATTTGGGAGCTATATCTATATCTGAACCGATTTCGATCAAATTTGGCATATTTATTTTCAGGTCCAAGCGTGTCGTACGTGCAACATTCCTCACTATTTGATATTACAAGGTGGGTGCACAATGAGCTATGCCTAAATTTTGACCGATTATCTCTAGTTTCAATAGGGTCCGCCCTTGGGTCAAGCAAATTATTTGTGCAAAATTTCATCTGAATCGGGCAATAAATGCGACCTGCACTTTGTTTACAAAAATGCATTTACAGACAGACGGACGGACATGCATAAATCGACCCAGAATGTGATTCTATGCAGATCAACAAAAGGAACTATGGATCTATCTCGTTTCCTTTTGCCTGTTACAAACAAATGCACAAAGACATAATTCCCTGACCACCTTGTGGTGTAGGGCATAAAAGGGACATTGTCAGTTATGGGTACAATCAATGTCGTAGGTTAGAGGTTGGAACAGTTGTACCTGATAGTGAGTCACAAACAGTCACCTTGAGCAATATAATTTAAAATCGATTCTACTTTTTATAAAGGTTTGGCTTTAATGACATAAAACGTTTATTTTAACATCTGCGCGAGCTGTAGAATAACGAGTTGGGAACTTACCTCCTAAATGAACTAGCCAGGCGAATTGTTCATCTTACAATTCAGAAACCGACAGATGTTGTTATTAACAAAGTATTTGTTTTAAGTTGTTCAGTAGGCCCATGAAAGACGTCAAAAAATCTCATGGATTTTGACCACTGCCATTTACAAAAATATGGAAATATATATTTGAATATTACGAAGATTCGTCAATTATTTTATGCATAATCAAAGGAACTTAGAAACTAAAAACGGCATTTTATGAAAACATGTCCAGTATAAACACGGCTTTAGATACTATCCACTGGTGCTGGAAATTTTTCTTTTCGCATTTTTCGATAGAGAGTGTATATTGGATAGAATATGGCACATTGTAAAACTGTAATAAAATGTAAAAATAACAGCAACTTATTTAAGACCCAAAATGAAAACTATACATTTTTTCAATTCTAACTTACCAACAATAGACATTCCCACAACAAACTCTTGAGCGGGATTTTCAGAGGTCAATAATACGACAAAATTATAAATTAGGCATCCGACTATACAAATGAATGTTATCAGCAGCCAGGGTATCAAAGGCATGGGTCGTTTCTATGAAAAAACAGTGGTCAGTAAAGAAAGTGGCAAGAAATATCTCCGTCCAGTAAAATTGCCGTAGTTTTGAGAACATTATTTGCTAAAGGTGGGGATATATAAGCAGCAGCTTGCAGTCATATAAAGTTTCATTAGATATCCCTTGCGACAATACCAAGCTGCATATGTATCCTCAATATAAACATTAAGCATTCATACCTTGTCAATACCCTTAATAAGATAGGCCGATACAATAATCATTATAACTCCCACGATCATGGTAAAGACAATTGCAAAGCGGATGGCAATCGTTGCTGAAAGAGACACAATCAATTATTTTTACAATATAAAAAGGCGAAAATATGTTGTTTAAGAAGTGAGATTTATCACAATAATGGTGATAAAAAGAAGAGGTTATTATTTCGCTGGACATTCAATTTTGTTTCACACACATTTAAATGTATCGCATACTTGCATAAATGTTCACATCATTCTCCTTGTCAGCTATATCGTCGACAATTCCATCTACCAATTTTTTATCGGCCAATAGGCCAATGGATACAATTAGAATAATGCTGTACAAGATCAGGGTGCCATAACCAATAAATAGTCCAAAACCGGGCAGTGAACACATTTTTCTCACAGTATATTTTCGTGTTTACAATGCCAATTGATTATTTGCCCAAGAGCAAGTCAATACTGAGATTATAAGTATAATAGATTCTGCAATAATAATTTTTAAGGTGAGTCATAAGTGGTCTTGCTCTTGAGGTTTTTTAAGCAGATATAGGACAGTATTTTTTCATAATTCGATGTAAAACCACATTCATTAATACTCTTGTTATATCTTGAGATATGAAGATACAATTGTTTAGCACGATGACGTAATATAAAATATTTATATGCTTAATAGTTTGTTTACATTACAGATTTTTGCCAGGTTATACTCCTTTATAAGGATTTGTTTGAAGTATATGCAATTTGCAACATAAATTCACTGGGTTTATTAAATCCAGTAAAGTGTAAACGAACTGTAAATTTCGAATAACTAGAAAATTTCGGTCTAACTTTAGGTATATTTTCTTATATTAATATCGAATACAGGTACAGTTAACGTAGACTGTAAATCCAATTATCAGGCAAAGAAGAAGGCAATGCTTATCCAAATACCTATTTTGAGATAATTCCGTTGAAAAATGTGGCTTAAATCGGCAAAGTACCGAATATCGGAAGATATACGAATATGAGAGATATGCGAAAATGAGGACCTGTTAAGGTAATTTTCTGTCGCACAAGTGGTACCCAACATAAACTCCAAATACGAAATTTGAAACAATTCCATCGAAAAATGAAAAAACCCAAAATACCAAGAATCGTTAGTTACAGTCAAAGAAATATGAAACCTGCGATACACAATTAAATGCCCAAAATTAGATTATTATTAATAAAAAAAAACAAGTAAGCAAAGGCTATAGTCGTGCGGGGCCGACTATGTAATACCCTACAACACTACAATATGTTAGAAGCCCCCTTATGTCCAAATCCATATTGGAATTATAAATTAGGATTTTGACTAGGGACATTTGCCCAATATTTAAGCACTCCGTCGTGCGGTTAGTTGTTGTAGTCCATTTTACAGCTAAATATAATCCAATGGTCATCCAAAATGATAAAATTCTTCCCTGTCCTTAACTCTCTTCACAGGCGTGTCGATTGGCTTCAATTGTGTGATCGGAAAAACATTTCTGTTTTTGGTTAATATGAACCCCTAAATATTTTGCAATCATCTCCGAAAGCAAGAAGCCCCTCCGTATCTCAAAATTGAGACTCATCTATATGATTTGCTTGTCTACGATATTTGGTTATATTCGTCAACGAAACCAGCATAAAAAAGCCAGGTGTTCGCCTTTTGCGTATTTCGGATATCGCCTGTAAGTAATGCTGAAATTTTTTCACACAAAATTAAAAAAAAAAATTTCACTGCAAAATCAGGAAAATTTTTAGTTGTTGGTCCATTTCAACCCCAAATATATTGCGGACATATTTCAAAACAATGGACCTAGCCCTTCTGAGCCCAACCCTACGCTTGTGAAAATTTTCGTGAGGATCGGACGACATTTGCAATCCTTATATAATAATCCCAACCTGTGTTTTAAGGTGAAAAAATATTAAAAAATATTATAAGTCAAATTAAAAAAATCGCATGCTATAAAAAATATGAAAAAATGAAAAAAATGTCACAAAATACTACAAAATCTATATTAACATCATTATTGGCATATTTTTCTGCGATTTTTTTAGATTTTACACTTTTATGTCAAGAGGGCATTCTGAATTGACAAAATTTGTCAAAATCGGTCCAGCCGTTCTTGAGATATAAGCATTCTAACTAACATCCCCTTACTTTGTATATACACACTGTATATATTTCGCTGTATATATCCGATATATTTACTATCGGCATCTACGTAACGGTTAGAATTGACCTGTTCGTCTATTTGTGATTTCGCCAGGATTAAAAATATTCGCGGTTTAATAGAAAATTTGACTTTTATTTAACACAAATATTGTGGCCTATTTCACCCACTAAATATTACCCGATGACCATCAAAATTGGAAGACTTCTGCCCAGCCCTAAGCTCTAGCCCCATACTAACTTTCGCTTTGGTTGGTCTATAATTACGACCTGTAGAGCAACTACAAAATCAAGAATTTTTTTCAGTTTTTGGTCCATTTCAACCCCTAAATATTATGCGATCATCTCCAAAAGAAATAGGGTTCTATTTTTACCCTAGCCCCACCTCCATTCTAAATTTCGTGAAGATCGGGCCATAATTGCGACCTGTAGAGTGATTACAAATTAACATGGACAGACGGACGGACATACATAGCTAGATCGACTCAACTCGGCGAGCTAGGAAGATCCTATGTGGGAAACTAATATTTCGTGGTGTTACATAATTTTTGGCCCAATCAAACTTATAATACCCTTACACATAGTGTTGTAAGGTATAATGAAAATATAGTTCTAGATGAATATAATGGCAATATTGCAGGTCAAAACCCCAAAATATCAAAAGACCAGGAAACTCAATAAGAGTAATACTATAAACGAAGAATGTCAATTGACAATACCTCATAGAAAAAACATGACATGGGGTCCTACCAAGTCATTACGTTTCATTATATCCATCTCTCTGTCAAAGTAGATGGGTAATATCGGCTCACTCCTTCTGAAACGTCCCCCAAAGGAAGACAAAAAGTGAAATTAGGGAGTAAACTTTTCCCTAACACAACCTCAAATGCTATAAAAAGGTGTTATAATGCAATAGATATGGCTGATTTAATTCAATTAATAAATGATTGGTTCGATATCCATAGCTCCTCTTGTTGTATCTTTAAAGCGTATGATGGAATACAAAACCCTTTACTGTTAGAACCTTGTGGCAAGATCATTGAAACACAGACAAATAATGTTAGAAAGAATGAACCAAGTTATGAGTAGCTCAATCGCGCCCAACAAATCCCGACTTGAAATCTTCCAGAAAGGTTGTACGACTACTTACAGAATTGCAAATTAGAGTATGTTTTAACAAGGCGCCTGAATCAAAACGTTTTTTTTTTTGAGTCAATAAATTTTTTACGACCCTATCGTACTACAGGACTTCAAATTTCACATCAGAAAATACATATTGGGTGAGTAATTATTAGTCGTCTATTAAATTAAAAACGTGAATAATTCTTTGAATTTTAACGCGCAATACGGAAATGCTTTCGGGAACAGGCAACGTCGATGTTGATCGAACTGAATGAATTGATATCAGTGAAAATGGGTGTGAGGATCAATTTGAAAATTTGATCGTGATTGAAAACTCAAAGGTGGCGGAAATAGATGAAATGGTTTTGGAGGCCATTGGTATTTTCCAAGATGATGCATTTCAGGATATATAATCCTAAAGTCACTCAAACTACTTCACATGGGTGGATCAGGTATCGAAAGAAAAAGTAAGAAGACCCTCAGAGCCTTTCCTGTCAAGGTTCAAGAAGACGAATATGATTTTCAATAAAAAGAATGGTATTACTATATAAATCTCCATTAATTCGAAAGAAGCAGATGAATGAAAGTGGCAACATAGATTTGCTCCTCATGCCAAGAACTTTTTCAAAAGTCGCAAAAATTTATGGTATTAAAGAAATCCAAATAAAATTATTTGTAAAAAATTTTGTATTTATCCTTAAAATATGTAAAAATATTTCGATAACGACAAAAAACACTGTTTTTCAAAATAAGATTTTCAACATTCATTTTATATATTTTTACTATTTTAAAATGTATAACATTTTACTACTCAAAATACTGAAATCGCTAAATGTCTAGCTCTATAAACAATTTTTAAATGTCCGTTTATATAATTATATATATCAGTGGATGTAGGTTTCTCTTTCATTTATATGTGTATAATACAAAAGTAGTACTAATAAAAATGCATTACTGTTTTAAATAATTATCTCGATTATAATTATCGACTATTTTGATTTTTATAATTTCTTTCAGTTTTTAATACCCCCACCAAACTATGGAGGGTATATATTTTTATACCCTACACCACATAGTGGTAAGGGTATTATGTCTTTGTGCATTTTTTTGTAACATGGAGAAGGAAACGAGATAGACCGATAGTTACTTTTGAGAACCTTCATAGGATCACTTTCTGAGTCGATTTATGCATGTCAGTCCGTCTGTCCGTCTGTCCATGTATTCTTGTGAACAAAATGCAGGTCGCATTTATTATCCGATTGAGATGAAATTTTCCAAACAAGGATGAACCCTATTGAAATTGGTGAGAATCGGATCAAATTTAGATATAGCTCCCATATATATCTTCATCCGATTTCGGGTTAAATGTGCACCAAATGTCCACTATCAGTCCAAATTACCTGAATTTTGGCACACCCAACCGAGTTTGGCGTAGAAGCAAGTATATCAAATTTATATATCTTTCATCCGATTTGATCTTTAAGTCCCTCACATTCCTACTATGCACTCCACAACCGTGATATTTGGTGCCAGGTATTAGATGGGGCACAGAAATAGCTGTTTTAAATTTTATCGAAATCGGTTCAGATTTGGATATAGCTTCCATATATATTTTCATTCGATTTCGGGTTAATTGGCCACCAAATGGCCAATATCAGCCCAAATGGACCGAATTTTGGCACATGTGACCGGTATTTGCCTTAAAGCAAATACAGCAAATTTGGAGAAAATCGGTTCAGAAACAGCTATAGCTCCCATATATATGTTTTATCCGATTTGCTGTTTAAGCCTCTCACATTCGTAATATGCACTCCACAAGAATGATATTTGGTACCAGATAAAAAATACAGCCCAGAAATAGCTGTTTGTAATTTTATCGAAATCGGTTCAGATTTGGATATAGCTCCCATATATATCTTCATCCGATTTCGGGTTAATTGTGCACCAAATGGCCGTAATAGCATCAATTTTGGCAAATCCGACCGAAACCAGCTTAGAAGGAAGTACATATAGCTCCCATATATAACTTCGTCCGATTTGGTGAATATCGGTTCAGATATAGCTATAGCTCCCATATATATTGTTCATCCGATTTGTTGTATTTGTTACCCACAGCCGTAATATGCACTCCGTAACAACGATATTCAGGGCAATAAATCAAATACAGCTCAGAAATATCTTTACTAAATTTTATCGAGATCGGTTCAGATGTGGATATATCTCCCATATATATCTTTATCTGATTTTAAATTAATTTTGCACCAAATGGACAATACAAGTCCGAATTTAAAAGATACAAATGCTTCGGCATATTTATTACTTTGAATGTTAAATTATAATTATAATCATAGCGTGTATGATTGAATTCTCCCATAAAAAGCTTTTAATTGTTATGCGCAGCTCTACTAAATTAGTAAAGTGGTGTAGGGTATCATAAAATCGGCCCCGCCCGACTTTAGGACTTTCTTTGCTGGTTTTTTTTTCATACCGTTTGTAACTCCTCAAAATATTCATGTCAGACCCAACAAAGTATATATATAGAATTGAGATAGAAGGCTAAAATTTTGCACACATGTTTTTTAGGTTAGTTTTTAAGTTAGTAAATGGGCCATGTAGGTTCACGTTTTCATATAGCCCCCATATAACGGTACCTCCCTATATTCGGTATTTTGATGTTATGTTATTTTGATGACTTTAACTACATTATTCACCGTTTATTTCAAGTTTCAGATTTGAATATGGTAATGGCTTATGACAAACAAAGCCTATGTAGGTTCACGTCGTAAAGACTCCAATATAACGGCTATATTTGGTATTTTAAGATTTTAACAGAATTTTTAAAGGATTTTACTTTTTGAAAATTACAGAATTCGTTCCAAATGATGGAGGGTATTCAAAGTTCGGCCCGGCCGAACTTACTGCTTTTTAACTTGTTTATATTTATTTCAGATATCTTTACAATAACCACAAGAGATTACATTGAAACATTATTTATATTCTTCGTCAAACTATTTAGTTTAAGGCTTTGTTTCTGTATGACGATAGGAAAAAGAACTCGAAAGAAAAACACCCATGGTAGAATTAAGAAGCTATAGCCATGAAATGATCTGTTTACATTTTTTTATACCCTCCACCAAAAAAGGTATGGAGGGTATATTAAGTTTGTCATTCCCTTTTTTAACTCATCGAAATAATCATTTTAGACCCAACAAAGTATATATATTCTTGATCAGCGTAAAATTCTAAGACGATTTAGCCCTGTCCGTCCGTCTGTTGTAATCACGCTACAGTCTAAACGAATTAAGATAGGAAGCTAAAATTTTGCACAGATCTCTCTTTTGTCTGCAGGCAGGTCAAGTTCGAAGATGGGCTATATCGGTCCACGATATCGTATATCCCCCATATAACTGTACCCCCCGATATTCGGTATGTTGATGATGTTAGCCACATTTTTCAATGGAATTGTCTTAAAATCCACACAAGTAGTTCCTTGTGAGTACTTTACCTCCTGAGAGAGAATTGCCTATACAGGTCCACGATATCGTATATCCCCCATATAACGGTACCCCCACGGTATTCGGTATTTTTATGATTTTACCCACATTTTTCATCGGAATTGTCTGAAAATCCACACAAGGAGTTCCTTGTGGGTACTTTATACCTCGGCAGAGAATTATCTATATAGGTCCACCATATCGTATAGCGCCCATATAACGGTACCCCCGATATTTGGTATTTTGATGATTTTAGTCATATTTTTCAACAGAGAGAGAATTCTCTATATAGGTTAACGATAACGTATAGCTCCCATATAACGTTACCCCGCGATATTCGGTATTTTGAAAATCCACACAAGGAGTTCCTTGTGAGTACTTTACACGCAGACTGTCTTTATAGGTTCACAATATCGTATCGGCACCTTCCTATATTAGATATTTTAAAGATTTTAAAAGAATTTTTAATGGATTTTTTTTTGAAAATTTTCTAATTCGTTCAAAATGGTGGAGGGTATTCAAAGTTCGGCCCGGCCGAACTTGCTGCTTTTTTACTTGTTAATATTTTATTTGACAACATCTCATTGTCAACTTCATATTCATAAATCCATGGTAAAATTAGAAAGGTAAAGTCATTTCAAATAAGACTATCCATCTCTGCATTTTCTGTAATTTACCTTGCCAACTTTCACAGAATTTCACCTGGCCGACTATATGATACCCTACACCACTATGCATATATAGTAAAGCTCGTGTACCACATTTGGCTTTGGAGCAGTTTTAGTTTGATTTCAGAGGGAACTAATATATAGGTGGCATATCCAATTCTGAACCGATTTTCACTAAATTGGACGGAGACATTTTAATCGTTTATACCAAATAATATTGCTATAGAGTACACATCACTTCGCGAAGGATTATGTTAAAAAATATATATCGGGGCCGAGATCCACAAAATGAAAACGTACGTAACGGAATTCGCTTAATTTTGGCTGATATTAGCCATTATTTGCACAATTAACCTGAAATCGGTTGAAGATTTATATGGAAGCTATATTCAAATCTGATCCAATCTTGATAAAATTTGGCAGAGGCATATCCGAGCTCTATAAGATATCTGGTACCAAATATCATTGTTGTCTAATGCATATTACGAATATGAGGGACTTAAAACCAAATCGGATGAAACATATACATGGGAGCTATAGCTATATCTAAACCGATTTTCACCAAATTTGGTGTACTTGCTTCTAGAATGAATTTGGTCGGATGTCATTCATTCACTTCAGGTCATTAGGACTGATATTGGCCATTTGGCGTACAATTAACCCGAAACCGGTTGAAGATATATGGGAGCTATATCTAAATCTGATCCGATTATCACCAATTTCAATAGGGTTGGTCCTTGGGTCAAACAAATATTGTTTGCAGAATTTCATCTCAATTGTATAATAAATGCGACCTGCATTTTGTTCACATGAAAATACATGGACGGACGGACTGACATAAATCGACTCAGAAAATGATTCTATGAATGTCCTCAGAAGTAACTATGGGTTTATCTCGCTTCCTTCTCTCTGTTACAAAGAAATGTACAAAGACATAATACCCTTACCACCATGTGGTGTAAAGTATAAAAAGTTCCCATCTCTGATTTTTGTGTATACAATGGATTTATAAATATAAATTTTGATAATGAGATGTTGTCAAATGAATAAATTGCAGAAAATGAGGAGATGGAAATGCTTATTTGCAATGACTTTACCTTCTTAATTTTACAATGAAAACACCGATTCCATGAACAAATTTTACATTCAAAAAAATTGGAAGGTATTTTATAGAATATTTCACGTTTCATGTCGAGGACCTTAATTCTCGCTCAATGAAAATTTGAAATGACCACCTTTATAAAATAAAGAAACGTCAGTTTATATTTTCGAACTTTCCTTGTCAAATTTTACTTCAATAAGAAACAAGTTCCCCTCTCAGATTTGTATTAATACAATGGATTTTTAAATACAATATTTGACAATAAAAGGATGATGATTTTATACATTTTTCTTTCATTTATACATTTTTCTTTCATTCCTTACTACACCGAAAAGAAAAACCTCAATAAAGAAATATACTTAGATACTAATTCCCATGGCATAATTACAGAAGGTACAACAAAGCTACCCCCTAAATACATTTTTTATACCCTCCACCAAAAAAAGTATGGAGGGTATATTAAGTTCGTCATTCCGTTTGTAACTAATCGAAATAATCATTTTAGACCCAACAAAGTATATATATTCTTGATCAGCGTAAAATTCTTAGACGATTTAGCCCCGTCCGTCTGTTGTAATCACGCTACAGTCTAAACGAATTAAGATAGAAAGCTAAAATTTTGCACAGATCTCTCTTTTGTCTGCAGGCAGGTCAAGTTTGAAGATGGGCTATATCGGTCCACGATATCGTATAGCCCCCATATAACGGTACCCCAACGGTATTCGGTATTTTGATGATTTTAGCCACATTTTTCAATGGAATTGTCTGAAATTCCACAAAAGGAGTCCCTTGTGGACATTTTACCCCCTCAAAAAGAATTGTCTATATAGGTCCACGATATCGTATATCCCCCATATAACTGAACCCACCGATATTCATTATTTTGATGATGTTAGCCACATTTTTCAATGGAATTGTCTTAAAATCCACACAAGTAGTTCCTTGTGAGTACTTTACCCCCTGAGAGAGAATTGTCTATACAGGTCCACGATATCGTATATCCCCCATATAACGGTACCCCCCCGATATTCGGTATTTTGATGATTTTACCCACATTTTTCATCGGAATTGTCTGAAAATCCACACAAGGAGTTCCTTGTGGGTACTTTATACCTCGGCAGAAAATTATCTATATAGGTCCACGATATCGTATAGCCCTCATATAACGGTACCCCCGATATTCGGTATTTTGATGCTTTTAGCCATAGTTTTCAACGGAATGGTCACAAGGGGTTCTTTGTACACAAGGGGTTCTTTGTCAGCACTTTACCCCTGAAACGGAGTTGTCTACATAGGTCCACAATATTGTATATCCCCCATATAACGGTACTCCCCTTTATTCGGTATTTTGATGATTTTAGCCACTTTTTCCAATGGAATTATCTGAAAATCCACACTTTACACGAAGACATAGATTTGTCTTTATAGGTCCAAAATATCGTATATCCCCCCAAATCGGCACCTTCCAATATTAGATATTTTAAAGATTTTAAAAGAATTTTTAATGGATTTTATTTTTATTTTATTTATTTTTTTTTTTTTTTTGAAAATTTTTCTAATTCGTTCCAAATGGTGGAGGGTATTCAAAGTTCGGCCCGGCCGAACTTACTACTTTTTTACTTGTTTCTTTTATTTTTATTATTCTGTCAAAACATATACACATTTTGTGTATGTGTGTGTATTGTTCTGAATAAAAGATACAATAATTTGAAATTATTTGAAATTCGGTTGCAAAATAAATGCAAATTTTAGACGAAATGGTTAAGAAATTGTACAATTTAGTGATACAACTTTTTTATACCCTCCACCATGGGTAGGAGGGTATATTAACTTTGTCATTCCGTTTGTAACACCTCTAAATATTCGTCGTAGACCCCATAAAGTATATATATTCATAATCAGCATAAAATTCTAAGACGATTTAGCGATGTCCGTCTGTCTGTCTGTCTGTCTGTCTGTCCGTCTGTCTGTCTGTTGAAATCACGATAGAGCCCACATTATTTGACGTAGACCTTTGAAATTTGGCACAAGTGTGTGTATTGTCCCTAGGATGGTTGGTATTGAAAATGAGATATATCGGTCCACGTTCTGGTATAGTCCCCATATAACGGTACCTCCCGATATTCGGTATTTTGATGATTTATGCCACATTTTTTCACGGATTTATCTGAAAATTGGTATTTGTAGATCATGACGGGTCCCTGAGCGTGTGGCAAAACATTGCATGTATAGGTCCACGTTTTGGTATAGCTCCCATATAACGGTACCTACCGATATTCGGTATTTTGATGATTTATGCCACATTTTTTCACGGATTTGTCCGAAAATTGGTATTTGTAGGTCATGACGGGTCCCTGAGCGTGTGGCAAAACATTGCATGTATAGGTCCACGTTTTGGTATAGCCCCCATATAACGGTACCTACCGATATTCGGTATTTTGATGATTTATGCCACATTTTTTCACGGATTTGTCTGAAAATTGGTATTTGTAGGTCACAACGGGTCCCTGAGCGTGTAGCAAAACATTGCATGTATAGGTCCACGTTCTGGTATAGTCCCCATATAACGGTACCTCCCGATATTCGGTATTTTGATGATTTATGCCACATTTTTTCACTGATTTGTGTAAAAGTTGGTATTTGTGGGTCATAATGGGTCCTAGGTCGTGTGGCGAAACATTGTAATTATAGGTGCACGTGTTGGTGTAGCCCCTATATAACGGTACCTCCCGATATTCGCATTTTAATGTTTTTTGCCACATTTTTTCTAATGTTCTTTTACCCTAGGGTGGAGGGTATTAAAAGTTTGGCCCGGCCGAACTTAATGTTTTTTTACTTGTTTCCTACTATTTTAGATTCAATCTTGAAATTCCAGTCCTTTTTTCCGGGGTTCTTCCCAATTAAAGAATTTTACTAAAAAAAAATAAAAATAAACAAAGCCAACTGTTACATATTTAAAAGTCTATTTGACACTATAAGACTCCAGCACAGAGTTGTATTTTTCTAGTTTCTTTGAAGTTGATCAACTTTTCTTGTTGAGCCATGAATCTAACTATGTACCTTAACATTTTGAAAGAATGTTTGCCTTGGCGAAGATTATAATTTTGATCAAGACAGTGATCCGAAACACAAGGCTTATTAAGTGCGGTCCTGGCTGCTATATAATTGTCTCCACGTCACGGATACACCAGCCCAGAGTCCAGACATAAACCCCATGGAGAAAAAGAATGCATACAAAACAATAATGAATAGAAATACTCATGGCTCGATTAGAAAGGTTATTTAACTTCAAAAAACTAGGAAAAATACAACCCTATGCAACAACTGCTTTTGTTTATTTTATATTTTTTTTTTGTTCTTACAAAATTCTTATATTGGGGAAAAATTAAAAAACATGAAAGTTGGGGTTATTCCGATAGAAGAGAAATACAGTTTCATTACAAAATTGTACAATTTGTTGTCCATTAATGTCGAAAATATGCATTTCTATTGTACCTGAATTTAAAAACAAATCTCAATGTTTTTTTTTTTTTTTTTTTTTTTTTTTTGTTTTTATTCAAATCAATACATACGCAAACTGTGTAAATTTTTTGACAAGATAAGTACACAAAGGAAGAAAATTGTATTTAGGAGGTAGCTTTGCTCTATCTTCTGTAAATATACCACGGAAGTTTTTTAAATTGTACGAAGTGTGCGAATTTGGCTTTGACATTGAAATATGATCTCTTTTAATATTTATTTATTTTTTTACTTTAAATGAATTAAAATGTTACGTTTTTTTGTTTTTTAAATTACTTACATAGTGTACTAATAAAATGTAAAAAAAAGTTGTAAATTTTGATTTTTAGAAGTTATAAAAAAAATTAAAATGTATCTTTAGCTGTACGAGTTTCGCTTGGAGCTACTGTATTAGTTTGAGTATGATATGCTGTCAAATGTAACATTTTGGAAAAACAACATATTATTGCACAAGATTACCTTTTAAAATCTGCCACAGGTTCTTCGATATACAGCATATATATTAATTTGATTTATAACGGCGTTAGCTAAAATTTGTAGCATACACAAATATTCAACTTCACGCCCAAAATATAAATTTTCAATACACAAAAAGGCAACTGTCAATGGTAAAATTGCTCAACTTTGTAATTTCCATGGTAGAAGAATATAGGTAGACGCGTCGACACAGCTGCTGGGACAATGAACTGTCAAACCAATTTTGGTATTGAAAATGTTGAATGAAAAATTATTTATATTTGTAAAAATTGTTGAAAATCGCGAATTATAACAGCCTCCGAATGACGTAGTATAAGAAAACATATAAAAATCCACTTATATTTGAAAAAACATTTAAATTTTTTTGACATATCAATGCTTCCAAGCGTTGATGCATCTACCTGTATTCTTCTGCCATGGAAATTTCGTACGCCCAACGTATTTGAATAACTCTCATATAAATACGTGTTTAAATTATTGGTGTGAAAAACGTCGACCGAATACGTTGAATTTTAAGTAACACTGTGAAATCTCTTAAATGGCTTCAATAAGGTCGTAGAAGGGATTTGTATTTCATTTTCTCAATTCTATCATGGTAAAATTAAGAAGGTAAGGTAATTTCAAATAAGCATTCCCATCTTTTCAGTTTCTGTAATTTAGATTGCTAAATTTCACTGCATGGAAAGCTGGTCGTCATCTCTTATTTGCCAAAGGAATAATTTTGAAAAAAAAATGTAAACTTATGATTGCATGACTTTACCTTCTTAATTCTACCATGAATACAGGTAGATGCATCAACGCTTGGAGCATTGATATGTCAAAAAAATTTAAATGTTTTTTTCAAATATAAGTAGATTTTTATATTTTTTTCTTACACCACGTCATTTGGAGGCTATTATAATTCGCGTTTTTCAACAATTTTTACAAATTTAAATAATTTTTCATTAAACATTTTCAATTCCAAAATTGGTTTGATAGTTCATTGTCCCAGCAGCTGTGTCGACGCGTCTACATGTATTCTTCTACCATGCATGAATTCTATACTAACAACCCCGTAGTTCAATGAGCACAACTGCTGATGCGTTGACATAAAAGAAGCACCCTGTCTCTTTTTATCTACAACTAATACATACGCTTTTCAACACTGAACACAGCAAAAGCATATGGAAAAGCTGTTTTTGTTTGCCACAAAAAGCTTTGCTGAAAGAGATAACTGCGACGCTTATTTTTAGTTGATATTTTCCAGCAATTCAAAGCAGTCGTATCGTCTCCAGTCTGGTTGCGCTCGCCATCATTAGATAAGGAGTGGATATAAATTTCCATTTTTTTGTTTGGATATTCGATTGAAATACAAGAACACGTTAATTCCGTAGAATTGTGAAATTCGAGTTTAGTTGTCGCCTTTGTTCTCATCCCCAGAACAATGAATAGTTTGTGTGGTTTTCGTTTGTCCACTGTGGGCATTGTAATCGGTTGGTTCAATTTAATTGGTTCCATATTCTCAACAATTGTACTGTGTGTGGCCTTTTCCCGTTTGGATGATTTGGTCAAACTTATACAGGATAACCTGGACAATGGCGCAAATGCAGTCGATAATGTTGGCATCAGGACCGGTAAGTCAACGACCTGGGCATTATCTTGGAATGCCATGTAAATATTTGCATTATTCGTTCTTTTCTCCTCCATTGCAGCTGTTATTATTACCCTGTGCGTTTATCTTACTACCAGTGTGACCAATGTAATTGCATCGTCGCTCTTGATTGTGGGCACAGTAAAGGTAAGTCGTTTATTTATTTTTTGATGATGGGACGTGCGCATAACAAGAAAAAATATGAAATTTAATATCTTAAGAACTTGAGTATGTGATTTTGTTTTGCTGTCTTGGTATTTCATCAAATTTTGATATGCGCAATTTTTTTTTACGACTTTAATCTTCGTCTGTTGTTCTGGTTAGCAATTCAGTGGTTTCAGCTGAACAACGCAGGGGTATACATATTTACGACGCACTCAGACATTGTAACAAATTGCGAAAATATGTTACCGCACTGCAGTGGAGAGCTATAAAAATAGTTCAATCCGTTGATATTCCATAAAGATATAGAGGGGTTATTACAAGGCACTTAAGCATGGGGTTTCTGAATTAGAAATTGGAATGATAATGAACAATTATTATCGTCGATGCATTTATTACTTAGGATAGTTATTTTTATTTCGTGATTATGTATTAAAATTTTATATTTTCATTACATTTAACAAAAAAGCATTAGGGGCATAATGTGTATAATGCCCACTATTGAACGATTTTGGGTGTCCCGACGGCAAAATAAAATTAACTTTCGTTTCGTTTGTAATGGGCAAGTGACGTTATCATCCTGGTGGTCATTTGTCTTGACATTATTGCGATTCATAATTCGTAGGGCATCAGGAGTTGTAACCACGAAATGTCAATACATATTTCTCACTGACAATATAGTCCGTTTTTCAATGAAAGACATATTCCGATGTAGAAAAAACAACTAAGACAAATAAACGATTTCGAATCGGCAATAAAAACAAAGCTGTTTGAGATCTTTTAAAAGTTGACTGAATTGGTTCTATGAAGAAGTTTGATGTCTTCAAAAATCGAAATACTTTGGATTCGATGCTGCACAACTGCGTATGCTTATGAAAAATCTTGAATAATAAGAAGCGAACTTCTAAGACATCATCCTAGAATGAGTGATTGCAAAGTAAAGCGCGAATGTTCCACTGATGAGCTATCTACGACCATAGGTAGGTGCTAGACCTTTTTTTGATTGTCCCTGATGATTTTCTTTTTACAATAATTTATAAATCTTATCCCGAAGATAATTCTTAAGAATAATTTGAAAGACTATTGATGTTATTTCTAGAATTTGCAGGACTACAATATTGGTATCAACAACGGCTACGGCACCCTAAGTTTTTTTTCTAAATTCGAACTTTTAATTATTCTATATCGGCTTGGTTGGTTTTTAGTTTGGGTTTATTGAAGACCTCATAGCTACTACTACTTCACTCGGATTTCTTTGGTCCATTGTGTTTAGATGCAATTACTTTCAGGATGGCGCAGTCGTCTCAATTCGTATTGGGCACGTATTGACGAAGATGTGCGAAACGTCTACCCGGCGTGTGATACGAAATTAGTCATATTTATTTTAGAAAATATCTGATCTGCGATGTTATCATTATTTGATTTATAGCCTGTTCAGCAAACACAAACAAAACGAAGTGCCAAAGTAAACAATCAAAAAATATCAATCGTTCATTTACAAAATGTAAACAAAGTAAAATATTGTGTTTGAAAATGGATATTTCGCCCAAAAAGGTATGGTCAATTTCATCCGCTGTGCTGTGTTGATCCCAAAAGATGCGCTTCTTCGCTTTTCCAAACTCTAAACCCACGTAAAATTAGGCGCCAATTGGCAACGTTCACACTTCCTTATACCTTTTTATACCCTACACCACAAGGTGGTCAGGGTATTATGTCTTTGTGCATTTGTTTGTAACAGGCAAAAGGAAACGAGATAGACCCATAGTTCCTTTTGATGATCTGCATAGAATCACTTTCTGAGTTGATTTATGCATGTCAGTCCGTCTGTCCATGTATTCTTGTGAACAAAATGCAGGTCGCATTTATTATCCGATTGAGATGAAACTTTGCAAAAAACATTTGTTTGGTCCAAGGACGAACCCTATTGAAATTGGAGATAATCGGTAAAAATTTAGATATAGCTCCCATATATATCTTCGTCCGATTTGCCTTTTATTGTGCACCAAACGTGTAATATCAGCCCGAATAGTATGAAATTAGGCCTGAAAATAAGTATGCCAAATTTAATCGAAATCGGTTCAGATATAGCTATAGCTCCCATATATATTGTTCATCCGATTTGTTATTTTTGTCCTCCGCAGCCGTAATATGCACTCTGTAACAACAATATTTGGGGAAATATATCAAATGCAGCTCAGAAATACCTTTGCTAAATTTTATCGAGATCGGTTCAGATTTGGATATAGCTCGCATATATAACTTCGTCTGATTTACCTTTTATTGTGCACCAAACGCCTAATATTTGGAATGGAATTTGGCACATACGACCGAATTTAGTCTAGAAGGTAGTATGCCAAATTTGGTGAAGATCGGTTCAGATATAGCTATAGCTCCCATATATATTATTCATCCGATTTGTTGTATTTGTTACCTACCTTTATCTGATTTCAAATTAATTTGGGCAATACACGTCCGAATTTAAAAGATACAAATGCTTTGGCATATTTAGTGCTTTGAATTTTAAATTATAATTATAATCATAGCGTGTATGATTGAATTCTCCCATAAAAACTTTTAATTATTAAGTGGAGCTCAACTAAATTAGCAAAGTGGTGTAGGGTATCATAAAATCGGCCCCGCCCGACTTTAGGACTTTCTTTACTGGTTTTTTATTAAATTTCCTGCCTTATCATTTATTTGCATTTTTATTGTTATCTTATTGACATGGAAATAATTGGTAAATCTTATTTTTTTAACAATTATTTTCTTTCATTATTTCAGGAACGTCACCTTTTGCTGGCACCTTGGCTAGTTAATGCCTACATTTTCATCTTTTTCAATGTCCTCAACTTCATATACATGATATATGTAGCTATTGCTAAGGGGCTTCCAGTCGGTTCAACTCTGGGCACAATAATTGGTACTGCATTAAGTCTGGGTAAGTAGTAACAAGTAAAAAAGCTGTAAATTCGGCCGGGCCGATCTTTGAATACTCTCCACCATTTGGTAAAAATTTGGCATAATGTAGCTAAAATCATCAAAATACCGAATATAGGGAGGTACCATGGGAGTTATAAAACATGGATCTGCAAAGACAATTTTTGGTATAGGTTGTAGTATCCATCACGAACCTCAAATACAAAACTTGAAACAATTCCGGTAAATAATGTCGCTAAAATCATCAAAATACCGAATATCGGGGGGTACCGTTATATGGGGGCTATACGAAGATGTGGACACACATGGCCCATTTTCTGTCTTATGCTGTAGTATCTGTTACAAACTTCAAATACCAATTTTGAAATTCCGGTAAATAATATCGCTTAAATCATGAAAATATCGCATATAGGGAGGTACCGTTATATGAGGTCTATACGAAGACGTGGACCTACATGGCCCATTTTCAATACCGAAAGTCCTGCAGACACAATACACATTTTAGTAAATTTTTATCAACTCACTTCATTTCGTTCGAAAGCTAGAGTAATTTCCACAGACGGATAGACGGACGGACATTGCTAAATTGACATAGAATTCTATGCTGATCAAGAATATATATACTTTGTGAGGTCTAAAATCTGTTCGAGGTGTTACAAACGGAATGACAAACTTAATATACCCTCCATACTATGCTGGAGGGTATAAGAACGAAAAAATAAACAACCAATGAGTCATCATTATTATCGGCGTGGTTATCAATCATGCATGTTGAGCTTGTAAAGTATGCAGGGCAATGTGTTTTTTAATCAATTGTTTTTTCCTACGAATTTATTTGCTGTTACAAACAATTATTTATTTGCGGTGATTTACCCATTTTTTTTTTTAATTTTATTATTATCTTCAATATTTGCATGTGAATGAACAGCAAAATCTGCAATGGCAAGTAACTAGTTTATTTATGGATGCTAGTGAGTTTAGACAGACGGATTTTTCTCTGATTCTTGTTTGAACAACTAAGAATTACCTAGTCTTACAAATTGGATGGAAAGTGTAGTGTTTTTCAGGCACATGTTTTTCAGGCAGAAGAATTGATGGAGGGTGAAATAACTCAATCGGTGACTATTTATGTGGATAGTCAAGTGGCTCTTAAAGCTACTGAATCTTATACAATAAATTTCGATGCATACCACTCTCGGGTAACTGTCCGTTGCAATATTGAGGGAAAGAGAATGGCAATGATGGATTCGCAGTCACCAAGCCTTGAGGTCGCCGACATCTTAAAACCTTCTCTTTGTCATTTGACAAAAGCACTAAAACTACTATTTAAAAAGAAAGCCAAAATATGCAACGAACCACGGTGCAAGGTATCAAAACAAATCTGGTAAGATATCTCCTTACGTAGAACACAATCTCTATTAAGTATGAATGAATTAACGATAAACGAACGGATAACGGTAGAAGTAATAACAGGTCATCCCTACATCTGATCAATAAAGTCTACATGAGATTATTCTAATGTCGAATATTGCAGCCTTTGTGAGGATTAGGAAGAGAATGAATCTATTGAACACCCATTATGACACTACCCTGCTCTATTCAGGGAAATACTACGAGATATGGGGGAACATTGGACTCATGATATCAGTGTGCATTCAGGCACAGATCCCATAGTCATCTGTAACTTCTCAAAAATTCTACAGAAAATCTGTGATTTATTTTATGGCATGGGTAAGAACCCGACTATCAGAATAAAGCTATGTACCATAAAAATCAATATGATTGGAAAACTTATGATCTCTACTACAGTTTAGAATTTACTTTATTGTGTTGTATGAAGAAATTAAGTATATCGTTATTAAAAAAGATTGAATTTATCCAAAAAGCATTGTCATGTTGTTAACAAAACATGTACAACACGCTTCTTATCTGTATTGCTTTTGTTTGTATGACTCAAGGCTCACACCATGACACTAATACTTTTTTTTTATTTCTTTTCTGTAGATAACTCTAAATTAATATTTTATTCTAATTACAATACAATTGTTTTTCTTTTGCAGTGATTCAACTGATTATCTGGAATGCTATCTATTCGTTGTTCAAACAGATTCGTGCCAATCGTGATCTTCAACAACGTCTTTTGCCTACCACTTCGGCTGCTCAATATCCCAACTACACGAAAATGCCACCCACCGTCGAATAGGCAAGAGGATGAACCATTCGTGATACATGAAAAAATATTAAGAAATTTCTGAAACAATCTACAATTATGGACTGATTAAAACTGTATCAATGATAAATGAAATTTTATCGAAAATTTTGCTTGGATAAAGATAAAGTCTTGGATTATCCTACCTTCTTCCCACAGTATTGGAATCTAAATTTTGATTATCAAATTTTCGGCTATCAAAATCATATGTGATGTTTTTTATTATTATTATTATAATTAATGAATATTATTATCTCTATACATATATACGTATTATATCCCGCCAAAGATATATGTTATTGAAATATTTATATACGAAAAAAATACTTTATAAAAACAAATCTATATGTATACACCGAATTTTTTCGAAATAAAATTATTCGACTTGTAGTTACCTATGACAAAACAAGCAAACTAATTTTTAAGTGATTTTAAAGAAGAAACATTTCAGAGCAACAGTATAGCGAATTACTTCGATGATCTATTTAGTAAGCAAAACGAAACATTTGCGATTTTAGAAAAGAATTACGATCGAATATGTAGACATTTTTATAGAAACTAAAAATGATTGAGGAATGATTTCTAGCAAATAGTGCCACTGCCAAGAAAGTTAGCAGAGTTCATGCCATGGATCGTCTTGCGGAAATCACAAAAATGTTTGATTGCTTATAAAAAGGTAAGACTGAAAATAAGTAAAAACTAGTTAAAAGTGTGTCGGATTTGCCGACAGATGTATACCCTCACACAATGTTCGATTATTTCAATACAGTGTGAGATAAAAAAACTGGAACAAAGTCAAGCGTATTTTGGCCCATTCCCGCCGAAGCGTTTGCTTGAGGTGATCGACACTTTGGTATTTTTTGTGCCAACCTTGCTTTCCAAAATACTCCAGACGAACTGGTATTTGGAGATTTTTGTGGCCATTGTGCCCTAAAAATGAAGCGAAGAACCTCATTTTGTAACCATTTGGGTGGCGCGTGCTGAGTGCAATGGTGCTGAGTCCTGTGGGGATGTCCAAGGTCTGCGGCCAAAATGTTTGCGAGCCCAAGGCTTTAATACACATTGCAGAATATGTTCGCGATAATATTCGGCATTTATTCTGATGCCACAGTCGATTAATACGAGCAGAGAGCGACCATAGGCTGTTATGACGGCCCACACCATCACCATGGCCGGCGCTTGAGTTCTGGAGGCCAACCGAAGGTGCACATTTTCAGCCGACCTCTTTGGCAAGTTAACACGATAATTTTGTTTGTTTACAAACTGCTGGACAAAGAATGTTTTCTCATGTTTTCTCATCGGCAGTTCACCACTTTCGGCAAAGCGAAGCAACTCTTTAGCTCTTTTGAGTCTATTTTCTTTCAGTTGCTGTGTAAGTTCTTGCCCTTTTTGGAATATCAATGGCTTTACCCCGAGCTTATTTTTCAATATTTGCCAAATGGAATATTGAGATATGTTCAGCTCAAGAGCCATTTTTCGGCCACTGCGACGCAGGTTTCGATCAAGTCGCTTTACTTTTCGAATCATTTCTGCTGATGTTGCTATTTTCTTCCGTCCACTTCCTTGACATCGGACTACGCTACCAGTATCACGGTAACGAGTGATGGTCGAGACAAAAGATTTATTCACATTTAAATGATGGAGTGCTCTAACGATATCCACTTGTGGTTTTCCAGCCAAATATAAAGAAATCACACTATCACGCCTGAATTCCATCACGAATAACTTTTTTTCTTGAAAATTCTTAACAAAATGCTTTTGTAGGCTTGTAAACTATATAATGAGCTGTCACTGGAATAATTTTAACAGCTGTCGGATGAGTGACTTAGGTCTGCGGTTGGTTGCCGTTTTTTCTTCTCACCCTGTATATTTCGACTTCTGTTATAAATATTCCTACCCTCTATGGGGTAGGTTCCGAAGGAAGGGGCCAATATTGTCCATTGGGTATCGGATCGAGGTTTTGACTATATTGATTACATCCAAGAAGAAAATGTTAAAATATGAGTGAGGTTCCAGATAAAGTCGCCTAAGCATTCCATTTTCATACTTCATCTAATAGAGATAAAAATATTGGTTTGTGGAACATTACAAGAAAATCGAACATTTATATCGAATTTTATGAGAAGTCCTTAATTCCTTATTCATAACACGTTTTTGGTTGAGAGAAATATTTAGGTTTAGCAAGTTGTAAAGAATCTTTGACTTGTTTCGCAAGTTATGACAGATAAAAGTGTTGAAAATTGTGACCCTTTGTGGGTGTGGCCAGAGGGGTTCATATAATCTTTACAACAGATCTTGTATTGGCAAAAATGTTTGAATGTGTGAAATTTGAAGAGAGTTGGATGCTTATATCGCTTTCTTTATGTGTTTTGTTTTTCAAAATCTTTAACTCTATGTGGGGGAGGTACCTGAAAAAAAATTGTCCGATCTCTATCGAAATGTTAATTTTTCGTCTTATGAGATTCATGGATATAGAAAATGTTGTCCTTTTGTCCTCCAGAAGGAGTGGGCCTATATTTCGAATTTTCACAGCAGATCTTGCAAAAATAATAGAATGTGTGAAATATGAAGAAAACCTGATACTTATTTCGGATTTTATATTCGTTTTGGTTATTCAAAACTTTGACCCTTTGTGGGGGAGGTGCCAGAAGGAATGGTCCGATCTCTACCGTCTTTATAACAGAACTTGTGTTGATAGCGATAATGAAATGTGCCAATGAATGGAATCGGATGTTAATTTTGGTTTTATGAGCTGCATGGGTATTCAAAAATTTGACCCCTTTTTGTGAGAGGATCCCGAAGGAGTGGAACGATATATTCCATCTTCACACCAAATCTTTATGAACATTATTGTTATAATTGATTGATATGTTATAATAGATCAGATACTCACATTTTAAAGGATTTTTAAATCTGCTGTTTCTTAGTGATGCACAAGGTGAGATTGCAGCAGTAATTCTGCACAGCATTTATTTTTTTAATTTCCCGATAAGTAAGCATTTGCGGGTACAAAACAATATAATCCCTTATATTAAATAACACATTTGTATTTCTCAATGTGCAAAACAATGCTGATGTTACAACATCAACTAGTTTGCATTTCAATTTATGATGTGATTGTGTCAAGTCTGGCATGGTCGGTTCCGCCTACCATAACATTTTTTCGTTGTTTATATAAGAGGCACATACAGCGCATTTTATATTATTTCAAGGATCTTCTGTAAGAAGCAAAAGTCCTGGGTAAAACTTGAACGCAAATGAATGTCGGTTTATTAAGGTCATAGCGACCTACAATGGATTATCATAAAATGAATGCAAGATTTCCAATAAAAAAACGTAATCACTCATATAAAGTGTCGTGCAATGTTACTGGAAAACATTTATTCATACCCTTAAGGTATATCTGCTTTAGCGAAATTTGAGCACTTGCAGGGTATTTATTCTTCAATGTTTCAATATAAATGGTGGTATTACACCCAGATTAGGCTTGCAAAAAGTGAAATTCTTATACTCTTCAACACTTTCTTCTAAGTAAATTGGTGGACCAAGATAGTACCGACGTACCGGCTATCCAGATCTGCATAAGTTTGCCGGAAACAGATTCATGGATAGGAGTCTCCCCAAATAGGTGTTCTATCTAAAAAATCTTATATTTATATAGAAATATGTTCTATAAAAAGAGTAGCTCTCAAAAGTTTCCCCGTCTATGGAAAATCTCTCACAGTGGGACTTTGTCCTTTAGGAAGATATGTTAGGTTGATTCTTTCTGTATATGTTTTTTTATACCGATTGCCTTTGGAGAAAGTTGTAGAGCGAGGGAAATTATATACTACTACTAGCAAGCTAAAATTAGAGACGGCTAATTTATACATCACGTTGGAGTCAGGGGCTAATCAAAAAAAAAAAAAAAAAATGTAGATGGCAATAGAATCGTGAACGTTCATTTTAGAGAGTCCATAAATTAGAAACAAACATAAATTACAATCAATCGTACAAACATTTTCCTCTTTATAGATATAGAAAGGAGAAAGAATGTTCAAAAAAATTGTAAATCTTCAAACAGAACGAAATAATTGTAAAGTAAACAACAAATCCCTTTTTTTATTTTCTCACTAAACACGTAATTTATTAGTTAATTTGTTTCACATACATTTGTTTTGTTGTTGTTGTAATGGATTGTTCTTAAATAACTTAGTTCAAAGATTTTTCGCGACATGCATTCATTGCTAAAATAAATAAAACAGCACACTTTATTCCTTTTGTTGTTGTATCCTTAAAATATTTAATTAAAATATTACACAAAATGGAAGTAAGAACTGTCAATAATGTTTGGGTTTGTTTGTATCGTGTTCGTCGTTTCCGGAGGAAGAGGAGGGTTCTACTTTGTTTTTTTTTTTCTTAACAACAGTTACATTAATGAGAGGACTGACATCAAGGCATTCGTTGTCAACAGTTTGTATTTATTTTTGACGTTTTGAATTGTTGTTGTTGTTGAGATAGATATCAAAACGTCACAAAGTTGAGTAGGAGGAGGATGAGGTAAGGTGAAGGGGAGCCGCCTAACCACCACCAAATTGTATATAACATCATCATGTGGAACGGTTGCTATTTACCCAAACCGATCCACATGTAGTTGGGATCAATGAAATTCGAACCATGTGCCCACTGCCCATGAGGATTCATTTCGACGAGAGAACGTATCTTCTGCGATGGTCTGTAGAAACGTATCGCCTTTATCCATTCGGCAGCTTGATCTGTGTTGCCCTCCGGGTCGTGCAGATGATGATGTAAATCACCAAATGTGGGATCACCCTCTAAGAGTTTTTGTTCCTCCGACGACCATTGATATTTCTCGCTGAATTGCAAATTTTTGGAGAGATCACGAAAAAATTTGCCCAAATTAACCATGGAACCTGTAAATGGAAACAGATGAAAAGATAATTTATGAGATGAAAGTATGAGCAAATATTTTACATCTATAAAAGTTCATATTCTATATAGGAATATGAATGAGGTCTTTAGAAGAGTATTTGTCTAAAGAACACAATTGGTGTGTACAGTACCCCGGTGTGAGAATTCGTACATATTGTACAAAATCGTACAAAATATTCGATAGTCTAAAAGCCCAATGAATAAAACGAGTGGAGACAGTAATATTGACACTTGAGTAACTGAGAGTTTGAAAATTTAGTTCCAGTTTCATTCGTTTTTTACTAAAATTTGCTCGATTTTACTGAATGTTGTTCGCTAACTTCTTGCAATGGGTCAGTATTGTCCATTTCATATGAGACCTAAATAAATATGATATAAATATTGCGACGTGCCAGGTTGGTACTATATCGACTACTTCCTTCACTTTATAGGAAATATGTGACAATTTTTAGAAAATGTGCTTGAGGTCCCAATCATAGTCGACAGAAGTAGTCCATTTTCATACTTCATCTAATACAGATAAAAATATTGGTATGGCAAAATAACAAGACAAGAAAATCGAACATTTATAGCCAACTTTATGCGAAATCATAAATTCCATATTCATCTCAGGTTTCAGGTGGAGAGAAATATTTAGATATAGCAAGTTATAAGGAATAAGAGAATTGAAAATTGTGACCCTTTGTAAGTGAGGTACCAGAAGGGGTTCACAGATATATATCATCGTCACAACAGATCTTGTGTTATCCAAAATTTTTGTATGTGTGAAATTTGAAGTGAGTAGAATGCTTATTTCGCTTTCTTTGAGAGTTTTGTTTTTCAAAATCTTGAGCCCTATGTGGGGGAGGCACCAGAAGAAATGGTCCGATCCCCACCATCTTCATAACAGATCTTGTGTTGATAGAAATAATGAGATGTGGCCAAGTCTGAATGGAATCGGATGTTAATTTCGCGTTTTATGGGCTTCATGGTTATTCAAAATTTTGACCTTTTGTGGGAGAGATACCCGAAGGAGTGGTCCGATATATCGCATCTTCTCAGCAGATAGTGTTAGTAAAAATAATGGGATGTGCGAAAAATGAAGAGAACCGAATTCTTACTTTGGTTTTTATAATCGTTTTAGTTATTCAAAACTTTGACCCTTTGTGGGGGAGGTGCCAGAAGGAATGGTGCGATCTCTACCATATTTATAACAGACCTGTGTTGATAGAAATATTGAGATGTGCCAATATTTCCTATATACATGGGATCGGATGCTAATTTTGCGTTTTATGAGCTTCATGGATATTCAAAATCTTGAGCCTTTTTGTGGGAGTTACCAGAAGGAAGGGGTTAATAAAAGTATTGTGTGGTGTGTAATTTAAAGATTTATAAGAGTTATAATTATTCAAAATGTTGACCCTTTGTAGGGAGGTACTTGAAGTAGTGGACTGATATTCTCCATTTTCGCACCTGACCTAGGATTAGGATTTGCAAAGTTGAAGCAAAATTGGATTATCCTTTCTCTTTCTTTGCAGTAAAATGTTTTTCTTTTTTTAAAATTTCGACCTTTGGTGTGGGAGGTACCAAACTCGATCTAAGTTTCATAATAATATTGGGGTTTGTAAAATTTGGACCACATTGGATACTCCCTTCGAGTGTTATCGTGTGCACCACCCAGACAGACAGACGAACGGACATTGCAAGATCGACTCAAACTGTCCTGAAACGGATTTGGCCCAATAAGACCTAGTGTCTAAAACCGTTATTTCGATGATGCACGTCTTGGCCGTATCAAATGATACAAAAACCCTCTTTAGCCATATAACTAGGGGTAAAAAAGAGGTTGTTTCAACTGAACACCTCTTAAAAATTTGTCGGTCTAGATGTCTACAATCTACAAAATCTGGAAAAGTTTTCTATCCACAGAAGCTATATAGCTATACTTTTTGATCAACACTGGTTTAAACAGCTCAAGCACGTTTCATGTTTTTCATAATTACAGCGCAAAATCCAGCAGATTATAAAAGCAGATCTAAAACTAGTAAGGAAAGGCCAAAAGACGAGCGGGCCGACTATATAACACTCTACATCACTATGAATATTTAGTGGAACTACCAGTAACAAATAAATGTTCATAAAGGGAATTTATGTGAAATAGATCACACCAACTATGAAACTTTTTGAATCCATTTCATGGGTTTTTAACAGTTATATTTTGAAATCGACGAAGCTAATATATGGGAGGTAAATTCTATTCTGAATCGATTTTAACCAAATTTGACGGTGGCATTTTTACCTCTCATACCGAACTACATTGCACTTCGAGAAAGATTATGTTAAAAAATATATGTTCCACCAAATGGAAAAATGCAGTTAAATGTGGAAAAATCTATGCAATTTGGTCTGATATTAAATGTATGGTGGGCAATAACCGTGAAATCGGATGAAGATATATCCAAATCTGAACCGATATTATTAAATTTAAATTTGGCAGAAGTATTTCTGAGCAGCGTCTGATTTCCGGTACCAAATATCATCGTTGTGAAGTGCATATTACGAATATGTGGTATTGGATTGAACATGTATATGGGAGCTATAGCTATATCTGAACCGATTTTCACCAAATTTGATTTAAATTGAATTCAGTCGGATGTGCCGAAATACATCGTATTTGGAAGCATATTACACATTTGGCGCACAATAAAATTGAAATCGGACAAAGATATGCAGGGAGAGATGTAAAAACTGCAACCAACTTCATACTTCTGTCATTTCAAAGCCACTCTTCCGACAGCTGTTAAAATTATTCCAGTGACAGCTCATTATATTGTTTACAAATGTTCAAAAGCATTTTGGTTAGAATTTCAAGAAAAAAAGTTATTCGTGGTGGAATTCGAGCGTGATAGTGTGATTTCTTTATATTTAGCTGGAACAAGCTGGACCACAAGTGGCTATCGTTAGAGCACTCCAATTTAAATGTGAATAAATCTTTTGTGTCTCGTGTCCCGACGTCAAGGAAATGGACGGAAGAAAACAGCAACATCATCAGAAATGGTTCGAAAATAAAGAAGCGACTTGATCGAGCAGTGGCCGAAAAATGGCTCGTGAGCGGAACATATTGGAATATTCCATTGGGCAAATATTGAAAAATGAGCACGGGGTAAAGCCATTGAAATTTTAAAAGTGCAAGAACTTACACCGCAACAGAAAGAAAATAGACTCAAAACAGCTAAATAGTTGCTTCGCTCGGCCGAAAGTGGTGAACTGCCGAATTTGGTTTTCTCTTAAAATTAACTATGGGTCTATCTCGCTTCCTTCTTCATGTTACAAACAAAGACATAATACCCTGACCAAAATTTAGTGTAGGGTAAAACAAGTAAAAAAAACATTAAGTTCGGCCGGGCCAAACTTTTAATACACTCCACCTTAGGGTAAAGTAAACTTTAGAAGAAATGTGGCAAAAACCATTAAAATGCCGAATATCGGGAGGTACCGTTATATTGGGCCTATACCAAATAGTGGATCTACACATACAAATAGTGGATCTACCGATCCCCACCATCTTCATAACAGATCTTGTGTTGATAGAAATAATGAGATGTGGCCAAGTCTGAATGGAATCGGATGTTAATTTCGCGTTTTATGGGCTTCATGGTTATTCAAAATTTTGACCTTTTGTGGGAGAGATACCCGAAGGAGTGGTCCGATATATCGCATCTTCTCAGCAGATAGTGTTAGTAAAAATAATGGGATGTGCGAAAAATGAAGAGAACCGAATTCTTACTTTGGTTTTTATAATCGTTTTAGTTATTCAAAACTTTGACCCTTTGTGGGGGAGGTGCCAGAAGGAATGGTGCGATCTCTACCATATTTATAACAGACCTGTGTTGATAGAAATATTGAGATGTGCCAATATTTCCTATATACATGGGATCGGATGCTAATTTTGCGTTTTATGAGCTTCATGGATATTCAAAATCTTGAGCCTTTTTGTGGGAGTTACCAGAAGGAAGGGGTTAATAAAAGTATTGTGTGGTGTGTAATTTAAAGATTTATAAGAGTTATAATTATTCAAAATGTTGACCCTTTGTAGGGAGGTACTTGAAGTAGTGGACTGATATTCTCCATTTTCGCACCTGACCTAGGATTAGGATTTGCAAAGTTGAAGCAAAATTGGATTATCCTTTCTCTTTCTTTGCAGTAAAATGTTTTTCTTTTTTTAAAATTTCGACCTTTGGTGTGGGAGGTACCAAACTCGATCTAAGTTTCATAATAATATTGGGGTTTGTAAAATTTGGACCACATTGGATACTCCCTTCGAGTGTTATCGTGTGCACCACCCAGACAGACAGACGAACGGACATTGCAAGATCGACTCAAACTGTCCTGAAACGGATTTGGCCCAATAAGACCTAGTGTCTAAAACCGTTATTTCGATGATGCACGTCTTGGCCGTATCAAATGATACAAAAACCCTCTTTAGCCATATAACTAGGGGTAAAAAAGAGGTTGTTTCAACTGAACACCTCTTAAAAATTTGTCGGTCTAGATGTCTACAATCTACAAAATCTGGAAAAGTTTTCTATCCACAGAAGCTATATAGCTATACTTTTTGATCAACACTGGTTTAAACAGCTCAAGCACGTTTCATGTTTTTCATAATTACAGCGCAAAATCCAGCAGATTATAAAAGCAGATCTAAAACTAGTAAGGAAAGGCCAAAAGACGAGCGGGCCGACTATATAACACTCTACATCACTATGAATATTTAGTGGAACTACCAGTAACAAATAAATGTTCATAAAGGGAATTTATGTGAAATAGATCACACCAACTATGAAACTTTTTGAATCCATTTCATGGGTTTTTAACAGTTATATTTTGAAATCGACGAAGCTAATATATGGGAGGTAAATTCTATTCTGAATCGATTTTAACCAAATTTGACGGTGGCATTTTTACCTCTCATACCGAACTACATTGCACTTCGAGAAAGATTATGTTAAAAAATATATGTTCCACCAAATGGAAAAATGCAGTTAAATGTGGAAAAATCTATGCAATTTGGTCTGATATTAAATGTATGGTGGGCAATAACCGTGAAATCGGATGAAGATATATCCAAATCTGAACCGATATTATTAAATTTAAATTTGGCAGAAGTATTTCTGAGCAGCGTCTGATTTCCGGTACCAAATATCATCGTTGTGAAGTGCATATTACGAATATGTGGTATTGGATTGAACATGTATATGGGAGCTATAGCTATATCTGAACCGATTTTCACCAAATTTGATTTAAATTGAATTCAGTCGGATGTGCCGAAATACATCGTATTTGGAAGCATATTACACATTTGGCGCACAATAAAATTGAAATCGGACAAAGATATGCAGGGAGAGATGTAAAAACTGCAACCAACTTCATACTTCTGTCATTTCAAAGCCACTCTTCCGACAGCTGTTAAAATTATTCCAGTGACAGCTCATTATATTGTTTACAAATGTTCAAAAGCATTTTGGTTAGAATTTCAAGAAAAAAAGTTATTCGTGGTGGAATTCGAGCGTGATAGTGTGATTTCTTTATATTTAGCTGGAACAAGCTGGACCACAAGTGGCTATCGTTAGAGCACTCCAATTTAAATGTGAATAAATCTTTTGTGTCTCGTGTCCCGACGTCAAGGAAATGGACGGAAGAAAACAGCAACATCATCAGAAATGGTTCGAAAATAAAGAAGCGACTTGATCGAGCAGTGGCCGAAAAATGGCTCGTGAGCGGAACATATTGGAATATTCCATTGGGCAAATATTGAAAAATGAGCACGGGGTAAAGCCATTGAAATTTTAAAAGTGCAAGAACTTACACCGCAACAGAAAGAAAATAGACTCAAAACAGCTAAATAGTTGCTTCGCTCGGCCGAAAGTGGTGAACTGCCGAATTTGGTTTTCTCTTAAAATTAACTATGGGTCTATCTCGCTTCCTTCTTCATGTTACAAACAAAGACATAATACCCTGACCAAAATTTAGTGTAGGGTAAAACAAGTAAAAAAAACATTAAGTTCGGCCGGGCCAAACTTTTAATACACTCCACCTTAGGGTAAAGTAAACTTTAGAAGAAATGTGGCAAAAACCATTAAAATGCCGAATATCGGGAGGTACCGTTATATTGGGCCTATACCAAATAGTGGATCTACACATACAATATTTCGCCAAAGGAGGGGGAACCCATTATGACCTACAAATACCAATTTTTAGACAAATCCGTGAAAAAATGTGGCAAAAATCATCAAATTACCGAATATCGGGAGGTACCGTTATATGGGGGCTATACCAAAACGTGGACTTATAATTACGATGACTCGCCACACGAACTAGGACCCATTATGATCTACAACTACCAATTTTCAGAGAAATTCTTGAACAAATGTGTCAAAAATCATCAAAATACCGAATGTTGGGAGGTACCTTTATATGGGGACTATATCAAAACGTGGACCTATACATACAATGTTTCGCCACTGGAGCTGGAACCCATTATGACCAACGAATACCAATTTATAGACAAATCCGTGAAAAAATGTGGCATAAATCATCAAAATACCGAATATCGGGAGGTATCGTTATATGGGGACTGTACCAGAACGTGGACCGATATATCTTCAACACCAATTATCCTAGACACAATACAAATTGCTCTGCTAAATTTTGGCGCTCTACGTCAAATAAAGTGGGCTGTATCGTGATTTCAACAGACAGACGGACATCGTTAAATCGACTTAGAATTTTATGCTGATTATGAATATATATACTTTATGGGGTCTACGACGAATATTTAAGGATGTTACAAACGGAATGACAAAGTTAATATACCCTCCTTTCCAAGGTGGAGGGTATGAAAATAAGACACGTGTATCGGCGTTTTGAAAGTTTATAACGCATAGTAACCGATATAGAGGAGGAAAGTTCCACTTTCTTCCACACTTTTGGAAATTCTAGGATTATGATCCCTCAGAATCCGTGCATTTTAGTTATATGGTGTCTTCAGCATTATTGCAAATAAAAATACTGTGATTTTAATGTTTTTTTTACGTTTTGGCCATGTTTTCCATTTAATTTATCCAAATTGTAACAATAAGGGTCCACGTTTTCGTATCGCTGTTCATAATGATGTCTCCTGATTTTGTTTATTGCAAGGGTCTTGGCCATATTTTCACATCGATTTGGTTTTAACTTTTTTTTATTCGTTCGACACTTTTTCGCAATAAATTTCCATGTAGGCCCAAATTTTGGAGTAGCGCCCTGATTTCATTGATTTCAAGAGCTTTAACCATATTTCGCAGATTTTGCTATTGCTAAGAATGCTGTTTTCTTTGAGTGTAAAAAAACCTTTCGACAAATTATATTCAATATTAGTGCAATCGATTTGGTTGTACAAGTTTCAAGTGGAGTTGTAATACTTGGGTCAGAAAAGCAAAGCTCCAAACATGAATTTTCTGTCAAAGCAATTGTTAGTTCTGTGGAAAATTTTACCTGACATTTTCTAAATGCCGAACATTAGAGAGCACCGCTATATCAGTTTTTTATCTTTTTGAGAAAGGCCAAATTACATCTAATTTGGTTGGAAAATATTCAAACCCGATGGTATCGTCACATGTCGGATATTCCAAATATTGGAGCAGTATTTACCTTTTTTCGGCAGGAAGACAATATGCAAATTGAAAATTCTTAATCCGTATAACAAGTCATAATGTATCAGTCAGTATTGCCCACAGGTGTATAACCTCAACCTTGTGTTATGTTGTTCAAACTCTTTATCCTTTGTGGCCGAGGTTGTGAAGGAGTGGGTAATTATTATCCAGTTCTTATCTGACCTAAGTCTGATATAAGTATTACAATGTGCCAGATTTGGACTATATCGACTACTTCCTTCACATTTTGTGAGAAATGTGATAATTTTTGTAAAATGTTGAAATATGCGTTGGGAACAATACATAGTGGACCAAAGTATTCTCCTTCATTCAATATTGATAAAAATATTTCCAATTTTATGCGAATAAATTATAATAAACAAGTAAAAAAGCAGTAAGTTCGGCCGGGCAGAACTTTGAATACCCTCCACCATTTGGAACGATTTAGAAAATATTAAAAAAAATAAAATCCATTGAAAATTCTGTTAAAATCTTTAAAATGCCTAATATCGGAAGGTGCCGATATATGGGGGATATACGCTATTGTGGACCTATATAGACAAATCTATGTCTGGGGGTAAAGTACTCACAAGAAACTCCTTGTGTGTATTTTCAGTTAATTCCATTGGGAAATGAGGCAAAAATCATCAAAATCCCGAATATCGGGGGTACCGTTATATGTGGGATATACGATATCGTGGACCTGTATAGACAATTCTCTCTCAGGGGGTGAAGTACTCACAAGGAACTACTTGTGTGGATTTAAGACAATTCCATTGAAAAGCGTGGCTAACATCATCAAAATACCGAATATCGGGGGTACAGTTATATGGGTGATATACGATATCGTGGACCTATATAGACATTTCTTTTTGAGGGGGTAAAATGCCCACATGGGACTCCTTTTGTGGAATTTCAGACAATTCCATTGAAAAATGTGGATAAAATCATCAAAATACCAAATATCGGGGGTACCGTTATATGAGGACTATACGATATGGTGGACCTATATAGATAATTCTCTGCCGAGGTGTAAAGTACCCACAAGGAACTCCTTGTGTGGATTTTCAGACAATTCCGATGAAAAATGTGGGTAAAATCATAAAAATACCGAATACCGTGGGGGTACCATTATATGGGGGATATACGATATCGTGGACCTGTATAGACAATTCTCTCTCAGGAGGTAAAGTACTCACAAGGAACTACTTGTGTGGATTTTAAGACAATTCCATTGAAAAATTTGGCTAACATTATCAAAATACCGAATATCGGGGGGTACAGTTATATGGGGGATATACGATATCGTGGACCGATATAGCCCATCTTCGAACTTGACCTGCCTGCAGACAAAAGAGAGATCTGTGCAAAATTTTAGTTTCCTATCTTAATTCGATTAGACTGTAGCGTGATTACAACAGACGGACAGACGGACGGACAGAGCTGAATCGTCTTAGAATTTTACGCTGATCAAGAATATATATACTTTGTTGGGTCTAAAATGATTATTTCGACGAGTTACAAACGGAACTTAATATACCCTCCATACTTTTTTTTGGTGGAGGGTATAAAAATTTTAACTGCTTCTTCTTTACTTTTTTTTTACAGCAGAAGCGTTTGACCGATAAATTCCCTATTCACATTATATATCTGGTTGATAAAGATATTTAGATATACCAAGTTTGAAAAGCATCGCTGACTTGTTACGATAGTTATAAGAAATATAAATACTGAAAATTGTGACTCATTGTGGGGGTGGTACCAGAATGGGGTAGGCCGACATCTATCATCTTCCCACCAAATGTTGCGCTGGTAGAAATATTGGAATTTGTAAAATTTAGGAAGAATTAGATGCTTATTTCGCATGTTTTGAGCATTTTGGTAATTTAACACTTTGTAAGAGAGGTACCAGAAGAAGCGGACCGATGCGTTTCATCTTTCCACCAGATCTTTCGTTAATAAAAATATTGGGATGTGTGAAATTTAAAGAGAATCGGAAGCTTGTTTCGCCCTTATTAGCGTTTTGTTATACAAAATGTTGACCCATTTGTTAGAAAGGTACCAGAAGGAGTTGACCGATATATCCCATTTTCACACCACATCTTTTGCTAATAAAAATATTGGGATGTGTGAGAATCGTTTGATTATTTCGCATTTTATAAAAGATATACTTTTTCAAAATGTCCACACGCTGTGTGGGAGGCACTAGAAGGAGTGGTTCAGATCTTGTGTTGGTAAAAATATTGTGATGCGCGAAACTTGAAGACAATCCGTTCCTTATTTCGGATTTTATAAGAGTTTTAATTATTTAAAATTTTGAACCACTGTGTGGGAAGTACATGATGGAGTGGGCCAATATTGTCCATTTTTACACCTGTCATACTCGTAGCACTAATACAAACATTGGGATTTGCAAAGTTTGCAAGTGGGTGGACCTTTAGTGTTCTATAAAGTAAATTATATTTTGTAAAAATGTTGACCTGTTGTTTGTGGGGGGAAGGGGGGGACCGAATTGCGACTTAATATTTTATGCTGACTAAGAAAACATATTCCACATAAAGCTCAGGGTTTGAAACGTTTTCTATATATACAGAGGTTTTTCTTGAAAAGTTCAATATGGGGGAAAAACTTTTAGGAGCAAGACCTCTTCTATATATTTAAGACCCCTTCTGTAGAGTCTTTTACAAAATGCTACTGCCTATTGAAAAGTGTTTAAAATTGTACAAATCCTCAAAGGATCTTAGCTGTTTCCCCTTGCATAGAAATTATTACATTTTTTTCTTACCTCCACTAATGGCCGGCAAAAACGGTGTCGTCAGATTCTGCTTAGGTTTCTTATCTCGTGTACGTCCACCCCTTTTTCGCGGAGCAGACGATGCATCGACGCTGGATTTCACATTGCCATTTTTATCTGCATTCAAATTAGCATCTTCTGGGTAATTATCTGACACTGTATCATCATTATTGGAATAATTGAAATTTTCATTTCCGTTTTCCGGATCCGGATTAGAATTCATTGCATTTGTCCGTTTCATGTTGCTGGTTTTATCAACGGTCAATGGGGGAAACACCTGCATCGACACTTTTCCATATCCTTTTGCAGCGATATCATTAATTCTCTTAAGCGGATCATTCGTATAGTCATCGTCGTTGTCGTCATCATCGTCACCATTACTTCCGAGAGCTTTTAGCCATGACGTCTTTATGGCTTTGTTGTTATTGCTATTTTGTTGGCTACGGCGGTTTCCTTTATCATCGCCATCGTTAGATGCAGTATAAAGGATATTTGTAGGTGCTGATAGTAACGCTGGTAATGGAAATCGATGACGTAGTTGATGTTGTTGTTGCTTTGATGGTACCTTTTGTTGCCATTCTCTGTCCTCTTGCCTGAACTTTCTTATTGGCCAAATTGCATTTGCCATTTTATAAATATCAAAATCGTTAAGATTTTTCAAATCAATTTCAAATTCACTTCCGCTTTTCCATGGTAAGTTTTCAATAGCGCCCAACGGTTGATGGGCCGGATGTTGTTCAACTTTTGCCGGTATTGGCCGCAAACCATTCTCCTGGTGGTAGCGTCGCAACAAGTCATCCATGTAATGAAACATTTGATAGGGATATGGTTTTATCAAGGAATTTAACCTTTTGTCAGCATCGACATCTTCTCCGTCCCCACCACCACCACCACCACCTTCAACACCTCCACCACCATCGCCCATTCTTGGATCTGCACACACTTGTATAACTAAAGTGATTATAAAGAAAAAGGAAAACAGAACGAAACAATTATCCTTTCAATTCATAAATGTTTGTGTTATAATAGATAAAATAACAACTTCTTGTCCTTTGTGTTTAGCCGCACACACACCCATACATTCATACTCACACACATGTGGCCTACCTTACATTTATCAATTGTCTTGTACCCTTTTTTTGATATCTCTTCACATGTCTCTCAAATAGTTAAATGTCCTTTTTTGTCAATGAGCCTTTTGAATTTTTAATTAGTTTTGTTGTTTTTATTGTCTCCACTACTACTTCTGCAAGAACAACAAAAACAACATTCTCCTGTTAGAGTAGATAACCAATTAAGATAAAATATGTTAAACACGTTCCAAGGATAATGGAGTGCAAAAAGAAGTGCAAACAATGAAGCGTTTTTTGTTGCTGTTCTTGTTGTTCTCGTCTATGGCATAACAGGTGGATGGATGCATGGATATGTGGAAGCCCCAGATGTTAAAGCATGGCATGACATCATTATTATTCTAACACACATTATGCTGCATTGGCAGCAGATGTGTGAGCCTATTATGATAATGCTATCTATTGCACAGTGGAGTGATCTGTAATTGAGAATAGTGTTGACTTAAGGAACAAACATGGAATTTTCACTACCACGAACGACAAGTAAAATAAGAACTAGTAGGGTAAGACAAATGTCGGGCGGGCTGACTTTATGATACCCAATATCACTGTGGAAATTTAGTAGAGACACCTGTAACCAATAAACGTTTATATTAGCATTTAAAGTATTAAGTGCGTATTATGGTTTAAATTTGAAAGCGGTTGGAACTACCACCGGGCTAGGACCCATTTCGAACTACAAAAATACACATTTTTAGGAAAATCCGTTGAAAAATGTGGCAAAAATCATCAAAATATCGTATATCGGTAGGTACCGTTATATGGGGGATATACCAAAACGTGGACCTATACATACAATGTTTAGTCACACGATCTAGAACCCATTACGAACTAAAAATACCAATTTCTGGACAAATCCGTTGAAATATGTGGCAAAAATCATCAAACCATCGGTACCGTTATATAGGTGCTATTCCAAAACGTGGACCTATACATACAATGTTTTGCCATACGAGCTACAACCCATTATGACCCAGAAATACCAATTTTTAGGCAAATTCTTGGAAAAATGTGGCAAAAATCATCAAAATATCGTATATCGGTAGGTACCGTTATATGGGGGATATACAAAAACTTGGACCTATACATACAATGTTTCGCTACTGGAGCTAGAACCCATTATGACCAACAAACATTAATTTTTAGACGAATCCGCGAAAAGAGTGTTGCAAAAACCATCAAAATATCGAATATCGGGAAGTACCGTTATATGGGGGATATACCAGAATATGCACCGATATATCTCATTTTCAATACCAACCATCCTAAACACAATACAAATTGTTCTGCTAAAGTTTGAAGCTCTACGTCAAAGAAGCTGCGAAGCTGTATCGTGATTTCAACAGACAGACGGACACACAGACAGACAGTCGTGCGTCGTTAAATCGACTTAGAATTTTATGATGATTACACTTTATAGGGTCTACTACGAATATTTAGGGATATTACGAACTTTTTATTTATCTATTCATGTTGTTGTTTTTATACCCTACACCACAAGGTGGGCAGGGTGCATTTATTTGTAACAGGCAAAAAGAAACGAGATAGACCCATAGTTGCTTTTGATGATCTGCATAGAATCACATTCTGAGTCGATTTATGCATGTCAGTCCGTCTGTCTGTCTGTCCGTCCGTCTGTCCATGCATTTTTGTAAACAAAGTACAGTTC
The DNA here is from genome assembly GCF_030504385.1 of Musca domestica. NCBI lineage: Eukaryota > Metazoa > Arthropoda > Insecta > Diptera > Muscidae > Musca > Musca domestica. The sequence continues at coordinate 1,198,237 of NW_026712115.1, read as the reverse complement.
GCATTTATTGCCCTATCCAGATGAAATTTTGCACAAATCGAAATCGGTTCAGATATATCTATAGCTCCCATATATATTGTTCATCCAATTTGTTATATTTTTGTCCTCCGCAGCCGTAATATGCACTCTGTAATAACAATATTTGGGGAAATATATCAAATACAGCTCAGAAATACATTTGCCAAATTTTATCGATATCGGTTCAGATTTGGATATAGCTCCCTTATATAACTTCGTCCGATTTATCTTTTATTGTGCACCAAACGTCTAATATTTGCCCAAATGGGATGGAATTTGGTACTTACGACCAAATTGAAGCTAGTATGTCAAATTTGGTGAAGGTCGGTTCAGATATAGCTATAGCTCCCATATATATTGTTCATCCGATTTGTTATATTTGTTACCCACAGCCGTAATATGCACTCCGTAACAACGATATTCAGGGAAATATATCAAATACAGCTCAGAAATATCTATATCAAATTTTATCGAGATCGGGTCAGATTTGGACATGGCTCCCATATATATCTTATATTATAATTATAATCATAGCGTGTATAATTGAATTCACCCATAAAAACAATAGTTTAATTAACGAAAAAGGTGGTGTGAGGATGGTATATATCGGTTAGTACCTTTTGGTACCACTCCACAGCGGGTCAAAATTTTGAATAAATATGTCCCTCCCTTGTGGAGATAATATACATCGGCGTTCTTCTTTAGGTTCCCAATCCCAATATTTTTACTAGCGAAAGATCTGGTGTGGAGATATATGTATCGGTTCACTCCATTTGGTACCTTCCCCTTAAAGGTGTTAAAATGTTGAATAACCAAAATGCTGATAAAATGTGAAATAAGCATTTGATTGTCTGTAAATTTCACACATTCCCATATTTCTACTAACACAGGATTTTGTGTGAAGATGATAAATATCGGCCCAACCCATTTGACACAGGGAAAAAATCCAGCAAAAAATAAAAGTAGAGCTACAAATAGATACCTGTATGGAGTTTTGAAAGATAACATTGCAAAGTAAATTAAATTGAGAGGCAAACAGCCCCTTCTACCACAAAAATTTACAAAATATTGTACACATTATAGGTCTCACACTACTTCAAGAGTCGAAATAGTACCTAAATGCTAGAAATTCATGTATATGAAAAATACAAATATATTCTTCATCAATTTTAACAAAAAGTCACTAAGAAAAAGAAATATTTGTATACCCTCCACCATTAAATGGAGGGTATATTAAATTTGTAATTCTGTTTGCAACAACTCGAAATATTCGTTAGCGACCACATAAAGTATATATTCATTATCGGATTCTACATCCGTCTTTCGATATTTTTCCAGCTTCAGTACCAATTTCCAGTAAATAAATCAATGTCCACTCAAAGGTCCAATTTTTGGTATATCACCCTTCAGAGATAATATTTTGGTTTCTTAGAAAATTGTCAATGAAGGTATAGCCTGAAAGTTTCAATTTTGTGGAATTTAGAGGAAACATTTTTACTTGGTCTTTATATTAAATATCTAATTTTATTGTAAACTGGTTCCATTTATTATTTATCCCTCCAAATATTTTTTATTTTTAAAAGAATTTAAAGAAGAAAAAAACGACAAGAGCAAAAAACTACACAAATATATGGAGCGTATGAGTGATAACAACACATAAATGACCCAGTTAGATTTCCTTTTGGTGATTTGCTGTCTGTCCATCAATAGTATGGAGGGTATATTATGTTTGTCATTCTGTTTGTAACACATCGAAATACAAACATGTTTTTTAGCCATTTTTTATCCGAATTTGCTGCAAATTGGCGGTATGTGTTCTCAGCATATAAGAAAAATCATCACAGCAAAGAACTGTAAATAGAGGTCTTGAGCTTTGTGTAAAGTCCCTATTCGATATTTTAATGATTTTAGTTACATTTTTCTTAACAGAATTATCTCAAATTTGGTATTTGGAGTTCGTAATAGGCGCCACCTTCTCTGGCAGATAATTGGCTATAGAGATCCAAGTTTTCGTGTAGGCCCTATATGCACTGCATACTTCACCTCCAGATATTCGGTATTTTGATAATTTGTGTCACACTTTTCACTTGAATTTTTTTCAAACTTGGTATTTGAAATTCGCTATGAGTAATACCTCCTATGAAAGAAAACGTTCCGTACAGATCTATGCCTTCGTAAAGAACCACCCCACCCCTCTATAAACGGTACCTTCCAATATTCGGTATTTTAAGGATTTGAGCTTCATTTATCAACAGACTGATTTGGCATTTGAAGTTCGCAATAGGCGTCACCTTCTCTGGTAGATAATTAGCTAATGAGATCTACGGTTTTATATAGGTCTCATATAACTATACGTCCAGATATTACAATATGTTTCAACATTTGTATTTGGAGTTTGTAACGGGTACTAACTCAAATGACAAAAAATTGCCCTTACAGGTCCACATCTTCGCATAGCTCCCATATAACTGTATCTCCATATATGCGGGTTTTAAACGATGATTGCAACATTTTTACCAGAATTATTTTAAATTTGGAATTCTGCTTCCTATGACAGAAAATTACCCATACGAATTCACGTTTTCGTGTAGCCCCCATATTCCGGTATTTTGATGATTATAGCTATATTTTTCAACAGCATAATCTTAAACGTGATGTTTGGAGATCATAAACCGCACCAGATAAGTGGAATTATTAAAATAATGGCGGCTAATTTCGACTTTATTTTTTTACATTTTGCCATTTTTTCCAAATGGTGGAGGATATTAAATATTCAGCCTTGCCGAATTTGGTTTCTTTTTATACCCTACAACACTTTGTGTTGGGGGTATTATAAGTTTGATTGGGCCAAAAATTATGTAACACCACGAAATATTGGTTTCCCACATAGGAAAGTATATATGGATCTTCCTAGCTCGCCGAGCTGAGTCGATCTAGCTATGTATGTCCGTCCGTCCGTCTGTCCGTCTGTCCATGTTAATTTGTAATCACTCTACAGGTCGTAATTATGGCCCGATCTTCACGAAATTTAGAATGTAGGTGTGGCTTGGACCAGAATAGAACCCTATTTCTTTTGGAGATGATCGCCAAATGTTTATGGGTTGAAATGGACCAAGAAATTTTTCCTGATTTTGCAGTTGCTTTACAGGTCACAATTATAGACCAATCGAAGCGAAATATAGCATGGGGCTAGAGCTTTGGGCTGGGCAGAAGCCTTCCAATTTTGATGGTCATCGGGTAACATTTAGTGGTTGAAATAGACCATAGCATTTGTGATAAATAAAAGTCAAATTTTCCATCAAACCGCGAATATTTTTAATGCCGGCGAAATCACAAATAGACGGACAGATCAATTCTGACCGTTACGTAGATGCCGGTAGTAAAAATATCGGATATATATAGCGAATTATATACAATGTATATGTACAAAGGAAGGGGATGTTAGATAGAATGCTTTTACCTCCAGAATGGCTGGAGCGATTTTGACAAATTTTGTAAATTTAGAATGCCCTTTTGTCATAAAAGTATAAAATCTAAAAAAATCGCATAAAAATATGCCAATAATGATTTTAATGTTGTTTTTGTGGTATTTTGTGACATTTTTTTATTTTTTCATATTTTTTATCGCATGCGATTTTTTCAATTTGACTTATAATATTGAAGTGCTTGTTTTGTAATATTTTTTCACCTTACAACACAGATTGGGGCTATTATATACAAATTGTAATTATCGTCCGATTATCACGAAAATTTTCACAAGGGTGGGGTAAGGTTCAGAAGGACTAGGCCTATTGTTTTCAAAGATGCCCGCAATATATTTAGGGGTTGAAATGGACCAACAACTAAAATGTTCCTGATTTTGCATCCGTTATAAAGATCACAAACCAAAGGACACGAAATCTCGCATGAAGTTAGAGCTTTGGACGGCGGGTGGAATGGACCACTATTTTTGTGTGAAAAAATACCAGCATTACTTACAGGCGATATCCGAAATACTCAAAAGACGAACTTCTGACTTTTTACCCTGATTTCATTGACGAATATAGCCAAATATCGTAGAAAAGCAAATCATATAGATGAATCTAAATTTGGTGATACAGAGGGGCTTCTTGCTTTTGGAGATGATTGCAAAATATTTAGGGGTTCATATTAACCAAAAACAGAAATGTTTTTCCGATCACACAATTGAAGCCAATCGACACGCCTGTGAAGAGAGTTAAGGACAGGGAAGAATTCTAGTATTTTGCATGACCATTGGATTATATTTAGTTGTAAAATGGACTAGAACAACTAACAGCCCGATGGAGTGCATAAATATTGGGCAAATGCCCTAGTCAAAATCCTAATTTCAAAAGCGAATTCTTCCAATATGGATTTGGACATAAGGGGGATTCTAACATATTGTAGTGTTGTAGGGTATAACATAGTCCCCGCACGACTATAGCCTTTGCTTACTTGTTTACTTGTATTCTTAATTCGTATATTTGGCTCAAGGCCGAACCCTACTGAAGTCAATGGTAATCAGGTCCAGATTTGAATATAGCTGCCATATATATTTATATTGTACATCAAATTTACTTTCTGACCAAATAAATTCAAATACCGAACAACGGGAGGTACCGTTAAATGGGCTATACAAAAACTTGGACCTATACATACAATGTTTCGCTACTGGAGCTAGAACCCATTATGACCAACAAACATTAATTTTTAGACGAATCCGCGAAAAGAGTGTTGCAAAAACCATCAAAATATCGAATATCGGGAAGTACCGTTATATGGGGGATATACCAGAATATGCACCGATATATCTCATTTTCAATACCAACCATCCTAAACACAATACAAATTGTTCTGCTAAAGTTTGAAGCTCTACTTCAAAGAAGCTGCGAAGCTGTATCGTGATTTCAACAGACAGACGGACACACAGACAGACAGTCGTGCGTCGTTAAATCGACTTAGAATTTTATGATGATTACACTTTATAGGGTCTACTACGAATATTTAGGGATATTACGAACTTTTTATTTATCTATTCATGTTGTTGTTTTTATACCCTACACCACAAGGTGGGCAGGGTTCATTTATTTGTAACAGGCAAAAAGAAACGAGATAGACCCATAGTTGCTTTTGATGATCTGCATAGAATCACATTCTGAGTCGATTTATGCATGTCAGTCCGTCTGTCTGTCTGTCCGTCCGTCTGTCCATGCATTTTTGTAAACAAAGTACAGTTCGCATTAATTGCCCTATCCAGATGAAATTTTGCACAAATCGAAATCGGTTCAGATATATCTATAGCTCCCATATATATTGTTCATCCAATTTGTTATATTTTTGTCCTCCGCAGCCGTAATATGCACTCTGTAATAACAATATTTGGGGAAATATATCAAATACAGCTCAGAAATACATTTGCCAAATTTTATCGATATCGGTTCAGATTTGGATATAGCTCCCTTATATAACTTCGTCCGATTTATCTTTTATTGTGCACCAAACGTCTAATATTTGCCCAAATGGGATGGAATTTGGTACTTACGACCAAATTGAAGCTAGTATGTCAAATTTGGTGAAGGTCGGTTCAGATATAGCTATAGCTCCCATATATATTGTTCATCCGATTTGTTATATTTGTTACCCACAGCCGTAATATGCACTCCGTAACAACGATATTCAGGGAAATATATCAAATACAGCTCAGAAATATCTATATCAAATTTTATCGAGATCGGGTCAGATTTGGACATGGCTCCCATATATATCTTATATTATAATTATAATCATAGCGTGTATAATTGAATTCACCCATAAAAACAATAGTTTAATTAACGAAAAAGGTGGTGTGAGGATGGTATATATCGGTTAGTACCTTTTGGTACCACTCCACAGCGGGTCAAAATTTTGAATAAATATGTCCCTCCCTTGTGGAGATAATATACATCGGCGTTCTTCTTTAGGTTCCCAATCCCAATATTTTTACTAGCGAAAGATCTGGTGTGGAGATATATGTATCGGTTCACTCCATTTGGTACCTTCCCCTTAAAGGTGTTAAAATGTTGAATAACCAAAATGCTGATAAAATGTGAAATAAGCATTTGATTGTCTGTAAATTTCACACATTCCCATATTTCTACTAACACAGGATTTTGTGTGAAGATGATAAATATCGGCCCAACCCATTTGACACAGGGAAAAAATCCAGCAAAAAATAAAAGTAGAGCTACAAATAGATACCTGTATGGAGTTTTGAAAGATAACATTGCAAAGTAAATTAAATTGAGAGGCAAACAGCCCCTTCTACCACAAAAATTTACAAAATATTGTACACATTATAGGTCTCACACTACTTCAAGAGTCGAAATAGTACCTAAATGCTAGAAATTCATGTATATGAAAAATACAAATATATTCTTCATCAATTTTAACAAAAAGTCACTAAGAAAAAGAAATATTTGTATACCCTCCACCATTAAATGGAGGGTATATTAAATTTGTAATTCTGTTTGCAACAACTCGAAATATTCGTTAGCGACCACATAAAGTATATATTCATTATCGGATTCTACATCCGTCTTTCGATATTTTTCCAGCTTCAGTACCAATTTCCAGTAAATAAATCAATGTCCACTCAAAGGTCCAATTTTTGGTATATCACCCTTCAGAGATAATATTTTGGTTTCTTAGAAAATTGTCAATGGAGGTATAGCCTGAAAGTTTCAATTTTGTGGAATTTAGAGGAAACATTTTTACTTGGTCTTTATATTAAATATCTAATTTTATTGTAAACTGGTTCCATTTATTATTTATCCCTCCAAATATTTTTTATTTTTAAAAGAATTTAAAGAAGAAAAAAACGACAAGAGCAAAAAACTACACAAATATATGGAGCGTATGAGTGATAACAACACATAAATGACCCAGTTAGATTTCCTTTTGGTGATTTGCTGTCTGTCCATCAATAGTATGGAGGGTATATTATGTTTGTCATTCTGTTTGTAACACATCGAAATACAAACATGTTTTTTAGCCATTTTTTATCCGAATTTGCTGCAAATTGGCGGTATGTGTTCTCAGCATATAAGAAAAATCATCACAGCAAAGAACTGTAAATAGAGGTCTTGAGCTTTGTGTAAAGTCCCTATTCGATATTTTAATGATTTTAGTTACATTTTTCTTAACAGAATTATCTCAAATTTGGTATTTGGAGTTCGTAATAGGCGCCACCTTCTCTGGCAGATAATTGGCTATAGAGATCCAAGTTTTCGTGTAGGCCCTATATGCACTGCATACTTCACCTCCAGATATTCGGTATTTTGATAATTTGTGTCACACTTTTCACTTGAATTTTTTTCAAACTTGGTATTTGAAATTCGCTATGAGTAATACCTCCTATGAAAGAAAACGTTCCGTACAGATCTATGCCTTCGTAAAGAACCACCCCACCCCTCTATAAACGGTACCTTCCAATATTCGGTATTTTAAGGATTTGAGCTTCATTTATCAACAGACTGATTTGGCATTTGAAGTTCGCAATAGGCGTCACCTTCTCTGGTAGATAATTAGCTAATGAGATCTACGGTTTTATATAGGTCTCATATAACTATACGTCCAGATATTACAATATGTTTCAACATTTGTATTTGGAGTTTGTAACGGGTACTAACTCAAATGACAAAAAATTGCCCTTACAGGTCCACATCTTCGCATAGCTCCCATATAACTGTATCTCCATATATGCGGGTTTTAAACGATGATTGCAACATTTTTACCAGAATTATTTTAAATTTGGAATTTAGATTTAGCAGTGGGTTCTGCTTCCTATGACAGAAAATTACCCATACGAATTCACGTTTTCGTGTAGCCCCCATATTCCGGTATTTTGATGATTATAGCTATATTTTTCAACAGCATAATCTTAAACGTGATGTTTGGAGATCATAAACCGCACCAGATAAGTGGAATTATTAAAATAATGGCGGCTAATTTCGACTTTATTTTTTTACATTTTGCCATTTTTTCCAAATGGTGGAGGATATTAAATATTCAGCCTTGCCGAATTTGGTTTCTTTTTATACCCTACAACACTTTGTGTTGGGGGTATTATAAGTTTGATTGGGCCAAAAATTATGTAACACCACGAAATATTGGTTTCCCACATAGGAAAGTATATATGGATCTTCCTAGCTCGCCGAGCTGAGTCGATCTAGCTATGTATGTCCGTCCGTCCGTCTGTCCGTCTGTCCATGTTAATTTGTAATCACTCTACAGGTCGTAATTATGGCCCGATCTTCACGAAATTTAGAATGTAGGTGTGGCTTGGACCAGAATAGAACCCTATTTCTTTTGGAGATGATCGCCAAATGTTTATGGGTTGAAATGGACCAAGAAATTTTTCCTGATTTTGCAGTTGCTTTACAGGTCACAATTATAGACCAATCGAAGCGAAATATATCATGGGGCTAGAGCTTTGGGCTGGGCAGAAGCCTTCCAATTTTGATGGTCATCGGGTAACATTTAGTGGTTGAAATAGACCATAGCATTTGTGATAAATAAAAGTCAAATTTTCCATCAAACCGCGAATATTTTTAATGCCGGCGAAATCACAAATAGACGGACAGATCAATTCTGACCGTTACGTAGATGCCGATAGTAAAAATATCGGATATATATAGCGAATTATATACAATGTATATGTACAAAGGAAGGGGATGTTAGATAGAATGCTTTTACCTCCAGAATGGCTGGAGCGATTTTGACAAATTTTGTAAATTTAGGGCATTCTAAAAGTCATAAAAGTATAAAATCTAAAAAAATCGCATAAAAATATGCCAATAATGATTTTAATGTTGATTTTGTGGTATTTTGTGACATTTTTTTATTTTTTCATATTTTTTATCGCATGCGATTTTTTCAATTTGACTTATAATATTCAAGTGCTTGTTTTGTAATATTTTTTCACCTTACAACACAGATTGGGGCTATTATATACAAATTGTAATTATCGTCCGATTATCACGAAAATTTTCACAAGGGTGGGGTAAGGTTCAGAAGGACTAGGCCTATTGTTTTCAAAGATGCCCGCAATATATTTAGGGGTTGAAATGGACCAACAACTAAAATGTTCCTGATTTTGCATCCGTTATAAAGATCACAAACCAAAGGACACGAAATCTCGCATGAAGTTAGAGCTTTGGACGGCGGGTGGAATGGACCACTATTTTTGTGTGAAAAAATACCAGCATTACTTACAGGCGATATCCGAAATACTCAAAAGGCGAACTTCTGACTTTTTACCCTGATTTCATTGACGAATATAGCCAAATATCGTAGAAAAGCAAATCATATAGATGAATCTAAATTTGGTGATACAGAGGGGCTTCTTGCTTTTGGAGATGATTGCAAAATATTTAGGGGTTCATATTAACCAAAAACAGAAATGTTTTTCCGATCACACAATTGAAGCCAATCGACACGCCTGTGAAGAGAGTTAAGGACAGGGAAGAATTCTAGTATTTTGCATGACCATTGGATTATATTTAGTTGTAAAATGGACTAGAACAACTAACAGCCCGATGGAGTGCATAAATATTGGGCAAATGCCCTAGTCAAAATCCTAATTTCAAAAGCGAATTCTTCCAATATGGATTTGGACATAAGGGGGATTCTAACATATTGTAGTGTTGTAGGGTATAACATAGTCGGCCCCGCACGACTATAGCCTTTGCTTACTTGTTTACTTGTATTCTTAATTCGTATATTTGGCTCAAGGCCGAACCCTACTGAAGTCAATGGTAATCAGGTCCAGATTTGAATATAGCTGCCATATATATTTATTTTGTACATCAAATTTACTTTCTGACCAAATAAATTCAATTTTGAACACACGACGGAATTCAGCCTAGAATTGTATGAATTCTGGAAATCGGTTCAGATATAACTCTAGGTCCCATACATATATTACTCATCCGAATTGACATTTAATAATTGCTCTATAATTATCATATTTGGTAGAACATATTGGATACAGTTTAATAATATCTCTGCCAAATTTTGCAGAGATCAGTTCAGATTCAGATATAGCTTCGATATATATTTCCTATAGAACAAAAATAACGTCTCGTGCCACTTTTTTTAACAAAAAATAATCATAATATTATTAATATAATCATTTATGAAATTGACTTTTAGCAAAAGTTCATATTATTAGAGTCCTTTTAAAATCATTTTGTTGATATTTAATCCATATTCTACCGTTCCCATTTCCCTAATATATTATCTTCTCGATTATTATCCATTACATACCTCGCAATACAAATATCCACAAATATATGGTTCCAAAATTGCAAAGTTTTAACATTATTGACATTTTATGGATCCATTCAGATGAAATGGATTTTCTTTGGATTATTTCTACGAATATCCTTTGGAATTTCACTGTAAAAGCTTGGATCAGACCACTGTTAAATCCGCAACATAGTTAAAGCGTAAAAGTCAAAGAATTAAAATGATATAAAGGCAGCAGCAACAACTACAACAGCAGACAAAATAAACACTTGTTGTTGACAAAACACTTTGTTCGCGCGCACTTTCTCTCTCTCAACAACTCCAAAAATGACAACGGCACTAGCAAGCGACGAGCGAGCAAGCGAACCTGGCGAAAGGTTTAGCAGGCGTTAACTGTGACACTTCAACTGCAGGCCAATGGTTTTTATAGCCGCTAACGTAGCTGGCGCAAAACGTAACGACGAAAGGTGTGCAAAAAAGGCGAAAACACTCACTCACTCACACGCGCACACACTCAAACTCACCTAAGACTATGAATGGTGTTATCCTTTGTGTCTGCTTGTATTCAAATTGAATGTTAAACCTGATATTGTTATTGTAACGGTAAATTGTATTGTTGCCATTGTTGTTGTTGTCGTCGTTGTTGCTGTGCTTTCATTTTGGTCCATGTAACATCATCAGCCTCATCATCAAAGCAACAGGGTGACAATGCAATGATAGAAAATTATTGCATTTCGGTACCGAACTTATTTCAACGACGAAGATCATGCGCATGGGTAATGGGTGGAGGATTTGAGGGGGAGGTGTATGTATGTTGATAGTAGCAGTAAATTCATTCATGTTTTGCTAACTTGTTGCTACATAGAGAGGAGTCCATAAATTGAAAAAGCTAAAAAATTAAAAAAAGGATGCTAACACTCAAAGAAAAAAGTCAATTTGAAGCAGACTATGGTAATACATACAGGCCTAATTGTAAGAGTCCTGAAGTAGATCTCCGATTTATATGTAAAGAAAAGATCTAAAGTTGGTCTTCTATCTGTGGTAAATCGACATTGGGTCCATCCATGATGTCTTTTAACGATATAATAACCAGTAAAGAAAGTCCTAAAGTCGGCCGGGCCGATTTTATGATACTCTACACCACTTTGCTAATTTAGTTGAGCTCCACTTAATAATAAAATTTTTTTATGGGAGAATTCAATCATAACCGCTATGATTATAATTATAATTAAAAAATCCAAAGTACTAAATATGCCGAAGCATTTGTATCTTTTAAATTCGGACTTGTATTGCCCATTTGGTGCGAAATTAATTTGAAATCGGATAAAAATATATGTGGGAACTATATCCAAATCTGAACCGATCTCGATAAAATTTGGCAAAGATATTTCTGAGCTGTATTTGATATATTTCCCTGAATATCGTTGTTACGGAGCGCATATTACGGCTGCGGAGGACAAAAATGACAAATCGGGTGAACAATATATATTGGAGCTATAGCTATATCTGAACCGATTTCGATAAAATTTGGCATACTTATTTTCAGGCGTAATTTGGTTGTATGTGCAAAATTCCATACTATTCGGGCTGATATTACACGTTTGGTGCACAATAAAAGGCAAATCGGACGAAGATATATATGGGAGCTATATCTAAATTTTTACCAATTTCAATAGGGTTCGTCCTTGGGCCAAACAAATGTTGTTTGCAAAATTTCATCTCAATCGGATAATAAATGCGACCTGCATTTTGTTCACAAAAATACATGGACAGACGGACGGACGGACGGACGGACATGCATAAATCGACTCAGAATGTGATTCCATGCAGATCATCAAAAGGAACTATGGGTCTATCTCGTTTCCTTTTGCCTGTTACAAACAAATGCACAAAGACATAATACCCTGACCACCTTGTGGTGTAGGGTATAAAAATTTGAAGTCGACCTTTAGGTCGCTTATACAGACGACTTTAGGTCGCTTATAAAGACGACCTTTAGGTCGCCTATACAGATGACCTTTAGGTCGCCTATACAGACAACCTTTAGGTCGCCTATACAGACCTTTAGGTCGCCTATAACGTCGATATAATAACAATTTCAAGTCCAAGAAAAAAGTCAATCTGAAGCAGATTATGATAATACATACAGACCTTTTTAAGAAGGAGGTCTCCGATTTATATGTAAAGAAAATATCCAAAGTTGGTCTTCTATCTGTGGGAAATCGACATTGGGTTCATTTATTAAGGAATTACATATGTCTTTCAACGATATAATAACAATATCAAGCCGACCTATAGGTCGCCTATAAAGACGGCCACTAGATCGTCTATTAAGACGAGCTTTAGTTTGCCTACAAATATAAACCTTAGGTCACCTATAAAGACGAATTTTAGATCGCCTATAAAGACGAGTTTTAGGTCGCCTATACAGACGACCTTTAAGTCGCTTATGCAGACAACCATTAGGTCGCCTATACAGACGTCCTTTTGGTCGCCTATAAAGACAATGTTTAGGTCACCTATACAGATGATGTTTACGTCGCCTACATAGAATATCTTTTGGGATTCAGTTAAAGCCTGAAATACTTTTCAGTATATAGTCAATTTTATCGTTATTTTTCTCGAGTGTACACAACACATATTAATATTTCCTGAATGAAAAGGGTCACATGTGGATTTTGTTCGTTAACTCGTTGAGCAATAAAGTAACCAAAACGAAAACTTACGTACAATTGGATATCTATAGCTGCGTCGTAATGAGTGGCCCAGGTGTTAATGAATGGGTATGTGTGTGGGTGGGAATCTGTGTAGGCTATTAAATAATTTGTTCTCTTTATGAAGATAATTATGCAAGGAATTGCGACATCAGGAAACCCCCTTTTCTGTCGTATTACTTTGAATTAAAAAATAATATGACCTTTTGTAAGGACGTAAGATTGTAGCAAGACAATACGTGTTTTTGGGACTTAGTGAATATATAACTACAGAAAAGAATGTAATTCAAATGATTCTTAGCTTACCATAGAAAAAGTTATATATGTGTGGGCAGTGAAACTTTGATTAAACCTATAATATTGTTAAGTAAGCCATCTAATCATCTAATCCTTTTAAACGAGCAACAATTTTCGAGTTTTTATTGGACTCACAAAAGTAAATGCAATCTGCCATTATTTTATCTTTCGCAGTGCCAACTACTAACAACAACATAGCTAACAACAACAAACGTAAAAAATACAAATTATAAATTAATTGCGACGAAAATGAATCTCTGACATCATAGATATTATTGCCAAAAATTATTTATAAGGTTGCCACATGAGTTTGAAATGTCTACAAAAAATATAATTTTTAACATCATTTGTTCTGTGGACATGGAGAGGCTAAAACTTATATTTATGTAACTACGGTAAGTTCTTTGGAGATATTAAATGTATTTTTGTATTTCTTATGTAGTAAAAATATATCATTTGATAACACAATTATACAATCTGAGAAGTATACAAATGAGCCTGCCTAGTTTTTGAACTAAATATATAACTCGGTGTGTAAACAAATTAAATTGTTGCATTTGGACCAGAAAAAACCTGAACAAACAAGTCACTGTTTGGTGTGGATTCTGGTCCAAAGGAAAAATGGGCCCATTTTTCTTCGATAATGAGCAAGGAGTGGCCGTAACGTCATCGAGTAACGTTGTACGAATTTTTGTTCAAAATTTTTGTTCAAAAATTAAAGAGGAGGATATTGGCAGCATTTAATTTCAACAGGATGGCGCTATGTGCCACACAGCCAAAGCTACACTTGAATTTGGAGTCGATCTAGTCACATCTGCTCAACTACCTTTCTGACACGATAGCTCTCAAAGTGAAAAACCGATTTGGTCCAAGATATGTGAATCGTAATCTTTTTATCGTGTCAGTAGATGTGACTAGGGTGAGATAAAAAAAACTGCAACAAAGTAAAACGAGATGATTTTTAATTTTTTTTTTAATTTTATCGAATGAAAGCAAAAAATGTCGGAAGAAGCATCAAATTTTAGAATAAGTTTAGATTTGTTCGAATTGGTCACCTCTGCCACAAATTATGGCCAATGAAACCGTCACAAGCTGCCCGAATGTTGCTCTGAGATATTTTGGCCCATTCCCGGCGAAGCGCTTGCTTGAGGCGATCGACACATTGGTATTTTTAGTGCCAACCTTGCTTTCCAAAATACTCCAGACACAATAGTCCATCGGATTGGTATCGGGAGATTTTGGTGGTCATTGTGCGCTGGAAATGAAGCGAGGAACCTCATTTTGTAACCATTCTTGGGTGGCGCGTGCTGAGTGCGATGGTGCTGAGTCCTGGTGGAATGACAAAGGTCTGCGGCTAAAATGTTTGTGTGCCCAAGGCTTTTATACAGGGTTGCCGATATTCGACGGACCCATCTGGCAACGCCATAACTTTTGACAGAGATGTTACATCGCTTAATGACATACAGCGTTTGAAGCGTCAGTCCAAGCAGATTTTTACCATGAACCAACACACGCCACGCGAGCGCTCTGAAATAGTTGAAATTTACATTCAACAGAAGAAGTCAATTGTGAAAACTAAACGTTCTTTTAAAACATTAAGAAATGTGAGAAGTGCGCCTTCTAAGAACACCATTAAGCGTTTATACGAAAAATTTTCGACTGGTAAGGCTCTTTCTAATCCGAAGAGGCCATATAAAAGTCGACCAAGGCGATCGGCCGAGAATATCGCTGCCGTACGAGCCAGTGTTGAGAGGTCCACAAGAACATCCCAAAAACGCCGTTCTCAGCAGTTGGGCATGGGTCGGTCCACTTTACAACGGATTATTCGCATTGATTTGCATTTGTTCCTGTACAAAATTCACTTGACGCAAAGAATGTTGCCTGCGGACAAGCCTCGTCGATTGGAATGGGCCCAAAGGTCCGTCGAATATGGGCAACCCTGTACCCCCTTCAAAATATTTTCGCGATAATATTCGGCATTTATTCTGATGCTACGGTCGATTAATACGAGCGGAGATCGACCATCGGCTGTTATGGCGGCCCACACCTCAATGGCCGGTGTTTGAGTTCTGGCGGCCAACCGTAGGTGCACATTTTCAGCTGACCTCTTTGGCAAGTAAACACGATCATTTTGTTTGAATGTTTTCTCATCGGAGAAAACCAAATTCGGCAGTTCACCACTTTCGGCCAAGAAAAGAAACTCTCTAGCTCTTTTGAGTCTATTTTCTTTCTGTTGCGGTGTAAGTTCTTGCACTTTTTGAAATTTCAATAGCTTTACCCCGTGCTCATTTTTCAATATTTGCTGAATGGAATATTACGATATGTTCAGCTCAAGAGCCATTTTTCGGCGACGCAGGTTTCGATCAAGTCGCTTCTTTACTTTTCGAACCATTTCTGCTGATGTTGCTGTTTTCTTCCGTCCACTTCCTTGACGTCGGGCTACGCTACAGTATCACGGTAACTAGCGATGGGACACGAGACACAAAAGATGTATTCACATTTAAAATAACACTATCACGCTTAAATTCCATCACGAATAACCTTTTTCTGGAAAATTCTCACCAAAATGCTTTTCTACGCTCGTAAACAATATAGTGAGCTGTCACTGGAATAATTTTAACAGCTGTCGGACGAGTGCCTAGAAATGACAGCAGTTTGAAGTTGGTTGCAGTTTTTTTCATTTCACCCTGTATAATTGATACAATTTAAGATGATTTTAGATATGTGTATTGCAAGTGCATTAAACCATTTTTGGTTTAATTTGGTATTAGCTGAGCAGATAGTGCTTGAAATATGAAATTTGATATTAGGGTCGCTGTTCATGTGTAGCCTGGACATATGGATGTGGTTTCGGAATAGATACAACAATTATTCGAGAAGTACTAAGTAAGGTACTAAATTGGGTATTGCGTGAAGGGATACTCCGAAATTTTATATTGAGGTCTGTTGGTATATGATGGTGGTTTTCCAAATGCTTACTATAATTGTTCGAAAGATACAAAATCTTATTAATTTTTAATAACTGTTGGTGCTAGGATGCAGAGCTGTAAATTGTTTTGAAAATGCGACTTACTGTTAATACATTTTCTATTGAGGTGATAGATCTGAAATTTGACTATTGGCTTCTAGGGTCTACAAATTGATGTTTTGGATAGAAAAATTGACCAAATATGCTCCTCTGTAAACTTAAAATACTAAAAGAATTTTCGCTGAGGAAATAGCGTGCACTTGCTTGAATGATATATAACCTATGCCAATCTCATTGCGTATACGTCAAATGAAAACTACTGGATTAAAGATTTGATGCATGCGCTTTACGACTACAGCTCATAAATATCAATAGACACGTCCATACTGTGTCTTATTTGGAAATTCTGCGACGTAATATTCCTATGAAAATTTTGGTATTAAATTTGGTTTACATTATAACTTTTTGCCATGTTGGTAATTTAAAGCCACTGGGTTTACTAAATTCTGGAACTGTAAACGTATTCTAACTCCATCCAATCGGAAAATATAAATATATAAAAAATATTGCAACAACTGGAGTAGAACTTCATGACATGTAAGTTATATCAAATATATAGCTTTTAGATCGTAACAATCGACCAAAAATTTCGGCCATATCTTAAGAGAAATCAGCATCAAGCGGCAACAGCTAATTTGCAGTTCTAGCTTTTGGACGTCACATGAAATGACTCGGGCGACCATCCGCCTTTTTTATTATCTAGTCAAACGGATATTAAATGCACAAAAATATTCTCTGAAACTCAGTAAAAGTTTTGTAATGAAGTTATGAAATGGCACTTAGATTGCACGACGTAGTCATCGTTCAGCATTTGGCTAATAATAAAAGTCATAATAAAAATGGATGGAGGTTAGCTACCCCTGCCATCTATTGCTTAAGAGATGTTACATATTTTATGCTACAGTCGCTTTTTCATTCTTGTTCTTATTTGTCCAAGAGGTTATGTATGAGTGTTATCCTGCCTCTACATCTCTCTCACCACCACCCACAGTTTCGTTTATATTAGAAACTGTTCAATATTTCATGCGATTTTACACCTCCTTAGAAGGTGTTAACAATCGCTTGGCGAGAGATGAGTCTTTTAATGCGGAGTATCAGCAATCCCCCACCCCCCTCAGCTAACGCACCATTCATTGTTATCTTCACCGTCATCGCAGTTTTTACGATAGCGGCTAATAGTGTTGGCCAAACATGGTTACAGGTGCTACTGGTGATTGGTTGCCTGGCTGGCTCTTTCTTCGGCGAACCTTCATGGTGAGCAACTAAACAGCCTAGCAGAACGTTGACGTTGTAGTGGCTTAATTAGATTTTCATCCTTTTTCTTGTTGGCCTTTGTCACCTCTCGCACAAAAATTAGCTTTGTGAATGCGTTTTATGCCACTTCCCGCCATAAGTTAGGCAGGCATCTAACTGAGAAAGCAAAGGAGTGCGTGGCCTTTTCTCGGCGTTAACAACACTTTATGGTGGTTAAGTATAATTGGGACTACTCTTCCTCATAAGTCCAGCATTCAATTAGCTTGAAGTTTATAGTCCTTAATTTCATATTAGGGAATTGTATAAAAATTATGATAAGAAGTTATGATGTCGTTTGTTTGTATTTGTAGAAAATATGAATATTTGGAAACAGTTAATGGGTTAGGCTAGCACTGTGGCCACTTAATGGTCATATGACTTTATGTTCTCCAGTAATGTTATTAAATAAATATACACCTGTAGTCCATAATATTTGGGAAGACGAAATTGTCTAATATTAAAGCCTTGTTTCATTAGTCATCGAAAGTAATATAACAAGAACATAATATTGAGATATAAATGAATGAAGCATTGGACTATTGATCATCCTGTTTTTATTATTCAATTAATTAGTTTTTATTAGTTTTTTTGTCGACCCCAAATATATGATGTATTTATATTGGGAATTTGTGTGATGTAAATGAAAAAAAAATATAAGGAAAAGTCAAAAGTCCGGCGGGGCCGATTATATGATACCCTGCGTATTTAGTAGAACTCCCGTAACAAAAAAGTTTATATTTGGAATTTGTGTGAAGTAGTGAATGCGTATCATGGCTTTATAGTTGTCACAATGTGAGAACTATATTCAATTCTTAGTCGATTTTCAACAAATATCACGGAAGGTTTAACTAAATGGAAAAATTCGGTTGAATATGAAAAAATTGTACAAACTATTAGCCATAGAGTAAATATTATGATTTTGAAAAGGTTGAAACATATATATATCGGGGCTATAGCTTTATCTGAATCGACTTGGTTCAAAGTCGGATGATTTTATTCTAGCCAGTGTCATTTACAAATCAGAATAGATTTCGACAAAATTTGGTAACGGTATGGCTAGGCTGTATTTGATATTTTTACCACCTACTATTACACTGTGCGACAAAATTTAATGTGCGGAAAATCCAGCACATTATGAAAGAAGAGCTAAAGCAATAACAAAGGTATATCAGCGATTTGAAAGCTAAAATCACGAAGTAACCTATATAGTGGTTTCAGAAATTTTCGGATTAAGATTCCTCGGAATCCGAGCATTTTATATAATATTGTAAATAAAATTACAAGGAATATATTTTAGTCAATAATTGTAACCCTCAAGCGGATCAACAAAGTGTCCTTCATGGCCCTTCTTTTAAAATATTAAAAAATATTATATTAAAAACTAAATCATCATTTAGAAGGACGATATCATGGACAATAATATTCCAAATCAAATTTCACTATAAATCACTAAAGAAAAGAAATCTTTATTTCCATTATATATCAAAACAAGTAAAAAACCCGTAAGTTCGGCCGGACCGAACTTTGAATACCCTCAACCATTTGGAACGACCATATATCGCCGTCTTTTAATACCAAACTAGCTGAAGTTCGTTGCCTTGTCTCATTGTAGTTGCGTCTAAATATGACGTTTTAAGATTACTAAATTAGGAAGTTCTATTTATAAGAAGTTTTGAATCTATACTCAGCCAAGAGAAAAATTTTATATACTTGCTTCTAGACTACATTCGGTCAGGATGTACCAAAATTTCGGTCATTTAGATTGATATTGGCCACTTGGTGCACAATTAACCAGAAATCGGTTGAAGATATATATGGAAGGTATATCGATAGGGTTCGTCCTTGGGCCAAACAAGTATTGTTTTTGGAAAATTTCATCCTGCATTTGGTTCACTATTTGGTGTAGGGTATAAAAAAACCTAATCTAGAAACAATTGATGTTGAATAATGAGTGTTTATTCATATTGGCGAGCTTCTTCCAGAAAAATAAATTATTATCATGAGCAAATAAAATTTTATTTTATTTTTTTATTGATCCAATGTAAAATGTAAAGAACGCTTTTTTAAAAACATTTGCGACTTTGCAGTGTACCGAAATACTGAAGCTGTACGCAGTGATACTTTAAAATATTTATGGTTCCATGATTTGGTATATTTTGATGGTTTTTGCCACATTTTTTCACTGATTTGCCTAAAAATTGGTATTTGTGGGTCATAACTGGTCCTAGTTCGGGTGGCGAAACATTGTATGTATAGGTCCACGTTTTGATATAGTCCCCACATAACGGTACCTCCCGATATTCGGCATTTTAATGGTTTTTGCCACATTTCTTCTAATGTTTCCTTTACCCTAAGGGTATTAAAAGTTTGGCCCGGCCGAACTTAATGTTTTTTTTTTGACTTGTTATTTATTTTATTAATAAATCCCGATAATGTGGATTAATCTGGATATCTGGTATTTAAACAAAATCTGTAGCTGGATTAACAATGATAATTGACCAATCAATTGCGATTTAGTATGTAAACGAATTTTAAACAATAAATCCTGATAATGTGAGTTAATCCGTAAAAAGTTTTGTATCTAAACCCGTTTAGTTTTGTATCTAACTGTTAATGCGCCGAAATTGCGTTCCTATAAAAAGGGGCGAAATAAATAGAAATAAAGCATATACTATTTAATCAAATGAGTAGAGGGATTATTTGTTGATATTCTAATAAATACACGAACGAGTAATGATTACAATGTAGAGCACAAATACTCCGAGAGCACAACCATAGACAAATAAAGGTATAGACTAAAAAGTTTTAAAATTTTCCCTTCCGGCAGATGTCGGCAGATGTCAATATTCGTGATGTTTTAATATTTCTGACACAATTTGACATTTTGGAGTTTATGTCATGTAGACGTACATCCCACATCTACGTTCTCAACCAATATTCTCTTGAGAGTTTCAAATTCAATAGAATACCAAATTTTCTTTTTTGACCACATTGGTTGGGAAGGTGACTTGGGGGTACATTGTGGGAACTATTCTCAAATAAATGCCTATGTGGAAAATTTTCTGTAAAATGATTCTCTACCCCAGAGTAGCCCAAATTCAATTTTTTAGCCAAAACAATTGATGAATGTGGTCAAGACCGAGATGGGCCCTATTCCGAAATTGAAAATTTTATAAGAAGATATTTTCTACCCCCTTAGAAACAAAAATGCCAAATAAAAGCCTAAGATGTCCAAGACCCCGAATTTAGCTGCAATCATATGATAGTTATACTAAAACGTGATCAGGCCAAGTTCGATAATGTGCTATACCGGTCCACGATATCATATAGCCTCCATATAACGGTACTCTCCGATATTAAGCATTTTGGTGATTTTAGCCACATTTTTCAATCGAATTGTCTGAAATTTTTTTGATAGAAAAAAAGATGCCAAATAAAAGCCTAAAATGTCCAAGACCCCGAATATAGCTGCAATCATATGATAGTTATACTAAAACGTGATCATTTGTTGCAAGGATTGTTTTTCTCAAATGACCAGTATTTGCCGAAATTAGTATGACAAATATGGTTGAAATGTAATATATACTTGAAATCGGGTTGTACCCTTATCCGGGGGTTGTGACCCATATCATGGCCTGCAAAAGCGATTTAAGTTATGTTGAAAGCTTAGGAAAAGTTCCCGGAAGGGTATAAATCCTTTTTTTACTAAATGTCCAATTCACTCTAACATTTTGCACCCTTTATATTCGGTATTTCACTGATTGCAGTCCCAATGAATTCCACTTTGAGTTCTCATTGGACGGATTATTGTCATATGAAAAAAGTAGGCCACTCATTCCATTTTTAATATTATTCATTCAGAATTCAAAACAATAAAAAAGGCCACACATTCCATTTTTAATATTATTCATTCAGAATTCAAAACAATAAAAAATGTTCACTTCACTGTCAAAAAATCACACCAAAAAGATTTTTTTATTTACATTTTTTGGAATATTTTACCGCGATTTTTTTGCCAGAATACCACTCCAAAATTGTATGAATTCGTTTGAATTCAATATGATAAGTCAAATTTAAAAAAATCGTACATTATAAAAAATTGACAAAAAAATAAAACAAATTGAAAAAAAGAAAAAAATTCTTTAACTTGTTCGATGATTTTTTACAGCCAAAATTTGAAAGATCCCTATGAAGTTTGTCAATAGAATGTACTATTATTTTAAAATTCGATTTCATTGAAAATTTTTTTAGATTTTTTCCCGATTTGAGAATTTTTGAAGTCAGAATCTTTTTGTCGTGATTATTTAGAGATATTGGAATAGTAATTATCGTTCAACTTTTGTGTGAGCGCGTTAAATTATTTCGATATCATCTATTCCGTTCCGCCACAATTTCAGTTCTCAAGAAATCGAATCAATTAAATAAATTGGTATTAATATTCGAATTCAAAATAAAATATACAAAAAAAAAACACTACGAATATACGTTAGAAAAAAGTAAGTCAAAATGGAAAAAAAATCATACAAAATAAAACATTACTACTGTACATTTCAAAAGTCAAAATGAAAAACATAAAATCTTTCATTTTTACGTGATATTTTTGGATATTATCCTTTTCCGCTAAGAGACAATTCCCAATTTGTCTGAATCGTTTAAATCAGACCCGCGGTTCATGAGTTATAAGCGTAGTAACTAACACCACTTTTTTTATACATATAGATTTTGTATTTTGAGAGAATTGAGTGAGTTTACTGAACCTCTCTCACAGCATGAACGACATCTATTGAAGCACTTTTTTCAGAGATAACAGATGAGACATCTTTTTAGTCTATACCTAATTTGTCTATGGCACAACGCCAAAATCGAGGAATTCGTTGAAATTTGACATTGACATATCAATGTTGCAATAACAAGTAGTAAACAGATTTCAATGAATGTTCTATACGATGAGTGGTCCAGTAGTCCCTTTCTATTAAATGGAGGAAATCCTTACTAAAACATTAACTCTCACAGCACATAATTATATAAGATCAAATGGAATAGGAGGTATATACTCACAGCAAATGCCATCTCGATTTGTATTTCTGGTGCAAACAAGCATTTCCTCTACCCATATATCTCAAAAATTGTATTATTTTTTTATATTGCGACTCTCCTGAGTTCCGATATTTTCTGAGACGATTAAGAATATTCTTCCTTAATTGGAACGAATCACCCGTTTTATATTTTGAATATAACTGTCGTAAATAAATTTAAGCTTTTGTCCCAAAGTACGAAAAGCTAGTATTTAAAATGTGACACTGTGCTTTAAACCTAAAGCTTGCAATTCAAGTTTCTGCGATGAGTGTATCCCGCCATAAGTCAAAAACGATTTTAGCCAACAAGCTCAAAGAAAACATGTGTTAACTGAAAATTGTTGTCGGCCGGTTGCTTTGGGAGTAAACAAAAGTGGGGTAGAGTTTTGAGTACAACGTAGTAAGTTTAATTTTTGGAGTACATTCATGAATTATTATACCATTCAGAGAACAAACGTGGCAGAGAGCGGGAGAAATGCCGAACAATGAGAGCAATAACCACCACAATAGACAACAGTTCAAGTTCTATGTTATATATTTTTGCATGAATATTTTCTTTCCATGCTCACCGGGAGGAATCTCTGCCGCACAACAATCCAGTTAGAATCGGCAGTTGTTCAGTTGTTTTTAAGCGGTCGTCTGGTGTAGTTGTGGAAAACGGTTAAAACCGGAGATTCGCAAGTGTGGTGTGCAAAACAAACAAAATCAAACAAATCATATAACCGGTCAAATTTTCCCTAAAACAGGAAGAAAAACGTTTCGTGTGTTTTTTTTATAACATGGTATCTGGTCTGTAGGTGGTCCATTGCATGCATTTGTAATCTAATCAAAAAAATTAACAACACAAAACAAATTGAAAAAATAAATTATTCCAAATGAAATGAAATCGGAAATTATGTGCAGAATATTTTGTATTATTTAATCGAATCAATTGTCGAAATAACGGCACCTCGTGCGTGTGTGGTTTTGTGTGTTCAGAATTTTAAATGTCAGCAGAAAGCGAGTTTAAAAGGTGGGTGTGTTTAAAATATGTTATTGCAATTTTTTGAGGTGTTTAAATAAAACCTTTAAATTATTTGTTTCTTTTCCCTTCGAATCTCGGGTATGGAGAAAAGGAAAGAAAACGAAACAAAATTCCGGAAGTGCAGATGAAAAACTACCAAAAAAAAGAAAAAATAATAATAATAGACAGCAACGCACACAATCATCCCTTTCATCGCTCCGGCTGCGTGCCTGTGTATCCTTGCGGTCGGGTGTGTTTGTGTGTGTGTATGTATATGGGACTGAACGAGTGCGTTAATGTCAGTTTGAAAGTTCTTTTAAATGTGAGTGAGGAGATTTAACTATCCTGTGATTGGGGAAATAGAGTTGCCACAAGTGAAAG
The DNA here is from genome assembly GCF_030504385.1 of Musca domestica. Taxonomy (NCBI): domain Eukaryota; kingdom Metazoa; phylum Arthropoda; class Insecta; order Diptera; family Muscidae; genus Musca; species Musca domestica. Next base: position 1,174,141 of record NW_026712115.1, on the reverse strand, counting down.
AATTTGGTATGCACCGTCATATCTCTATTGTAAAGAAAATTGAAAATATTTTACTGGTCTTTTTTAAAGGAACAAAATTAAAGTTATAATCTCAAAGAAAACGTTGTAAGAGTGCAATATTCTGTGGAAGTGTCGGAAGTATGTAGTTGATTAGCAAAGTCTATAATTATGGAAAGGAAGAGGAGACACTATATAGTCATGAGCAGCAACTAGTATGGATTTTTAAAAGAGTACGACAAATGTCTCAAGACCAACTTGTCTACGGAAATCCTTTGATGGCCTCACTTACACTTTTTAAGGTCACTCTAAAGAGGAAATTATCTGGGACCAATGTGGAGAAATGGTCAATGATACAACTTTGTGGCAGCATGACCGTTGTGCCACTAAAGTATCAATTTTGCCACTTTTTTGGGCTTTGATACCTTTGTGCCACTTTTTTATTTTGATCCTAAATGAGCCACTTTTTTCAATTTTTGTGCCACTTTTTTATACATTGAGCCACCTTTTTTATACCCTCCACCATAGTAAGAAGGGTATATTAAGTTTTTTATTCCTCGAAATATAAATTTTAGACCCCACAAAGTGTATATATTCTTGCTCGGCATAAAATTCTACGTCGACTTATCCGTCCGTTTGTGGAAATCGCTTCCGAACGAAATGAAGTAAGTTGAAGTAGGTGCAGGTCTACGTCTTCGTATAGCCCCTATATAACGGTACCCCGATATTCGGTATTTTGATGATTTTAGCGTCATTATTTACTGGAATTATTTCAAATTCTGTATTTGAACTTCGGAAAATTGTCTGTGCAGGTCCACGTTTTATAACCCAATGCACCTCCCTATATTCGGTATTTAATTTATTTTAGCTACATTATAAACAGATTTTTTTTTTCAAGTTTCGCATATAAATATTATAAAAGCTTATGACAAAATTTGCTTATGCAGGTCCACGTCGTCGTGTAGACCCTAATATACGGCTACATTCGGTATTTTTAAGATTTTAACAGAATTTTTAACCGATTTTATTCTTTTTTTGTGAAAATTGCCAAATTTTTACTACATGGTGTCGGGTATTCAAAGTTCGGCCCGGCCGAACTTACTACTTTTTTACTTGTTTTAAATAAAATGTGAAATAAATTGTGCCACTTTCTGTGCCACCATTTAAAGTGATATGTGATTTTCAGCGGTCACACTGCTTTGTGGTGTGCTTTTTCGGGGGGAAGCATAGTAAATTATCTTAGGCCACTGATTTTGACAAGGCAAACCCCTCGAGAAGTGTGTAACGTGTCTTTCTTCTTTCAAACAAGTCCCATTGTCTTAATATCGGTTTTGTTTTGTTTCGTACTTCGAGAAAATACAGAACGAAACTATTGCAAACATTTGATATAGTTTATTTTCGTACGCTGTTAAAACAGATGTTTTATTGATTTAAATACTAAATTACAATCTTCTAGTGTTCAAATACGATAAGATGAATATGGAATATAGGATGGCGAATGGACTTCGGAGATACTTGGGAATTCAAATTAGAGTTATTAATTGATAATCGGAAATTCGACGTTTACGATGTCTTCTAGGCAAGAAGATTAACGACTCGTTGACAGTCGTGAACTATGATTTACCGATTTCGGGTTGTTCACGATTAGTATTCCGGGTACTAGGTACTCAAAGGTACTCGTAGTGGCGTCGGCTTTCGGGATGTTGCCGATTTAGAGGGGGTCGGGAGCTTCATCAAATAGTCATCGGGCTGACGCCGTGAACAATCAGGGTTTACGATGTAGGTGGCTTGGATGTTGATGTCCTGGTTTTCGGAGACGGTCACTGTAGAGATAATCGGGAGCAGCTGTCCAGGTCTTATAAGATGGATCGAGATTCGTTCGGTTCGGAAACTTACAGTGAATACTCTCGAGGCAGCTGTCAAGGTCTTCTAAAATGAATTGTGGATAAGCTCGGAAACGGAATGGGTGCGGTTTGGCACTTGGCAAAGCAAACTCATCTGGAAATCTTACAATTGCCAGACATAAATTTCATACGGTCACTGCAAAAATGATAAAATCTAAAAAACCTTAAGAAAATATTAATTTCTGCGAAGAAATGAGGAAACCTGACTTCCTGCGATCGCTTTAAAGGGAGCGGACCTTTTGTAAACTCACTCGAGCGTTAAAATGTTACACCAAGATAATCCTCGCACTGTTATCTGTTATGTTGCTTAAGACACCATATACATAAACTATAAGGATTCCCCTCTATTTATGTTATCTAAGTAGACTTTTAAAACGCTAAACGCAAAACCAGTAAAGAAAGTCTTAAAGTCGAGCGGGGCCGATTTTATGATACCCTACACCACTTTGCTAATTTAGTTGAGCTCCACATAACAATCAAAAGTTTTTGAGGGATAATTCAATCATACACGCTATGATTAAAATTATAATTTAAAGTTCAAAGGACTAAATATGCCGAAGCATTTGTATATTTTAAATTCGGACTTGTATTGCCCATTTGGTGCACAATTAATTTGAAATCGGATAAATATATATATGGGAGCTATATCCAAATCGGAACCGATCTCGATAAAATTTGGCAAAGATATTTCTGAGCTTTATTTGATATATTTCCCTGAATATCGTTGTAACGGAGTATATTGCATATTACGGCTGTGAGTAACAAATATAACAAATCGGATGAACTATATATATGGGAGCTATAGCTATATCTAAACCGATCTTCACCAAATTTGACATACTAACTTCTAGACTCAATTCGTAAGTGCCAAATTCCATCACATTTGGACAAATATTAGACGTGTGGGGCACAATAAAAAGTAAATCGGACGAAATTATATATGGGAGCTATATCCAAATCTGAATCGATCTCGATAAAATTTAGCAAATGTATTTCACAGCTGTATTTGATATATTTCCCCAAATATTGTTGTTGCAGAGTGCATATTACGGCTGCGGAGGACAAAAATAACAAATCGGATGAACAATATATATGGGAGCTATGGAATTTTGCGTATACACCCAAATTAGGATAATAAGTATGCCAAATTTGATCGAAATCGGTTCAGATATTTCGATCAAATTTGGCATACTTATTTTCAGGCCTAATTTGGATGTATACTCAAAATTCCATTCAATTCGGGCTGGTATTATACGTTTGGTGCACAATAAAAGGCAAATCGGACGAAGATATATATGGGAGCTATATCTAAATTTTGACCGATTATCTCCAATTTCAATAGGGTTCGTCCTTGGGCCAAACAAATGATCTGTGCAAAATTTCATCTGGATCGGGTAATAAATGCGACCTGTACAAAACACATTACAAAAATACATGGACAGACGGACGGACGGACATGCATAAATCGACTCAGAATGTGATTCTATGCAGATTATCAAAAGGAACTATGGGTCTAACTCGTTTCCTTTTGCCTGTTACAAACAAATGCACAAAGACATAATACCCTGGCCACCTTGTGGTGTAGGGTATAAAAATTAATTTTGTTGCACAGTATATTCATAGTCGGGTGTTCTCACTTTTATTTTTCAATCAGGCCTTCAAAAAGAGAACTGCGAAGTGATACAAGTATAACCATCACCCTTCCATGGGGACGAGTCTTAAATATAACATACGAAACATACAATTGGTCGGCATATTTGCAATTAATTTATATGGCAACACTGGCGACTGTTTGTTTTGGGTGTTGCTTAACCGTTATTTACAATGAAAATAAAAACTTCAAACAATCAAATTGTCTTCCTTTTGCTCGCTCTCGTCCTCTCTCTTTCCGTTTGTCTTTACTCTTCTTTCAAATGTTAATCTCTTGAAAGGACACTCACAGCGACATAACTTTAGAGAAGTTACATTTGCTAGCTATACGAATGCAGTTTACTTCAACTCTCGTTGTTCTTTTAATCAGTCCCAATGCTCTCACACACATAGAGCTCTTATGGAAATGCGAGAGAGCAACTAAATGGGAAGTCAAGAGTTTATTATTGTTTCTTCTTGACATTAACAAAACAAACAACTAACGGCAGTTACAGTAACAGACAGCGGTGATAGTAACAGCGACGACAGCGACAGCCGGCAGCAATTACAGGAATAGGAAGAATCAAAGCAAAAAACAAAAATGTTGAAATGAAAACAAAAACGCAGTAACGAAAAAAAAGAGAACAGTAAATAATAACACAAGAGCATGGAGAACCAGGTTGACGACCCAGGCTGAAAAAACAGTAATTGCATTATGATTGTAATAATATGTATTTGTGGGGTGTAGGTTGTTGCCCACAACCACCCACCCCTACTTAGCTTTCCTGAAATGGATTTCGTTAACTGATTTCTGAATGTTTGTTTACTCACTCACTCGCATTGTGGCCGATGATAACAAGGTGTTTGTTAATGGTTTTATGTACGTTCTGTCATACAGGGTTCGGGATATTTCGTTCATTGTAGTTTTTTTTTTGGTTAAAAAAAATTACCCTACAGCTCAAAAATTTTATGAAAGATGTAAAATCTTATTAATGGTGTTCAGGATGATCAATTGCGTTGAGAAGATGCAAAAATTAGGCTAGCAGACATACCGTTGGTCGCCAAATTTTTAGGTAAATTTGACGTTTTGAAGCTATAATAATATATATATAAATAAAATAATTGACAGACAAACCGGCTGAACCTAGAAAATTCCAATTTTGGGTATAGGCCAACCTTGGGGCGGAGGGAACGAAAAATACTTAAAGTTGTAAAATGTGGAACTCTTTGTATTCGACTAACAGATAGATCTAGAATTCTTAAATTTGGAATAAGGTGGAGTGTACGTACGAAAAGTACAAAAAGCTATTAACTTGGTATCATGGAGTTTTTTGATGGATAGAGCTAAAATCTTGAAATTTAATATAAGATGTGGGTGTTTTTTGACGGACAGCGAAAATCTTCAAATTTGATATAAGATGTAGGATTGCGTACTTAAGTGTACTAATATTACCAAATGATACTGAAATTGGTGGAATGTTGAATTTTAGTCTAGGGGCCATTGTTGGTGTGTACAGCTGATATAAAGAGGTCGGTTTGGAAATGCGTACAATAAGTGTACAGTGTACGAATAGAATCGGAATTGCTAATCTTGGTAAAGCGGTTGCTATAAGTGTGTTGCGTTTAGATATGGAGGTAAATTTGAAAATTCATACTCTATAGTGTACGGCGTGGTAGAAAGCAAGGGTAGTACTTATACTCAAACCCGGCAAGGCCTATCTAAGGCTTATCGATCAATAAACCTCACATCTTTCTTGATCAAAAACATGGAATGGATAGGTGATACCATGATTAAGAACAAAATTCCAAACGAATCATTAAAATTCAAACAACTTGCATATGTTAAAGGGATATCAGTGGAAATCGCTCTACACGAGATTGTACAATATATGAATAAGCTGCTTGCTACTCGAATTTCCTATTTGGGGCAAAGGAGCTTAACCAAGGAGGTATTTGAAACTGTATGTTACGCAAACGATGTTATAATACTTCTGAGGGGGACAACAAATTTACTGAGCAAAAGGACCGGATTGGTCCTCAAGACAGTTTAGAACTGGACCAGGCCAAAACGATTTAATGAAAATCCGGAAAACGGAAGACTAAAAAAGAAGATGTTTTAGTCTTCCTGAATAAGACAATTGATAACTTCAATCATGTCAAATATGTAGAAGTAATCCTGAATAAAAAAAACATATTAATGAAAGAAAAAACAAACCTTACAGATACCGGTCAATCTTTAGAAAGATAATAGGTTCAAGATGATACTATGGTCGCTCTCCGCTCGTATTAATCGACCGTGGCATCAGAATAAATGCCGAATATTATCACGAAAATATTCTGGAGGGTGTATCAAAGCCTTGGGCATGCAATCATTATGGTCGCAGACCTTGGACATTCCAACGGGACTCAGCACGCACCACCCAAGAATTGTCACAAAATGAGGTTCCTCGCTTCATTTCCAGCGCACAATGGCCACCAAAATCTCCGGATACCAATCCGTTGGATTATTGTGCCTGAATATTTTGGGAAGTAAGGTTGGAATTAAAAATTACCGATGTGTCGATCACCTCAAGAAAGCGCTTCGCCGGGAATGGACCAAAATACCGCAACATAACATTCGGGCAGCGTGTGACGGCTTAATTGGTCGTAAGAGGGCTATAATTTGTGCCAAACATGACCAATTCGAACAAATCTAAACTTATTCTAAAATTTGATGCTATTTCCGACATATTTTGCTTTCATTCAATAAAATTAAAAAAAAAAGAAATTAATAATTATGGCGTTTGACTTTGTTGAAGTTTTTTAATATCATCCTGTATATATATGCATTGTGCTATGGGTACTTTCTATGAATAATATATAATTTTCCGCTGATGGTGCTTTGCCATGATCTATATAATAATGTTTTAGAGCATTATTTGAGGTTTTACACAATTTTTATTTGTTTACTTATTTATTTATTTTTATTTTTTGAAGTTCAGAATTTTAAATTCTGTTGTAAGAGAAAATCTTCTCGTAGGTTACCCTTTGTAATGCAATGATTCTGCCTCCGATAATCATATATGCTTCAGAAAATACTCCTTCTACTAGTAATACCTAAGTAATAATACTTGCTGCTAGAAGAAATATATTTGTTTCTAGACTACATCCTACAAGTCCAAAATTGAAAATGTTCTTCATAACGATTATAATATTTTGAAATTTAATTCATCTACACCATTTAAAATAACTGTTCATTCGAATGTAATGTTAAAAGATTATTATTTTGCCAGATGGTATACTGGTTACAGAATTTGTATTTAGAGAAAGTTGTTATCTTTCTTCACTGATTTCATTTTAACCCTCTAAAGGCAATGTTGCTTTGGTTTTATTCCCATGGTGTAGGGTACACAAAGTGCGTTAACCACCATATTTAATACTTTTTTAAAAAAATGTATTAAAATTATGCTATCAACCCAGTAGTACCTCTTTGAAGTTGCAATCTATAGGAGCAGTGTTAAGTGCTCGCGCAATTCGTTTATCCGGAAGTGAATGTGCGAAGTGCTAAATTAACGCTTCAGTTAACTGAAAACAAATCTAAATCTAACAATTATAAAAAATAAAAAGAAAGCAGGCAGAGTAGCATAAATTCTAACCCAGCTAAACCAAGCGTATCAAACGGGTGGGAGTGACAAAAAAGGAAGCCTATCAATCTAATGTGACAAGTGACAAAAAACAGCAACAACAACCATTACCGTTATCAAGATTGCCGTGACAATTAATTAATGGTGTTTCAAAAAAAAAAAAAAAATGAACCATTAACGGGTAGTAAGTAATTCAACAATTAGTTTTATTATAAAAAATTTAATTTAATGGAAAAAATTGTAGAGTTTAAAAAGAATAAAATACAGTGGATTAGATATTTGTTAAATTTTTATACAATGATTGTAGCTGTTACTAATTTTCTACAAAGCAATACGAACACTTAAAGACTATTTTCTTCAGCTAATAAAAATGCGGATTAACCTCCTTTGTAAATACAGTGATAGATTTCAAGCATATATTGCATTTTTCAAGAACCAGCTGGTGATATGTACATTTGGCCAATTTTAGATGATTACTATTGTTTTTTTTTAATACTCAAAAACGTATCTAGCATTTAAACACTACATACGACAAATCATATTTCTACATAGTTATAGAAATTTATATTTGTAAGCAAAAGACGACTTGTCGATTATCAATTTTGACTCTTCAAATCAAAACGAATTAAGTCACAGTGATGCTGATGAAATGAACAAAACATTTGTTAGTACTCCAACCATTCACGTTAACAATTTATTCTATGCCACCAAAGATGCCAATTTTGGTTTTCGCCGTATCTCCACATAGTTGTAAGGGTATTATGTCTTTGTGCATTTGTTTGTAACAGGGAGAAGGAAGCGAGATAAACCCATAGTTACTTTTGAGGATCTTCATAGAATCACTTTCTGAGTCGATATATGCATGTCAGTCTGTCCGTCATTGTATTCTTGTGGACAAAATGCAGGTCGTATTTATTATCCGATTGAGATGAAATTTTCCAAACAATATTTGTTTGGCCCAAGGATGAACCATATTGAAATTGGAGATAATCGGATCAGATTTAGATATTCTATATCTATAAAAGAGGAAAATGTTTGTATGTTTGTTTGTTTGTTTGTAATTTATGGACTCGAAAACCACTGAATAGATTTTCCTGAAAATGTCCATATATACTGCAACATCGCCTGAAAATAACATAGGCTATATACATTTTTGAATTTCCACTTGGAACCGGAGATATAGCATCAGAATCGGAGGCACCTCCCAAAAATTTTGATTTTATATGCACATATCTATTAATTGGCTGAAGATACAGTCTCCAAATTTGGAATACGTAACGGAATTTGGAACAAAAATAAGTTTGTCAAATTATATTGTAATCGGTTGAGATTTGGATATAGCTCCCATATATATTTTCGACCAATTTCGTTCATTTGATGCCTCATACACAATATGAATGTTCGACTCCAATGAAATTTGGAATATGTGACGGGATTTGATCTGAAAATAAATTTGTCAAATTATATTGAAATCGGTTCAGATTTGGATATAGCTCCCATATATATTTTCGGCCGATTAAAGCATTTGATGCACCAAACACGCTATGTATCCCCAATTTCAATGAAATTTGAAACGTGATAGATTTTATCTAAAAAATTGATTTCCCAAATTATATTGAAATCGGTTCAGATTTGGATATAGCTCCCATATACATTTTCGGCCGATTTCATGTATTTGGTGGACCAAACACGACATGTATTTCCAATTGTAATGAAATTTAAAATAAGTAACGGAATTGGGAGCCAAAATGAATTTGTCAAATTAAATTGAAATCGGTTCAGATATGGATATAGCTCCCATATATATTTTCGACCGATTTCACATATTTGATGCACAAAGCACGATACGTATTTCCGATTCCAATGAAATTCGGCATGAGTGGCTAAATTTGGTACAAAAATAAATTTGACAAATTATATTCAAATACGCTCAGATTTGATTATAGCTTCCATATATATATATACTCATCCGATTTCACATATTTGATGCACCCAAAGCGAGAGAGACAAAATCTGGCACCAGAAAAAATTGCCAAATTATATTGAAATCAGTTGAGGTTTGGGTATAGCTAACATATATATTTCGGCCGATTTCATACATGTTATGCACCAAACATGATATATATGACCGATACCAATGAAATTCAGAATGTGTAGCGGAATTTGGTTACAATAATAAATGTGACAAATTAATTGGAAATTAGTTAAGATTTGGATATAGCTCCCATATATATATATATTCTCGGCCGATTTCACATATTTAACGCACCAATTTCAATGAAATATGAAAGGTGTGGCGGAATTTGGTGTAAAAGTAATTTTTTTAAAATTATATTTAAATCGGATCAGATTGGGATATGATTTTAATAAGAACCATTGACCCACAACGCCTTAGGCTAACACTAAAAACCAACACAACAATTGTTGAAACACGCTTATAACGGCGAAGAATGTTGCTATCTCGAATTCATTAATTGCAATAGAAATGCCACTCAACTTCAAAAGATTGCAGTTTACTGCACGCTTGGTATTTGCTATGAAATAAATAAATCCAAAGGACAAACTCTTCGTGTATGTACGTCATTTTACTGCTTTTCTAATAGTTTTGGTTATTTACGCATTAAAGTAGTGCACTATTTTTTTATAATTTTTAAATTTGTTTTTTTTTTTAACCAACATATATTCGTAAATAAAATTTTGAATGCATATAAAATCAAAAGGGGTAGCGAAGCGCACCGGATTCAGCTAGTTGTTCCCATATATCTTCAACCGATTTTGGGTTAATTGCGCACCAAATGCCTAATATCAGCCCAAATGGACTGAATATTGGCAATTACGGCTGAATTCATCCCATAAACCAGTATGTCAACTTTGGTGTAAATCGGTTCAGGTATAGCTATAGCTTCCATATATATGTTTTATACTATTTGGGGTATAAAGTCCCTCACAAGTGTAATTTGCATTCCACAACAATGATCTTTGGTACCAGATATGAGATGCAATTCTGAAATAAGTGTATCAAATTTTGTCAAAATCGGTTCAGATTTAGATATAGCTCCCATATATCTTCGACGGATTTTGGGTTAATTGTGCACCAAATGACCAATATAAGTCCAAATGGCCTGAATTTTGACACATCCGACCAAATTCAGTCTAGAAGCAGGTACATCAAATTTTGTAAAAAACGGTTTAGATGTAGCTGTAGTCCCATACATATAGCTCATCCGATTTGGTGTTTAAGTCCCTCGCATATATATTTATTTTATAGAGCTCGGAAATGCCTTTGCCAAATTTTATCGAGATCGGCTAAGACTTAGATACATCTCCTATGTATATCCTTAATCCGATTTCAAGTTTATTTTGCAAATAATGGCTTATATCAGCCCAAATGGAGTGTATTTCGGGACGTACGTTTCCATTTGGGGAAATTCAGCTCCAATATATATATTTTAATACAATCCTTGTCGAAGTGATGTCATGCAGTATACAGCAATGCCTTTTGACATTACCTTATTGGTTAATATAGGTTTCCTTGATATTGTATTTACACTTCTATCCACGGTGATACCAATATACTAATATTCAGCCAAATCAATTGGAAAATTTAATTGATGTCATCCTTCTAAAACGATGATTTGTTGTAGATTTTTACACAACTAGCTATATATATGTATTCCTGGCGTTTAGGTAAAATTTAGACCCTTGACGTCTTCTAGGACCTTTAGCAGAATATTTTGACTTGTTACGATTTAAAGGAAATGTTTAACCATATTTTAAAACAAGGAGAAGTTTAAACATCAAGCCTGCTTAGACTTTTGCATTTTGTAATAGCAGTTCCTCAACATTATTACTCTTTTAATTATAAACTCACGAAACCTGGGATTAAATGATTACCTTTTGTTTTATTCAACTTCCCTTACTACAAAATAATTACAAAAGCTGGATTGTATCTACTCAAATCACAATACCATTTGATCAGGAAAATAAAAACAATTATTAAATTTCTTTACCTTCCGTATCTAGAATTTTTGCAAAAAAAAAAATCTTAAGCATAGGTCCCAGTTTAAAAAAAATCGAATCCACCTAATGATCACGTTACGTGATAAAAACATATCATTCACATTAAAAAAACCTGAAAATTTCTAATTTAAATAAAGAAATAACTTCAAGCTGCTTTCAATAATTTGCCTGCTTTCACGTTCTCGCCACGCTGGGTGTGGCGTGTTTTTGTGTAGAATATTAACCAAGATTTGTTGGGATTTTTTTTTGTGAGATTTGATTTTAAGAAGAAAGAAGACCAAAGACAGTGAATGTTCCTAAATGTTAATATTCTCGTATGATTGTTATCAATAAAAATTATATTCATAGTTGATGGCTTTTTTAATTTTTATCGACAATCATAAGCATAGACATTGTATGGAACCTCGGAATAATTCAAAATATGCTTCTCTAATTGACGTAAAATAAGTTTTGAAAAAAAAACTGGAATTAATTGTGCTCAATGGGTGTGAGAAATAGTGAATTTCCATATCTAATTAACACTTGTAATTTTCTAAATCAAACCACATATTGACATCTAGACAAACATACATTCATACAACCAACCCGCTAACCATCCGTCCATCCACCCAAAACCTACATTTGTACAATTTATGCTAAAAATAATAATAATTGTATTTGCATTTCCAGTTCTTCAATTCTCTATTAACTGTAGTCAACATTAACTAGCACTTGGAATGAACAGCTTGTGTGTCCGACTGTCTGTCGGTCTTTTACTTGGTACGGTAAAACTTCTATGACATCCATTCATGATCACGACTTCGTCGACGACGACGATGGAGGTGTCAATACACATAAATTATTTATTTGTTTAACACGCTGCGAGAAAGCTAACGCACAACGAAAAAAATAAAACTTACAAGCAAATAAAACAAAATAAACACTTAATGTCCATGCTCTCTGTGCTATTGGCGAAAAATATCCACACATGTAGGGTTTGGGTTAACTGCAAAGTGGCTTAAGTCACTGTGAAAATTTGGATATTTTGTATTTTGGTATAAAAATGTCTCCGTCAAATTAAGTGAACATCGATTCAGAACAGGATATGCCTCCCATATATTAGTTCCTTCTGAAACCAAATTATAACTGCTCTAAAGCTAAATGTTGATAGGTGCTATGATCTACTTCAAGTAAAATATTTTTTCACAGGTGTCACATATAGATAAAATTAGGAGTTTGTAGACTGATTTATAAGTAGTTACGACACTATATAACACTGTGAAAGTAGAGCTAAAAAATAGAAGACATATGTATCGGCGATTATAAAAATTTCCATTTGAGGCAGCAAATTCCTCCCACATCCAAATTTTTGGATATTTTTGGTAAGATTTCTTAGAATCTCCGCATTTTAGGCATATAGGGGCTCTGGCAATATTACTGAAAACAATAGGAGCATTAATGTGGTCCAAAATGTTAACCCTCAAACGAGTCACCTTAAAGATACCTCCGTTTGTTCTTTATACCCTACACCTCAAGGTTGTCAGTGTATTATGTCTTTGTGAATTTGTTTGTAACAGGCAAAAGGAAACGAGATAGACCCAAAGTTCCTTTTGATGATCTGCATAGAATCACTTTTTGTCAGTCCGCCTGTCCATGTATTCTTGTGAACAAAATGCAGGTCGATATATTATCCGATTGAGATGATATTTTCCAAACAACATTTGTTTGGCCCAAGGACGAACCTTATTGAAATTGGAGATAATCGGTAAAAATTTAGATAATCTCTCATATATATCTTCGTCCGATTTGCCGTTTATTGTGCGCCAAACGTGTAATATCAGCCTGAATAGTATGGAATTTTGCGCAAACAACCAAATTAGGCCTGAAAATAAGTATGCCCAATTTGATCGAAATCGGGTCAGATATAGCTTAGCCCCCATATATATTTTTCATCCGATTTGATATTTTTGTCCTTCGCAGCCGTAATATGCACTCTCTAACAACAATATTTGGGGAAATAAATCAAATGCAGCTCAGAAATACCTTTGCTAAATTTTATCGAGATCGGTTCAGATTTGGATATAGCTCCCATATATAACTTCGTCCGATTTGCCTTTTATTGTGCACCAAACGTCTAATATTTGGCCAAATGGGATGGAATTTGGCACATACGATCGAATTGTGTCTAGAAGGTAGTATGTCAAATTTGGTGAAGATCGGTTCAGATATAGCTATAGCTCCCATATATATTTTTCATCCGATTTGATATTTGTTACCCACAGCCGTAATATGCACTCCGTAACAACGATATTCAGGGAAATATATCAAATAGAGCTCAGAAATATCTTTGCCAAATTTTATCGAGATCGGTTCCGCTTTGGATATGGCTCCCATATATATATTTATCCGATTTCAAATTAATTGTGCACTAAATGGGCATTACAAGTCCGAATTTAAAAGATACAAATGCTTCGGCATATTTAGTCCTTTGAACTTTAAATTATAATTATAATCATAGCGTGTACGACTGAATTCTCCCATAAAAACTTTTAATTGTTATGTGGAGCTCTACTAAATTAGCAAAGTGGTGTAGGGTATCATAAAGTCGGCCCCGCCTGACTTTAAGACTTTCTTTACTTGTTTTTATACCCTACACCACAAGGTGGTCAGGTTATTATGTCTTTGTGCATTTGTTTGTAACAGGCAGAAGGAAACGAGATAGACCCATAGCTCCTTTTGATGATCTGCATAGAATCACATTCTGAATCGATTTATGCATGTCCGTCCGTCCGACTGTCCGTCCGTCCGTCTGTCCGTCTGTCCGTCTGTCCGTCTGTCCGTCTGTCCGTCCGTCCGTCTGTCCATGTATTTTTGTAAACAAAGTACAGGAAATTTTGCAAAGATCTTTTGTTTGGCCCAAGGACGAACTCTATTGAAATTGGAGATAATCGGTCAAAATTTAGATATAGCTCCCATATATATCTTCGTCCGATTTGCTTTTATTGTGCACCAAACGTATAATATCAGCCCGAATTGTATGGAATTTTGCATATACACCCAAATATGTATGCCAAATTTGAGCGAAATCGGTTCAGATATAGCTATAGCTCCCATATATATTTTTCATCCGATTTGTTATTTTTGTCCATCGCCGCCGTAATATGCACTATGCAACAACAATATTTGGGGAAATATATCAAATACAGCTCAAAAAAACCATTTGCCAAATTTTATCGAGATCGGTTCAGATTTGGATATAGCTCCCATATATAACTTCGTCCGATTTACCTTTTATTGTGCACCAAACGTCTAATATTTTTCCAAATGAGATGGAATTAGACACTTACGACCAAATTGAGTCTAGAAGCTAGTACGTCAAATTTGGTGAAGATCGGTTCAGATATAGCTATAGCTTCCATATATATTATTCATCCGATTTGTTATATTTGTTACCCACAACCGTAATATGCACTCCGTAACAACGATATTCAGGGAAATATATCAAATACAGCTCAGAAATATCCTTGCCAAATTTTATCGAGATCGGTTCAGATTTGGATATAGCTCCCATATATATCTTTACCCGATTTCAAGATAATTGTGCACCAAATGGGCAATACAATTCCGAATTTAAAAGATTTAAATTTAAAAGAACTTTAAATTATAATTATAATCATAGCGTGTATGATTGAATTCTCCCATAAAAACTTTTATGCGGAGCTCTACTAAATTAGCACAGTGGTGTAGGGTATCATAAAGTCGACCCGCCTGACTTTAAGACTTTCTTTACTGGTTTTTTAATAATTAAAAACTCCCCTTGTTTCCAAGTCAAAGTATCCTACTAAATTATTTGTCATAAAATTCTAGATCTAGTCTACCCCTGACCGAAAAGCCAGGAATTTAGATCTATATGTAAATAAAAGTGTAGTAAAGTAACTGACTGAGACGAAACGACTTAAGCTAGAATCTTGAAATTGTGACGAGGGTCCGTCTTCGTGCGTAGGCATGTGATAATTTGTATTGGACAAACGGAATAAGCGAGAATTCTGAAATTTGGAATGAGAGTCACTGATGGTGGTCACCAAGGTGTTTAAGGTCTAAAAAGGTACTAAACATCTAACATCTATATATGGGGGATATACGATACAAAAAACTTTTTGGGTAGAATTTTCGAGAATTCCATTTAAAAATGTGTATAAAATCATTAAAATACCGAATATCGGTGGTACTGTTATATGGGGCGATAAAATATTCTCTTTTAGGGGGTGAAGTACTCACAAGGAACTCATTGTGTGAAATTTCAGACAATTCGATTGAAATATATGGCTAAAATCATCAAAATACCGAATATCGGGGGTACTGTTATATGGGGGCGATATCGTGGACCTATATAAAAAATTCTCTTTTAGAGGGTAAAGTGCTCACAAGGAACTCCTTGTGTGGAATTTCAGACAATTCCATTGAAAATGTGGCTAAAATCGTCAAAATACCGAAAATCGGGGGTACCGTTATATGGAGGCTATACGATATCGTGGACCGATATAGCGCATCTTCGAACTTGACCTTTCTGCAGACTGCTTCCTAATTTAATTCGTTTTGGCTCTAGTGTGATTACAACAGACGGACGGGCAATACTAAATCGTATGTATTGTGGAGGGTATAAAAAATCGAATTTACACACAGCACTGTCCTATTAGACACATCGTTCCTAGAATCAACGAATTCGAAGGAAACTTAATGCAAAATTTTCAAAAAAAAAAAAAAAAACAATTGGCGTGATATGGGAACTTGTGTTCTCTGTTTTGATTCCTACTTTTAGTTCAACTCTTATCATTTTTAATGATGGACAATAATAGAAAACTCATTGTATGGTAATTTTTCTATAGAAAAAATTTCGTTCAGTAGCAAGACTAATTTCGTTTTCACTGTTAACTGTCTTGGAGCTTATATTTTTCTCAAATATTTTTTCTATAAAAATCTTTCGTTGCCCTCTTATCTTTCATCCTTACTAAATGTTGTGACCTCATTTCAATAAATTTGTTCAAATATTTACAAAACGTAGACCTTAAGGAGTATTGGGGACATCACAGCAATTGACGCAGTACAATAACACCACCAACAACAAGAACAGCAACAACACTAACAGACAATGAATTATACTTCCTTGTCACGTCTTAACCATATTTCAACGATGCCAAGGTTATAAAATATGCAAATGCTAAGGATATCATTGTGCCATCGGCAAGACATGATAAAGAAAACACATTTTCAAGAATCGAAACTAATTTTTTTGAGGTTGACGTAATAATATGAAAGATTTAGTATTTGGTGATTGCCGAAAAAATACGTTGGCGTTGCAAATATGTGATTGGTACTTAATGACGATCAATTTTCAATTACCATCGATAAAAAGCCAAAAAATGGGAGCAAATCTCTTGCCAAAGTAGAGCTAAGCCTATGGTTTGTCTGCCTATTTGTCTGCGGAACAACGAGACAGACCAAAAAAAAAACTACTGCTACCAGATTTTTGTTCCGCTCACTCACTCCCGTCTGACAGCAAGTTAACACATTGTAGGCTGTAATACCACTTTTGAGACAGATGTAGGTTCACATATGTATATTGGTCGTAATTTAATGTCATGTCTTGTGTTCAAGTGCCAGACATACGGACGGACAGACAGACAACGACATTGTGGGCCAAATTGTGGTTAGTTTGC
Source organism: Musca domestica (assembly GCF_030504385.1). NCBI lineage: Eukaryota > Metazoa > Arthropoda > Insecta > Diptera > Muscidae > Musca > Musca domestica. The sequence continues at coordinate 1,157,272 of NW_026712115.1, read as the reverse complement.
TCTTGTTTTCTTTTTTTATTTTGCTACCACTTTGATCTAAGGCAAATGATTGTACCATCATCAACATCATCACTGCACCAAAACCGTCAACTACTTATCATTTTGCAAAACCCAAATTTCGTTTACATTAGAAAAGTTACCAAAAGGAAGTAAAACAAGTTGAAAATGTCAGAGGGTTTGCCAACAGATCACACTTAGAGACCTGGGCCTCAATTCTTGTTCTGTGAAAATGTGAAATGAAAACTTTTATAATGGAAACAAATGTCAAATGAAAAATTTTATAAAGGAAATATTTTTCATTTCATATTTTCATAGAACAAGAATCCACTCCCTGGACTTTTTTGTCAGGAAGTCTCTAAATAGCACTGAACAAAACAAAATATTTAGGGGGAAAATCCAGCAGAGATCTAAAAAAGAAACCACAGGCATCGGCGTTTTAAACCGATTAAACAACCGGCCATTTTCGGCCACTGCGACGCGAGTTTCGATTAAGTCGCTTTTTTACTATTCGAATAACTTCTGCAGATGTTGCTTTTTTATCGTCCACTTCCTTGACGTCGGGCTACGCTACCAGTATCACGGTAACGAGCGATGGTACAAGGCACAGAAGATTTAATCACATTTAAATGCTGGAGTCATCTAAAGTTAGCCACTTGTGGTTTTTTTCTGGAAAATTCTCACCAAAATGCTTTTGTACGCTTGTGAACCGATGTACGATGTACGCTTGTTAACAATAATGAGCTGTCACTGGAATAATTTTAACAGCTGTCGGACTAGTGGCTTAGAAATGACAGAAGTCTGAAGTTGGTTGCAGTTTTTTCATCTCAACCTGTATTGGAGGCATATCCGATTCATAATCATTATACCCTACAACACTATGTGTTGGGGGTATTATAAGTTTGATTGGGCCAGAATTTATGTAACACCTCGAAATATTGGTTTCCCATATAGGAAAGTATATATGGATCTTCCTAGCTCGCCGAGCTGAGTCGATCTAGCTATGTATGTCCGTCCGTCCGTCTGTCCGTCTGTCCGTCTGTCCGTCTGTCCATGTTAATTTGTAATCACGCTACAGGTCGCAATTATGGCCCGATCTTCACGAAATTTAGAATGTAGGTGGGGTTAAGGTCAGAATAGAACCCTATTTCTTTTGGAGATGATCGCATAATATTTAGGGGTTGAAATGGACCAAAAATTGAAAAAATTCCTGATTTTGCAGTTGCTCTACAGGTCGCAATTATAGACCAATCGACGCGGAATTTCGCATGTAGCTAGAGTTTAGGGGCGGGAAGAAGCCTACCAATTTGGGTGGTTATCGGATAATATTTAGCGGGTAAAATAGACCATATCTTTTGTGTTGAAAAAATTCAAAATTTTTCATTAAACCGCGAATATTTTAAATCGCGGCGAAATCACAAAGCCATGACAAGGTTACTCCTGATCTTTACATTGATGTTAACATCCAACAAAACGGTCTATCAAAGAAGATATGCTTGAAAGATCTCTTATATGTCGAGAACGGCTGAACTGATTTCAACAGTTCTCATTAATTCAGAATGGCCTCTTGGCAGGAAAGAAAAAACGTCTAAAAAAATCGCATAAAAATATCTCTCTAAAGATGAAAATATTGATTTTGTAAAATTTTCTCATATTTTTTCAATTTTGTCATATTTTTGGCATATTTTCATTTTGAATTAAACATTTGGTAATATTTCTACAGCTAACAAAACTAAGTAGTTAGGATATCAGGATATCATATACAGATTGCATTTATGGCCCGATCCTAACGAAATTTTGCTTGGGGATCAGATGAGGGTCAGAATAGAAGCCTACTCTTTTTGGAGATGATCACCATATATTTAGGGGTTGAAATGGACCAAAAAAACTGCAAATTGTCAGCAGATCGTAATTATTGCCCGATCCTCACGCACATTTGAATGGGGGTTACGGGCATTGCAAAAAGCCAAGCAGTTTTGGATGGCCATCCAAAAATATTCAACGTGTGAAATAGTTTGCCAACTTTTGTAGACAAAACACTAAAATGTCCATTCCAGTGACTTTTTGGAGAATTCACAAATACAGAAAAGACGCACTTCTGACTATTTCGTTAACGCTGATTTCGTTGAAGAATATAATCAAATGTCTGTATCTCATATAGATGCATTTCAGTCAAAAACCAATAATAAATGTTAATCTTTCGACACTTCTGAGCGATTATAGGTCTTTGGGAAATATTGGTTCCAAATCTAGGAAGACCATTTACGTGCAACATCTTCCAATAAATTGGAAATGAGCAAATTAGTTAAAGTTGCTATTATTCGAAAATTAGAGAGCGAGACCTGATGGTTTTCTTTTATTATTTGTCACAATATCTTGTGGAATTCTTCCGAGTATCTCGCCTATATAAACTCTATCGTTTATTATAGTGTTGTAGGGTATTCAACGGTCGGCCCCGCTCGACTGTAGCCTTTGCTTACTTGTTTTTCAATAAATTTGACAGAGATATTTTAATCTTTTATACCAAATAATATTTCTATAGGGAGTATGCTATCACTTCGAGAAGGATTATATTAAAACAAACAATTTTGGCAATTTTCAAAAAAAAAAAAAAAATAAAATAAAAAAACCGTTAAAAATTCTGGTAAAATATTAAAAATACCCATTGTAGCCATTATATTATGTTGTATACTACGACGGGGACCTGCAAAGGCAACTTTTGTCATAAGCCATTGCAATATTCAAATGCGAAACTTGAAAAAAAGTCGGTGAATAATGCAGATAATATCATCAAAATACAGAATATTGGGAGGTAACGTTATATGGGGGCTATATGAAGACGTGGACCTGAATAGCAAATTTTCTGTCATAGGCTGTAGTACCCATTACGAACTTTAAATACAAATTTAAAACAATTCCGGTGAATAATGTCGCTAAAATCATCAAAATACGGAATATCGGGAGGTAGCGTTATATGGGGGCTATACGAAAACGCGGACGTTTCTGTTATAGGCTGTAGTATCCCTTTGCAACTTCAAATACATTGAAACATACATTTGAAACATTCCCGGTGAATTATGCCGCTTAAATCACCAAAATACTGAAAAAGGCAGGTACCATTATATGGAGGCTATACCAAAACGTGGACCTACATGACCCATTTTCAATACCAAAGTTATGCGGACATAGTACACTTTTTGAAAATTACCAAATTCGTTCCAAATGGTGGAGTGTATTCAAAGTTCGGCCCGGCCGAACGTACTGCTTTTTAACTTGTTATACCCTCCACCTTGTAAAGGAGGGTATATTAACTTTGTCATTCCGTGTGTAACATCCTTAAATATTCGTCGTAGACCCCATAAAGTATATATATTTATAATCAGCATAAAATTCTAAGTCGATTTAACGACGTCCGTCTGTCTGTTGAAATCACGATACAGCCCACATTATTTGACGTAGAGCGCCAAAATTTAGCAGAGCTATTTGTATTGTGTCTAGGATGGTTGGTATTGAAAATGAGATATATCGGTCCACGTTCTGGTATAGTCCCCATATAACGGTACCTCCCAATATTCGGTATTTTGATTATTTATGCCACATTTTTTTCACGGATTTGTCTGAAAATTGGTACTTGTAGGTCATAATGGGTCCCTGTGCGTGTGGCAAAACATTGCATGTATGCGTCTACGTTTTGGTATAGCCCCCATATAACGGTACCTCCCAATATTCGGTATTTCAATTTTTTTTGCCACATTTTTTCACTGATTTGTCTAAAACTTGGTATTTGTGGGTCATAATGGGTTCTAGTTCGTGTGGCGGAACATTGTATGTATAGGTCCACGTTTTGATATAATCCCCATATAATGGTACCTCCCAATATTCGGTATTTTGATGATTTTTGACACATTTTTTTAAGAATTACTCTGAAAATTGGTAGTTGTAGATTATAATGTGTCTGGGACCCATGTGGCGTGTGGCGAGTCATTGTAATTATAAGTCCACGTTTTGGTATAGCCCCCATATAACGGTACCTCCCGGCATTCGGTAATTTGATGATTTTTGCCACATTTTTTCTCGGATTTGTCTGACAATTGGTATTTGTAGTCATAATGGGTTCTAGCTCCGTTGGCGAAACATTTTATGTATAGGTCCATGATTTGATATAGCCCCCATATAACGGTACCTCCCGATATTCGGTATTTTGATGGTTTTTGCCACATTTCTTCTAATGTTTCCTTTACCCTAAGGTGGAGGGTATTAAAAGTTTGGCCCGGCCGAACTTAATTGTTTTTTCATAAATCCATAATTATCAAAAAAAAAAATGAAAACCATTTCTAAATTGTTTTTTTAATGGGTACGAATTTCTTGAAAAAAAAAGAAAAACCATGTTCTTGTATTATATGTTGAAAAAAAAAATGTTGAACTTTTGTGAAGAGGAATTGACCGATGTGATCCATCTTTGAACTTTATCCTAGACATATTACGATGCTTACAATTTGGATCCAATTTTGTATACTTTTCAAGAATTTCCGATTACCGTGCACACAACTAGACCAAGATACGAACGAACAGCGTAACATCGAGTTTAAATGTTCTCTGAAGAATTTCATTCGTATAGACATATAGTTCAAAATTGTTATTTCAACGACGAAGGGGGACTTTCGTGTACAACTATATCGCTGTATTCTGTTTGATACTTTCATCCACACAGGTCCCCCTACATTCTAGTTTGTGTAGGGCATGCACACATCCAAACCGCAAATTTAGGGGGAAAATCCAGCAGAGATCTAAAAAAGAAACCACAGGCATCGGCGTTTTAAACCGATTAAACAACCGGCCATTTTCGGCCACTGCGACGCGAGTTTCGATTAAGTCGCTTTTTTACTATTCGAATAACTTCTGCAGATGTTGCTTTTTTATCGTCCACTTCCTTGACGTCGGGCTACGCTACCAGTATCACGGTAACGAGCGATGGTACAAGGCACAGAAGATTTAATCACATTTAAATGCTGGAGTCATCTAAAGTTAGCCACTTGTGGTTTTTTTCTGGAAAATTCTCACCAAAATGCTTTTGTACGCTTGTGAACCGATGTACGATGTACGCTTGTTAACAATAATGAGCTGTCACTGGAATAATTTTAACAGCTGTCGGACTAGTGGCTTAGAAATGACAGAAGTCTGAAGTTGGTTGCAGTTTTTTCATCTCAACCTGTATTGGAGGCATATCCGATTCATAATCATTTTTCAATAAATTTGACAGAGATATTTTAATCTTTTATACCAAATAATATTTCTATAGGGAGTATGCTATCACTTCGAGAAGGATTATATTAAAACAAACAATTTTGGCAATTTTCAAAAAAAAAAAAAAAATAAAATAAAAAAACCGTTAAAAATTCTGGTAAAATATTAAAAATACCCATTGTAGCCATTATATTATGTTGTATACTACGACGGGGACCTGCAAAGGCAACTTTTGTCATAAGCCATTGCAATATTCAAATGCGAAACTTGAAAAAAAGTCGGTGAATAATGCAGATAATATCATCAAAATACAGAATATTGGGAGGTAACGTTATATGGGGGCTATATGAAGACGTGGACCTGAATAGCAAATTTTCTGTCATAGGCTGTAGTACCCATTACGAACTTTAAATACAAATTTAAAACAATTCCGGTGAATAATGTCGCTAAAATCATCAAAATACGGAATATCGGGAGGTAGCGTTATATGGGGGCTATACGAAAACGCGGACGTTTCTGTTATAGGCTGTAGTATCCCTTTGCAACTTCAAATACATTGAAACATACATTTGAAACATTCCCGGTGAATTATGCCGCTTAAATCACCAAAATACTGAAAAAGGCAGGTACCATTATATGGAGGCTATACCAAAACGTGGACCTACATGACCCATTTTCAATACCAAAGTTATGCGGACATAGTACACTTTTTGAAAATTACCAAATTCGTTCCAAATGGTGGAGTGTATTCAAAGTTCGGCCCGGCCGAACGTACTGCTTTTTAACTTGTTATACCCTCCACCTTGTAAAGGAGGGTATATTAACTTTGTCATTCCGTGTGTAACATCCTTAAATATTCGTCGTAGACCCCATAAAGTATATATATTTATAATCAGCATAAAATTCTAAGTCGATTTAACGACGTCCGTCTGTCTGTTGAAATCACGATACAGCCCACATTATTTGACGTAGAGCGCCAAAATTTAGCAGAGCTATTTGTATTGTGTCTAGGATGGTTGGTATTGAAAATGAGATATATCGGTCCACGTTCTGGTATAGTCCCCATATAACGGTACCTCCCAATATTCGGTATTTTGATTATTTATGCCACATTTTTTTCACGGATTTGTCTGAAAATTGGTACTTGTAGGTCATAATGGGTCCCTGTGCGTGTGGCAAAACATTGCATGTATGCGTCTACGTTTTGGTATAGCCCCCATATAACGGTACCTCCCAATATTCGGTATTTCAATTTTTTTTGCCACATTTTTTCACTGATTTGTCTAAAACTTGGTATTTGTGGGTCATAATGGGTTCTAGTTCGTGTGGCGGAACATTGTATGTATAGGTCCACGTTTTGATATAATCCCCATATAATGGTACCTCCCAATATTCGGTATTTTGATGATTTTTGACACATTTTTTTAAGAATTACTCTGAAAATTGGTAGTTGTAGATTATAATGTGTCTGGGACCCATGTGGCATGTGGCGAGTCATTGTAATTATAAGTCCACGTTTTGGTATAGCCCCCATATAACGGTACCTCCCGGCATTCGGTAATTTGATGATTTTTGCCACATTTTTTCTCGGATTTGTCTGACAATTGGTATTTGTAGTCATAATGGGTTCTAGCTCCGTTGGCGAAACATTTTATGTATAGGTCCATGATTTGATATAGCCCCCATATAACGGTACCTCCCGATATTCGGTATTTTGATGGTTTTTGCCACATTTCTTCTAATGTTTCCTTTACCCTAAGGTGGAGGGTATTAAAAGTTTGGCCCGGCCGAACTTAATTGTTTTTTCATAAATCCATAATTATCAAAAAAAAAATGAAAACCATTTCTAAATTGTTTTTTTAATGGGTACGAATTTCTTGAAAAAAAAAGAAAAACCATGTTCTTGTATTATATGTTGAAAAAAAAAATGTTGAACTTTTGTGAAGAGGAATTGACCGATGTGATCCATCTTTGAACTTTATCCTAGACATATTACGATGCTTACAATTTGGATCCAATTTTGTATACTTTTCAAGAATTTCCGATTACCGTGCACACAACTAGACCAAGATACGAACGAACAGCGTAACATCGAGTTTAAATGTTCTCTGAAGAATTTCATTCGTATAGACATATAGTTCAAAATTGTTATTTCAACGACGAAGGGGGACTTTCGTGTACAACTATATCGCTGTATTCTGTTTGATACTTTCATCCACACAGGTCCCCCTACATTCTAGTTTGTGTAGGGCATGCACACATCCAAACCGCAAATTTAATGCTTTCCAAATTCTTTTAAACGTATTCTCATGTCAGGCATTTGAGCTTTTAGTTATTCCTTTGAGTAGTTCCGACCAAATTCCCTTCAACGTCACAAAAAAACGCCACATCACCAAAAATTCGAGGATGTTGTTGCCACTTCATCGTCTTCATATTGAGGTTTATGAAGGTTTATATTGGAACTTTTTCGTTGTAGTTGTTGTTTGCATAGCTCTTATGTGTTGCTGTCGTTGCATTGTGCTTTTTTAGGAAAATGTATTTTGAGGGTACTTAGAAAACTAAATTTTAAGAAAGCAAAGAACAGCTGCATCGAACTGCTGCAACAACCAACCGCAGTCAGGCCAGGCCGGCAGGCACTAAGAATACGGATCAACATAGTAGTAGACATTTTATGTCCTTGTAGATAAATGATTTGCATTGTTGTTGTTGTTTTTGTTCATATCAAAGACCGGAACAAATGAGAAAAGTTTTGTAGCCTTTTTCCTCAAAATGGATTTAAATGTGTATGTGTGTGGCGTAAATGTATAAGTATGTGTGGCATTCTTGGTTATCCTGCTGCGAACGGAAATGACATGTAATCTGTTTTGTAATGAAAACTTAAAGGATCCATTCAAGAGCAAATAAGGTTGCAAATAAACTACGGGATATTGATGACAAATGTCCAGCAGATGAATGTTCCTTTTGAAAAAAGAAGTCTTTTTTTCTAGATATGTTGCTTTTTTTCTTGCTTTTCTTATATTTACATTTTGTTGCTCATAAATTCACTGACCTCGCAACAATGTGTTCCAATTTAATTCAGCCATTTGTCTTTTGGGTAGACCTCCTCTTTTCCTTAGATTTTTACATTGAAATTTTTCCATTTGGCCAAACAGTTTAATAGCTGTCCTATCCACTTATAATGGCTAATCTAGATACATAGCAGAATGGGATTTGTGATTTGCTGTTGTGACACGACATCGTACTAGCGTTAATCGACCTGTCCGGCCTGCCCAGACACGGAAACCTTTATTTACAATATTTATTCGAAGATTAGCTCGAAACATGCAAATGTTGTTTGTTAAAGGATACATTGCTTTCCTTTTGGAAACGCTCAAAATCCAGAGGGAGTAAACGTTATGACAGCTGTGGGAGCAATTTAAAAATAAACAAGTAAATAAAGCGACTGTTTTGTTATACCCTCAGCCATATGGCTAGAGAGAGTACAGGGTAAGAGAAAAAAATCTGCAACAAACTCAAACGCCATAAATTATTTTTTTTTAATTCTATTGAATGAAAGCAAAAATGTCGGAAATAACATTAAATTTTAGAATAAGTTTAGATTTGTTCGAATTGGTCACGTTTGACACGAATTATGGCCTTCAAGGCCAATGAAACCATCACACGTTGCCCGAATGTTGCTGTGCGGTATTTTGGCCCGTTCCCGGAGAAGCGCTTGTGTGAGGTGATCGACACTTTGGTATTTTTTAGTGCCAACCTTGCTTTCCAAAATACTCCAGACACAATAGGCCAACGGATTGGTATCCGGAGCTTTTGGTGGCCATTGTGCGCTGGAAATGAAGCGAGGAACCTCATTTTGTAACCATTCTTGAGTGGCGCGTGCTAAATGCGATGGTAGATGCGATTCCAACAGGAATGTCCAAGGTCTGTGGCCAAAATGTTTACGTACCCAAGGCTTTAATACACCCTACACAATATTTTTGCGGTACGAGCAGAGAGCGACCATCGGCTGCAATGGCGACCCACACCATCACCATGGCCGGCGCTTGAGTTCTAGCGGCCAATCGAAGGTGCACATTTTCAGCTGACCTCTTTGGCAAGTAAACACAATCATTTTGTTTGTTTACAAACTTCTGGACAGCGAATGTTTTCTCATCGGAGAGAACCAAATTCGGCAGTTCACCACTTTCGGCCAAGCGAAGAAACTCTTTAGCTCTTTTGAGTCTATTTCCTTTCTGTTGCGGTGAAGGTTCTTGCACTTTTTGGAATTTCAATAGCTTTACCCCCAGGCCATTTTTAAATATTTGCCGAATGAAATATTGCGATATGTTCAGCTCACGAGCCATTTTTCGGCAACTTCCTTCCGTCGAGCTACGCTACTAGTATCACGGCAAACCCACAAATTTGACGAGTAAGGTTTTGGAAAATGTTTTTGCAAAATCCACTATTATCCTTAAAAAATATTTTTTAATATCCAATGTTATAATGAAAATGGGTTTTCGTGAAATATTTTTAAAAAATCCACGATGTTTTTTAAAAAATGATTACAGCAAGGATTGTGCAATAATGGTCCTGGGTTTCTTTGACAAAATATTTTTAAAAATACATGGTTAAGACCCGATAGTTCTTCAAAAAAGTTCTTACAATACGTTATGATACAAATGGATTTTGGAGATATATTTTTTGTGAAATCAACGATTTCTAAAAGATATAAAAAGGCCAATGAAAAAGAATTCCTAAAAAACCCACGTTTACGGCGGGAAAGGCTCCTGAAACAATATTATTAAAGAAACCACAAAATTGAAAAATATTTAAAACCCTTGAAGAAATATTTAAAAACACGTTGTCGTTTTTGAAAAAAATAGTCTTTAAACACTAACAATTATGACCCTGACTGTCTTCTTTACAAATACACGATCATGACCTTGAAAATGCTTGAAAAATATTTAGAAAATCCACTGTAAGCCCTGCGATTTCGTAAAAGAAACAATTCCTAAATAAAACAAGTTAAAAAGCAGTAAGTTCGGCCGGGCCGAACTTTGAATACCCTCCACCTTTTGGAACGAATTAGAAAATTTTTAAAAAAATTAAATCCATTAAAAATTCAGTTGAAATCTTTAAAATACCTAACATCGGAAGGTGCCTACATATAGGGGGATATACGATATTGTGGACCTATATAGACAATTCCGTTGAAAAATGTGATTTGAACTTTAATATGGGGGCTATACGATATCGTGGACCTATATAGATAATTCTCTTCAATGAGATAACGTACTCCCAAGGAACTCCTTCTGTGGATTTTCAGACCATTCCATTGGAAAAAGTGGTTAAAATCATCAAAATATCGAATATCGGGGGTGCCGTTATATGGGGGCTATACGATATCGTGGACCTATATAGATAACACATAGAATATAGAATAGAATAGAATAGAATAGAATAGAATAGAATATAGATAATCTCCCGTGGTATAAAGTACCCGCAAGTAACTCCTTGTGTGGATTTCAGACAATTCCGTTAATAAATGAGTGTAAAATCTTCTAAATACCGAATATAAGGGGGGTACCTTTATATGGGGGATATGCGATATCGTGGACCTATACAGACAATTCTCTTTCATGAGATAAAATGCTCACAAGGGACTTGTTGTGTGGAATTTCAGACAATTCCATTGAAAAATGTGGCTAACATCAACAAAATACCGAGAATCGGGGAGTACCGTTATATGGGGCTATATGATATCGTGGACCGATATAGCCCATCTTCGAACTTGACCTGCCTGCAGACAAAAGAGAGATCTGTGCAAAATTTTAGCTTACTATCTTAATTCGTTTAGACTGCAGCGTGATTACAGCAGACGGACAGACGGATGGACGGACAGACGGTCGGGCAGGGCTAAATCGTCTTAGAATTTTACGCTGATCAAGAATATATACACTTTGTTGGGTCTAAAATGATTATTTCGATGAGTTACAAACGGAATGACGAACTTAATATACCCTCCATACTATGTATGGTGGAGGGTATAAAAATAAGGGCCCCTTTTCTGATTACTGTAAAATATTCCAAGACTTAACAGACAGGCAGAGACCCACAATTATCACGCTGAGCCTATGTTTTTCAGATTTTAAGAAAAACTTCGAGAGTCGCTCAACCAACTGTATTATCTAACCCAACAAACTATCAAATCTCATTTCTGTGTTCCCCGGAAATACATTTAATTTTCTAAGCAGAAAGTGATATGAAAGTGAATCAAATTACCGTACTTTACTTTCCACAAAAATAGTTTTTTTGTTTATTAAACAGACTTCTCCAATTAAAGATAATCGAATAAATAATTAACTTCTGGTTTCGCAAGTGTATTTTTTTTTGTTTTTCATTTTGTCAAACTCTCAAATAACTCAATGTCGAAGGTTTGATTCATATCCACAATTAATTATTTGAGTTATTCTTTAAACGCAAACGGCACGAAATGAGAAAAAAACATTAAAGGTTTATTGCTAATGACCAGGTCTTTATGTGCTGCGAACCCGAGATACTATCAGTGTCATTTGAAACTGACAAGCTCAACCCCAACAGAAGTTAAATCATTTGTCAACACTTTGAAAAAAAAATACTTTCAGTTTTATCGGCCATTCACTTTGGGCCAACTTGGCACAGAGACAAAACAAAAGGTTGAAACTTGGCTAGAATGAAAGAAAAACAAGCAAATAAAAAAAGAAATGTGAGTCAGAGAGAAAATGTTCTCCAACCTATTAAATAGGCAATTGTTTGCAAACATCTTTAATGTGAGCGGTTGTATGTATGTCTTTCAGCGTATGTTTTTTTTCGCCAAACCAAAAAAATTTAGAATGAAAAACCGCAAAATGAAACAGAAATTATGATGCAAACACTTTGGATAATTTATAGTTGTCATAGAAACACAACTCCGAAGAAAAAAAACAAAAACAATAATACGATAAATAACAGGGGCAATTTTATGTATTGGCGTGGAATGAAAATCGTCGAAATATATTATTTGTACATTTTAATTAATTATGTGGTTTTATTCTCTAAAACTTAAAAAACCATATTTCCTATAAATCTTGTTGAACTCTTATGTTATGACATTTAAGGAAGATGACAATTAGAGTATAAACATAAGGCCAACGGCGATTGATTGGTTCGTTGACGGACAAACGAAATAAAATTCCCTCAAAGCTAAGTTTTGGCGAAGAGCTCCGCTTTGCTGTCCGTTTTGCTGTCAGAGCTCCGTTTTGCTGATATCTTGAGTGAAAAAGGATATTGGGGGTCAAAATTCAACTTTTTTAGATTTAATATTTTTTCTCGAGAATGGGAAGCCTTATTATATTGCCCCCTTGTTTTTTTTTTCAAAGATTTACCTGTTTTGAGATATCAGGATTCTAAGAGCTCGCATTACTGTTTGTCTGTCTTTCTGGCTGGAGTTTAGCATAACTCCCGAATAGAAAGTTGGTTAAATGCAGAGGGGTATCATTTTTTTCTGTTGTTTCCTGTTGTTCAAAAATCCACATTAACTTTTTTAATATCCACAATTAATGTTCTGATTGTAGTAACAAGGTTATCTTGTATAATCATATGTTCATTTTTATACCCTCCACCATAAATAGTATGGAGGGTATATTATGTTCGTCATTCCGTTTGTAACGCATCGACATAATCATTTTAGACATAAACAAGTAAAAACGCAGTAAGTTCGGCCGGGCCGAACTTTAAATATCCTCCACCATTTGGAACGAATTAGAAAATTTTCAAAAAATAAAATCCATTACTTTTTTTTAAATCTTTACAATATCTAATATAGGAAGGTGCCGATATATGGGGGTTTATATGATATTGTGGACCTAATAAGACAAATCTATGTCTGGGTGTAAAGTACTCACAAGGAACTCCTTGTGTGGATTTTAAGATAATTCCATTGGAAAAAGTGGGTAAAATCATCAAACTACTGAATATCGGGGGGTACCGTTTGATGGGGGATATATGATACTGCGGACCTATATAGACAATTCCCTTTCAGGGGGTAAAGTGCTCACAAAGAACTCCTTGTGTGGATTTTCAGACAATACGATTTGAAAATGTGGCTAAAATCACCAAAATACCGAATATCGGGGGTACCGTTATATGGAAGCTATGCGATATCGTGTACCTATATAGATAATTCTCTGCTGAGATATAAAATACCCACAAGGAACTCCGTGTGTGGATTTTCAGACAATTTCGTTGAAAAATGTGGGTAAAATGATCAAAATACCGAATATCGGGGGGTACCGTTATATGGGAGCTATACGATATCGTGGACCGATATAGCCCATCTTCGAACTTGACCTGCCTGCAGACAAAAGAGAGATCTGTGCAAAAATTTAGCTTCCTATTTTAATTCACGCTACAGTGATTACAACAGACGGACGGACGGATGGACGGTCGGGGCTAAATCGTCTTAGAATTTTACGCTGATCAAGAATATATATACTTTGTTGGGTCTAAAATGATTATTTCGATGAGTTACAAACGGAATGACGAACTTAATATATCCTCCATACTATGTATGGTGGAGGGTATAAAAAGACAAAGTAAAATTCTAAGTATAGCCCCCATATAACGGTACCCTCCGATATTCGGTATTTTGAAGATGTTAGCCACATTTTTCAATGGAATTGTCTGAAAATTCACACAAGTAGCTCCTTGTGACTACTTTACCCCCCGAGAGAGAATTGTCTATATAGGTCCACGATACCGTATATCCCCCATATAACGGTACACCCGATATTCGGTATTTTGATAATTTTACCCACATTTTTCAAGGGAATTGTCTGAAAATCCACACAAGGAGTTGCTTGTGGGTACTTTATATATCGGCAGAGAATTATCTATATAGGTCCACGATATCGTATAGCCCCCCTATAACGGTACCCCCCGGTAATCGATATTTTAACGATTTTAGCCACATTTTTCAACGGAATTGTCTGAAAATCCATACAAGGAGTTCCTTATGGGTACTTTATACCTCGGAAGAGAATTATCAATATCGGTCCACGATATCATACATCCTCCATATAACGTTACCCCCGATATTCGGTATTTTGATAACTTTACCCAAAATTTTCAACGGAATTGTCTGAAAATCCTCACAAGGAGTTCCATGTAGTCACTTTATACCTCAGCACAGAATTATCTATATAGGTACACGATATCGTATATCCCCCATTTAACGGTATCCCCCAATATTCAGTATTTTGATGATTTTACCCACATTTTTAAACGGAATTGTCTGAAAATCCGCACAAGAAGTTCCTTGTGGGTACTTTATACCTCGGCAAAGAATTATCTATATAGGTCCACGATATCGTATATCCCCCATATAACGATACCACCCGATATTCAGTAGTTTGATGATTTTAGCCACTTTTTCCAATGGAATTATCTGAAAATCCACACAAGGAGTTCCTTGTGAGTACTTAACACCCAGAAATAGATTTGTCTTAATAGGTCCACAATATCATATATACCCCCATATATCGGCAACCTCCTGTATTAGATATTGTAAAGATTTAAAATAATATTTAATGGATTTTTTTTTTTTTTTTTTTTTTTGAAAATTTCCAAATTCGTTCCAAATGGTGGATGTTATTCAAAGTTCGGCCCTACCGAACTTACTGCTCTTTTACTTATAATAATCTTATAATAATAACTTATTATATACTTACATAAATGACTGAAGCTAGACTGTTGACATTTTGCACAAAGGTCAGTCTAAGGCTGTCTTTTTGGAAATTCGTAGTAAAAGGGTACAACTTGGAAATTTGGAATGAGAATCACTGATGGAGTGCAAGATAGATGATCAAAGGGTTTTTGGAAAACCTAACCTTAAGACTAAGAAAAGTTCTAAAATAGTACTAAACTTCTAAAATAGTACCATTTAGTACTGTACCATTCGGGTACAGTTAAAAACTTGAAATTTTGTATGAGAATCAAGGTTGGGAAGTAAGTTTTATATATGTAGGTGGCTTTGGAACTGTGTATTAAGTTTGCGATGAGTACTATATGGTACTAAATTTGGTGTTGGGTGAACAGATAGTGCTTGCAGTATGAACATTTCTATTAGGGTAGCTTTAGCCTGTGGTAGAAATAAGTACTATAATTGTGGAAAAGTACTGAATAGTACTATATTTGGTATAAGGTGAAGGTATGGAGATAAAATTCTCAAATTTGATATATAGTTTACCAATGGAATCTGTGTTTGGTGGTGGATTAGAAATGCTTGGTATTGAGTGAGTGTATAGTGCTAGAATCCTGAAATTTGATAATTATTATATATGTTGGTATTTGGAATTGAGACATGAATGTGGAATAAAGTTGAAATCCTGAAATTTTATATGGACGTCACTGTTTGTGTCTGTGGTTAAGATATGCGCTTTTGTAAAAGCGTACTATAAATGTATGAAAAGTGAAAAGTGGGGGAAGGGATGGGGCTGAAATTTTGAAACTTAATATTGAGGTCACAATTGGTTTCTGGATTTATATATGGAGCCATTGAAATAGTTTTGGACATAAAAATTGGATGTAAGCCCATTGTGCATGATTTTACCTATATCCTCCTCGGGTGTAAAATGTAATCATTTTCCTATTATTCTTTCCGAAGAATGATATAAAAGACCTTGAAAGACATTAGTTCTAGTGTTAATATTTAAAATTACGTTATATTGGTCCACGTCGTGATAATCAACAGATTAAATTGATTTTATTAAGTTTCAGAATGAACCACTTTTTGATGTTACCCTTATTATGTAGGGTGAGATGAAAAAACTGCTACCAACTTCAGACTGTAGTCATTTCTAAGCCAGTAGTCATTGCTAAAATTATTCCAGTGACAGCTCTAATGAGCGTACAAAAGCATTTTGGTGAGAATTTTCCAGAAAAAATGTTATTCGTTATGGAATTCAAGCGGGATAGTGTGATTTCTTTATATTTGATTGGAGAATCACAAGTGACTATCGTTAGAGCCCTCCAGCATTTAAATGTGAATAAATCTTTTGTATCTCGTACCATCGCTCGTTACCGTGATACTGGTAGCATAGCCCGACGTCTAGGAAGTGGACGGAAGAAAACAGCAACATCAGCAGAAATGGTTCGAAAAGTAAAGAAGTAACTTGGCCCAAAGTGGTGAACTGCCGAATTTGGGTTTCTCCGATGAGAAAACATTCGTTGTTCAGCAATTTGTAAACAAACAAAATGATCGTGTTTGTTTCCCTAAGAGGTCGGCTGAATATCCGCAACTTCGGTTGGCCACCACAACTCAAGCGCCGACATGGTGATGGTGTGAGCCGCCATAACAGCCGATGGTCGCTCTCCACTCGTATTAATCGACCGTGGCATCAAAATAAATGTCGAATACTATCGCGAAAATATTCTGGAGGGTGTATTAAAGACTTGGGCACGCAAACATTTTGGCCGCAGATCTTGGACATTCTAACAGGACTCAGCACCATCGCACTCAGCACGCGTCACCCAAGAATGGTTATAAAATTAGGTTTCTCGCTTCATTTCCAGTGCACAATAGCCACCAAAATCTCCGGATGGCAATCGGTTAGATTATTGCATCTGGAGTATTTTGGAAAGCAAGGTTGACACTGAAAATACCAAAGTGTCGATCACCTCAAACAAGCGCTTCGCCGGGAATAAGCCAAAATACCGCGGACCAACATTCGGGCATCGTGTGACGGTCTCATTGGCTGTTTGAAGGCCATAATTCGTGCCAAAGGTGACCAATTCGAACAAATCTAAACTTATTCTAAAATTAATTTTAGAATTAGAATTAAAATTAATTCTAATTTTTGTCTGTTGACCCCTGAAATGGTCTCAGATGGCATTTCTGGCTACGTCTTTGTTTTGTCATTTGTACTCCTCAGTAGTGGGATCCTTTAACTCATTTTTATACTCTCCACCAAAAAAGGTATGGAGGGTATATTAAGTTCGTCATTCCGTTTGTAACTCATCGAAATAATCATTTTAGACCCAACAAAGTATATATATTCTTGATCAGCGTAAAATTCTAAGACGATTTAGACCTGTCCGTCCGAAGACGGACGATTTAGACCTGTCAGGTCAAGTTCGAAGATGGGCTATATCGGTCCACGATATCGTATAGCCCCGATATAACGGTACCCCCGATATTCGGTATTTTGGTGATTTTACCCATATTTTTCAACGGAATTGTCTGAAAATCCACACAAGGAGTTCCTTGTGGGTAATTTATACCTCGGCAGAGAATTATCTATATAGGTCCACAATATCGTATAGCCCCCATATAACGGTACCCCTGATAGTCGGTATTTTGATGATTTTACCCACATTTTTCAACGGAATTGTCTGAAAATCCACACAAGGAGTTCCTTGTGGGTACTTTATGCCTCGGCAGAGAATTATCTATATAGGTCCACAATTTTTGATTTTACCCACATTTTTCAACGGAATTATCTGAAAATCCACACAAAGAGTTCCTAGGTTAACGATAACGTATAGCTCCCATATAACGGTACCCCGCGATATTCGGTATTTTGATGATTTTAGCCACATTTTCCAATCGTATTGTCTGAAAATCCACACACGGAGTTCCTTGTGAGTACTTTACACGCAGACATAGATTTGTCTTTATAGGGCCACAATATCGTATATCCCCCCATATATCGGCACCTTCCTATATTAGATATTTTAAAGATTTTAAAAGAATTTTTATTGGATTTTATTTTTTTGAAAATTTTCTAATTCGTTCCAAATGGTGGAGGGTATTAAAAGTACAAATATGTTTCATGTTCCACCCTAAGACTCGTTGATGAAATAACAAATGCTAAGCAACAAAACCTTGAAACCCTACTATAATAACATCTTAGATGTACAGAAAAAAAACTGACAGGTAAACAATAACAAAGAAAATAATAATAAGTGTGCAGCGATGAACGCACAAAACATCAATACCATTTATAATCTAAGAACAATGAACACATTAGAGTGGGTTGCAAAAATGCACATTAAAATTTTGGCATAAAAAACCTTCCGCATTATTTGAAAATAATTGAATAACATTAAAACAATTCACCATGAAATTTATAATATCCCACAATCAAACAATATTAATTTTGTATGGCTAGTTGCATATTCTAATAATAATAATAATATTGAGCTATTGAAACGTCATGCACTGCCAACGAAACGCATCGTTTAGCAGAACACACATATGTACATAAATACATACCTACATGCATAGTATCAACAATTATCACATTACAAAACGTTTAAGATTTCTTTCTGCGATGTTGTGATATGCAGCAATTTCTGCAATTGCAACAAAAACATACAACAACAATGGCTAAAGTTACAACAATAACTGCATAGCCAAGTAAAGCAACTTACAACAAATAATTACAGCATAAATTACGCGATAAGAGCTGCAACAAAACAAAAAATAACAAGAAGAGAACGAATGAATGCATGCCATGATTACATGACTGACTAACAAGCTGAGTGACAGTCGGACGAACTGGTTGAAGGGATGCAGGGTAGGCTGTCGTATAATTTGTCAAAGTGACTTTATAAATGTTAATATGAAAATGATGAATGTTACGACTGAATGACTTTAGGTGAGGGCGGCGCATGTATTCTAATTACATGTAAAAGGGGTTGAGAGCGAGCAAAAAATATGATACAGCAGTTTGTGATAGGCACCATAAATGATGGTAGCACTAGAATAGGAATTAGCAAGAATTGATATTTTTACAGATCTTTAAAAAAAAAGATATTTTAAATTCACTCTTCAGTCTGGGATAAAATAACTTTTAACCAAGTTTCATAAAAAATGTCTGTGTACACGATTGATCTCCAAACTCGGTACATCATATTATCTTTGTTTATTTTCAAATTTCAAAATTTGGAATAAAAACGATATCAATCACTTAAGAGTTCCATTATATCCAAACCATATACGCCCGATATAATTCAAACATAAATTTATGTCAAACTTAGATCAAGAGCGATCCTGGGAAAAATGGCTTCTCGTACCTCCCTTAAAAGAAAAAAGTTTTGAATAATAATAACAACGCTTTCTTCTTCTTGGCTTTTGTACCTGCACTGTTTGAGCAAGTTTCACACGAGAGTAAATACGAGCAAATCGAGTCTGCTTTCCTTTTTTTGTTTTGATAGCATCTTTTTTGGTTGTCGATAAGTTTAGAAGGTTAAGATACTCTGCGACAAAATTCAATTTTTTGCATAATTATAGTTAACAAGTGAAAAAGTAGTTATTTCGCCTGGGTCGAACTTTGAATACCATCCACCAATTGGAAGGAATTTTGCAAATTAAAAAAAAATCGGTTGAAAAGTTCTGGAGTTATACTGGGGCCTATACGAAGACGTGGACATGTATATGCAATTCATGTCATAGGACATTGCGATATTCCAATACGACACTTGAAACAATTCCGGTAAATAATATCGCTAAAATCATCAAAATACTGAATATAGAAATGTATGGGACCTATACGTAGGCGTGGACCTGCATAGGTAATATTCGGTCACAGCCATTACCAACTTCAAATTCCACATTTGAAACAATTCCGGTAAAATGTGAGACAAATCAACGAAATACCGAATATCTGGAGGTACAGTTACATGGGGACTATATCAAAACATAGACCTATATTGACAGTTCTCTACAAGGGTGTTTCTTACATAGTGGGAACATATGCTGCCAATTTACAGTCGACGCAGTTATATGGGGTATATAACTACTTCAATTCGTTGGGAAGCTAGAGTGAGGGTATATTAACTTTGTCATTCCGGTTGTAACATCCTTAAATATTCGTCGTAGACCCCATAAAGTATATATATTCATAATCAGCATAAAATTCTAAGTCGACTTAACGATGTCCGTCTGTCTGTCAGTCTGTCTGTCTATTGAAATCACGATACAGCCCACATTATTTGACGTAGAGCGCCAAAATTTAGCAGAGCAATTTGTATTGTGCCTAGGATGGTTGGTATTGAAAATGAGATATATCGGTCCATCCGTTCTGGTATAGTCCCCATGTAGCGGTACCTCCCGATATTCGGTATTTTGATGATTTACGCCACATTTTTTTCTCGGATTTGTCTGAATTTTGTGTGGTATTTGTGGGTCATAATGGGTTCTAGCTCCTTTGGCGAAACATTGCATGTGTAGATCCACGATTTAGTATAGCCCCCATATAAAAGTACCTCCCGATATTCGGTAATTTGATGATTTTTGGCACATGTTTTCACGGATTTCTCTAAAAATTGATATTTGTGGGTCATAATGGGTCCTAGTTCGTGTGGCGAAACATTGTATGTATCCACGTCTGATATGGTCCCCATATAACGGTACCTCCCAATATTCGGTAATTTGATGATTTTTGACACATTTTTTCAAGAATTTCTCTGAAAATTGGTAGTTGAAGATCATAATGGGTCCCAGTTCGTGTGGCGAGTCATTGTAATTATAGGTCCACGTTTTGGTATAGCCCCCATGTAACGGAACCTCCCGATATTCGGTAAGTTCATGATTTTGGCCACATTTTTTCACGGATTTGTCTGAAAATTTGTATATGTAGGTTATAATGGGTTCTAGCTCCTTTGGCGAAACATTGCATGTGTAGGTCCACGATTTAGTATAGCCCCCATATAACGGTACCTCCCTATATTCGGCATTTTAATGGTTTTTGCCATATTTCTTCTAATGTTTCCTTTACCCTAAGGTGGAGGGTATTAAAAGTTTGGCCCGGCCGAACTTAATGTTTTTTTACTTGTTTTTTTTTTAATTTTTTTAAATGAAAGCAAAAAATGTCGGAAATATTTTAACATATGTTTAGATTCGTTCGAATTGGTCATCTTTGACACGAAATATGGCCTTCAAACGGCCAATGAAACCGTTACATGCTGTCCGAATGTTGCTCTGCAGTATTTTGGCCCATTCCTGGCGAAGCGCTTGCTTGAGGTGATCGATACTTTGGTATTTTTTAGTGCCAGTACTCCAGACACAATAGTCCAACAGATTGGTATCCGGAGATTTTGGTGGTCATTGTGCGCTAGAAATGAAGCGAGGAACCTCATTTTGTAACCATTCTTGGGGGCGCGTGCTGAGTGCGATGGTGTTGAGTCCTGTTGGAATATCCAAGGTCTGCTGCCAAAATGTTTGTGTGCCCAAGGCTATAATAAACCCTCCAGAATATTTTCGCGATAATATGTGGCATTTATTCTGATGCCACGGTCGATTAAGCGAGCAGAGAGCGACTATAGGCTGTTATGGCGGCCCACACCATCACCATGGCCGGCGCTTGAGTTCTGGCGGCCAACCGAAGGTGCACATTTTGAGCTGACTTTGGCTCTTTGGCAAGTAAACACGATCGTTTTGTTGCTGGACAACGAATGTTTTATCATCGGAGGAAACCAAATTCGGTAGTTCAACACTTTCGGCCAAGCGAAGCAACTCTTTAGCTCTTTTGAGTCTAATTTCTTTCTGTTGCGGTGTAAATTCTTGCACTTTTTGAAATTTTAATGGCTTTACCTCGATCTAACTTGTCAATATTTGCCGAATGGAATATTGCGATATGTTGAGCTTACGATTAAAATCTACTTAATATATTTTGCATACTGTAGCATTTACTTAAATATACCCCCAGATTTTAGTGAGTGCGAAAGTATTAGCCATATTTCACAGCGATTACACTGAAATCGTTAGTACTTTTATTTCTTTAAGGACTTAAAAATTTGCTCTGTTATGGTCATATAATCCTCTTCGTCAGTTTTAAACAATAAAATGTTTCTATACTACTAAGAAGTGTTCTGCTTTACTACATGGTTACACTACCAATTCATCTCAGACTTAAGACTTTCCGCTGCAGATGACTAAATATTTACATACAACAATTTGTTCACCACCCTCGTACCTCGTGTCACACAACTATCAATCCTTTAACTGTAAAATGTTCAAAGCTCATTTCGATTGTCATCTTGTTGCAATCATGGCCATGACAAAACGAGAAAAAGAAGAAGAACAATACAATATTGCCAACAAGAAAAAAAACATAGTTTCCATTGTATGCACAATAATATCCTTTTTATGCAAAGTATCCTTTATCTGGGTAGCATTTGTTCTTAATGGTACTGTATGTATGTAGATAACTTAGTAGAATTGTTATATTCATTGCATGTCAAAGATGTTGAAAAAAAAAAAAATAGAGAGCAGCAATAATAGCAACAACAAAGCTGAAACAATGTAGCAAATGCTATGGGATAATGTGAAAATTGTAGATAATAGCGAAAAATGATTGTTCAAATAAGGTTTTAGAAGTCATAAAGTTTATTTGCATATTAGGGTGGTATTTTATGAAATGGGTACCACAGCAAAAGAAAAAAATTGTGCATGATGGTCCACGTCTTCGTATAGCCCCTATTTAACGATACGTCCCGATATTTGTTAATTTAATGATTTTAGCGACAATATTCACCGGAATTGTTTAGAATTTCGTATTTGAAGTTCGTAATGAGTGGTCCTCGTCTTCGTATAGTCCCTATATAACATTTTTCATTTAAACGGTATTCTTCGACGAATATTTCTAAAGTTTTTCAATTTCCTTCCAAATGGTGAAGGATATAGTTAAGTTAAGTAGGTACTTGTCACTTGGTTTTCTTGGATTTTTTGTTAATTTTTTCGAGTTTTTGCATGAAAGTAAGTTTTAGTCCGAAAGTGTTACCTGAGGAAATTGTTAAAATTTGCTGAAAAGTTATCTTAAAATGTCGCTGTCCAATAGATAGTTGGGAAATTTCCAAGCGGATTGGATAGGGCTCAATAAGAACATCAAAACCCCAAAGGTGTTTCGGGTTTTAGACTAAACCTATCAATGAAAATGGAAATATGTTTGCGTTTTCGGGAGCATTGAAATAAATATTTTCTATATATGATATGCAACGGAAATAAATGATTCACTCAACGGCAAGTTTAGAACCATTGGTACTTATTGTAAGAAGGTGAGAAAAGAAAGACAACCTTTTCGTTAGGGTGTAATTTACATTTTTGCCTTTATTTCAAGTACTACTAAAACTAATCTAACTTAACCAAACACCACACAATTCGAGCGGAGAGCGACCATCGGCTGTTATGGCGGTCCACTCCATCACTAAGGCCTACGCTTGAGTTCTGGTAGCCAACCGAAGGTGAACATTTTCAGCAGACCTCTTTGGCAAGTAAACACGATCATTTTGTTTGTTTACAAACTGCTGGGCAACGAATGTTTTCTCATCAGAGAAAACCAAATTCGGCAGTTCACCACTTTCGGCCAAGCGAAGCAACTCTTTAGCTCTTTTGAGTCTAGTTTCTTCATGTTGCGGTGTAAGTTCTTGCACTTTTTGGAATTTAAATGGCTTTACCCCGAGCTCATTTTTCAATATTTGCCGAATTGAATATTGCGATATGTTCAGCTCAAGAGCCATTTTCGGCCACTGCGACGCAGGTTTCGATCAAGTCGCTTCTTTACTTTTCGAACTATTTCTGCTGATGTTGCTATTTACTTCCGTCCACTTCCCTGACGTCGGGCTACGCTACCAGTATCACGGTAACGAGCGATGGTACGAGACACAAAAGGTTTATTCACATTTAAATTCTGGAGTGCCCCAACGATAGCCACTTGTGGTTTTCCAGCCAAATATAAAGAAATCACACTATCACGCTTGAACTCCATCATGAATAACTTTTTTTCTAGGAAATTCTCTCCACTGGAATAATTTAAACAGCTGTTGGACGGGTGGCTTAGAGATAGCAGCAGTCTCAAGTTGGTTGCAGTTTTTCCTTTTCACACCCTGTATATGTATATTTTTAGTGGACTGTATCATTTAAAATGGGTAATCAAGTTGACTATATAAAAATTATTTAGATATTTAGATTTGAAAATAATAATATGGTATATTATATAAATCATACTAGGTAACCGCTTGCAGGAAACAGCTCCACTTTTATATCCAGCCTCCCTCACCAATGCCACTGCCTTTATCTGCCGGTTTCAACTTCCAGGCTTTAAACATTGGCGGCCTGTTATTTGGTAATTGCCGACTTCGATCATCGAAAGCGTAAACTTTTCTTACGATATCCGGAGTTAGCTCATCAAAAATACGCGGTTGTTTCAATGAGGATTCCCGATGTTTATTATAATTGCTATGCTGTAGCAACGGAGTTTATTTCGGCAGCTCTTAGTAATCCTTTTCTTAACTTTGCCTCGCTTATCTTCTTCGTAGTTTCCTGCTCCTCCTGAATTATTATGTTTCTTTGGTCCATGCATAGACGAATTGTCATAATTGGGATCCACTCCAAAAATGTCTTCGAATTTTTGGAACGATGCATCGGTTGGATTTCTCTCGACTTTTGCCGCCTTGACTTCCAATTTTCTATTTTGCTGCTCAAGCTTAGATTCCAGTTCTTGAAATTGTTTTTCCAAATCACGATTTTGATTCTCAGACTCTTCCAAAATGTGGCAAATACAATATTTTCACACTCCTTAGCTACCTGAGAAACGTTCTCTTTAAAACTTCTCAACTGTGGTTGTAAAACGTAATACGCGTCTTCAGCAAGAAGTTTATATTTGTTCACGTTACGATTTTTTTTTAAGTTGGCTCACCAATGCCAATGTTTTGCAGACATAGTCTGCCAAGACTAAGAAACTTGCTTTTTGATTCATTTTTTCGGAATTCCTTTTGAATTTTAGCTTGGAAAATTTGATGCCCTCTTTTTGAAATAATTTAAATATTTTTATTCAGGACTTTTATTGTCCTATTTTCCTTTTATTTTTGCCCTTATGGCTTTTTGTTTTTGCCCTTAGGACATTTTTCTTTTTGCCCCTTTGGCTTATCTTTTGACTTTTGTCCCTATGGCTGTTTTGTTTTTGCCCCTATGGCTTTACATTTAAATGCCTTAACAGACATAATTTTTTTGTAGAAAGTGTCCTCTATTTCTGAAGAATAGCTACTTCTGCTTGTGGGAGAAAACTCCTACAATTTTTCCTTTGGGTGTCGCTTGTTCTTTTCACTTTATAAAAAAGTGAAGAGTCGATTGACCAAATGTAAGAAGGCGAGAAAACAATACAAACCGCATCGTTAGGGTGTAATTTAAATTTTAGATTCTGCTCGAAGAAACTCGAAAAGAAACCCATCATTTAACAAGTAAGCAAAGGATATAGCCGTGAGGGGCCGACCTTGTGATACCCTACAACACTACAATATCTTAGCAGCCCCCTTGTGTCCAAATCAATTTTGGAAGATTTCGCTTTTGAAATTATGTCACCAGGAACATTTGCCCAATATTTACGCACTCCGTCGTGCTTTTATTTGTGTGGTCCACTTTAAAGCTATATATAATCCAATGGTCATCAAAAATGCTAGAATTCTCCGCTGTCCTTAACTCTCTTCTCAGCCGTGTCGATTGTCTTCAATTGTGTGATCAGTAATTTTTTTCTGTTTTTGGTTCATTTGAATATTTTGCGATCATCTCCAAAAGCATGATTTGTTGTCTACGATATTTGGCTATATTCGTCAACGAAATCAGCATAAAAAATCCAGATGTTCGGCTTTTGTATATTTCGGATATCGCCTGTAAGTAATGCTGGTATTATTTCACACAAAATTAGTGGTACATTGTACCTGCTGTCCTAAACTCTAACTTTTTGCGAGATTTCGTGTCCTCTGGTTTCAATTTGTGACCTTTATAAAGACTGCAAATTCAGGAAAATTTTTAGTTGTTGGTCCATTTCAACCCCTAAATATATTGCGGACATCTTTGAAAACAATAGGCCTAGCCCTTTTGTCAAGAATTTCGTGAGGA
The DNA here is from genome assembly GCF_030504385.1 of Musca domestica. Lineage (NCBI taxonomy): Eukaryota > Metazoa > Arthropoda > Insecta > Diptera > Muscidae > Musca > Musca domestica. The sequence goes on along the minus strand of NW_026712115.1, from coordinate 1,131,138 downwards.
TCGGACGATATTTGCAATCCTTATATAATAAATCCAACCTGTGTTGTAAGGTGAAAAAATATTAAAAAATATTATAAGTCAAATTGAAAAGATCGCATGCGATAAAAAATATGAAAAAATAAAAAAATATCACAAAATACTACAAAATCTATATTAACATCATTATCGGCATATTTTTCTGCGATTTTTTTAGATTTTATACTTTTATGTCAAGAGGGTAATCTGAATTGACAAAATTTGTCAAAATCGGTCCAGCCATTCTTGAGATATAAGCATTCTAACTAACATCCCCTTCCTTTGCATACATACATTGTATATATTTCAGTATATATATACGATATATTTACTATCGGCATCTACGTAACGGCCAGAATTGACCTGTTCGTCTATTTGTGATTTCGCCGGGATTTAAAATATTCGCGGTTTAATAGCAAATTTGACTTTTATTTAACACATTACCCGATGACCATCAAAATTGGAAGGCTTCTGCCCAGCCCTAAGCTCTAGCCCCATGCTAACTTCCGCTTTGATTGGTCTATAATTGCGACCTGTAGGGAAACTGCAAAATCAGGAATTCTTCAGTTTTTGGTCCATTTCAACCCCTAAATATTATGCGATCATCTCCAAAAGAAATAGGATTCTATTCTGACCCTAGCCACACCTCCATTCTAAATTTCGTTAAGATCGGTCCATAATTGCGACCTGTAGAGTGATTACGGACATACATAGCTAGATCGACTCAGCTCGGCGAAATAGGAAGATCCATATATACTTTCCTATGTGGGAAACCATTATTTCGAGGTGTTACATATTTTTTGGCCCAATCAAACTTATAATACCCCCAACACATAGTGTTGTAGGGTATAATAATAGGAGTTTTTGCTTGATAGCAGTATACACTTGTCTACCAAATTTTTGCTGGACAAAACATTTTCAATTCGTATTCGTATCAGATAATATATTACAGCTTTTAACACCACTGATTTGCCCCTCTCCTATTGCATGACATATTCTCAAAATACTACACAATGGCATAATACCCTAGACCTCAATAGTTTAAAGAATATAAAACAAAATCCAAAAAAATCTAACCCACACATTTTCATATGCAGAATTTTGCTTTGTTTTGATGTCGCTGCTATTTTTGCTCCCAAAACAATAATCCACAACGAAATGTATAATTTATGAAAACAAAAGCCAAAAGAGTCCCAAAACAATAAAACAAACGGACAGCAACAGTAGTAACAATAAACATATACAAATATATGGACCTTTTAAATTAACATAAAAACGTGCTACATGAATTAAAGCTACTTCAAAACAACAACAACAACGCCAGTACAAAAAAAAAACAACCTCCTATCCCTCCCCAGCATAGGTCCCTAGAAAAAAATATGTGTCAGTATGTAAAGAGAACCTACTTGCCTTACCTTCCTACCTACCCACAAACATACTTACATTTTTATGAAGCATTTGAAATGTGGCAAATGCCACTGCTACGGCTGAGCGCTGGCAATACCTCCATTAATCCATGGTTTTATACCTCTGTAGGTCTCAATGGGTAGCTTGCTAGCTAGCGACACATGCTCAAATGAATAGGGAACAAAGAAGTAAACACACACATATACACTTTTGCAAACTTACACATTTGGAAAAACACTTTGGGCTTCCAGATGCCCTACTTGGCCAGAATCCCCATAAAACAAGAATGAAAGTTTTTTTTGTGCAAAACTGCATTGTACGGTGAATGAAATGAAACCCAAAGAAAAGTGGATAAAAAACAACAACAGCAACTACATCAACGCCAGCAGCTACCTAAAGGGTTTGGTTATGTTCTTTGTGGCCATTTAATACGCACTGCAAGAATGGGAGTGAAGAAAAAAGTGAAAGAACTGCAAATTTCAGATCATTAAGCTCGTCTCGAAAGAGAAAAACAAACACTTAAATCATAAAACATATGATCTTCGCCTTAACAAGGCAAAACTCAAAAATTCAGCCGAGCCTGGCTGTGGGATTTGAACCGCGGACCTCTGTGTGCAGCCAACTAGAAGTTGCCGTCTCTACGTTCAGAGCCATTAACCCGTCTTCCTAAAGCAGCACTAAAACAAGTGTATGCATTGGAAGCAATGTAGTTGTTGTGGACAAAAAATCCATCACTACAAAAACAAAACGTTGCTGTGAAAAAGATCTGCCAATAGAACTTGAGTCGAACCTGGAGAGTTTCTAGTGTATAATTCGCATATGCTAATTTGCAATAAGTTCGAAATATATACTACTTTCCAGAGAACGGCCCTTGTAAGCCATCATCCACATCAAATATGCCTGATGAGCCGCTTAACCAACGGCGAAACGCGTCGCATAGTGGTGAGTGTGTGATAGTGTCTATCTGGCTTTCCTTTTCACTGCAAATTTCAGATCATTAAGCTCGTCTCGAAAGAGAAAAACAAACACTTAAATCATAAAACATATGATCTTCGCCTTAACAAGGCAAAACTCAAAAATTCAGCCGAGCCTGGCTGTGGGATTTGAACCGCGGACCTCTGTGTGCAGCCAACTAGAAGTTGCCGTCTCTACGTTCAGAGCCATTAACCCGTCTTCCTAAAGCAGCACTAAAACAAGTGTATGCATTGGAAGCAATGTAGTTGTTGTGGACAAAAAATCCATCACTACAAAAACAAAACGTTGCTGTGAAAAAGATCTGCCAATAGAACTTGAGTCGAACCTGGAGAGTTTCTAGTGTATAATTCGCATATGCTAATTTGCAATAAGTTCGAAATATATACTACTTTCCAGAGAACGGCCCTTGTAAGCCATCATCCACATCAAATATGCCTGATGAGCCGCTTAACCAACGGCGAAACGCGTCGCATAGTGGTGAGTGTGTGATAGTGTCTATCTGGCTTTCCTTTTCACTGCAAATTTCAGATCATTAAGCTCGTCTCGAAAGAGAAAAACAAACACTTAGAATATAGATATCGTTTACAGTTTTGCAAACCGGCAAGAAGATATTTTCTTTTCGAGGTGGATAATTTTTAAATGGGCACTAATTGTTCTGTTTTTATAAAGCTCTGTAAAATATTTGTTAAAAAATCGAATAACTTAAAAAAATATATATTTTAAAAACCCAGCTAAAACTAGGAAGTTTTCTGAGCCGCATTGCCCATTAAATGGTAATGCAAACAAAGTACCTTCGGCATTACCAACAGTTTGAAAGTAATGGATTATTCCTTAAAAATACAAATCAGAAGATCTTGTTTTCCTCATTACCAAATAATGAGTAATGTCAATACTAGCAGCGGACAAAGTAAAGAAACGATTTTTGATAAGATGGAATATTAGTTTTAAAAAATATAACTGTTCCACGTAAAAATCTAGGAGATTATGAAAATAGAGCTAAAACGACGCGTGTATTGGCGTTTTGAAAGTTCGAAATGAATACTACAGCCTATAACAGAAAATTGTCTGTGTAGGTCCACGTGTTCGTATAGCCCCCATATAATGGTACCCCCCGATATTCGATATTTTGATTATTTTATCGACATTATTTACCGGAATTGTTTCAAATTTAATATTTGAAGTTCGTAATGGATACTACAGCCTATGCCAGAAAATTTTCTGTACGACCTAATGACAAAAGTTGCGTATGCAGGTCCAAGGGTCGTATAGACCCTAATATACGGCTTCATTCGGTATTTTTAAGATTTTAACAGAATTTTTAATGGATTTTAATTTTTTGAAAATTCCAAATTTGTACCAAATGGTGGAGGGTATTTAAAGTTCGTTGATTTTAGCCATTGTTACAACACTCTTGTGCGCTGGTGCGTTGTCTTGATGGGAAATTATTTTTTTGTGTTGTAATTTGTATATTTAATTGATCTTATTGATCGAATGTGTGATAATATGGAATATTAATTTTAAAAAATATAACTATTCCACGTAAAAATCTAGGAGATTATGAAAATAGAGCCAAAAAGACGCGTGTATTGGCGTTTTGAAAGTTTTTATCGAAAAAGTTACCAAAATAGAGGGGAAAAGTACACCCCTCTTCCACACTTTTGGAAATTTTCGGATTTGGATTCATCGGAATCTGTACATTGTATGTATATAGTGTCTTTGACAATTGTCAATATCAGCAATAAAAATACAAAGAAATTTGAACACAATTCGGCAAAACTAACTGGAAAGCATGACCAATGATTCTGAGTTTAGTCTAAACATCTCTATCAAATTTCATAGCTTTTTTCTAAATATTGCAAAATATATCTCAAACTATTGGGCCTTAACAACATTTTGCCTAAGAACCTAAAACTCCTTTGTGGGTTTGATCTAAAAACTAGTTATTTTATTCCATTTGGCATTTTCCAAAACCTAGACGTCCTATTGGACAGTGAAATTATAAGAAAGTTTACAGATAATTGGAAAAAGAGTCACTTTTTTATTAAAATTTTGATGCCACTTTTTATTATTTAAAGTATACAAATTTCTTTTGTTCAGAGACTTGCAACGAAATTTGTTCTAAAATAATTTTTCCTTTGACATTTTCCCCAAAAAAAATTAAGTTTAAAGGTTAACTAACAGAAAAAAGCAAAACACATAATTTTAATTTCTATACCCTCCACCATATATTAATTCTGTCATTCCGTTTGTAACACCTCGAATTTAGACCCCACGCAGTAAATATATTCTTGATCAGCATAAAATTCTATGTCGATTTCGCGATGTCCGTCTGTCTGTGGAAATCACTCTAGCTTCCGAACAAAATGAAGGAAGTTAATAAAATTTTACAGGAATTTTGGTATTGAAAATGGGTCATGTAGGTCCAAGTTTTGGTACCTCCCCATATTCGGTAGTTTGATGATTTAAGCGAAATTATTCACCGGAAATACTTTAAATTTGGTATTTGAAGTTCGTAATGGATACTACAGCCTAAGACAGAAAGTTATATGTACAGGTCCACGTCTTCGTATAGCCCCCATATAACGGAACCTCCCGATATTCGGTACTCTGATGATTTTAGCGACATTAATCACCGGAATTGTTTCAAATTTGGTATTTGTAGTTCGTAATGGATACTACCACCTATGACAGGAAATTGTCTGTGCAGATCCACGTCTTCGAATAGCCCTCATATAATGGAACCCCCCAATATTCGGTATTTTGACGATTTTAGCGACATTATTTACCGGAACTATTTAGTATTTGAAGTTCGTAATGAATACTACAGCCTATGACAGAAAATTGTCTGTACAGATTCACGTCTTCGTATAGCCCCATATAACGGTACCCCCTGATATTCGGTATTTTGATGATTTTAGCGACAATATTTACCTGAATTGTTTCGCATTTGAAGTTCGTAATGGATACTACAGCCAATGCCGGAAAATTTTCTGTGCAGGCTTATGATAAAAGTTGCGTATAGCCCCTAATATATGGCTACATTCGGTATTTTTAAGATTTTAACAGAATTTTGAATGGATTTTCATTTTTTGAAAATTGCCAAATTTGTACCAAATGGTGGAGGGCATTCAAAGTTCGGCCCAGCTGAACTTACAGCTTTTTTACTTGTTCAATATAATTCCCTGAAACTTCAATACACTTATTCCAACGCTTTTCTAGCAATTCTATCCCTTCATTAAAATAGTTTTCCTCAAGGTCTTCAAAATAGTGGTTTACAACTGTAATTGCATCTTTATTTGAGGTAAAACGCTTGCAAGCAAGGAATTCTTTTGGATTTGGGAGCAAGTAAAAGTCCCTAAGAGCTTAATCAGGAGAATTAGGTGGGTGGTCAAGCTACTCGTACTTTAATTCGTTGATTTTAGCCATTGTTAAAACACACTTGTGCGCTGGGGCGTTGTCTTGATGGGAAATTATTTTTTTTTTTGTGTTGTATTCTGTATATATAATTGATCTAATTGATCGAATTTGTATATTTAATTGATCCAAAAGGTTGCACTAATACTCTGAATTTATTGTTTTACCCTTTTGCAGATAGCCAACCAATAAAATTCCCCTGAAATCCCAAAGAACCGTTGTCATAACCTTACCCGCCAATAGAATTATTTTTGCCTTCGTTGGGGCACTTCCTCCATTGTTTGATTGTTCTTTGGTCTCTTGAGTATAGTGGTGGATCCATGTTTAACCATCAGTTATGAAACGACGCTTAAAATCCAATTTGTTTCGCTTAAAACGATCCAAACAAGCTTGAGAAATGTTCATTCTTATGCGATTATTAACAAATGCGGCTCCCACCTTGCAGAAAGCTTTTTCATCTTTAGTCCTCCGATCATTTGAGATGCCACTTTTATTAGTCGATCATTTAATACCATATAATGCGCTTTGGCTACAATTTCTGTTGTTGTTGCTGTTTTTGGACATACACTACGTGGTTCATCTTCAATGCTTGTACGACCATTTTTATAAAAATCCGTGAAAAAAATGTGGCAAAAATCATCAAAATTCCGGATATCAGGAGGTATCGTTATATGGGGCTATACAAAATCGTGGACCTATATATAAAATGCTTTGCCGCCGAAGCTAGAACCCATTATGACCTACAAAGGCCATTTTTAGACAAATCCACCGTTATATGGGGGCTATATAACAACGTGGACCTATACATACAATGTTTCGCCCCACGGGCAATACAATTGTTCTGAATACAAATTGGCAAATCCATTTGGCATTTTCCAAAACCTAGACGTCCTATTGGACAGTGAAATTATAAGAAAGTTTACAGATAATTGGAAAAAGAGTCACTTTTTTATTAAAATTTTGATGCCACTTTTTATTATTTAAAGTATACAAATTTCTTTTGTTCAGAGACTTGCAACGAAATTTGTTCTAAAATAATTTTTCCTTTGACATTTTCCCCAAAAAAAATTAAGTTTAAAGGTTAACTAACAGAAAAAAGCAAAACACATAATTTTAATTTCTATACCCTCCACCATATATTAATTCTGTCATTCCGTTTGTAACACCTCGAATTTAGACCCCACGCAGTAAATATATTCTTGATCAGCATAAAATTCTATGTCGATTTCGCGATGTCCGTCTGTCTGTGGAAATCACTCTAGCTTCCGAACAAAATGAAGGAAGTTAATAAAATTTTACAGGAATTTTGGTATTGAAAATGGGTCATGTAGGTCCAAGTTTTGGTACCTCCCCATATTCGGTAGTTTGATGATTTAAGCGAAATTATTCACCGGAAATACTTTAAATTTGGTATTTGAAGTTCGTAATGGATACTACAGCCTAAGACAGAAAGTTATATGTACAGGTCCACGTCTTCGTATAGCCCCCATATAACGGAACCTCCCGATATTCGGTACTCTGATGATTTTAGCGACATTAATCACCGGAATTGTTTCAAATTTGGTATTTGTAGTTCGTAATGGATACTACCACCTATGACAGGAAATTGTCTGTGCAGATCCACGTCTTCGAATAGCCCTCATATAATGGAACCCCCCAATATTCGGTATTTTGACGATTTTAGCGACATTATTTACCGGAACTATTTAGTATTTGAAGTTCGTAATGAATACTACAGCCTATGACAGAAAATTGTCTGTACAGATTCACGTCTTCGTATAGCCCCATATAACGGTACCCCCTGATATTCGGTATTTTGATGATTTTAGCGACAATATTTACCTGAATTGTTTCGCATTTGAAGTTCGTAATGGATACTACAGCCAATGCCGGAAAATTTTCTGTGCAGGCTTATGATAAAAGTTGCGTATAGCCCCTAATATATGGCTACATTCGGTATTTTTAAGATTTTAACAGAATTTTGAATGGATTTTCATTTTTTGAAAATTGCCAAATTTGTACCAAATGGTGGAGGGCATTCAAAGTTCGGCCCAGCTGAACTTACAGCTTTTTTACTTGTTCAATATAATTCCCTGAAACTTCAATACACTTATTCCAACGCTTTTCTAGCAATTCTATCCCTTCATTAAAATAGTTTTCCTCAAGGTCTTCAAAATAGTGGTTTACAACTGTAATTGCATCTTTATTTGAGGTAAAACGCTTGCAAGCAAGGAATTCTTTTGGATTTGGGAGCAAGTAAAAGTCCCTAAGAGCTTAATCAGGAGAATTAGGTGGGTGGTCAAGCTACTCGTACTTTAATTCGTTGATTTTAGCCATTGTTAAAACACACTTGTGCGCTGGGGCGTTGTCTTGATGGGAAATTATTTTTTTTTTTGTGTTGTATTCTGTATATATAATTGATCTAATTGATCGAATTTGTATATTTAATTGATCCAAAAGGTTGCACTAATACTCTGAATTTATTGTTTTACCCTTTTGCAGATAGCCAACCAATAAAATTCCCCTGAAATCCCAAAGAACCGTTGTCATAACCTTACCCGCCAATAGAATTATTTTTGCCTTCGTTGGGGCACTTCCTCCATTGTTTGATTGTTCTTTGGTCTCTTGAGTATAGTGGTGGATCCATGTTTAACCATCAGTTATGAAACGACGCTTAAAATCCAATTTGTTTCGCTTAAAACGATCCAAACAAGCTTGAGAAATGTTCATTCTTATGCGATTATTAACAAATGCGGCTCCCACCTTGCAGAAAGCTTTTTCATCTTTAGTCCTCCGATCATTTGAGATGCCACTTTTATTAGTCGATCATTTAATACCATATAATGCGCTTTGGCTACAATTTCTGTTGTTGTTGCTGTTTTTGGACATACACTACGTGGTTCATCTTCAATGCTTGTACGACCATTTTTATAAAAATCCGTGAAAAAAATGTGGCAAAAATCATCAAAATTCCGGATATCAGGAGGTATCGTTATATGGGGCTATACAAAATCGTGGACCTATATATAAAATGCTTTGCCGCCGAAGCTAGAACCCATTATGACCTACAAAGGCCATTTTTAGACAAATCCACCGTTATATGGGGGCTATATAACAACGTGGACCTATACATACAATGTTTCGCCCCACGGGCAATACAATTGTTCTGAATACAAATTGTTCTGAAGAGATTTACATGAGGGTCTTGGATGTTTTGTAGGATAGTCGTAAAATCTTAAAATTTTATATGAGAATCAAGTTTGGGAAGCATGGTTGATATATGGAGGTGGTTTTGGAAATGGCTGTACTATATTTGGTACAAATTAACATTGAGTGAACAGATGGTGTTTGAATTATGGTATTAGGGTCGCTGTTCATGTGTAGCATGGACAAATAGCATGGTTTCGGAAATGTCAACTATAATCGTATGAAAAGTACTGAATCGTACTAAATTTGTCATTGAGTGAAGATATAGAGCTGAAATACTGACATTTTATATGGATGTCATTGTTGGTAATTGTTCGAAAAGAGCTAAGTGGTACTAAATTGGGTATTGGGTGAATGGATAGATATTGATATTGAGGTCTCTGTTTTATATGGGATTGAATATGGAGGCGCTCTTCGAAACGTGTGCAAAGTGTAAGAAATGAACTAAATGGTACTTAATTTGAAATAATTTGGTTTTGGTTGAATGGATGGAGCCAGGGTTTTCAAATAATGTTGAAATTTAGTACAATTTATTTGAGAACTAAGTGTTAGAACTGTACTAAATGGTAATAAATTTGGTGAATATAAAATTATATAATTTAATTTTAGGTGAATATAAAAGTACTAAGTTTTACTAAATTTATCACGAAGTATATGAATAGACCTATAATTACGAATTTTAGTATTACTATCAGCTTTAAGATGAGGTATCGAAAGAGTGATGGAAAATAATTTAGATAAGGAAACCTGTAATTTAAGGTGTACGAAAAGTAGTGTAAGGCTAGAGCTGAACATGTGAATTTTGCTTTGAGGGTAACTATCTTCCTTTTTATACCCTCCACCATACATAGTATGGAGGGTATATTAAGTTCGTCATTCCGTTTGTAACTCGTCGAAATAATAATTTTAGACCCAATAAAGTATATATATTCTTGATCAGCGTAAAATTGTAAGCCCTGTCTGTCTGTTTTGCACAGATCTCTCTTTGGTCTGCAGGCAGGTCAAGTTCGAAGATGGGCTATATCGGTCCACGATATCTTATATCTCCCATAACGGTACACCCGATGTCGGTATATTGATGATTTTAGCCACATTTTTCAATGGAATTGTCTGAAATCCCACTCAAGGAGTTCCTTGTGAATACTTTAGCCCCGAAAAGAAAATTGTTTATATAAGTCCACGATATCGTATATCCCCCATATAACGGTACCCTCCAATATTCGGTATTTTGATGATTTAAGACACATTTTTCGATGTAGTTGTCTGAGATTCTACACAAGTCGAATTGTCTATATATGTAGGTCCACAATATCGTATATCCCCCATTTATCGACACCTTCCGATACTCGGTATTTTAAAGATTTTAACAGAATTTTTAATGGATTTTAATTTTTGGAAATTTTCCTAATTCTTTCCAAATAGTGGACTGTATTCAAAGTTCGGACCGACCTTATTTACTGCTTTTTTATTTGTCTATTGATTAAATCTTCCTTATTCTATTGATTATCAATGTCTCAGAAACAGTTTTGCCCATTGTAGGGTACACTCCTTCACTTGGAACCACCAGCGAACAAAACCTCATATTTTGAAGTGTTACACCAGTAAGAACAACCACGACTGCAACAGCGCCAACAACAACCGCAACAACGGTCATTACATTTGTATTCTCATTCATAAATTCCAAAAGAAATGGGTCCAACACCGTGTTATGGCCCCGTACAATGGCCCATTTGTTAGTCGCATTCATTTCGCCATTCAGTTCAGTGTCCACCAACTGCGTCATCATGTTTCTGGTTTTGTTGTTGACACTGTTAGCTGTGCTTTAAATGGTTTTGTTTTACGGTTACTGCGAGGTTTCCATTCGACGAGTGCCAGCATTTTCTTCGCCAACATTAGGAGGAGTATGACCATTATCTGGTCGCAATTTTGTGTTTATGGGCGATTAAAAGGGAAAGTCAGTCACCAGCTCCACGAGTAACAGCAGAAAAAACAGATACATATGTTATGTGGTAGCCCCTACGTACAATGTGCCATATGCAAATCGGTTGCAACGAGACAATACAACAACAATTGCACAAAAAATGTAATTCTGTAGTGCATTCCAAAAAAGGGGGTTTGGGGCATTGCAGCCGGTTAGATGCAGTCAACAGGCCAGCTAGGCGAACAGCCAACATCTATGAGAAGCGAGAAAAATAAAACAACAACAACAAAGAGTTGGAAAATAAAACAGGCCATTAAAGTTGAACATAACAACAAGTACAACAACAGATTGGGGAAATGGAGTGTAAAATACAACTGACACGAGCCAAAATGAAATCGCTAAAAATAAAATCGAATCAAATCGAATGCAAGCTCAGATTAAATGTATGGGGATGGTTTGAGAATTAGCCGATATCTATTTGCGTATATTAGATTGGTTGTCTCCATCAATGGGAGAGTTTTTCTATGTGTCTGTAATTATATATGATATATTTTTGGGAAACTATCAAACAACTTTAATGTAATTGTGAACTGCAACACTCATAAATAATTGTGAAATTCTTTTAAATTGTCCTGTGAACACACATACAATATTTACGAGTAAAAAGTGTGTCTAGGATGGTTGGTACTGAAAATGAAATATCGGTCCATGCTTTGGTATAGCCGCCATATAACGGTACCTCCCGATATTATTTTGATGATTTTCGCTACATTTTTCCACGGATTTGACTACAAATTGGTAATTGTAGGTCATAATGGGTTCTAGCTCCGGTGGCGAAGCCTTGTTTGTACGTATTGTTTTTGAAATTCGGAAATTTGATGATTTTTGCCATATTTTCCACGGATTTGTCCAAAAATTAGTATTTGTAGTTTGTAATGGGTCCTAGCTCCTGTGGCGGAATATTGTATATATAGGTTCGCGTTTTCGTATAGCCCCCATATAACGGTACCTTCAATATCCGGTATTTTGATGATTTTAGCGACATTATTCACCGGAATTGTTTCAAATTTAGTATTTTAAGCTCCTAATGAATACTACAGCAGGTCCACGTTTTGGTATAGCCCCCATGTAACGGTACTTCCGGATATTCGGTATTTTAATGATATTAGCGACACTATTCACCAGAATTGTTTCGAATTTGGTATTTGAAGTTCGTAATGATAATATTACTGATAATAATTTGAGCATTATTTTGGTTGAAAGTTTCAACCCTCATAATATTGACCAAAGAGGAAAAAATGCTTTAAACGCCACGGAAATATAATTCTTAAAAACACATTATTGGGTTATAGCCATACTTCGTTTGAGTTTATTCAAAAATTTCGTTGAAAGCATTATTTTCAAAGTATGATATCCAAGACTAATATATTTTCCATCAAATTTCAGTGTCACCGATTTATATTTCCATAATGCATAAAAAAAAATGTGTTATATGGATCAAAGTTGTCAAAGAACCAAAAACAAGTTAAAAAGCAGTAAGTTCGGCCGGGTCGAACTATAAATACCCTGCACCATTTGGAACGAATTTGAAAATAAAATCCTGAAAAAATTTTGTTAAAATTTTAAAAATACCGAATATAGCCGTTCTATTAGTGTCTATACGACGTGGACCCACGCAGGCATTGTTTGTCATAAGTCATTACCAAATTCAAATTCGGAACTTGAAATAAACGGTGAATAATGTAGCTAAAATTATCAAAATATCGAATATAGGGAGGTACCGTTATATCGGACAAACAATTTCGGTGAGTATTGTACCTAAACTCGTCAAAATACCGAATATAGGGAGGTACTGGTATATGGGGCCTATACGAAGACCTGGACCTGCATAGACAATTTTCTGTCACAGACTGTAGTTTCCATTACGAACTCTAAATGCATAATTTCAGAAATTTAGGTAAATAAAGACGCTAAAATCACCAAAATACAGAAAATAGGGAGGTACCCTTATATGGGGGCTATACGAAGACGTGGACCTGCACAGACAATTTTCTGTCTTAGGCTGTAGAATCCATTTCGAACTTCAAATACCAAATTTGAAACAATTTCGGTAAGTAATGTCGCTAAAATCATCAAAATACCGAATATCGGGAGGTACCGTTATACGTGGGCTATATGAAAACAAAGTAACCTTCCAACCTTGATTATCTTACAATTCTTCATGTTCTTAGCTCCATCCTTTCAGATAATACCAAATGGTAATTTTAGAACTTTTCGTAACCTTAAAGTTTTTTATGGTACATCAATCCTGCTTTCCATCAGTGCCTCTCGTTCCAAATTTCATAATTATACTTGTGTTATAATTATTTTGACTTGTGTTATGATTATTTAAATTTTTGAACCTCTGTGGAGTAGGTTCCGAAGGAATATTACCCATTTCGTATCGGACCTAAAAATATGATATAAATATTGCGTCGTGACAAGTTTGGATTATATTGATTACTTCCTTCATTTTATATGAGATACCTATGTTATAATTTTTAGAAAATGTTAAATGTTTCATACATAATACCGATAAAAATATTGGTATGGACAAAATTACAAGGAAATCGAACATTTATATCCAATTTGTATCATATCCGATATTCATCTTTCGTAAGCTATGACAGATAAAAGTATTGAAAATTGTGACCATTTGTAGGTGAGGTACCAGAAGGGGTTCGCAGACATATATGACCTTCACAACAGATCTTGTTTTAGCAAAATGTTTGTGTGCGTGAAATTTGATAAAAGTTTGATGCTTATTTCTCTTTCTTTTAGCGTATTATTTTTCAAAATCTTGAATCATATGTTGGGGAGGTACCGGAAGATATGGTCCAATCCCTTCTATTATTATAACAGATCTTTTGTTGATAAAAATATTGAGATGTTCCAAGTCAGAATAGAATCGGATGCAAATTTCGCATTTCACGTGCTTAATGAAAATTCAAGAGTTTGTCCATTTGTGGGGGAGGTACCAGAGGGAATGGACCGATATATCCCATCTTCACATCAGATCTTGTGTTATTAGAAATAATGGGATGTGTGAAATATGAAGAGAACCGGAAGCTTATTTCGGATTGTATCATCGTTTCGGTATATAAAAATTTAGTCCTTCAACAGATAACTGATATATTCAGCTGAAAATAATTCTACTTCATGTTAAAAACGTTTCTACCTCTACTGTTTTGAAAATGCTCTTATATTATATTATATTCAATATAAAAAAGACCGAATCTGTGTGTAAAAGTCCACGTATATACAATAGAGACCCCTCCTATATAATTAAGTACTCTCTATCACATCCATCAGAAAGCACATCTCCTGTCAGTATTTACATGAAGTTCATTTACAATTCGTTCAACACATTGTTTTATTTCAATGATTTCTCTCATTTATCCACGCTTAGACGATTTCTCCCCTGACCATACTTGTGTTAATCTTTATCTCCGTAGATGTGAATATGCCGGGCTCGTGCTCGCTGCTAATAGAAACGTGATTTTGCGTTTAAAAATTGTGTATTCCCCCTCTATTTTTGTGATGGTCATTACTGTGCAAATTTGTATGTGGACTGGAAAATGGTCGTTTACTACGCTTGAATGAAGACTGCTTTTGACGGAACTCCATGTTTGTTTTTGTGCTGCCTACAAAGAATGAGGGGAAAGTAACTCAATTATTGATAAAAACCCTAAAAGAAATTGAATTGAATTTTATTTCGAAATTCGAATTCCTTTATTTTGTCCTCAATGTCTTGTATCCTTGCTGCATACAAAGGATTTTATATCATATTCTAGGACTCAAGTGTTCCTGGCCATTATCACCCAAAAACCATGACCTTTTCTGGGTTTTCTAAAGGTTTTTGTTTTCTTTTGGTTTGTTCCGCCTAAATATCCTTTTGTCGCTTCCTTTGTCTCACATCTCACATTTACCCGGGCATTTTATCCCTTTTTAAAGACTCTGATGTTTGCTCTAATTATGTTTGGTTATTTTCCATTGTATATTTTATTCCACGTCACCATGACTCTATTTAAGGTCTATCCATCTCAACTTCCCACCCACAACTGCGCAGTTTATTTTCTTACAGTCCAAGCATTTCCTCCCTTTATTTATTTTTAGCTCAAATATTTGGCCTTTTGTGGCTTCCTGTGTTAACCAATATCTAATTACCAAAGAATCAAGTAACATGACTTGCATGGCTGGATAAGAAACATATGTTTGGGAATTGGAATATGTTTAGCCCCAACAAGCCATGCCATTAATTGTACATTCATTAAAGGAACAACATTTTGTCATAGGGGGTAGATAAGGTTTTGGGTACTTGTCTAGATAAGAATATTCATGTTTCTTCCTTGGCTTTACAGAAAAAATGGAAACGTTTGTAAATAGTCATTCATTAAATAAATTAAAATAATATAGCTAACGGTATTGACAAATTCATATATTGTACAGATTTTTTATATGGAAAATTAAGCGAAAATTAAGTGCAAATTTGGGAACGATATAAACATTTTTTTTAAATTAAAATATCTCTATCTCGTATCAGCGGATGATATTGTTGCAGGTTGCTACTCGTAGAATCAAATTGAAATATTGGGGACAAAATTCAAAACACTGTCGTTGAGAGCTATAAGGACTTTTGTTAAATAACATACCCTTTTAATATCCATATTAAAAACACATGAACCCAATTTTGGCCACCATAAAAGAAATATAGAAATATTATCTTAGAATTATAAAAAAAATCTGTTGCCGTTCACGACAATAAGTGCCTACAATTTTTTTTAATGCAGATTACTCAGTAACAAGAGCTAGGTAACCGGCCCAATGTCTCTCAGCACTTTAAACCACCCACGCGGACAAAACAAAATGTGAATTCTAAAAATTAAACAATTAATTTTTTCTGTTGATAGTCCTCAAATCTCTATATCTATAAAAGAGGAAAATGTTTGTATGTTTGTTTGTAATTTATGGACTCGAAAACCGCCGCACCGATTTTCCTGAAAATTTCCAAGTATACTACAATATCGCCTTTATGAAATTCCACATGGATATACCTCCCAAAAATTTAGATTTTATATGCACATATCTATTGATCGATTGCAGATACAGGAACAAAAACAAATTTGCTAAATTATATTAAAATCGGTTCAGATTTGGATATAGCTCCCATACATATTTTCGCCCAATTTCATGTTATTGATTAAAACACGCTGCGTACGCCATATTTCAATTAAATTTGAAATGTGTGATGGAATTTGTCTAAAAAATGTGCTTGCTTAATTATACTGACATCGGTTCAGATTTAAATATAGCTCCCATATATATTTTCGGCCGATTTCACATATTTGATGCACCAAACACGATACGTATGCCCCATTCCAATGAAATTCGCTTTGAGTGATAAAAATAAATTTGCCAAAAATACAACAATAAATTAACCAAATTATATTGAAATCGGTAAAGATTTGTATATTGCTCCCATCTATAATTTCCACCGATTTCGTTTATTTGATGCCTCAAACACGATATGCATTTTCGATCCAAATAATGAAATTCGTGACTGGATTTGATTCGAAAATAAATTTGTCAAATTATATTGAAATCAGTTCAGATTTGGATATATCTCCCATATATATATTCGGCCGATCTCATATGTGTTGATGCACCAAACACCATACATATGTCCGATTCCAATGAAATTCGGTCAGAGAAAAGAAATTTGGTATCCCAAAAAAAATTGCCAAATTAGATTGAAATCGGTTGAGGTTTGGGTATAGCTCCTATATTATATATATATATCGGCCGATTTCATATATGCTATACAACAAACACGATATGTATGTCAGATTACAATGAATTTCAGAACGTGTGGAAGAATTTGATTACTAAATAAATTTGATAAATTAATTAAAAATCGGTAAATATTTGGATATAGCTCCCATATATATTTTCTCGGCCGATTTCACACATTTGATACACCAAACACGGTATGTACCCCCAATTTCAATAAAATATAGAAGGTGTGACGGAATTGGGTGTAAAAGTAATATTTTTTTCAAATTGTATTGAAATCGGTTCAAATTGAGATATGATTTTGTTAAGAAACATTGGCCCACAACGCCTTTACAATGGTATTAGGCTCACAGTAACAAACTACACAACAATTTAATTGAGGATACGATTATTACGGTGAAGTATGTTGCTACCTCGAATTCACTAATTGCAACAGAAATGCCACTCAATTTCTAAAGATTGCAGTTTCCTGCACGCTTGGCATTTGCTATGAAATTAATAAATCCGAAGGACAAACTCTTCATGTATGCGGACTAAATTTGGCATGTTCCTGCCTTCTTCGTGGTCAACTGTGCCTGGCAAGTTTACGCATTGGTAGACCAAGCTATTTGTCTGTTTACGCATTAAAGTATTACAATAATTACGTTTTTTAATTCTTTGAATATGTATTATTTTTTTAAACCAATAAATTTTCGTATATAAAATTTTCAATGCATATAAAATCAAAAGACGTAGCGAAGCGCACCGGGTTCAGCTAGTAATCTATATTAATAAAAGAGCAAAGTAATTGACTGACTTAATGATTCATCAACGCTCAGACGAAACGGCTGAAGCTAGAATCATGAAACTTTGGATGATGGTCACTCTTGGTACGAAGGGGTCAGATCAGGCGGGGTTTTTGGAAATCCGTACTAGAATGGTACGAAAAGTATTAAAAGGTACTAAATATGAGATGAGATTCACTGATGGATTGTATAATAGATGTACTAAATGGATTTTGGAAATTCGCACTATAGGTGTAGGAAAAGTACTAAAATTTACTACACTTGGTACCATTTCGTAACACGTGAACACTTAGAGAGTTGAAATTTGGAATGGAAATCAAAGTTAAGGAGTAGGGTCGTTGTAAGTAGGTAGTTTTGCAAGTGTATACTATTTGTACGAAAAATACTAAACGGTACTAAATTTTGTACAATTTAGATTCGAGCTGAAATTTACAAATAAGATTACTATTGCATTGTAGGACTGAGGTATGTACGTGGTTTCCGAAATGTGTACTTATGTGTACTAAATTTGGTACATTTTGGATTTGTGCGAACAGATAGAGCTGGATTCCTGAAATTTGGAATTAAGATTACTGCCGGAGTTTACGATTGAAGTATGTTGGAAGTTCTGGAAATTCGTGTTATGTGTACTAAGTTTTACAATATTTGAAACAATTAGTATTTATGGTAAACCGAAGTTGGAATTCTTAAATTTGAAAATACAGGGTGAAATGAAAAACTACAACCAATCTTAGAGTGACATAGAAATGACAGCACATTTCAAAGCCACTCATCCGACAGTTGTTAAAATTATTCCAGTTCATTATATTGTTTACAAGCGTACAAAAGCATTTTGGTGAGAATTTTCCAGAAAGAAAGTTAATCGTGATGGAATTCAAGCGTGATAGTGTGATTTCTTTATATTTGGCTAGAAAACCACAAGTGGCTTTCGTTAGAGCACTCCAGCATTTAAATGTGAATAAATCTTTGTGTCTCGTATCATCGCTTGTTACCGTGATACTGGTAGCGTAACCCGACGTCAAGGAAGTGAACGGATGAAAACAACAACATCAGCAAAAATGGTTCGAGGTCATAACGGGTCCCTGAGCGTGTGGCAAAACATTGCATGTATAGGTCCTCGTTGTGGTATAGCCCCCATATAAAGGTACCTCCCGATATTCGGTATTTTAGTTTTTTTTTTTTTTTTGCCACATTTTTTCACGGATTTGTCTAAAAATTGGTATTTGTGGGTCATAATGGTTTCCAGCTCCGGTGGCGAAACATTGCATGTATGGGTCCATGATTTGGTATTGCCCCCATATAACGGTACCTCCCGATATTCGGCATTTTATTGGTTTTTGCCACATTTCTTCAAATGTTTCTTTTACCCTAAGGTGGAGGGTATTAAAAGTTTGGCCCGGCCGAACTTAATGTTTTTTTACTTGTTGGTACATAATTTAGTATTGATTGTACGGATATAGTTAGATTTCTGCATTTTGGTATTGGTGTGTAATGTTTAGATATGGAAGTGGTTTAGGAAATACTTACTGTAGATGTACTAAAGATACTAATTGGTATTAAAATTTTATGGAGGTTGATTTGCAAATAAATACTTACGTGAACGAAAAGTGCCAAGTGGTACTAAATTTGGTATTGGGTATCTATATATAATAAGGATAGCAAAAAAACTGACTGACCGATTGAGAATCAACTCCCAGGCGAAATGGAAGAAGCTAGAATCTTGAAGTATACGAAAAGTTCTAAAATGGTACTAAACTTCTAATATGGTACCATTTGGTACTATGTGAGAAAAATTGCATGTGGGTTCATTGTGCAATAGATTTACCAATATCGTCCTCGTTAGATTTCAAAACTAAAGATTTTGAAGTCTTTTTGGTGTAACAGGTAAACATTTTCCTATTATTATACCCTTCATTATAACATGGAGGGTATATTAAGTTTGTCATTCCGTGTGTAATATCGAAATATACATTTTAGACCTCACAAAGTATATATATTCTTGATCAGCATAAAATTCTATGTCGATTTATCGATGTCCGTCTATCCGTCTGTGGAAATCAGTCTAGCTTCCGAACGAAATGAAGTAGGTTGATAACATTTTACTCAAATGTATGTTATATCTGCAGGACTTTTGGTATTGAAAATGCGCCATGTTGGTCCACGTTTTGGTATAGCCCCCATATACAGTGTTGCCCATATTCGACCTTTGGGCCCTTTGGGCCCATTCCAATCGACGAGGCTTGTCCGCAGGCAACGTTCTTTGCGTCAATTGAATTTTGTACGGGAACAAATGCAAATCAATGCGGATAATCCGTTGTATAGTGGACTGAGCCATGCCCAACTGCTGAGAACTGCGTTTTTGGGATGTTCTTGGGGACCTCTCAACACTGGCTCGTACGGCAGCGATATTCTCGGCCGATCGCCTTGGTCAACTTTTATATGGCCTCTTCGGATTAGAAACAGTCTTACCAGTCGAAAATTTTTTAAACGCTTAATGGTGTTCTTAGAAGGCGCACTTTTCACTTTTTTTTTTTTTTTACAATTGACTTCTTCTGTTGAATGTAAATTTCAACTATTTCAGAGCGTGGCGCGTGGCGTGTATTGGTTCATGGTAAAAATCTGCTTGGACTGACGCTTCAAACGCGGTATGTCATTAAGCGATGTGACATCTCTGTCAAAAGTTATGGCGTTGCCAGATGAGTCCGTCGAATATGGGCAACCCTGTAATAGTACCTCTCTATTTTCTGTATTTTCTATTTAAGCGACATTATTCACCGGAAATGTTTCAAATTTGGTAATTCAAGTTCGTAATGGGAACTACAGCCTATGTGCAGGTTCACGCCTTCGTATAGCACCCATATAACGGTACCTCCCGATATTGGGTACTTTGTTGATTTTAGCGTCATTATTCACCGAAATTGTTTCAAATTTGGTATTTGAAGTTCGAAATGGATACTACAGCGTAAGACAGAAAATTGTCTGTGTAGGTCCACGTCTTCGTATAGCCCCCATATAACGGTACTCCTAACATTCGGTATATTGTTGATTATAGCTACATTATTCACCGGAATTGTTTCAAATTTGGTATTTGAAGTTCGTAACGAATGTTACAGCGTATGACAGAAAATTGTCTGTGCAATTCTACGTCTTCATATAGCCTCCATATAATGGTACCTCCCTATTTTCGGTATTTTGGTGATTTAAGTGAAATTATTCACCGGAAATGTTTCAAATTTGGCATTTGAAGTTCGCAAAGGATACTACAACCTACGACAAAAAATTGTCTGTGCAGGTCCACGTCTGCGTATAGCCCCCATATAACTGTACATGCCAATATTTGGTATTTTGATGATTATAGTTATAATATTCACCGGAATTGTTTCAAATTTGGTATTTGAAGGATTTCAAGTTTGGCATTTTTTTAAGTTTCGCATTTGAACATTGTAATGGCTTATGGCAAAAGCCGTCGTATAGACCATAATATAAAGCTACATTCGGTATTTTTAAGATTATAACAGAATTTTTAACGGATTTTATTTTTTTCAAAAGTGCCAAATTGGTTCCAAATGGTGGAGGGTATACACCAAAGGCTGGTGTGTCTTGCAATAACATTGAAAGACTTATGGACTATTTAAAAAAGTAGGAATGCTATGAATTCCCTAAACATGTTTGAATTTTCATGTTGAAAACTATTCATGTGTGCATGTTCACAAGCAATTCCTTATCGTTATTTTCTCGACCCCCTGGTGAACTGAAAAATAACATAATATTTTCCTTATCTAAATCGTATACTTAATGACAATTACAATGACGCCTTTTCCTTCCTCCACCTTCCTTCACTCAAAATACCACCAGCATAAAGAAGTAAACACCGCCACAACGTCAGCTATCTAATGTTAATAATTATGCACATTTGTCAATGAGGGTGGTGAGGAGGAAGGGGTAGGAAGAAAGGAACATAGTACTGACGATGTTCTGATAGTAAGTTGTTCTCATAATGTTTAAGTGTTGTTTTCGCTCGTGTTTCACAATGTGTGTTAGAATGTTTGTAAGTATGTTGCTTCATTTATGTAGTCATTTCAAGATTTGAAAGACCGCCACCAGCGCCGCCTCATTTCATTCATTTAGTCCAGAATTTTAGTCACGCTAGAACACTTTTTCAAGATTACTTTTACACGCACATCTCCGTCATCGACGTTATTATGTTCATTTATACAGCTAATTCATGTGTGCTCGAACTGATATTGAGGTGTAATGAAATTAAATAATTTCTGTCGATTTGATATATTTTCAATGTTTATCAACCGTGTTGAGTTAGACACTCACCGGAAAAGAGCAGACTTATAAAAGTATTAATAATAAATGGCTTATAAACAAAACAGCAGAAGCTAGAATCTTGAAATTTGCACGAGGGTCACTCCTGGTGCGTAAGCGTATGATAAGGCTGTGCTTTCGGAAATTCGTACTATAAGGATACGAAAAGTGCTAAAATGTACTAAATATTGAATACTTTGTATTGGACAAATGGAATCAGCTAGAATTTGGGATGAGAGTCACTGATGGAGTACAGGTTAGGTTTTGGAAATGTGTACTACAAGTGCACAAAAGTGCTAAATTATACTGAAATTGGTATTGGGTTAAGGGATAGGGATAGGGATATTTGATAAGGGGCTCTCTGTTGGTATCTGGAATTGAGATATGGAGATTGATTTGAAAATGTGTACTTTAATTGTACCAAAAAGTACTAAATTTGGTATTGGGTGAATAAATAGAGTTGAAATCCTGAAATTTGATACAGATGCCACTGTTGGTATCTGTGGTTAAAGTATGGAGGCTTGGGAATGTGTACTATTTTCAAAAGTACTAAGTGCTACTAAATTGGGTATTAGGTAAAGGGATTGGTCTGAAATTCTGAAATAGTATATTGTAGTCTCTTGTTATCTGAGTATGAGATATGGAGATTGATTTGGAAATGTGTGCTAAGTGTCCGTAGAGTAAGTACTAAATTTGGAACAGTTTGATTTAAATTTGGAACAGTTTGATAACGGATGATGCTGGAATTTTGAAGTTTTATATTGGGGTCCCTGTTGGTGGTATATTTGTGATAAAGAGATGGTTTTGAAAATGGGTACTACAAGGTACGAAGTACTAAATAGTACTATACTTGGTACAATTTCGTGTTGGGTGAACGGTTAGTGCCTGAAATCTGAAATTTGATATTAGGGTGTAGCCTGGACATATGGAGGTGGTTTTGGAATGTGTACTTTAATTATACGAAAAATACTGAATAGTACTATATTTTATATTCGGCGAAGGAATAGAAATACAATTCTGAAATTTGATGTTTAGATTATTGATGGTATTTGAATTTGAGATTTCGCGGTGGTTTGGAAATGTGTCCTAGGTTTGTATGAAAAATACTAAATGGTACTAAATTTTGGTATTGGGTGAAGGGATAGGGCTGGAATCCTCAAATTGGATATAGAGCTCTCGTTGGTATCTGGAATTGAGATATGGAGATTGTTTGGAAATGTGTACTATAATTGTAACCAAAGTACTAAATAGTACTAAATACGATATTGGGTGAAAAAATAAAGTTGAAATCCTGAAATTTGATATAGATGTCACTGTTGATATCTGTGTGTAAAATATGGAGGGTTTGGAAATATGTACTATTTTTGCATGAAAAATATTAATTGGGTATAGGATGAAGGGATACATCTGAAATTCTGAAATTTGATATTATGATCTCTGTTGGTATGTATAAGGTTGGTTATTATTTTTGTTGAATATGTTGATTTCTTAGGATCCCGTTTAAAGAGAGCTTTAACCATTAAAAAAAACCAAAAAACCACTTAGTGCAACGAAAGAGTGTTAAACTGTTAACCAAAATAATCTTCGTATTTTTCTTTACTTTAGCTCAACTTTCATAATTTACTGAGTTATTTTCCGGAATTATTTTTGGCTGTCATAATAAGTCATGCCACCCTATTAAACCCACCCGTCATAATATTAAATAAAAGATTTCCATTTAAATTGAATTTCATGTTTTTAGGCGGAGGATTGTAATTGACTGTGGTTTGGCGTTCCCTTGTATTTTGGACACTTAACTCGTGTTTGTTGAGATGTTAAGTGTCGGTGGGGTATTTGTACTGCTACTCTGTAAAAAGAGGAATGTTCATTCGAGCGTATGTGTGTGTGTGCGTGATCTCATACTTTCGCTGAGGAGGAATTTGATTATGTCAAAAGTGTAGGTAACCAAGTGAATCAAGTGGTTGTTTTTCCGGCTGATAAGTGATTGACTCGTCCTTCAGGCGTAAGGCGAGTATGGAAGGAAATGGGTGGGGTAAAAATGACTGACGTCTCGGGGGGGAAGGTTGCATAATACATACTTAAGGATATTTTCATGGACATATGGCTTTATTTATTTGGATTTAAATCGAAGAGGTTTAATGTGGAATTGAGGTCGCAGGGGGTGTAAGCAAAAGAAATTAAACTTAAAAACGTAATGATATAAAACTGGCGTTAAAAGAAAGCAATGTCTTGAAGAAAGTGAAGACAAAAAGGGTTAATTTATTCAAAAACCTATAAATTTTTAGGTTTTAGGTTTAAATGACGGATTTCCACGAAATATTTAAAACATTTTTCCTTCAAAATTCCGAAATTATTTGTCAGCAATTTTAAACGTCGGCTTTCACAATAAAGGCTTACTCACATCCCATATCCAATTATTTATATATATTTATTGCATTTAATTATTCAAAACAAAGAAGTGGGCAAATATTGTCTGAACCCGACCTAAGTCTGATATAAATATTCCGACTTGCCACTTTATATGATATATGTGTTTAATTCGACCGATATATTCCATTTACACACTTCTTCCAAAACTATTAAGACTTCGAGCTTCAAAAAAATATTCAATATTAGATTAGAATAGGTTATATTTGAAATTCCGTTGCTCCAAAGTTTTAAGTTTCTCCAAAGTTTAATCACCTTCCCCGCATGCTCTGCATATGTTGTTATCCTGTGCAGATGAGCTTGTAGGCCCAGGTGACCCGTAAGGATGCCTGTTCTCCACTAATCTCCTTCTTGCCTAATAATGGAAGGTTGATAATATTAACAAATAATGTCATTTGCAATTGTTAATCCAAAATTTTGACCTTTTGTGGAGAGGTACTAGAAGAAATAGGACGACATATCCCATATTAACATTTGATGAAATATGGTTGCTATAACTATTGAAAAACAAGTAAAAAAGCAGTAAGATCGGCCGGGCTGAACTTTGAATACCCTCCACTATTGAAAAACAAGTAAAACAGCAGTAAGCTCGGCCGGGCTGAACTTTGAATACCCTCCACCATTTGAAACGTATTTGGAAACTTTCAAAAAAAAATAAAATCCGTTATAAATTCTGTTAAAGTCTTAAAACTATCGAATATAGCCGTTATATTGGGGTCGAAAACGTGGAGGCAGCGTTACGTTATATTGGTGCTATACGAAGACCTGTCACAGGCTGAAGTACCTATTAGGAACTTCAAGTACGACATTTTAAAAAGTTTCTGTGAACATTGTACCTAAAATCGTCAAAATACCGAATATTGGGGCGTATACGAAGACCTGGACATGCATAGACAATTCTCTGTCATAAACTGTAGTACTCATTACGAACTCTAAATACAAAATTTTAAACAACTCCTGTGAATAATGACGCTAAACTCATCAAAATACGGAATATGTGGTCTATTCGATATCGCGGACCTATATAGAAATTTTTCTCCAGGGGGTAATGTGCTTAGAAAGAACTTCTAGAATGGATTTTAAGACAATTCCATTGAAAAATGTAGCTAAAATCATCAAAATACCGAACATAGTGAGGTACCGTTATAAGAGATATGCGATATAGTGGACCTATATAAACAATTAATTTCCAGGGAGCAGAAGGAACTCCTTTTATGGATTTTCAGATAATTTCATTGAAAAATTTGGCTGCAATAATCAAGGGAGCTATACGATGTCGTGGACCGATATTTCTCATCTTCGAACTTGACCTGCCTCAGACAAAAGACTGATCTGTACAAAATGTTAGCTTCCTATCTTTATTCGTTTTTACTCTACTATAATTACAACAGCAACAACTAAATCGTCCTAGAATTTTATGCTGGTCAAGAATATATATATTTTGTTATTTCTAAAATTATTATTTCGATGAATTCCAAACGGATTGACCAATTTAATATACCTTGCATACTATGTATGGTGAAGGGTATAAAAATCTCTGAATTGTTTCGCATGTTATGAGAGTTGTTATTATTCAAAATTTTAAGATACCGATTCCAGCTGATCCAAACAATAAAAGTGCGAATTCATTCGGATACTTCGTTTGTCACCTTTATCGGAATAAATAAAATTAAGCATCTAATTCATTGTCCAACGTCACATTCTTCAATAAGCAACCCTTTTCATTTCCATCGAGCTTTACAAGGCGTTGCATATGGTTTTATAGGTTGTTTGGCCCACCTCACACCCCTTTAGAATAAATTACTTTCAATTTAATTTATCACAACGGAAGTTGTGATAAATGTTATCAGGATACACACACTTATACACAAGCGTACATTGTTGTTTAAAACATGGCTATAGTAAACATGCAACACTACAAAAGCCGTTAGTTTTTATTTCAAACTTGGCCTTCACCAAATGTTCGCCATATTTCCGTTAGTTAATGCATTGGCTATTTGCACTTTAATTTGCAACCTGAGACTGATGGCGAGCCAAGTGGGCGCGATATGCTTGAAGTTTACGTCTGGATGTTTGCGTGATGTATACCTTGACCATTTTATTTAGATGGTAATCAAATTAAATTGAAGGTATTTTTAAAAAATGATCAGGTAAGGATAAAAACTGGAAAAAATGATCTCCATGTTCAAAGATAGATAGTATAGGTCAACACATTGTAAAAGCTTTAAATAATTCGTCAACGAAAAGTCCACCTTAAAATTTTAGATCCACAATTTGTTCATTTTTTCTTGGACAAAATTTCCAAAAAAACTCATGCATCGTACTAACTTTTGACCTGCACCGGTTTTCATATTGAAGTTTTTATGTTATCGAAGAGGATAATCGCAAAATGATTTGGTGCAAAACAAAAAGTCTCCAAATTTGTTTTAAATTTTATCAAAGAGCATATTAGTTAAACTCTTGCACATTGCATTGGTTCCACATTCAATTTTTCTAGCCAAAACTATTTCAATATCTCTTCATAATAACCGTGCAGGTCATGCGGGGAAGATGACGAAAATTTGGAGCATTTTCTCTGCCAAGGCCCAGCATTTGCAAATATTAGATCCCAATACAGGATGAGATGAAAAAACTGCAACCAACTTCAGACTGCTGTCATTTCTAAGACACTCGTCTGACAGTTACAGCTCATTATATCGTTTACAAGTGTACAAAAACATTTTGGTGAGAATTTTCCAGAAAAAAAGGAATTAAAGCGTAATAGTGTGATTTCTTTATATTTGGCTGGAAAAGCACAAGTGGCTAGCGTTAAAGCACTCCAGCATTTAAATGTGAATAAATCTTTTGTGTCTCGTACCATCGCTCGTTACCACGATACTGGTAGCGTAGCCCGACGTCAAGGAAGTGGACGGAAGAAAACATCGACATCAGGAGAAATGGTTCGAAAAGTAAAGAACCGACTTGATC
Organism: Musca domestica; assembly: GCF_030504385.1. Taxonomy (NCBI): domain Eukaryota; kingdom Metazoa; phylum Arthropoda; class Insecta; order Diptera; family Muscidae; genus Musca; species Musca domestica. Next base: position 1,103,874 of record NW_026712115.1, on the reverse strand, counting down.
GGAACCCGCGTCGCAGTGGCGGAAAAATGGCTCGTGTGCTGAACATATCGCAATATTCCATTCGACAAATATTGAAAAATGAGCTCGGGGTAAAGCCATTGAAGTTCCAAAAATTGCAATAACTTTCACCGCAACAGAATGAAAATAAACTCAAAAGAGCTAAAAAGTTGCTTCGCCTGGCCGAAAGTGGTGAACTGCCGAATTTGGTTTTCTCCGATGAAAAAAACATTCGTTGTCTAGAAGTTTGTAAGCAAACCAAATGATCGTGTTTACTTGCCAAAGAGGTCAGCTGAAAATGTGCACCTCCGATTGGCCACCAGAACTCAAGCGAGACCATGGTGATGGTGTGAGCCGCCATAACAGCCGATGATCGTTCTCCGCTCGTATTAATCGACGGTGGCATCAGAATAAATGGCGAATATTATAGCGAAAATATTCTGGAGGGTGTATGAAAGCCTTGAGCACGCAAACATTTTGGCTACAGACCTTGGACATTTCAACAGGACTCAGCACCATCGCTCTCAGCACGCTCCATCCAAGAATGGTTATAAAATGAGGTTCCTCGCTTCATTTCCAGCGCACAATGGCCACCAAAATCTCCGGATACCAATCCTTTGGACCATTGTGTCTGGAGTATTTTGGAAAGCAAGGTTGGCACTAAAAAATACCAAAGTGTCGTTCACCTAAAGCAAGCGCTTCGACGGGAATGAGCCAAAATACCGCAACATTCAGGCAGCGTGTGAAAGTTTCGTTGGCCGTTTGAAGGCCATAATTCGTGCTAAAGGTGACCAATTCGAACAAATCTAAACTTATTCTAAAATTTAACGCTATTTCCGACATTTTTTGCTTTCATTCAAAAAAATTAAAAAAAAACATATATAAATTATGGCGTTTGACTTTGTTGCAGTTTTTTATATCACCCTGTACAATGCACAAACTAACCTAAATAGTGGGGTCAAGATTCCCCCTCTTCCACACTTTTTGAAATTTTCGTATCAAGATTCCTTAGAATCCATATGTTTTAGAAATAAAGGGTCTTCGGCAATATCATTGACAACAATACGGATATTATTTTCGTCGAATATGTTAACCCTCAAGTAGGTCACCATAAGGGTCGTTTAGGTTCCTTTATCAAATCATGGTTAAAAACTCCCTTATGAAGGCTCTAGGTCCCAGAATACATCAAAAGTCTAAATTTTACCCAAACACCAGGAAATTTAAAGACTAATCTTAGAGCTAAAGCCATATTTCATGTGAGTTTATGCAAAATTCTCCTGCAAAGTATCATTCCAGAAGGATTACGTCATCAAAATCTGGAATCCATTAAGAAGTTCAATTATAATAAAATGCTTAAACTTTTTTTGTAAAAAAAAATAAATAAATAAATAAAATGTTCCTTATTCATCCTTTCATTTCAGATCCGCTGGATTAAATGGAAAAAAGACTGATGAGAACACAGCATACTAACTAACCCAAATAACCACTATAAAAAGCCTACATTGTAACAAACCAAATGTTTTTCTAAGGTTCAGCAGCTAGAGGAAAAACCGAAAAATCAGTTAACCTGGATAAAAGGATACAAATTAAATTAAGCACCATCATGTTTTTGCCGGTTAAATCGAATCTGTGAGTATGAAAAAACAACGAAAGCCCGCTTAAGCCTTTAACCGACATTGTTTCATGGTGATGAAATCTGTATATACTCTAGTTAACTAAAACAAGACCAAAAATCCCTTTACAAATGATGTCCCTTTTTATGTGGAACCACCCACAGTGTTTGCAAAAATCCCTTTCAACACATCCCCAACATTTTATTTGGAAAATCTCTAACTTTTTTTTCGAATGAAAATAAATAAATCGAGATACACTCTGCTCTCACCCTTTTGACGGCAAAGATTGTGTCATCATTGGGTATGTGAATTCCCAAACACCCACACATACACAATGTTGTTAACAACATTCTTACAACCCCCAACTCAATACAACTCAACGACAATACAGGACTTGTTTGCATTGTTGCATGACGAATACAACACAGTCAGACGCGTTCATTTCGTTGTGTTGTGACAAGGACATGAGCTGCAGACAAAATCGCAACCACAGCAGACAATTTGTTCGACAATACGGCGTCTTTGATGTCATCATTAGCCTCCCATTCCCCCTACCCGCAAAATGACTTGTATTGAGGGAGGGGGTATACGGAAAAATGGCTAACTTTCCATACCCTTGAGGCATTCATTTACGCATCCATATGAACATTGTTGTAACATTGTCATTATCACTATTTTTCAGCATAGTGTTGCCATGAGAATGTCGATTTTTGACCAAAAAATTTTTAAAGGAAGAAAAAAACAAGTAAGCAAGGGCTACAGTCGAGCGGGGCCGACCGTTGAATACCCTACAACACTATAATAAACGATGCAGTTTATATAGGCGAGATACTCGAAAGAATTCCACAAGATATTGTGACAAATAATAAAAGAAATCCATCAGGTTTCGTTCTCTAATTTTGAATAATAGCAACTTTAACTAATTTGCTCATTTCCAATTTATTGGTAGATGTTGCACTTAAATAGTCTTCCTAGATCTGGAATCAATATTTCCCCAAGACCTATAATCTCTCAGAAGTGGCAAAAGATTAACATTTATTATTAGTTTTTGACTGAAATGCATCTATATGAGATACAGACATTTGACTATATTCTTCAACGAAATCAGCGTTAACGACATAGTCAGAAGTGTGTCTTTCCTGTATTTGTGAATTCTCCAAAAAGTCACTGGAATGGACATTTTCGTATTTTGTCTAAAAAATTTGGCAATGCCAGTAACCCCCATTCAAATGTGCGTGAGGATCGGGCAATAATAGCGACCTTCTGACAATTTTGCAGTTTTTTTGGTCCATTTCAACCCCTAAATATATGGCGATTATCTCCAAAAATAGTAGGCTTCTATTCTGACCCTCATCTGATCCCCATGCAAAATTTTGTTAGGATCGGGCCATAAATGCGATCTGTTTTGTTAGCTGTAGAAATATTACCAAATGTTTAATTCAAAATGAAAATATGCCAAAAATGTGACAAAATTGAAAAAAATATAAGAAAATGTTACAAAATCAATATTTTCATCTTTAGAGAGATATTTTTATGCGATTTTTTAGACGTTGTTTCTTTCCTGCCTATAGGCCATTCTGAATTAATGAGAACTGTCGAAATCAGTTCAGCCGTTCTCGACATATAAGAGATTTTTCAAGCATATCTTCTTTGATAGACATATATATCGCACATATTTTCCTATATCTCCGTTTTGTTGGATGTTAACATCAATATAAAGATCAGGTGTAACCTTGTCATGGCTTTGTGATTTCGCCGCGATTTAAAATATTCGCGGTTTAATGAAAAATTTTGAATTTTTGCAACACAAAAGATATGGTCTATTTTACCCGCTAAATATTATCCGATGACCACCCAAATTGGTAGGTTTCTTCCCCGCCCTAAACTCTAGCTACATGCGAAGTTCCGCGTCGATTGGTCTATAATTGCGACCTGTATAGCTACTGCAAAATCCGACATTTTTTCAGTTTTTGGTCCATTTCGACCCCTAAATATTATGCGATCATCTCCAAAAGAAATAGGGTTCTATTCTGACCTTAGCCCCACCTCCATTCCAAATTTCGTGAAGATCGGGCCATAATTGCGGCCTGTAAGAGTGATTACAAATTAACATGGACAGACGGACAGACGGACAGACGGACAGACGGACGGACATACATAGCTAGATCGACTCAGCTCGGCGAGCTAGGAAGATCCATATATACTTTCCTATGTGGGAAACCAATATTTCGAGGTGTTACATAATTTTTGGCCCAATCAAACTTATAATACCCCCAACACATAGTGTTGTAGGGTATAAAAACATAACTTGACTAACGAATTCTTCAACGCTTATACAAAATTACTGAAGCACGGGTAAGTCTTGGTGCGTAGGCGTGTGATAAGGAAATTCGCACGAAAAGTATACAAAAGGTACTAAAAATTGAATACTTTTTATTGTACGAAAAAAATGAGCTAGAATTCTAAAATTTGCAGGATAGATGTACCAAAGGATTCTTGGAAATTCGAACTTTAAAGTTACGAAAAGTGCAAAAATGTTACTTAAGCTTTAAAATGGTACCATTTGGTATTATGTGAACGGATAGAGCCATGGTAAAATTAAGAAGGTAAAGTCATATCAAATAAGCACACCCATCTCTGCATTTTCTGTAATTTACCCTGCCACATTTAAATGCAGAAAAACAGGTTTCCATCTCTGATTTGTATATGTACAATGGATTTATAAATACAAATTTTGACAATGAGATGTTGTCAAATGAATAATTTTTGAAAAATTTGTAAACATATGATTGCATGACTTTACCTCCTTGATTCTACCATGGATAGAGCTAAAAACTTGAAACTTGGTACGAGAATCAAGCTTGATATATGAAGGAGGTTTTGGTGTGCGAACTGTACTAAATGGTACTAAAATTGGAACATTTTAGTTAAGGGTGAACAGATGAAGCTGTAGTTTTGAAATGTTGTATTGGGGGTTGGTTGGAGGTTTGAAATAAATGGAATTGGAAATGTGTACTACAAGTGCACGAAAAGTACAAAATAGTACTATATTTGGTACAATTTAGTATCGGGTGAGCAGATAGTTTTTGAAATCTGATATTTAGTATTAGGTTTGCTGTTCATCCTGGATGTATGGAGTTGGTTTCGGAAATGTGTGATATAGTTGTTCGAAAAGTATTGAATAGTACTATTTTATACCCTCCACCATACTATGGAGGGTATATTAATTTTGGAGGGGTATAATAATTCCGTTTGTAACTCCTCGAAATACTCATGTCAGACCCAACAAAGTATATATATTCTTGATCAGCGTAAAATTCTAAGATGATTTAGCCATGTCCGTCTGTCTGTCTGTCTGTCTGTCCGTCTGTCTGTTGTAATCACGCTATCTTTCGAACAAATTGAGATAGAAAGCTAAAATTTTGCACACATGTATATTTCGCCAGTAGGCAGGTTAAGTTCGTAAATGGGCCATGTGGGTCCAAGTTATCATATATCCCCCATATAACGGTACCTCCCGATATTTGGTATTTTGATGATTTTAGCGACATTATTCACCGGAATTTTTTTCAAATTTGGCATTTGAAGTTCGTAATGGATACTTCAGCCTAAGACAGAAAATAATCTGTGTAGGTCCACGTCTTCGTATAGCCCCTATACCCCCCGATATTCGGTATTTTGACGATTTTAGCGACATTATTTAACGGAATCGTTCCAAATTTGGTATTTGAAGTTCGTAATAGATACTGCAGCATAAAACAGAAAAAGTGCCATGTAGGTCCACGTCTTCGTATAGCCCCCATATACCATACCCCCCTGATATTAGGTATTTTGATGTTTTTAGCGACATTATTTACCGGGACTGTTTCAAATTTCGCATGTGAAGTTCGTAATGGATACTTCAGCCCATGCCAGAAAATTGTCTGTGCAGGTCCGGCCGAACTTACAGCTTTTTTACTTGTTTTTGTATTGGGTGAAGGGATAGAGATAAAATTTTAAATTTGATATTTAGATTACTGATGGTATCTGTGTTTGAGATTTGGCAACGGCTTGGAAATATGTCCTATATATGTACAAAACGTACTAAATTTTACAAAATTTGGAATTGGGTAAAGGAATAGAGCACGATTTCTGAAATTGAATATGGAAAAATTGAATGTCTGTTGGTATCTGAGATTGAGATATGGAGGTCTTTTTTGGAGTCTTGAAAAGTACTAAATTATACTAAACTTAGTATTGTGTGCAAGAATAGAACTGAAATTTAATATGGGTGTCACGGTTGGTGTCAGAGGTTGTGAGAGGAGCAGAAAAAGCTGAAATCCTGACATCACTATTGGTGTCTGACATTGAGATATTACGGTTGTTTTAAAAAAGCGTCCTATATTTGTACGAAGAGTGCTCAATGGGACTAAATTTGGTATTGGGTGAAGGAATAGGGCTGGAATCCTCAAATTTGATATGGAGGTTTCTGTTGATATCTGAAATATAGATATGGAGGTTGTTTTGGATATGTGTACTATAATTGTAAGAAAATTACTTAATAGTACTAAACTTGGTATTGGAGAAAGTAAAAGTGCTGGAACCCTGAAATTTGATATGGATATCACTTTTTGTGTCTGTGGTTGAGAGAAGGGCTGATTGTGGAAGTGCGAAATATGAACGTACGAAAAGTACAAAATGATCGAAATGCGCCATTTGGTATAGAGGTCACTGTTGGTGTCTAGGGTGGAAAGAAGAAAGTGGGTTTGGACATGCATGGTATAACTGTACGAAAAATATGGTAAATTGGACATGCATGGCATGGTAATTTGGAATTGGGTGTAAGGACAGAACTGGAATTCTGACATTGACATGGAGGCCACTCTTGATATATAGTTTTGAGAAAAAGAGGTGGATATGGGAATACGTACTATGATTGTTCGAAAAGTACTATTTGGTAATAAAATTTGTCGTTGAGTCAATGATTCCTGAATTTTGATACCTAGGTCTCTGGTGGTTTCTAGGACTTAGATATGGCGGTGGCCAATTTTTTTTATGAAAAGATGTGGAAAAAGTTTTGCCCAGAGAAATTGGATGTGGAAACATTGTGCAAGAATTTAACTAGTATACCTTTCGAAAGTAAATATTTTTCGATTATCCCTTTCTATGAAAAGTTGAAAGTATGAAGTTTTGTTCGGAAATTTTATTCAAGAAATAATATACAAATTATGAATTTTGAGTACTAAAATGAACTGGTGGAACGAATCTAAAATTTTAACTTGCTAGTAAACCCATGCTTCATATTCTGGACAAAACCTCGCATGCAGTGTCCATTAGGACCACAAAAATAATACTATTTAAACATGGAGAAATATTTAAAAAAAATAATAATAATAATAAATCCACGTTTGTAGTGTCCATTGGGGTCTTAAGAATATATAAAGCTCATCATTGCCCTTCATTCATATAAAGCATCCAACTTTTAGAGCATTTCCCCAAATCAGCAACTCTGGTCCAAAAATTTAATGGCTATGGTGGTTGTTGTGATTATCATTGTTGTGATTTTCATGGCTCACCACCGACAACGAGTCATTTTCCAACAATCAACGATTGCCATTTGGGGACTTTGATAGTCAGAGCATTGTTCTACGGGATTGTGGTGTGTATAGCCAATTCGTTCACCGCCCGATTAACGTTTCTCCTTTTCCGATAACCGAACAAATGTAATTCGGATTGTATTGCTAAAACAAGTGAATTGAGGTTAATTGCTGGCGAGGACATTTCGTTCAAATAAAATGGATACCAATTGATTTTTGTGATATGCTGCTGCTCAACGATATTTGCAGAATCAAATAACCCCGGAAAAAGAGTAAAGCAACATTGTTGTAACTTAACACCCTTGTGTTCAAATATCTTGTAGTCTAAGGGTGAGGTTGGCCTTAGAGTGCACATAAAAATTTATGACATCCATCAATGTTAATTTGTAGCAACAACGTTCGGCATTAGTTTATGGCTAAGACATTGACATGTTACACCAGAAATTCAGAACATTTTGGTTTAATGACTCGCACTAATGGACACCGCGACATGGATATGGCATTAGAGCTACAGCAACAATGTTGTCAAGTACTTTTTATGGTTGTGGGAATACATTGTCGGCTCCGTATTGAGAACATTTTTGAACTTTAAAGATTCTTCATAAAATATTTGTTATGAAAGACTTTGGACGAGATTGAGACAATTTAAGTTGAAAGGAGAGGTACACTCAGGAAAAAGTTAATTTTAGCCTTCCTTCCCTTTATCTCTTTTTCCAATATTCCTCAAACATATAATTTTACTTATTATCCTCACAGGACTTTCTTAATCTCTTGACATTCATTTATTTTTCTTGATTCCTTGGAAAAAGCTTTGCGGATTTCAATTTTTTTTTTGTTTCCTTTTTTCATCATTTGCAGTTCCACCGACAACACTGCCAACAGTGAAGATGTCACCACCACCAGCAATAATTCAACACAGACACCGAGTGATCTTAGCCCACCGGGACCAAATGAGGAAGTTCTACCACAGGCACATCATCAAAATCCAGGACATTGTGTGGCATCGTTTGCAGCGATTAATCAAATGCGTACAAATGCTCAGGTAATGTTAATAATACAACGAAGGCAATAAAATACAATTAATTTCTAAATTATATTTAATATCCTTGTCAATGAAAGACAGAAGGAATCAACGAATAAGAACAAACAAAGAAAACATTATAAATTAATTTTCCTACAACAAAGACAGCAGATGATTTTAATTTCTACCTAAACTGACAATAAAAGAAAAAAACACATACAGTAAACGCGGGTGATAATGTGATATTGCTGCATTTCAGCAAGGCCTTGAATGTATTCTTATAAGATTTCCAAGGCATAGAAATAAAAGAAAAAATTTTGCAATTTGTTTTATTTCATTAACTCTTAGAAGTCGGACCCTGAAAATATTTTTAAAAAATTTGCAACAATAGGGCTTTGGGGTAAATAGTCAAAAAATGGTGGTTTGAAAGGCCCCAAATGATCTTGACCATATTCTTTAAAGGCATTAGCTGCAATATTAAAATATTAGTAAACCAGTAAAGAAAGTCCTAAAGTCGGGCGGGACCGAATTTTTGATACCCTACACCACTTTGATAAATTAGTAGAGCTCCACATAACAATTAAAAGTTTTTATGGGAGAATTCAATCATACATCCTATGATTATAATTATAATTTAAAATTCAAAGGACTAAATATGCCGAAGCATTTGTATCTTTTAAATTCGGACTTGTATTGCCCATTTGGGGCACAATTAATTTGAAATCGGATAAAGATATATATGGGAGATATATCCAAATCTGAACCGATCTCGAAAAAAATTTGGCAAAGATATTTCTGAGCTGCATTTGATATATTTCCCCAAATATTGTTGATACAGAGTGCATATTACGGCTGAGGAGGACAAAAATAATAAATCGGATGAACAATATATATGGGAGCTATAGCTATATCTGAACCGATTTCGATCAAATTTGGCAAACTTATTTTCAGGCCTAATTTGATATATTTCTCTGAATATTGTTGTTACGGAGTGCATATTACGGCTGTGGGTAACAAATGCAACAAATCGGATGAACAATATATATGGGAGCTATAGCTATATCTGGACAAAAATAACAAATCGGATGAACAATATATATGGGAGCTATAGCTATATCTGAACCGATTTCGATCAAATTTGGCATACTTATTTTAAGGTTGTATGTGCAAAATTCCATAATTTTCGGCCTGATATTACACGTTTGGTGCACAATAAAAGGCAAATCGGTCGAAGATATATATGGGAGCTATATCTAAATTTTGACCGATTATTTCCAATTTCAATAGGGTTCGTCCTTGGGTCAAACAAATGATATGTGCAAAATTTCATCTCAATCGGATAATAAATGCGACCAGCATTTTGTTCACAAGAATACATGAACAGACGGACGACAGACGGACTGACATCCATAAATCAACTCAGAAAGTGATTCTATGGATATCCTCAAAAGTAACTATGGGTCTATCTCGCTTGCATCTCCATGTTACAAACAAATGCACAAAGACATAATACCCTTACCACTATGTGGTGTAGGGTATAAAAATGCATTGTTGCAGGTCCCTGAATGACCTTATATCTATATATGTATGTCAAACCTAGCAAGTCTTTAAAAATTTCTCAAAAATCCCTTTTTTGTATTTCTCTGCTAAGATTTTAAACTAATTATATTCTCAGGGAGCCCTTAAAAATAATTAAAAATCTCTTTTTAAAAAATCTGCGTTTCTAGAGATCAGCAAGGCTTTCATTCAACATTATTTAAAATCCAACAAAATTGTTATGAAAATATTAAAAAAAAAAACTTTCATTAAAATTCTTGTCTGTCGGAATCAAAGAGATCTTAAAATAAAAATAACTCATTCTCAATACCAAACAATGTAAATAATAACGTTAGACTGTATCTCGATTTCGAATGACGGACATATTAATAAATCTACTTAGAAGTATGGGCTGATCACAAATACGACAAATATTTAGAGGTGTTACAAACGGAATGTCCTGCTTCTAAGGTGAAGGGTATAAAAATACTTTAAAAAATCAACGCTTTGAAAATACTCATAAAAATCGATGTATGAAAATATTAAAAAAACAACATTTGAAAATATTTTTAAAAATTAATGTTTCAAAAAAAGCTGTTTAAAAATCTAGGTTTGAAAAAATAAACAGAAAAAAAAACATTTGAAAAGAATATTGAAAATAAAATTATATTTAAATCTATGTATAAACAAATTAAATAATAATAATAAAAAAATCTATAGTTGAAACTTTTTGAAAAAAAGTTTGAAAATATTCTCAAAACCCCATGTTTGAAAATAATCTTTAAAAATTCACATTTTAAAATACTCTTACAAACTTATGTTTGAAAATATTCTTAAAAATCCAAATATACTTAAAAGTCCACTTCTGAAAATATTCTAAAAAATTCACGCTTGAAAAAATTAAAAAAAAAAACGCTTTTGAAAATATTCTTAAAGGATCCACTTCAAAAACAGTTTAATTCACGTACGAAAATATCGTTTTTGAAAATATTCTTAAAAAATCCAGCATTTAAAATATTAAAAAAACAGCTTAGATATATATATATTTTTTTTTAAAAAAAATCATGTTTGAAAATATGTATTTATTCTTAAAAATCCACTATTGAAGATATTCGCTTTAGGAAATATAATTAACAAGTAAAAAAGCAGTAAGTTCGACCGGGCCGAACTTTGAATACCCTCCACCATTTGGAACGAATTAGAAAATATACAAAAAAATAAAATCCATTGAAAATTCTGTTAAAATCTTTAAAATACCTAATATCGGAAGGTGCCGATATATAAGGGGGGATATACGCTATTGTGGACCTATATAGACAAATCTATGCCTGAGGGTAAAGTACTCACAAGGAACTCCTTGTGTGGATTTTCAGATATTTCCATTGTCAAATGTGGCTAAAATCATCAAAATCCCGAATATCGGGGATAGCGTTATATGGGGGATATACGATATTGTGGACCTATATAGACAAATACCTTTCAGGGGTTAAAGTGCTCACAAAAAATCCTTGTGTAGATTTTCAGAGAATACCATTCGAATATATAGCTAAAATCATCAAAATACCGAATAACGGGGGTACCGTTATATTGGGGGTTATACGATATCGTGGACCTATATAGAAAAATCTATGTCTGGGGGTAAAGTACTCACAAGGAACTACTTGTGTGGATTTTAAGACAATTCCATTGAAAAATGTGGCTAACATCATCAAAATACCGAATATCGGGGGGTACAGTTATATGGGGGATATACGATATCGTAGACCTATATAGACAATTCTTTTTTAAGGGGGTAAAATGCCCACAAGGGACTCCATTTGTGGAATTTCAGACAATTTCATTAAAAAATGTGGATAAAATAATCAATATACCAAATATCGGGGGTACCGTTATATAGGGGCCATACGATATCGTGTACCTATATAAATAATTCTCTGCCGAGGTATAAAGTACCCACAAGGAACTCCATGTGTGGGTTTTCAGACAATTCCGTTGAAAATGTGGATAAAATCATCAAAATACCAAATATCGGGGGTACCTTTATATGGGGGCTATACGATATAAATAATTCTCTGCCGAGGTATAAAGTACCCACAAGGAACTCCTTGTGTGGATTCTCAGACAATTCCGTTGAAAAATGTGGATAAAATCATCAAAATACCAAATATCGGGGGTACCGTTATATGGGGGCTATACGATATCGTGGACCGATATACCCCATCTTCGAACTTGACCTACTTGCAGACAAAAGAGAGATCTGTGCAAAATTTTAGCTTCCTATCTTAATTCGTTTAGACTGTAGCGTGATTACAACAGACGGACGGGCAGGGCTAAATCGTCTTAGAATTTTACGCTGATCAAGAATATATATACTTTGTTGGGTCTAAAATGATTATTTCGATGAGTTACAAACGGAATGACGAACTTAATATACCCTCCATACCTTTTTTGGTGGAGGTTATAAAAATAAGGTTTTTAAAAAGTCGACTCAAGAAGGGTTTGAAATATATAAAAAAATCGGCATGGCTTTAAAAATATTGTTAAAAAATCCACGATTATTGAGCATTGTTGAGGCTTTGAAATGGTTTTTAAGATCTACGTAGGTTGGAAACAAAAAGTTTAGTTTTAGTTTGTTGGATTCAATAAAATTTTGCAAATATTTTTAAAAAAAATTTAAAAAATCCTCGTTTTAGGCTTTGAAACTATTTTTTTTTTTTAATCTTTTTTTAGTCATTGAAAATATATTTTTTAAATCCACGATTAGTAGACTCAAAAAGGCATTGAAAATATTTTTTAAACATTAAATAAATAAGATCTTAAAAAAATATTTTTTGTTGTTGCAAAATTGTTAGGCTTAATACCACTATTATTGTTTCTATAAATCAACGTATGTTTATTAGTGGAGAACGATGGTAATTTTTACCAGTGGGAAAAGATAGAATAAAATTTTGGAAATATTTTTAAAAACATCCCGCTTTTAAAAATATTTAAACCAATTAAACAAATCCAAGTTTCTTGGACTCACCAAGGTTCTGACATATTTCAAAAACAAAAAATGTTATTGAAAATATTATTTAAAATATCCATGGCTAATAATTTTCCATATTTGCAATGTTTCTGCCTCAATTTCTTACTGAATCAGTTGAAATTTGATATTTTGGGCTATCCAGTATTTAAAAAAAAAATTATTTGTAATAGATCCCTAAAAAAGAAACGTAAAAAGTCTACATTGATAAAGGTCCCTAAAAACTGTTTAGAACCGCCTGTGCTACCCTCACCTCAGGCGAAGAATTTCAATCGAAATTAAAAATTTCCCACATCGACAGAAATTACTGTATATTTCTTCAGAACGTTATTTAAAGCTCATCGTGTGTGCAAGTAGAACCTACCTCATCAACGTTTCCCAGTCATATATCGTTGTCATGTCGTTTCATTCAATACGTGCCAGACATGAAGGCGCGAATGTGTTTTGTTTTTTATTTTGTTGTTGTTTACGTTTTTCAATTTACGTATTGAATTCAATGGAGACCACTTCCCCATTTCTTCTAATTTCCACTGGAAAAGGTTACAAACTGTCAACGGCGGGGAAATACACATATCTGTGCACATATGTACTTTGAGTTTATTGACTTGTTCGTTCTTCCTCATGCCTTAGGTTGTTGTCTCATATACTCGAGGGTAATTCACATTTCTGTGCCGGCTGGCACAGACATTGTTGTGAACATGGCTGGATGGATAAATGGACGATACGGTTGGTGTCGAAACTTGTCATGTTATTTTTAACACCTATCACCTAACTTGCCTACATAGAGGAGGCAACTTCCAAATCTGCCAGCCAGCCAACCGGCGCACACACATTCCAAACATAATTCTATTAGAAAACTTCGTTCCGTTTTCATGTGTAGGATTTTGAGACACACAACCACCCACATTCTGGGTACACGAACCCCATACTCATACTCTTTAAAGTGACACTTTGCTCAGCAAATCTTCCATGGAAAGAGGTTGACAAATTGTTTGTGGTTGCATGTCTTGCTATTGCTTTAGGGTCATGTAGAAGTCAAACACACTTCGAAGCCCAGAACGTTTTTCTATGCCTATGGATTATTTTGTTTTTCTCTCGTCCAATGGGAACAGTGGGAATAGCTGAGACTTAATTTGAGAAAATTTCTTGTCGACTTGCCTTAATGCCAAATAATCGTTCATTAAGACGTGTAATTGGCATTTGCATTGCAGAGACTATAAGTTAATGGAAATTTAATATAGCTCAGTGCTGCAGGTGATTAAAGAAGACGAAGAAGAAAATTAAAAGAAATCTCATTAGGATTTTGTTGGTAACATGAAACAGCTGTTAAACTGAATTGTGATAGGTGAAAATTCGAATAACTGTAATAAGATGTCTGATTACAATAATTAACTAAGCTCTTCGGTAATTAGGAGAGTTAATGGTGCGTATACATATTGACAGCACGTATACGCAGTGATGTTTTGCACATGCAACCAAAACTCAGATAGAAACTTCAATAAAATAGAATATGTTATAATGTCATGGCGCTCAACAAAATTTGGTGATTTTAGAACACATATTTTGAAAGGATACAAGGATACATATGGTAAGGTTTTATGCAATAAGAATAAATGTTCGGCAAGAACGTTTGTACCTTCAATGGAGTGCTTGAAGTATATATTCGTTTGGCTTTTTTTATATTTGAATAAATCATCCAACATATATGAGGTACCATAACAAATCACAAATATTGGTCTCCTACGAACTTACGTCTGGATGATACCTATCCATAAAATGTGGCTTTTGATGACTGTGTATACAACACCAACATTGCAACAGTGACACCTTGTTGAATTGGCGCTAGTTCAGACCTCCCAAAGTACTGCCGATCACTGAGTTAAGAACTTTGCTAACAAAAAATTATTTCACCGTAGACCTAGTGCGGATATAATTTTGCTCATGTGAAAAGCCGTCTATTTCATTCTCTACATGGCTATTCAATAGATTTCTCAACTATGGCTCTACTTACACAATCTTCACGCAGTGAGGAGATTGTGGAGCGTGTTTGTGACCCTATTTAAATGGACGAACTTCGACTACTTGGATTTAAGTGTAAAAGAAAGAGAAGAAAAGTAAACATAGGCACCCTAAATCCTATGAAGATGTCAGTTATGGCTACACATGATTATCATAACAACCAAAACTATGGTGGAAGTGACTTCAGCGTGACACAAGGCCGATAGAAACATTCGCGGAAGTCACCCGGAAATTACCCCATTCGTGAAGAAATGAACCACATCGACGAAATTTCCTAGAAGTTACTTCCGCGATACTTCTAGTCCACTACATTATCATTTCAACGACATTTATTGAAAATGAAATATAATTTTTTTGTAATTTTCCATTGGATTTTTTTATACCCTACACCACATAGTGGTAAGGGTATTATGTCTTTGTGCATTTGTTTGTAACATGGAGAAGGAAACGAGATAGACCCATAGTTACTTTTGAGAACCCGAACCCTATTGAAATTGGTGAGAATCGGATCAAATTTAGATATAGCTCCCATATATATCTTCATCCGATTTCGGGTTAAATGTGCACCAAATGTCCACTATCAGTCCAAATTACCTGAATTTTGGCACACCCAACCGAGTTCGGCCTAGAAACAAGTATATCAAATTCGGAGAAAATCGGTTCAGATATAGCTATAGCTCCCATATATATCTTTCATCCGATTTGATCTTTAAGTCCCTCACATTCCTACTATGCACTCCACAACCGTGATATTTGGTACCATATATTAGATGGAGCACAGGAATAGCTGTTTTAAATTTTTTCGAAATCGGTTTAGATTTGTATATAGCTCCCATATATACCTTCATCCGATTTCGCCAAATGGCCGTAATAGCATCAATTTTGGCAAATCCAACCGAAACCAGCTTAGAAGCAAGTACACCAATTTTAGTAAAAATCAGTTAAGATATAGCTATAGCTCCCATATATATCTTTCATCCGATTTGGTCTTTAAGTCCCTCACATCCGTAATATGCACTCCACAGGAATGGAGGGCCAATATCAGCCCAAATCACCTGAATTTTCGTACATAAGACCGAATTCAGTCTAGAAGCTAATACGTCAAATTTGGAGAAACCCGGTTCAGAGATAGCTATAGTTCGTAAAATGCACGATAGAAATAGATAGATTTTGATTTTGTACCAAATATCTCATAGAGCTCTGAAATGCCCTGTATAAACCTTTTTACGAGAGCTCTACTAAATATGCATAGTGGTGTAGGGTATCATATAGTCGGCCCCGCCCGACTTTTGAGCTTTCCTTACTGGTTTTACTTTTAATATTTTTACTAGCAACTGTCAGCTACTTCGTCAGCGAAATGTCCAGCTTAAAATGTTAGTTTCGTTCCAACAGTTCGTGTTACGCACAATTTGTTAAGTTTACCGAGGAGGATATTAGTAAAACCATTGCACAATGATCTCACATCCAGTTTTTTATACCCTCCACCATACATAGTATTGAGGGTATATTAAGTTCGTCATTCCGTTTGTAACTCATCGAAATAATCATTTTAGACCCAACAAAGTATATATATTCTTGATCAGCGTAAAATTCTAACACGATTTAGCCCTGTCCGTCCGTCCGTCTGTTGTAATCACGCTACAGTCTAAACGAATTAAGATAAGAAGCTAAACTTTTGCACAGATCTCTCTTTTGTCTGCAGGCAGGTCAAGTTCGAAGATGGGCTATATCAGTCCACGATATCGTATTGCCCCCATATAATGGTTCCCCCCGTTATTCGGCATTTTGATGATTTTAGCCACATTTTTCAACGGAATTGTCTGAAATTCCACACAAGGAGTCCCTTATTAGTACTTTACCCCTGAGAGAGAATTGTCTATATAGGTCCACGATATCGTATATCCCCATATAACGATATCCCCCGATATTCGGTATTTTGATGATTTTACACACATTTTTCAACAGAATTGTCTGAAATTCCACACAAGTAGTCCCTTATGAGTATTTCACCCCCCTGAAAGAGAATTGTCTATATAGGTCCATGATTTCGTATATCCCCATATAACAGTACTCCCCGATATTCGGTATTTTGATGATTTTACCCACATTTTTCGACGGAATTGTCGGAAATTCTATACAATGAGTTCTGTGTGAGTACTTTACCCCCAGACAGATTTGTCTACAATACCGTAAATCCGCCCAATATATCGGCACTTTCCGATATTTGGTATTTTTAAAATTTTAACAGAATTTTTAAAGGATTTTAGTTTTTTGAAAATTTTCTAATTCGTTCCAAATGGTGGAGGGTATTCAAAGTTCGGCCCAGGCGAACTTATTGCTTTTTTACTTGTTGGTTCTAAACTATTTCAACGTCTGCATATGTAAACCCTAGAAACCAACTGTGACCAATATCAAATATCAAATTTCAAAAATTCAGCTCTATCACTTCACCCAATACCAAGTTTAGTACGTATATCCAAAATAATCTACATCTCTCCATCTCATCGGCAGATTACCAAAATTAGTACCATTTAGAACTTTTCGAACAATTATAGGACAAATTTGCAAAACCACCTCCAGATCTCAAGACCAGATACCAACAGAGGTCTCAATATCAAATGTCGGGATTCTACATTCACTCAATACCAAATTTAGTAATATTTAGTACTTTTCGTATAATTTTACTACTCAAACCGGTCCCATCTCTTGACATATCTTGAAAGATATGAAATTTCGGTTTTCCAGCTCTATCCATTCACCCGAAACTCAATTCAGTATCACTTAGCACTTTTCGTACAATTATAGTACACATTTCCGAAATCACTTCCATATTTCCAGGCTACACATGAACAGCGACCATAATACCAAAATTTAAAATTTCAAGCACTGTATGTTCCCTCAATACCAAATTGTACCAAATATAGTACTACTTGGTACTTTTCATGCACTTGTATTACAAATTTCCAAAACCACCTTTTTATCTCAAATTCCCAATTTCTTCAGTTCCAAGAATTAAATTTCTAGACAAACCAAATTTCGAGATTTTACCACTCTCCGTTTACATAATTCCAAGTGGTACCAGTTTTGGTATCTTTGGTACACGCATTGTTAGAATTTCGAAAACCCCTTTAGTTTGTCTATCTCAAAGACTCTCACTCCAAATTTCAGATTTCCAGCTCTATTTCTTCCCCAAATACCAAAGTTGATAATTAATTTAGTAATTTTCGTACTTTTTAGTACGTATTTACCCAAGTACCGTATATAGTACCATTTAGTACCTCCAAATATCAACCCTACACTCTAACAGTGAACCTAATGCCAAATTTCCGATTTCAAGCACTATTCGTGCAATACCAACATTTAGTACCTTTCCTACGCTTACTGAACGCATTTCGAAACCCAACTCTCTTTCTAAATCCCTACCCACCAGCAGATACCAAATATTAGATCCACCTTTTCAACTAAAACCAAATATTACGGAGTCTAGTACCAGTAAGTTCAGTTGTTATACTAAAAAGTCAAGATTTTAGATGTATTCGATCACAAAATAGCAAAAGGTACGAGATATAGTGTTCTTTAGTAACATTAGGATCAAATCCATTTCAACGTCCGTTTGTCTGTCTGGCTGATGCGCACGATAACTCTCGAAGGGAGTGTCCGATTTGTTCTAAACTTGGTACATCGTAATATTATTGTCAAACTTAGATCAAGTTCGAAGATGGACAACATCGGTCCACGCCTTCTGATATCTCCCCCTCAAATCTCAACACTTTCAGAAAGAGGAAGGATCATTCCATTTTGTGTAAACTTTGCAAATGCCATTATTTTTGTAAGAGCTAGGTCAGGTTTGAAAGTTGACAATATTGCCCACTTCAACAAGTACCTCCCCCACAAAGGAATAATTCTAAATCTCATAACATGTGAAATAAAAGTCCGATTGTCTTAAAATTTCACACATCTCAAAATTTCTATCAACTTAAGCCGTCACACGCCGCCCGAATGTTGCTTCGCGGTATTTTGGCCCATTCCCGGCGAAGCGCTTGCTTGAGGTGATCGGCACCTTGGTATTTTTTAGTGCCAAACTTGTTTTGCAAAATAATCCACACTCAATAGTCCATCGGATTAGTATCCGGAAATTTTGGTGGCCATTGTGCGCTGGAAATGAAGCGAGGAACCTCATTTTGTAACCATTCTTGAGTGGCGCACGCTGAGTGCGATGGTGCTGAGTCCTGTTGGAATGTTCAAGGTCTGCGGCCAAAATGTTTGCGTGCCCAAGGCTTTAATACACCCTCCAGAATATTTTCGCGATAATATTCGGCATTTATTCTGATGCCACAGTCGATTAATACGAGCGGAGATCGATCATCGGCTGTTATGGCGGCCCACACAATTACCATGGCCGGCGCTTGAGTTCTGGTGACCAACCGAAGGTGCACATTTTCAGCAAGTCTTTGGCAACTGCTGTTTTCACATCGCTCTTCACAACGAATGTTTCATTCTGTTGCGGTGGCTTTACTTTTCAGTATTTGCCCAATGGAATATCGCGATATGTTCAGCTCACGAGTCATGTTTCGGCCACTTCGTCGTGGGTTTCGATCAAGTCGCTTCTTTACTTTTCGAACCATTTCTGCTGATGTTGGTGTTTTCTTCCGTCCTCTTCCTTGACGTCGGACTACGCTACCAGTATCACGGTAACGAGCGATGGTACGAGACACAAAGATTTATTCACATTTAAATGCTGGAGTGCTCCAACCATAGCCACTTGTGGTTTTTTAGCTAAATATAATGAATTCCATCACGAATAACTTTTTTCTGGAAAATTCGCACCAAAATGCTTTTGTACGCTTGTAAGCAATATAATGAGCTGTCACTGGAATAATTTTAACAGCTGTCGGACGAGTGGCTTAGAAATGACAGCAGTCTGAAGTTTGTTGCAATTTTTTCATCTAACCCTATATACTTTGTTGGGTCTAAAATTATTATTTCGATGAGTTACAAGCGGAATGACGAACTTAATATACCCTCCATGCTATGTATGGTGGAAGGTATAAAAACGATCAAAAAAGCGAACTGAACATTCAATTCTCTCAAATTTCAAACATCCCAAGATTTCTACAAAAGCAATATCTGTTGTGAAAATGTAATATATCGGTTCACTTCTTCTTCCGGTACCTTCCCCACAAATTGACATACCTGCAAGAATCTAAATTTTTTGCATATTTTTATTTCTTAAAGGGAAAATCGGTTATCATAGTAAAAACTTTTACATTCTTGTAATTATGGAACAGGCCGCCTTATAAAATGCAAAATACGTCAGCTATTTCATACTTATTTAATAGGTATTTCGGTCTACTTCTTCTCAAAAAAATAAAAAAAAAAAAACATTTTTCAACTTTTCTTTGAAAGGTAAATTAGAAAATAAATTTAACTGGTTGGGTAAAATTAAATGATCGGTGAATTGAAATATTGATATTTGTAACATTGGGGTAGCCTCGATCATAGTTCAATGTTTCACATCCTAGTAGTGATGGGTATAAAATAAAATCTACATGATAAATTAAGTCAATAGTTATACACTCCGGTTGCTCATTATGATTTACAAAAGTCAAATGCAATTTTTCGGATGAAAATTGAAACTACTTACATAACAATTTTTTACCAAAGAAATCTTGAAAATTGTTCCATTTTTAAGAAAATATATTTTATTTACAAATAAAAGAAAAATATTACTTGATCCACCGTAAAAATCCTTAAACAAAAACATTAAAGATTTTCACACATTCATTTTTTCTTTCTTTCTTTTCTCTTTTTTCTTTCAATGCAAAATCCCAAAACATCATTTGGTGATATCCAATCAAAACACCAACACACACATCTACTCACCGACTCGTTGTCTTACGGAATTTCAACTGTCTGCTGCCACCACGCTTGCTTTTGCTGTCTATAGTTATGCGATGTTACTTTGGAAGTTGGCGGTGAAACCTTACATGCCCACAAAGTGGTTTTAGCCTCAGTCTCCCCCTATTTCTATGCCATGTTCAATGGTAAGTAACGGAGCAAATCCCTAAATGCAAAAATATACCTACGTTTTTGGGATACACATGGGAAGTACACATCCAAACACATATGTATCTGGATGTGTGTATGTGTGGGACTGTCTGCCAGTATGTGAAATATTCCATTCTTATCGAGTCTCCACCAGCCAGACAAACACTCCTTTAATGCTCTTAAAATTGACTACCATAATATTTCATGCTCTGACTTTACCCTCCTCCCATCTTTTTTGTTTCTTCCCGCCTTCTATATGTCCATTACAGATGATATGCTGGAACGTACCCAGGGTATTGTACGTCTGCATGACATTGATGTAACTGCCCTCAAACATTTAATCGATTACATTTATACGGGAGA
The DNA here is from genome assembly GCF_030504385.1 of Musca domestica. Taxonomy (NCBI): domain Eukaryota; kingdom Metazoa; phylum Arthropoda; class Insecta; order Diptera; family Muscidae; genus Musca; species Musca domestica. The sequence goes on along the minus strand of NW_026712115.1, from coordinate 1,082,676 downwards.
GATTACCATAACCGAACAAAATGTTCAGGTCCTATTGCCTGCATCGAGTCTGCTGCAAATGCATTCGGTTAGGGAAGCCTGCTGTAAATTTTTGTTACGTCAATTACATCCTTCGAACTGTTTGGGTATTCGTAGTTTTGCCGGTAAGTTGACGGTGGAAACTGAAGATAAATAACATGTATTGGAAGGAGATTTCATGATTTTCTCATTACAGATGCCCATTCGTGCAAGGAGCTGCACACCAGATCGCATAAATATGCATTACAAAATTTCCAACAGGTCGTTGGAACAGAGGAATTTTTATTACTGCCATTTGAAGAGGTAAGTTACGGGTGTCTTGGAAAGAGACGGGGATTGGATCTCAACATTTTCGTAGTACACTATATACAAATTGAACTTAAATCTTTAACACATAGTTAACGAATAATTAAAATTTAAAGAGACATCAAGACAATCGAATGGTTGTTGTTTCGACAGTCGTCGGCTGTGTGACTATGCTTTGTATTAGTTTACTATTGAGATCCGTTACTGGAAGCTGGCTAAGAGCATTAAGCTGGTTGTGAGCCTGAGCAGCCTGTGAGCTGGGAGCTTGTTAAAAAGCTAGGAGCGTGCTAAGAGCTGAGGGCTTGGGAAGAGCTGCACCGAGCCACACGTATGTTTGTACTTTGTCGGCCATCGATCAACGACATAGGTGGATAAAAGCAAAGTATATATTCGGGTATTCACCCGAAGTGAATGAGAATTATTATTAAATGGGATTGTCCTTAATTGCATTGAAGCTAACATTTGCTACAACAATTAGGAAATATTGAGTATGGGGTTTATTTAAAATGTGACTTGAAAGTGATATAAGGGTTGTATAAAATTATACAGATGCTTGAACCTTTACTCCTCCTAATGTCTGAAAAAGTTATCCAGTAGATGATCACCAACATAGATTCAATTTTCTTAGAGTAAAACAGGGAGTTGACCAAGGGGAGGCAATACAACCTGATTAACTATGATGCTCGCGGGGTACTTCTGCCATAAAAATTTAGAGCCACATTGTTGAAATGCTCAAAATCCAGTGGACTTTTTCCTTTTTTTGTTTTTAGTATTAAACAACTTTCAACTACCCTACACCACTATGCGTATTTAGTAGGGCTTCCGTAACGAAAAAAATTATATTGGGAATATTTGAAAGCGTATCATGGTTTTAGAGTAGTCATAATTTGGGAACTATATCCAACTCTGAATCGATTTTCAACAAATTTGATCGAGGCTTTTGTACCTCTAGTACCAAACAATATTGCTGTATAGTGCAGGATTATATTAAAAAAATATTTGTTGGAGCAATAAATATACGGGACTGAGTTTCACCAAATTCAAAAATTCGGTTGAATATGAAAAAATCTATTCAACTTGGGCTGATATTACATATATGGTGAACTATATCCATAAAAGCGGATGAAGATGTATATCAAAGGTATATAAAACCTGAAGAGGTATTTTTGAGTTGTAGGGTGCATATTACGCATGTAAGGGTCTTTAACATCAATTCGGATGAAACATATATATGGAAGCTATGGATATATATTCACCCAAAATTTGAAGTACTTGCTTCTAGGCTGAATCCCGTCAGAATTGCCCAAATTCAGGTCACTTGGGCTGATATTGGCTAGTTGCTAAAATCGGATTAAGATATATATGAGAGCTATATCCAAATCTGAACCGATATTGAAAAAATTTAAAACACTTATATCAGAACTGTGTCTGATATCTTGTGCCAATGATCATTGATGTAGGACGCATATTACGCTTGGGAGGGACTTAAACACCAATTCGGATAAAACATATGTACGGGATCTATAGTTATATTTGAACCGATTTTCACCAAAATTGAAGTACATGTTTCTAGGATGAATTCAGTCCATTTGGGTTGATTTTAGCCATTAGGTGCACAATAAACCTGATGTCGGATAAAGATATGTGCATGGGAGCTATATCCAAATCTGATTAGATCTTGATAAAATTTGGTAAAGGTATTTCCGAGCTCTATACGATACCTGGTACCAAATATCATTGTTGTCGAATGAATATTACAAATGTGAGGGACTTAAACACCAAATCGGATGTAACATATATATGGGAGCTATAGCTATTTCGATTTTCACTAAATTTGATGTACTTGCTTCTAGACTGAATTCATTCGGATGGGGCAAAATTCAGGTTATTTAGACTAATATTGGCCATTTGTTGTACAATTAACCCGAAATCAGTTTAAGATATATGTATATAGGAGCTACATCCAAATCTTAATCGATCTTGGTAAAATTTGGCAGAGGTATTTTCTGGGCTGTATCTTATATCTGGTACAATATATTATTGTTGTCGAATGCATATTACGAATGTGTGAGACTGAAACACCATATCTGAACCGATTTTGTCCGAATTCGATGTACTTGTTTCTAGATTGATTTCGGTCGGATGCACCAAATTCAGACTTTTGGACTGATATTGACTATTTGGTGTACAATTAACCCGAAATCGGTTGAAGATATATATGGGAGCTATATCTTAATCTGATCTGATTATCACCATTTCAATAGGGTTCGTCCTTGGGTCAAACAAATATTGTTTGGAAAATTTCATCTCAATCGAATAATAAATACGACCTGCATTTTGTTCACAAGAATATATGGACAGACGGACTGACATGCATAAATCGACTCAAAAAGTGTTTCTATGAAGATTCTCGCTTCCTTTCCTGTGTTACAGGTCGCATTTCGAAGCTATAATCTTAACGTTTTTTTTCATTGGGAGGAATATCAAAGTATCCGAAACTAAATGGACGACCACACTATTCGACACATAGCGCAGATGCGACTGAATGTGCAGGTCAACGGTGTCTTCATGTCAACCATTTATTACTGCTTAGGGGTTATATTCTATCGACTTATCCAATTGGATAGCCTTATCAAGTAGATTAGCAACAGAATTCTCAAGCCCCTTGCAGGCAGCACTTGTTTAAGGAAACCTCGTTGACCTGTGCGGCTCTGGTATGGTCAGCCAACGCCAGTACAAGGCAATGGAAAAATATTCAATCCTGCTAATCAATATTCTAACAAAATTCTAAACAAATTGAAAGAGTTATCTTCGAGTCTCCAGAGTTTGTCAGATCTATTTAAATATTTTTCAAAATAGAACAGTGTTGGCTTGTTTGTTCGGGATACCGTAGTATTTTGTTGTTACAACAAAAATTTTCAAAATGTTAATTTCTTCTTCTCTCTCTCTCTCCATCTCTTTCTCCTGCAGGTCAAAGATTTAATATCAAACAATTTGCTGAATATATCCTCCGAGGAGAAAGTGTTCCATGCCGTGTTGAATTGGGTCAAGCACGATTTGGATGAGCGTCAAAATCACATTGCTGAATTGATGAGTCATGTGCGTTTACCTCTTGTAAGCCGTGACTTTTTGATGACTTGCGTGGAAACGGAACCGCTGATCCGTGAAGATTCACAATGCAAGGAGTTGCTGTTGGAGGCAATGAAATATCATCTCTTGCCCGAACAAAGAAGTCTTATGGGCAGCCAGAGGACTCATGAACGAAGACCGGACGGTATGAAGCCCTATGTATTCGCTGTTGGTGGTGGCAGTCTCTTTGCCATACACAATGAATGTGAGGTTTATAATCCACGGACAAATGCCTGGTCAACCATTGCTCCAATGTTGTGGCGTCGTTCCCGATCAGGTGTAACCGCGCTGCATAAAAGTCTGTACGTGGTGGGTGGTTATGATGGTGTCAATGATCTGGCCACCGCGGAGTGTTACAGTCCCTTGACGAACAAATGGACCTACATTACACCTATGGGTACCAAACGCTCTTGCTTGGGTATTTGCTCATTTGATGGTTTGCTATATGTATGCGGTGGCTATGATGGAGCTTCGTGCTTGAGTAGCACAGAACGTTATGACCCGTTGACTTCGATTTGGAGTTCTTGCCCAGCCATGAATACACGACGCCGTTATTGTCGCCTGGCTGTTTTGGATAATTGCATCTATTCACTGGGTGGTTTCGATTCCACCAATTATCAGTCGAGTGTGGAACGTTTTGATCCAAGAGTTGGACGCTGGTATCCGGTGCCTAGTATGACGGCTAGACGTAGCAGTTGCGGTGTGGCTTCGGCTGATGGTTATCTTTATTGTATCGGAGGCAATGATGGTACCATGTGTATGTCCAGTGGTGAGAGGTTTAATTTGCGCCGTAATTGCTGGGAACCCATAGCCGCCATGCATTCACGTCGGTCCACCCATGAAGTTGTGGAAGTAGATGGTGCCCTATACGCCTTGGGCGGTAATGATGGCTCTTCTTCGTTGAATTCCGTGGAACGTTATGATATACGTTTGAACAAGTGGACCATTGTTAATTCGATGGTGGCTCGACGTAGTTCGGTGGGTGCAGCCGTCTTGGATTGCTTCCATTTGGAAAGGGGGCTAGTACAGACTACAAATTTATGACCCGCACTGAGCTCCATTGCTGAATCGTTTGCTAATGCAGCTGCCGCTAATGGCACGGCGACGGGAACTCTTTCGAAAAGTTCCTCACCCACTGCCACTAACGGCATGACTACATCAGCAACGGCATCTGTTGCTGCTGCCACATCATCAAATTCTGTGACTTCAACATTGTCTTCTCTGGCATCGACATCTTCGAACAGTGTCACCACCACCAACAATCCAATCTTGCCTGGCCGAGCAGTGAGCGGACGTAGCATGCTTTCGGGGGATCTATTAAATGTAGTCTTGCCACCAACCTATACTCTAAGCACCTCGGCGCCATCATCATCGACATCCACCTTGAGGCGGCACCGTGATCGCAACCCAGCCCCGGAGCCTAGCCCTCGCACTGAGCGGCCCAACAGCGAAGATGGCAGCGGCAAACCATCAACTGCCTGATACTTGTACTACAGATAAGATAAGGCGTTCGACCTACAGTTTTGACATATGCCCAACGAATTCACTGCCTTCTTACTACCCAGTTCTTCGCCTCCTGCTCCTTCGATTTACCTTCCCTTTTGCTGTAGGTGGTACAAGAGGGCCAAGGCCCTAAAACAAAATCAAACTCTTCTCTAAAAAACAGATCCCGCAAGAGAGCAAAAGAAAGAAAGGAAACGTTTAAAATACTGGTATCTTATTAGGGAATTAAAATATACAAAAGAAAACCTATCTGAACACTTACACTTTAATCTATGGATCGAAGAAGCCTGTAGCTGGACACACTAGAACTTTTTTGTATTGTGGAATTGATTTAAATTACTCTTAAGAAATAAACAAAAGACCAAATTAATAAATGCCTTGCACAAGCTATACAAGGTGTTCTAAATATACATATATAATAATCATAAGTATTGATTGGATTTCATAAAGGAATTCACTAAAACAAATATGAATTTATAATAGAGTCGAACCTAACCTAACCAAAACTATACTTAGCCTAACCTAAAACAACAAGCCCACTTACATCTTTTTTATTAAATATTGAGAATAGCATAAATTTTTTTGCTCTTATGAACAATTTTTTTTATAAAATTTTTAATGAAAAATTACAAAAACAAAAAAAAACACATCTATTGATAACTTATCAAAACATCAAAAAGGAAAATTATTCATAACTTACAAATAAACAAAATATATAAATATAAAAGCAAATCTGCAAAGATTTGCCATATTCTCTATGGTATTAAGAAATGAAAAATAAAAAAACACATTCATAATTTATTCATATTTCTAATAAAAAAAAGTGTTTCAAAAGTTCAATAAAAACGTTGTTTCATTAATTAATGGTATTTATAAGCTGCATGCGAAAAAATCGCATGGTTTTAGAATGCAAAATATGACCATGAAATGCATACTATAATAAAAAATAGGATATCCAAACCGATTTGGTCCTACGTTTATTCTCCCTCTAACTTCATGCAACATGTATGTGAGCTCTGTATCGATATTTAAAAACAAGTAAGCAAAGGCTACAGTCGAGCGGGGCCGACCGTTGAATACCCTACAACACTATAATAAACCATACAGTTTATATAGGCGAGATACTCGAAAGAATTCCACAAGATATTGTGACAAATAATAAAAGAAAACCATCAGGTTCCGTTCTCTAATTTTCGAATAATAGCAACTTAAACTAATATGCTCATTTCCAATTTATTGGTAGATGTTGCACATAAATGGTCTTCCTAGATCTGGAACCAATATTTCCCAAAGACCTATAATCTCTCAGAAGTGGCAAAAGATTAACATTTATTATTGGTTTTTGACTGAAACGCATCTATATGAGATACAGACATTTGACTATATTCTTCAACGAAATCAGCGTTAACGAAATAGTCAGAAGTGCGTCTTTCCTGTATTTATGAATTCTCCAAAAAGTCACTGGAATGGACATTTTCGTATTTTGTCTACAAAAGTTGGCAAACTATTTCACACATTGAATATTTCTGGATGGTCATACAAAACTGCTTGGTTTTTGTAATGTCCGGTAACCCCCATTCAAATGTGCGTGAGGATCGGGCGATAATTACGACCTGCAGACAATTTTGCAGTTTTTTGATCCATTTCAACCCCTAAATATATGGCAATCATCTCCAAAAAGAGTAGGCTTCTATTCTGACCCTCATCTTATCTCCATGCAAAATTTCGTAAGGATCGGGCCATAAATGCGATCTGTATATGATATCCTGATATCCTAACTACTTAGTTTTGTTAGCTGTAGAAATATTACCAAATGTTTAATTCAAAATGAAAATATGCCAAAAATATGACAAAATGGAAAAAATATGAGAAAATTTTACAAATCAATATTTTCATCTTTAGAGAGATATTTTTATGCGATTTTTTTAGAAGTTTTTTCTTTCCTGCCAAGAGGCCATTCTAAATTAATGAGAACTGTCAAAATCAGTTCAGCCGTAATGAAAATTTTTGAATTTTTTCAACACAAAAGATATGGTCTATTTTACCCGCTAAATATTATCCGATGACCACCCAAATTAGTAGGCTTCTTCCTCGCCCTAAACTCTAGCTACATGCGTCGATTGGTCTATAATTGCGACCTGTATAGCTACTGCAAAATCCGACATTTTTTCAGTATTTGGTCCATTTCAACCCCTAAACATTTGACGATCATCTCCAAAAGAAATAGACTTCTATTCTGACCCTAACCCCAGCTTCGTGCAAAATTTCGTAAGGATCGGGCCATAATTGCGACCTGTAGCGTGATTACAAATTAACATGGACAGACGGACGGACGGACATACATAGCTAGATCGACTCAGCTCGGCGAGCTAGGAAGATCCATATATACTTTCCTATATGGGAAACCAATATTTCGAGGTGTTACATAATTTTTGGGCCAATCAAACTTATAATAGCCCCAACACATAGTGTTGTAGGATATAATGACACTTATGGGATAGGAACTACAAATTAATTTGAGATTGTGTTCTAAAATAAATTTTGCATTTGGTGTACCAAATCGATATTCAAATCATAAACGATTATAACCAATTTCAGTAGGACTAATCCTAGGGTCAAACAAATGATCTCTTTTCTTGGAATTTGTATTAACTTAATTTATATATATGACTAGATTCGCTTCAGTGCTTTTAAAAATTTTATATACAAATACTTGTGGTTCTTAGATAAAAATAAAACGAATTCAAGAATTTAAACCAGTAAGGAAATTTCAAAAGTCGGGCGGGTCTATATGATATACTACACCACTATGCATATTTAGTAGAGCTCCCGTAACCAAAGAATTAATCTCTAGTAGATCATACCACTTATCAACATTTGGCTTTAGAGCTGTTATAGTTTGCTTAGAGTGCATGATATCACTTGGAGAAGGATTATATTAAAAAATATATATCGCCGAGCTGCACAAAATAAAAACGTACATTACCATTATTTCTATATGGGAGCTATAGCTATATATAAAACGATTTTATCCGAATTCCATGTACTTGCTTCTAGGCTGAATTCGGCCGAATGTACCAAAATTCAGGACTTTGGACTGATATTGGTCATTTGGTGTACATTTAACCAGAAATCGGTTAAATATATATTTTGGACCTTTATCCAAATCTGAACCGATCTTGATAAAATTTGGCAGATTTATTTCTAGGCTGTATCTGATAACTGGTACCGAATATCCTTGTTGTTGAATGCATATTACGAATGTGAAGGACTTAAACACCAAATCACATGAAACATATCTATATATATATAAGCTATAGCTATATCTGAACCGATTCTCACCAAATTTAATATACTTGCTTCTAGACTGAATTCGGTCGGATATGCCAAAATTCGGGTCATTTGGACTGATTTTGGCTATATAGTGCACAATAAACCCGAAATCGGTTGAGGATATACATGGGAGCTATATCCAAATCTGAACCGATCTTGACAAAACTTGATACACTTATGTCAGAGCTGTATCTGATACCAAATATCATTGTTGTGGAATGCATATCACACTTGTGAGGGACTTTAAACACCAAATCGGATAAACATATAAATGGAAGCTATATCTGAACAGATATAGCTATAGATCCTGTTCTATTCCTACACAATATGCTTAATTTAGTGTAATTTACTTTTTTTTCGTTCACGTCTTGTACGCATTCCAAATCAACCTCTTTCTAACTAAATTTCAACATTCCACCTTTATTCATTCATCCAAAACCAAATTTTTCCAAATTTTGTACCACATAGAAAATTTCTTGCACTTAGTACACATTTCAAAAACCATCTTACTACTTCCAACAGTTGACTCTTATACAAAATTTCAAGATTTTATCTCTATCCGTTCACATAATTCTAACATCCACCAAATGTAGTGTATTTTAGTAATTTTGGTGCACATATTGTTCGAGTTTCCAAAAACCCCCTTGGTTGGTATGGCCTACACAACACAAAAAACCCTCATTAACAACTTCAGATTTCCAACTCTCTTCCTTCTCGAAATACCATGCTCATACCATTTATTACTTTTTTAGAACACATTTTCAAAACCACCTCAAAATCTCAATGCAATAAACTCACAGTGGCTCTAATGCCAAACTTCAGATTTCGAACACTATCCGTTCACCCAAAATCAAATTTAGTACCTCTTAGTACTTTTCGTACACTTTTGGCAGGTATTTACAAAACCACTTCATTATTTCAACCCCAGCAGTGGATCCAATACCAACATTTCAAAATTATTATTTGAGTTTCCAAAAAACCTTTGGTTCGTCTATCCTACACAGCATAAGAGATCCTCATACCAAATTTCAGTAGTACACTTTTCAAAAAAAACACCTCCAAATCTCGACCTTACTTCATAAAAATGGAGCTTAATATTAAATTTAAGATTTCCAAATATATCCCTTCCCCAAATACCAAAAATTTCGGTGATATTTAGTGCTTTTCGTATTTTTTTTTTTGGTAATAATCACGATCAAATCTTAGCCCCACACACTTACAGTGATCCCAATATAAAAATTTCAAAATTCCAGCTCCATCTATCAACACTATTTTTTCCAAATTTATTACCATTTAGTAAATTTCTTACAATTAATACATATTTCCAAACCTCCTCCCCCTAATTCCTTAAGTAAATCCTTATTCCAAATGCCAAGATTTTAGCTCTATTCGTTCACCAAATACCAAATGGTGCTTTTTAGAACTTTTAGTACATTACAGCTTTTCCAAAAAAACCTTTGGTACATCTTTCCATCCTCAGCGACCGTCATTTGAAATTTCGGAATTTTAGATATATCCGTATGACCAATAAAATAGATTCCACTTTAATTAGCTTTTAATAGGTTTAGTACACTTTAAATTACCTTATCTCATTCCTACAAACCAGCATTGACCTACAAGCTAAATGTCAAGATTCCAGCTTCCGCCATTTCGCCTGTGCGTTGATGAATCATCCCATACTCGTTTATATATAAACCATCGAAGTGTAAGGGGCCTTGTCCGCCTTATACATTTTTTTTATTTGACTTTGTCCTCTATACGGAAATGAAGAGGGGGACCTGCACAGTATTTTTCTGTCATAGACTTTAGGACTCATTACGAAATTTGAAACATTCCAGTGAATAATGTCGTTTAAATCATCAAATACCGAATATAGATATATAAATACCTGGACCTGCATATACAAATTGTATTAGCCATTACGAACTTCGAATTACAAATTTCCGGTGGAAAGTGTAGCACAAATCATCAAAATACCACATAACTCGTGGTACATATATGTGGGGTCTATGACAAAACGCGGACCGAATCTGAGTAAAAATTTATCAACCTAAAGCCAGAGAGACGGACGTACATTGCTAAAACGACATAGATGTCTATGCTGATCAATCTGCTTTGTGGGGTGTACAATTTATATTCCGAGGTGTTACAAACGGAATGAAAAACTTAATATACCCTCCATACTACTCCTTACAAACGGAATGATAAACTTAATATACCCTCCATACTATTGTATAGGGTGGTACTATAGAGTTTGGACCATCATATTGTGTACTTACCACGCTTTATACGAGACGAAGTATATACTCTACTCCGCGCGAACCCACCAGACCGATGGATGATCGAACATGGTTAGGTCGATCCCAAATGTACCGAAGCGAATTTCTTCTAAAGAAATATAGGGTCCAAAAGGACCCTATACACGTTTGGGCTTGAGTTAAAAAATGTTTAATACTGGACGATGAGTGTTTCCCTCATTCCTAACAGGCGCAGTTGACGTGAGATTAATTTGGTTTTCAAGCTACTTTTGAGCAAAAAAAAACAGTATTTTGTACTAAAAAGGTACGACAATTTATTGCAATTTGAAAAACAAAAAACATTTTTCAAAAATTTAGATTTTCAGCAGCAGTATAAAAATACATTTTGAAAACAATTCGGAAGATAAATTTGTTAACAAACAAAAAACGTAAGGCACATAATTATTCATTGTGTTGCATATTTTGCTAGACCAAACGATCTGCCGTGTGGTGAGCTAATGCTCCCACACTTTTTGTCCCCAAGGAATGTTTGCCTAAAGTCTTTGTGGATCCATCAAGCCAATAATCAACGCCAACTGCAAAATGTTGGGAGAAATAATAAGAATTAACAAACAACGAAATTGACTTGTTCTTTTAAACAGAAATTATATCGCTTCTTTTATTAGTTTATATAGTTATTAAACAAATCGTAGACAGCATTTAAGGAAATTGCTTGTTTTTTTTTTAACAATAACTTTTTTATTTGTTTCTTGTTTAAGTATGCTTTTGTATGTGCACTTGACACATTGGCGAAATGCGAATATGGTAATAAAAATTATTCAGAGTTCGCTGTGAAGCTTTTTACAAAAGCAACTCAATTATTGTTTAACAATTTTTGTGTGTGTTTCACTTAACTTAAAAACTACATGACGAAATTATACATTTTTTATATCCATAGATTAGAAGAGGGAGGAGCTGCTACTAAATTGCAGAGAAATTTTGTGTTTCCCATATGGATACAGCATTTTTAAAACAATAAAAAATATAAAATAAATGTAAAAGTTATTATAAATGAAATTAACAAAAAAGTGATTCCAAATGAATAAAACTGAATGGCTCATCAAATGCATTTCTAGAATAAAGTTCATGTTAGTGTAGCTGCTGCTGTTGCTGATGTCGTGGATGATCAAATAAATCCTCCGGCAATGCTATATATTATTGAAGTTCAAAATAGATAGCAATAAATTCATATCAAAAAGCAGAAAGAAATACAAAAAGAGAGATAGAGAAAATACAAGTAAATTTTTCATTTACATCTCTGTGAACAATAAGTTTTGTAAATTCATAAGGATAGTTGAACAGGTACCAACAATAATGGTACCTATTTACACAAATGCAATATGACATGGTCAGCCAAATATTATTTTAAACAGCATTTTCTTTCATTAACACTTTTTTGTTAATTTTTTTTAACACATGGTGTTGGTTAAGATATTTTGTTTATTTTTAGTTGATGGGGGAGTTTTGATGTTCACTTGATATAGAAACGTTTATTTACTTTTGTAAACTTTTTCAGTCATGTCATCAAAGCCGGAGTCTTGGATGTTCAACATCAAGCTGTCAGCCGAGAGGTAGACCTTATTCTGTGAGCTGGCAATCTGAAGGAAGATGAAGAATATTTGTTAATGAGAGAGAAGAAAATAATAGTAAACGTTAGTTTGCTTACGGTTCTAGCTATGCTTTGAGCAGCACGGATTTTACGCAATTTCAAGTAGGCGGGATTCTGTTTAACAGCCAGACCTAAGTAAACTTTGCAGTTAAGAAAACCATGTTTTGTTTTTGGCAGATATTTGGGGGAATATTTGGGATAATATGTAAATCGGATTATGGTAAATTTAGATTCAAGAATTTGAACTATATAATATCAGATTTAAAAAATAATGCGTTTTTTGGTTAGCAGAATTTAAAATACAAATATATGTCGGTAAATCCTAAGTAAACGATGGGAATGAAAAACTACAGCTAAACCACAACATAGATATGTACTGATAATCTAAACGTTGGGAAATAGAGTGAGATTGGTTCAAAATTTTGACAAAATTGTTGCTTTGGCTTGCCCAAACGTTGACCTGCATTAAAAAATTATGTATGGAAGGTTTCTGTGGGAGGGTCCGAGTTTTCAAATTTTCACACATTTAGAGGAAAATCGGGAGAGACCGTAAGGTAAAGATCTATTCGGGAGAAATAAAAATACCAATTGGAAAATATTTCCAACATTCCAAACTTCTGAAATTGGCTGTATCGTTATAAGAAATCCACAGAAATGCTGTATTTTAGTAAGGGCGTTGCGTCTCCACTTTAGACCCAAAATGACGTGCTGTCGGAAGCCGTTGCTGTACCGAAATATTTGATTTTTTTACTATTCCTGACGGCAATCGATACATCAATTTGTGCAAAATTTCTAAACAAGCAGGCTATGAATATCCCCACCTTACGACACTTGAAATAAAATAATAATTTTTTGGACCTTCAAGTGTGTCTGTCCTTCGTCGTGAGGAACGCTAAAGTCCTAGGGTAGTAAATTGTGAAGAATTTTTACAGTTAAAGAAATATAATACAATTATTTAAATTTTTAAAGATATGTGGAGATTTGTAGCAAGTATCTCTACATTTGATATCGCCAACTGTCCTACAAATCCTAAATTCTTGGGAAAATATTGAATCTAAATTTACCATACCCACCAAGTTTAATAAATATATAAGTGTTTTGAAAAGGATATCATTTTGGCGGCTTCAGCTTCACCCGCAGCTTGAACAATCTTTTGTTGTTTCTCTTGTTTAGCGCGTTCAACAAAGAACACAGCACGTTGGGCTTCTTGTTGGGCAACCTGTTTGGCTTCAACAGCGGCGGTATATTCCTTTCCAAAACTCAATTCTGTTAAGGAAACATCATCCAAAATGATGTTGAAATCGCGGGCACGTTCCACCAATTCTTTGCGAATTAAAAGGGAAACCTAAACGTAAATTTAAAAATGAAGATTATTCTCTGTATGGACATCCAACATTTACAACTTACTTGAGCACGCTGTGTAATCAATTGGGATGCATTGAATTTGGCTACGACACCCTTCAAAACTTCATTACAGATGGAGGGCAAAACCTTCTCATCATAATCCAAACCCAATTGACGATGAACTGTGGGAAGACGAGTCGAATCGGGACGTGAAAGGACGATGTATCGATATTTAAAAACAAGTAAGCAAAGGCTACAGCCGAGCGGGGCCGACCGTTGAATACCCTACAACACTATAATAAACCATACAGTTTATATAGGCGAGATACTCGAAAGAATTCCACAAGATATTGTGACAAATAATAAAAGAAAACCATCAGGTTCCGTTCTCTAATTTTCGAATAATAGCAACTTAAACTAATATGCTCATTTCCAATTTATTGGTAGATGTTGCACATAAATGGTCTTCCTAGATCTGGAACCAATATTTCCCAAAGACCTATAATCTCTCAGAAGTGGCAAAAGATTAACATTTATTATTGGTTTTTGACTGAAACGCATCTATATGAGATACAGACATTTGACTATATTCTTCAACGAAATCAGCGTTAACGAAATAGTCAGAAGTGCGTCTTTCCTGTATTTATGAATTCTCCAAAAAGTCACTGGAATGGACATTTTCGTATTTTGTCTACAAAAGTTGGCAAACTATTTCACACATTGAATATTTCTGGATGGTCATACAAAACTGCTTGGTTTTTGTAATGTCCGGTAACCCCCATTCAAATGTGCGTGAGGATCGGGCGATAATTACGACCTGCAGACAATTTTGCAGTTTTTTGATCCATTTCAACCCCTAAATATATGGCAATCATCTCCAAAAAGAGTAGGCTTCTATTCTGACCCTCATCTTATCTCCATGCAAAATTTCGTAAGGATCGGGCCATAAATGCGATCTGTATATGATATCCTGATATCCTAACTACTTAGTTTTGTTAGCTGTAGAAATATTACCAAATGTTTAATTCAAAATGAAAATATGCCAAAAATATGACAAAATGGAAAAAATATGAGAAAATTTTACAAATCAATATTTTCATCTTTAGAGAGATATTTTTATGCGATTTTTTAGAAGTTTTTTCTTTCCTGCCAAGAGGCCATTCTAAATTAATGAGAACTGTCAAAATCAGTTCAGCCGTTCTCGACATATAAGAGATTTTTCAAGCATATCTTCTTTGATAAACGTATATATCGCACATATATCCGTTTTGTTGGATGTTAACATCAATGTAAGGATTTAAAATATTCGCGGTTTAATGAAAATTTTTGAATTTTTTCAACACAAAAGATATGGTCTATTTTACCCGCTAAATATTATCCGATGACCACCCAAATTAGTAGGCTTCTTCCTCGCCCTAAACTCTAGCTACATGCGTCGATTGGTCTATAATTGCGACCTGTATAGCTACTGCAAAATCCGACATTTTTTCAGTATTTGGTCCATTTCAACCCCTAAACATTTGACGATCATCTCCAAAAGAAATAGACTTCTATTCTGACCCTAACCCCAGCTTCGTGCAAAATTTCGTAAGGATCGGGCCATAATTGCGACCTGTAGCGTGATTACAAATTAACATGGACAGACGGACGGACGGACATACATAGCTAGATCGACTCAGCTCGGCGAGCTAGGAAGATCCATATATACTTTCCTATATGGGAAACCAATATTTCGAGGTGTTACATAATTTTTGGGCCAATCAAACTTATAATAGCCCCAACACATAGTGTTGTAGGATATAATGACACTTATGGGATAGGAACTACAAATTAATTTGAGATTGTGTTCTAAAATAAATTTTGCATTTGGTGTACCAAATCGATATTCAAATCATAAACGATTATAACCAATTTCAGTAGGACTAATCCTAGGGTCAAACAAATGATCTCTTTTCTTGGAATTTGTATTAACTTAATTTATATATATGACTAGATTCGCTTCAGTGCTTTTAAAAATTTTATATACAAATACTTGTGGTTCTTAGATAAAAATAAAACGAATTCAAGAATTTAAACCAGTAAGGAAATTTCAAAAGTCGGGCGGGTCTATATGATATACTACACCACTATGCATATTTAGTAGAGCTCCCGTAACCAAAGAATTAATCTCTAGTAGATCATACCACTTATCAACATTTGGCTTTAGAGCTGTTATAGTTTGCTTAGAGTGCATGATATCACTTGGAGAAGGATTACATTAAAAAATATATATCGCCGAGCTGCACAAAATAAAAACGTACATTACCATTATTTCTATATGGGAGCTATAGCTATATATAAAACGATTTTATCCGAATTCCATGTACTTGCTTCTAGGCTGAATTCGGCCGAATGTACCAAAATTCAGGACTTTGGACTGATATTGGTCATTTGGTGTACATTTAACCAGAAATCGGTTGAATATATATTTTGGACCTTTATCCAAATCTGAACCGATCTTGATAAAATTTGGCAGATTTATTTCTAGGCTGTATCTGATAACTGGTACCGAATATCCTTGTTGTTGAATGCATATTACGAATGTGAAGGACTTAAACACCAAATCACATGAAACATATCTATATATATAAGCTATAGCTATATCTGAACCGATTCTCACCAAATTTAATATACTTGCTTCTAGACTGAATTCGGTCGGATATGCCAAAATTCGGGTCATTTGGACTGATTTTGGCTATATAGTGCACAATAAACCCGAAATCGGTTGAGGATATACATGGGAGCTATATCCAAATCTGAACCGATCTTGACAAAACTTGATACACTTATGTCAGAGCTGTATCTGATACCAAATATCATTGTTGTGGAATGCATATCACACTTGTGAGGGACTTTAAACACCAAATCGGATAAACATATAAATGGAAGCTATATCTGAACAGATATAGCTATAGATCCTGTTCTACTCCTACACAATATGCTTAATTTAGTGTAATTTACTTTTTTTTCGTTCACGTCTTGTACGCATTCCAAATCAACCTCTTTCTAACTAAATTTCAACATTCCACCTTTATTCATTCATCCAAAACCAAATTTTTCCAAATTTTGTACCACATAGAAAATTTCTTGCACTTAGTACACATTTCAAAAACCATCTTACTACTTCCAACAGTTGACTCTTATACAAAATTTCAAGATTTTATCTCTATCCGTTCACATAATTCTAACATCCACCAAATGTAGTGTATTTTAGTAATTTTGGTGCACATATTGTTCGAGTTTCCAAAAACCCCCTTGGTTGGTATGGCCTACACAACACAAAAAACCCTCATTAACAACTTCAGATTTCCAACTCTCTTCCTTCTCGAAATACCATGCTCATACCATTTATTACTTTTTTAGAACACATTTTCAAAACCACCTCAAAATCTCAATGCAATAAACTCACAGTGGCTCTAATGCCAAACTTCAGATTTCGAACACTATCCGTTCACCCAAAATCAAATTTAGTACCTCTTAGTACTTTTCGTACACTTTTGGCAGGTATTTACAAAACCACTTCATTATTTCAACCCCAGCAGTGGATCCAATACCAACATTTCAAAATTATTATTTGAGTTTCCAAAAAACCTTTGGTTCGTCTATCCTACACAGCATAAGAGATCCTCATACCAAATTTCAGTAGTACACTTTTCAAAAAAAAACACCTCCAAATCTCGACCTTACTTCATAAAAATGGAGCTTAATATTAAATTTAAGATTTCCAAATATATCCCTTCCCCAAATACCAAAAATTTCGGTGATATTTAGTGCTTTTCGTATTTTTTTTTTTTTGGTAATAATCACGATCAAATCTTAGCCCCACACACTTACAGTGATCCCAATATAAAAATTTCAAAATTCCAGCTCCATCTATCAACACTATTTTTTCCAAATTTATTACCATTTAGTAAATTTCTTACAATTAATACATATTTCCAAACCTCCTCCCCCTAATTCCTTAAGTAAATCCTTATTCCAAATGCCAAGATTTTAGCTCTATTCGTTCACCAAATACCAAATGGTGCTTTTTAGAACTTTTAGTACATTACAGCTTTTCCAAAAAAACCTTTGGTACATCTTTCCATCCTCAGCGACCGTCATTTGAAATTTCGGAATTTTAGATATATCCGTATGACCAATAAAATAGATTCCACTTTAATTAGCTTTTAATAGGTTTAGTACACTTTAAATTACCTTATCTCATTCCTACAAACCAGCATTGACCTACAAGCTAAATGTCAAGATTCCAGCTTCCGCCATTTCGCCTGTGCGTTGATGAATCATCCCATACTCGTTTATATATAAACCATCGAAGTGTAAGGGGCCTTGTCCGCCTTATACATTTTTTTTATTTGACTTTGTCCTCTATACGGAAATGAAGAGGGGGACCTGCACAGTATTTTTCTGTCATAGACTTTAGGACTCATTACGAAATTTGAAACATTCCAGTGAATAATGTCGTTTAAATCATCAAATACCGAATATAGATATATAAATACCTGGACCTGCATATACAAATTGTATTAGCCATTACGAACTTCGAATTACAAATTTCCGGTGGAAAGTGTAGCACAAATCATCAAAATACCACATAACTCGTGGTACATATATGTGGGGTCTATGACAAAACGCGGACCGAATCTGAGTAAAAATTTATCAACCTAAAGCCAGAGAGACGGACGTACATTGCTAAAACGACATAGATGTCTATGCTGATCAATCTGCTTTGTGGGGTATACAATTTATATTCCGAGGTGTTACAAACGGAATGAAAAACTTAATATACCCTCCATACTACTCCTTACAAACGGAATGATAAACTTAATATACCCTCCATACTATTGTATAGGGTGGTACTATAGAGTTTGGACCATCATATTGTGTACTTACCACGCTTTATACGAGACGAAGTATATACTCTACTCCGCGCGAACCCACCAGACCGATGGATGATCGAACATGGTTAGGTCGATCCCAAATGTACCGAAGCGAATTTCTTCTAAAGAAATATAGGGTCCAAAAGGACCCTATACACGTTTGGGCTTGAGTTAAAAAATGTTTAATACTGGACGATGAGTGTTTCCCTCATTCCTAACAGGCGCAGTTGACGTGAGATTAATTTGGTTTTCAAGCTACTTTTGAGCAAAAAAAAACAGTATTTTGTACTAAAAAGGTACGACAATTTATTGCAATTTGAAAAACAAAAAACATTTTTCAAAAATTTAGATTTTCAGCAGCAGTATAAAAATACATTTTGAAAACAATTCGGAAGATAAATTTGTTAACAAACAAAAAACGTAAGGCACATAATTATTCATTGTGTTGCATATTTTGCTAGACCAAACGATCTGCCGTGTGGTGAGCTAGTGCTCCCACACTTTTTGTCCCCAAGGAATGTTTGCCTAAAGTCTTTGTGGATCCATCAAGCCAATAATCAACGCCAACTGCAAAATGTTGGGAGAAATAATAAGAATTAACAAACAACGAAATTGACATGTTCTTTTAAACAGAAATTATATCGCTTTTTTATTAGTTTATATAGTTATTAAACAAATCGTAGACAGCATTTAAGGAAATTTCTTGTATTTTTTTTAACAATAACTTTTTTATTTGTTTCTTGTTTAAGTATGCTTTTGTATGTGCACTTGACACATTGGCGAAATGCGAATATGGTAATAAAAATTATTCAGAGTTCGCTGTGAAGCTTTTTACAAAAGCAACTCAATTATTGTTTAACAATTTTTGTGTGTGTTTCACTTAACTTAAAAACTACATGACGAAATTATACATTTTTTATATCCATAGATTAGAAGAGGGAGGAGCTGCTACTAAATTGCAGAGAAATTTTGTGTTTCCCATATGGATACAGCATTTTTAAAACAATAAAAAATATAAAATAAATGTAAAAGTTATTATAAATGAAATTAACAAAAAAGTGATTCCAAATGAATAAAACTGAATGGCTCATCAAATGCATTTCTAGAATAAAGTTCATGTTAGTGTAGCTGCTGCTGTTGCTGATGTCGTGGATGATCAAATAAATCCTCCGGCAATGCTATATATTATTGAAGTTCAAAATAGATAGCAATAAATTCATATCAAAAAGCAGAAAGAAATACAAAAAGAGAGATAGAGAAAATACAAGTAAATTTTTCATTTACATCTCTGTGAACAATAAGTTTTGTAAATTCATAAGGATAGTTGAACAGGTACCAACAATAATGGTACCTATTTACACAAATGCAATATGACATGGTCAGCCAAATATTATTTTAAACAGCATTTTCTTTCATTAACACTTTTTTGTTAATTTTTTTTAACACATGGTGTTGGTTAAGATATTTTGTTTATTTTTAGTTGATGGGGGAGTTTTGATGTTCACTTGATATAGAAACGTTTATTTACTTTTGTAAACTTTTTCAGTCATGTCATCAAAGCCGGAGTCTTGGATGTTCAACATCAAGCTGTCAGCCGAGAGGTAGACCTTATTCTGTGAGCTGGCAATCTGAAGGAAGATGAAGAATATTTGTTAATGAGAGAGAAGAAAATAATAGTAAACGTTAGTTTGCTTACGGTTCTAGCTATGCTTTGAGCAGCACGGATTTTACGCAATTTCAAGTAGGCGGGATTCTGTTTAACAGCCAGACCTAAGTAAACTTTGCAGTTAAGAAAACCATGTTTTGTTTTTGGCAGATATTTGGGGGAATATTTGGGATAATATGTAAATCGGATTATGGTAAATTTAGATTCAAGAATTTGAACTATATAATATCAGATTTAAAAAATAATGCGTTTTTTGGTTAGCAGAATTTAAAATACAAATATATGTCGGTAAATCCTAAGTAAACGATGGGAATGAAAAACTACAGCTAAACCACAACATAGATATGTACTGATAATCTAAACGTTGGGAAATAGAGTGAGATTGGTTCAAAATTTTGACAAAATTGTTGCTTTGGCTTGCCCAAACGTTGACCTGCATTAAAAAATTATGTATGGAAGGTTTCTGTGGGAGGGTCCGAGTTTTCAAATTTTCACACATTTAGAGGAAAATCGGGAGAGACCGTAAGGTAAAGATCTATTCGGGAGAAATAAAAATACCAATTGGAAAATATTTCCAACATTCCAAACTTCTGAAATTGGCTGTATCGTTATAAGAAATCCACAGAAATGCTGTATTTTAGTAAGGGCGTTGCGTCTCCACTTTAGACCCAAAATGACGTGCTGTCGGAAGCCGTTGCTGTACCGAAATATTTGATTTTTTTACTATTCCTGACGGCAATCGATACATCAATTTGTGCAAAATTTCTAAACAAGCAGGCTATGAATATCCCCACCTTACGACACTTGAAATAAAATAATAATTTTTTGGACCTTCAAGTGTGTCTGTCCTTCGTCGTGAGGAACGCTAAAGTCCTAGGGTAGTAAATTGTGAAGAATTTTTACAGTTAAAGAAATATAATACAATTATTTAAATTTTTAAAGATATGTGGAGATTTGTAGCAAGTATCTCTACATTTGATATCGCCAACTGTCCTACAAATCCTAAATTCTTGGGAAAATATTGAATCTAAATTTACCATACCCACCAAGTTTAATAAATATATAAGTGTTTTGAAAAGGATATCATTTTGGCGGCTTCAGCTTCACCCTCAGCTTGAACAATCTTTTGTTGTTTCTCTTGTTTAGCGCGTTCAACAAAGAACACAGCACGTTGGGCTTCTTGTTGGGCAACCTGTTTGGCTTCAACAGCGGCGGTATATTCCTTGCCAAAACTCAATTCTGTTAAGGAAACATCATCCAAAATGATGTTGAAATCGCGGGCACGTTCCACCAATTCTTTGCGAATTAAAAGGGAAACCTAAACGTAAATTTAAAAATGAAGATTATTCTCTGTATGGACATCCAACATTTACAACTTACTTGAGCACGCTGTGTAATCAATTGGGATGCATTGAATTTGGCTACGACACCCTTCAAAACTTCATTACAGATGGAGGGCAAAACCTTCTCATCATAATCCAAACCCAATTGACGATGAACTGTGGGAAGACGAGTCGAATCGGGACGTGAAAGGACACGCAATGAAATGTTCACCATTTGCAAATCCTTTGAGCCAGTGGGTGAGGAGATTTTACGGGGGCGAGAACGGATGTCATAGATAATGGGATATTGGAACCATGGAATGCGGAAATGTAAACCTTCAGAATAGATATCATTTTGAATGCCACCAAGTCTGCTGAAGATAATGGCACGGTGACCACCATCAACTGGAATAAAAGTAAAAAACAAACATATATACAATGTTAGTTAAACTCACTATCAAGTAATAGAATACATCAACTACCAAAGCGGCAATTGATACATGGGTTTAAAGGTTATGCAACCGGTCTAATGTCTAAACGAATTAAAACATGACATTTCTTGACAGAATTGTTGCAAAAGCTATTGATTATATAGGTCATTTAGTAATTTTGAATGCTATTTAGTTACACTCTTTTAATAATTCTCACAATTTTATTGCTTCGCAACATCACGTTGTTATTATGAAATTTACCGACAAGACAATTATCGGTAACATCTTTGCATGCACTCTCACACACGACGTTTTGAGGTTAGGTTATTTCACAATAATGTTTTCCAGATTGTCTCGTTATTCAAACACTTTTCTAGAACTATGGTCACGGTTTTGAAAACTCACCGGTATACAACGATTGATTGACACCATAGGCAGCAGCTCCGACAGCGGCCAAAAGTTTAAGACCGGTGGTCAAGCCTGGTGGACCACCTTTGCCGAATTTACCAGCCAAATCATTCAATTTGCTTTGAGCCATTCCTAAACATAACACAAACACAGAGAAACAGAAACACTTTTTAAGGGAATATTTTTAATATATTTAATAAATAATTATTTACTTTATTCTTAAAATAAATGCAATCCTCTGCGAGATATTAATGAAAGAAACCCCGATTAAACACACTCGTCGACCGAAATGAATGACAATTAATACGATTATTTTGCTAATCGTCGGTAGTGGGAAATCAGTAATCGATAACCTTCAAATATTATTCTGTTATCGATATGAACATTTTATCACTAAGAATAAGGTAAGATATGGTTTACACGTAGCCATATATTTTGATTCATTAATCCATATTCTCATCGGCAATTGAACAATTTTGTTGACTCTTAAAATCATAGTTTTTGAATGAAATACAATTTTAGGGCCTCTGAATATGTGTGAAAATAATTACATTTGAAAAATACAACGCTGAAGCTAGAGTCTTGTAATTTGTTAATGTGGGAATACATAAAGCGCTTGTCTAGTTGGCTTAAGTCATCGGCTGGCTTCTTCGTATATGAACAAAGGAGTTTTAGGTTGACTTAGTTCGATTTTGACCCTAGCCTCCTTTGTTCATATCCGAAGAAGCCATCCATGACTTAAGCCAACCAGATAAGCGCTTTATGTATTCCCACATTAACAAATGAAACAAGTTCTTTTTCGTCTTAAAAAGCAAAAGTATACATAGTCTACGCAAAAGCTGTACATATGAATTTCATTAGAATTTGAAATTTTTTAAAAAATTGTTTATTATTCACTACAATACATACACCTACAAAAACGTTTATGACATTACAATTTTACAATTTTCCTATTTACAAGAAACCATGGCACAATAAAAAGGTAAGGTAGGATTATAATTTTTTCTAAGTGTACCCGACTCCTGCCAATTTTGTGTATGTATTTATTGTATTGAAAAATAGAAACAAAAAATTTTTTAAAATCAATGATTGGAAGACGTGTACATTGCGGGACGCGGATTAAACCTATTCGCCAGTTTTACTATGTAATTGAAAGATCGAACTATTTATATCATATTTTTGAAAGAAAATCCAGCCATTTCATTCATTTTTCGCGCCGTTTACTGATTTTAGAAAAGAGGAAAAATTTTGAATAAATGAAAACAATTTGTTTGCATGCAAATTTGACAGGAAGCGGGCATAGCCTCAGGGTTGTATTTCTGTAGTTTTTCAAAGCTGTTCTACCTCCTTATGAAGACAAGCAATCATATGAATACATTTTTTTCTTTTTGTGGTGTTGTAATGTTATAACTTGTACACAGTTTTTGTAAGTGTATGTATTGTACTGAATAATAGCGGTCATAAAATTCGACGTAGGGTACACAAATGTTCCTAAATATATATACATACATAAAGTATTCTACATTTTGCAATTTTAGGAAACATGAAATATACGAATATATTATGTAACGTGGTGTCGATGTTTCTCAACCGGAAAAATGCTTCCGAACCATCGCCTTTGGCGTTTTCTGAAAATAGTTTCTTTGTATGAATACGGCAGGCAAGTTTAATAGAGAACGATAAAAATTGAGCCCCGTAAGCTCGGGTAATATTAATAGGGGCTAACATGCAACACAATTCTGAAAATGTTAAAATTCAGTTGAAATTTGAATTCAATATGATCTTAATAGTGTAAAAAATTCAGAGACGTTCTTTTTTCACGATTTAGCTTTAGTTAAAGTATTACGAAAAAATGCTAACTAATATTGATTGGCAAACAAGCAAATTCATAATAGCATTTTGTCTTTGGAAAAAGCAATATATCGACAAAAACAGTATGTGATGAATAAGTTCAGTCATGTAAAGTGTTTTACATATTACCGTCGAAAATATTAATTTTTCACAAGAAAAACACAAAAACAAACTTATATGAGAGTTAGCCAATTACATCGGTCGTGAAAAATTCAAATTTACCCTCCACCATACTATGGAGGGTATATTATCTTTGTCATTCCGTTTGTAACTCCTCGAAATACTCATGTCAGACATAACAAAGTATATATATTCTTGATCAGCGTAAAATTCTATGTCGATTTAGCGATGTCAGTCTGTCCGTCTGTCTGTCTGTTGTAATCACGCTATCTTTCGAACGAATTGAGATACAATGCTAAAATTTTGCACACAGGTTTATTTTTACAGTAGGCAGGTTAAGTTCGTAAATGGTCCATGTAGGTCCACGTTTTCATATAGCCCCCATATAACGGTATCTCCCGATATTCGGTATTTTGATGATTTTAGCGACATTATTCACCGGAATAGTTTCAAATTTAGAATTTGAGGTTTGAAATAGATACTACAGCCTAAGAAGGAAATTGTCTGTTCAGGTCCACGTCTTCGTATAGCCCCCATATAACGGTACCTCCCTATATTCGGTATTTTGGTTATTTTAGCGTCTTTATTCACCAAAATTTTTTCAAATTACGCATTTAGAGTTCGTAATGGAAACTCCAGTCTGTGACAGTATAGGCCCCATATACCTGTACCTCCCTATATTCGGTATTTTGACGAGTTTAGGTACAATACTCACCGAAGTTGTTTGAAATGTCGTATTTGAAGTTCGTAATGGATGCTACAGAATATGACAAAAAATTGTCTACGCAGGTTCAGGTCTTCGCACAGCTCCGATATAACGGTACCTCCCTATATTCTATACTTTGATGATTTTAGAGATTTATTCGCGTTTATTTCAAGTTCCGAATTTGAATTTGGTAATGACTCATGACAAATAATGCCTGTGTGGGTCCACGTCGTATAGGCACCAATATAACGGCAATATTCGGTATTTTTAAAATTTTACCAACATTTTTTCAGGATTTTATTTCCAAATTCGTTCCAAATGGTGGAGGGTATTCAAAGTTCGGCCCGGCCGAACTTACTGCTTTTTTACTTGTTGGGTAATACGAAAGTACAAAACATTTAGCCATAATGGGAAAGTTCCATGGTAGAAGAATATATGTAGACGCATCGACACAGCTGCTGGGACAATGAACTGTCAAACCAATTTTGGAATTGAAAATGTTGAATGAAAAAATATTTGAATTTGTAAAAAATGTTGAAAAACCTCCGAATGTCGTCGTGTAAGAAAACATATAAAAATCTACTTATATTTGAAAAAACATTAAACAATTTTTGACTCAATGTCCCCAAGCGTTGATGCGTCTACCTATATTTTTCTACCGTAGGGAGTTGAATATTTGTATGCGCTACGTCGGATTTTAGGTAATGCCGTTATATTGGCTTAATTAGACCAAGCAACTGGTTGTACAACTTGGAGAGGTTGTATTCAAGATGGTATCGTTTGTGGCCCGATTGTACGAAGTTGTGTTTCGGTTGTACAAAAAATCAAAATTTTTTGATATTTGGCATGTTGTACCAACCGATTGTAATGTTGGTGGACATGTCGCATACAATTTCATTATGTGTTTATTTTCAAAGAGGCAACACCATTTTTTCGCACAGCAAAACAACAAGAAATCCAATCAAATGTGTGATTTCAATGAAAATAAAAAAAATATATATAAAACCAAATTTTAAAGATTAATAATAAATAAAGGCTATTAAGTAAATTATAGAGCACGAAATTATTTTCGGTGTCATCTTAACTCAAATGAGGTTGTATACAAAGTTGTATCGTTTGTATCTGAAGCATACAACTTAACAACCCTCCAGGTTGTACCAACGGTTGTATCGTGTGTGGCTTGCATAAACATTATTAGTTTTGTGAACTAGTAATCATAGTCGATTATATGATTGTTTTGACGCCGTTGTCTGTTTTTTAAGTGTTGGAAAGTGATAAAATAAACAGATGACAGCTAATTCCAATGAATGGCAATGCCAGAAATAAAAATAAGCTGTTATTAACTCTATATATATATATATATATATATATAAAAGAAAGTTGTGTTAGTTACTACGCTTATAACTTAAGAACCGCTGGACTTATTTTAACGATTCACACAAATTCTGAATTTTCTCCTCTCCGAAAAGGATAGTATCCAAAAAAATGGCTTAAAAATGTGATATATTAACATTTTCATTTTGACTTTTGAAACGTGCAATAGTAATGTTTTATTTTGCATGATTTTTTCCATTTTGACTTAATTTTTTCTAATGTACATTTGTAGTGTTTTTATACCCTACAACACTATGTGTTGGGGGTATTATAAGTTTGATTGGGCCAGGATTTATGTAACACCTCGAAATATTGATTTCCCATATAGGAAAGTATATATGGATCTTCCTAGCTCGCCGAGCTGAGTCGATCTAGCTATGTATGTCCGTCCGTCCGTCTGTCCGTCTGTCCGTCTGTCCGTCTGTCCATGTTAATTTGTAATCACTCTACAGGTCGCAATTATGGTCCGATCTTCACGAAATTTAGAATGTAGGTGGGGCTTGAACCAGAATAGAACCCTATTGCTTTTGGAGATGATCGCTAAATGTTTAGGGGTTGAAATGGACCAAATACTGAAAAAATGTCGGATTTTGCAGTAGCTATACAGGTCGCAATTATGGACCAATCGACGCGGAATTTCGCATGTAGCTGGAGTTTAGGGAGGGGAAGAAGCCTACCAATTTGGGTGGGCATCGGATAATATTTAGCGGGTAAAATAGACCATATCTTTTGTGTTGAAAAATTCAAAAATTTTCATTAAACCGTGAATATTTTAAATCCCGGCGAAATCACAAAACCATCACAAGGTTACTTCTGACCTTTACATTGATGTTAACATCCAACAAATCGGATATATAGCAAAATATGTGCGATATATATGTCTATCAAAGAAGATATGCTTGAAAAATCTCTTATATGTCGAGAACGGCTGAACTGATTTCGACAGTTCTCATTAATTCAGAATGGCCTCTTGGCAGGAAAGAAACAACGTCTAAAAAATCGCATAAAAATATCTCTCTAAAGATGAAAATATTGATTTTGTAAAATGTTCTCATATTTTTTTCAATTTTGTCACATTTTTGGCATATTTTCATTTTGAATTAAATATTTGGTAATATTTCTACAGCTAACAAAACTAAGTAGTTAGGATATCAGGATATCATATACAGATCGCATTTATGGCCCGATCCTAACGAAATTTTGCAGGGGGATCAGATGAGGGTCAGAATAGAAGCCTACTCTTTTTTAAGATGATCGCCATATATTTAGGGGTTGAAATGGACCAAAAAAACTGCAAAAGTGTCAGCATGTCGTAATTATTGCACGATCCTCACGCACATTTGAATGGGGGTTACGGGCATTGCAAAAAGCCAAGTAGTTTTGGATGGCCATCCAAAAATATTCAATGTGTGACTTTTTGGAGAATTCAAAAATACAGGAAAGACGCACTTCTGACTATTTCGTTAACGCTGATTTCGCTGAAGAATATAGTCAAATGTCTGTATCTCATATAGATGCGTTTCAGTCAAAAACCAATAATAAATATAAATCTTTTGCCACTTATCAGAGATTATAGGTCTTTGGGAAATATTGGTTCCAGATCTAGGAAGACCATTTAAGTGCAACATCTACCAATAAATTGGAAATGAGCAAATTAGTTTAAGTTGCTATTATTCGAAAATTAGAGAACCAAACCTGATGGTTTTCTTTTATTATTTGTCACAATATCTTGTGGTATTCTTTCGAGTATCTCGCCTGTATAAACTGCATCGTTTATTATAGTGTTGTAGGGTATTCAACGGTCGGCCCCGCTCGACTGTAGCCTTTGCTTACTTGTTTATATTTTATTTTTGAATTCGAATATTAATACCAATTTATTTAATTGACTTGATTTCTTGAGAACTGAAATTGATGGCGGGTTACATGAAAGTGTAGTACCGAATTATATGGTGGTGAAACGGAATAGATGATATCGAAATAATTTAATGCAGTCACACCAAAGTTAAAAGATAATTACTTTTTCAAAATCGCTAAAAAATCACGAGAAAAAGAGATCTCATTGCAAAAATTCTCAAATTGGGAAAAAATCGAAAAAAAAATTTCAATGGAATCGAATTTTAAAATAATAGTACATTCAATTGACAAACTTTGTAAGGATCTTTAAACATTTTCTGTAAAAAAATCAGCGAACAAGTTGAAGATTTTTTCAATTTGTTATTCTTTTTTTGTCAATTTTTTTCAATATGTATTATCATATTGAATTCAGTGGATTTTTTGTGAACAAAATAAAGAATAATTTTTTACTGTATACAATTTTTCACCAAAAAAAATAAATAAGTGCGAAATACGATGTTAACTGACATCTTCCTTTCAACTCCAGGGCCTACATCGTGGTTCAGCTGGAAGATGCGAACACATTTAAACAAACAAAAATGACCGAAAAAGCCTCATGTGACAAAAATCCGTCCAATGTGAGCTCAAAATGCAAAATGCTTTGGGAGTACAATCAGTAAAATACCAAATATAAAGGGTGCAAAATAGTAGAGCAAATGGGACTTTTAGTAAGAAAAGGATTTCTATCCTTCCAGAAACTCTTCCCAAACATTCAAGATACCTTAAATCGTTTTTGCAGGTCATGATATCGATCATAATTCACGGATAAGGGTACAACCCGATTTCATATTTATATAACCATCGTATGATTTAAGCTATTTTTGGGCTCTTGGCCAGTTTTTCCATTTCTTGGCCCTTATTTGGCATCTTTGTTTCTAAGGGGATAGAGAACCTCTTCGCATAAAATTTTAAATTTTCAGAGTAGGGCCCATATTGGTCTTGACCACATTCATCAATTGATTTGGCTAAAAAATTGTATTTATGCTACCCTGGAGTAGGGAACCATCACACAGATAATTGTCACATAGGAATTTATTTAAGTAAAGTCCCCACATTGGAGTATCCCCAAGTCCACTTTCACATCTAATGTGTGGTCTATTGAATTTGCAACCCCCAAGAGAATATTGGTTGGGATTGTAGATTTGGGATGTACCATGGTACAATGAAGAGAAGGTAGGTCAACTTTGAAAAAATTGCAAGTATAGAGGTCTACCTGTTTGGCTTGTAATGTCAGAATTAGTATCAAAACAATAAAAAATCAAACAACTTGTTGCATTTATTATGAATAAATAATTTCAAACCGCGAAAAATGAATGAAAGGTTAAAATTTCTTTTCAAAATCATGTTCTATATATCTCTTATGGTTTATTTCGCGACAAAAACTGTAGATTTTGTCGAGGTATACGTTGCAATAAGCATTTTGAAAACACCCAAATTTGAATATTTCCTGAACAAATACACACACATAAACAAATGAAGTTGACATATTAAGCCAAAAAAATAGAAATAAAAAAATAAAAAAATTGAAATCATATGGTAGTTCTGCCCTACCTTGAATTCATTGTACCATGGGATGTACATCTATATGAAATAAATTGTGAAAACATCAACAAATTACAAATATAAGAAAGTAGCACGGGACCGAATATTTGTTGAATCGTCATTGAATTATACTATGATGAAAAATATGTATTTTATGGGGTCTACTACGTACAATTTAAATGGCAAATAAAATAAATTCCCATCTTACGGTAATGGGTGTAAAATAGTAATTATATTTGACTATTCTGAAATCATTCTGCCGTCAATTATGAGGTGGATTAAACTATTTTTACTTATTTAAATCACGCGAAATTTTTTTCAGTTTGACATGCTATGTTGTACTGCTATATTTTTGATTTGGCCTCTATTTGTCATCTTGGATTATAAAGTGTAGAAGAAAGTTTTCAACGTAGGTCGATGTTTCGGAGTAGTGCCCGTATAAAGGTACTTCCTGATTTTACCATATTTCAAATGATTTGGCTAAAAATATGTATTTGGGGGATGAAACACAAGAATTTCAACATAAATACAAATTTTAGAATTTTCTCCAA
This sequence comes from Musca domestica, assembly GCF_030504385.1. Classification (NCBI taxonomy): domain Eukaryota; kingdom Metazoa; phylum Arthropoda; class Insecta; order Diptera; family Muscidae; genus Musca; species Musca domestica. Next base: position 1,052,354 of record NW_026712115.1, on the reverse strand, counting down.
GTAATAGTCCACCTTTTGGCGGACAAACAGACCGACATGGTTAGGGGGACTTATGAGGACTCTAATGCACAATCTAAGGTGCTAATGGGTTTAAAAAAGTAATTAACTTAGCTTCCTTCACTTTATATGAGATATGTGATAGTTTTTGGAAAATTTTGAAATTTATCTAAGATTTAGTGAAACGTAGTATTCCACTTCCTCTAGTACTGATAAAAATATTTGGGTGGAAACATTTATAGAAAATCGAACATTTCATTCAAAATTCGAACTTTTTGTGGGGGAGGTACCAGAAAAAGTTGGGCGATAAATTTCACATTCACATCAGATCATTGGTTGAGAGAAATATTTAGATATACCTGGTGTGGAATGCGTTGCTAGCTTCTTTCACAACTTATGAGATATTCCCTTTGTGGGACACGTGCCAGATAGGGTAGGCTGACATATATATTTCACCCCAGATTTTGTGTTAGATAAAATACTCAGATACGTGAAATTTGAGGAGAATCGGATGCTTATTTCGCCTTTTATGAGAGTTATAGCTATACGCCTAATGGGGGGAGGTACCTGATGGAGTGGCACGATATTGCCCATTTTCGTACCTGACCTGGCACTGATTAATATATTAGGATTTACAATGCTCACTTAAAATTGGGTGATCTTTTCTTGTTCGATAAAGAAAATAGTTTTAGTGAAAATTTTGACATTTTGTGGTGGAGGTACTAGAAGGAGTGGATCGATATTCCCATCTTTGAACTCGGTCTAAGTTTTATAATTGTATTACAATGTACAACATTCGAATAAAATCGGATACTTCCCTAGAGAATTTTCGTGCGCACCACTCACACCGCTATTTCGATGAGGCACACATGACTGAAGGTATAAAAAGGTGTAGTTGATCAGGTTACCTGTGACCATGTTCTGTTCAGCGAATTATTTAATTGAACTAGGCCGTTCTTAAATAAAAAAATGACTGAAATACAACCCTAAAGCTATGTCTCCATTTCTGTCAGAATTATTCCAAAGTTGTTTTCATTTATATAATATTTTTACGCATTTGAAATGGGTCAAAAAGCGCGAAAAAATATGATCTATAGCGTTTAATCTTTCAATACCATGTCAACACTGGTTTACATCTTTAATGTGCGTCCCGCAAGGCATGTATTCACAAAATTGGCGAAAGTCGGGACACTTAGAAAAAAATTGTAATCAGCAACAATTTTCCTATTTACAAGAAACCATGGCACAATAAAAAGGTAAGGTAGGATTATAATTTTTTCTAAGTGTACCCGACTCCTGCCAATTTTGTGTATGTATTTATTGTATTGAAAAATAGAAACAAAAAATTTTTTAAAATCAATGATTGGAAGACGTGTACATTGCGGGACGCGGATTAAACCTATTCGCCAGTTTTACTATGTAATTGAAAGATCGAACTATTTATATCATATTTTTGAAAGAAAATCCAGCCATTTCATTCATTTTTCGCGCCGTTTACTGATTTTAGAAAAGAGGAAAAATTTTGAATAAATGAAAACAATTTGTTTGCATGCAAATTTGACAGGAAGCGGGCATAGCCTCAGGGTTGTATTTCTGTAGTTTTTCAAAGCTGTTCTACCTCCTTATGAAGACAAGCAATCATATGAATACATTTTTTTCTTTTTGTGGTGTTGTAATGTTATAACTTGTACACAGTTTTTGTAAGTGTATGTATTGTACTGAATAATAGCGGTCATAAAATTCGACGTAGGGTACACAAATGTTCCTAAATATATATACATACATAAAGTATTCTACATTTTGCAATTTTAGGAAACATGAAATATACGAATATATTATGTAACGTGGTGTCGATGTTTCTCAACCGGAAAAATGCTTCCGAACCATCGCCTTTGGCGTTTTCTGAAAATAGTTTCTTTGTATGAATACGGCAGGCAAGTTTAATAGAGAACGATAAAAATTGAGCCCCGTAAGCTCGGGTAATATTAATAGGGGCTAACATGCAACACAATTCTGAAAATGTTAAAATTCAGTTGAAATTTGAATTCAATATGATCTTAATAGTGTAAAAAATTCAGAGACGTTCTTTTTTCACGATTTAGCTTTAGTTAAAGTATTACGAAAAAATGCTAACTAATATTGATTGGCAAACAAGCAAATTCATAATAGCATTTTGTCTTTGGAAAAAGCAATATATCGACAAAAACAGTATGTGATGAATAAGTTCAGTCATGTAAAGTGTTTTACATATTACCGTCGAAAATATTAATTTTTCACAAGAAAAACACATATACTTATATGAGAGTTAGCCAATTACATCGGTCGTGAAAAATTCAAATTTACCCTCCACCATACTATGGAGGGTATATTATCTTTGTCATTCCGTTTGTAACTCCTCGAAATACTCATGTCAGACATAACAAAGTATATATATTCTTGATCAGCGTAAAATTCTATGTCGATTTAGCGATGTCAGTCTGTCCGTCTGTCTGTCTGTTGTAATCACGCTATCTTTCGAACGAATTGAGATACAATGCTAAAATTTTGCACACAGGTTTATTTTTACAGTAGGCAGGTTAAGTTCGTAAATGGTCCATGTAGGTCCACGTTTTCATATAGCCCCCATATAACGGTATCTCCCGATATTCGGTATTTTGATGATTTTAGCGACATTATTCACCGGAATAGTTTCAAATTTAGAATTTGAGGTTTGAAATAGATACTACAGCCTAAGAAGGAAATTGTCTGTTCAGGTCCACGTCTTCGTATAGCCCCCATATAACGGTACCTCCCTATATTCGGTATTTTGGTTATTTTAGCGTCTTTATTCACCAAAATTTTTTCAAATTACGCATTTAGAGTTCGTAATGGAAACTCCAGTCTGTGACAGTATAGGCCCCATATACCTGTACCTCCCTATATTCGGTATTTTGACGAGTTTAGGTACAATACTCACCGAAGTTGTTTGAAATGTCGTATTTGAAGTTCGTAATGGATGCTACAGAATATGACAAAAAATTGTCTACGCAGGTTCAGGTCTTCGCACAGCTCCGATATAACGGTACCTCCCTATATTCTATACTTTGATGATTTTAGAGATTTATTCGCGTTTATTTCAAGTTCCGAATTTGAATTTGGTAATGACTCATGACAAATAATGCCTGTGTGGGTCCACGTCGTATAGGCACCAATATAACGGCAATATTCGGTATTTTTAAAATTTTACCAACATTTTTTCAGGATTTTATTTCCAAATTCGTTCCAAATGGTGGAGGGTATTCAAAGTTCGGCCCGGCCGAACTTACTGCTTTTTTACTTGTTGGGTAATACGAAAGTACAAAACATTTAGCCATAATGGGAAAGTTCCATGGTAGAAGAATATATGTAGACGCATCGACACAGCTGCTGGGACAATGAACTGTCAAACCAATTTTGGAATTGAAAATGTTGAATGAAAAAATATTTGAATTTGTAAAAAATGTTGAAAAACCTCCGAATGTCGTCGTGTAAGAAAACATATAAAAATCTACTTATATTTGAAAAAACATTAAACAATTTTTGACTCAATGTTCCCAAGCGTTGATGCGTCTACCTATATTTTTCTACCGTAGGGAGTTGAATATTTGTATGCGCTACGTCGGATTTTAGGTAATGCCGTTATATTGGCTTAATTAGACCAAGCAACTGGTTGTACAACTTGGAGAGGTTGTATTCAAGATGGTATCGTTTGTGGCCCGATTGTACGAAGTTGTGTTTCGGTTGTACAAAAAATCAAAATTTTTTGATATTTGGCATGTTGTACCAACCGATTGTAATGTTGGTGGACATGTCGCATACAATTTCATTATGTGTTTATTTTCAAAGAGGCAACACCATTTTTTCGCACAGCAAAACAACAAGAAATCCAATCAAATGTGTGATTTCAATGAAAATAAAAAAATATATATAAAACCAAATTTTAAAGATTAATAATAAATAAAGGCTATTAAGTAAATTATAGAGCACGAAATTATTTTCGGTGTCATCTTAACTCAAATGAGGTTGTATACAAAGTTGTATCGTTTGTATCTGAAGCATACAACTTAACAACCCTCCAGGTTGTACCAACGGTTGTATCGTGTGTGGCTTGCATAAACATTATTAGTTTTGTGAACTAGTAATCATAGTCGATTATATGATTGTTTTGACGCCGTTGTCTGTTTTTTAAGTGTTGGAAAGTGATAAAATAAACAGATGACAGCTAATTCCAATGAATGGCAATGCCAGAAATAAAAATAAGCTGTTATTAACTCTATATATATATATATATATATATATATATATATATATATAAAAGAAAGTTGTGTTAGTTACTACGCTTATAACTTAAGAACCGCTGGACTTATTTTAACGATTCACACAAATTCTGAATTTTCTCCTCTCCGAAAAGGATAGTATCCAAAAAAATGGCTTAAAAATGTGATATATTAACATTTTCATTTTGACTTTTGAAACGTGCAATAGTAATGTTTTATTTTGCATGATTTTTTCCATTTTGACTTAATTTTTTCTAATGTACATTTGTAGTGTTTTTATACCCTACAACACTATGTGTTGGGGGTATTATAAGTTTGATTGGGCCAGGATTTATGTAACACCTCGAAATATTGATTTCCCATATAGGAAAGTATATATGGATCTTCCTAGCTCGCCGAGCTGAGTCGATCTAGCTATGTATGTCCGTCCGTCCGTCTGTCCGTCTGTCCGTCTGTCCGTCTGTCCGTCTGTCCATGTTAATTTGTAATCACTCTACAGGTCGCAATTATGGTCCGATCTTCACGAAATTTAGAATGTAGGTGGGGCTTGAACCAGAATAGAACCCTATTGCTTTTGGAGATGATCGCTAAATGTTTAGGGGTTGAAATGGACCAAATACTGAAAAAATGTCGGATTTTGCAGTAGCTATACAGGTCGCAATTATGGACCAATCGACGCGGAATTTCGCATGTAGCTGGAGTTTAGGGAGGGGAAGAAGCCTACCAATTTGGGTGGGCATCGGATAATATTTAGCGGGTAAAATAGACCATATCTTTTGTGTTGAAAAATTCAAAAATTTTCATTAAACCGTGAATATTTTAAATCCCGGCGAAATCACAAAACCATCACAAGGTTACTTCTGACCTTTACATTGATGTTAACATCCAACAAATCGGATATATAGCAAAATATGTGCGATATATATGTCTATCAAAGAAGATATGCTTGAAAAATCTCTTATATGTCGAGAACGGCTGAACTGATTTCGACAGTTCTCATTAATTCAGAATGGCCTCTTGGCAGGAAAGAAACAACGTCTAAAAAATCGCATAAAAATATCTCTCTAAAGATGAAAATATTGATTTTGTAAAATGTTCTCATATTTTTTTCAATTTTGTCACATTTTTGGCATATTTTCATTTTGAATTAAATATTTGGTAATATTTCTACAGCTAACAAAACTAAGTAGTTAGGATATCAGGATATCATATACAGATCGCATTTATGGCCCGATCCTAACGAAATTTTGCAGGGGGATCAGATGAGGGTCAGAATAGAAGCCTACTCTTTTTTAAGATGATCGCCATATATTTAGGGGTTGAAATGGACCAAAAAAACTGCAAAAGTGTCAGCATGTCGTAATTATTGCACGATCCTCACGCACATTTGAATGGGGGTTACGGGCATTGCAAAAAGCCAAGTAGTTTTGGATGGCCATCCAAAAATATTCAATGTGTGACTTTTTGGAGAATTCAAAAATACAGGAAAGACGCACTTCTGACTATTTCGTTAACGCTGATTTCGCTGAAGAATATAGTCAAATGTCTGTATCTCATATAGATGCGTTTCAGTCAAAAACCAATAATAAATATAAATCTTTTGCCACTTATCAGAGATTATAGGTCTTTGGGAAATATTGGTTCCAGATCTAGGAAGACCATTTAAGTGCAACATCTACCAATAAATTGGAAATGAGCAAATTAGTTTAAGTTGCTATTATTCGAAAATTAGAGAACCAAACCTGATGGTTTTCTTTTATTATTTGTCACAATATCTTGTGGTATTCTTTCGAGTATCTCGCCTGTATAAACTGCATCGTTTATTATAGTGTTGTAGGGTATTCAACGGTCGGCCCCGCTCGACTGTAGCCTTTGCTTACTTGTTTATATTTTATTTTTGAATTCGAATATTAATACCAATTTATTTAATTGACTTGATTTCTTGAGAACTGAAATTGATGGCGGGTTACATGAAAGTGTAGTACCGAATTATATGGTGGTGAAACGGAATAGATGATATCGAAATAATTTAATGCAGTCACACCAAAGTTAAAAGATAATTACTTTTTCAAAATCGCTAAAAAATCACGAGAAAAAGAGATCTCATTGCAAAAATTCTCAAATTGGGAAAAAATCGAAAAAAAAATTTCAATGGAATCGAATTTTAAAATAATAGTACATTCAATTGACAAACTTTGTAAGGATCTTTAAACATTTTCTGTAAAAAAATCAGCGAACAAGTTGAAGATTTTTTCAATTTGTTATTCTTTTTTTGTCAATTTTTTTCAATATGTATTATCATATTGAATTCAGTGGATTTTTTGTGAACAAAATAAAGAATAATTTTTTACTGTATACAATTTTTCACCAAAAAAAATAAATAAGTGCGAAATACGATGTTAACTGACATCTTCCTTTCAACTCCAGGGCCTACATCGTGGTTCAGCTGGAAGATGCGAACACATTTAAACAAACAAAAATGACCGAAAAAGCCTCATGTGACAAAAATCCGTCCAATGTGAGCTCAAAATGCAAAATGCTTTGGGAGTACAATCAGTAAAATACCAAATATAAAGGGTGCAAAATAGTAGAGCAAATGGGACTTTTAGTAAGAAAAGGATTTCTATCCTTCCAGAAACTCTTCCCAAACATTCAAGATACCTTAAATCGTTTTTGCAGGTCATGATATCGATCATAATTCACGGATAAGGGTACAACCCGATTTCATATTTATATAACCATCGTATGATTTAAGCTATTTTTGGGCTCTTGGCCAGTTTTTCCATTTCTTGGCCCTTATTTGGCATCTTTGTTTCTAAGGGGATAGAGAACCTCTTCGCATAAAATTTTAAATTTTCAGAGTAGGGCCCATATTGGTCTTGACCACATTCATCAATTGATTTGGCTAAAAAATTGTATTTATGCTACCCTGGAGTAGGGAACCATCACACAGATAATTGTCACATAGGAATTTATTTAAGTAAAGTCCCCACATTGGAGTATCCCCAAGTCCACTTTCACATCTAATGTGTGGTCTATTGAATTTGCAACCCCCAAGAGAATATTGGTTGGGATTGTAGATTTGGGATGTACCATGGTACAATGAAGAGAAGGTAGGTCAACTTTGAAAAAATTGCAAGTATAGAGGTCTACCTGTTTGGCTTGTAATGTCAGAATTGGTATCAAAACAATAAAAAATCAAACAACTTGTTGCATTTATTATGAATAAATAATTTCAAACCGCGAAAAATGAATGAAAGGTTAAAATTTCTTTTCAAAATCATGTTCTATATATCTCTTATGGTTTATTTCGCGACAAAAACTGTAGATTTTGTCGAGGTATACGTTGCAATAAGCATTTTGAAAACACCCAAATTTGAATATTTCCTGAACAAATACACACACATAAACAAATGAAGTTGACATATTAAGCCAAAAAAATAGAAATAAAAAAATAAAAAAATTGAAATCATATGGTAGTTCTGCCCTACCTTGAATTCATTGTACCATGGGATGTACATCTATATGAAATAAATTGTGAAAACATCAACAAATTACAAATATAAGAAAGTAGCACGGGACCGAATATTTGTTGAATCGTCATTGAATTATACTATGATGAAAAATATGTATTTTATGGGGTCTACTACGTACAATTTAAATGGCAAATAAAATAAATTCCCATCTTACGGTAATGGGTGTAAAATAGTAATTATATTTGACTATTCTGAAATCATTCTGCCGTCAATTATGAGGTGGAATAAACTATTTTTACTTATTTAAATCACGCGAAATTTTTTTCAGTTTGACATGCTATGTTGTACTGCTATATTTTTGATTTGGCCTCTATTTGTCATCTTGGATTATAAAGTGTAGAAGAAAGTTTTCAACGTAGGTCGATGTTTCGGAGTAGTGCCCGTATAAAGGTACTTCCTGATTTTACCATATTTCAAATGATTTGGCTAAAAATATGTATTTGGGGGATGAAACACAAGAATTTCAACATAAATACAAATTTTAGAATTTTCTCCAAGTAATAGTCCACCTTTTGGCGGACAAACAGACCGACATGGTTAGGGGGACTTATGAGGACTCTAATGCACAATCTAAGGTGCTAATGGGTTTAAAAAAGTAATTAACTTAGCTTCCTTCACTTTATATGAGATATGTGATAGTTTTTGGAAAATTTTGAAATTTATCTGAGATTTAGTGAAACGTAGTATTCCACTTCCTCTAGTACTGATAAAAATATTTGGGTGGAAACATTTATAGAAAATCGAACATTTCATTCAAAATTCGAACTTTTTGTGGGGGAGGTACCAGAAAAAGTTGGGCGATAAATTTCACATTCACATCAGATCATTGGTTGAGAGAAATATTTAGATATACCTGGTGTGGAATGCGTTGCTAGCTTCTTTCACAACTTATGAGATATTCCCTTTGTGGGACACGTGCCAGATAGGGTAGGCTGACATATATATTTCACCCCAGATTTTGTGTTAGATAAAATACTCAGATACGTGAAATTTGAGGAGAATCGGATGCTTATTTCGCCTTTTATGAGAGTTATAGCTATACGCCTAATGGGGGGAGGTACCTGATGGAGTGGCACGATATTGCCCATTTTCGTACCTGACCTGGCACTGATTAATATATTAGGATTTACAATGCTCACTTAAAATTGGGTGATCTTTTCTTGTTCGATAAAGAAAATAGTTTTAGTGAAAATTTTGACATTTTGTGGTGGAGGTACTAGAAGGAGTGGATCGATATTCCCATCTTTGAACTCGGTCTAAGTTTTATAATTGTATTACAATGTACAACATTCGAATAAAATCGGATACTTCCCTAGAGAATTTTCGTGCGCACCACTCACACCGCTATTTCGATGAGGCACACATGACTGAAGGTATAAAAAGGTGTAGTTGATCAGGTTACCTGTGACCATGTTCTGTTCAGCGAATTATTTAATTGAACTAGGCCGTTCTTAAATAAAACAAGTAAGCAAAGGCTACAGTCGAGCGGGGCCGACCGTTGAATACCCTACAACACTATAATAAACGATGCAGTTTATACAGGCGAGATACTCGAAAGAATACCACAAGATATTGTGACAAATAATAAAAGAAAACCATCAGGTTTGGTTCTCTAATTTTCGAATAATAGCAACTTAAACTAATTTGCTCATTTCCAATTTATTGGTAGATGTTGCACTTAAATGGTCTTCCTAGATCTGGAACCAATATTTCCCAAAGACCTATAATCTCTGATAAGTGGCAAAAGATTTATATTTATTATTGGTTTTTGACTGAAACGCATCTATATGAGATACAGACATTTGACTATATTCTTCAGCGAAATCAGCGTTAACGAAATAGTCAGAAGTGCGTCTTTCCTGTATTTTTGAATTCTCCAAAAAGTCACACATTGAATATTTTTGGATGGCCATCCAAAACTACTTGGCTTTTTGCAATGCCCGTAACCCCCATTCAAATGTGCGTGAGGATCGTGCAATAATTACGACATGCTGACACTTTTGCAGTTTTTTTGGTCCATTTCAACCCCTAAATATATGGCGATCATCTTAAAAAAGAGTAGGCTTCTATTCTGACCCTCATCTGATCCCCCTGCAAAATTTCGTTAGGATCGGGCCATAAATGCGATCTGTATATGATATCCTGATATCCTAACTACTTAGTTTTGTTAGCTGTAGAAATATTACCAAATATTTAATTCAAAATGAAAATATGCCAAAAATGTGACAAAATTGAAAAAAATATGAGAACATTTTACAAAATCAATATTTTCATCTTTAGAGAGATATTTTTATGCGATTTTTTAGACGTTGTTTCTTTCCTGCCAAGAGGCCATTCTGAATTAATGAGAACTGTCGAAATCAGTTCAGCCGTTCTCGACATATAAGAGATTTTTCAAGCATATCTTCTTTGATAGACATATATATCGCACATATTTTGCTATATATCCGATTTGTTGGATGTTAACATCAATGTAAAGGTCAGAAGTAACCTTGTGATGGTTTTGTGATTTCGCCGGGATTTAAAATATTCACGGTTTAATGAAAATTTTTGAATTTTTCAACACAAAAGATATGGTCTATTTTACCCGCTAAATATTATCCGATGCCCACCCAAATTGGTAGGCTTCTTCCCCTCCCTAAACTCCAGCTACATGCGAAATTCCGCGTCGATTGGTCCATAATTGCGACCTGTATAGCTACTGCAAAATCCGACATTTTTTCAGTATTTGGTCCATTTCAACCCCTAAACATTTAGCGATCATCTCCAAAAGCAATAGGGTTCTATTCTGGTTCAAGCCCCACCTACATTCTAAATTTCGTGAAGATCGGACCATAATTGCGACCTGTAGAGTGATTACAAATTAACATGGACAGACGGACAGACGGACAGACGGACAGACGGACGGACGGACATACATAGCTAGATCGACTCAGCTCGGCGAGCTAGGAAGATCCATATATACTTTCCTATATGGGAAATCAATATTTCGAGGTGTTACATAAATCCTGGCCCAATCAAACTTATAATACCCCCAACACATAGTGTTGTAGGGTATAAAAATGACTGAAATACAACCCTAAAGCTATGTCTCCATTTCTGTCAGAATTATTCCAAAGTTGTTTTCATTTATATAATATTTTTACGCATTTGAAATGGGTCAAAAAGCGCGAAAAAATATGATCTATAGCGTTTAATCTTTCAATACCATGTCAACACTGGTTTACATCTTTAATGTGCGTCCCGCAAGGCATGTATTCACAAAATTGGCGAAAGTCGGGACACTTAGAAAAAAATTGTAATCAGCTGGTAGCTGTAACTTACCTTTTCATTGTACCACGGAATCTTTGGCATTGAAAATCATATAAATATAAACGCAGAATAAGGCATCACTTTTCAGTAAAGGATAGTCTAGACATATGTGAAGTGATTTTTCACATTTATCGTTAGAATTTATATTGCATACTTTTAGGGGCTCCCCACAAAATTTAAGTTAATAAAAATAAGTTAGTACATTTATAGTATAACAAGTAGTTTAGTTTAGTTGCTTTTAAGTTTCAAAACTATTCGCATGCTTAAAAAGGTATGCTGTACAAACTCCAAATATAAATGTGACAATGTCAGGTCATCATATTAGAGACATATGCAAAATGACTTTTCTGCCTTTATCTTTAGTGTTTTTATAAACTACTTTAAGGCACTACTACTTTTTTTAACTAAAATGAAATGTTTTATAGTGCAGTATGAATCAATACAATTGCAGTATAAATAGAGTATCAGCATATAATATTTTATTGTATATTATAGTTTATAGTAATATAGTATAGCATTTTATTAATTATTTTAAATAGTGTTGTGGGTGATGAATAGTTTGCTATAAATCATGGTACAATAAGGAGATTGAACAGCTTCGAACAATTTTGGAAATACAGGCCTGAGGCTAGGATAGCTTTTCCTCAGAATTATTCAAAATTATATGCAACACGTTTTTATACCCTCTATGGAGGGTATCTTAGCTTTGTTATTTCCTTTGTAACTTAACATAATACACCCTACAAAGTTTAAGAATTGAGATATAAGGCTAAAATTTTGCATACAAGCATAGTTTACAAGTAGGCAGGTTAAGTTCGTAAATGGGCCATATTGGTCCACGTTTTCGTATAGACCCCATATAACGGTATCTCCCGATATTCGGTATTTTGATGATTTCAGCATAATTATTCACCGAAATCGTTTCAAATTTCGTATTTAAAGTTCGTAATGGATACTACAGCCTTTGAAAAAATTTTTGTATGCAGGTCCACGTCTTTGTATAGCCCCCATATAACGGTACGTTCCAATATTCTGTGTTTTCATGATTTTAGCAACATTAGTTACCGGAATTATTTAAAATTTTGTATTTGAAGTTCGTAATGGGTACTAAAGCCTATGACAAAAATTTTTTATGCAGGTCCATGTCTTCGTGTAGCCCCCATATAACGGTACCTCCAGATATTCAGTATTTTGATGATTTCAGCAACATTATTCACCGTATTATTCGTATTGGAAGATCTTAATGGGTACTACAACCTATGGCAAAAAATTTCGTATGCAGGTCCACGTCTTCGTATAGCCTCCCAATGACGGTACCTCCGGATACTCGGTATTCTCATGATTTTTGCGACATTATTCAACGTAATGGTAACAAATTTCGCATTCGTACTACAAAATTCGAAAAAAAAATCGTATGCAGGTCCATGTCTTCGTATAGCTCTATATAACGGTTTTAATTTAAGTGGTAGTTTTCGGATTTTTTTTTTTTTGTGAAAAATTTCAAGTTCCTTCCAAATGGTGGTTCGGCCCGGCCGAACTTAGCTGCTGTTTTACTTTTCTTAAAAATGTGGTCCAAGGTCTTCAATTAAATATCAAAACTGATCAATATCTCTTATGCACACCCCGTGTACATTTCCTGCTACTATTGTTTGGAAAATATTTTGTTTTTAATTTTTCAAAAAATAAAGGCGTACACAAAATTAACATAGAAAAATATCAGCTGGTAACTATACCTTACCTTTTTATTGTGCCATACTACAAATATGCTAAATAGAAAATGTGAAAACGTCGCTTTCCATGCGTCATTTTAGCTGTCCTAAATAATGTAATTTCAGGTTCCAAGGACATAGAACCAATTTTTCAAAATTTTAAAATGCCATATTCGGACTTGATAGAATCTGAAAAACATTCCTTTTATTATTATGGGATTTATAAATGCCAGTCCTACTTATTTAAAATATCCACACCAACCTACACGATATACCATGTCATCGTCGAGGATTGCCCAAGATGTCAATGAACTTTAGCATGGATATTTATCGTGCATTACTTGTAATTTTTAAGTTATCTTATCACGCACCTTTCCACCTCCACCAGTCCATGAATCAAACGGAAAATACCAATCAAAATGCAAATATGAACCTTTAACCGCATCATAAACTATTTAGTTGTTTGTTGTAATACAATATCTCGTTGTCCTTCTAAATTTCAAAACAAAAAATATTACCTCGTTCCGGCAACATTATGTGGCAGCGAATGGACGAACATAAGGTCAGATTCTTTATTCAATTTCAATTATCAATCGATAAATTCCTAAGCCATGTATATATGAAGCATATTTCTGCTGCTGTTGCAGTTGTTTATTTATGGATGCTGTCACTCACACGGAAAGGGCAACAAATGCCACCAACTAGCGATGGATCAACGATGGAGGCCTCTGTTGCTCTCCATTTCGTAGTCGCCGTGTACGTTTTGCATACAACGCCACGTAAAGTGTAGAATGTTAAACGTAACAGACCTGAATGACTTTCAGGAATTTCATGCTACCGGCTAACAGTCACCAACCACCAGCCGTGATCAATTGGCCATATGTTGCTACAGATACCGTTAAATGTGTCGATTTAGTTAAACGGCAAAATATTCCAATGGAAGTTTTTTCACCTCACCTTTACATGTGGCGGCAGTCGTATCCAATTTCACATCCTTAAATGAAGTTATGCGGCAAGTCGTTGAGTTGTTGTACGTGTATTTTCCACAGTGAGAGCGAGAGAATGTCCCAGAAATCCAATACCCATAAAAGAGGCCACACAGCGGCCAATGGCGAGAATGAGTGTCCTTCCTACGATATTAAACTTGAAGCATACACTTGGTTCGAAAACTGGAGGGGACGGAAATGCCAGAAGCTCAAGTTCAAAAAGTCAATTCGAGTCGATATTAAAATGGGAACGCAAAACACACGCACGCACATATCTCAACTACAACCACCATTAGCGACAAACAACTTCATTACCCTAGAATGTGGCCAGTAGTGTAGCTTGATATCCCTCTCATATGCATAATTATTCCAACAGACTGCTGCTGCTGCATATTTTATTTCCATCGACAACATTGATTTTCTTAGACTTTTTAATAAGCCATCCAATTCAATTTTAATCCATAGACAACCTTCCCCTCGGTTTGTGTCTTTGGTTTTTGTTTTGCCCCACATCAAACCGGAATCGTAACGTGTGTCTTATGAATCTGTTAAACAATTTCAAAAATGTTTTCTTTAAATCAATGTCAGACAACTATTTGGCCACCTAATTTCATTTAGATGTTGTTTTTGTGGTCGATGGTGGTGTTGTCTAGTCCATGGAATATGTGGGTTGTATGTCACCTATGGCGCGTCCAGACAATGTTCGCTGGCTCTGTTTTAATATAGCACGGTTACTGGTCATGTCATTGTTGCCGATTGCGAACTGGTGTTGGTGGAACTAACTGGTATTGCACAGTGGCTTTTATAGCTCAAAATGAAAAGGGGAACTTAAGTCGTATTTTTATGAAAAGAGCTGAAAATCTATGTAAACATGACAGAGAATCAAAGCCCAGAAGCTTGAATCTTTAAATTTGCAAGAGGACCAGTATTGGTGCGCAGGCGTGTGATATGGCTAGTTTGTATACCCTCCACCATACATAGTATGAATGGTATATTAAGTTCGTCATTCCGAAATATAACATCAAGTAAATATATTCTTGATCAGCATAAAACTCTAAGGCGTACAATTCTTTCCATATGTCTGTTGTAATCAGGCTAGAGTCAAAACAAATAAAGATAGGAAGCTAAAATTTTGATCAGTCTTTTGTCTGCAGGCAGGTAAAGTTTGAAAATGGGCTATATCGGTCCATGATATCGTATAGCTCCCATATAACGGTACCGCCGATATTCGCCATTTTGATGATTGCAGCCAAATTTTTCAATGAAATTGTCTGAAATCCTTAAACGGAGTTCCTTCTGAGAAGTTTTCTCCCTGGAAGAGTATTGTCTATATAGGTCCACTATATCGTATAGCCCCCAAATAACGGTTCCCCCGATATTCCGTATTTTGATGATTTTGGCCAATTTGTTAATGGAATTGTCTGAAAGTCTACACAAGAAGTTCTTTGTAAGTACTTTAGCTCCTCAAGGAGAATTACCTATATAGGTCCACGATATCGTATAGTCCCCACATAACGATACCTCCTACATTGGGTATTTTCATGATTTTACCCACATTTTTCAATGAAATTGTCGAAAAATCCATTCTATAAAAAAGACACATCTATTTTTTTGTATTTATAGGAGTTTCAGGTTTATAAATAAAAAATTCTCATAAAATCAGCCCAGATTCAAGTACTTCAAAATGGGCTCAGATATAGCTATAGCTCCCATATATATGTTTGAACCGATTTGGTGTTAAAGTTCCTCACATGCGTAATATGCAATTGACAACAATGATAGTTGGTACCAGCAACAAATGCAGCTCAAAAATTTTGTCAAGATCGGTTCAGATTTGGATATAGCTCCCACTCATATCTTTATCCGATTTTAGGTTTTTGTGCACCCAATGGCTAATATTCAATTCAGCCCAAATGGGCTGAATTTTGGTATTTCCTGCGGAATTCAGCAAGTATTTCAAACTTGCGACTATGTTGTGAAAGTCGGGGCAGATATAGCAATATCTTCGATATATATGTTTCATCCGATTTGGGGGTTTAAGTCCCTTAAATGTGTAATATGAACTCCACAACAATGATCTTTGGTACTATATATCGTATAGAAATACCTTTGCCAAATTTTATGGAAATCGGTTCAGACATCTTCATCCGATTTTACGGTTATTGTGAACCATATATGTAATTTCAGTCCAAATTGGATAATTTTTTCATATTTAGCCGAATTTTGAAACTCAGTCCGCTATATCTAATGCTCCAATTAATACTTTATAATATAATTATGTACTATACAGCAACGCTAGTTGGTACTAGAGAAACAAAAACCTCCGTCAAATTTGATGCAAATCGATTCAGATATAAACTTTTATGGGAGCTCTACTAAATACGCGTAGTAGGGTCATATGTTATCATATAGTCGGTCTCGCCTGACTTTTGATCTTTCCTTACTGGTTTGGTATTGAAAACGGGCCATATTGGGTCACGTTTTTTAAATCGTTCGGAAGATTTGAAGATTTTCAAATAGTTTCATTTTCCAAAAGATTAGGGCAATAAAATTTACAAGCATGGTCCTTATTCCCTGGTCCTACAAGGTATTTTATGCTAGGGCTTTGTCCCATTCCTAGCTCTCACAGAGTCACAGAAGTATGAAAATGAATTTATCTCTGTTGTTATGATATGATAACATAATACTCACAAATGTTAAGTGGCTTTAATAGCAAATACAAATATGATTAATTGACAACTTCAATGGAATAAAAATTTGAGTCCAAATTTTTGGTTTACAGAAAATGTTACATACATACCTATATTTCACATTAACTATTTTTCCATAATGCATTTTGTCTAGTCTTTATCATTTTATGTCTTTAGCTCTGACTCAATATTTGTAGTTTGTAGCCACTGTGACTTTGACTGCTATCTTGGAATTTATAACACCATTATTTCCCATTTTATATTTATTGGGAATAAGAAAGCTGTTGTTTGTTTTTTTAAATTCAAACAAAACTAGTAAAAGAGCTGTAAGTTCGGCCGGGCCGAAATTTGAATACCCTCCACCATTTGGAACGAATTTGGAAATTTTAAAAAACCCTTAAAAAATTCTGTTAAAATGTTAAAAATACCGATTATAGCCGTTATATTGGGGTCTATACGACGTGGCATTGTTTGTCAGAAGCCACTATCATATTCAAATTCCAAACTTGAAATAAACGGTGAATAATGTAGCTAAAATCATCAAAATATCGTATAAAGGGAGGTACCGTTATATCGGAGCCGTGCGAAGTCCTGGACCAGCATAGACAATTTTCTGTCACAGGCTATAGCATCCATTACGAACTTTAAATACGACATTTCAATCAATTTCGGTGGGTATTGTACCTAAACTCGTCAAAATACCGAATATATGGAGGTACTGATATATGGGGTCTATACGAAGACCTGGACCTACATAGACAATTTTCTGTTACAGGCTGTTTACAGACCCATTACGAACTCTAAATACGTAATTTGAAAAAATTCCAGTGAAAAATGACGCTAAAATCATCAAAATGCCGAATATTGGGAGGTACCGTTATATGGGGACTATGCGAAGACGTGGACCTGCACAGACAGTTTTCTGTCATAGGCTGTAGTATCTATTACGAACTTCAAATACCAAATTTGAAACAATTCCGGTCAATAATGTCGCTAAAATCCTCAAAATACCGAATATAGGGAGGTACCGTTATATGGGGGCTATACGAAGACGTGTACCTCCACAGATAATTTTCTGTCTTAGGCTGTAGTATCCAGTTCGAACTTCATAAACCAAATTTGAAACAATTCCGGTCAATAATGTCGCTAAAATCATCAAAATACCGAATATCAAGAGGTACCGTTATATGGGGGCTATATGAAAACGTGGACATGGTCCATTTACGAACTTAACCTGCCTACTGACAAAATAAACATGTGTGCATTTTAGCCTTCTATCTCAATTCGTTCGAAAGATAGCGTGATTACAAGAGACAGACGGACATGACTAAATCGACATAGAATTTTACGCTGATCAAGAATATATATACTTTGTTGGGTCCGACATGAGTATTTCTAGGAGTTACAAACGGAATGACAAAGTTAATATACCCTCCATAGTATGGTGGAGGGAATAAAAAGAATGTTATTTTATTTGTCGCTTGCACTGATGCTCATACTGTCGTTTTTCGTCCATTCTGCTCTGGCAATTTTAAAGTTTTTTTTTTTATTAAGTAACAAAGTACATCAGGCCGGGGGTGGGGGACTTCTTTAAATCGAATGCCAAACAGTGGCCAATTGCTAAATGGGAGAAACATCAAAATAATAACCTCCATTCCCTCATATCGTTGTCGAAGCAACGGGAAATGTGTTATTGTTAGCAGTGTTCATTTCTTTGGCAGACGCCTGACATTTGAGGGGCTCCTATATTGAGATCACTTTGAAAATGTCATAAAAGATATTGCTAAGCATCCAAATGAGATTGGTTGTTATGAAAACGAAAGAGTATCGGACGATGTACATAACACCTATGTATGTTACAATGTTGCCATATTAAACTAAATTTTTCTACCAAAAAATGTTGCTTTCAAAATTAATGTTCTTTATTGGTAAAATCTGGAAAAGCAGATACCATTTAAACTTATTCGTGTCCTATTCCCATTATTAACGCGCGGAAACAAACCCAATTATTGTGATTTTTGAAACAATGTGAAAAATTTAATTACTATGTGCAACAAAAAAAAAAAAAAATAATTTAGGGGAAAATCCTGCAGATAATGAAAGTGGAGGTAAAATGAATTTAAAAAAATTAAGAAATATTCTCAGTGTTTTTCCGGAACATTAATGCAAAAATATTTTGGCATAGAACTGAAATAAAGATTGCTTTTCTTTGGTGGTAAAATTCTAAGGCGATATAACTCTTTCTGTTCGTCCGTCTGTTGTAATCACGCTAGAGTCAAAACAAATTAAGAAAGCTAAAATTTTGCACAGATCAGTCTTTTGTCAGCAGACAGGTCAAGTTCGAAGATGGGCGGTCCACGATATCGTATAGCCCCCATATAACGGTACCGCCGATATACGGTATTTTGATGATTGTAGCCAAATTTTTCAATGAAAATCGCCAAAATGAGTTTCTTCTGAGTACTTTACCCCCTGGAAGAGTATTGTCTACATAGGTCCACGATGTCGTATATCCCCCATATAATGGTACACCCGATACAGTGGTTTCTATTTACCTGCATCAACATTAGCTGCGCATTGGCCTTTGCAAACCAAAAAACTTTTGTTATGCCATTTTTTTCTGAATCCCTTTATTTGAATTGTATTTAAGTGCCCAATCGATAGCTGCACATTGGACATTCCTGCCTCGAAAATTTGGTTTTTTTTTTTTTAATTTGGTTACAAAAGTTGTATTTATCTGCACAAGAAAATTTTTTGCAAACTCAAAAAAGACACTAAAAACTACCACTTCGTTTTTGTTTTTGTATTCGCAAAAACAATAACAACACAAGAAAAGAGCATGCATTAAAAACATATTCTCGCTTCCTCTCCCACACTAAAAGATGGTTATGCTGGATAAAACACCACTGATGCTCAAATACATACGAATAGAAAATTAAAGATACCTGCACTTTTTGTGCACGTAAGTAAAATTAAAGACACCTGCTTCATTGTGCAGATAAGTGTAATGAAGCTACCTGCATTTTGGGCATTGCTGCACAAGATGTCGTGCAATTTTTGATTGTGCAGGTAAGCAAAAAATACTGTATTCGGTATTTTCATGTATTTTACCGCTTTTATACCCTACACCACAAAGTGGGATTTGTTTGTAACAGGCAAAAGGAAACGAGATAGACTCATAGTTCCTTTTGATGATCTTCATAGAATCACATTCTGAGTCGATTTATGCATGTCCGTCCGTCCGTCTGTCTATGTATTTTTGTAAACAAAGTACAGTTCGCATTTATTGCCCTATCCAGATGAAATTTTGCACAAATCATTTTTTTGGCCCAAGAACGAACCCTATTGAAATTGGAGATAATCGGTCAAAATTTAGATATAGCTCCCATATATATCTTCGTCCGATTTGCCTTTTATTGTGCACCAAACGTGTAATATCAATCCGAATAGTATAGAATTTTGCTCATACGATCAGATTGAACCTGAAAATAAGTATGCCAAATTTGATCGAAATCGGTTCAGATATAGCTATAGCTCCCATATATATAGTTCATCCGATTTGTTATTTTTGTCCTCCGCAGCCGTAATATGCACTCTATAACAACAATATTTGGGGAAATATATCAAATACAGCTCAGAAATACATTTGCTAAATTTTATCGAGATTGGTTCAGATTTGGATATAGCTCCCATATATATAACTTCGTCCGATTTACCTTTTATTGTACACCAAACGTCTAATATTGGCCCAAATGGGATGGAATATGGCACATGCGACCGAATTGTGTCTAGAAGCTAGTATGTTAAATTTGGTGAAGATCGGTTCAGATATAGCTGTAGCTCCCATATATACTGTTCATCCGATTTGTCATTTTTGTTACCGATATTCAGGGAAATATATCAAATACAGCTCAGAAATATCTTTGCCAAATTTTATGGAGATCGGTTCCGATTTAGATATAGCTCCCATATATATTTTATCCGATTTCAAATTAATTGTGCACCAAATGGGCAATACAAGTCCGAATTTAAAAGATTCAAATGCTTCGGCATATTTAGTCCTTTGAATTTTATATTATACTTATAACATAGCGTGTATGATGGAATTCTCCAATAAACATTTTTAATTGCTTTGCGGAGCTCTACTAAATTAGCAAAGTGGTGTAGGGTATCATAAAGTCGGCCCCGCCCGACTTTAAAACTTTCTTTACTGGTTTATTTTCATTTCACCGTTTTATATACCTTTGTCAATTCGTTTGTATATATATTCTGGATCAGCGTAAAATTCTAAGACGATCTAGCGATGTCTGTCTGTCCGTCAGTTGTAATCACGCTATCTTACGAAGGAATTGAGATAAAAGGCTAAAATTTTGCATACTGGAGGTTAAGTTTGTAGATGGGCCATGTCGGTCCACGTTTTCGTATATCATGATTTTATCATGATTTTAGCTACAGTATTTACCGAAATTATTTTAAATTTCATATTTTAAATTCGTAATTGGTACTACAGCTATGCAACATACAGCCTATGACAAACATTTTTTTATGCAGGTCCACGTCTTCGTATAGTCCCCATATAATGGTAGCTCCCGATAATCGGTAATTTTAATCATTTCAATGACATTATTCACCGGAATTGTAACAAATTTGGTATTTGAAGTTCGTGATGGGTATGACAAAAAATTTCGTAAGCAGAACAGAATTATTAACGGATTTTATTTATTTATTTTTTTTTTTGAAAATTTCCAAATTCGTCCTAAATGGTGGAGACTATTCACAGTTCCGGCCGAACTTACTACATTTTTATTTGTTAAAATATATGATTTCCTGGTTTTAAGGTAAGATATAGACCCTTGACGTATTTCACGACTTATAGTAGAATTTTATGACAAATAATTCTGTGAAATATTTTGACTTCCCTTGATCCCATTTAAAGGGAGTTTTTAACAATATTTAAAAAAAGATCCAAAAAGGGCTAAAATTTTCTACCAAAATATTTTTCGTATTTTTTATCTGCAATATTGCCGAAGACACTATGTACCTAAAATGCACTGATTTCGATTAATATCAATTCAAAAATTTCCAAAAGTGTGAAAGAGGGGGGGGGGGGGGGGGCAACTTGTATCCTCTATTTTGGTTACTTTTCGACGTTAACTTTCAAAACGCCAATACACGTGTAATAATTAGTAATCTGGGCTAGTTATACAAAAATACTGAATTGTACCTATTCCAAAATCTTGAATACATATAAAAAGTGTTGTGTGTAGGTAACTACGATTTCAAATAATACAGTTACTTCGGCTGAAAATGTGATCAGGTACTTAAAAAGATCTTTATTTAGTTTATTTCGTCTATTTTTTTTTCGTAAAATTAATTTTTATTTGATACGAAATTAAAGTCAATTCGGTTGGAAACCTGTGTATATATTTATATTTTCATTGGAGACCACATTGAAAGTTCAAAACACTAAAATACTGCGCAAACAAAATTCTACATGTTTTGGTCTAAAAATCCCAAAACGGCATCACTGATATCAAATGTAGTGAAGTTAAACTTGGTCTCAATGTTTGTTTTCTAACGACATGGTGGACAATCGGTTGTGAGCCATAATGCGATCATTCCTAATGGTATGACAAAGAGGCTGGCCCCTAGTCGGAGCAACATGTAACTTTGTCACAAACGCACAATGGGCCGCAATCTGGTGGGTGCAGCAGCCGACATAACGGCCATCGGTTGATAGTTAACATTTAATAAAACGCAGATACAATGCAGTTGGATGCATCAAACTATTCCGCCATGTGCCATACAACACAAGCCAGCACCCACCCCCTCTAACACCAACAAACGCATGCTCGGACAATAACGCACATAGAGAAAATCTGTTGTTACTGCTTATTTATTGGAAGTCAGCATTCATATTTTATTATGTAATTAATCATTATTGGAATCTATTTAAAAAATCGCTTCTTTTTCGATGCCGCTTAGCTGGGGTTTGCTATTATTTGTTTTTTTTATCATGTTTCTTTTTTGGCTATTTCTTGACTTCTTTTTATTTTTGGAGAGTTGTGTGTTGTTGTGTTGTGTGTATTTATTGTTTTTAGTGCTGGCAGATAATAGAAATCATTTTGTCTGACCACTCGCTCTGTAATCGTCGAGAGCAATTACTTTTGCGATTGATATAATTTTTAAAATCTATTAATTTTCAGTAGCAATTTTTCATGTCACTGGAATTTGTAGCTATCAAATTTCTAAGGAGCAGTCACAGGCAATATGGGGAATAATACTGGGCTTTCACATATGTTGCTTTCGATTTAATGTGAGATGAAATCATAAGTTAAGTTGAGAGGCTTAAAATATTTTCTATTACGTTGGGCGCCAGGAGAGACAAATTATCGCTTCGTCTCCCTGTAGCAGTGATGACGCATATTTTCATGCGTTATTGAGTCAAACCTCCGGAAGTTAACTCAAAGTTCACACCTAAATCAAGTCAAATTACAAATAATACGTTAAACGATGAAAAATTCCATTTTCAAATTCCTTGGAACAGTAGAAAATAACAAGCGACAGGAAACACCTGATTGCAAAACAAATTTACGAACAAATTAAGTTTCCCTTTCGTTCCCAGGGACATAATAGGATCTTATCATCTCAAACAACTACAGCTAATCAAACTTATCTTTACATCTTAAAAAACCAAAAGTTTAGGCCTAAATTAGGCACAATTTCCCTGGAGCATTGTTTTTCGTTTTTTTGGTCTTCCAAAAAACACATGTTTGCCGAACCTTATATTTCAAATATGTTGTTGTCACTCCGAGGGTGGGGTACACCTTTTCATTTTCTTAATTATAACAAAATTATGATAATTTCCAAGATTTTTCAAACAGCAGAGACCTAACATTCAAACCCATTTGTATGTTGCACCACTTTCGCTTACTTGTTTTGTATGTTTTGTTGTTGGTTTTGCTGTTATTGCTATGGTACAACATAACAGATGCTTATCGTTGTCATCTCAAAAAGAAAAACATAAAGCCTAACTGGTCGACTGACCCACCGACCAAATGCTAGCGGGATGATAAAAACTTGCTCCAAAAACTTAATATGTCACTTTGATGGTGGCCCATACAGCCAGCAGCCGGCAATAATAAATAGCGGAGGACTTGTAGCGACATCTATCGCCAACATGTTTTAATTTCGTACCTATAAATCACAGGCGATGACATAAAATTACGCCAGATTGTCATAAATTAAATAAAAAAAAAACAATAACGAATCATAACAAAATGTTGGGCTTGAGGAGCACGAAGAGTCGAATAGACAGCTAGATTGTCAGTCATACTATAAGCGCACTAACAATGTGAAGTTGAACAATTTAAAGAAACCACAACAAAAACAAAGATGAGGAACAGAAAATCAAAGTGGAGGTCTGACATGAATTTCTTGGAATACTTCTAATCACTTAAAGTAGCGAGGGAGGTGGGTATGATGAGTTTGGGAAGAGTTGGAAGATATTACAAAATACATGTTTTATCGATATACTTGGACGACAGTTTGGGCGCCATTTCGCCCTATATTAATAAATATACCATAAGGAAATTTCACACAGGGTGGAGACCATTTGAATGGTTTTCGGAGACCGGCGAGAGGTCATCCTTACACAGATAACGGCCGGTATGTTTTTCTCACATAGGAGACTTCTGCTTCTGGCTTCGAAATTAAACCTGGCTTAACATAAAAAGTTTCCTATTCTCAGGAGTCTTCTGATGGTCTGTAATAGACAGAAAATCCACACGTTATTTTCTAGATATAAAAGACTACCACAGGGTATTCTAAGCATAGAAGGCATTCGGAAAGTCTTGAAAGCTAAGAAGACCACCTGAAGGTGTTTCAAACCTAAGGATCCTCTGATTGTATATTAATAAAAATGACTTTAGTCTTTAAAAAAAATAATAATAATCATCACCGGGAAGGTTTCAAGGCATGGGAAGCTCTTCTTAACAAACATCCTTGGAAAGTTGTCTGGGCATGGGAGATCTCGGGAGGTCTTGTAGACGTAAAATACCCTGTGTAGGTCTGTTGGCATAGAAGGCCCGCTAGAAGTCTCTGCTGGTCTTCTACAAATGACGACTGCCGGGAAGTCCTCTATGCATTGAAGACTGTCGGGAGGTCTCCTATACATAGAATACCTACTTGAAGTTTTCTAGACATGGGTCTCCCATGTTTTTTTAGACACGTAGACCCTCTAAACGACGCAAAATACCATCTGGAGGTTTATTGAACATGGACCTCTCTTTTTCTTAACATGAAAGACCCTCTGCAGTTTTGCAGACATAGAAGACTCTCGGAACTTCTTTTAGATATAGGAGACCCCCTAAAGGGCTTTAGACTAAAGATACCCTCTGTAGGTCTTCTGGACATAGAAGACCATCTAAAGTACTTTAGACGAAAAAAATCCACTGGGGAACATGAAAAACCCTCTGAAGGCCTAAGGGACATAAAAAACCTTTTGATGAATTTCTAAACACGGGAGACCCTCTGAAGGCTCTGTAGAATAAGAAATCCCTCTAGAGTTCCTTAGAAACAGAGGACCCCCTAGAGGTTATCTAGAAGGCTTCTAGAAATGTGACGATAGTCAGGAGGTCATCAAGTCATAGAAGACCCTCTTAAGTTTTTCTAGACATAAAAGATCGTATGCAGTTCTTTAATACATAGAAGACAGTCAGGGGGTATTCTATACACAGAAAACTGTCTGGGGAGTCTTCTAGGCACAGAAGCCCCTTTCGAGGTCTCCCATGTCTTTCAAGAATGGGTCTCCAATGTTTTCTAGAAAACCTCTGAAGGCCTTGGGGTCATAGAAAACCATTTGACGATTTTCTAGACATGACAGACCCACTGAAAATTTGTTTGATGAAGAGGACCCTCTAGAGTTCTCTTAGATGCATATATATAAAAGACAATCAGGGGGTATTCTGTGCATAGAAGATCCTCTCACATGCCTACCTCGTGGTTAACATAATTTTCAAGCCGACCTCCTATCTTCGTCTCGCTATTAAATAACACCATCCACACCAGACTTGAAGTTTGTTAGAAAAACAAAATGACAAGAATTTTTTTTGGTGGTGGCCAAATGTTTTAACGAAATTTTATGTCGCTTTTAGCTCTTGTCCATGTTTGTTTTGGTCTGTTTTCTTATTATTCTCTCGCTGTGACTTTTAAGTTGTTAAGTGCGTGTGGAGTTCTGACAGAGTCTTTCCAGTGAATTTGACACACACACAGACGGAAGCTTAAGAAGTGTCTCAGTTTGTCACTCAGTCTGTCTGTCAGACGACGGCATTTTTTCGCTTTCAGACATGTTTTCATGGTTCTGGCCAGCATTTTTGTAGGTTTTTATGTTTTTTTCTTTGTAGAAATGCTCTGCAAAGTATTAATAAGCCAACATGAAAATAACGTAGAGTGAAGAAGTTCACACGCTACTCT
Organism: Musca domestica; assembly: GCF_030504385.1. Classification (NCBI taxonomy): domain Eukaryota; kingdom Metazoa; phylum Arthropoda; class Insecta; order Diptera; family Muscidae; genus Musca; species Musca domestica. The sequence continues at coordinate 1,026,355 of NW_026712115.1, read as the reverse complement.
GGTGTCGTTTTAATATGAGTTTTTTAATAACAAAACTTTTTTTTACGAAATTTGTTTCTAATATCTGTTTTTTTTTTAAATTGTTGGTTATTTCTTGGTAGAAGTACCAACACTGCCGTGGAGTAATTGCCGACAGATGGTAACTAATGGAAACTGTTGATAAATGTTGTTATGTATCTTTACATCGTTTACAACACTGCATAAATTTATTTGAGTGTATGGCTTGAGAAGAGTGTCATAATTTTGAAAAAAATTCAAGAAATTAAAAAAAAATGTTGATGATGGGAAAATTACATGGTGTAAGCAATTGTGTAACAAATAATTGATGTGACAATGAAACTGTCATAAAATGATCAACAACCAGCTACCATTGCCATTGAAATGAATTATTTTCCATAAGCATTCAAAATTCGTATCATAATTGTAAGAAAAAAATATATAAAAGAATTTCTATAGACAGAAGATACTCCGTTCCGAAGTAAACGGACGTATTTGGACATTGCTCTGACATTTGCTTTATTGATAAAATATGCAAGCGTGTCGCCAAAATGCATCCCAATCTTGGATCAGAACCGGAGGTGCCTCCCAAAATTTAGATTTTATATGCACATATGTATTGATCGATTACAGATACAGTCTCCAAATCTGGAATTCCTAACGGAATTTGAAACAAAAATAAATTTGCCAAATAATATTGAAATCGGTTCAGAGTTAGATAAAGCTCCCATATACATTTTCCACCGATTTCGTTTATTTGACGCACCAAACACGATATGTATGTTCGATTCCAATGTGATTTAGAATGAGTGACGGGATTTGATCAGAAAATAAATTTGTCAAATTATATACAAATCGGTTCAGAATTGGATATAGCTCCCATATAAATCTTCAGATTTGGATTCAAATTGGTTGAGATTTAGGTGTAGCTCACATCTATATATATAAATGTAAGTTGTGTTAGTTACTACGCTTATAACTGAAGAACCGCTGGACTGTTTTTAACGATTCACACAAATTCGGAGTTGTCTCCTCTCCGAAAAGGATAATATCCAAAAAAATCGCGTAAAAATGTGATACATTAACATTTTCATTTTGACTTTTCAAATGTACAATAGTAATGTTTTATTTTGCATGATTTTGTTTCCATTTTGACTTACTTTTTTCTAATGTACATTTGTAGTGTTTTTTATATTTAATTTTTGAATTCGAATATTAATACCAATTTATTTAATTGATTTGATTTCTTGAGAACTGAAATTGATGGCGGGTTACATGGAAGTGTAGTACCGAATTATGTGGTGGCGAAACCGAATAGATGATATCGAAATAATTTAACGCGGTCACACCAAAAGAAAGATAATTATTAATTAAAAATAATTACTTTTTCAAAATCGCTAAAAAATCACAAAAAAGAGATCTCATTGCAAAAATTCTCAAATCGGGAAAAAAATCGAAAAAAATTTTCAGTGGAATCGAATTTTAAAATAATATTCTGACTATTCTGAAATCAGTCTGCCTTCAATTATGATGTGGATAAAACTATTTTGACTTATTTAAGTCAAGTGATTTTTTCAGTTTGACATGCTATGTTGTTCTGCTATATTTTTGATCTGGCCTCTATTTATCATCTTGGATTATTAGGGGTGAAGAAAGTTTTCAATGTAGGTCGATGTTTTGCAGTAGTGCCCATATAAAGGTACTTCCTGATTTTACCATATTTCAAAGGATTTGGCTAAAAATGTGTATTTGGGGGGGTGAAAATCTTACACAAAAATTTCAACATATTTACAAATTTTAGAATTTTTTTTCCCCTCAAGTCCACCTTTTGACGGACAAACAGACCGACATGGTTAGGGGGACTTAGAAGAACTCTAATGGACAATCTGAGGTGCTAATGGCTTTAAAAAAGTAATTAACTTTGGCTATTCTTAATTCATTCAGCCCTCAATTATGAGGTGTACAAAATACAGCAAATTCCAAATTACTGCTCATTTGACTGAAAATTTTGCATACTAAAAATTAATTTGATCCCTTACATCATTATAAGATTGATATAAACTTTTTAATAGATTTGTATAGCACATCTACACCTTTGAAGCCCACGGTTTAAATATTGAAGCTCACGGTTTTAATATGGGTACAGGTATTTTAAAACACTTTTAATCGACCAGTACGCGAACACTTATATCAGTCATATCTGTGAATAAATATGCTTTGACAAATATGCATAATAGACATTTTGACTTTCGAATGTACATTTGTAGTGCTTTTTTTTTTTGAATTCTAATATGATGTTTAGTTTTTTTGGGTAGTATAAAGCGACAACGCATAAAACTGTTATTTATAGATTTTATTTATTTATTGGGTAATACGAATAATATCATTTCAGAAGAGAATAAGATATGAAAATTCTAAAATCGGGAAAAATCGAAACTTTTTCAATGAAATCGAATTTCAAAATAATAGTACATTCTACAGACACACTTCATAAGGACCTTTAAAAATTTGCCGTAAAAAAATCAGCGAACCAGTTGAAGATTATTTGTCTTTTTTCAATCCTTTCTTTTTTCTATATTGAAGTGTACATTTCTTATTGTATTCAATTCTGAATGAATAATATTAAAAATGAAATGAGTGTGTAATACGATTTTAAATGGCGATCTTTCATGTATAAAATTGGCATCTAGCTTTCAACTCCAGGACCTTCAGCTGGAAGATGCGAACACATTTATACAAACAAAAATGACCGAAAAAGCGTTATGGGGTTCACTTCAAAAAGTGGACCTGTTTCTTTCATATGACAATAATTCGTTCAATGAGAACTCAAAATGCACAATACATTGGGACTGCAATCCGTGAAATACCGACTATAAAGGACGCAAAATAGTAGAGCGAATTCCTTCCAGAAAATTTTTCCAAACATTCAAGATACCTATAATCGCTTTGGTAGGTCATGATATGGGTCATAACCTCCGATAACAACCCGATTTCAAGTATATTCTACATTTTAACCATATTTTTCGTACTACCTTATGTTGATAATTAAAAAAAAAACATCCTTGCAAGAAATGATCACGTTTTAGTATCACCATCATATGATTTAAGGTATTTTCGGGGTCTTGGCCACTTTTTCCATTTTTTGGCCCTTATTTGACATCTTTGTTTCTAAGGGGGAAGAAAACCTCTTCTCATAAAATTTTTATTTTTCGGAAAAGGGCCCATCTTAGTCTTGAGGCTACATTGGGTAAAAAACTCTGAGGTCGAAAATCATCTTACAGATAATTATCCACACAGGCATTTATTTAAGTATAATCCCCACATTAGTATACCCCAAGTCCACTTTCCCAACCAATGTGTGGTCACAAAAGAAAATTTGGTATTCTATTGAATTTGTAACCCCCAAGAGAATATTGGTTGGGAACGTAGATTTGAGATGTACGTCTATATGAAATAAACTCCGAAATGTCAATCTGGGACTTATTCAGTTGGAAATTGTGGCAGAAACATGAAAAAAAAAATACGAAATTAGAAAGTAACACGAGACCGAACATTTCTTTAATCATCATTAAATTACACTACGATGAAAAATTTGGACTTTATTGGATCTCCATCTCACAATTTAAATGACAAAAAATGTATGCCCAAAAGAGTATTTTTTTGGATATTCTGACAACATTCTGCCTTCAAGTATGAGGTGAACGAAACTAAATACCAAGCAGTACGGGATTTTAAACGTTGGAAATACACATTCGAAATTATAGATCATTTGAATGCAAATGTTAAGCTTTTTACAACAATAAAAATTGAGCCGAATTTTCTCATTGGGCTATTATAGATGTTCTTTATCATAAAGGTATTAACACAAAAATTAATTTCTATTTAGTCATGGAGTCATTACTTATAATGAAAATTGTGCCGCTTACATAAGTCAGATCTGTGATTTATCATGCTTTAAAAAATACGCATTAAAGACTAAAAGTACGGGCCGGCAACGCGGACCGGGCCAGCTAGTATCTATATATATAAATGTAAGTTGTGTTAGTTACTACGCTTATAACTGAAGAACCGCTGGACTGTTTTTAACGATTCACACAAATTCGGAGTTGTCTCCTCTCCGAAAAGGATAATATCCAAAAAATCGCGTAAAAATGTGATACATTAACATTTTCATTTTGACTTTTCAAATGTACAATAGTAATGTTTTATTTTGCATGATTTTGTTTCCATTTTGACTTACTTTTTTCTAATGTACATTTGTAGTGTTTTTTATATTTAATTTTTGAATTCGAATATTAATACCAATTTATTTAATTGATTTGATTTCTTGAGAACTGAAATTGATGGCGGGTTACATGGAAGTGTAGTACCGAATTATGTGGTGGCGAAACCGAATAGATGATATCGAAATAATTTAACGCGGTCACACCAAAAGAAAGATAATTATTAATTAAAAATAATTACTTTTTCAAAATCGCTAAAAAATCACAAAAAAGAGATCTCATTGCAAAAATTCTCAAATCGGGAAAAAAATCGAAAAAAATTTTCAGTGGAATCGAATTTTAAAATAATATTCTGACTATTCTGAAATCAGTCTGCCTTCAATTATGATGTGGATAAAACTATTTTGACTTATTTAAGTCAAGTGATTTTTTCAGTTTGACATGCTATGTTGTTCTGCTATATTTTTGATCTGGCCTCTATTTATCATCTTGGATTATTAGGGGTGAAGAAAGTTTTCAATGTAGGTCGATGTTTTGCAGTAGTGCCCATATAAAGGTACTTCCTGATTTTACCATATTTCAAAGGATTTGGCTAAAAATGTGTATTTGGGGGGGTGAAAATCTTACACAAAAATTTCAACATATTTACAAATTTTAGAATTTTTTTTCCCCTCAAGTCCACCTTTTGACGGACAAACAGACCGACATGGTTAGGGGGACTTAGAAGAACTCTAATGGACAATCTGAGGTGCTAATGGCTTTAAAAAAGTAATTAACTTTGGCTATTCTTAATTCATTCAGCCCTCAATTATGAGGTGTACAAAATACAGCAAATTCCAAATTACTGCTCATTTGACTGAAAATTTTGCATACTAAAAATTAATTTGATCCCTTACATCATTATAAGATTGATATAAACTTTTTAATAGATTTGTATAGCACATCTACACCTTTGAAGCCCACGGTTTAAATATTGAAGCTCACGGTTTTAATATGGGTACAGGTATTTTAAAACACTTTTAATCGACCAGTACGCGAACACTTATATCAGTCATATCTGTGAATAATTATGCTTTGACAAATATGCATAATAGACATTTTGACTTTCGAATGTACATTTGTAGTGCTTTTTTTTTTTGAATTCTAATATGATGTTTAGTTTTTTTGGGTAGTATAAAGCGACAACGCATAAAACTGTTATTTATAGATTTTATGTATTTATTGGGTAATACGAATAATATCATTTCAGAAGAGAATAAGATATGAAAATTCTAAAATCGGGAAAAATCGAAACTTTTTCAATGAAATCGAATTTCAAAATAATAGTACATTCTACAGACACACTTCATAAGGACCTTTAAAAATTTGCCGTAAAAAAATCAGCGAACCAGTTGAAGATTATTTGTCTTTTTTCAATCCTTTCTTTTTTCTATATTGAAGTGTACATTTCTTATTGTATTCAATTCTGAATGAATAATATTAAAAATGAAATGAGTGTGTAATACGATTTTAAATGGCGATCTTTCATGTATAAAATTGGCATCTAGCTTTCAACTCCAGGACCTTCAGCTGGAAGATGCGAACACATTTATACAAACAAAAATGACCGAAAAAGCGTTATGGGGTTCACTTCAAAAAGTGGACCTGTTTCTTTCATATGACAATAATTCGTTCAATGAGAACTCAAAATGCACAATACATTGGGACTGCAATCCGTGAAATACCGACTATAAAGGACGCAAAATAGTAGAGCGAATTCCTTCCAGAAAATTTTTCCAAACATTCAAGATACCTATAATCGCTTTGGTAGGTCATGATATGGGTCATAACCTCCGATAACAACCCGATTTCAAGTATATTCTACATTTTAACCATATTTTTCGTACTACCTTATGTTGATAATTAAAAAAAAAACATCCTTGCAAGAAATGATCACGTTTTAGTATCACCATCATATGATTTAAGGTATTTTCGGGGTCTTGGCCACTTTTTCCATTTTTTGGCCCTTATTTGACATCTTTGTTTCTAAGGGGGAAGAAAACCTCTTCTCATAAAATTTTTATTTTTCGGAAAAGGGCCCATCTTAGTCTTGAGGCTACATTGGGTAAAAAACTCTGAGGTCGAAAATCATCTTACAGATAATTATCCACACAGGCATTTATTTAAGTATAATCCCCACATTAGTATACCCCAAGTCCACTTTCCCAACCAATGTGTGGTCTCAAAAGAAAATTTGGTATTCTATTGAATTTGTAACCCCCAAGAAAATATTGGTTGGGAACGTAGATTTGAGATGTACGTCTATATGAAATAAACTCCGAAATGTCAATCTGGGACTTATTCAGTTGGAAATTGTGGCAGAAACATGAAAAAAAAATACGAAATTAGAAAGTAACACGAGACCGAACATTTCTTTAATCATCATTAAATTACACTACGATGAAAAATTTGGACTTTATTGGATCTCCATCTCACAATTTAAATGACAAAAAATGTATGCCCAAAAGAGTATTTTTTTGGATATTCTGACAACATTCTGCCTTCAAGTATGAGGTGAACGAAACTAAATACCAAGCAGTACGGGATTTTAAACGTTGGAAATACACATTCGAAATTATAGATCATTTGAATGCAAATGTTAAGCTTTTTACAACAATAAAAATTGAGCCGAATTTTCTCATTGGGCTATTATAGATGTTCTTTATCATAAAGGTATTAACACAAAAATTAATTTCTATTTAGTCATGGAGTCATTACTTATAATGAAAATTGTGCCGCTTACATAAGTCAGATCTGTGATTTATCATGCTTTAAAAAATACGCATTAAAGACTAAAAGTACGGGCCGGCAACGCGGACCGGGCCAGCTAGTATATATATATATATATATATATATATATATATATATATATATATCTATATATATAAAAGAAAGTTGTGTTAGTTACTACGCTTATAACTTAAGAACCGCTGGACTGATTATAAGGATTCATACAAATTCGGAATTGTCTCCTCTCCGAAAAGGATAATATCCAAAAAAATCGCGAAAAAATGTGATATATTAACATTTTCATTTTGACTTTTGAAATGTACAATAGTAATGTTTTATTTTGCATGATTTTTTTCATTTTTACTTACTTTTTTCTAATGTACATTTGTAGTGTTTTTTATATTTTATTTTTGAACTCAAATATTAATACCAATTTATTTAATTGACTTGATTTCTTGAGAAATGAAATTGATGGCGAGTTACATGGAAGTGTAGTACCGAATTATGTGGTGGCGAAACGGAATAGATAATGTCGAAATAATTTAATGGAATCGAATTTTAAAATAGAAGTACATTCTATTGACAAACTACATAAGGATCTTAAACATTTGCTGTAAAAAATCAGAGAACAAGTTGAAGATTTTTTCAATGTGTTATTCTTCTTTTGTCAATTTTTTTTTCAATTTGTATTATCTAATTGAATTTAGTAAATTTTTTGTGAACAAAATAAAGAATAATATATCACTATATACAAATTTTCACCAAAAAATTAAATAAGTGGGAAATACGATGTTAACTGACTTCTACCTTTCAACTCCAGGGCCTACATCGTGGTTCAGCTGGAAAATGCGAACACATTTGAACAAACAAAAATTACCGAAAAAGCCTAATGGGGCTCATTTCAAAGCGTGGAACTACTTCTTTCCTGTCACAATAATCCGTCCAATGTACAATCAGAAAAATACCAAATATAAAGGGTGGAAAATAGTAGAGCGAATGGGACTCTTAGTAAGAAAAGGATTTCTATCCTTCCAGAAAACCTTCCCAAACATTCAAGATACCTTAAATCGCTTTTGCAGGTCATGATATCGATCATAACTCACGGATAAGGGTACAACCCGATTTCATATTTATATAATCATCGTATGATTTAAGCTATTTTTGGTGTCTTGGTCACTTTTTTAATATTTTGGCCATTATTTGGCATCTTTGTTTCTAAGGAGGTATAGGCTCTCTTCGCATAAAATTTGAAATTTTCAGAGTAGGGCCCATTTTGGTCTTGACCACATTCATTAATTGATTTGGCTAAAAATTGTATTTATGCTACTATGGGGTAGGGAACCATCATACAGATAATTGCCACATAGGAATTTATTTAAGTAAAGTCCCCACATTGGAGTATCCCCAAGTCCACCTTCACATCACATTGGTGGTTAGAGAAGAAAATTTTGCTTTCTATTGAATTTGTAACCCCCAAGAGAATATTGGTTGGGCCACGTTTTGGTATAACCCTTATATAAATGTATCCTTGATTTCAGCTGTGACCGTGGTCTTGGCCACGTTTTTCAACTAATTTGGCCATTATTTGCTGTATTTAGGCTACTTTGTGAGTAGAGAACCATCTTACAGAAAAATTTCAACATACGTAAATATTTTGGTAAAGACCCCATATAGTCCCCAAGCCCGCCGATCTATAGTGATGTTTACCGATTGGCGGACAACAACGCGGGTATTGTTTAATCGTCATTGAATTTTACTATGAACAAGAACATAGACTTTTTGAGGACTCTAATGCGCAATTTGAGGTGCTATGGTAATGGGTGTAAAAGCGTAAATAACTTTGACTATTCAGAAATTATTTTGCCCTCCTTCCATAGTTATTTATTTCTATTTAGTCGAATCAATATTTATATTAAAATTTGTTCATATTCATATTCATATTCATTTGTTCACCTTTATGAGCTAGATTTGTGAAATATTATGCTATGCAAAATTTGCATTAAAGACTACAACTACGGGCCGGCAACGCGGACCGGGCCAGCTAGTCTATATATATAAATGTAAGTTGTGTTAGTTACTACGCTTATAACTTAAGAACCGCTGAATTAATTTTAACGATTCACACAAATTCGGAGTTGTCTACTCTCCGAAAAGGATAATATCCAAAAAAATCGCGTAAAAATGTGATATATTAACATTTTCATTTTGACTTTTCAAATGTACAATAGTAATGTTTTATTTTGCATGATTTTTTTCCATTTTGACTTACTTTTTTCTAATGTACATTTGTAGTGTTTTTTTATATTTTATTTTTGAATTCGAATATTTATACCAATTTATTTAATTGACTTGATTTCTTGAGAACTGAAATTGATGGCGGGTTACATGGAAGTGTAGTAGCGAATTATGTGGTGGCGAAACGGAATAGATGATATCGAAATAATTTAACGGGGTCACACCAAAGTTAAAAGATAATTACTTTTTCTAAATCGCTGAAAAATCATGAAAAAGAGATCTCATTGCAAAAATCAAAAAAACATTTTCAATGGAATCGAATTTTAAAGTAATAGTACATTCTATTGACAAACTTTGTAAGGAAGGATCATAAAACATTTGCTGTAAAAAATCAGCGAAAAAGTTGAAGACTTTTTCAATTTGTTATTCTTTTTTTTGTCAATTTTTTTTTGTGAACAAAATAAAGAATAATTTTTCACTAAAAAAATTGAATAAGTGCGAAATAGGATGTTAACTGACATCTACCTTTCAACTCCAGGGCCTACATCGTGGGTTAGCTGGAAGATGCGAACACGTTTAAACAAACAAAAATGACCGAAAAAGCTTAATGGGGCTCATTTCAAAGCGTGACAATGATCCGTCCAATGAGAGCTCAAAATGCAAAATTCTTTGGGAGAATAATAAGTAATATACCAATATTGAAATAAAAGGTGCAAAATAGTAGAGCGAATGGGACTTTTAGTAAGAAAAGGTTTTATATCCTTCCAGAAATTCTTCCCAAACATTCAAAATATCTAAAATCACTTTTGCAGGTCTTTATATCGATCATAACTCATGGATAAGGGAACAACCCGATTTCATATTTATATAACCATCTATGATTTAAGTTATTTTTGGGGTCTTGGCCGGTCACTTTTTTCATTTTTTGGCCCTTATTTGACATTTTTGTTTCTAAGGGGGTAGATAACCTCTTCGCATAAAATTTGAAATTTTCAGAGTAGGGCCCATATTGGTATTGACCACATTCATCAATTGATTTGGCTAAAAAATTTTATTTATGCCACCCTGGGGTAGGGAACCATCATACAGATAATTGCCACATAGGAATTTATTTAAGTAAAGTCCCCACATTGGAGTATCCCCAAGTCCACTTTCACATCTAATGTGTGGTCAGAAAAGAAAATTTTGTATTCTATTGAATTTTTAACCCCCAAGAGAATATTGGTTGGGAACGTAGATTTGGGATGTGCATCCATATGAAATAAATTGTGGAAACATGAACAAATTACAAATATAAGAAAGTAGCACGGGACCGAATATTTGTTTAATCATCATTGAATTATCCTATGATGAAAATATGGACTTTAAGGGGTCTCCAACTTACAATTTAAATGGCAAATAAAATTAATTCCCATCTTATCATTCTGCCCTCAATTATGAGGTGGATAAAACTATTTTTACTTATTTAAATCACGCGAAATGCTATGACATGCTATATTGTTCTGCTATATTTTTGATTTGGCCTCTATTTGTCATCTTGGATTATAAGGGGTAGAAGAAAGTTTTCAATGTAGGTCGATGTTTCGGAGTAGTGCCCATATAAAGAAGGTACCTCCTAATTTAACCACATTTCAAAGAATTTGGCTAATAATGCGTATTAGGGGGGTGAAAATCTTACACTAAAATTTCAACATATCTACAAATTTTAGAATTTTTATCCATGTTATAATACCCTCTCAAGTCCACCATTTGGCGGACAAACAGACTGACATGGTTAGGGGGACTTATGAGGACTCTAATGCACAATCTAAGTTGCTAATGGGTTTAAAAAAGTAATTAACTTTGGCTATTCTTAAATCATTCAGCCCTCAATTATGTAGTATACAAAATACAGCAAATTCCAAATTACTGCTCATTTGACTGGAAGATTTTGCTACGATTTTTACCATATTAAAAATTAATTTGATCCCTTATATGGCGATAAGATTGATATATACTTTTTAATAGATTTGTATAGCACATCCACACAGTTGAAGCCCACGGTTTAAATATTGAAGCCCACTGGTTAAAAATGGGTACAGGTATTTTAAAACACTTTAAATCGACCTGTACGTGAACACTTATATCAGTCATATCTGTGAATAATTATGCTTGGGAATATATGCATAATAGACAAAAACTACGGGCCGGCAACGCGGACCGGGCCAGCTAATATATATATATATATAGGCTAAGAGTACGATTATTACGGAGAGGTACGTTGCTACCTCAAATTTTCTAATAGCAACAGAAATGCCGTTCAACTTTAAAAGATTACAGTTTGCTGCCCGCTTGGCATTTGCTATGAAATTAATAAAAAATATTAATAAATAAATCCGAAGGACAAACTCTTCGTGTATGCGGACTTAATTTGGTACGTTCCTGCTTTTCTCAGGGTCAGCTGTTCCTGGCAAGTTTGGTAGGCCGAACTATTTGTTTATTTACACATTAAAGTATTACAATAATTTATTTTAATAAATAAATATTTATTTTTTAAATAAAGCCAACAAATAATGAATAATTGATGTGTATAAGACGAAAAGGGTAGCGAAGCACACCGGGTTCAGCTAGCTATTCTATTCAAACGACGAACAACTAAATATTTCTGACAGAACTATATGTAGAGAAAAACTGGCTCTTTCCCCATAAAAGGTCAACATTATAAGGTGGAGAAAGAAAAAAAAATACGAATTTAAACAAGTGAAAAAAATTCAAAAAAAAAAATCCGTCGAAAAATACCACTTAAAAGGAAACCGTTATATGAGGGATATTCCTGTGAATAGTGTAGTAATATCATAAAAATAACGAAAAAAAGGGTGGTACCGTTATATGTCGGCTATACGAAGACGTGGACCTGCATACACAATTTTCCGTCATAGGTTGTGGTACTTAAATTTGAAACAATTCCGGTCAAAAATGTCGCTAAAATCATCAAAATACCGAGTATTGGGGGGCAAAGTATATGGTGGATATACGATATCGTGGACTTATATAGACAATTCTTTTCCATTGGGTAAAGTACTCAGAAGGAACTCCTGGTGTGAATTTTGAGACAGTTCCATTAAAAATGTGGCTTAAATCATAAAAATACGGATATCTGGGGGATATGCGATATCGAGGGCCGATATCGCCTATCTTCGAACTTGATCTGCCTGCAGACAAAAGACTGATCTGTGCAAAATTTTAACTCCCTAACTAATTCGTTTAGGCTCTAGCGTGATAACAACAGACGGACGGGCAGGGTTAAATCGTGTTATACAGGGTGAAATAAAAAACAGCAACAAAGTCAAACGCCATAATTTTTTAAATTTTATTGAATGAAAGCAAAAATGTCGGAAATTGCATCAAATTTTAGAATATGTTTAGATTTTTTCGAATTGGTCACCTTTGGCAAGAAATATGGCCTTCAAACGGCCAATGAAACCGTCACTCGCTGCCCGAGTGTTACTCTGCGATATTTTGGCCCATTCCCGGTGAAGCGCTTGCTTGAGGTGATCGACACCCTTGCCAACCTTTCTTTCCAAAATAATCCAGACACAATAGTCCAACGGATTGGTATCCAGACATTTTGGTGGCCATTGTGAGCTGGAAATGTAGCGAAAAAACCTCATTTTGCAACCATTCATGGGTGGCGCGTGCTGAGTCCTGTTGGAATGTCCAAGATCTGCGGCCAAAATGTTTGCGTGCCCAAGGCTTTAATACACCCTACAGAATATTTTCGCGATGATATTCGGCAATTATTCTGATGGTCGATTAATAGGAGCGGAGACGACCATCGGCTGTTATGGTGACCCACACCATCACCATGGCCGGCGCTTGAGTTCTGGTGGCCAACCGAAGGTGCACATTTTCAGCTAAGCTCCTTGCTGGACCGAATTCGATTCGGCAGTTCACCACTTTCGGCCAAGCGAAGCAACTCTTAAGCTCTTTTCAGTCTATTTTCTTCCTGCTGCGGTGTAAGTTCTCGCACTTTTTGAATTTCAATGGCTTTACCCCGAGCTCATTTTTCAATATTTGCCGAATGGAATATTGCCATATGTTCAGCTCACGAGCCATTTTTCGGCCACTGCGACGCAGGTTTCGATCAAGTCGCTTCTTTACTTTTCGAACCATTTCTGCTGATGATGCTGTTTTCTTCCGTCCACTTCCTTGACGTCGGGCTACGCTACCATTATCACGGTAACGAGCGATGGGACACGAGACACAAAAGATGTATTCACATGCTCCAACGATTGCCACTTGTGGTTTTCCAGCCAAATATAAAGAAATCACACTATCACCTTTGAATTCCATCACGAATAATTTGTTTTTTCTGGAAAATTCTCACCAAAATGCTTTTGTACGCTTGTAAACAATATAATGGACTGTCTCTGGAATAATTTTAACAGCTATCGGACTAGTGGCGTAGAAATGACCCCAGTCTGAATTTGTTTGCAGACTGGTTGCATCTCACCCTATGTATACTGTGTTATGTCAAAAATTATTATTTCGATGAGTTACAAACGCAATGACGAACTTGATATACCCCCCATACTATGTATGGTGAAGGGTAGAAAAAAATGAAATTAGTGTCTGATTTTCTTCGGGTCCGGCTAAATTTGGCACCTCCTCTGCAAACTTTTTAAGGTTAAAAAAACATTCTAAAGACAAACCAGTGAGTATATGATGGATGTACTAAGGGGTTTATGGAAATTCGCACTATAAGTGTATCATGTGAACGGTTAGAGCTTAAAACTTGAAATTTGGAATGGGAATCAAGGGTGAGGACTAGGATCGATGTAAGAAGTTATTTTTGGAAGTGTGTACTCATATATACGAAAAGTACTAAATTTATAATTAACATTACTGTTGGAGTGTGGGGTTGGGACTGAAGGTAGTTTTCGAACATATTGTGATTGAAATCTGAAATTTGCTATTTCGGAAATGCGTACTATAATTGTACGAAAGGTATGACATAAAATTCTGAAATTTGAATATATTTAGATTATTTATGGTATATGTATTCGAGATTTCGCTGTGGTTTGGAAATGCGTCCTATAATTGTACGAAAACTACTACTAAATTTGGCATTGTGTGAAAGGATAGCTCTCTGTTCATGTCTGGAATTGAGGCATGGAGGTGGTTTTTGTAAATACTAAATGGTACTAGATTTGGTATTGGGAGAAGAGATAGGTCTGGAATCATGAAATTTGATATTGAGGTCTCCGTTGGTATTCGGAAATGAGATATTGAGGTGGTTTTGAAAGTGTGTACCTTAATTGTTCGAAAAGTATTAAGTGGTACTAAATTTGGTATTGGGAGAATGAGTAGGGCTGGAAACCTCGAATTTGATATTGAAATCTCTGCTGGTATCTGGAATAGAGATGTGGCAGTGGTTTTGGATATGTGTTATATATTTGTGGTGAAGTACTAAATATTATCAAATTTGGTATTAGATGAAGGGGTAAGGCTGAAATCCTCATATTTGATATGGATGTCACTGTTGGTATCTGTATCTAAATTTGAGGTTTGTTTGTAGTTTGGAAATGCTTCCTATATTTGTCCGAAAAGTATTAAATTTGGTGTTGAGTGAATGCATAGATCTCGAAATTTGGTATTGCGGCCTGTGTTGGCATCTGGTGATGATTTTACGAATGCAAAGTATGATTGTTCCAAACGTACTAAATTATACTTATTTTGGATCACAGTTGGTGTCTAGTGTGGAAAGATTTAGATTGTTTTGGATATTTAATACTCATATCCAAAACAATATACATATCTCCATCCTAGACTAAATTTTGGTATTGGGTGAGCTGGAATACTGAAATTTGATACTGAGGTCACTTTTAGTTTCTTGCGTTTACATTAGGAGGCGTTGAAATAGTTTTGGACAGAACATTTGGTTGTGGGTCCATTTCGTAATGATTTTACTAATATCCTCCTTGGGAAACTTCAAAATGAAAGATTTTGAAGAGTTTTTGTTGAAAAATGTAAACATTTTCCTATTATTCTTTCCGAAAAAAAAAAAAACTTGAATAATATACAGAATCTTGAAAGTCTGAAAATTTTAGTACCATATATGAAATTTTAATTAGATACATTTAAGCAAATTGAATAAATGCGCATTTTGTGTACTAAAAGGTCAAACACGAACTGTTGGAAGGAATCTATAATTTTATGATGGACTTTTCGTTGACGATGTACCAGGCGCTTGCTAGTTGTACTATAAATGTTTATGGCTAATGTAATCTACTTATCTTAAATATTGTAACAAAGGATCAACGAAAATATAAAGTTGTTGCAAACAGCTTTTTTGAAAAATCATGGATATGGAGATATCAACGTCGCATGATGCAAGGCGCCAATATCGACATAATTACGGAGGGTATTTTACGTTAAGAGAATGCTTGATAGTACTTCTGTAAAAATGTGGTTGCGCGGAGGGGACGTCTAAATGTCTTTAGAAGACATAAGTAAACAAGTAAAAACATTAAGTTTAAATTAATGGAAACACTAGAACCAATTATGACTTATTATTTATGACAAATACCAATTTTTAGACATATTCGTGGGAAAATGTGGCAAAAATCATCAAAATACCGAATATCTGGAGGTACCGCTATATAGAGCTATACAAAAGCGTGGACCTATACATACAATATTTCGCCAACGGAGCTAGTACTCATTATGACCAACAAATACCAATTTTCAGACAAATTAGTAAAAAAATGTGGTAAAAATTATGAAAATACCGAATATCGGGAAGTACCGTTAAATGGGGGCTATACCAAAAGCGTGGACCTATACATACAATATTTCGCCAATGGAGCTAGAACTCATTATGACCAACAAATTCCAATTTTAAGACAAATCCGTGATAAAGTGTGGTAAAAATAATCAAAATACCGAATATCGGGAGGTACCGTTATATGGGGGCTATACCAAAGCGTGGACTTATACATATTATGACCTACAAATACCAATTTTCCGACAAATCCGTGAAAAAGTGTGGCAAAAATCATTAAAATACCGAATATAGGGATGTACCGTTATATGGGGACTATACCAAAACGTGGACCGATATATCTCATTTTCAATACCAACCATCCTAGACACAATGCAAATTATTCTGCTTAATTTTGACGCTCTACTTCAAATAATGTGGGCTGTATCGTGATTTCAACCGACAGAGGGACAGACAGACGGACATCGTTAAATCGTCGTAGAATTTTATGCTGATTATGAATATATAACTTTATGGATTCAACGATGAATATTTAGGGATGTTACAAACGGAATGACAAAGTTAATATACCCTCCTTTCCAATGAGGGATCAGGCGTTCTGTGATCGCCACCTAAGTAGTTATATTTTTAAGTATTATTAAACAATACATTACAGATTTTCCGTTGAATCTTTTGTGGAATTAAAACGTTTGGGCATATTCATAGTTATTGCTATATCAAACTGCGTAATATCTAATTTCATCGTTGAGTATCGGTTACAGTAACCGGTTAAACAGATGATTTGAATTTCCAGTCAGGCAGCGTATTCAGATGTGTGTATGTGTTTTTTTTTTTTGGTGAAGCGGCGATCAGGCAAAACTTAATGCCGGCTGTAAGGTTTTGTTGTTGTTGTGGCTGTGGCTCAGAGTCGGTGTTATGGCACGCTACAAACTGTCGTAGTTAGTTTGCTGGCTGGTCGGTGATGGTGGCACATGCGTGAGACCAAATCCAATTAGACAAATGGCAATGGTCTTCACTACGGTTGTCATTTAAATTGTTGAAGCTGTTTTTGTTGTTATGGCTATTTCTGTTGGAGGCATTATAAAAATTGAAAAAATATTATCAAACTTTTCCGATATTGTCACACAATAACACATACAAATGAAGAAGAAAGATACTCTGTCTGATCTGCAGCTTGGCTTGGTTTGGACTTCATATTGAAATGGCTTGTGTCACTGTGTAATCATGTCAAAAAGCTTAAGAAAAGTCGTACAAAAAAGAGCAAAGACCATTTTTTGTAAATGCATCATTTCTATGGTGTTGTTAAGCTACCCTCCTTTGGTTAAGACAAAAGCCAGAAACCAGTCATCGTTGCTGGAATAAATACCCAGCGACACCCACATGCCAACTTAAAATTCAAAACAAAAAAAGCAAAAAAATCAAATAAGAAAAAATTCGACCAAACAAATGTGTGTGTGTGTGTTTTTTTTCTATCCAAATGTCTGCAAAGGAGAACAAAATGTGTTAAAAATAAAAGTGGAGCAGTAAGTAATGGAGTACTCCAAAATATCTACACATTCGAACATGCTATTTGCAATGCATTATGTTGTCGCTATGGCCCTCTTTTTTGACCAGGTTATATTTGTTGTTGTTATTTCCATCGTTGGTAATGCATTTGTTCCAAAAACAAAAAATAAAAAAATTAAAAAAAAACGACACCAACATTGCACGCCAGGCACAATGTTTTTTCCTGTGTCTAGCTAGGCAGGCTGTCACTTGTTGTTCGAACAGACAATAAAATCACAAAATATTTCGTTTGCATTAACGTTGCAGGGACGGAATTTCGCACCGTGTGTTGGATTTGGATATAGTCCACAAACATACATTTTGGTCAAATTTTAAGCTTACTGTGCACCTAATGTGTACTATCAGGACCAATATTGCGGATTTTGGCAGAAACGACCAAATGCAGTCTTGAAGTAATTCGTTAAAATACGGAGGGTATCGGTGCGCATACTCGGTCCCACCTTTCCTCGCGGGGTGAAATAATCTGTTGGTAGTCTGAATGGGAAAGAGCTTTTTAATGATCTGGGGAGTCAGGTCGGTAGTTAACAAATTTTTGCATTGCTCCATGGGTCACTTAGGTAAAGATTCATAAAAGTCCCTGCTTTCGTAACTCTGCTCAAAATGTCAAAAAAAGAGTCCACGTTTTCGTACCTCCCCAGGAACTACTGGTCAAGATTACCAAAAAAATTAAGTTTTTATAACACCCCCCGGACAGGTCTAAAATTACAAAAAGCTCCACGTTTTTGTAGCTCTGCTCTAAATTTTCTAAAAGGTTCCTATATGGGTCTAAGTTTTCGTACCTCCCCCAGAACTGGTCGAATTTTCCAAAAAAAAAAAAAAAAAACGGTCCATGTGCCCACGTTTTCGTACCAAATTCCAAAATTTTCCAATAAAGGCATAGATTTTCGTTCCTCCTTCAAAACAAAGGGCTTATATGATCCACGTTTTCCAACCTCTGGTCCAAAGTTAAAAATATAGGGTACATGTGAGTTCACGTTCTTGTATCTCTGGCAAAAAATTCCAAAAAGTGTCCAAATGGAACCAAGTTTTTGTATCTCCCCCAGAACTGGTCAAAATTTCCAAAATAGATCAAAATGAGATAATGTTTTCGTACCTCCCTATGGTCAAAATTCAAAAAAAGGGTCCCATATGTGGTCAAGTTTTCGTAACACTCCAGAAATTAACCCCGTAACCCGCTTGCGGTTACGGTACCTCTTGTCAACTTTTACAAAAAGGGTCCATGTAGGTTCACCTTTTCATATCTCATGTCAAGGTTTCCAAAAATGGTCCAAACGGGACCAATTTTTCTTAACTCCTTAGGAAATGGTCAAAAATTGCAAAAAGGGCTCATATGGTCCATGTTCTCATAACTCTGCTCAAATTTTCAGAAAAAGTGTCCATCTGGGTGCATGTTTTCGTACTTCTTGCAAAAATTTCCGATGAAGGTCCAAGTCTCCGTATCTCTGTTCATAATTTCCATGGGTGCGCGTTTCCGTTTCTTTCGCTAAATGTTTCAATAAGTGTTCAAATGGGTCCAAGTTTTCGTATCTCCTCCGGAAGAGGATTCTATTTGGATGCAGATTTTGGTACCTCGCTGGGAACTAAACAAAAAAGGCACCCATTTAGGTCTAAGTCTTCGTACCAAGTCTCCGTATCTCTGTTCAAAATTTCCATGGGTACACGTTTCTGTTCCTTTCGCTAAATGTTTCAAATAGTGTTGAAAGTGGTCCAAGTTTTCGTATCTCCTCCGGAAGAGGGTCCTTTTTGGGTGCAGATTTTGGTACCACCCTGCGAAATAAACAAAAAAAGGCATCCATTTAGGTCCACTGTGTTGTACATCCCTCGAAACTGATCAAAATTTCGTGGTTGCGTTTTCGCAGCTGGTCAACAATTTCATAAAGGTCAAGTACGAGTCCACATTTTTGTTCCTCCACAGAAACTGACTTTTTCGAAAATATTCACCGCAGTTTCGAATAGTTGAGAAATTTCACCTTTAATAGCCAGCCTAAATTTGGCAACCTCCTTCATAGTTCATCTGTACTTCCATTGGTTTTGTGCCTATGTCGAATAAATAAATACTATTTCCATGAACCTCCCAAACACTGTGTCCAGCATACCCATATGTATGTTGCACATTAACATTACAATAAGTACAATCAACAACAACAACAGCTCACATGCAAATTAAAAATGTGGAACACGTTCCTTTCATGGTTTTTTAGCAAAAAATATTGTTGTGGTCGAATTTTATTGGATTTTATTTTCAAAAAAATTTGGTGCTGTTGTTGTAGTTGTTTTTTTAATGTTGATGGATGCTAATGTTCATCGGCTGGTTTTACTCTTCATGTGTTTCTTTGACATTTCTGCGTTTTGAAATGATTCCGCACAACTGGATGGATGAATCATCAGTTCTTCTTTAAATGTTCAAAAAAGTTAACGAAAAAACGTTGCTAAACATTGGCGATTTTTTTTCTTTTATATTTATTTCAGTGACAGAAACACGTGCTCAACGCAACTTAATCACCTGATTAAAATGTTCAACACGTCTTCTTATTGAGAAATAAAATTTTAAATTATTAAACTTCGTGTGATTTATTGGGGATTGTATAATCCTCAAATCACACACACTCCAAACCCAGGTAAATAAGTCAAAAGGGTGATTTATCTGATCGGCCATAGAGAAGAGGTGGCATTTTTTTAAAATTTGAAGGGTATGAATTGGTCATTTTTGTTCTCATCCATAGGAAACCATAGAGGGTCATTTAAAAGAGGGAATACTAGACAGCTAGTGGGAGTTTTCATGTCCCACAACCACTTTAAACTCTTAACGAGAGGAAGAAATGATAGAAACTTAGAATAGGATTCTGTAATTTCCCATAAGTAAAAGTCTTTTGCCAAAACAACCCGGGCATTGGAAATACAATACATACATTGTATATCCTATCCATTTCATCTGCAAATTCTTCAGAATACGCAAATTTATAACGATTACGAGTATGAATACGTAAAACCCTCCACCATTCTATGGAGTTTATATTAACTTTGTCATTCCGTTTGTAAGTCCTCGAAATATTCATAATACCTAATATATATATATATATATTCTGGATCAGCGGAAAATTCTAAGACGATCTAGCGATGTCCTGTCTGTCCTTCTGTTGTAAACACGCTATCTTTCGAACGAATTGGGATAGAAGGCTAAAAATTTGCATTTATGCATAGTTTACCAGTAGACAGGTTAAGTTCGTCAATAGACCATGTTGGTCCACGTTTTCGTATAACCCCCATATGACCTCCCGATATTTGGTACTTTGATGATTTTAGCGATATTATTCACAGGAATTGTGTCAAATTTGGTTTTTGAAGTTCGTAACGCGTAGTACAGCCTATGACAGACAGAAAACTGTCTGTGCAGGTCCACGTCTTCATATCGCCCCTTATAATGGTACCTCCCGATATTCGGTACTTTGATTATTTTAGCGACATTATTCACCGGAATTGTTTCAAATTCGGTATTTGAAGTTCGTAACGCGTAGTACAATCTATGGCAAAAATTTGCATATGCAGGTCCACGTCTTCGTATAGCCTCTATATGACGGTACCTCCCGATACTATGTATTTTCATAATTTTTGCGACATTATTCACCGCAATTGTAACAAATTTCGTATTTAAAGTTTCTAATGGGTACTACAGGAGGGTGGAGGGTATTTAAACTTGTTTCTTTAATAATAAAGTCGATTTTGCTACTCACTAAAACTTGATTTTTTCGTACAAAGCGTTCGACCTGTAATAGAGATTTTTAAAATATGGTTGTTATAACAAATAATGGAACTGTATCAAACATTTGTAAGAAGATAACTTGAATAATGAGGACCCGAAATCTTAAGTTTCGAGAGAAATTCTACTTAATGAGAACTCGATATTTGAAACGATTAAGTTTGAAATTGCTAATTACATAAATCGAAAGATATCGTTACACATGGACTACACACTCACATAGATCGGTAAACGATTTTTATACCCTCAGTTATATGGCAACAGAGGGTATATCCCCAGTTCTCCAGTTTTGGAAATTTGAAGCTCATCTAGGGTCCGTCGGATTGGGTGGCTGGTGAGGGCGATAACTCTCGACGGGACTATTCGATTTAGTTCAAGTTTTGTACATCGGAATATTATGTATTATCAAACGTGAGTTCGAAGGTGGGTAATATCGGTCCATTCCTTCTGGTGCCTTCCACACAACAATTGAAAATTGTCGAAGTAAAAAATAATTTAACTCGTAGTACGGGAAAACATCATCCAATATTTGTATCACGTGAGAAAAGAGACAATATCGGCCCACTACTTATAGTGCCCCACAAAGGCCAACATATCTTCGGTATCTCCTTCTTAAAGGGTCAATCATTTGAATAATCATAATGTAGTTCTAAAAAATGTTTAAACTATCAAGTACCCGTTAATTCGTCAGCGAAAATTTTGGATTTGTTCAATCAAAACTTCATTTCCAAAACCACTTCCATATCTCATTCCAAACACTATCAAACTTCGGAATTCCAACCCTATTCCTTCACCCAATACCTAATTTAGCCCACTTAGTACTTAGAATTTAAGCTCTATTTCTTCATTCAATAAATAATATTGTACCTTTTAGTACTTTTCGTACAACTAGAGTACACATTTCCTTAACCACTTTTATATTTTAATTCCGGATACCAAAAGAAACCTTAATATCAAATTTGAGGATTTCAGTCCTATCCCTTCACCCAATACAAAAATTAGTACAATTTAGTACTTTAGAAATTTGCGACGCATGATGGTTTGGAACATCGCCAAATCTCAATCAGTAATACAAATATCAAATTTCAGAATTTTATCTTTATCCCTTCACCCAATACCAAATATAGTACCATTCAGTTCTTTTCGTACAAAAATTAGTAACATTTAGTACTTTTCGTAGAAATATAGGACGCATTTCCAAACCACCGTCAATTCACATATATACCAAGTATTCATCCATTCAGTTCTTTTCGTAAATAAAAGCACACTTTTCCGAATTCAGATTTCAAGGTTATTTCAGTACTCTTTATACACCTTTATTACGAATTTACAAAAACCCGGCCTTATCATAGGCCTACGCATCAAAATTGACCTCGTCGACAAAATTTCAAAATTTTAGGTTCAGTCGTTTCGTCTAGGCGTTGTTTCTCGGTCAGTCAGTTATTTCAATACTCTTTTATATATTTTAATAAACTGACATAGGCCGAAGGAATACTGATACTCTTTACTTTTTTCCAGTATGAGTCAATCAAGGTACAATACCAACAATTGTATAGTTCAAAATAAACAAGTAAGCAAAGGCTGTAGTCGTGCGGGGCCGACTATGTAATACCCTACAACACTACAATATGTTAGAAGCCCCCTTATGTCCAAATCCATATTGGAATTATAAATTAGGATTTTGACTAGGGACATTTGCCCAATATTTATGCACTCCGTCGTGCGGTCAATTGTTGTAGTCCATTTTACAGCTAAATATAATCCAATGGTCATACAAAATGATAGAATTCTTCCCTGTCCTTAACTCTTTCACAGGCGTGTTGATTGGCTTCAATTGTGTGATCGGAAATACATTTCTGTTTTTGGTTAATTTGAACCCCTAAATATTTTTCAATCATCTCGAAGAAGAAGCACCTCTGTATGTCCAAATGTAGACTTATCTATATGATTTGCTTGTCTACGATATTTGGCTATATTCGTCAACGAAATCAGCATAAAAAAGCCAGGTGTTCGCCTTTTGCGTATTTCGGATATCGCCTGTAAGTAATGCTGAAATTTTTTCACACAAAATTAGTGGTCCATTGTACCCGCTGTCCTGAACTCTAACTTTATGCGAGATTTTGTGTCCTCTGGTTTCTACTTGTGACCTTTATAACGGCTGCAAAATCAGGAAAATTTTTTGTTGTTGGTCCATTTCAACCCCTAATATATTGCGGACATATTTGAAAACAATAGGCCTAGCCCTTCTGAGCCCAACCCTACGCTTGTGAAAATTTTCGTGGGGATCGGACGACATTTGCAATCCTTATATAATAATCCCAACCTGTGCTGTAAGGTGAAAAAAATATTAAAAAATATTATAAGTCAAATTGAAAAAATCGGATGCGATAAAAAATATGAAAAAAATAAAAAAATGTCACAAAATACTACAAAATCTATATTAACATCATTATTGGCATATTTTTCTGCGATTTTTTTAGATTTTATACTTTTATGTCAAGAGGGCATTCCGAATTGACAAAATTTGTCAAAATCGGTCCAGCCATTCTTGAGATATAAGCATTCTAACTAACATCCCCTTCCTTTGTATATACACATTGTATATATTTCGCTATATATATATATCCGATATATTTACTATCGGCATCTACCTAACGGTCAGAATTGACCTGTTCGTCTATTTGTAATTTCGCCAGGATTAAAAATATTCGCGGTTTAATAGAACATTTGACTTTTATTTAACACAAATATTGTGCCTATTTCACCCACTAAATAATATCCGATGACCATCAAAATTGGAAGGCTTCTGCCCAGCCCTAAGCTCTAGCCCCATGCTAACTTCCTATTTGATCGGTCTATAATTGTGAAGTGTAGAGCAACTGCAAAATCAGGCAATTTTTCAATATTTGGTCCATTTCAACTCCTAAATAGCATTCTATTCTGACCCTAGCCCCACCTCCATTCTAAGTTTCGTGAAGATCGGGCCATAATTGCGACCTGTAGAGTGATTACAAATTACAGACGGACAGACGGACGGACGGACATACATAGCTAGATCGACTCAGCTCGGCGAGCTAGGAAGATCCATATATACTTTTCTATGTGGGAAACTAATATTTCGTGGTGTTACATAATATTTGGCCCAATCAAACTTATAATACCCCAACACATAATGTTGTAGGGTATAAATAGTTCGAATTCTAACTTGATTTCAACAGACAGATGTAGTTAAACGATCTAGAATTTAATGGTGATCAAGAATATTTAAACTTTATAAAGTCTCCGGGGCGACAGATTTAATGTACCCTCTACTTTTTGGTGGAGGTGGAGGATAAAAACAAAAATCGTCTATCAATCTAAATTATCAAACTGTTACGAATTTCTAAATGTTATTAATGATAACTTTAGTAATATGAAATTTGTCATTGTTTGTTTCAGTCTCATTTTTATACCCTCTACCATACATAGTATGGAGGGTATATTAAGTTCGTCATTCCGTTTGTAACTCATCGAAATAATAATTTTAGACCCAACAAAGTGTATATATTCTTGATTAGCGTTAAAATCTAAGACGATTTAGCCCTGTCCGTCCGTCTGTCCGTCTGATGTATCACGCTACAGTCAAAACGAATAAAGATAGGAAGCTAAAATTTTACACAGATTTGTCTTTTGTCTGCAGGCAGGTCAAGTTCGAAGATGGACTATATCGGTCCACGATATCGTATAGCTCCCATATAACGGTACCCCCGATATTCGGTATTTCGATGATTTTAGCCACATATTTCAATGGAATTGTCTGAAATTCCACACAAGGAGTTCCTTGTGGGTATTTTACCCCCTGCAAGACAATTGTCTATAGTGGTCTACGATATCGTGTAGCCCCCATATAACGGTACCCCCGATATTCGGTATTTTGATGATTTTAACCACATTTCTCAATGGAATTGTCTGAAATTCCACACAAGAAGTTCATTGTGAGTACTTTACCCCCAGACGTAGATTTGTCTGTATAGGTCCACAATATTGTATATCACTCCAATATATCGGCACATTACGATATTCGGTATTTTTAAGATTTTAACAGCATTTTTAGTGGATTTCATTTTTTGAAAATTTCCTAATTCGTTCCAAATGTTGGAGGGTATTCAAAGTTCGGCCCGGCCAAACTTACTGCTTTTTTTAGTTGTTTTCTGTTCTTTTTATGTGGTAGTGGTTAACCACAAGTCGTCTTATCTAACTCTGTGGAAACGTGTGGAGACAATGACTAAAAATCAAAATCTATAAACTCTGTTTCACCTTTGCTTAGCAAACAGCATGTGGTCGGTCGTTGGCCATTGATCCAGTGATCAATTAATGAATGACCACCGTTAAATAAAAAATTGAATATTTAGCGGCAAATTAAAATAATATCTAGACAGACAAACAAACACAGACACACACAACATATTATTTATTTATTTGAACACACTCTCTTATTCTTTTGAATTGTGGTTGATTCATAAGATTCTTTGAGGCTTTCATATTTTTCACATAATTTCGATTCTAGCATTTAGAAGCGAAAACTATCAAATCATTTGTTCTCCGATTTTAACGGTAGTTGCAAAATATGTAAAGAACATAACAAGAACAAGAAATCAATAAATTCTTTTGTTTTTTCTTTGGTTTTGGACTATAAATTAGCTACCAACAAAGAAGGTGTTCGATATTGAAGATCCATTTGAAATGACAATAATTAAAATGTCTACTTTTCTATTATCTTTTCATATTAAAATGAAAGAAATTATCATTGTTTAAAGACTATTATTTATAATAAGTATGGCAAATGCGGGAATGAATTAGCATTGAAACAAAAAATATAATAATAAAAAAAAGTAAAAAAGCAGTAAGTTCGGCCCCGCCGAGCTTTGAATATCCTCCACCAGGTGGAACAAATTTGGAAATTTTCAAGAAAAAAAAAAACATCCGCTGAGAATTCTGTTAACATCTTAAGAATACCGAATATAGCCGTTATATTGGGGTCTATACGAAGACGCGGACCTGCATAGGCAACTTTTGTCATAAAGCAACATTCAAATACGAAACTTGAAAAAAATCCGTTGAATAATGAGCTAAAATCATCAAAATACCGAATATAGGGAGGTACTGATATATGGGGCCTATATGAATGCCTGAACCTGTATAGACAATTTTCTGTCATAGACTGTAGTTCCTATTACGAACTCTAAATACGAAATTTGAAACAACTCCAGTGAATAATTTCACTAAAATCATCAAAATACCGAATATTGGAATGTACCGTTATATGGAGGCTATACGAAGGTGTGGGCCTGCGTACGCAATTTTATGTCATTGGCTACAGTACCCATTACGAATTCTAGGTAGGAAATTTGAAACAACTCCGTTTAAAAATGTCCCTCAAATCGTGAAAATATTGTATTCGGGGGTATCGTAGTATGGAGCCTATACGATATTGTGGACCTACATAAACAATTCTCTTCCAGAGGCTAAAGTACTCATAAAAAACTCGTTGTGTGGATTTTCCGACAATTTCATGTGGCTAAAATTATGAAAATACCAAATATCGGGGGTACAGTTATATGGGGGATAAACGATATCGTGGACCTATATAGACAATAATCTTTCAGAGAGTAAAGTACTCAGAAAAAATTCCTTGTATGGATTTTCAGACAATTCCATTGGAAAAGGTCCTAAAATCATCAAAATACCGAATAACGGGGGTTACTTTTGTATGGGGGCTATACGAGGGTAATGTACTCAGAAAAAACTCGTTGTGTGGGTTTTCCGACAGTTTCATTGGAAAATGTGGTTTAAATCATCATAATACCGAATATCGGGGGGGGGGGGGGGGGGGGGTACGGTTATATGGGGGCCACACGATATTGTGGACCGATATAGCCCATTTTTAAACTTGACCTGCTGGCACTCAAAAGACTGTGCAAAATTTTAGCTTTATATCTTTATTCATTTTTACTCTAGCGTGATTACAACAGGCGGCCAGGCGGGTAGTGCTAAATCGCTAAATTATACGCTGATTAAGAATATATATACTTTGTTACGTCTAAAATGATTATTTCGATGAGTTACAAACGGAATGACGAACTTAATATACCCTCCATACTATGTATGGTGGAGGGCATTCAGATTTAGTGCTTTACCTGTTCTGATTAATATTTTATTCTCATAGAAATAACCCAGGGTCTAAACCTGGGTCTCTTTGGACCAAATCCGTTTCAGGACATTTGAAGTCGATCTAGTGATGTCCGTCTTTCTGGTGCGCACGATTTGGTCCAAACTTGGTACATCGTAATATTATTATCAAACTTATATCGAATTGGATCGAGATGGATAATAGCCGCCCACTCCATCTGGTACCTCCCCCACAAAAGGTCGACATTTTCACAAAAAAATTGTACTGCACAGAAAGAGAAAGGATAATCCGATTTTGCTCCGCCTTTGCAAATCCTAATATTTGCATCAGTGCTAGGTCAGGTGTGAAAATGTGCAATATCGGTCCGTTCCATCAAGTATCTCCCCCACAAAAAAAATCCGATTGTCTTCAAGGTTCACACATCACAATATTTTTGTCATCCCAAGGTCTGGTGTAAAGATGGACAATATCGGCCCACTCTTGCTAGTACATCCCCCACAAAGGGTCAACATTTTTAATATACATTTATTTCATAAAACCCGAAATTAACATCCGATTCAATTCAGACTTAGCTCAATTCAGCATCAACACAAGATCTGTTATAAAGACGTTAGAGATCGGGCCATTCCTTCTGTTACCTCCACCACAAAGGCCCAATGTTTTGAAGAACCAAAATGATCATAAAATTCGAAATAAGCATCCGGTTCTCTTCATATTTCACACATTCCATTATTTCTTCTAATAGAAGATCTGTTGTAAAGATGTGATATATCGGTCCACTCCTGCTAGTTCCTCCCACACAAGGAGTCAACATTTTGAATATCCATTCAGACTTGTTACATCTCAATATTTCCATCAACACAAGATCTGTTATGAAGATGACAGAGATCGGACCATTTCGTCTGGTACCTCACCCACAAAGGGTCGCAATTTTCAATACATTTATCTGTCATTCTTTACAACTTGTTATATCTATAAATTTCTCTCAACCAGAAACCTTAGATTAATGTGGAATTTATGATTTCGAATAAAATTAGATACAAATGTTCGATTTTCTTGTAATTTTGCCCATAGCAATATTTTTATCTGCATTAGACGAGGTATCCAAATGGAATACTTCGGTCGACTATATCTGGTATTATATAGCTACTAAAAATCAAAATTACGTATCACGACCCATTCTGAAATTTGTTTGGAAATTTGATATTTAAAATAGTCTTAATTGAATGAGTAAATAAAAACATCAGGAATGTGGGTTCCAGTGTTGACAGGTGTGAGTTCAACTGTTGATTCTGGAGTACGTACAACAAGTGTGCAAAAGGCCATAGTGGTAAGTGGTACACCACATAGTGGTAAGGGTATTATGTCTTTGTGCATTTGTTTGCAACATGGAGAAGGAAGCGAGATATGCCCATAGTTACTTTTGAGGATCTTCATAGAATCACTTTCTGAGTCGACTGTCAGTCTGTCTGTCCTCCCGTCCATGTATTCTTGTGAACAAAATGCAGGTCGCATTTATTAGCCGATTGAGATGAAATTTTCCTAACAATATTTGTTTGGACGACCCCTATTGGTGATAAGCGGATCACATTTAGATATAGCTCCCATATATCTTCAACCGATTTCGGGTTAATTATGCACCAAATAGCCAATATTTGTCCAAAAGTCCTGAATTTTGATACATACCACCGAATTCTGTCTAGAAGCAAGTAAGTCAAATTTGGTTCAGATATAGCTATAGCTCCCATATATATTTTTATCCGATTTGGGGTTTAAAGTCCCTCACAAGCGTAATATGCATTCCACAACAATGATTTTTGGTGCCAGATATCAGATACAGCTTTGAAATAAGTGTATCAAATTTTGTCAAGATCGGTTCAGATTTGGATACATGTCCCACATATATCCTCAACCGATTTCGGGTTAGTTCTGCACAAAATGGCCAATATCAGTGAATTTCGGGACGTACGTTTCCATTTTGTGCAACTCGGATCCGATATAACTTATAGCAAACTATGACTGCTCTAAAGCCAAATGTTGATAGATGGTATGATCTACAGGGTTGCCCATATTCGACGGACCCATCTGGCAACTCCATATCTTTTGACAGAGATGTCACCTTAATGACATACAGCGTTTGAAGCGTCAGTCCAAGCATATTTTTACCATGAACCAATACACGCCACACGAGCGCTCTGAAATAGTTGAAATTTACATTCAACAGAAGAAGTCAATTGTGAAAACTCAACGTGCTTTTAAAACATTAAAAAATGTGAGAAGTGCGCCTTCTAAGAACACCATTAAGCGTTTATACGAACAATTTTCGACTGGCAAGGCTCTTTCTAATCCGAAGAGGCCATATAAAAGTCGACCAAGGCGATCGGCCGAGAATATCGCTGCCGTACGAGCCAGTGTTGAGAGGTCCCCAAGAACATCCCAAAAACGCCGTTCTCAGCAGTTGGGCATGGCTCGGTCCACTTTACAACGGATTGTTCGCATTGATTTGCATTTGTTCCCTGCGGACAAGCCTCGTCGATTGGAATGGGCCCAAAGAGTCATCGAAATGGCCGAAAAAAACATGGGTCCGTCGAATATGGGCAACCCTGTACTTGAAATACATTCTTTTGTTACGGGAGCTCTACTAAACATATCTTAGAATATGTGAAAAAATAGTCACACAAAACTACGCCACTGTCCTTTTCTTCTTTCTCTCATGTGCCTTAAAACGAATTTCCTCCACCAATCGAGAATACATTTCTTGTCGGTGAGAACACGCGACCTGAATAAATTTCAATAATTTACCATCAGATCGAACCTTCACACACTTGCACACACATGCACATGCTGGAAATCTCAGTAAGACCAGAAGCCGTTTGTCAATCTTCCAAACAAAAAAGAAGACATTCATTATTTGATGGTACTTTTGACACCGGTAGTGGACCGCGACGCATTCAAATGTAAGGGAATTGTACGGACTACTTAGTGCATGTCATGGTGTATCAACAACAACAACAACTCGTTATGTCGTCTTTCTAGATATTCTTGAGTGCTGTGGTGGATTCTGATGAAAAATAATTATCAGAGAGGTGGTCACTTTTGGAAATGATAATTGTCATTGTTCTGTTCATTTTGAAAATGTTGGTGATTTGGACGACGGCGACGACGACGGCGATGATGGTCAAATGTAAATATCGTACGATAATGAGAGTGGGAAAGACAACACAAATTTCTTTGGGGCCATTGGATTGGACATTGTTTAAAGACAAGTTTTTTTTTTGTTTTAGATTTTCAATTTTTTGTTCTTTTTTCGTTCCTTGACTTGCATTTACTTTCTCTTTCTGTGACACCTCAATACAAGCACACACACACACACACGTACACACACCTTAAACTGGCCTCTCCTTACAAACGACCTTCATGCCGTGTTGAACATAAAACGTATTTAGATTTTTTTATTACCGCTTCTTGCAAATATTAAGCAATATTTTTATGATTGGCTATTTAAACAACCACACACACAAACATACATACATATTTATTTTAATGTTCCAAACATAAAAATAAACAATTCTCTAATTATGCCCACAAAACCATAATTTTTAATTGTATTCTAGGAAAAATCACAGCAAGCCAGTGCAGCATGTCCTCTCGAATGTCCAAACGTTTTGACAACGCCAAGTGAGGTAAACGATTGTGTGAGAGGCCAGCGCATAGACTTCTATGTTGTGTATACACTTCTATGTACCAAAAACAGGTATGGACCACAACTACTTGTTTTGGTGGACCAGGCAAAACATACACCACTAAAATACAGAGTGCCAATGGTGGGTGTGCAACACCTTTGAACCCGAAGAAAAAAAGTGAACAACGAATGAAAATCGTTCGTGCAACATTGTTTAGCTAGTTGGTGTTTTTGCACAGCGAGTAAACTGATTTTGGCAGTTTTATTATTTTTTTTTTTATAAAGTTTAAATTTGAAAGTCCTAAATCTGATATTAATATTACAAGTGCAGAATTTGAACTATATCCAATACTTCTTATCATTTTATGAGATATGTGATAATTTTTTTTTAATGTTGAAATATGCGTGTGGTATCATTCATATAGGCCCAATTCATCTAATACTGATAAATAAAATCGAACATTAATTTCCAATTTTATGCGATATAAATCTTGTGTTAATATAAATATTGGAAAGAAGGAAGAAGGAATCGGATGCTTATTTCGCATTTTATTTGCATTTTTATACCCTCCACAATTCTATGGAGGGTATATTAGCTATGTCGTTCCGTTTGTAACTCCTCGAAAGTATTTCTCTGGATATTCTGGATCAGCGTAAATTCTAAGACGATCTAGCAATGTCAATCTGTCTGTTGTAATTACGTTATCTTCCGAATTGAGATAGAAGACTAACATTTTGCATATATGCATAGTTTACCAGTAGGCAGGTTAAGTTCGTAAATGGACCATGTCTGTTCACGTTTTCATATAACCCATATAACATTACCTCCCGGTATTTTCATGATTTTAGCGACATTATTTAACAGAATTATTTCAAATTTCGTATTGGAAGGTCTTAATGGGTACTACAGCCTGTGACAAAAATGTATGTATTCAGGTCCACATCGTCATTTAGCCCTCGATATTCGTTATTTTGATGATTTCAGCAACATTATTCACTGGGATTATTTCAAATTTCGTATTGGAAGTTCTTAATGAGTACTACATCCTATAGCAAAAAATTTCGTATGCAGGTACAAGTCTTCGGATAGCCCCCATATGACGGTACCTACCGATATTCGGTATTTTAATACTTTTTGCGACATTTTTCACTTGAACAGTTTCAAATTTCTCATTTTAAGCTTGTAATGGGTACTACAGCCCTTGACAAAAAAAAAATCGTAAGCAGGTACACGTCTTCGTTGGTGGAGGTTATTAAAAGTTCAACCCAGCCGAACTTAGCTGATTTTTTACTTGTTGCTATTGAACATTTAAATCCATTTGTGGGGGAGATACCAGAAAGAATGGATCGATATATCCCATCTTCACACCAGATCTTCGATGAGTAAAAATATTGAAATGTGTAAAGTTCAAAAAGAATCGGATGCTTATTTCGATTTTATGAATATTTTATTTTTCAAAATTATGACAATTTTACCGGCACTCACAAAAGGAGTGGGCCGATATCTACCATCTTCACAATAGATGTTGTGTAAAAATATTGCGATGGGCTAAACTTGAAGACTTGAAAAATTGGACCTTTGCGGAGGAAGTACTATTGTCCACTATTGTTTTGAACGTGACCTAGCATTGGTACGACTATTGGGATTTGCAAAGTTTGAACAAAATTGGATTTGTTCAATTAGATGAATTATCTATATATATAAAAATCAATTGTTGTTTGTTGGTAACGGAATCAGTTGAAAACGGCTGGACCGATTTGCATAATTTTTTGTACAAACGTTCGACATACCCCGAGTTAGGTTTTAAAAGAAAAAAAATACTGACCACGCCTCCTTTAACGCCGACTATTACGATTTATCTAAAATCTTTATATTTGCCAAAATAGTGAAGATATCGGTTTGAGAATTATTACACGAGATGCTGTTGGCTTTCCATCCATAATATTACGTTGCACCAAATTTGGACCAAATCGGATACTACTTCGAGAGTTATCGTGGACACCAACCAGACAGACGTACGGAAGAACACCTAGATCGACTCCAAATGTCTTGAAATGAATTTGGTCCTTTAACGCCGA
The DNA here is from genome assembly GCF_030504385.1 of Musca domestica. Taxonomy (NCBI): domain Eukaryota; kingdom Metazoa; phylum Arthropoda; class Insecta; order Diptera; family Muscidae; genus Musca; species Musca domestica. The sequence goes on along the minus strand of NW_026712115.1, from coordinate 993,115 downwards.
CTATTACGATTTATCTAAAATCTTTATATTTGCCAAAATAGTGAAGATATCGGTTTGAGAATTATTACACGAGATGCTGTTGGCTTTCCATCCAACCCTAAGTACTTATTTAGGGGCTGAGGAATGCGCCTACTTTTAAATCTATATCTCTATATGTAAAAGAAAGTTGTGTTAGTTACTACTCTTATAACATAAAGACCGCCGGTCTGATTTTAACGATTTAGACAAATTCGGAATTGCCTCTTGGCAGAAAAGAATAAAATCCAAAAAAATCGTGTAAAAATGTGAAATTTGAACATTTTCATTTTGACTTTTAAAATGTACAATAGTAATGTTTTATATTGCATATTTTTTCCATTTTGACTTACTATTTTCGAATGTACATTTGTAGTGTTTTTTTTTTTTTTTTTTTTTTTGAATTCTAATATGATGTGTAGGTTTTTTGGGTAGTATAAAGCGACAACGGATAAAACTGTTATTTATAGGTTTTATGTATTCATTGGGTAATACGAATAATATTATTTCAGAAGAGAATAAAATATGAAAATTCTAAAATCTTTCTTTTTCTTTTTTCAATTCTTTCTTTTTTCTATATTGAAGTGTACATTTCTTATTGTTTTCAATTCTTAATGAATAATATTAAAAAATGAAATGAGTGCGCAATAAGATGTTAAATGACGATCTTTCATGTATAAAATTGACATCTAGCTTTCAACTCCAGGACCTTCAGCTGGTAGATGAAAATTACCGAAAAAGCGTTATGGGGTTCATTTCAAAAAGTGGACCTGCTTCTTTCATATGACAATAATTCGTCCAATAAGAACTCAAAATGCAAAATACATTGGGACTACAATCAGTGAAATACCGACTATAAAGGACGCAAAATTGTAGAGCGAATTCCTTCCAGAAATTCTTTCTAAACATTCAAGATACCTTTAATCGCTTTGGCAGGTCATGATATGTGTCATAACCCCCGATAACGGAACAACCCGATTTCAAGTATATTCTACATTTTAACCTTATGTTTATAATTTAAGAAAAAACCATCCTTGCAAAAAATGATCACGTTTTGGTATCACCATCAAATGATTTAAGGTATTTTCGGGGCCTTGGCCACTTCTTCCATTTTTTTGGCCCTTATTTGACATTTTTGTTTCTAGAGGGAAGAAAACCTCTTCTCATAAAATTTTTGTTTTTCGGAAAAGGGCCCATCTGAGTCTTGAGGCTACCTGGTGTAAAAAACCCAGGGGTAGAAAACCTTCTTACAGATAATTATCCACATAGGAATTTATTTAAGTATAGTCCCCACATTAGTATACCCCCAAGTCCACTTTCCCAATCAATGTGTGGTCAGAAAAGAAAATTTGGTATTCTATTGAATTTGTAACCCCCAAGAGAATATTGGTTGGGAACGTAGATTTGGGATGCACGTCTATATGAAATAAACTCCGAAATGTCAATCTGGGACTCATTCAGTCGGAAATTGTGGCAGAAACATAAAAAAATACGAAATTAGAAAGTAACGCGGGACCGAACATTTTTTTAATCGTCATTGAATTATACTATGATGAAAAATGCGGACTTTATTGGATCTCCACCGCACAATTTAAATGACAAAAAAAATAATGCCCATCTAACGGTAATCGGAGCAAAAAATTAATTTTTTTGGCTATTCTGACAACATTCTGCCTTCATGTGTGAGGTGGACAAAACTAAATACCACGTAGTACAGGATTTTAAATGTTGGAAATACAAATTCCAAATTATAGATCATTTGAATGGAAATGTTAAGCTTTTTACAATACAAAATTGAGCTGAATTTTCACATCGGACTATTATAGATGTTCTTTATCACATAGGTATTTAACACAAAAATTTATTTCTATTTAGTCATGGAGTCATTACTTAAAATCAAAATTGTGCCGCTGGCATAAGTGAGATCTGTGATTAATTAGGCTTTAAAAAATACACATTAAAGACTAAAATAACGGGCCGGCAACGCGGACCGGGCCAGCTAGTTTTCTATGAAAATGTTTACCATTTGTGAGGGATATTCCGTAAGGAGTGGACCAATATTGCCAATCTCCGAAATCGATCTAGGTTTGATAATAATATTACGTTGCACCAAATTTGGACCAAATCGGATACTACTTCGAGAGTTATCGTGGACACCAACCAGACAGACGTACGGAAGAACACCTAGATCGACTCCAAATGTCTTGAAATGAATTTGGTGCAAAGATACCTCCTTTATACTTTCGCCATATGGCTTTAAATGCCAAAATGTGCCTTATCGAAATAACGGTTCTAAGAAAATGCGTCTCAGGACATTTGGAGTCGATCTAGCGATGTCCATCCGTTCGTTCATTAATTTGAAGGTTGTGAAGAAGTTAGCAGGTGTATTCAATACTTTAAAACATAGCTTCTCGCTACTTACAACTAGTATTGCTTAAAATAACTGTGCACTCAATCCGTCCGGCTGTCAGCTGGTTGGAGCGTGAGTATTTGATTTTGAGTAAACTTGGTAAATCGTAACATTAATATTGGGCTAGATTGAGGTAGGAGATGGCAATATCGGTCCACTCATTCTTGTACCTCCCCCACACAAGGCGGTGACACAAGGTATCACATACAAAAAGATCACATCACGAGGTTACACCATAATAAAAGTATGAAATTTAGTTAACGGGTCTGTAGTTCTAAAGGAAAGCACCTATATAACGTTACTTCCCGATTTAGATTGTCATTCCGTGTGTAACTTCTTGAATTATACATTTTAGACCCTATCAAGTACATATATTTTTCATCAGCGTAAAGTTTTAAGTCGATTTAGCGATGCCCTGTGTGTCTGTCTTCTGTAATCACGATATCTTTGGAACGAATTGAGATCGAAGACTAAAATTTGCACGCATGTGTATTTTGTCAGTAGGTAGGTCTTGTTCGTAAATGAGACCGACATGGCTGTTTTCGTATAGCAGCCATATAACAGTACCTCCAGATATTCAATATTTCGACGAATTGATCACATTTTCAAACAGAATTGTTCAAAATTCGGTACTTAAGGTTCGTAATGGGTTCTATCTCTTGTTGTAGATCATTGCCTGTATTGGTTCACATTTTGCCATAGCTCCCATGTTTCAGTACTTTCCAATATTTGGTATTCTGATTTTAGTCACATTTTTGAGATGGATTCATTCAAAATTCGGAATCATTACATAATGGCTTCTGTCTTCTGTGGCAAAAGACTGCTGAAATAAGCTCATAAGCCGGTATCTCCGAATATTTGATATGTTGGTGAATTTATTTACATATTTAGCAGATCTTTTTATACCCTTAGCCATATGGCTAGAGTGGGTATATCAATTGATACTGCCAAAACGTGCCTTAAATCTGTTTCATGACATTTGGAGTCGATCTAGCGATGTCCGTTCCGTTTGGCTGGTGTGCACATTAACTCTCAAACGGAGTATTCGATTTTGTCCACACTAGGTACATCGTAATATTATTATCAAACTTGGATTGAGTTCTGATACGGGCAACATCGGCCCACTCATTCTGGTACCTCCCACACAAAAGGTCAAAATTTTCAAAAATATATTTTACTGCACAGAAATAGAAATTATGATCCGATTTTGCTCCAACTTTGCCAATCCTAATATTGATGGTAGAGATCGGACCATTACTTCTGGTGCCTCCCCCACATGGGATTCAAGAGTTTGAAAAAAATTTCAAAGGAAACAAAATAAACATTCAACTCTCTTCAAATTTCACACATACAGACGTTTTTTCTAACATAAGATATGTTGTGAAGATGGTATATATCTGCGAACCCATTCCGGTACCTCACCCACGAACGGCCACAATTTTCAATACTTTTATATTTCATATGTTGCGAAACAAGTCAGCTATCCTTACAACTTGCTATATCTATAGCATCTATGTATAAAAATGTTCCATTTTCTTGTAATTTTGTTTTGAATCCAAAATATATTTAAATAATCGAACATTGTCTGAGGGTATACATCCGACTGATACTTTTTATCTTTTTAATTTGGTATTTAACACTTTGTCAATGTCTTTGCAAGAAAACCGCTACCATTGACGTTATTGTTCCACCAATTTGTCTAAAAACTTGTATTTGTAGTTCGATATCGGTTCTAGTTCCAGTGGCGGAACATTGTTTTATCTAGGTCTATGTTTTCCTATAGCGCACATGTAACGGAACCTTCCGATCACGGTCTTTTGACAATTTAAGACACATTTTCTAATAGATTGGTGTGAATTTTGGTATTTGTACTTCATGATGGGTTCTACAATCGGTGTCAAGATATTGTTCATATTGGTCAACTGTTTTTCCTACAATGGTTCGGATACCGATATTCGGTATTTTGACAATCCTAGTCACATTTATCCACGAAATTATGTCAAATTTGGTATTTAAAACTCGAAATAGATCATAATCTTGGTATTAAAAAATTGTCTAATTAGGCTCCCGTTTTTGTATGGCCCCCATAAGACGGCTCCAGCCACTATATAGCTCTAACTACATTCTCCTAACGATCTGACTAAAGTTTCTAGTTTAAAGTGGATCACGTTTTAATCCAGATGCTTTTGTATAAGAATCTTTTCTTTATCTAATGGTGGAGGGTATTAAAAGTTCGGCCCGGCCGAACTTAATGTCTTGTTATTTACTGTTAATTTAACACATATCCAATCAGCGTCAAAATCTCTCTTTCTACTTCAATTTGTTGACCAAGTGTATAAGAAAGAATTATTTTTGAACAAACTTCATTGTGAGTCTCTGAAAAGGAATTTGAATACTCAATATGTACCATAAAAAATAGCATACATTTTCGTTAACAAAAAACCCGATTCTTTCGAATTTCGAATATGTGTATTAATCCTATTTCTGGTATGAAGATAGGTTAGAAAGGAGCACTCCTAATCAAACTATAGATTTTCTTGAAACTTCGTATCTGTCTTCGTATACCAGCCTTAGATACAATGTGAGCATGTTATATACCGATTCACTTCTTCTGCTACCTCTTCCACTCTGTGTAAATATCCTGAATGATTATATTCTCCTAAAATGCAAAATAATACACCGATAAGTTCCATGTAGTTTGAACAGATTGTCCCACTTCTTCTGGTACCTTCCCCCCCTTAGGTTTTCTACCCACCACTATAGTATGGAGGGTATATTAAGTTTGTCACTCCGTTTGTAACAACTCGAAATCACTCTAGCTTCCGAACGAAATGAAGTACGTTGATAAAATTTTACTCAAATATATATTATGTCTGCAGGACTTTTGGTATTAAATATTGGCCATGTAGGTCAAGGTATAACCCCCAAATAACGGTACCTCCCGATATTTGGTACATTGATGATTTTTGCGACATTAATCACCAGAATTGTTTCAAATTTGATATTGAAGTTCGTAATGCATACTACAGCCTAAGACAGAAATTTGTCTGTGAAGGTCCACGTCTTCGTATAGCCCCCATATAGCGGTACCTGCCGATATTCGGTATTTTGACCATTTTAGCGATAGTATTCACCGGAATTGTTTCAAATTTGTTATTTAATGTTTGTAATGGATACTACAGCCCATGACAGAAAATTGTACGTGCAGGTCCACGTTTTGGTATAGCCCCCATATAATAGTACCCCCCTATATTCGGTATTTTGATGATGCAGGTCATATAAACCCTAATATAAGGGCTACATTCGGTATTTTTAAGATTTTTGGACAATTGCCAATTTCGTTCCAAATGGTGAAGGGTACCCAAACTTCAGCCCGGCCCAAATTACAGCTTTTTTCTTGTTTGGGTTCAACAAGCTAACTGTGCCGTCGATTACTTAATTTTCCCTATCTCTTAATAGCGATGTCATACAATTTTGTAAATTTGAATTTATATAAGGTCCGCTGGAAGTCTGAAGGGAATTGACTATGCGGAACTTTTGAATGTTAAAGGAAAGAAGTGTCCTTTAAAATTCAAAAGTTCCGTCTAGTCAAACCCCTTCAGACTACCAGCGGACCTTATATAAATTCAAAGTTTCAAGTTCTCGTCGTATATTTATAAGCTAATTGAAACAATTTAATATTCGGAAGACAGACCACTGTGCTTATCTCGTTGCAAGCAATAAAAGGTGAAATAAAATCGACAGAAAAAGTAAACAAACCTAAATACGAAGCAATGAGAGAACATATTAAACTATCTATGAAGAGAACTATTGTTTTTAAATTATTTCCCAAATTGAATTCAAGAGGCGTAATGAAAGAGAATCTTTGAAGAGAATTGCAAAGAATTAAAGAGTATTTTTTAATGTATCCGTAAGATAATTGGAATACCTGTTTTCAATATTCTCAAAAAAGAAAAGAAAAAGAAACATCAACTGTTGAATCCAAAAAAGAGAAGACAGTGACAAACATAAACATCGCCAAACTATGCTGGAAAGGTGTTTTAGCGGTTCCCCTAGTGGGATATGATGCCATGAGATTTGATTTGATTTCTTGGTTTTTTCCTATATTCAATGTTTGGAAATGAAAACATTTGAAACAATTAATTTATGGCCGAGCAGAACATCCAGTCGGCCAGAGACCACGATGATTATTGAAACAAATAATTATAAAAGAAAAAAAGAACACAGGGTTGAGGAGAACCTTGTCTTTAAAAGAAGAAAGACAGAGACTCCCTGTCGATAAAATTAAATCAACCAAGGAAAGACACACAGAAACATTCTAAACCCCCTTGTCGGAGACCCGCAGATAAAAAACATAAACTGTTTCAATGACTGACTGAACAAGGCGACAGGCCAATCTGAATAGAGGTGCGACAAACAACAACTTTGTTTGTGTGTGTCTATGACCGTATGAGATAAAAATAAGCAAAACGATATCAAATGACAAAGCAATAATAGTAATAACAAAATAAAAAAAGAAAAAAAAAAATACATAACAAAATAACTATAAAAACCCTCTCCCTCCAGCCCCTCACACATTAACAGTTTGTTGGGAAAAAGCTAGACCAAACCTGGCTTTTGTTCTTAGGCAACTTCTAGTCAACGCAAACAAACATTCTAATCACCTCAAGCCCATAGACTGACAGACAACCAATTTAAATCGATTCTCTTCTCTCACTGTTGTGTTTTTTCAACTTTGAGTGTGTCTGTCCATTGGCCCGGCTCTTGATTATTTTGTATCTTGAAGAACTGTTAATGGTGAGTAAGTGAAACAAGGCACACTGGGAAGAACTATAGCTTGGTGAAATCTCTCATTTTTTAAAGTTTTTATCCAGAGGTGGTATTTGTACCCTGATTCCGGGAAAGTTTTCTTTCTTGTGGGGACGGACTTAGATACATCATTGATCACTTGTTGTATAGGTATTTTTTACCTTTCAGATTATATCAATATTGTCAATATCGGTTTTGTAGATACAGGTCAAATATCCAGTCCCGCCTCCCAAGAAAAAAATACTTTCCCGGAAACAGGGTAAAAGATCAAAAAAATAGAAAAAAGAAACTTACTAAACTAGTGTTAAGGCGAGAATTTCAAGCAAAATGTTCTGAAAAAATAACAAGTAAAAAAATATTAAGTTCGGCCGGGCCAAACTTTTAATACCCTCCACCTTAGGGTAAAGGAAACATTAGAAGAAATGTGGCAAAAATCATTAAAATGCCGAATATCGGGAGGTACCGTTATATGGGGCTATACCAAATCGTGGACCTACACATGCAAGGTTTCGCCAACGGAGCTAGAACCCATTATGACCCACAAATACCAATTTTCAGACAAATACGTGAAAAAAATGTGGCAAAAATCATCAAATTACCGAATATCGGGAGGTACCGTTATATGGGGGCTATACCAAAACGTTTACCTATACATGCAATGTTTTGCCACACGTACAGGGACCCGTTATGACCTACAAATACCAATTTTCAGACAAATCCATGATAAAAATTTGGCATACCACACGAACTGGAACCCATCTACAACTACCAAATTTTCAGAGAAATTCGTGAGAAAATGTGTCAAAAATCATCAAAATACCGAATATCGGGAGGTACCGTTATATGGGGACTATAGCAGAACGTGGACCGATATATCTCATTTTCGTGATTTCAACAGACAGACGGACAGACTGACGGACATCGTTAAATCGACTTAGAATTTTATGCTGATTATGAATATATATACTTTATGGGGTCTACGACGAATATTTAAGGATGTTACAAACGGAATGACAAACTTTCCAAGGTGGAGGGTATAAAAATTTTGCATTTCGGATTGGGTTTGTCCCCCTGCCGGTGATACAAGGTATCACATAAAAAAAGATCACATCACGAGGTTACACCATAAGCAAAGTTTCAAATTTAGTTGACGAATCTGTAGTTCCAAAAGAAAAAGGTCTACCTAGATCTAAGTTTTCCTACAGCCCCCATATAATGTTACTTTCCGATATTCGGTATTTTGATGATTTTATCCATAGTATGGAGGGTATATTAAGTTCCGTTTGTAACACATCGAAATAATAACTTAGACATAGCATAGCATATATATTCTTGATCAGCGTAAAATTCTAAGACGATTTAGACTTGTCCGACTGTCCGTCTTTCCATCTGTTGTAATCTCGCTAGAGTTAAATAGGAAATACAGATAGGAAGCTAAAATTTTGCACAGATCAGTCTTTTGTCTGCAGGCAGGTCAAGTTCGATGATGGGCTATATCCCCGGTCCACGATATCGTATATCCCAAATATAACGGTACCTCAATATATTCAGTAATTTGATGATTTTAGATACATTTTTCAATAGAATTGTCCACAAATCCATACTGGAAGTTCTTTCTAAGCGCTTTACCCCCAGAAGAGTACCCCCGATATTTTTTTTCGACGATTTTGGGGACATTATTCACCGGAGTTGATTTGTTTAAATTTGGTATTTAGAATTCGTAATTGGGTACTACAGCCCATAAGCTTTAGAAGGCCTATGTCTTCGTATAGGCTCCATATAACGGTACCTCCCAATATTCGGTATTTTGATGATTTTAGGGACATTATTCACCGGAGTTGTTTCAAATTTCGTATTTGGAATTCGTAATAGGAGCTACAGAGAACGACAGAGAATTGTCTATGCAGGTCCACGTCTTCGTATAGGCCTTATATATCAGTATCTCCTTATATTCGGTATTTTGACGATTTTAGGTACAATATTCACCGAAATTGTTTGAAATTTCGTACTTGAAGTTCCTAAAAGATGCTAGAGCCAGTGACAGAAAATTGTCTATAGAGGTCCAGGTCTTCGTATAGCCCCAATATAACGCTACCTCCCTATATTCGGTACTCTCATGATATTAGCTACATTATTCACCTGAATTTTTTTCAGTTTCGTATAGACCCCAATTTAACGGCTTTATTCCGTATTTTTAAGATATTAACATAATTCTTAACGGATTTTAATTTCCAATTTTTTTTTTCAAATGGAGGAGGGTATTCAACTGTGGCAACAAATTATTCTGGTAGGTATTAATATAGTCTACATGAAACGGTACCAGCCACTCTATGGTATTAGGAAGACTCGTTAGAATATCGAATACTGATAGTTTCATTTTTACTTGTTTTACCAGGCCGGGCCACACATGGTATATATTATTTCAAACGGCGAAAACCCTTTGTCCATTAAGCAGTACCTGTCCGTATGTCTGTCAGCCTGGTGCTCACGATTTCGTGCAAACTTGCTACATCGTAATATAATAAACAAACTTAGATGAAGTTCGGAGGTGAATATCGGTGCAGCTCTTCGAGTACAGGGTTGTTCATATTCGACGGACCCATGACTCTTTGGGCCCATTCCAATCGACGAGGCTTGTCCGCAGGCAACATTCTTTGCGTCAATTGAATTTTGTACGGGAACAAATGTAAATCAATGCGAATAATCCGTTGTAAAGTGGACCGAGCCATGCTGAGAACGGCGAACGGTACGGCAGCGATATTCTCGGCCGATCGCCTTGGTCGATTTTTATATGGCCTCTTCGGATTAGAAAGAGCCTTACCAGTCGAAAATTTTTCGTATAAACGCTTAATGGTGTTCTTAGAAGGCGCACTTCTCACATTTTTTAATGTTTTAAAAGCACGTTGAGTTTTCACAATTGACTTCTTCTGTTGAATGTAAATTTCAACTATTTCAGAGCGCTCGCGTGGCGTGTATTGGTTCATGGTAAAAATCTGATTGGTCTGACGCTTCAAACGCGGTATGTCATTAAGCGATATGACATCTCTGTCAAAAGTTATAGCGTTGCCAGATGGGTCCGTCGAATGGGTCCCTGTACCTCACTCACGAAAGGTCAAGATATGCAAAGAAAATAATTTACCATGTTGAGGGAGAAAGGCTCATTTGATTTGGCCCAATGTTTTAAAATCCTAATGTATGTGTCAGTGCTATGCCAGACGTGAAAATGGACAATATCGGTTAAACAATAAAGGTTAAAATTTTGATTAACAGTTGTTCGCAGAAAATTAGAATTTAATGTTCCATTTTCTTTAAATTTTCCACATCCCAATTGATTCAGTATAAGATTAAGTGGGACCACTTCAGTCCACTATATCCTATACGTCACGCACATTTCAAAAATTTTCAAAATTATCTCATATATCTGAATGAGTGAAGTAATCGATATAGTTCAAATTTGACACATTGTAATATAAGATTTTATCAGAATTTTTACCGGATTTTATTGTTTTTGAGAATTGCCAAATTTGTTCCAAATGGTGGAGGGTATTCAAAGTTCGGCCCGGCCGAACTTAAAGCATCTTAAAGACAAATTTCAACATCGGTAAGTATTTGGTTATAGACCCCGCACAACAGTATCCCCAAGTCAACGTTTCTGGGGATTGAGAAATTCTACGTGGAGGTAATCGTATTAGACAACAAATCGCTTAAGGGGTTTTGTGTCCTCGTGTTAATTATTCATTTTCTGGTAAAGTCCCACTTAGAACGTTCTTTGCGTTTTCAGAGAATAAAAGTAGGTCTATTGGCAATAAATTCAACGTGATTTGTAAAATATTGTCGAGATAGACATCCGTGTTATCATGGACTTTGTACTGCCACATTCGCCCAAATGTTAATGATTTTGGTGCATTTTTCTGATAAGTTAGGTTCTCTAAGATTTAATACATTTTCAAGTAAAAAACATTTTTGATGAGTTAAAAAAGTTTTTTTTTTCAGTGTACAATCATTTATATAAATACAGAAAAAAGGTCAACAAAAACAAACAACAACTAGTTACTCGCACGTAAGTGAGGAAGTTTTTAAAAATCGGGGATACGAATGTGTGATCTAAGTTCTCCAATTGTAATTTCTGAATAAACTATCTAACATAGAGTAGACATATGTTTGAGTTATGTATGTACAAAAGTATATCGGAGTATAAATAATTAAATAGCGAATAGTTATACGGACAGAGAGCTAAATAAAGAAGATTGCTTACGGTCCATACGAGGTGCAGGCCGGAAAGTTATTTTCCAACATAGAATGTTTGATATAAAATATATATAACAAGTAAAAAAGCCATAAGTTCGGCCGGGCCGATCTTTGAATACCCTCCACCATTTGGAACAATTTTGGCAATATAAAACCAGTAAAGAAAGTCTTAAAGTCGGGCAGGCCGACTTTATAATACCCTACAACACTTTGCTAATTTAGTAAAGCTCCGCATAACAATTAAAAGTTTTTATGGGAGAATTAAATCATACACGCTATGATTATAATTATAATTTAAAGTTCAAAGGACTAAATATGCTGAAGCATTTGTATCTTTTAAATTCGGACTTGTATTGCCCATTTGGTGCAAAATTAATTTGAAATCGGATAAGGATATATATGGGAGCTATATCCAAATCTGAACCGATCTCTATAAAATTTGGCAAAGATATTTCTGAGCTGTATTTGATATATTTCCCTGAATATTGTTGTTACCTAGTGCATATTACGGTTGTGAGTAACAAATGTAACAAATCGGATGAACAATATATATGGGAGCTATAACTATATCTGAACCGATCTTTACCAAATTTGGCATACTACCTTCTAGACTAAATTCGGTCGTATGTGCCAAATTCCATCCCATTTGGACAAATATTAGACGTTTGGTGCACAATAAATGGTAAATCGGACGAAGTTATATATGGGAGCTATATCCAAATCTGAACCGATCTCGATAAAATTTAGCAAAGGTATTTCTGAGCTGTATTTGATATATTTCCCCAAATATTGTTGTTACAGAGTGCATATTACGGCTGCGGAGGACAAAAATAACAAATCGGATGAACAATATATATGGGAGCTATAGCTTTATCTGAACCGATTTCGATAAAATTTGGCATACTTTTTTTCAGGCCTAATTTGGTTGTATGTGCAAAAAAATTCCATACTATTCGGGCTGATATTACACGTTTGGTGCACAATAAAAGGCAAATCGGACGAAGATATATATGGGAGCTATATCTAAATTTTTACCGATTATCTCCAATTTCAATAGGGTTCGTCCTTGGGCCAAACAAATGTTGTTTGTTCATTTCATCTCAATCGGATAATAAATGCGACCTGCATTTTTTTCACAAGAATACATGGACATACGGACGGACGGACGGATGGACGGACGGACGGACGGACGGACGTACTGACATGCATAAATCAACTCAGAAAGTGATTCTATGGAGATCCTCAAAAGTAAGTACGGGTCTATCTCGCTTCCTTCTCCATGTTATAAACAAATGCACAAAGACATAATACATAATAAACATAATAATGTGGTGTAGGGTATAAAAACGATAAAAAATTTTAAAATCTTAAAAATACCGAATGTAGCCGTTATATTAGGATGATGTGGACCTGCATAAGCAACTTTTGTCATAAACCATCGCAATATTCAAATGAGAAACTTGAATAAAAAAATTGGTGAATAATGTAGCTAAATTCATCTAAATTCCGACTTATAGGGTGGGGGGGTGTCTATACGAAGACGTGGACCTGCATGGACCATTATCTGTCACAGGCTGTAGTACCCATTAAGAAATTCAAATACAAAATTAAGTAAGAGTCCGATTGTCTTCAAGTTAGACACACATCACAATATTTTTATTACCCAAGGTCTGGTGTGAAGATGGAAAATATCGATCCACTCATTCTGATAGCTTTCCCACAACGGTCAAAACTTTGAATATCCATGAAGCTAAAAAAAAAACACGAAATTGACGATCGATTCCATTCAGGCTTGGTACATCTCAATATTTCCATCAACATACGATCTGTTATAAATATGGTAGTGATCGGACCATTCCTTCTGGTACCTCCCCCCACAAAGGGTCAAAGTTTTGAATAACAAAAACCATCGAAGAAAGCGAAATAAGCATCCAACTCTCTTTCAATTTCACACATACAAACATTTTTGCTAACATAAGAACTGTTGTGAAGATGATATATATCTGCAAACTCCTTCTGGTACCTCACCCACAAAGGGTCACCATTTTCAATACTATTATCTGTCATAACTTGCGAAAAAGGTCAGCGATTCTTTAAAAATTGCTTCAAACATTTATATCAACCAGAAAACTGAGCTGAATATGAAATATATGATTTCGCATAATATTGGATAAAATTTTTCGATTTTCGTGTAATTTTGCCCATATCAACATTTTTATCTGTATAAGCGAAGTAAGAAAATTTAATACTTCGGTCGGTTCGGACTATATCTGGTACCTCACGCACATTTTAACATTTTCTAAAAATTATCACATATCTCATATAATGTGAAGAAAGCGGGCGATATAGTCCAAACATGGAACGTCGTAACATTTATATCATATATATATATATATATATATTGGTCCGATACGAAGTGGACAATATTGACCCATTCCTTCGGAACCTACTCCATAGAGGATCAATAATTTGAAGAATCGCAACATAAGTCCGAATATATTTAAATAATCGAACATTGTCAAAGGGTATACATCTGTCGGCAAAACCGACTGATACTTTTTAACTTGTCTTAAGGTTCTTCCTTCCATAAAATACGGGTCTGCTAAAAATGGAAGATCTCTTAAATTTCCTATAGATAGAATGTTAATCAAGTGATCTTCTACACATATGAGCTTTAGTCATAAGACACCTGTATAGTCCTCTAAATAGACCTACCAAATATTCTTTTTACAATTCTTTTACAACTTTATTCTTTTTACAACTTTTAAATGATTTTCCACAGATAGAAAGCCTACAAAATTTCGTAAACTGCTGAAGCTACCTGCTTGCCAATCAACCGAGTTTCATGAGCATTTCATTCCTTAGAACGAACAAAAATTAAAATGGGCAAAGATAATAAAAACGAATGGCAAAAGGGAGAGAGAATCAATCCTAAGACAAATAAAAATGAAATGAAAATAAAAGCCAACAAAGTAAATAAACCATGGCGCGTTTACGTTCAACAATAACAAATCAACACCATTAAGTGTAGCACGAAAACAAAAACAACAACAGCGTGAATATTAATTAAAGAGCATTCGATGGATATGAGAATCTCAGAGATTCTTCTATGCACAAAAATATTAAATATCCATATCTTCCACAGCACTTAAATACATCGACGTCGGAGTTTGAGAGACTCTACAGTTTTGCTTGTGTCTCGTCCATGACAACTACAATCCTCCACATGTTGACCTGCAATGATCTCTTTGTGGTGCAGCTTAGCTTGGGGATTTAATTAAAAGTGTACCTATATTTGTTTGGATTTGGATTTGTTTTTGCAATAAGTCTGCAAACATTCGCACACAAAGATAGACATGAAAAAGGAACACAAAAAAGAAAACAGACAAAACGAAATGATTCAAAGATAAACAGTAATAATGCGATGATTGCTAAGCGACTCTGTTGACTTAGGGCTTTGGGTTTTTCGTCAAATGAGATTGCACAGTCAAGTCGGTAAGTAGTTCTTATCTCGTTTGTTCTCTTCCACGAGACAATCTCTTTGGGTATATTGTTTTTGAAAAAAAAAACAATATTCAGAGTTGCCAAGGTTAGTAAAAAGATAATAAAGACTGGATATTTGAAAGATTCAACAAGGTTTGATGGAAGTAAGAGAAGACGTATGTACATATAGCAGTGCTCGTCTACACTCCGCCCATGGGCAATTCACCACACCTCACACAGAATCATGGTTTTGTGTGCAAAACTCACCATCGATCAGTAAACTCACACCAGAATTGCTCGCTTGTTTATAAACAACAATTGTGTGGTGCAGTGGTAAGCATGCTCGCGTTGCAATCTGGACACCCGGTTAGACTCCCAACCGGGAGTGTGAGTTTTTCAGCTAATAAGTATTAGTACATTGGAAAAAGTACCAATAACAATAAAAAAAATAAAAAATATTAAACAAATTTTTTTGTTACTTAGAATAACTGTCGGGGAAAAGACTTCTGTAATTATTAGAAGTAACGCTATGGTTCATTTCCTCCCGAAGATTGAAACTTCCACGATGTGAAAGGAATATTAACCGCGATGATTTCTATTGCGTAGGTGTGAAATCTGCATGAGCTCCGGGATATGTTTTGCTTGTAGGGATATAGCCTATCCGGGAAGTAGAATCTGCTTGAAATACATTTTCAGATATTACCATACAATATCAGCAGATCCCCCCGAGGGCTAAGGAGTTGGGCGAGGATTACTATGTCGTACCAGGTCTCCTTTCGTCGATGAGATTTGGCAACACACAAGGCCATGAAATAGATTGCAAATATTATCCGAAGCGCTATATTAGCCTTAAATCCGGAATGTATATTAATATATTTTTTGTCGTCAGAGGTGAAGACTCTTGAAACATTGCCCCTCCACATCATTAGAGATATCCACCCTGTTGCCAAACACCAAAATGTGTCCCGTCCACGATACAGTGCATGGCACCTGTCGTACATAGAACTTCGGAATAAGAACTACAACCTCAGTAGAGCGAAACATAGAGTTCTCCAACATTCTAATATGCCACACTTAACAAAACAAGGTTCTTAAGATTCTAACTGGAAGACTGGCCTTCCTGACCTTTTATATAGCAATTGATCGGCCAATGATTAACTAGGCGTGGTTTACTTTGCCAACATTTTGACTATGTAATGTTCAATCTTATATGTCCTTGTTTACATAGCCTCGGAGAAAGAGTTTAGCTGGAACCAGATTTCCCAAACAACGACTCCATATAAACTGGTACAACAACATAAAGAGGAAAATATTTAAATTGTAATAAGGTTTAAATTTATTTAAAATTGTTGATGGTACAAATGGCGCCCAACGAGTAACTAATTTTTTTTTAATCACCAAGCATAACAATTTAAGTCGATTTGGTTATGTCAGTCTGTCTGCTGAATAGCCACATGATACATCAAATTCCAGTAAAGAGTGAAAATCACTCGAGCAGTATTACTCCTGCGAGTAAAGAAAATAAATCGAGTATACTACATGTTCATATGTCACTCCAATGAGAGCGAGTAGTTTTCCATATTTTCCAATGAGGGTAAAGTCCGCGCCAAATCGAGCAGAGTCTAATCTGGTAGAGTACTCTCTTAGATTTTACCATTCCGTTGTTTTATTCGTAAGTATGTGTATTTTCTCAACCCACAGCATGAAACGGAACCAAACGCGTTGAAGAGTATTGTCGCTAATCTGTAAAAACATAGCATATGAAAGTGCTGGTATTTATGTCCACAAAGTCCACTCGTCCCTTGCTTCAGCTATTTTTTTATCTTCCTGGCTTTTGAACACGAATCTCAAATACGGGGTACTGCATAGAGTAAATAATTTTCATATACCTGGTGAAGCTACTCACATATAGTATAGTAATTAGCTCGTTGTGCGTGCTACTGCTTAAATCATTTGCTTACTTTTAAATTAGTGGCTCTTATTTAGTTGAGAGGCCTTTAATTAATTTACACCGGGGATTCGGCTCGTTTTTCCACAGGAATCTTTGGCTCCTTGTTCCACGGGAGTCTTCGGTTCGATATTACACAGGAGCCTTAGGTTTGTTGATCCATATAAGTTTGGGCCCGTTGTTCTACGTCTCGCTGTTCCACAGGAGTTTCGACTAAATCATAGCCCAAACTTTGTTAGTGAATTAGAGGTAGTCGTAAACTGGGTCATTGGGGGATTAGAGAAATCTCTCACCAAAAAAGGCCGGGAATTGGCAACAATTACATGCATGGGCAAAAAAAAAAAAAACATATATCCTTATAGAACAATGAAGACGTAGGGAAAACAAAAAAATCTTAGGGTAGCCCCAATGACGTAAAAGCGATTAACCTTTTATTACTGCCTACCAGTTCATTTGTACCAGATGGGATGTTCAGATAAAAGCATATTTAGGGCATGCGGAGAAGATGACGAAACGTTGGAGCATTTTCTCTGTCAATACCCAGAGTTTGCAATTATCAGATTCCAATTCTTAGGAAACGACTTCATACCAGAATTTTAAGGAAATTTTGTTAAGACAGCTGAATTCCTAATATAATAAACGGTATACTGCCCGCCTTATTTCAATAACTTTAGTCTGGAGCAAACAACAGGCCTATAATGGCTTAAGTGTTTGTCCACCAGGACATGAGGAGATTTTTCGCTCCTTTTTTCAATTTAACCTCTCAAACTGTACAGTTCTCGCTTTTAGGCAAACAGCTGCACCCGAAAATCTCCCCGATGAACATAAACGGTTATACAAGTTCCCGAGTCATTTTATTCGACCTAGACTTATATACAGAACATCCACATATGCATACCATCCAAAACTGAACGGTGATCCAAAATATTCCTAATTCTTATTACAAGGCACTGGCATCTGCGTCCGAACATACCAACTGTGATTTGGCGTTCCAAACGTTTCATCATTTAATCATCAGAGATCACAATTACATTCAAATTTCGTCTAAATCCGTTAAAAATTCTGTTAAAATCTTAATAATACCGAATATAGCCGTTATATTGGGATCTGAGCGAAGACATGGACTTGCATTGGTCACTTTTACATAAGCCATTACAATATTTAAAAACGAAATTTCAAAAAAATCTGGTGAACAATGTAGCTAAAAACATCAAAATACCGAATATAGGGAGATACAGTTATATTGGGGCTATACGAAGACTTGGACCTGCAGAGACAATTTGCTCTACAGGCTACAGTACCTGTTAGGAACTTCGAATACGAAATTTCAACAATTTCGATGAATATTTTACCTAAAATCGTCAAAATATCGAATATAGGGAGGTACTGATTTATGGGGCCTATACGAAGACCTGGACCTGCATAAACAGTTTTCTGTAGTTTTTATTACGAACTCTAAATACGAAATTCGAAACAACTCCGGTGAATAATGTCGGTAAAATCATCGAAATATCATATATTACTGTTTAAGGGGGCTATACGAAGACGTGGGCCTGCATAGACAATTTTTTGTCATAGGCTGTAGTACCCATTACGAATTGTAAACTCGAAATTTGAAACAACTCCGGTGAATAAAAAATAAAGTCAAAATATCGAAAATGAGTGGGTTTTACGATGAACCTATATTGACATTTCTCTTCCAGGGGGTAAAGTGGCTAAAAAGAACCTCTAGTATGGATTTTTAGACAATACCTTTAAAATGTAGCTAAAATCTTCAAAATACCGAAAATAGGTAGGTTCCATTATATGGAATATCATTGTCCTTTATAGACAATACTATTCCAGGGGTTAAAGTACTCGGAAGGAACCCCTTTTGTGGATTTTCAGACAATATCATCAAAGTACCGAATATTGGAACCGATTTAGCCCATCTTCGAACTTGACCTATCTGCAGACTGATCTGTGCAAAATTTTAGCTTTCTATCTTTTTTCGTTTTGACTGTAGCGTGATTACAACAGACGGACGAACGGGCAGGGTTAAATCGTCTTGAATTTTGAGCTGATCAAGAATATATATACTTTGTTATGTCTTCAATTATTATTTCGGTGAGTTACAAACGAAATGTCGAACATAATATACCCTCCATACTATATATGGTGGAGGGTATAAGAACACCGTTATTACATACAACTTTCTAACTTCCGACTTCTATACATCAGAGTTCCCGATTACGTTCAAATATTCTGCAATTCAAATATAAATTCCGATTATTAACACGTGGTCCCAAAACCAAATATCAACAATGTGATATCCGATAACGGACAAGAAACCCAACATCTTTACATCATTTATATCAAGTACCTGCGAATCGGTGTAAAAATCGAACTTCCGGATCAATTTGCAAACGTATACATTGAAGTCTAAAGTATGATCTACCAATACCATTTCGGTGGAAATGCATACGTAAAGCATTTACTTCAATTTTTGCGCCCAACGTTGGTGGTTATTTAATTTATTTTACATTGAGTTTTTGCTTGATTATAACCCTGTTAACAACAATTTGCATTCATATTTCATTATTAAAATTTTTGTTAACAGGGTTATAATCAAGCAAAAAACTCAATGTAAAATAAACTTAATGACCACTAACGTTGGGCGCCAGTTGCTGAAGCTTAAATTTTGCAGGAGAAACTGACATTCAAAACTCCAATATGATTTAACTGCTGCTATGTGTTGATTAAAATGATCATGGGAGATATGAATGCAAATCTGATCTTTAGATCTGATCTTTTAAAAGTCTACTTCCAGTGTTAACTTCTTGACACATTGTACAATGCACTCAACAAACATTTCTTTTTGCCTCTAATCCAAAACTTCAACATTTTAAGTCTCACAACACAAAAGATTAACCAAACACTGACCATTCTTGGAATAAAAATTGAACACTGCTACATAAATCCACCCATATTGAGAATTACATAGCCATCTATAAATCCCTTCAATGATCTTTGAAAATTTCCAAAAATTGTGCCGCGGTAAGCCTGCCGCCGCCACATGTTACATGTGTGTTTCCAGCGAGCATGGTTGGCTGGTGCTTGTTTGCTGTTTGGCCGCTCAGATACAATTACCTGTTACCCGTCTTAAACGATTCGTGGACACAGCAAACACAAATACCAAAACATTAGCGGCTAAATCCCACACATAAGCGTGCCCACCGCATATATCAATTGACCAGCCGTAATGAGATAATGAAAAAAGAAACCCCGAGAGCGAGAGAACTGCAAAGGAAAAAGTATGCTTTTAAGAGCAATTCTAATTGAACAAAGAGATCACACACGTTCAAAATGCTTACACGTCAGCGGTGCTCAAAACCGTGTTCTAGAACATGAAGAGAAAAAAGAGATAATTTAAGAGAAAATTAAAATTATGTTTTTCTTTATATTTTACGATTCAATTTAATTATTTTTAACATGAATGTTTGCCTAAATAATGTATAAAGCAAATGGATAAAAAATATTTGTATAAATAATGACTTAACACTGTTTTGTTCTTGATTTAAATAAGCAAAGAGAAATTTGACTGAAAAGAGATATTTCTTTTTGAGCACCCCTGTTACACGTTGAGAAAAGAGCAAAGTAAAGCATGTGAGCCATAATGTGTAAACTAATTACAGGTAAGCAACTACTCAGATGGATACGGCGGCGTGTGTCATACGACGTACACATGAAAAATAAATGTGATTACATATATTCGAAGAGTATGTGCCTATAGTTGCACAGTGTTTTGACAGCAGGAATCTAATTCCTTTTCTCCTAAAATCTGCTGTTGTTATCCCTATTTGGGTAACGCATACGCATAAAATTGTGGTCTTCGAGCCGTTATAGTCTCCGAGAAGACCATTCCCATTTTTTGGTTTGAATTTTTGACCTCTAGACCCATTTATGTAAATCAATTCGACATCATAGCCCCTATTGCTGACGGCCATCGACTTGTTCTGAACTTGATTTTATCGACTTGGGGACATTGTTTATGTCCCTTGAGGTCTATTGGAAACGTGGATCCATATATATTACATTTTCTGTCACAGGAAATAAAATCTGTTATGAATTCCAAATACCGAATTTTATGGGGAGATACAATTATATGGGAGGATATACATGTTCGAACCTTATATTTCGAACTTTAGCGAGATTACAAAAGACGGACGGACATGGCTAAATCGAGTTATCAAGAATATATATACTTTGTTGGATCTTAAATGATGATTTCGTATGGGCTTATTGAGCTCTCGCAATCCAATCAGTATGCATGCTCCGTGAACGTGGCCGTTCATTTCAATTATCCCCACTGACATTTAAGTCGAAAACACAATTTGTTCAGTTTGACAAAAAATTTTAATCAAAACTTCATACATTGTGAGAGAATTTTCAGTCTTTCAACTCTTTATACTCTCAGCTATATGGCTAGAGAGGGTATATATCATTTCATACGGCCAAAATGTGCTTCATCGAAATAACGATTCAGACCCTAGATCTTTTGGACTAAATCTGTTTCAGGACATTTGGAATCGATCAAGTTTCCGTCCGTCTGTCTGGCTGGCTGGCTGGTGCACACAATAAGTTTCGGATTTGGCCCAAACCTGGTTCACCGTAATATTATTATCAAATTTAAATCGAGTTCGGAAATTGGCAATATCGGTTCACTCTTTCTGGTAGCTCCCGCACAAAAGGTCCACATTTAAAAAAAAAAAAATATTTTACTGCACAGATCGATATAAGATAATCCAATTTTGTTCCAACTTTGCAAATCCTAGTATTTGCATGAGTGCTGATCAGAAGCGAAAATGGACAATATCAGCCCATTCCATCAAGTACCTCCCCAACATGGATCAAAATTTTAAATAAATATAACTCTTGTAAAATGCGATTTAATAGTTTGTTTGTCTTCAAATTACACACATCACAATATTTTTATAACCCAAGGTTTGGTGTGAAAATGGAATATATCGGTCTACTCCTTCTAGTACCTCCACACAAAAGTTCAAAATTATTAATATCCATGAAGTTCATAAAACGCGAAATTTACATTCGATTCCATTTAGACTTGGTACATCTCAATATTTTATCAACACAAATTCTCTTAAAAAGATGGTAGAGATCGAACTATTACTACTCCCCACAAAGGGCCAAACTATAACTTTGAATGATATAACTTTGAGATGGATTATATTAAAAAGGTATGTATCAGAGCAGAGTTGCACAGAATGGAAACGTACGTCCCGAAATTCACTTTATTTGGGCTGGTAACACATATCATTGTTGTCGAATGCATATTACGAATTCCGAGCACTTAAAAACCAGATCGGATGAAACATATATGGGAGCTATATTTATATCAGAACCGATTTTCTCCGAATTCGATGTATTAATTTCTAGACTGAATTCGGTCCGATGTACCAAAATTCATGACTTTCGGGCTGATATTGGCCATTTTGTGCACAATTAAACCGAATTCGGTTGAAGATATATGTGGGAGCTACATTCAAATCTGAACCGATCTTGATAAAATTTGGCAGAGGTATTTTTGGGCTGTATCTGATAACTGGTATCAAAGAAGGGCTATAAAAACACCAAATCGGATAAAACATATATATGGATGTTATAGCTTTATCTGAATCGATTTACACCAAATTTGAAGTACTGGTTTATAAGATGAATTCAGTCGGAATTGTCGAAACTCAATCCATTTGAGCTGATATTAGCCATTTGGTGCCTATAAACCTGATATCGGATATAGATATATATGGGAGCTATATCCTAGTCTGGACCGATCTTGATAAATTTGACAGATTTATTTTCGAGCAGTGTCTGATGTCCGGTACCAAATATCATTCTACTGAAGTGCATATTACGCATGTGTTAAGGACTTAAAACCTCAAATCGGATGAAATATATATGGGAGCTATATCTATATCTGAAAAGATTTTCTCCAAATTTGATCTATTTGCTTCTACACTGAGTTCGGTGGGATGTACCATAACAGAGGTCATTTGGACTTATATTAGATATCGGGTGCACAATTAACCCGAAATCGGTTGATGATATATGGTAGCTATATCTAAATCACCACTTCCAATAGGGTTCGTCCTTGGACCAAATAAATATTGTTTGCAAAATTTCATCTCAATCGAATAATAAATGCGACCTGCATTTTGTTCACAGAAAATACATGGACGGACGGACGGATGGATTCACATGCATCAATCGACTCAGAAACACTTTCTGAGTCGAACCATGGGTCTATCTCTCTCCCTTCTCCATGTTATAAACAAATGCACAAAGACATAATACACTTACCACTATGTGGTGTAGGGTATGAAAATTTTTTCCGGAATTAGTGTACAAATGCCTACATCTGGTAATCAATTTCAAGAAACCGAAATTTTTACTTAACAAGAGTAGTTCCAATATTCTCGTATATCCTCATTTTTATACCGTTAACAAAACATATTTTAGGATTCGGAACACTGTGCAGCCGTGTAATAAATGTATGCCAAAGTATTTGTGGGTGCGTTGTTTTAGTGAGCAAACAGATACTTTGGCCGCTATATATAAAGAAAACAGGTAGTTAAATAAAATATTATTGTGAGCATAACAAATAATGAAGAGAGGGCGAGATAATAAACATTTGTGAAGAAGAGAAAAATGTTAATCAATTACCTAAGAGTACTAGAGAACAAGCGCAATATCGATTATTTTTAATTGGGAAAAGCAATGAAAAACACATGGTAATATTTTGCCTTGTGTTGAGAGCATCACAGAAAGAGAACACAAGAGAGAGTAATTAATCGATAAGTAACAAAGAGAAAAATATCTGTCTTTGAGATATCTAAAGAGCAATCGGTCAGAGAATATGTCCAATAGAACTATCTTCAAGATACCAAAAGAGCAATCTTTCAGATACTTTTGAAAATACTCTTTACCTGTTGCGGCCACAATACTGTGCTTGGTTGGACCAACATTATGACTGCTTGTTTTCGGTGGGGGAATAAACATAAACATGTTTGCAAATGTTTTTCTTCTCTCTTTCTGTTGTTGTTTTTGTTGTTGGTCGTGTCGGCCGTATCTCTGGCCATGGGTAGATAGGTAGGTAGTCAGTCGTCGCCGTCTCTTTTTCTTTGGCCATAGCTCACCAGCCAAGAAAAAGGTTGTTGCTTTGGCTGTAATTTCTTCGTGGTTTAGTCTTAACAATGATCTTATGCAGTTTGGTTAAACGAAACGCGTGATTAACTTTTCAAGAAAACAACAAGAAGAGGAGAAAAACAATAACAAAAACAACGTTACTTCTCAGTGGTCGTTGTTGTTGTATGACGGACAGCAACAACAACGGTTTGAAGCTGGAGTTTTTTTGAATTATTGCGGCCGTTTTTTTGTACGTATCATATATACGGGTTTCGGGGACCAATACCTGTTTAATTGTTTTGCATTTTTTCGGTAGCGCGGAAATTTGTGTAATTTTATTTTGGCCAAAAAAAAATCGAAGCCATTGGCCCCGGGTCTCATGCTCCTGTTGCCTTTGCATCAAATAAGAAAATACAATGAGACGCTTAAAAATTTTCGGCTGTTCCGCAAATCGCGTGTGTTATTTAATGTGAATTCGAGAAAAAATAAATATTTTTTTAAATAAAAATATGCAAGAATTGTGAAAGAGTTAAAAAACGCCAGCAACAGCCAAACAAATGCAAGTGGCTTTGCATTTTATTCCACATACAACAACAACACTAAAAAAATACAACTGCATTTTTATATCACACATTGTTTGAGAAATACAAAAACACCAACAACAACAAAAAATGAACCCCTTACCTGTGCTAGTGGTGGTGAGTGAATAATCATCAGTCCGGCTGACTGGGTTGGTTGTGGATAATTTTTTTGTTTCTTTTAACGTTGTCATCGTCGTCTTTGTCGTCATTGAGAAAAATCTAAAGTAAAAAATTAAAAAAAAAACAACAACAACAATTGTCTAATACAATTATGCATTGGACTTGCATGACAACGATGATGATTTTAACCAAGATACCAAGATGGTGCAGCTGATTGCACCAACAATAACAACAACAACATCAACTGATCATGATGATGCCATAGTTTCATTACAATATCGAGAAGTGAAAAACGACACGAAGAAGAATTTCTGAAAACCTCAAATTCGGATTAAAAGATAAAAAGAAGTGCTTAAAAGTGATATTTGTAGAAAACAAAAAAATAATTAAAAATGAATCTTATTGAAAATTGTGAAAATATTCATAAATTGTAAAAGAAAATGAAAATAGATTGTTTTGTGAAAGAATATATTGGATTAATAAATAAACTTACAAAAAACAAATGAAAGGAAACTGATTTGCTGCATACTTTTTGGATATTAAAAAAAATATATTGTAAGTAGTTTTTGTTCTTGAATCCTATGTGAATAAAATAAATTCTAAGATAATTTCAATGCAGATTTGTTAGAAAATTTGAATCGGATTTTACAAAGAAAAAATTTATAAACTAAAATATTTACTGAACAGTATTGACATTTTTTCGGGATTCCGTAGTTATTTTGTTGTTGTTATGTTTAATTCACTTCTTTGTTTTGCTTAAGATCTCATTTGGCTAAAAAAGTTTTCGTCACAGGAGTTATTTTAAAATATGATATTCCCTGCCTTTCGTCCTAATAAACTTTACCATTTTTCTACACGAATAAGAAACGTTGTTTTTAAAAAAAACAACAATTGTGTGATTAAAAATGATGGGACTTTGCAACAATAAAGTGTTTATTTTTCGAAATAAAAAATATTTCTAGTAAATTTTGATATAGATTTGTCAGGAAACAAGTAAAAAAGCTGTAAGTTCGGCCTGGTCGAACTTTGAATACCCTCCGCCATTTGGAACGAATCCGGCAATTCTCACAAACTATAAAATCCGTTAAAAATTCTGTTAAAATCCTAGAAATACCGAATGTAGCCGTTATATTAGGGTCAATACGGCGACATGGACCTGCGTAGGTAACTATTGTCATAAGCCATTACAATATTCACATGCAAAACTTAGAAAAAAAAAATATGTGAATAATGTTAATGTCATCAAAATACCGATTATCGGGAGGTACCGTTATATGGGGGCCATACAAAGGCGTGAACATGTACAAACAATTTTTTGTATTAGGATTTAGTATTCATTGCGAACTTCAAATACCAAATTTGAAACAATTCCGGTGAAAAATGTAGCTAAAATCATCAAAATACCGAATATCGGGAGTTACCGTTATATGGGGGCTATACGAAGACGTGAACCTGCATAGACAATTTTCTGCCTCAGGCTGTATTCATTACGAACTTCAAACACGAAATTTAAAACAATTCTGGTGAATAATGTTACTAAAATCGTCAAAATACCGAATATCGGGAGGTAAAATATACATGTGTGCAAAATTGTAGCCTTCTATCTCAATTCGTTCGAAAGATAGCGTAATTACAACAGACAGAGAGACGGATAGATAGATAGACGGACTTGGCTAAATCGTCTTAGAATTTTACGCTGATCAAGAATATATATACTTTGTTGGATCTGACATTATTTCGAGGGGTTACAAACGGAACGACAAAATTAATATACAAAAAAACATTAAAAATTAATGTATAAAAAACATTAAGTTCGGCCGGGCCGAACTTTAAATACACTCCACCATTGGGTAAAGAAAACATTTTTATATAAAAACACCTGAATTCAAAAGTGTTTCACTTTAAACTAATAATACCGTTTGGATAATGCTGTTAAACTTTTCAAAAAAAGAAAATATCAGTCGGTTTTGCCGACAGAGGTATACCCTCAGCCAATGCTCGTTTAAATAAATATATATGCACACTTCTGTTATAATTAATGAAATTGTTGACACTGTATGGAGTAGGTTCCGAAGGAATGGGCCAATATTGTACATTGCTTTTCGGACCTAAATAAATATGATATAAATATTGCGACGTGCCAGATTTTGACAATATTGATTACTTCCTTCACTTAAAATGAGGGATGTGCTAATGTTTAGAAAATCTTAAAAGTGCCACATATATAGTCGACCGAAGTATTCGATTTTCATACCTCATCCAATCCAGATAAAAATGTGGATATGAGCAAAATTACAGGGAAATCGAAAAATTTGTATCAAATTTTATGCGAAATCATAAATTCCATATTCATCTCAGGTTTCTGGTAGAGAGAAATATTTAGATATATCAAGTTGTAAAAAATCGCTGACTTGTTTCGCAATGATAGATAAAAGTATTGAAAATTGTAACCCTTGTTGTGGGTGAGGTATCAGAAGGGTTCTCAGATATGCAACAGAGCTTGTGTTAGCAAAAATTTTTGTATGTGTGAAATTTGAAGAGAGTTGGATGCTTATTACGCTTTCTGAACCCTATGTGGGGGAGGTACCAGCGGGAGTGAACTAATACACCTCATCTTTAGACCTTGGGTTAGTAAAAGTATTGTGATGTGTGTAATTTGAAGAGAACTGGAATGCTTATTTCGGATTTTATAATCGTTTTGGTTTTTCAAAATGTTAACCCTTTGTGGGGGAGATACCAGAAGAAATGGTCCGATCTCTACCATCTTTATAACACATCTTGTGTTGATGAAAATATTGAGATGCACCAAGTCTGAATGAAATCCGTTGTTAATTTCGCGCTTTATGAGCTTCATGGGTATTCAAATGTTGGCCCTTTGTGGAGGAGTTAGTAGAAGGAGTGTACTAATATATTCCATCTTCACACCAGAATTTGGATGAATAAAAATCTTGTAATGTGTGTAATTTGAAGAAAATCGGACTCTTACATCACATTTTTTAAGAGTTATAATTAATTCAAATGTTGGCCCTTTGTGGGGGAGGTACTTGATGGAGTGGACCGATATTGTTCATTTTTTGCAACTGACCTAGCATTGATGCAGATATTAGGATATGCAAAGTTGGAGCAAAATCGGATTATCCTTTCTCTTTCTGTGCAGTAATTTTTTTTTTTGAAAATATTGACTTTTTGTGAGAAAGGTACCAGAAGGAGTGGACTCTCTTTAAGAGTTATGGGGCGTCCCAGCCAGCAAACAGACGGACTGACATCGCTATATCGACTTCAAATGTCTTAAAACTCAAAATAAAACATTTAATTTATTTTCCGATTTCAGTGTTCCTCGGGCAAAACCAGAAAAAAATTGAAAATTTTATTCTAACCTGAAAATTGTATTCTTTCTGGGGATACAACATCGTAGTACCAGTAACTCAAAATTTGCCGATAGTCGACAAATATACTTTGCTGTTATTATGAGACCTCATTTGAGATACTCCATATAGAAACAAAGATATCGGGGAAAGGGTTAAAAAAAGCCCATCATACCCCTAACACTTTTTGTAGACTTCTAACCCTAGTTATAATCCGATCACAACCAAACTGAATATTCTTCTTTCTATATGAGACCTGGGTAAGGTGGATATACACATGACTGCAATATTTTTGTACAAAAATGCCGCATGATGACTAAGCAACGTAAAAATCTCTATATTTGTTCTAAATCAATATAAAACGAGCATAAATAAAATATGACAATGTTTTTTTTATACTATCGACTAAACGCAACAAGATCAACAAACTACAACTTGCATAATTGCACAAACCATCATCACTAAAAATATCAACAAATGAAATACCAAAAAATAAAACATTACAGAAAAATGCCATGGCCGAGACGAGGTATAATAAAAATTGCCACAATTTTTTGTTTGGCGAATTTCAGGCTATTTTTAGGACAGGCATTTGCAATCATAGACCCACATATGTGGCAGGCAGGTCCCCCCCTATTTTGGCAAAGGGAGCAACAAAGCAAATGCATTTAAAATAAAAACAGAAACAACATATGGTAGGACACAACATTTTAAAAGTAAACAAACGAATAAAAAACATGTGGATGTATTGGTAAATGCAATGCAGGGCATTGATTGCTCCGATCGATTGATCATTAAAGTTTGTATTTAATTATTTTGTTGCATTTTTGTTCAATACATTCAATTTCCACAATTTGGCGTTCCTCTGCAGGGAAATCGGAAAGTGAACAAGTAAAAAAGCAGTAAGTTCGGCCGGGCCGAACTGTAAATACCCTCTACCATTTGGAACGAATTAGAAAATTTTCAAAAAATAAAATCCATTTAATTTTTTTTAAATCTTTACAATATCTAATATAGGAAGGTGCCGATATATGGGGGTATATATGATATTGCGGACCTATTAAGACAAATCTATGTCTGGGTGTAAAGTACTCACAAGGAACTCCTTGTGTGGATTTTAAGATAATTCCATTGGAAAAAGAGGCTAAAATCATCAAACTACTGAATATCAGCGGGGTAACGTTATATGGGGGATATATGATATTGCGGACCTATATAGACAATTCCCTTTCAGGGGGTAAAGTGCTCAAAAAGAACTCCTTGTGTGGATTTTCAGGCAATACGATTTGAAAATGTGGCTAAAATCATCAAAATACCGAACATCGAGGGTACCGTTAAATGGGTCTATACGATATCGTGTACCTATATAGATAATTCTCTGCTGAGATATAAAATACCCACAAGGAACTCCTTGTGTTTCAGACAATTCCGTTGAAAAATGTGGGTAAAGTTATCAAAATACCGAATATCGGGGGTACCGTTATATGGGGGCTATACGATATTGTGGACCGATATAGCCCATCTTCGAACTTGACCTGCCTGCAGACAAAAGAGAGATCTGTGCAAAATTATAGCTTTCTATCTTAGTTCGTTTAGACTGTAGCGTGATTACGATCGTCTTAGAATTTTACGCTGATCAAGAATATATATACTTTGTTGGGTCTAAAATGATTATTTCGATGAGTTACAAACGGAATGACGAACTTAATATACCCTCCATACTATGTATGGTGGAGGGTATAAAAACAACCAATGTTTATGCTAATTTCTATTTTTATTTTTGGTTATTGTAGGACTTTGGAGAGGGAGGGGGGATTTTCTTTTGCTTTAAGTCAAATATAATAACAAACAATCATTTATGGCAAACAAATTGCAAATTGGAAGCTGGAAACTTGGCTGGTGATATCGATGATGTCTTTGGTAAGGTCTGGTTGGATCTTTGGGTCGCGTAATTATGGTGTTTGTTTTTTTCTGTCACGGCTCCTTTTTTTGTGGAGGTATAATTGAAAATCCCTTTTTCATTCATTTATGTATTTATGTGGGATTCTCCTCTCTCTCTCTCTGCGCTTTAGTCGAAATAACATAACTATGGCCTTCTTCATTCACTTAAGATAATTACTTATTTTTATTTGAGTTTTTTCTAAAGTTGAATACTGGAAGTTTGTTATTCAATTCATTTTACTTTTTTTTGAGGGACTTCTTCTGTTTTTTGATATCTTTATTTGTTGATCAAAGCTTCGATGCTGTACGAGTAGTATAAACACTGGCCAGATGACCCATTGTATCTGCTAACCATCAATTCATTCATCCATTCGAACTTGCCATGGTCTTCGAATTGCAAATTTTGAATTGTTTAAATAAATGTTTGTTTGCTAATGTTTTTTTTTCTGTAGTATATGTCTTTTTATTGGTAATTAAATTGTCTTTATCTCGGCAATTCGATTTGCCACCAAAATGGCTCTAAAAAAGAAACAGTAAAACTGAGGGCAAACAATTGTTTGGAGGTATTTTTTTGAAAAAAAAATCTTGAATTTTTGTAAAAAGAAATAAATCTACTTTTAACGATTCCTAATTGAGGTAATAGCTATTAAGAAGTTTATTTCATTAAACTTAAAAAAACAAATATATTAAGGAATTGAAATACTTCTCTTTTGCCGCTCAATGTTAATGTTGTGCTTTAAATCGAAATGGAGGTTAAATCCAAAAGTGCCAAAATATACCCTTCAAAGCATGGACTTTGAGAGATAAACAATTTTCTGCTACAGAGAACTTAAACAAATTCTTTGCAAAATAGGATATAACTATAAAAAAGGATCCTGTTGCACTCAATGTGTCTAATTTTTAAATTTAAGTAAAATCTGTTATCGATTCAATGGAAAACCTGTGTGGGGAAAGGAATGATTGAGTTTTTAATTTAACATAGACCATTGTGGGTGCAGCTTATAACATTATAGTACTATTATTTGGAATGTTCCATTCTTTTGCAATTCTTTGCCTAAATATTAAATATTTTTACTTATATCAAAAGACAGCAGACTTGGAACCCATCACGAACTACAAACGTCAAATTTTATGCAAAACCATTTAAAAATGAGCCTTTAATCGTCAAATTGACAGGACAGATATATCCCTCTTAAAATTTGAAATTCGTCCCAACATATTGTGCTAGGCCTATTTTATACACTCCACCTTGAAAAGGGGGCATGTTAACTTTGTCACTCCATCTGTAACATATTTAAATATTCGTCGTACACCCCATAAAGTATATATATTCATGATCAGGATTTGTCTAAAAATTGGTAATTGTAGGTCATAATGGGTCCTAGTTCGAGCGGCGAAACATTATATGTATAGGTCCACGCTTTGGTATAGCCCCCATATAACGGTACCTCCCGATATTCGGTATTTTGCCACATTTTTTCATGGAATAGTCTAAAAATTGGTAATTGTAGGTCATAATGGATTCAAGCTCCTGTGGCGAAACATTGTATGTATAGGTCCACGTTTTCCTATAGCGCACATATAACGATGTCCACCCACCATATTCGGTATTTTGATAATCCTACTCACATTTTTCTAAAAAATTATTTCGAATGCCTATATAGGTTCGCGTTTTGGTATGGCCTCACCCACTTTATGATTTTTTGAAAAGTTTGACAACATTATCCAAACTTTCAGTTCAGATACTTTAAAATTTTTTTTCTTTATCCAATGGTGGAGGGTATTAAAAGTTCGGCCCGGCCGATGTTATTTTACTTGTTAGTACTCACTTTTCAGACTTTCAAGGTATTGTGTATTTTATTTTCGGATAGAAAAAAAGGAAAATGTTTACCTTTCACACCAAAAAGTTCTTAAATTCTTTCGTTTTAAAGTTTACTGAGGAGGATATGAGTAAAATCATTGCACAATGGACCCACATCCAATTTTCTGCCCAAAACTATATCAACGTCTCCATATGTATACCCTAAAAATCAATAGTGATATCAGTATCAAGTACGCATATCCAAAACAATTTTCATCAATCCATACTCGACACAACAATGATCTAAAATTAGTACCATTTAGTAATTTTCATGCAACTATAATACACTTTTTGGAAATACCGAAATATGATACTGGATTCTCTGTTGGTATCTGGGATTGAGATATGGAGGAAATCTCAATTCCATACCAACAGAGAATCCAGTATTATATTTCCGTATTCCAGTCCTACCCCTTCACCCAATACCGAATTTAGTACCACTTAGTACTTTTCGCACAATTATAGTACGCCTAGCCAAAACCAGCTCCTTCTCTCAACCACAGAAACCAACAGTGAGATCTATATCAAATTTAAGAACTTTAGCTCTATTCCTTCATCCAATACCAAATGTAGTACTATTTAGTACTTTTCGTACAATTTAATACACATTTCGAAAACCTCCTCCATATCTCAATCCCAGATATCAAAAGTGAATCCAGTATTATATTCCGTATTTCAGTCCTACCCCTTCACCCAAAACCGAATTTAGTACCACTTAGTACTTTTCGCACACTTAAAGTACGCCTAGCCGAAACCAGCTCCTTCTCTCAACCACAGAAACTAACAGAGACATCTATATTAAATTTCATCTATAATAAATGTAGTACTATTAAGTACATTTCGTACAATTGTAATACGCATTTCGGAAACCACATCCATTTCTCAATTTCAGATAGCAACAGAGATCTCAGTTTCAAATTTGAGGATTCCAGTCCTATCCCTTCACCCAAAGCCAAACTTAGTGCCATTTAGTACTTTTCGTAAAAATCTAGGAAGTATTTCCGAACCCCTCTTAAATCTCAAACACAAATACCATCTGTAATCTAAATATCAAATCCGAAACCACTTCCATATGCCCAGGATACATGTGATCAGTGACCCTATTACCTTATTATAATTTCTGATTTAAAGCACTTTTTGTTCACCCAATACCAAATTGTACCAAATACAATACTATTTAGTACATTTCGTGCACTAGTAGTACACATGTCCAAAACCATCTCCTTATTACAAACCTACCACCAAACTGGACCCCAATACAAAATTTTAGCTTCACCCGTTCATCCTAAACCAAACTGTACAATTTCGTACAGCTCGCACATTTAATACACTTTGCCAAAACCACCTTTATATAGCAAACTTAATTTCCAACTTGATTCTCATACTAAATTTCAAGTTTTTAGCTCTTCCCATACCAAATGGTGCCATTTTAGAAGTTTAGTACCATTTTAGAACTTTTCGCAACCTCAAAGTTCGAATTTCCTAAAACTATTAGGTACATCAATCCTGCACTCCATCAGTGACTCTGATTCCAATTTTTTTATTTCTAGCTGATATTGTTTGTACAATCAAAAATATTTAATTTAATTTTTAATTTCTAGATATACCAACAGAGTTTACCCATTTTATCCAATGGAGTTTTTTCTTGATGATTCGGTAAAGAAATCCTCTAAGAATATTATCTTAGGAGCCTATAGGATTCCCATGTATGTCCTCCTCGTGGAGGAAATTTCTAATATTATTCACTTCAAATAAGGCAAGGGTCAAGATATAAAAAATAAGGTCTAGGCCTATACTTTACGTTCTCGCTTTGAAGAAGACCGCTTTAGAAACATGGAATTCAATAGCCATAGTTTTTGTTTGACCTACCACGAAGAGCAGGGGATTCTCCTCTCGTTTCATCCATATCCTCAGGAATTACGTTTTGTTTCGGAGACTGAAATCTTCAGATTTCCTATTTCTCACGTGCTTCAATTTGGTTTCATCTCGGGGATATGTTCTAATGTAAGATTTTTTCCGAAAGCTTCCACGTTTAGCTGTGAACCGAGTTTAACCAACAAAATATTGCATGATAATTATTGACATAAAATGTCTTCTCATCGAAATAAATATTGTAGACATAACAAAGTATATATATTCTTGATCGGCGTAAAATTCGTAATTTTCAAAAAAAAAATAAATAAATAAAATAAAATAAATACATAAATAAAATCCATTACAAATCCTGTTAAAATCTTTAAAATACCTAATATCGGAAGGTGCCGATAAATTGGGGGATATACGATATTGTGGACCTATATTGACAAATCTATGTCTGAGGGTAAAGTGCTCACAGAGAATCCCTTGTGAAAATGTGGCTAAAATCATCAAAACATTCGGTATATCGAGGGGTACCGTTATATGGGGGCTATACGATATCGTGGTCCTATGTAGACAATTCTCTTTCAGGGGGTAAAGTAAGTACAAAGAATTCCTTGTTTAGGATTCTGTTGCAAAATGTGGCTGAAATCATCATAATTTTGAATATCTGGGGGTACCGTTATTGGGGGATATACGATGTTGTGGACCTATATATACAATTCCCTTTCAGGGGGTAAAGTGTTCAAAAAGAAAACCTTGTGTAGAATCTCAGACAATTCCGTTGAAAAATGTGGCTAAAATCATCAAAATACCGAAAATCGGGGTATATCGTTATATGGGGGCTATACGATATCGTAGACATATAGAGATAATTCTCTTCCAAAGGATAAAGTACTCACAATGAACTCTTTATATGGAATTTCAGACCATTCCATGGAAAAATGTGGGTAAAATCACCAAAATACCGAATATCGGTGGTACCGTTATATGGGGGCTATACGATATCGTGGACCTATATAGATAATTATCTTCCCTCCATACTATGTATGGTGGAGGGTATAATAATTACAAATGCAGGAACACGTCTTCGTATAGCCTCCATATAACATTACCTACCAATATTCGGTATTTTGATGATTTTATCTACATTCTTCACCAGAGTTATTTCAAATTTCGTAATGGGAACTAAATCGATATAGTTGATAGCATACTCACAAAAATGTTTGAAATAGGTCGAATTTTTAAAATAACCGACATAAAAGTCTAGCGTCAAGTTATTTGTAATTTAAGAATCTCAGCAACGTTTCCATCAGAATGGACTGCAATTTAGATAAGTCGCAGACGACGGATCCGTATATTTAAAGGTTCTGGCACATCTATCATGCAAGAGTAACCCTAAATTTTAGGAATGTTGAAGTCATCTTATTTGGCCATAATTTAAGATACACCATGGTACAGATCCCTAAAAGGAGCTATCCTCTGCATAGCTAGATTTATGAAAACCAGCTCCTTCTCTCAACCACAGAAACCAACAGTGAGATCTATATCAAATTTAAGAACTTTAGCTCTATTCCTTCATCCAATACCAAATGTAGTACTATTTAGTACTTTTCGTACAATTTAATACACATTTCGAAAACCTCCTCCATATCTCAATCCCAGATATCAAAAGTGAATCCAGTATTATATTCCGTATTTCAGTCCTACCCCTTCACCCAAAACCGAATTTAGTACCACTTAGTACTTTTCGCACACTTAAAGTACGCCTAGCCGAAACCAGCTCCTTCTCTCAACCACAGAAACTAACAGAGACATCTATATTAAATTTCATCTATAATAAATGTAGTACTATTAAGTACATTTCGTACAATTGTAATACGCATTTCGGAAACCACATCCATTTCTCAATTTCAGATAGCAACAGAGATCTCAGTTTCAAATTTGAGGATTCCAGTCCTATCCCTTCACCCAAAGCCAAACTTAGTGCCATTTAGTACTTTTCGTAAAAATCTAGGAAGTATTTCCGAACCCCTCTTAAATCTCAAACACAAATACCATCTGTAATCTAAATATCAAATCCGAAACCACTTCCATATGCCCAGGATACATGTGATCAGTGACCCTATTACCTTATTATAATTTCTGATTTAAAGCACTTTTTGTTCACCCAATACCAAATTGTACCAAATACAATACTATTTAGTACATTTCGTGCACTAGTAGTACACATGTCCAAAACCATCTCCTTATTACAAACCTACCACCAAACTGGACCCCAATACAAAATTTTAGCTTCACCCGTTCATCCTAAACCAAACTGTACAATTTCGTACAGCTCGCACATTTAATACACTTTGCCAAAACCACCTTTATATAGCAAACTTAATTTCCAACTTGATTCTCATACTAAATTTCAAGTTTTTAGCTCTTCCCATACCAAATGGTGCCATTTTAGAAGTTTAGTACCATTTTAGAACTTTTCGCAACCTCAAAGTTCGAATTTCCTAAAACTATTAGGTACATCAATCCTGCACTCCATCAGTGACTCTGATTCCAATTTTTTTATTTCTAGCTGATATTGTTTGTACAATCAAAAATATTTAATTTAATTTTTAATTTCTAGATGTACCAACAGAGTTTACCCATTTTATCCAATGGAGTTTTTTCTTGATGATTCGGTAAAGAAATCCTCTAAGAATATTATCTTAGGAGCCTATAGGATTCCCATGTATGTCCTCCTCGTGGAGGAAATTTCTAATATTATTCACTTCAAATAAGGCAAGGGTCAAGATATAAAAAATAAGGTCTAGGCCTATACTTTACGTTCTCGCTTTGAAGAAGACCGCTTTAGAAACATGGAATTCAATAGCCATAGTTTTTGTTTGACCTACCACGAAGAGCAGGGGATTCTCCTCTCGTTTCATCCATATCCTCAGGAATTACGTTTTGTTTCGGAGACTGAAATCTTCAGATTTCCTATTTCTCACGTGCTTCAATTTGGTTTCATCTCGGGGATATGTTCTAATGTAAGATTTTTTCCGAAAGCTTCCACGTTTAGCTGTGAACCGAGTTTAACCAACAAAATATTGCATGATAATTATTGACATAAAATGTCTTCTCCTCACAGGTCATTATCTTCTGTACTCAAGGCCCACTTTTTCATGATTGAACTCAATATGTAGTCATCTGCTAAAAAAATCATAAGGTTGTCTCGTAGATTTTAACTTCTCAGTAATATTATCTTCTTTGCTGCTCCAAAAAATTTAGAAAATATGGGCTATGTTGATGTATAGTATCCATATGTAGCATCTTTGCCAAGTATTCTTGGGATGTCTTAGGAGATCTCATCTGCTTCCATGAGATCACATCTTCTCCCATTTTAGCTATATTGGTTTATATTTATGTGGAACAACGCTGCAACCTAAATTAATCAATTGAACATTTTCGGATGCATTTTAAAACAAATTGAATATAATTGGTCTACTCAGGTTCTAGGAGAATATAAACCCTTTCCGTGAAGCAATTTCCAACTTCATGGAATATAATTAAAATTTTGAGTTCCGGTTAAATGAAGATTCGACCTAAATCAGATTTTCAATATCGTTCCTTTCGCGAAGTAGCTGTAATTTTTATACCCTACACCAAACACAGTATGGAGAGTATATTAAGTTCGTCATTTCGTTTGAAACTCATCGAAATAAATATTGTAGACATAACAAAGTATATATATTCTTGATCGGCGTAAAATTCGTAATTTTCAAAAAAAAAAAAAAATAAATAAAATAAAATAAATACATAAATAAAATCCATTACAAATCCTGTTAAAATCTTTAAAATACCTAATATCGGAAGGTGCCGATAAATTGGGGGATATACGATATTGTGGACCTATATTGACAAATCTATGTCTGAGGGTAAAGTGCTCACAGAGAATCCCTTGTGAAAATGTGGCTAAAATCATCAAAACATTCGGTATATCGAGGGGTACCGTTATATGGGGGCTATACGATATCGTGGTCCTATGTAGACAATTCTCTTTCAGGGGGTAAAGTAAGTACAAAGAATTCCTTGTTTAGGATTCTGTTGCAAAATGTGGCTGAAATCATCATAATTTTGAATATCTGGGGGTACCGTTATTGGGGGATATACGATGTTGTGGACCTATATATACAATTCCCTTTCAGGGGGTAAAGTGTTCAAAAAGAAAACCTTGTGTAGAATCTCAGACAATTCCGTTGAAAAATGTGGCTAAAATCATCAAAATACCGAAAATCGGGGTATATCGTTATATGGGGGCTATACGATATCGTAGACATATAGAGATAATTCTCTTCCAAAGGATAAAGTACTCACAATGAACTCTTTATATGGAATTTCAGACCATTCCATGGAAAAATGTGGGTAAAATCACCAAAATACCGAATATCGGTGGTACCGTTATATGGGGGCTATACGATATCGTGGACCTATATAGATAATTATCTTCCCTCCATACTATGTATGGTGGAGGGTATAATAATTACAAATGCAGGAACACGTCTTCGTATAGCCTCCATATAACATTACCTACCAATATTCGGTATTTTGATGATTTTATCTACATTCTTCACCAGAGTTATTTCAAATTTCGTAATGGGAACTAAATCGATATAGTTGATAGCATACTCACAAAAATGTTTGAAATAGGTCGAATTTTTAAAATAACCGACATAAAAGTCTAGCGTCAAGTTATTTGTAATTTAAGAATCTCAGCAACGTTTCCATCAGAATGGACTGCAATTTAGATAAGTCGCAGACGACGGATCCGTATATTTAAAGGTTCTGGCACATCTATCATGCAAGAGTAACCCTAAATTTTAGGAATGTTGAAGTCATCTTATTTGGCCATAATTTAAGATACACCATGGTACAGATCCCTAAAAGGAGCTATCCTCTGCATAGCTAGATTTATGAACAAAAGGCTTTTTAGTTCTCTTTTGTCAAATCTCTGTTTATGAGAAATAATTATTACTTTTAAATATAAAAGAAATCCTAATACTCAAAATCCATTCTTCCTCATATCTTCAGAGTGCTAATCAAAGCCAAGAATGTATTTTTTTTTTCTCATAAGCCCAGCACAAAATTCTATCCCATGCTATTTTTGCAATTATCATCTCTTTGCCACCAGAAAAAATGAGAAAAAAAATAAAGTAAAAGAAAATTCCTTAGCCCATTAACATGTCATGTGACCCAAGTCGATAATGGCAATATTTTCTCGATGATACTTTGGCATTTATAAGCATTTGCATGTTTTCTGCCTCATTTCACCATCATTTTTTTTTACTCTCCACTTCTGTTTCTTCTGTCTATTTAGATTTCCACACTCCTTCAATTTCTCAGGCCATAAAATGTAAAACTTTGTTACAAAGAAAAAACAGCAACAACAAAGACAACTAACTCTTTCCTCCCACTACCCGCCAGCAAAAAAAAAAAAAAAAACAAAAAAAAGGATACAATGCCATAAAGAAGAAGAAAAGAAATACGGCACCATTAGTTTCTTCAACATTAGCACAAAAGTCATGCGAATCTATCGGAAAGTTGGCTGGTTTGCTGGCTGGCTCGAAAGAAAACTTAATAGATTCTTTGCTAGCTGGATTCTGTCTTGGCCCAGCTTGGCGAAAGAAACTTTACAATGAAAAAAAGGAAAACCGGAATTTCTTTCGAGATACCAAAAACAACTTCAACTTGACAATCCCTGGGTAAACAAGTTTGTCTCAACTACTGGCTTCCTTGCCAATGCAATCTGAAAACGACAAACGGATGATGGTGGTGGTGGGCATTTTTCTTGCTCCATGTAGCTGTTGCAGAGGGGCTAGAAGTCCCCAGCCGAGTTGTTGTGGGTTTTGTGCTAATGCAGCCGACAGTAGACCAGTCTGTCCGGCAAAGCAAACGATCGAAACGCTTGTTGTTCATTCCTTAAACTTCAAGTACAAGTATATTTCTTTATCTATGACGACCCCTCCTCACCTCACTTCGCTTCTCCTGATCTTCGGCTGCCCGAGGAAAGCTGCTGTAGAGGAAATTTTAGACACACACACACATTCATACTTTAAGATGTCTTCGAGTTTGAGCCAGCATTTGGAGAATTCTGTCTCTAAAAGACACC
The DNA here is from genome assembly GCF_030504385.1 of Musca domestica. Taxonomy (NCBI): domain Eukaryota; kingdom Metazoa; phylum Arthropoda; class Insecta; order Diptera; family Muscidae; genus Musca; species Musca domestica. Next base: position 953,147 of record NW_026712115.1, on the reverse strand, counting down.
TAGACAAAGTTAGCGTTTTCCGTACCAATGTTGTCTTCTCGAGAGTTACTTTTCTTCTTTGGCACTTTGGAAAGTGTAGAGTCGACGATCATCATCATCATCACCATTCCCCTTTACATCTGGCATGGTGTCTTCCTCCTGGAAGACAGACAGAAATGTGATTGTGAGCCTGTGCAACTCCATGGCTCTGTTTGGTGGGTTTTAGGTTTGGTTCATTGCAGTTCAGTTCACTCGGTTCGGGTCTACAGAGTACAATGACATATTCTTGGCAATGGATCTATGAGAGCGAATGTGCAAGTCAGCAAAGATTCGCATGCATCAGGAATGTTTCGTGTAATACGAGTGGGGTGCTAGCTAGCTAGTTGGCTGGATGGAAGCCTTGCTGGCTGGTTGGATAGCTGGTTAGATTGGTTGGGTTGTTTTGGTTCTTTTCGTAGGAAAATAAAATTAAATTGTATTCCATGTTTGTTTTGCGCAGTCTGTTTTTTTTTTTGTTCTTTGGCTCTGCTGCTGCTGCTGCTTTTCCATCTTCTTACAAATTCATTTTATTCATTTAATTAGCATTCTTTAGACTTTAATAATGTATTTTAAATGCAAATTATTAGAAATAAATATTAGAGGTAAAGATAAGGTTTTAGAAGAAAGGCCAGAGATAAGTTATTTTATTATGTTATTTTAAATGCAAATTATTAGAAATAAATATTAGAGGTAAAGATAAGGTTTTAGAAGAAAGGCCAGAGATAAGTTTTGGGAAAATAGAATAGACTGTCTACCAAACTAGAAGCCACGTAGAGCTATAATTTTTTTTATAGAAAAACGTTCACAATTTTTTTTTACGAAAAAAATTCTTCCGGGTCACGAGCCAGGGGCTATAGGAAAAAAGTCCATAGCTCGGGGCTCTGTTACTTTCTTTCTAATACGGAAAAAAGTCCATATCCAGGGCTCTGATACTTTCCTCTATACGGAAAAAAGTCCATAGCCGGGGACTCGGATACTTTTTTCTATACGGAAAAAAGTCTAAAGCCCGGGGCTCTGATACGTTTTTCCATACGAGAAAAATCCATAGACCAGGGCTCGGATTCTTTTTTATACGGAAAAAGTCGATAGTCTGGGCTCTGATACTTTTTCCATACGGAAAAAGTACATAACCCGAAGCCCGCGTAATTCTTATTATACGGAAAAAATCCATAGGCCGGGCCGGATCCTTTTTTTCGATACGGAAAAAAGTCTATAGCCCGGGACTCTGACACGTTTTTCTATACCATTGACAGGGCTATGGAACTGTGTATTTATACGGAAAAAAGTCTATAGCTAGGGCTATGAAATTTGTTTCCGTACGAAAAAAAAATAATACGAAACTTTTTCTATACGGAACCAGTAAAGAAAGTCTTAAAGTCGGACTAAATATGCCGAAGCATTTGTATCTTTTAAATTCGGAATTGTATTGCCCATTTGGTGCACACTTAATTTGAAATCGGATAAAGATATATATATATGGGAGCTACATCCAAATCTGAACCGATCTCGATAAAAATTGGCAAAGATATTTCTGAGCTGTATTTGATATATTTCCCTGAATATCGTTGTTACGGAGTGCATATTACGGTTGTGAGTAACAAATATAACAAATCGGATGAATAATATATATGGGAGCTATATCCAAATCTGAACCGATCTCGATAAAATGAAGCAAATATATTTCTGAGCTGTATTTGATATAAATACAAAAATAACAAATCGGATGAGCAATATATATGGGAGCTATAGCTATATCTGAACCGATTTCGAACAAATTTGGCATACATATTTTCAGGTCTAATTTGGGTGTATATGCAAAATTCCATACAATTCGGGCTGATATTACACGTTTGGTGCACAATAAAATGCAAATCGGACGAAGATATATATGGGAGCTATATCTAAATTTTTACCGATTATTTCCAATTTCAATAGGATTCGTCCTTGGGCCAAACAAATGATCTGTGCTAAATTTCATTTGTATCGGACAATAAATGCGACCTGTACTTTGTTTACAAAAATACATGGACAGACGGACGGACGGACATGCATAAATCGACTCAGAATGTAATTCTATGCAGATCATCAAAAGGAATTATGGATCTATCTCGTTTCCTTCTGCCTGTTACAAACAAATGCACAAAGACATAATACCCTGACCACCTTGTGGTGTAGGGTATAAAAAGTCCATAGCCAGGGCTATGAAACTTTTTCTCTATACGAAAAAAGTCTATAGCCAGGACTATGAAACTTTTTTCTATGCAAAAAAAGTCCATAGCCAAGGCTTTATTTCTATACGAAAAAAAAAGTCCATAGCCAGGGCTATTAAACTTTATTTCTATACGAAAAAAAGTCAATAGCCAGTGCTATGCAACTTTTTTCTTTACAAAAAAGTCTGAAACTTGTTTTTTTGTACGAAAAAAAGCCCAGGGAAGTGCTTTAATTTTTTGTTCTACTCGAGGCTCCGATACTTTTTTCTGTACGAAAAAAAGTCCATAGTCCAGGTTATAAATTTTTTCCAATACAAAAAAGTACATTGCTAAGCTTATGATAATTTTTCCTATACGATAAAAGTCCATAGCCGTGGATATTTTGCTCTAGAATGTTCTCTTCCTACAGCCTCATCTAATTTATTTGTTGGTATCGAAAAATTTCGATGAAGGAATTTCGACTGCCTTGTCTGCATTTTTAGTTTTTTTCCATAAAAAGCATCGAACGTGTCTAAATCCAAAATGAGCCATATCGAAATGTTTATTGTTTGGCCAATCCAGTGCAAATCTTTGATGTGGAGAGCATGTCTCATATCCATATGGCAGTTTCATTTAAAAAACATATTTCGCCTGACATTGTTGCAGTTGTCATTATGACAACAACAACAGCATGAAATTGTAAACAAATCTGGATATTTGTAGCAGCAGGGGCAGCTGACAGCAGTCGCTGTAACAACGGACTTTGTTTCAATTTTTGTCATGTTTAAAAGCATTCAGTTTGGAATTTTGTTGTAATTTCAAATTGATGCTGATTTGTTTGTCTGGAGCTTGAAATGTGGCTATGGTGTCGGCGATCCATTATTTGCATTGTTACATGTTTGGGGGGTTGGGGTTTGAAGTCGTTTCGGAACATATTTTGTTGTTGTTCGCCTAATTTGTTAACAATCAATGAATTTGGTTACGCTCTGACACCACAACATGCTGACAAATTGACCGGTTTTGGCTTGGACGCGTCAAGTCCGCTATTGAACTAAATATTAATGTCCGAAAATTTTGTGTGTCCACCTCTATGGCTTCTCAGGGTTTATTTTTTTTTTCGCCGCGACCAATTAATTGATTTGAAATCGGCGCGAGCGCATTTTTTCTTTGAGTTACCAGGGAATTATGATGCCAAAGTCCAATGCTGAACAAAGCAGCAACAACACCAACAATTCATAAAGCTTATTGATTGAACGCCAGTCATGTAACTTTTGGCTGACTGACTTATGTCGTGGTTTTGCTGTTTCTGTTGTCGTCATTGGCTTGAATCATACCTGGGCCAAGTCGCGATGAAGTAACCACCAAAACCGATAACAACAACAAGCTCAACTTAAATCTATGTGAAAAATGATTTGGTTCGATGCCAATGTCTTAACCAAGTTATCTTGTTGTGGTTTTTGTTGTTGTTGCTGGCATAGCTAGCAATGGACGAGTGCAAACGCATGTGTTTACATTAAAGCCGCATAACAATGTGGGCTCATTGGGCGTGCTTTTTGATTATTTGCCAAGATGGTAAATACAAGGGAATGATTCAGAGACAGTGGGACCAACAACTTCCCATCACGTCCCCTTATTTTCAAAAAAAAAAAAAAAAGATTTCTAAAAAATCTTGGAGTCCCGTCTATAGACCATTTTCCTTTGGAAAACAATCCAGAGGCCCGGCTTTGTCCTGCTTTCGAATAGAAAAATTCCAGAGCCCAGGCTGTGGACTGTTTACGTCTCTGTCCTAATTTTCCTGGTTTCTCCACCGTTGATTTTCTGTTAGAAAAATTACCTTTTTTAAACACTGTTTGCTTATTACGTAGCATTAGCTATTGCAGCGTCTACTACTGCTGCAACCAAATCATGATGTTTTGTCTGTCCATGCGTTTGTCTTTCTGTCTACCTATCTCTCTCCCATATAGTTTTTTTTGCGTAAGTGTGAGTGTAGTGTACAACTTTGTTTTATTATCGCTTACTTTGAATCTATGGAATGCAGAAAGGTGGTAATTAATGCAGGCAAGCAAGCAAACAAGCAGGCAGGCTGCGTTAGCCGGTTGCTTGGAGCAAAAAATATTAGCCACAATGACAACAGCGAAAAAAGCAACAACAACAACATACAAAAGCATAATGTTGTGGTTAACGAATTGGCCGCTCTGCTGTCGTTTTTTGCTCTGATTACCTTCGAATTTGCTCCATAAGTCTGGTTTTATTTGCAGATTTTTTCCGTCTGTCACCAACTATTGACGCAACTGCTGCGCAGCGTTGGCCAGCATCACTCCTTAATTACTTCAAATCAATTTAGGAGACTTAGGTAATGTGAACACGACTGTCAACAGCAGCATTATTGGTTAAGCTTTCCTCCACCTTCGGTGTTCCCCTGTTGGCCGTTCAATGGAGGTAATTATTTTTTATCAGAAAGAAATTTCCATTTTTTCGACACCTTGATTTTGGTGCGACTTTTTGCACATGTGTATATGTATGCGTCATGCGTGGCGTACAAGGCTAGGAGTTTTATAGTTTTTTTTCCAAAGATTTGGAATTCCGGTTTCTGTATTTACATAACATTGACCCTTAGCAATGAAGTCAAATGAATAAAAAAAATCTTCCACATTTTTGTTTATATTTTTTTTTTTCATTTGGAGGAAGCCCATAAAACCATCCGAGTCTATATGTAACGTCGGAAAATTATTGTTTACAATATTTTATGAACAATTAAAATGTACAACAACCATTTGCCTCTTTTTTAAAGTCAATAATCAAGCGTAAATGAAATTCCAATAAAATTGCTCATAAATTAAGTATTGTTTTTCCTCACATGCTGTGAACTTTTGTTGAAAAACGTGTAACAAAATGCCCATAAAAAAAAACTTTTTTCACTACAGAAGCCCAGAGAGATAATAATAAAAATTAATTAAATAAATAAAAATTGAAGAAAGACAAAATTTTTACACTTGGAATGAACTGCCACATTGAAAACATAAATAATATATAATATAATAACATAATATAATAATAATAAAATATAATTATAAAAAAATAGTTCGGAAGCCACATGAACCATTTTTTCAGTCCGTTGTTAACCAAAAATTATGAGTTTATCCATACACTGTAAAAGACAATAACTTACATTGATCTTATCAAGTTATGATTTTGCAAAAATTCCAATTACCAAATAATGGGTCTCCGCCCAATCTGTGCGGATTTTACTTATTATTTGGTAAAATTAAAAGTTGAGAAAATCAAATCAAAAAACTTAAATCTAGTGTTCTAATTTGGTATTTGAAGTTCGTAATGGATACTACAGCCTATGACAGAATATTGTCTGTTCAGGTACACGTCTTCGCATAGTCTCCATATATCAGTACCTCCCGATATTCGGTATTTTGATGATTTTAGCGACGTTATTCATCGGAATTGTTTCAAATTTGGTATTTGAAGTTCGTAATGCCTACTACAGCCAAGGACAGAAAATGCTGTATAAAAGTAATATATATTAATATTATGATTATTATTAAATATATAGGTTATGTTGTAAAGCCTTTCTTTCCAGTTAAAAAAAAATGTTATGAACGCTTAAAATGTGCTATATATACGTTACATATAAGTGAAGAAAAAGTCACTTTATATTAATCCTACTCTAACAAGATATATGAAAAGGCTTTAAGTGTTTTTTGTATTTTAGATTTTAATTTTTTTTTTTTTACCGTAACCTTTTAGATTTTTCTGTAATCAAAATGCATAAGCTTGACAAAAATTTTAAATCAAAAAATTTATACATCACACTTTATTTTATTGTATTATGTACTACGCAAGTTTTTTGCTTTTTATACCCTGCAGCACAAGGTGGTCAGGGTATTATGTCTTTGTGCATTTGTTTGTAACAGGCAAAAGGAAACGAGATAGACCCATAGTTCTTTTGGATGATCTGCATAGAATCACATTCTGAGTCGATTTATGCATGTCCGTCCGTCCGTCCATCCGTCTGTCTGTCTGTCCGTCCGTCTGTCCATGTATTTTTGTAAACAAAGTACAGTTCGCATTTATTGCCCTATCCAGATGAAATTTTGCACATATCATTTGTTTGGCCCAAGGACGAACCCTATTGAAATTGGAGATATTTGGTCAAAATTTTGATATAGCTCCCATATATATCTTCGACCGATTTGCCTTTTATTGTGCACCAAACGTGTAATATCAGTCCGAATAGTATGGAATTTTGCACATACGATCAGATTGGACCTGAAAATAAGTATGCCAAATTTGATCGAAATCGGTTCAGATATAGCTATAGCTCCCATATATACGATTCATCCGATTTGTCATATTTGTTACCCACAGCCGTAATATGCACTCCGTAACAACGATATTCAGGGAAATATATCAAATACAGCTCAGAAATATCTTTGCTAAATTTTATCGAGATCGGGTTCAGATTTGGATATAGCTCCCATATATATCTTTTTCCGATTTCAAATTAACTGTGCATCAGTTACAATACAAGTCGGAATTTAAAAGATACAAATGCTTCGGCATATTTAGTCCTTTGAACTTTAAATTATAATTATAATCATAGCGTGTATGATGGAATTCTCCCATAAAAACTTTTAATTGTTATGCGCAGCTCTACTAAATTAGCAAAGTGGTGTGGGGTATCATAAAGTCGGCCCCACCCGACTTTAAAACTTTCTTTACTGGTTCATTTTGAAGTTTACAGTGGAGTATATTAAAGGAGGAATTGAACAATGACCCCACATTCAATTTTTCTGTCCAACTATTCATCTATTTCAACGTCTCCCTAGAAAGTAAGAGTGAACTCGATATCAAATTATAGAACTTCAGCTCTATCCCTTTACCCAACACCATAGTACACATATCCAAAACTACCTCTATATCTCAATTCCAGATACCAACAGAGACCTCAATATCAAATTTAAGGATTCCAAACCAATACCCAAATTAGTACCATTTAGTCCTTTTTGTACAAATTTCCAAACCATCACTAAATCTCAAACAAAGATACAGTCTGTAATCTAAATATCAAATTTGAGGATTCCAGAGCTATTCCTTTACCCAATACCAAATTTAGTACTGTTTAGTACTTTTCATACAATCCGAAGCCATCTGGCTAAACCTGAACATCGATCCTAAAACTAAATTTCAGATTTTAAGCATTATCTGTACACTCGGTTTTTCGTGCACTTGCACTAGACATTTCCAAAACGAGCCAGCACAAAAAATTAAAATTCCAGCTTCATCCGTTCACCCAAAACCAAACTGTTCCAAAACCAAACTGTTCCAAATTTAGTACCATTTAGTACAATTCGCACACACATAGTACATATGTCTAAACCACCAACTTCATATAACAAACTTTTCTTCCAACCTTGGATCTCATACCAAATGTCAAGTTTTTAGCTCTTTTTGTTCAAATAATACCAAATGGTACCATTTCTGAAGTTTAGTACCATTTTAGAGCTTTTCGGAGGTACCGTTATATGGAGGCTATACGAAGACGTGGGCCTGCATACGCAAATTTTTGTTATAGGCTGCAGTGCCCATTACGAATTCTAAATACGAAATTTGAAACAACTCCGGTGGATAAAGTTCCTAAAATCGTCGAAATGTCGAATAACGTATCGTATCGCTGTATGTGGGCTGTACAATATCATGAACCTATATAGAAATTTCTCTTCCAGGGGTAAAGTGCTTAGAAAGAACTTCTAGTAGGGGTTTAAGACAATTCCATTGAAAAATGTAGCTAAAATCATCAAAATACCGAATATAGGGAGGAACCTTTATATGGGAGATATACGATATCCTAGACATACATAATACTCTTCCAGGGGGTAAAGCCTTAGCGTTTTATGAGTTAGATGAGTTACAAACGGAATGATAAATTTAATATACCCCCTATACTGTGTATGGTGGAGGGTATAAAAACAGTTGAAAACCCGTCTTAGTCATTCCAAATTCTAAATTTGGTGAAGAGAAGAGATTTTTCTCTACCAGAACAAAATGGAAGTTTTCAAGATCGCTTTATAATATCGATATCTATACTTATGAATATATTTACCATAGATTGCTCCATAGTCCTGAGTTTGGTTGTATCGACTTCTGATGATAGCGACTACCGGGAATGCGAAATTAATGTTTTCAAATTTTAATCAAATTTTATTCCAATTTATTTTCTAAACACGTTGTTCCTACGCAAAAACTTTTTGATGAAATTATAGTATCTTGTTGGCATTGTGAAACGACCAATTTCACCATAGCTTCCTTAAAAGTTCTCGGTTCCCCCTAGTATTATCATAAAATGCGAAATCATATTTTTTGCCCCCATAGCGAGGGATAGGCATATGTTTCCCCTCCGCGTTTGTGATGTTCGCTATTGATTTGTGTTCAACTCGTTCAACATCGACCTTGTCTACTTCTGTTTCTAGTCTGTTTACACAGTTGTCCTAAACCAAGTGTTGCCACTACAGCTACGACAGGCCAAGTAAAATAGATAGGCATATTTTTTTCTAAAGCAAACACAGAGCACTACTCAACTACAAACAAAAGTATAGAGAGCAAAAAACAAAGTTTATGGCCCACACTACACGTCAAACAAATCTATTGTAAAATCTGAAAATTTTGATGATTTCTTACTATCTTATCAGTTATTTATTGGGCTATGTATATCTTAATTTCGAGGGGTAAATAACATTATCTAGGTGGGTATGTTTTGCATAGAAGATATTTCTTTTAAGTTGTATTTTTCCACATTTGTAAGGCTTGAAAATTCCAAGGTTTTTAGCCTTAAAATGTTTGTCCAACATTTTTTGGTGTAGAAAGAAAACTAGAGACTGGGTTCCGAGATGTTTCGTATAAAAAAAATCACTGTCATGCTAATAGGTTTTTTTTATCGCACAAAAAAATCTAGATTCTTAGCTCCATGATTCATAGGCTATAATAGAGATAAAAAACTGCAACAAAGTCAAGCGCCATAATTTTTACATTTTTTTTTTTAATTTTATTGAATGAAAGCAAAAATATCGGAAATAGCATCAATTTTTAGAATAAAATTAGATTTGTTCGAATTGGTCACCGTCGGCACGAATTATGGCCTTCTAACGGCCAATGAAACCGTCACACGCTGCCCGAATGTTGGTCTGCGTCATTTTGGCGCATTTCCGGCGCAGCGCTTGCTTCAGATGATCGAAACTTTGGTATTTTTTAGTGCCAACCTTGCTTTCCAAAATACTCCAGACACAAGAGTCCAACGGATTGGTATCCGGATATTTTGGTGACCATTGTGCGCTGGAAATGAAGCGAGGAACCTCATTTTGTAACCATTCTTGGATGGCGCGTGCTGAGTGTGATGGTGCTGAGTCCTGATGGAATGTCCAAGGTCTGCGGCCAAAATGTTTGCGGCCCAAGGCTTTAATAAAAATAAACCTAGTCTTGACTATAGCGATTTTTTTAATAGGAAAAATTCTAGGGTATGTTGTTATAAGTTTTTCATTTAAGAAAATAAATCCAGAGCATCCATTTTTCTAAAACACAATATACAAAACACAAAACACCTGCCCTATGCCCTTTAACTTGGTGTTCTATGAAACAAATAATATCTATTATTATTTATGGTTCTACAATAGTAACAACAACAAAATAAATATATTAGATACAAAATGTATTAAATCGCAACAGGTAATTCTAAATGGTCGTATCTAAGGTAACGACCATAACATAACCATATAAACCATGATGACACATTTATGATTAGAATGGGTCCCATACCTAAACCAAAGCGATAACGCTCACCAAACCTGTCCAGCTATTCCTTTGTCCCGTCTTCTTCCGTCCTTTTTCAATAACCATTTTATTGTTGAGTTTTTATTTGTTCGCTACTCACCGGTGTGGACAGACGAAAAGGCAGACCAAACGGAAATTGACTCAAGTTCAAGTACGTTCGTTTAGTTTGGCGGTACTTTACCTTTTCACATTGTTGTTCTTGTCGTTGTGTTTTTGTAACTTCCACAAAACGCTAACAAAAACCATTAACAAATATCTAAGAACTCGTAAGTTAAATGACGAATGAAAGAACTTTAAAGAATTTGTTTGGGGGAATAAAAGAAACAGCAAAACTAAAACTCACTTCCTTGGCACCGGTAATTGTTTTCTTTTTTTTGTCTTTTGAGTAATAGTTAGTCAGTAATGCAGAATACCTGAGGTATTCTGCGGCGTTTTGTCACGCAGACACACATGTTCGGAGGAAATGCTGATATTTTAATAATGGAAAAAACAAACAAGTGTTTGGCTTTTCTTGTACATTTTGTAATAAAGTTTTGTATGGCCTATTACACATAAATGACAAAGGGATATATTAGGGTGGAACTAAAACATATCTTTAATATGTTAAATCCCATAGCCAATGATATACAACTTTTAATACAATAGAAGTCTATACGAAAAATCGTGGAGCCAAGGCTCTTGATTTCATTTCTATACAAAAAAGTCCCAGACCCAAGGCTCTTAAATATTTTCTATACAAAAAAGTCCCAGAGCCAAGGCTCTCACATGTTTCCTATACGAAAAAAATGCCAGAGCGAAGGCTCTTAAATTTTTTCTATACGAAAAAATGACAGAGCTAAGGCTCTTAAATATTTTCTCTACAAATAAGTCCCAGAGCCAAGGCTCTCACATGTTTTCTATACGAAAAAATGCCAGAGCGAAGGCTCTTAAATTTTTTCTATACGAAAAAATGCCAGAGCGAAGGCTCTTAAATTTTTTCTATACGAAAAAATGCCAGAGCGAAGGCTCTTAAATTTTTTCTATACGAAAAAATGCCAGAGCGAAGGCTCTTAAATTTTTTCTATACGAAAAAATGACAGAGCTAAGGCTTTTAAATTTTGTCTATACGAAAAAATGCCAGAGCGAAGGCTCTAATTTTTTTCTATGCGAAACAGGTAAAAAAGCTGTAAGTTCGGCCGGGTTGAACTTTGAATACCCTCCACCATTTGGAACAAATTTGAAAAATTTCAAAAAAAAAAAAAAAAATAAATAAATAAATAAAATTAAATCCGTTAAAAATTCTGTTAAAATTTTAAGCATACGGAATGTAGCCGTTATATTAGGGTCTATACGACGTCGTGGACCTGCACAGGAAACTTTTGTCATAAGCCATTAGAGTATTTAAATACGAAACTTGAAAAAGTCGGTGAATAATGTAGCTAAAATCATCGAAATGCCGAATATCGGGGGTGCCGCTATATATGGGGGCTATACGAAGACGTGGACCTGCACAGACAATTGTCTGTCATAGGCTGTAGTATCTATTACGAACTCCAAATACCAAATTTGAAGCAATTCCGGTGAATAATGTCGCTAAAATCATCCAAATACCGAAAAATACCGGAGGTATCATTATATGCGGGCTATACGAAGGCGTCGACCTGCGCAGACAATTTTCTGTTATATGTTGTAGTATCCATTACGAACTTCAAACACCAAATTTTAAACATTTCCGGTGAATATTGTCGCTTAAATCACCAAAATACCGAAAATAGGGAGGTACCATTATATGGAGGCTATAACAAAACGTGGACTTGCATGCCCCATTTTCAGTACCAAAGTCTTGCAGATATAATATACATTTGAGTACAATCAGGGCTCTTGGTTTTTTTTATACGGAAAAATCGCAGAAAAAAGGCTCACACAGAGCCAAGGCTCAAGATTTTTTCTGTATGGAAAAATCCTATAGCTAGGAACATTAATTTTCTAGAGCCAGGACACTTGATTTTTTTATACCGAGAAAAGACTCTAGTTTTGGACAAAACCTCCTGCCGTCAAGACTTTAAAAAAGGTCTCTTTATCCTAGACCCACCCTAATGTCATGCATTACCATATGTAAATTGTCAATTTTTTGTTTTTAGTTTTCTGTTTTTTTCTTCTTTGTGCTCATTACAAAAAGACAATTTCGCATAAGTAATTCTCACGTGACAATACCAAAAGCTGGCTGTCTGTCGGTCTGCCGTTTGCGAGGGAGCGTTGTGAATTGTTATACAGGTAAGGTAGTGGCATTACCTCTGTGATACCTGTGTAAAATATTAACTAAACAGATAATATTTGAAGCATGTTTAGCCATATCAGAAAAGAAGAGAAATGAAGAGGTGTGGGAGGCAGAGTGGAAGACACAATTAAGATGTGTGTGTGTGATAACTACAGGTTGTTCATAACGAACATATGTGTAGGTATCATGCAAACTGAACGGAATATATTGGCGATTTTTATACCCTACACCACAAGGCGGTCAGGGTATTATGTCTTTGTGTATTTGTTTGTAACAGGCAAAAGGAAACGAGATAGTTCCTTTTGATGATCCGGATAGAATCACTTTCAGATTTGATTTAATCAGTCCGTCCGTCTGTCCATGTATTCTTGTGAACAAAATGCAGGTCGCATTTATTATCCGATTGAGATGAAATTTTCCAAACAACATTTGTTTGGCCCAAGGACGAATCCTATTAAAATTGGAGATAATCGGTAAAAATTTAGATATAGCTCCCATATATATCTTCGTCCGATTTGCTTTTTATTGTGCACCAAACGTGTAATATCAGCCCGAATAGTATGTAATTTTGCACATACAACCAAATTAGGCCTGAAAATAAGTATGCCGAATTTGATCGAAATCGGATCAGATAAAGCTATAGCTCCCATATATATTGTTCATCCGATTTGTTATTTTTGTCCTCCGCAGCCGTAATATGCACTCTGTAATAACAATATTTGGGGAAATATATCAAATGCAGCTCAGAAATACCTTTGCTAAATTTTATCGAGATCGGTTCAGATTTGGATATAGCTCCCATATATAACTTCTTCCGATTTACCTTTTATTGTACACCAAACGTCTAATATTCCAAATGGGATGGAATTTGGCACATACGACCGAATTGAGTCTAGAAGGTAGTATGCCAAATTTGGTGAAGATCGGTTCAGATATAGCTATAGCTCCCATATATATTTTTCATCCAATTTATTGTATTTGTTACCCACAGCCGTAATATGCACTCCGTAACAACAATATTCAGGGAAATATATCAAATACAGCTCAGAAATACCTTTGCTTTGGATATAGTTCACATATATATCTTTATCTGATTTCAAATTAATTTTTGGGCAATACAAGTCCGAATTTGAAAGATATTTAGTCCTTTGAATTTTAAATTATAATTATAATCATAGGGTGTATGATTGAATTCTCCCATAAAAAATTTTAATTGTTATGTGGAGCTGAACTAAATTAGCAAAGTCGTGTAGGGCTTGCTTTCTTTACTGGTTTTGATTTTTGAAATTGACACAAGAAGTTACCACCAAGAATTGGGAAACAGCGTTTGAACTTCCTTTTTTTGGAGGATTTTTGGATGAGATTTCCATAACAAAATAAAATTTTCTAAATTTCTGTTTTTTCTTAAGTATTTTCAAACCTCTCATAGCCTGTTTTGGCCAAACTGTTCGTAACTGTTTTATTTGCCACCTCATTTCAAATCATGTGGGTTGCGGAAATCATTACAACTCAAATTAAATATCTGGCAAACCAACCAAGTAAAGAAAAACACATCGTGCGACCTACCTCTTAGAAAACTGATTAACACGTATGTAAGTAAGTAAACACATCATTATGAACAAACATATGAAATCACATGTGGCTGTCGATGCAGACCCAAATCCATACCCAGTAAACTTTTCCATCCAACAAAATCTAATGACAGATATAAAATCTAGGCAAGATTGTGAAGAGAATATTAACAAAAAAAAAAAAAAAAAAAACCTTTGAATATCTCGGATCTTTTGTGAATTTTTCTGAAATTGTTTTCTGCTTATTTTCGTAAAAAGATTCGCAAAAGGAATGATAACCAAAACCCGACCGACAAAATCTAATGGGGAATATAAAATCTTGGCAAGATTTTGAAGAGAATATTTCAAAAAATGATAGTTTTGGAACCTTTGTAAATCTCTCTGAAATTGTTTGCTGGGTATTTTAATAAACAGATTCGCAAAGGGAATGATAACCAAAATCCAAACTTTAAAAAAATGTTAGCGGGCGTTTAAGTGAATGAATGACAATGGAATGAAGAACGAATGATGAATATACATATATATTCACAATCGAAGTTGCGTTTACATCATCGTCATCACCATCTTTTCGTTTTGACAATTTAGGAAACAAGACAACGAAACGACATGAATTGCATATGAAATATATGCAGTGTGAAGTTTTTGGCCATATACAGTGGGCTATTCATATATATTGCATTACATTTCCTCAACGTTCTAAATCTAAAGTTTTTGATTATCCCTATCCTGTGGATGAGGCCAAGAATTTTGCAGAAAGTTTCGATATTTTCTGTCAGACGATAAAAAAACACATTTTGACTGTTTTATTATTAGTTATTTCCTGCCCCTTTCGTACTATATTAACCTTTCCTCAAACTTCCTACAATAATGAATTAAAAAAGTAAAAAAGCAGTAAGTTCGGCCGGGCCGAGCTTTGAATACCCATTTATTATTTGGAACGAATTTGGAATTAAAAAAAAAACTAAAAATTCTGTTAAAATCTTAAAAATACCGAAAATGGCCGTTATATTGGGGTCTATAAGAAGACGTGGATTTGCATAGGCCATTATAGGTCATTATAATATTCAAATAAAAAGCTTTAACAAATCCGGTGAATAATGTTGCTAAAATCATCAAAATACCGAATATAGGGAGCTACCCATATATGGGAGGTATACGAAGACCTGGACTTGCACATACAATTTTTTGCCTTAGACTGAAACAATTCCGGTGAATAATGTTGCTAAAATTATCAAAAAAGCGAATATAAGGAGGTACCGTTTTATGAGGGCTATACGAAGATGTGGCGTGCATACGTAAAAGTCAAAGGCTGTAGTACCATTAGGAACTCCAAATATGAAGTTTAAAAAACAATTACGGTGAATAATGCTCCTAAAATCATGAAAATGCCGAATATCGTAGGGTACCGTTGTATGGGGGCTATATTCTCTTCCAGGGGTTTTCATACAATTCCATTAAAAAGGGGAGCTAATATCATAAAAATACTGAATTTGGGTATCGTTATATGGGGGCTATACCAAATCTTGTGCCTATATGGACAATTCTCATCCAGGTGGTAGAGTACTTAGAAAGAACTTCTTGCGTGGGTTTTCAGATAATTCCATTAAAAAGGGAGCCAAAATCATCAAACTACCGAATATCGGGGCAACCGTTATGGGGGCGCGGGGGTATGATATTGTGGACCATCTTCGAACTTGACCTGCCTGGAGACAAAATACTGATCTGTGCTAAATTTTAGCTTAATTCGTTTTGAACAGGGCTAGAATTTTTAGAATATCTACACTTTGTTAGGTCTAAAATTGTTATTTCGATGAGTTATGTTGGAGGGTATAAAAACTATCCGCTATTTCAAAACACTGTGCTGCACTACAATATGTACATATGCAGTGTATTGACTTTATGATTTACATACATTCTCAAAACCCGTTACAAGGTTCACATGTAATTTCAGATGTCTTCAGTGCAATTTAATAAATAAATTTATGAGATAGTTTTTGCTGCTGTTGTTGTTTTTCTGCTTCTTGCCAATATGAATAACGTGGCAGATTGTTTATTTTTCTCTTCGCTACTTACCACACATACAAAAAAAAAAAAAAACAAAAACTAAGGTGTGTTCTTCTCGCAGCTTTTGCCGAACTGTTATTGGCAAAAGTAACAAGAAGTTGGTAAACCGAACGAACATTCGGCACAAGCATTCAAGAGTGAAGGCAAATTTGAGTTCGACAAAGAAAAAATTAAGTTCTCATTTAATGCATTTAGGCGTATTCGAACTGAACAGGTACTTGATTCGGCAACTTATTTTGTAAAGCCATGCAGAAGTCAGTGTAAAACCTTCTGTCGGAGGAAAAATATTTTTTTCTCATTTTCTGTCTACCACAAATTTGGGCAGAGATCCGCTCATCAATGGCGTAAACAAATTTCGGTTCACACAAAATTATAAGGAACTTGTTGCAGGTATATGACATCGACGACGACGACACTTTTTCATGTTGTTGTAACATGAAATTATAGAAAGAAAAAAAAAAACACAACACGCCAACATAGTTTTTAAGTGTTTTCCTTTTTTTTGTTACTTGAAATCATCATTTTGGCTTCTTAACGTTGGCGAAACATTTGACAAGTTTATCTTTTGTAGCCTTTTTTTCGTCTGACTTATTGTTCGAGAGTATTTCCTGTCTTTAACTTGTCTTAGACTATTTGCTAATGATTTTTTCTTCGTGTTGCTATTAAATCGTTTTTTTTTTTTTTTGATAATTTTTATGCTGAAGTGTCATTTGAGACAAGCCGGAGGAAATGTTCAACATTGTTGTAGAACAATTTTTTTGAAACTTGTTTTATTTTGGGAGGAAGACGTGTTTTCTGTCTCAGTCTAAAAAGGATGAAGACTTGTTGGACATTTTTCGGAAGGGAAGAAACCTTTGAGCACTTTTTCTTTAACATATGAATACTTCAAAGGCTTCATAGTGAAATTTCAGGAAAGAAAGGCAATTATAAAAAGCCTGTTAAGTATAGTAGCTCTTAATATGATAAAAAGTAGAGGTTTCTTATCATATCATGCATAAGGCTCAAAAACGGACAAAGGTTTGCCCAAATGAGAATGAAAGAAGAAAATTGCCGAACTAAGGCTCCAGATTTTTTTCTATATGGAAAAACTCAACTCTTATCATATTCTTTTCTATACGGAATCCAAAATTTTTTCTATGCGGAAAAAAAATCCCAGAGCCACGGCTCCAGAATTTTTTCTATGTGGAAAAAATCCCAGAGCCAAGGCTCCAGAATTTTTTCTATGTGGAAAAAATCCCAGAGCCAAGGCTCCAGAATTTTTTCTATGCGGAAAAAATCCCAGAGCCAAGGCTCCAGAATTTTTTCTATGCGGAAAAAAATCGCAGGGCCAAGGCTCCAGAATTGTTTCTATGCGGAAGGCTCTAGATTTTTTTATGCGGAAAAAATTCCAGAGCCAAGGCTCCAAAATTTTTTCTATGCGGAAAAAATCTCAGATCCAAGGCTCCAGAATTTTTTCTATGCGGAAAAAAATCCCAGAGCCAAGGCTCCAGAATTTTTCCTATGCGGAAAAACCCCAGAGCCAAGGCTCCAGAATTCTTCCTATGCGGAAAAAATCCCAGAGCCAAGGGAAATTTGTATACCCTCCACCAATCTATGGAGGGTATATTAACTTTATTTAACATTCCTTTTGTAACTCCTCGAAAAATTTATAATAGACCATACAAAGTATATATATTCTGGATCAGCGTGAAATTCTAAGACGATGTCCGTCTGTATGTCTGTCTGTCTGTTGTAATCACGATATCTTTCGAACGAATTGCGATAGCAGGTCAAAATTATGCATACCAGCATAGTTTACCAGTAGGCAGGTTAAGTTCGTAAATGGACCAGTTCGTACTACAGCCTATGACAAACATTTTCGTTTGCAGGTCCAGGTCTTCGTATAGCCCCCAATACAACGGCACCTCCGGATATTCGGTTCGTTGTTGATTTTATCGACATTATTCACCGGAATTCTTTCAAATTTGGTGTTTGCAGTTTGAAATGAATACTACAGCCTATGACAGGAAATTGTCTGTGCAGGTCCACGTCTTCGTATAGCCCCATATAACAGTACCTCCCTATATTCGGTATTTTCATGATTTCAGCGGCATTATTTACCGGAATTGTTTCGAATTTGGTATTTGAAGTTCGTAATAGGTTCAACAGCTTATGACAAGAAAATTTTGTAAGCTGGTCCACGTCTTCGTATAGTCTCCATATAACAGTTTTCTTTTATTTTGTAGTTTCCGGAAATTTCTTTCAAATGGTGGAGGGTATTAAAAGTTCGGCCCGGCCGAACTAAGCTGTTTTTTACTTGTTTCTTCTACTTTGTATTTTTTGCTTTTGGTATCATAAAAGTACAACTTCGAAATCGTACAATATATAAAACATTTAAGTATATTTTAGTACGAGTTTCCCATAATTACAAACTTATCTTATGTCTTGCACAAAAAATAACGTACTTGAAGAAATTCTACCTCGAATCTTACAGAATTGAAGCTCTTATTATTTATATTATCTTTAAATCACATCAGATTTCGTTTTTGTTTAAAATAGAATGTAGACAGTAAAATGTAATGTTGCTTGGTAAAGTTCATAAAAACGAATAAAAGTGAAAGCTACTTCAAAAAAATCCAGGTCATTCAAAATGGAACAATACATTGTTTCGTTTTCCCCTGTAAAAGTGGCCATTAACCAATCTAGGCCTTTAACAATTTTACAAATGACCTTCTCAAGAATAAAACTAGAATACCAAAGCCCTCAACTCATAATACAAACATTAACCGAATGACCTTCCTCCCGTTGGCCAATACAAAATAAATAAAAGTAAAATAGACTGCGCTATTCTCAAGACGAAGAAGTCATGTTAATAAACCTAATAAAGCTAAATTTTGCTGTTCTCAGCTGAAAAAAAAAAACATAACACAAATGTTTAACATGAAGGTGATGATCATCGTTTCGCTGATGATGAGATCTGATAAACAGATCTTGTTTGTATTATTTAAGATTGTTGGTCTAATTAGATACAACAACAGCAGAAGCCACAATATCGCATACTACAATTCAAATTAAATGTCTTAATTATGAGAGTGGAATTTTAAGTACCCAAATACATTCACACAAAATGATAATAATAATAATAATAACAACAGCAACAACATTAAGCAAAAAAAAAAAAAAAACAGAATGCGACGAAATGCGAACGCGAAAAAATGTAGGAAGATACCATCGTTCAGATAACATTTGATCTTAACTGTATTTGTCAGATAAGATAGTTTCTAATACTTCTCGTTGGCTGACAAATAGTTAATTGTCCTACGACAAACTGTTATACAAATAGAGGTGATGGAAATCAAGATCACAGTAATTGGGAATTTTGGGGTTTAGAAACCATTTCAAGAAGGAAGTGTTTTTACGTTTCTCCACAGAATTTCTACAATGAGGAAGAACAATGTAGCTTATTTATTTTTAATTCCATTTTCTTCAGCTTTCAATTATTCAAATCATCAAAAAATCAAATAAGATTTTTTTTTTGGAAAATATCCGAATATAGTTGCGAGGTGTATTTCATTTAGTTAATTTGAAATAAACATTATAAGTACCAAAGATTATCACAGACTTAGATAAAGCTTCAAGGTTTCCTTGATACCTTATGTGCATAACAGTTATTCAGGGTCAAAGGTCAACATAGTGTCTGAGATTCTTGAAACCTTTTCCAACCCTTTTCTGCGATGCCCAGGCTAGGATTGTATATTATAATATCTACATATAGTATAAGTGTCCAAAAAATTGAGAGAGAGTTTATGGGAGAGCAATCTTCTTTTGTTAAATAACGGCTGACATAGCAAAGAAAGAAAAAGAAACACAGATGACATATGGTGTCATATACATATAGTGATTCGGCAGTCATTTGGATACCAAAAATCTCTCGGTAAAATAGGGTAAGTGTACCAGTAGTTGGCACTTTTAGGATTTTCGCGTTTTTAATCGCTCACCATTCTGAATGGAACTTTTCAATTATTACAAAGTTAATTTATTCAGATTCGAAATTTTGTATAGTTTTTGCAATAATAAATAAAGTTTTAATAATTTTTTTATTAAATTTCATAAATTTGTAGATTTATTAAAACAATGCTTTTTTGCCAGTAGTCGGCACCATTTACTAATTGTCGGTATGGCATGTTCCAACAGTCGGCATACCAATTTTATTGTAAAAATAATTAATAATAATAACAAATTAATTCATTAAAATATACTATTTTTGTTTAGTTAAACTGATTCGACGTCTTTATGGTACTTTTCTTAAGAATATGGATTGTTGAGGACCTTCACAGACAAAAATTTAATTTTTATTAGAATAAATCATCTTTTCATAGCGAAATTGTACACAAAGATAGCGGACAATATATCTGAAGTAAAAAAAATATATTTAGTTATAATAGTTTCATTTATTTGGGCTTAAAAATAAAAAGTGCTGACTACTGGGACATGCCGAACTTAGGCAAACTTACCCTATATGTGTTTAATATGAAGGGATACTACGAAGTGATAGAATGAGAATCATGCAACTGTCTACCAATGCCAACTATTAGTAACATTTGGAAGCCAAAAACAAAAGAACTACCTCTTTCCATCCTAGACACCAACAGTGATCCAAAATTAGTACCAGTGATCTAAATTAGTACTTTTCGAACAATAATAGTTCGCATTTTCAAAACCACCTTCTTATCTTAATTCCAGATATCAATAACAAATTTAGTACTATTTAGTACTGCTAAAATACACATTTATAAAACCAACAGTGACATTAATATCAAATTTCAGGATTTCAGCCATATTTCTTAACCCAATACTAAATTAGATACTATTTAGTACTTTTCGTATATTTATAGTGCACAATTTCCAAAATCACTTTCATATCTCAATCCCAGATACCAACAAAGACCTGAATATAAAATTTGAGGATTCCAGGCCACATTTTCGAAAACACCAATACATGAATAGCGGCCTTAATACCAAATTTTAGATTTGAAGTACTATTTGTTCACCCAATAACAAATTGTACCAAATACAGTACTACTTTTCGTACTTTTCGTGCACTTGTAGTACACATTTCCAAACCCACCTCTTTATCACAAACCTACAACCAACAGGGATCTCAATACGAATACTTGGAAATTTCGTCTTCATCAGTTCACTCTAAACCAAACTGTTCCAAATCTAGTACACATTTCCAAAGCTATCTTCATATATCAAACTAACCTTCCATCCTTAATTGTCATATCAAATTTTTAGCTCTATCCGTTTATATAATATCAAATGGTACCATTTTTGAACTTTTCGTTAACTTAAAGTTCGAATTTCCAAGAATTTCCTTTGGTATCTTTATCCTACGCTCCATCGGTTACCCTCATTCCCAATTTTAGAATTCTAGCTCATTCCGTTTGTCCAATACAAAGTATTAGATTTTTAGTACATTTTAGTACTTTTCTTACCCTTTTGGTACGAATTTCCAAAAACCCTTACCTTCCAGCCTTATATCTCATACCAAATTTTTAGCTCTATCAGTTCCAAATGATACCATTTTGGAAATTTTGTAACATCTTAGAACTTTTCGTAACCTTAGTGTCCGAATCTCCAAGAATTTCCTTTGGTATATCTTTCTTGCACTCCATCGGTGACTTTCATTCCTAATTTTAGAATTCTACCTCATTCCGTTTGTCCAATACGAAGCATTAGATTTTTAGTACTTTTTAGTACCCTTTTGATACGTCTGGTCGTTGATTCTCGGTCAGTCAGTTTTTTTATTTATACATAGATGACATGTCATACCGTATATTCTATTATTCCATTGTTCTTTAGACACCATTTCTTCTGAAAATGCATACTCGCAATTCTTTTTTTTTTCATTTATTTATTTTGGTTAAGCTTTGTTGGTTTTTTTTTTTTTGCCCAAACATGACTCATAACAAAAATACTTAAAAACTAAAAATCTCCCAAAGACACGATTATGACAAAATTCTGCTTCTTCTCAAATTACAAGCCAAACAAGATAAGTTTTATTTTTTTCTGCAAAGTTTCTTGGCAAAATCTAAGTATTTTAATACAAAAAGCCACTGTAATTTAAAACTTCATTCATTTATTTAAATCTGCATTTTTATCTAGAAACAACAACAAGATGTTAACTAAAGATTTTTTCTTTGCTTCTCTCTTTGCAGATTTCGAAAAAAAACCAAATGGTGGAGGCCATACCCGAAACGGGGGCAAAGTGAACGAAAACAAAAAAATATATTTTAAAAATTTCAATCACGTACTAAATTGTAAATTTTAAAGCGTGAACATTCTCATATTATTTATTACCTTTTGGGTTTTTGAGTTTTTGTTTGGTTTTGAGTTTTGCTTTTACCATTTCCAAAACAGAAGAGGTGGAAAAAAAGTCTAAACTGTGCAATAAAACCCAATTAAAATTAATTAAAATTTAATTCACAGAAATTTAAAAAGGCAAGCATATATAAATTCAAATACATATAACAAAACCGTAACAACAATAATAATAAACATAAAACCTTTAAAATGTCATTACATTTAAATAAATTAAGGCAGCAGCAGAGGCAACAACAAATCCAAGGAAATTGTTGTTTTACAACATTACCACATCAAAATAACAACAACAAAAATAGCTACTCTAAAGAAGTGTGAAAAATTAATAATAAAAAAATATCATATTAACAACAACAACAAAAGCACAAAGTATAACAAAGCAGAAGTGAAGAAGAAGAAGCAATAGCAATAAAACGTGAAAAATATATTTAAGAAAGCAAAAACACAATAACAACAAAAACAACAACCACAAAGCGGCAAAAAATGCGAAATCATTATCATCATCATCACCACCACAAACATCATCACCAGCAACCGCATTATCAAGAGAACAGCAGCAATCGCACAATTGCAAATACAATTAACAACAACAATCACAATCACAACAACAGCACTAGTAGTGGTAGCAATCATCAAAATACTAGCAGCCACAATTCCACTAATCGTTATCAATTTGGTTTACATCCGGTCATGGCGGCCGCCACCACAGCTACCACAAATCTGGCCGGCACCAATTCAACGCCCTCTCTTAACAACACTAACAACATGAACAACAACAATAGCAACATCAGCAACAATACTAGTGCTGGTGTTGTTGGTGGTGTCTCCACAGAGTGTCCTTCACTTGCCAATAAAACATCATCACAACAAAGTAACTCTCCAACTACCACAACAACAACCTCCGCTTCATCAGCTGCGGTAACAGGCTCAACAACAATGGCCAACAACACCAGTAATAATAATAATAATAACAATAACAACAATGTAAATTTAGTTAATCCCGCGGATAATGAAAATATCGATATAATTAATAATAACAATAAAAACAACAATGTCACAAATACCAACATAAATTTAAATACAAATAATAATAATAACAGCAATAACAACAACAACAACGGAAACGGCAATAATGAATGTCGAAAATTATTGAATAAATCCTTTAAGGATAGTCTGAATTTTAATGAATTAACCCAACATCGGAGTAGCAGTAGCAGCAGTAAGCGATTATCCCCCAGCACCGAATCGAGTAATATGAGTTTTTCTTCAGCCTCGGTGGCCGGTTCAATACAGGTGAGTGAGAGCAAGTTTTCCTTATAAATAAGTTTTTCCTTATAAATTGCTCTATGATAAAGTTCTCTATGCGAAAACATCCCATGGGTCACAGAATATTTTGTTACGAAGTTTTCTATGAGAAAACTTCCTTTATGAGGTGTTCTATGAGAAAACTTCCCTTACAAAGTGTTCTCTAAGAAAACTTCCCTTAAGAAGTTTGCTATGAGGCTACTTTCAAAGTTCTCTAGAGGAACCCCTTACTTTAAAAACACTTCTTGAATGAAAAATATATTTAAAAAAGCTTCCCCCCAGATTTTCCGCAGAAATATTCCACATAAATTCTTCTATAAGAAAGCCTTATACATTTTTTTCTCTGAATTGCTTCAAATTTCGCATTTGAAGCTCGTACTACAACCCGTGACGGAAAATTGTCCATGCGGGTCTGCGTCTTCGTATAAATTCCCTACAATGGTACCTCCCTCTATTCGGTATTTTGATGATATTAGCGACATTATTCACCAGAATTGCTTCAAATTTCGTATTTAAAGTTCGTAATGGGTACAACAGCCGATGACAAAAAAATAACTTATGCAGAACCACATCTTTGTATAGTCCCATATTACGGATTTTCTTTGAGTGGTATTTGTTGCGAATTTCTTCTTTGGAAATTTTTCAAGTTCCTTCAAAATGGTGGAGGGTAATAAAAGTTCGGTTCGGCGGAACTTATCAGCTTTTTTATTTGTATTTTATAACGTTACTTCCCCACTAAGGTTTCTAATTGAAACCATCTCATAAAGTTTACTTTAAGAAAACTTCTCTATCCTCGTCTTCACTAGGAAAACGTTCGATGGTTTCTGTAGCAAAACTTCTCAGGGTGCTTCCTATAAGAAATCTCGGCAATAAAGTGTTCATATGAAAGCTTGTTCGTTTGATTTGAAGTTAGGCCTCCTCGTGAAATTCTCTAAAGTTAAGCTTCCTCATGGATTTTTTAAAACGAAAACTTCCTATGGAGCTTTCTAAGAGATATGCAAATCACCGAGTCTTCTAAATGAAAATATTCCCAGCTCTACATTGGTAGAAAGCTACCTAATCGGCCTTTTTAAAGGAAAACATTCTCATCCTAACGTTATTAGACTCAGGAATCCATACAGGTCATCGGGGTTATCTTCCTCTTCTAAAAAGTACAGACTTCCCTTACAGAATCCCCAGGCTTGCGAAATATCCTGCGACCACGCTCATCCTGTTATTCGAGCTCCCCTTGTCGACTTCTCACCAGAGATTTTTCGGACAGCCACAACATTTCAACTTTGTTCTTCTGTTGAACATTTGAACCTTTGAAACTTTGTGCTGCTAAAAGGAACGTTTGCGGTGCGCTTTAATATTATATTTTGCAATTCAGTCGATTTTAGAAAAGTGCAAACAAATATCTACATTCGATCATAGTATTCTTTCTCGGGTCGGTTTGTTTCTTAGGAAACAAAAATTGTTGTATATATATATATATATATATATATATATATATATATATATATATATATATATATTTTTTTTTTAAATCAAAGAAAAAAAAAATAAAAATTTGGCGGTTGGCAATGTTAATAATTTAATTTGTTCCAAGTTACATCAATTTTTGAATATGATATCTCTCAAATGGCCACCTCTGGCGTTGATGACGTATTGTGCCCTTTTTGCTGCATTTTCCATGGTTTTTGCCAACATTTCGGCCGGAATAGCGGCTATTTCTTCAAGAATGTTGTCCTTGAGCTCTTCTACGGTCCTTGGCTTGTTAACGTAAACCCTTGACTTCAAATATCCCCACAAGAAGAAGTCAGGCGGCATCAAATCGGGCGAACGCGGTGGCCAGTCCAAATCACCACTTTTCGACATCAAACGGCCCGGAAACAAATTCTTCAGAAAATCGATTGTTATGCGACTTGTGTGCGATGGAGCGCCGTCTTGTTGAAACCAGAACTGCCTCATACGCTTTCGACGAATAATTGGCATCACAAAATTGGTCATCATGTCGCGATAACGCTCCTGATTGATGGTAACAGCCATTTTCATTTTGGAAGAAAAACGGCCCAAAGACCGTTTTCGCACTAACGCCGCACCAAACTGTGACTTTTTCGTCATGAAGAGGCACTTCTTGAATCTCTTGAGGATTTTCAGTGGCGTAAAAACGGCTATTTTGCTTATTTACGGTCCCATTCAATGTGAAATGGGCTTCATCGGACATGATAATTTTGTTCCAAAATTGCTCGTCATCTTCGGCCATTTCGATGACTCTTTGGGCCCATTCCAATCGACGAGGCTTGTCCACAGGCAACATTCTTTGCGTTAATTGAATTTTGTACGGGAACAAATGCAAATCAATGCGAATAATCCGTTGTAAAGTGGACCGAGCCATGCCCGACTGCTGAGAACTGCGTTTTTGGGATGTTCTTAGGGACCTGGCTCGTACGGCAGCGATATTCTCGGCCGATCGCCTTGGTCGACTTTTATATGGCCTCTTCGGATTAGAAAGAGCCTTACCAGTCGAAAATTTTTCATATAAACGCTTAATGGTGTTCTTAGAAGGCGCACTTCTCACATTTTTTTATTTTTTTAAAAGCATGTTGAGTTTTCACAATTGACTTCTTCTGTTGAATGTAAATTTCAAGTATTTCAGAGCTCTCGCGTGGCGTGTTTTGGTTCATGGTAAAAATCTGCTTGGACTGACGCTTCAAACGCGGTTTGTCATTAAGCGATGTGACATCTCTGTCAAAAGTTATGGCGTTGCCAGATGGGTCCGTCGAATATGGGCAACCCTGTACTTTATAATCTGCCTTATTGGCAAGTTAGCTATTTGCATAGATTTTCTATGTCCAGAGTCCCAATCCTTCGATGATTGAAGAGAAGTTTGTTATACAGGTGTTAACGAAGTTTGTCATATCTCTAGAATCGAACGTTTTTTTTTTCTAGGAAACTAAGAGAGCTAGCCACAAGATAGTTATCTATCCGTCTGAAGTCGTTGAATTTATAATCTGTTTTATCGGCATCATCTGAATGAAGTGACCTTAGGCATACACTGAAGATTAGAATTGTCCTTCCTCACACCAAACAGGAAAAACATATGCGATTAGTGGTCTAACAATCCCTTTGTAGATAAGTAATCTGATCTTAAAAATTAACGCTAATGGCACTCTGGAAGGTCCAACATGTGCCCATGTTTTTCTTTAATATTCAAAACTGGTTTGCAAAGCCTAGATATTTACTCTTGTCTGAATTTTGTTTTTAACCTTGTGCGGGTCGTACCGTGAAAAGTTTAATATACGTCCCAATTTTTATAGTTTGAATATGCCTTTCAAAAAATGGCAATACAATATTATCGATATTGATCGTGTCTCAAATTCGTTGGACTTTAAGAAGTGCTACGGAGAAACTATTCCTTTTTGTCTTTGAAGAGAATCTTCAATTTTCTTATAAAAAAAAAAAACTTTTTTGGAAATATGTGTTGAAGAAATAGTCTTTCTGCAGTCCTTTTCATTATATATTTCGAAGTACCAAACTTCGATTGCCATAATTTCCCACTGTTTACAAATTCCAAAGACATTACGCTATTGCATTGGAATTTTCCATTTAATTATTGTATTTAAACTCAGATATTTGTTAATATCGTTATTATACATTTTATGGGGTGTTTCGAAATGAAATAATAATGATAAAAAACAGAGAGGGAAAAAGAAAAATGCAAAAGAATGTGAATGTTTTGCAAAACAACTGTTTTTTTTCTTCTTTTGTTTCTAAAAATATTTCACCGTTGCTGGAGTCAAATAAAAGAAAGGCAAATAAAATGTACCACAAAAATGATGAGTTAAGGTGTGAGTATTTTTATACCCTCCACCATACTATGGAGGGTATATTAATTTTGTCATTCCGTTTGTAACTCCTCGAAATACTCACGTCAGACCCAACAAAGTATATATATTCTTGATCAGCGTAAAATTCTAAGACGATTTAGCCATGTCCGTCTGTCTGTCTGTGTGTCTGTCTGTCCGTCTGTCTGTCTGTCTGTTGTAATCACGCTATCTTTCGAACGAATTGAGATAGAAGGCTAAAATTTTGCACACATGTATATTTTTCCAGTAGGCAGGTTAAGTTCGTAAATGGGTCATGTAGGTCCAAGTTTTCATATAGCCCCCATATAACGGTACCTCTCGATATTCGGTATTTTGATGATTTTAGCGACATTATTCACCGGAATTGTTTCAAATTTGGCATTTGAAGTTCGTAAAAGATACTGCAGCAGAAAACAGAAAATGGACCATGTAGGTCCACGTCTTCGTATAGCCCCCATATAACGGTACCCCCCAATATTCGGTATTTTGATGATTTTAGCGACATTATTTAACGGAACCGTTCCAAATTTGGTATTTGAAGTTCGTAAAAGATACTGCAGCAGAAAACAGAAAATGGACCATGTAGGTCCACGTCTTCGTATAGCCCCCATATACCGTACCCCCCGATATTCGGTATTTTGATGATTTTAGCGACATTATTTAACGGAACCGTTCCAAATTTGGTATTTGAAGTTCGTAATAGATACTGCAGCAGAAAACAGAAAATGGACCATGTAGGTCCACGTCTTCGTATAGGCCCCATATACCGTACCCCCCGATATTCGGTATTTTGATGATTTTAGCGACATTATTTACCGGGATTGTTTTAAATTTCGCATTTGAAGTTCGTAATGGATACTTCAGCCCATGCCAGAAAATTGTCTGTGCAGGTCCACGTCTTGGTATAGCCCCCATATAACGGAACCCCCTATATTCGGTATTTTGATGATTTTAGCTACATTATAAACAAATTTTTCTTCATGTTTCGCATTTAAATGTTGTAATAACTTATGACAAAAGTTGCCTATGCATGTATACGTCGTCGTATAGACATTCGGTATTTTTAAGATTTTAACAGAATTTTTAAAGGATTTTTTTTATTTTATTTTTTTATTTATTTATTTATTTTATTTTTTTTTTTTGGAAATTGCCAAATTTGTACCAAATGGTGGAGGGTATTAAAAGTTCGGCCCGGCCGAACTTACAGCTTTTTTACTTGTTTGCAATAAAAAAATCTAAATTTATACCCCAAGGGGAATATTCAATAGATAAGACCCGAGACAATGATAGACAAGTTAAGCTTAGCAATCAAATCCAATTGATTCTATTATTCCACCATTCATCCATACATGCGTCTAACCGTCTCAAAGCTTCACAAATCTATAAATATTCATGCGAATTTACACACACTCTCACGCAGTCTGAAAGATCCAAAGACAGCTGCTGGTGCAAAGACACAGCTGTTAAAAACCTAATCTTCTTTTTTTTAATTTGAGTAGAAGTGTTCAGTCCATTCGACCGGCATATAACAGTTCAGTTCATTAACCCACAAAACCTTCTTGAAGACGTTGCTCATGTGGAATGAGGAGAGGCAAGCAAAAATAACAAAAACCCTAACTAATGAAAAAAAATCTATAAATTTTGCCAAACCAATGGAGAAGAGCTTAGAATTTTAAAATTGTTATACGAATATCCAAATCATAGCGATATGTTCTAGCTTCGAGCCATTTTATATGAAGACCAACAAATAACACCAAAAATAAAAAAAACGGCACAAACTCAAGCACCCAGTACGTTTTTTAAGCTGAACGTCAAAGACAAATAGTTCTTAAGATCTCTGTAACCAACGGCCAGTTCAGTTCAGTTCGATCAGTTATGCGCTGAATGGATATCATCTTAACTCGTTAATGTGATCCATCTTTTCTTTTGTCTTTCAACATATTTCTTCTTCTTCGTTTCACAACGGCCTTAGACATGAGGCGGGAGGGGGTTTCTTTAGGGCCAAAATGTTACGATTAATGTTGAACAAATATTAAATATCACTTAGAAACCAACCAATGTGATTCTTCTTTGTTCGAAATGAAGAAAAGCCAAAAACAAAGACGTGAAAAGTAGAAAAATACATTCTAATCTTTTATTGTTTAGTTGAATTTATTTTTTGTTTGATAAATTACAGCGTAAATCAGACACCATCAACAGCGAGCGAGCGAATGGCCTAAAGACAAAGAATGGATTAATTTTTAAAATATGACGCAATTTATTTATTTTTGTTTTATTTTATTTTTCGGCTGGCAAAATTTGAGACTTTTGTTAGATATTTGATAGCTCGTGGTTTGAGGGTCTCCAGAAAAGATAAAAATTTATAAATTAGTGGGAGAAATTAAAAAGCAATTCAGGGCAATAAATTATTACCTCTTTTGAGTGGGTCACATAACAGAACTTTTTCGACAGTTGATGGAATATTGAATGGAGAACTAATAATATAATGTCAAGAAATACATTATATGGAAAGCTTGGTTATGGATGAAAAACTAAATCAATTTTATTGTTGATGAAATTGCTACTGAATGTATTCTACAAAGTTTTCCGAAATAGATAAGATTTTAAAATTAAAGTTTAAAAGTTAACTCTAAACTTAGAATAGTTCACAATGTTTCTCTTAAATATGTACTTATTAATTCTAATTTAATTCAACTTCTAAACTCCTACTTCTATTTGGTACAACTTCTATTAAGTGAATGTGTCTGTATGTCCCATTTTCGGCGTTAAGTGTCAGTTTGTCAAATCGCACTCATCTATGATCTATAAGTCGCCGTGTAATCATGTTCATGTTCCTTCAACATTTTAGCGAAATGCTTAGGATCGTTGCCTTTCTGAAAAAAATCCCATCTCTGCGATAGACCCAACTTCTCCATCCTAGACGCAACATTTTCTTGCAAGGTAATCTCCTTTTTTTATCGTTCAATCAATAAACACTAGATTAGCGACTCCAGCTGTCGACATACAACCCCAGACCATAACAGAACTTCGTCCATGTTTTATAGCATTTCGCTAAGATTTCGAAGGAATGACACAATTTGTGCGAAATGTTTAGCATCGTTATCCTGCTGGAATATCTCACCAACAGCTCCACACTAGACGCAACATTTTCCTTTAATTTTCTTAAAATGGACCTCTTTTTTAATTGTACGATCATAAACAGACTGCCGATATACATCCCCAAAAATACATAGCAGATCCTCCTTCAAGATTTATAATTTTGACAACATTTTTATCAGTGAAGGCTTCATCGTTGTGCTTTTTTGGGGTCTATGTGTTTCTGTATATTCTCAAATATATTATAATCAAGTTTAATTGTTTGCTTTATATACTCCACCATAGTTTGTAATACCACGAAATATACATTTTAGACCCCACAAAGTATATATATTTTCTTGATCAGCATAAAAGTCTATGTCGATTTAGCAATGTCCGTCCGTCTGTGGAAATCACTCCAGCTTCCGAATGAATTGGAGTAGATTGATAAAATTTTACTCAGATGTATGTTATGTCTGGAGGACTTTTGGTAAATGGGCCTCCCGATATTCGGTATTTTGATGATTTTAGCGACAATATTCATCAGAATTCCTCCACATTTGGTATTTGCTGTTCGTAATGGGTGCTACAGCCTATGACAGGAGATTGTCTGTGCAGGTCCACGTCTTCGTATAGACCCCATATAAGGGTACCACCCGATATTCGGTATTTTGATGATTTTAGCGACATTATTCACCGGAATTGCTTCGAATTTGGTATTTGAATGGACGCCACAGGAGATTGAAAGGACATTGTCTGTGCAGGTCCACGTCTTCGTATAGCCCCCATATAAAGGTACCTCCCGATATTCGGTATTTTGATGATTTTAGCGACATTATTCATCAGAATTCTTCCAAATTTGATATTTTATGTTCGTAATGAATACTACAGCCTATGACAGAAAATTGTCTGTGCCAATGACTTCGTATAGCACCCATATAAGGTTACGTCCCGATATTCGGTATTTTAATGATTTTAGCGACATTATTCACCGGAATTGTTTCAAATTTGGTATTTGAAGTTCGCAATGAATACTACAGCCTATGACAGAAATTTGGCTCTGCAGGTCCACGTCTTCGTATAGCCCCCATATAAGGGTACCTCCCGATATTCGGTATTTTTGATAATTTTTGCTACATTATTCACCAGTTTTTTTGCATTTGAATATTGTAATGGCTTATGACAAAAGTTACATATGTAGATCCATGTCGTAGTATAAACCCTAGTATAACAGCTATATTCGGTATTTTTAAGTTTTAAACAGAATTTTTAACGGATTTTCTTGATTCTGAGAATTGTAAAATGGTGGAGGGTATTCAAAGTTCGGCCCGGCCGAACTTACAGCTTTTTTACTTGTAATGAATTAATAAGATACGAAGGAATTAAGTAATATTGGTTTTTGTTTATAATTTTTATATTTTAGGTGTTTACTGTTAATTGACGGTCAGAATAAATTACATCTTCAGAATTTTTCCCCATAAAAAGGACATTGTAATCTATTAACTTGTCTAATTTTTTATAGAATCAAACACTTATTCAGATTAGTATACTGGAGTATTAACTCAGGATGAGAACTGTAGGACACTGATAAATCTATTATATATCACGCCTGAATACCAGTATTCTACAACGGGGCGTTGATCTTTATTCTCTGAATCGGAAAAAACAAGAATACTTTTTTCGGAAAATGACCAGTTGGAGTGTGAGATTTTTATAAATGGTGTTTTGGAGAGGGATTCAAGGGATTCGGGTCAATGTGTTGAAATCCATAACCGCACCACAATAGATTTATAGGTTAATATAGAATTGTATGTTTAAAAAACCACTAAATACTCTTCTGTCATCTCTCTGTTCTCGTAAGAACTTTTCCCATGGAAAATAAAAAAAAAAAAACAATAATTTGCAAACATCGCTTTTACCACGTCTCTTGTCTTCGTCAAATCAATAGAATTATCTGTCTTTTGTTTCGATCTTTTTTTAGCTTTTAGTTTTTCTTTTCCATCTGAGCAATATACTTCATTGATCTCCTGCTGAGTTTGTTTGCGTTTAAATCAATTCTTTTTTCGTGTTCAGCTAGAATGTTTTCACATATTTTTGTTTTGCATATCGTATTTTTAAAATTTGTATGTCAATTAACGGGATATTTGCTTCGAGACAGATTTTGCATTTATTCCTATTTCGATTATTGTTTCTCTGTGTTTTTTCTGTGTCAGCAGATAAAATGTTGAAAAAAAAATACAAAAACATTGTACGATTGTCTCAATATAGAATGAACCGAAAGACAAGTCCTGGGGCTAAAGTTTTTGATTGATGACTAATATGAGAAAATATTTTTAATATTTGGCAGAATTAAATTACTTCGTACTATATTTTACAATAGAAGAAAATGAATTGATGTAATTTGCTTTGTTGACAACTTGGAAATCGATAACATCTTAGTGTATGGTCTCTCTTTTTTTGATAAAGACTTAATACATCGACGGAATAGAGAAGATGGAATGACATGCTAAATGAAAAATGCTCTGGATATAATAAGCGAATGTGGGCGAATAAGATATTTAAAAGTAATCCAAAATGGTCATTGTAATGAATATTCTATATGGAAAAACTAAACACAATCACATTATGAAGAGTAAATTATGTCTATATGAGTTTTAGTATAGTTGAATACACTCGTTCACTGAAGGAATCGATTTTTTCGCGCACCTATCCCGGAGAGTAACTAGTTCCTTCGTTCCTAACATAACAAGAGAACAAATATATAATCTTTATATAATACTGTGAAGTGAATTCGAGATAGCAAAATACTTCGCCGTAATGAGCGTATTTCAAATTAATTGTTGTGTTGTTTTTAGTGTTAGCCTAAGGCGTTGTGTGTCAATGGTTCTTATTAAAATCATATCCCAATCTGATCCGATTTAAACATAAATTCCGCCACACGTTTCATACTTCATTGAAATTGGTGCGTCAAATATGTGAAATCGGCCGAGAATATATGTATGGGAGCTATATCCAAATCTTAACTAATTTCCAATTAATTTGTCACATTTATTATTGTAACCAAATTCCGCCACACATTCTGAATTTCATTGGTATCGGTCATATATATCATGTTTGGTACATAACATGTATGAAATCGGCCGAAATATATATGTTAGCTATACCCAAACCTCAACTGATTTTAATATAATTTGGCAATTTTTTCTGGTGCAAGATTTTGTCTCTCTCGCTTTGGGTGCATCAAATATGTGAAATAGGCTGAATATATATTTGAGAGCTATAATCAAATCTGAGCGTATTTAAATATAATTTGTCAAATTTATTTTTGTACCAAATTTAGCCACTCATGCCGAATTTCATTGGAATCGGAAATACGTATTGTGTTTTGTGCATCAAATATGTGAAATCGGCGGAAAATATATATGGGAGCTATATCCAAATCTGAACCGATTTTAATATAATTTGACTAATTTATTTTCTAATCAAAATCCCGTTACATATTCCAAATTTATTTGGAATCGAACATAAATATCGTTTATGGTGCATAAAATACATGAAATCGGTCGAAAATGTATATGAGAGCTATATCCAAATCTGAACCGATTTTAATATATTTTGACAAATGTATATTTGTCTTAATTTCCGTTACACATTCCAAATTTCATTGAAATTAGAGATACATAGCGTGTTTAGTGCATCAAATACATGAAATCGGTCGAAAATATATATGGGAGCTATATCCAAATCTGAACCGATTTCAATTTAATTTGACAAATTAATTTTGGCTCCCAATTCCCTTACTTATTTTAAATTTCATTCATCAACTGCATCAACTGCTTGAAATCGGCCGAAAATATATATGGGAGCTATATCCAAATCTGAACCGATTTCAATATAATTTGACAAATTTATTTTCAGATCAAATCCCGCCACACATTCCAAATTTCATTGGAATCGGACATTCATATTGTGTTTGAGGCATCAAATGAACTAAATCGGTCGAAAATATATATGGGAGCTATATCCAAATCTGAACCGATTAGAATATAATTTGGCAAACTTATTTTTGTTCCAAATTCCGTTACGCATTCCAAATTTGGAGACTGTAGCTTTAACCGATCAATAGATATGTGCATATAAAATCTTAATTTTTGGGAGGTACCTCCGATTCTGATGCTATATCTCCAGTTCCAAGTGGAAATTCAAAAATGTATATAGCCTATGTTACTTTCAGGCGATGTTGCAGTATATATGGAAATTTTCAGGAAAATCTATTCAGCGGTTTTCGAGTCCATAAATTACAAACATAGAAACATTTTCCTCTTTTATAGATATAGAGAAGATACGACCCACATATTCGCCAATTCAGTATCATTTGTTAAGTTGCCCATTCGATAAATAAAATTTCTTTTTCTATACAAAATTATAAAGAAATTTACAAAAAAACTAAAAAAAAAAAAACAAATAAAAAAGCTGTAAGTTCGGCCGGACCGAACTTTGAATACCCTCCACCATTTGGAACGATTTTGGCAATTCTCAAAAACAATAAAATCCGTTAAAAATTCTATTACAATCTTAAAAATACCGAAAGTACCTGGCATCGGACGATATTTTGAATTTTGGTAACCAACGGTAACCTGCGCACCAATACTTATAGATTATACCGCCATTTTTTGCAGTGACCAAGAAAATCTATTTTTTTATGAGACAACAAATACAGAGTTGCCCATATTCGACGGACCTTTGGGCCCATTCCAATCGACGAGGCTTGTCCGCAGGCAACATTCTTTGCGTCAATTGAATTTTGTACGGGCACAAATGCAAATGCATGCAATGCGAATAATCCGTTGTAAAGTGGACCGAGCCATGCCCAACTGCTGAGAACGGCGTTTTTGGGATGTTCTTAGGGACCTCTCAACACTGCCTCGTACGGCAGCGATATTCTCGCCCGATCGCTTTGGTCGACTTTTATTTGGCCTCTTCGGATTAGAAAGAGCCTTACCAGTCGAAAATTTTTCGTATAAACGCTTAATGGTGTTCTTAGAAGGCGCACTTCTCACATTTTTTTAATGTTTTAAAAGCACGTTGAGTTTTCACAATTGACTTCTTTTAAATTTCAACTATTTCAGAGCGCTCGCGTGGCGTGTATTGGTTCATGGTAAAAATCTGCTTGGACTGACGCTTCAAACGCGGTATGTCATTAAGCGATGTGACATCTCTGTCAAAAGTTATGGCGTTGCCAGATGGGTCCGTCGAATATGGGCAACCCTGTACTGTGTGTTACCGCTCTGCAGAAATGGGCTTCTAAATTTTAACGATGAGGATGAAATGAACACGAAATATTTCAGGTTTAAGGTGCAGTATTTGTTTTTTTTTTTTTTTTTGATATTTGTTTTGTCATTGCTGGATTCTGACTTTAGCTTTTGACCCTTCAACAAGAAAAAAAAAACAACAACAAGCCAAGAAGATAAAATGTAACTGAAAATGAAAACAACAAAAATATAAAATCCACAAGCCTCGTGTTTTTTTCTCTGAGTGCTCATGTCGACTTCCATCTGAAGGGCAG
Source organism: Musca domestica (assembly GCF_030504385.1). Lineage (NCBI taxonomy): Eukaryota > Metazoa > Arthropoda > Insecta > Diptera > Muscidae > Musca > Musca domestica. The sequence goes on along the minus strand of NW_026712115.1, from coordinate 917,055 downwards.
ACAACAGTATACTTTTACTTTTTCTGTGTGTAGTTTTCGGTTTTATTTTTCGTGGGTTCATTTCAAAATGCCTCATCATAACAAGTTTTCATTTTTCGGTATTCCCTTACATATTCGTTGGTTTTGTTTAATGGCAATATTTTCTTTTCAAAAAAAAAAATATTTTTCACTACCTTTATGTCTATTCTTTCGTTACCACAATTTTGTGGTTTATTGAAGAATTTTCTTTCGTTTTTGTATTCACTTTCTGCCCGCTCCATAACCAAAGTAGAACCTAAAACAAGCCATACAAAGTAGCTTCTCATCTATCATTGTAACGAGTGGAAATTTTCCATTTCTAAATGCTTGTACCTTTCTTCATTTTCTTTTCTTCCGCATTTTCCATTTCTATATTTGGATTACTCATCAGTTTATTGTTGTTATTATTATTTCCTCCATTTAACTTCACGTAATGGTGGCTTAGTTTAGAAATATTAAATTTTGTAAAATGTCTTTTGTTTATTGAAATAGGACTTTTTTTTGAGATCAATGACTTTTGTCCGGTTGTTATATATATATGAAACCCAAATAACATGCAGCAAACAACGTGGACAGCAATGGATAGAAAATGCAATATAAGAACTTTGCGGACCAAGTCCAATGAATATGTCGCCTAAGCATCTGCGGGGTAACAAGAACTATTTCTACGAGGGCTACATAAACATTTCTTTATACCCAACACATAGATTCCAGATTCCAACATACAGGGTGAGATAAAACAAGTAAAAAAAAAAACAAATGGAGTTTGACATAACTTTTACATTTTTTTAAATTTTATTGAATAAAAGCAAAAAATATCGGAAATAGCATCAACGTTTAGAATAAGTTTAGATTTGTTCGAATTGGTCACCGTCGGCACGAATTATGGCCTTCAAACAGCCAATGAAACCGTCACACGCTGCCCGAATGTTGCTCTGTGGTATTTTGACCCATTCCTGGCGAAGCGCTTACCTGAAGTTATCAACACTTTGTTATTTTTAGTGCCAAACTTGCTTTCCAAAATACTCCAGACACAATAATCCAACGGATTGGTATCCGCAGATTTTGGTGGCCATTGTGAGCTGGAAATGAAGCGAGGAACGTTATTTTGTAACCATTCTTGGATGGCGCGTGCTGAGTCCTGTTGGAATGTCCAAGGTCTGCGGCCAAAATGATTCGTGCCCAGGGCTTTAAGACACCCTCCAGAATATTTTCGCAATAACATTCGGCATTTATTCTGATGTCACGGTCGATTAATCCAAGCGGAGAGCGACTGTCGGCTGTTATGGCTGCCCACACCATTACCATGGCCGGCGCTTCAGTTCTGGTGGCCAACCGAAGGTGCACATTTTCAGTTGACCTCTTTGGCAAGTAAACAGGATCATTTTGTTTGTTTACAAACTGCTGGACAACGAATGTTTTCTCATCGGAGAAAACCAAATTCGGCAGTTCACACTTTCGGCTAAGCGAAGCAACTCTTTAGTTCTTTTGAGTCTATTTTCTTTCTGTTGCGGTGTAAGTTCTTGTACTTTTTGGGATTTCAATGGCTTTACCCCGAGCTCATTTTTCAATGTTGCGATATGTTCAGCTCACGAGCCATTTTTCGGTCACTGCGAGGCGGGTATGACGAAGTCGCTTCTTTACTTTTCGAACCATTTCTACTGATGTTGCTGTTTTCTTCCGTCCTTTTCCTTGATGTCGGGCTACGTTACCAGTATCACGGTAACCAGCTTTGGTACGAGACACAAATGATTTATTCACATTTAAATGCTGGAGTGCTCTAACGATAGCCACTTGGGGTTTTCCGGCCAAATATAAAGAAATCACACTATCACGCTTGAATTCCATCAGGAATATTTATTTTTTTTTGTTCGGAAAATTCTCACCAAAAAGCTTGTATACGCTTGTAAACAATATAATGAGCTGTCACTGGAATAATTTTAACAGTTGTCGGACGAGTGGCTTAGAAATGGCAGCAGTCTGAAGTTGGTTGCAGTTTTGTCATGTCACCTTGTATATTGGTCCACAAAATGATTTTGAGAAGTCCTCATTAGTTTCAAATAAAAGGAGAGAACTCTTGTTGCCATAGAAAATCCAAAATTATTGCCCCTGACATTAGTTGCATTATATTCCATAAATTATTCTCTCCACGTGAAATTGATACAAATTGACCTTTTAGACGATAGCCGTGTCTCTCACATAATTCAAATTGGCAAAACTGGTTTACAAATATAAATCAAATAAGTTTATTTAAATCCCAGACATTAATGTAAATATTTAATTGATTTTTTTTTTGTTTCGCCATAGAACGACTTCTAAGCAGAAACGCTCAATAAAAATCACTTTTTATAAAATGGCAATTTGTGTTTAATGAGCTGCAGAGACGAAGAGCATTCAAAAGTACTGGGTGTTTAAGCTGCAGCTTCATCAACAACATTTGAAAGCATTTTTAATTGACACCAACCATGTGGTGTTGGCTGGCTGGTTGGTTGGTTTGAACTGCATGCAATCAGAGCTTAGCTGGTTGGATGGCTGGCTTGCATCCAGAGACCAACCCAAGCATAGAATGGTCTATATAGCCGTATACGCTGTTGTTCGTTTTTCATTTTTGTTTGTATTTTTTTTTTCGCTTTCCAAAGAGACAACAAACATTCCTTCTATCTGGTCATGTTTTATGCATATGGTTAGCTGGCATGCTGGCTGGCTGGCTGGCCAAGAAATATGCAACACGCCACAATAACTTGAACTATTTTTAGAACACGCCACTCATACCCCGACAACTACTACTTAATCTGCATATTTTCCTATAAGAGAGGCAAGCCAAGAAGGCCAGCACAAAAATTATATTAAAAGAAAAACGCTTTTTATGAGACCCAAAAGCACGAAATGTGCAGAACGGAAAAAATGCGAACGAACAACATAAATGGCATGTTTAGCAGCAGAATGCAAGAAAACTTGACTTAATATGCTAAATTTATGTAATACTATTCAAATTGTAATTATGGGTTTCAGCATGGCCCATGATGGCTGGCTGGCTGGCCACAACATAATACACACTCACCAGCAGCAACCAATACCACCACAGGCCTGACATAGACCACCACATTCTGCCTGTGGCTTCCATGCATCACAACTAACCGCTTGTAGATCTACGGAAGTAACATTTCTTTTTCTTCGACATTGACTTCTGTAAAACGCTTTGCTGCTGCTCAACGCAATGCAAAAACAAAAAACATAGGAAAAATTACGCCTTGATAATATTTTACCTAGAAAAAAATTATGCGGTAGACGCAAAAAAAATCGAAAAAGAAAAACATCTGTATTTGCAACAGCCGGCTAGATGATGAAGAGGATTCATAGCTCTGAAGACAATAATAAGGGTTAATTATGGTGCTGCAGCGCATACCTTTCTGCCATTGAGTTAACAATTAACACATTGCTATATAATTGTTGTTTCTGTTGTTGGCATTTTATTATTTTATTTTTGCTATTGGAGATGTTGCGTAGCCATTTCTAAACTCTGGGCATTTAGGGGATTTTGGGAGGTCAACTAATGGCGAAATAAATTCAGTAGCCAAATGACTATTCTTTGAAAAATACTTTTTCGTGATACAAAAGACTCCTATTGAGGACCTCTGAAAGACATTCTACATAGTAACGACCTTTATAACATGACTCGTAGAGGGTTATCCATGTATAGCCTTTCAGTCATAAAAGACCTCCAAACCAGCGACTTACCAGAAATTCATTTTAGTAGCATTTCGGTTGTGGGGAGGACCTAAATAACAAAAAATAAACATTTCCCCGTATAACGTTCAAAAATGTTAGAAAAGTAACCATGTCGGGGGATACCCGGCCTCAAAGACCCCTTGCGCACCAGCCTGCTATCTTTGAAAGATCTGCAGAATCCCATAGGGACACCTTCGTACCGAAATTCCAAAGAAAGTTTTCCTTCTACAGGAGACTCCTCTCCTTGTCACACCAAAGGTATAAAAGGTAAGAACGTCCTTCTCTTGTAGAACTCAAAAAGGTTGTTCATATATAGTAGATCTCTAAATGGTCTATGTCTTTTCTAAGTCTGCGATATTCCAAAAAACCTCTTCTCATATAAAGAGTAGGTAAAAAAGATAGATTTTTAAACTTTCACAGGGTGAGATAAAAAACTGCAACAAAGTCAAACGCCATTATTTAACTTTTTTAATTTTATTGAATGAAAGCAAAAAATGTCGAAAATAGCATCAAATTTGAGAATAAGTTTAGATTTGTTCGAATTGGTTACCTTTGGCAAGAATTAACGGATTGGTATCCGGAGATTTTGGTGGTAATTTTGTAACCATCCTTGGATGGCGCGTGCTGAGTCTTGTTGGAATGTCCAAGGTCAACGGCCAAAATCACGGTCGATTAATAAGAGCGGAGAGCTATCATCGGCTGTTATGGCGACCCACACCATCACCATGGCCGGCGCTTGAGTTCTGGTGGCCAACCGAAGGTGCACATTTTCAGCTGACCTGTTTGGCAAGTAAACACGATCATTTTGTTTGTTTACAAACTGCTGAACAACGAATGTTTTCTCATCGGAGAAAACGAAATTCGGCAGTTCATCACTTTCGGCCAAGCGAAGCAACTCTTTAGCTCTTTTGAGTCTATTTTTTTCTGTTGCGGTGTAAGTTCTTGCACTTTTTGGAATTTCAATGGCTTTACCCCGAGCTCATTTTTCAATATTTGCCGAATGGAATTGTGCGAATTGTTCAGCTCAAGAGCCGTTTTTCGGCCACTGCGACGCGGGGTTCGATCAATTGCTCCTATTTCAGAAATCCGTAATATCGGTCCAATCCTTCTGGTACTTGCACCACAAAGTTCATATTTATGAAAAAAGAAACTTCAAAGACATCATATTAGGTGATGGGTCAATCCGATATTGTTGAAACTTGGCAACTCGTAATATTTGGATAACTTGTAGGTGCGAAAATGGACACGGCCCACTCATTTCTGTACCTCCCAACTAATGGGCGAAATTTAAAATAATAACTAGGACAATGTGGGAGAGCAATATCAGATTTTCTTCCAATTTTTCACGTCCCTACAGGCCAAAAGTTTTGTCGGTATTGGATCTAGTGCGAAAATGAAATACATCCTTTCACTTTTTACCTCTCCCAGAAAAGTTCAAAATTGTGCAAAACAACGGAGCAAGTTGAATTTAGGAGCTTTGATCGGATCATTTTAAACTTTTTGTAATAGGTAGCTATTTTTAAACTTATTACGGCATTTCGTGGGGGGGAAATACTCAGCTATTCGACCCGAAAGTTCAGATAAAAAATCCGGTTATACAAAACAAATGGATATCATTTGAAAGTTTACCCAATACGCGGGTATATTATGGGCTTATTTGAAGCGATTCCGAAGAATTACAAGAAAATTTGTATTTTTGAAAGCCCCCTAAAACGTCAAAAATAAACTCATTATGGGGTATTAAAATCGCATAGCCGGTGATAACCAGATTTTACACATCGATTTTGTAGAGTCGGATAAAAAACGAATTTTGTACACGAATTTTCGGGTCGAATAACCGAGTATTTCCCCCACGAAAAAATTACTTTAAAATTTCACGTCAACCTGAGCATAGCCCCGAAATTTCCAATCTCTCGTTGAGCGATGAGACTTCCCATTGTAATCAAATTTGCCACATCGTAATTTAAGTTAAGACATAGGTCAGGCTAGAAAATTATCAACATTGATCCACTCATTTCAGTACGTCCTCCACAAAAGTTATCTTTAAGTAATAATACAGTGGGAAAATTATTGACCCATTTTCCATAAAAAGTAATTATATGGAATATACAGATCCACTCTTCATGGTACCTCCCCAACAAATGTAAGAAAAATTTAAAAAAACCATAGAATCGAGTACCCGAAAGGTCTTTAACAAATGTGGGACTAGAAATATTCCATGAATGTAAGACATCTAAGACATATATGATCAATAGCCCTTAAATACAATCTTTTAATGCAGAACCGTCAAGCACCAGAAGGGACAACTTATTGGCCCCTATGCCTTCTTTGTTAAATATAAGCAAACATTTTCGTTAAAAACAAAATATGTATATAAAAATAACATTCCTTGGGAAAACTAATTTTTCCAACAAAGTCTTTCTTTCCCCCCAATTGCTATTCAGATTCCTTGCCCGCAAAATGCGTATCAAAGTATTTAAGAAAATATTTGTTGAAACATCTGCAACATGACATCAAAATTCCAAACTGCATTCACGTGCTCGCTCTCTTTGTTCTTTTTCTTCTTCTTCTTGTTCTACGAAAGCTATAAAATGAAACAAGAACATAGAACTCGCTTTGATAACGAAAAATTCTGCCGCCGCTCTAGACGAGGCATTCCAGTGATGGGAAACTTGAACTGGCAAGGCGTACTCATTCTTTTGTAATTAATTAAAAACTGTTAACTTTACGCTTGGCTTACATGAAAGCGTGAAAAAATAGATGGAGGAACACATTCGACAGAGTGGTTGGTTGGTGGCGATGAGTGGGAAATAAGAAGCATTGCACAGCACAAAAAGAAGAACAACTCGTCCAGTGTAACCTAAGACAAGCTATCAGCACCTCTGCATGATACCACCATCACCAACATCGCCATCGCATAATGCTCTCAACGTTTTACTTCTATTGGGAAATTCTTTGGCTTTGTAAAGCGTTTTTTTTTTTCTTTTTTGGTTTCCTCGCCTTTATATGCAGCCAAAAACAAAATTGTATATGAACACCGTGGGGCCATCATTTAGAGCGACGGGAATGTTCACATGCCAACCATCTAAAGTTTCCTTTGAACTTTTTTCTCCACATCTGTTCTCAAATCATCTATCTAAATCATTTAGCAAATAATCTAGTTTGTTTTTACATGGCTCTGCATTCAAGCTTTCTCATCATCCACAAGCGTTTTTTCCTCTTTTTCTTCTGAGGAATCTAAGTAACTTTTTCACTCCATATCCGTTTCTTGTTGGCCACGAGAAAAAGCCGGGCGACCGCACCGACCAAACAACAGCAACAAGGGAAAGAAATACCAGCTTCAAATATTTCAAATTCATGCTTTTGTGCAAATATTTCATTGTAAATGTGAATTCTTGAAACAACGTTTTAAGAAGTTCCAGCAAAAATTCTCAAGTTGTTGCTTCTCCAGCATTTGCCGCCGAGATCAAAGCCTTAATAGCCGCCTTTAAATGGTTGCCGAGAATCATTAGGCCTGTCTGCCTGATTGCTTGCTGCTCTTATCTAAGACTCATCATCGCCATCAAAGATTATTGACATTGTTGGCGGCATCCCTTTGCACCATCTCAAATCGATATTTTTGTTGTTGTGTATTTTTTCTACACTTTGTTTATTGTTACTGTCATTGTTGGTGTTGTTGTTTGTCAGAATCTTTTGGATGGGAGATGAAGAAGAAATCATTAACCGTTATTGATAGCAAAATGATGATTAATGTTTTCAATCACATTTTTGAAACAAACAAGGAATTGAAAACCGACAACAGCTTCAAAATAATCGGTGTAGAAGAGTTCTACTTCGACCAAAGCTACACATACCCAAAAAAAACTTGGTAGCTGTATGAGCCGAATCAGCCAGTAATAATAGTAGATAATGCATTACCAGTGGGATGAAAATAATGAATTATTATAACAGCTCCGAGTTTCAGTCTTTAAACGAATTCGAGCAAAAGTAAAACAGCGAGCGGGTAAAAAAGAAATACTAGTATACTCCATCCCACTCGAACAGGAACAAGTAGGCTTATCTCATTATCTCAAACAAAACGGATTCCTTCAAAAATTACAAGGCCAAAAATTAGAAAATCTCAATTTATTCTTGAGATTTCTATAAAATTAGGCTTTCCGGAGGTGTTTAAAACAAACGAAGATACTCTAAAGACTATGTTATCCGAATATCTTCTTACGGTCTCCTATCTTTTTTGGCCATTTATTTAGGGATCTTTTATAGGGAGAATATCTCCTAAAAATTTAAAAATAAAACGGTAAGGAAAGATCAAAAGTCAGTCGGGGCCGACTATATGATGCCCTACGCCACCTTGCGTATTTAGTAGAGCTCCTTTAGTAGATATATATATATATATATATATATATATATATATATATATATATATATATATATATATATATATATATATATATATATATATATATGGAATGGAAAAATTCGCTTTAATATGAAAAAATCGATGCAGTTTGGGCTAATGTTACACACCACCGTAAAATCGAATAATGATGTATATAGAAGGTATATACAAATATGCACCTATTTTAAGTCAATTTGGGCTGATATTAGCTACTTGGTGCAAAATAAATCTGAAAACGTACAGGGTGAGATAAAAAACTGTAACAAAGTCTACGCCATAAGTTTTCAATTTTTATACTCTCCGCCTTGGAAGGGAGGGTATATTAACATTGTCATTCCGTTTGTAACATCCCTAAATATTCGTCGTAGACCCCATAAAGTATATATATTCATAATCAGCATAAAATTCTAAGTCGATTTAACGATGTCCGTCTGTCTGTCTGTCCGTCTGTCTTTTGAAATCACGATACAGCCCACATCAATTTGTATTGTGTCTAGGATGGTTGGTATTGAAAATGAGATTTGATTTGTCTGAAAATTGGTTTTTGTAGGTCATAATTGGTTCTAGCTCTGGTGGTAAAACATTGTATGTATACGGCAACGTTTTTGTATAGCCCCAATATAACGGTACCTCCCGATATTCGGTAATTTGATAATTTTTGCCACATTTGTCCACGGATTTGTTCAAAAATTGGTATTTGTAATTCGTAATGCCTTCTAGCTTCTGTAGCGAAACATAGTATGTATAGGTCTACGTTTTGGTATAGCCCCCATATAACGATACCTCCCGATATTCGATATTTTGATGTTTTTTTGCCACATTTTCCAACGGATTTGTCTAAAAAGTGGTATTTGTAGTTCGTAATGAGTTCTAGCTTCTGTGGCGAAACATTGAACATTTAGATCCACGTTTTCCTATAGTGCACATATTAAGATACCCACCGAAATTTGGTATTTTGATAATGCTAGTCACATTTACCCACGAAATTCTTTCAAATTTGGTATTCAAGAAGATCCTTAAAGTATAAAATTGTCTATAGATATTCCCGTTTTAGTATGGCCTCCACATAACGGCCTAACCCACTTTATGGTTTTTTGAAAGTTTAACAGCATTATCCAAACGGTTTTACTGGTATTTGTAGTTTAAAGTGGAACAAGTTTGTATTCAGATAAAAATGTTTTCTTTAACCAATGGTGGAGGGTACTAAAAGTTCGGGCCGGCCGAACCTAATGTTTTTTAATTAATTTATTTTTGAACGGAAATTCTCGATTTTTCCTCCTCCATAAACGGAAGTATTGATAATTAGTTACTAAGCCATTACCTTTTAAACATTTTTTAGAATTATTCTAAATTAACCTTCCATACCCAAAAAACACGTAGAAAACAATGAAGAAATTTAATGAAAAAAGCGAACATAAAATTGGGTCAAGTTATTGCCGACGGTGCCGGGTAACATGAATACATTCATTCACTCAATTATGTGTATAAGTATGTATTTATATCGTTGTTGTTGTTGTTGTCAAAAATGCATAATGCATTTAAATGATTTGTTTTGTGGCATAAAATTTCATCGTTTGATGAATGTGTGAATGGCTGGGAATTTTCTTTGACCACATCGTAAATGGGTAAACTGCTTAATGGGCCAAAATACTTCACTCACACACACACACCATGTGTCCGCCCAACTCTCATGTCACACTGCCCTGCCTGCATGTGCCGGCATTTCAGTTACATTCTCAACGTGTCTAGAATGAGAACCTGAAGTTGGAAACAATTTCGAAAATTTGTTGGTGTTATTAACAAATGACAGATATCATCAAAATGATAACGGTAACATGACAGCTCCTAAAGACACAACAAAATGGTGGCAGAAAGCCATCAAACAGACAATCAGAACCAAATGAGAATTAAGAAACTTGATTTTGTTTCAATTAAAAAAAGAACAACCACAACCATAAATAACAACGAGGGGGAGTTTAAAATTAAGAAAACACGCACACACACACGCTCTTATCTTTAAATCGAATTAAAATTATTTTTTGAAAAACGAAAAGCCAAACATTCATTTCCAACAGATTTATCGTTTAGCCATATTTCATATCAACATTTTACATTTCATTGTTTTCTTTTAACACTTTCATTGTTGAAGAAGATTTTGATTTTTTTTTTAATATGTTGGGTTTGAAGGTTGTTGCATCACGAAACAGCCATACAACCAATTTAAACCCAAAACAAACCCGGTAACAAACAACGGTATTTTTTTAAGTTGAAGTGGGGGATTTTAAAATACCATCAATTCTCCCTTAGACCTTGATTGCAATTTAAAAATTGACCCCTTTTTGATTTCCATGGACGGATGGATGGACGGAGGTATTATGAATAAAATATGACTTTTTGTTGGATGGCAATTCATTTCGAATGAAAGTGAAAATATGGGTAAAAGGTTATTAAGGTCCCATAACTGTCTTCATTAGTCATACTTTTATTTTCAGATTAATATTTATGGTGTTCATATATGTATTTTTTTAGTTTTATGTTTGGAATGCCAAGCGATTGATGGGAGGGGTAGGATGGTGGATAGACAAATCAGATTTATGTCGAAATTTATAGAGTGTTAATTAAAGTTGGGCTAAGCAATAAATTCTTTAAAATAACGACCGTATGGAAAATATAATATTTTTGAAAAAAAGACATGTGTCTAAAAACTTACAAAGTAAATTAATTTACTTTCAAGATTATGGAGTAATAAGGAACATAGGGATAGAGAGCGCGCGACCGACTACCTGTGAGATCGTGATTTGGGGTCGGCAAAAAATAAAATACAACAAGTAAAAAAGCTGTAAGTTCGGCCGGGCCGAACTTTTAATACCCTCCACCATTTGGTACAAATTTGGCAATTTCCAAAAAATAAAACCCGTTAAAAATTCTGTTAAAATCTTAAAAATACCGAATGCCTATACGACGACGTGGGCCTGCATAGGCAACATTTGTCATAAATTATTACAATATTTAAATGCGAAACTTGAAGAAAAATCTGTTTATAATGCAGCTAAAATCGCCAAAATACCGAATATGGGGGGTACCGTTATATGGGGGCTATAGGAAGACGTGGACTTGCACAGACAATTTACTGGCATGGGCTGAAGTATCCCTGTAAATAACATCGCTAAAATCATTAAAATACCGAATATCGGGAGGTACCGTTATATGGGGGCTATATGAAGACGGGGACCTACACGGCTCATTCTTTGACTTTGGATGAAGTATCCATTACGAACTTCAAATACCAAATTTGAAACGATTCCGGTAAACAATGTCGCTAAAATCATCAAAGAACCGAATATCGGGGGGTACCGTTATATGGGGCCTACAGGAAGACGTGGACCTGCACAGATAATTTTCTGTCTTAGGCTGTAGCATCCATTACAAACTTCAAATGCCAAATTTGAAATAATTCGGGTGAATAATGTCGCTAAAATCATCAAAATACCGAATATCGGGAGGTACCGTTATATGGGGGCTATATGATAACTTGGACCTACATGGCCCATTTACAAACTTAACCTGCCTACTGGGAAAAAATACATGTGTGCAAAATTTTAGCCTTCTATCTCAATTTGTTCGAAAGATAGCGTGATTACAACAGACAGACGGACAGACAGACAGACAGACGGACATGACTAAATCGTCTTAGAATTTTACGCTGATCAAGAATATATATACTTTGTTGGGTCTGAAATGAATATTTCGAGGAGTTACAAACGGAATGACAAAATTAATATACCCTCCATAGTATGGTGGAGGGTATAATAAAACCAGTAAGGAAAAGTCAGAAGTCGGCCGTGGCCGACTATATGATACCCTACACCCCTATGCATATTTAGTAGAGCTCCCGTAAAAAAAGAATTTATTTCAAGTAGATTTATCAACATTTGGCTTTAGAGCAGTTATAGTGTGCATGACATAACTTGGAGGAGGATTATATTAAAAAATATATATCGGAGCCGAGTCACGAAATTCACTCTATTTGGGCTGATATTAGCCATTATTTGCACAATAAACCTGAAATCGGATTAAGGATATATATGAGAGATCCATCCAAAACCTTTCCCGTTCTCGATAAAAGTTGCCAAAGGAATTTCCGAGCTTTATAAGTTATTTGGTACCAAATATCATTGTTGTCGCATGTATATTACGGATGCACAGTTCAGTTTTTTGTCTGCAGTCAGGTCAAGTTCAAAGAAGGGCTATATCGGGCCACGATATCGTACCATATAACGGTACCCACCGATATTCGGTATTTTGATGATTGTAGCCAAAATTTTCAATAAAATTGTCTGAAAATCCACAAAATGAATTCCTTCTGAGTACTTTACCCTATGGAAGAGTGTTGTCTATATAGATCCACGATATCATATATCCCCCATATGACGGTACCTCCCCATATTCGTTATTTTCATAATTTTAGCTACATTTTTTAATGGTATTGTCTAAAAATCCATACTAGAAGTTCTTTCTAAGCACTTTATCCTCTGGAAGAGAAATGTCTATATAGGTCCATGGTAACGTATAGCCCCCATATATAGGTACCTCCCTATAGTCGGTATTTTGACGATTTTAAGTACAATATTCACTGGATTTTTTTCGTATCTCGTATTTGAAATTCCTAATGGGTACTACAGCCTATGACAAAAAATTGCGTATGACGGCACACGTCTTCGTATAGCCTACATACAACGGTACCTCCCATTATTCGGTCTTTTTATGATTTTAGCGACATTATTTACCGAATTTATTTCAAATTTCGTTTTTATAGTTCGTAATGGGAACTACAGTTTATGTAGGTCCAAGTCTTCGTATAGGTTCCATATATCAGCACCTCCCTATATTCGGATTTAGGTACAATATTCACCGAAATTGTTTAAAATCTCGTATTTGAAATTCTCACTCCAGCCTGTGACAGAATATTGACTATGCAGGTCCAGGACTTCGTATAGCCCCGCTATAATGGTACCTCCCTATATTTGGTATTTTGATGATTTCAGCTATATTATTCACCGGATTTGTTTCAATTTTCGTATTTGACTATTGCAGTAGCCTATGACAAGATTTACCTATGGAGATCCACGTCTTCGTATAGATTCGGTATTTTTAAGATTTTAACAGAATTTTTAACGGATTTTATTTTTTTGAAAATTGTGCGGCTTTTTTACTTGTTGTTTTATTAGAATGTTTTGAAAATTTCGCGATTATAGCATCCTTGAATAATATTTTTGAAAAAATCGTCAAATATAGATCTGAGTTTCATTGTAAAACATCCTTTAAAATTGGATTCTGACTATCCTTGAAAAACACTCTTTAAAAGTGCCCCATAGCACGGGAATCCTTGATTTTTTTTTTTGAAAATCCACATTTCAGATCATGAGAGTAATTGAATAAATCTTAAAAGTTCGCAAATGTAGCCAAGGAAGTTATTAAAATATTTTTTAAAATTTTAATTTAAAAAATTGGCGATTAAATACTGGAAGTCCTTTTCAGGGCCGCAACCGAGTATATGCCTGAGACCCTTTAAAATATTCTAAAAAAATCCACAATTGTAAACTAAATATATTTATTATTTTAAATATTATATCATAAATGTTTTTTTTTTTTTTTGAATTTTTTTAAGTTTTAAAACTACGAATCCCGAAGAGATAATTTTTAATGGCAAAAAGGATATCATATTTAATTTTATAAGAATATTTCTGCAATGATTCTCAGGCTATGCCTCTCTTCGAAAGATATTCCTTCAAGTGTCCACGGTTGTAGGCTTGAGAGTCCTTGAAAAATAATTTTTAAATATTCTCTTAAAAGTACATAATTTTCTTAGAAATACCACGATTATAGCCTTAAAAGTCCTCATTTACCGATCTTAGGTCCAGAGTCCTTAAGTCTCGATTATGACCTGAGTCCTTGAATATCTTAAAAAGAATTGAAAAGCATAGAAGAAATATTCCAAAATTTTCGCAGTCATATATTGTTTTAACTTTTTCAATTACCTTCTATTCTTTATTAATGAAACGTTTGACTGGTACGATATTTTCTTTTTTTTCCACTGACCTAATTTTCTATTTGGGTTACACGTGACACTCCTACCCATTAGCATTTCCCAAAGTACTTTATCGCAGTACAAAGTGAAAATTCTCATCTTTGATCTAACATTTGTCCATGACAAATTAATAATCATATTTTTGACTTCCTTTCGGTTTTCTTTTCGCTACCGCCCTTGTACAAAGACATTTTTGTGATTATTATTATAGTTGTTGGTGCTTTTGTTGTTATTTTTTTTTTTATTAGAATGGTTTCTTAATTACCACCTACATGTCTGGCAAAAATATTTTCAAGTTTTTTTGTCTCTTTGGAACATATCCCCTTGCCTCTTGTCCATTTCTTTGCAAAAAAAAACAGCAAAGACCAGAGCGACAGAACCCAGACATGAAAATAGAAAACATTTTTGCGAATTTTTATTAACAACAGCTTACACCAAGAAAACAACAACAACAAAACGTAGAAAACATTATTTGTATTACATACCGCGCAGCTACTCATTTGTTTTTAGTTGCCCGGTCGGTCGGTCGGCTTTCGGTCGGTTTATGTTTTGCAAATGACATGACATGTTTATTTTATTTGTTGCCGCTGTTTCATTTTCCTCCATACGAGAATAGGCGGTATTTGTTAATTGGATTTGAAACAAAAAAATATATATCAGCGAAAAAGAAATATTTATGTACCGTGAAATGGTTGTGGTATTTAATTGCCGCAAGTCATACAATAATTTATAATTAATAGAAATGACAATGCAAACGAAATGTCGTTGCGGTTTTTTAATGGTAAAGTATTAATATTAAAACTAATAAAAATGCTTGAGATTTATTTGGAATTTAAGTGGTCATATAATGTGTTCTTATCATTTGAATTTGACCCATCAATCAACGATGTGGTAGATGTGGGTTTTTTACTGGAAGTGGACCACGAGATGATTTCTCTCAAATATTCTTGAAAGAAAAATCTGAAAAAAAATCCTCATTTCAATCACATTGAAATTAAAAGCATATATTCTTAAAAAAAAATAAAAAATCAACCACTAAATCTGGTTTTGAATTTATAATTATATTATTTAAATTAAGTAAGTAAAGGCTATAGTCCCGTGGGGGTGGGGCCGTCCACGTGACTACACTACACTACACTACAATATATTGGTGGAAAACCTCCTTAGATCCAGACTCTTCTGAGTAATTTTTTGTTGAGATAATGCTACAAATGTTACATCTGGCTTTTGATCGTGGCACTTGGCCACAATGTCCAACGCCATAATTTTAACATTTTTTTAAATTTTATAGAACAAAAGCAAAAAAATGTCGGAAATAGCATCAAATTTTATAATACATTTAGATTTGTTCGAATTTGTCACCTTTGGCACCAATTATGGCCTTCATGCGGCCAATGAAAGCGTCACACGCTGCCCGAATGTTGCTCTACGGTATTTTGGCCCATTTCCGGCGAAGCGTTTGCTTAAGATTAACACTTTAGTATTTTTTGGTAGCCATGGTGCGCTGGAAATGAAGCGACGAAACTCATTTTGTAACCATTCTTGGGTGGCGCGTGCTGAGTCCTGTGGGAATGTCCAAGGTCTGCGGCCAAATTGTTTGCGTGCCCAAGGCTTTAATACAACCTCCAGAATATTTTCGCGATAATATTCGGCATTTATTTTGATGACACGGTCAATTAATACGAGCGGAGAGCGACCATCGGCTGTTATGGCGCCCCACACCATCACCATGGCCGGCGCCTGAGTTCTGGTGGCCAACTGAAGGTGCTCATTTTCAGCTTACCTCTTTGGCAAGTAAACATACGAATGGTCAATGGACTACGAATGTTTTCTCATCGGAGAAAACCAAATTCAGCAGTTCGCCACTTTCGGCCAAGCGAAGCAACTCTTTAGCTCTTTTGAGTCTATTTTCTTTCAGTTGCGGTGTAAGTTCTTGCACTTTTTGAAATTTCAATGGCTTTACCCCGAGCTCATTTTTTTATATCTGCCGAATGGGTATGTTTCGGCCACTGCGGCACTGAAGCTGCTGTTTTCCTCCGTCCACTTCCTCGAAGTCCGGCTACGCTACCAGTAACCAGCGATGGCACGGTAACCAACGATGGCACGAGACACAAAAGATTTATCCACATTTAAATGCTGGAGTGCTCAAACGGTAGCCACTTGTGGTTCTCCAGCCAAATATAAAGAAATAAAACTATCACGCTTGAATTCCATCACGAATAACTTTTTTTCTGGAAAATTCTCACCAAAATGCTTTTGTACGCTTGTAAGCAATATAATGAGCTGTCACTGAAATAATTTTAACAGCTGTCCGACGAGTGGCTTAGAAATGACAGCAGTCTGAAGTTGGTTGCAGTTTTTTCATCTCATCCTGTATATGTCTCATCCGATTTGTGTGAAAGTCCCTCACATGCGCAATATGCTCTCTACAACACTCCGACGGGATTCAGCCTAGAAGCAAGTGCTTCAAATTTGGGGAAAATTGGTTCAGATATAGCTATAGCTCTCATATATATGTTTCATCCGGTTTGTGTTAAAGTCCCTCACATGCGTAATATGCACTCCACAACAATGATATTTAATACTCGGGAATATCTCTGCCTAATTTTTTCGAGATCGGCTAAGATTTTTATATACATTCGATATATGTCTTCATACAAATTTACGGTTATTTTCCACCATATATGTAATATCAGCCCAAATTGAATAGATGTTTTCATCATCATCAACCGAAATTTTCCATTTGGTGCAACTCGGTCCGGTATATCAATTGCTACAATAGATATTATTTTAAATAATTCTTATCAAAGTCATATCATGCACTATGCATAAATGTTATTTGGTACTAGAGGCAGACAAAAGCCTCCGTCAAATTTGTTGGGGTATAATCGTAATTTAAACCTGATCTAAGGAACATTCATATATTTTATTTTCATTAATTAAATGTTGTTAAAAACTCAATTAGTTCTGATTAAGCAGGAAATTTAAAAAAATACACTTTTATGACATTTATGGGTTTAAAAAATCTTTATTATTTAAAATTCTATATTTTGAATAACTCGAATAATCTTAGAAAAAAACATTCGAGTTATATTTCTAGAAAAATATTATTTAAAATAAGCTTAACACTTTCGTGACTACAGTTTCGTCGGCTTTTAAATATTTTCTTGTAAAATCCACGTTCATGGTTCCTAAAAAAATATTCCTAAGAAAAATCCACTCCAAATCCAACTCTGATAGTCCTGGAAATATATATTTTTAAAAAAAAATCCGCTAACGCTATTAAATATTAGACTCCAAGAATATGGTGCAAATTTGCATTGAAAACACGTATTTACCAAATCTGCAATTCACTAGTTATGTTTTCCACTGCTTCATTTGTTTACACACCAGCTTACGTCCCTTATGCTACATATCCACAAATAGTTGATATCACTTTAAATGGTCGGTCATGCTGGATTTGACAGTGAGAAACAGAAGTACGAACAACAAGCGCAAAAAAGGTGTCCACTTCTAAAACAGTGCTACAACGATCCACAAAAAAAAAATTGGCAAAACTTCAAAACAACGTCAAGGAGATATAGCAGGAGGAGAGGAGAAATGAGAAATATATGTTAAAAATATCCTGGAGGGCCATTCATTGCAAACTGCTCGTATTTCATTTTGCAGTTGTTACCTTCAGATTTTTTCTCTGGTTGGGGGCCATATTGCACTAAATAGCCAAGAAAACCAGGTGAATTATGATTAAGTTGAATTGCAGCCGAGTTGAAGCGGAGGGGCGGTTGGTCGGGTATTGCCAAAGTGAGGGTGTTAAAGCAATTTTTATTGCAAATAAACCAAATATAAAGACCTTTCACTTGATTATGGTTATTTTCGGTTTTAGCTTGGATTTTGTTTGTGTTATTCTTGTTGTTGTCGTTTGCTTTAAGGCGACAACCACAATAACATATTATTCGCAACAGAGATTTTCCAGTCGGATTTCTGTTATTATTAATGATGACAATTTTATCGTGTACGAAAAAGCCAGAATCCAAGCCAAAAAAAACCATCATTACAAATTAAGATATATGTCCTATCGCTGCTAGGACATGCAATTTGTTATTGTTGTATGTCATGTAAACCACGATATTAACCTGAACTAAATCAAAAATAAAAAAAAATGAAAAATCAATGGGGAGTTTCATATATGGGTCATGATAAAATATTGGGTGTCAAGGAGATGAATTGTGAAGGGAAAATTGCTGTTCTCGATTGTGAAACGGATAGAATCGTGGTCAATTGGTTCAAGTGAAGGTAAAACAAATTAATAGCACCAGGAAGTAACATTTAACCTAAAATCTGTATACATGACTTCAGTACTAACAAAAAAGAAATTTGAGAGTGAGTTTAGAAGAGATTGTTGATTCTATGAAAGTGGACGTTCTTTAATAGCATAATTTATTTCAAGACTAGTTTTAAACCCACAATTAATGGTAGACCTTGAATACAAAAAATAAATATTTTTTTCAAGAACCTGCTTTTATCTCGGATTAAAAAACGATTTGCAGGACAAGCTTTATTTATGTGTTTTGAAACATATATTTTTCAAGGAATACAGCCGCTCAAATCGTGGATTTAAAAATAAGACTATCACATCTGTAAATATGGATTAAATTGTTTTCAAGGACTTTTACGAATATTTTTCAAAGGCTACTACAGCTTAATGTCTGGATTTTAAAAAACATGTTTTTTTTTTCAAGAAATGCAGGGGAGATAACAAACTGCAACAAAGTTAAACGCCATAATTTTTACATTTTCACAAAAAATGTTGGAAATAGCATCAACTTTTAGAATAAGTTTAGATTTGTTCGAATTGGTCACCTTTGGCCCATTCCAGGTGAAGCTGGACAACGAATGTTTTCTCATTAGCTCTTTTGAGTCTACTTTCTTTCTGTTGCGGGGTTTTTTACGACATCCAGACATTTCTAGTCTACATTTATGCTAATCCAATAACAACAATTTTCCGAAACCACCTCCATATTTCAATTCCACATACCAACAGAGACTTTCATATCAAATTTAGTGACTTCAGATTTAGTGTGTGAAGGGATACCCTATACCAAATTTAGTACCATTTAGTGCTTTTCGTACAATTATTGTACACAATTTCCCAAAACTAATTCCAAAACTTACTTCCTGATACCAACAGAGGCCTCAATATCAAAATTGAGGATTCCAGCCCTATCCCTTCCACCAGCACCAAAATTAGTACTATTTAGTACTTTTCGTACAAACATGGGACGCATTTCCGAAACCACCTCCCTATCTCACTTCCTGATACCAACGGAGGCCTCAATATCAAATTTGAGGATTCCAGCGATCATGCCCTTCATCTAGTACCACTTAGTACTTTTAGTAAAATTATGGCACACAATTCCCAAATCCACCTCCATATCTCAATTCCTGCTACCAACAGAGTCCTCAATAAAAAAAATTGAGGATTCCAGCCCCAACCCTTCAGCACATATTTCCGAAACCACCTCCACATGAACAGAGACCTTAATACCAAATTACAGATTTCGAGCACTATCTGTTCGTCCAATACCAAATTGTACCAAATATAGTAATTGTAAAAATTGTACCATATTTAGTACTCTTCGTGCATTTGTAGTATGCATTTCTAAAGCCATCAGCAGGGACCCGAATACAAAATTTCAAAATTCCAGCTTCATTCATTTACCCTAAACCAAACTGTTTCAAACTAAGTACCATTTAGTACAGTTCGCACAATTATCTACTTTCTCATACCAAATTTGGTACATCTATCATATCCACCTGTGATCTCATTCCAAATTTCAGAATTAGTAACAAAACCTGTATTAAATTTGTTACAACAAACTATTCAATACAATACGAACCCAGGAGGATTGGTCCCGACCCCACCAAGTATATATATTCTTAATCGGAATGTCGATTTTGCGATGTCCTTTTGTCTGTCTGTCCATCGGACCATCTGTGGAAATCACTCGAGCTTCCGAACGAAATGAAGTAGGCTGATAACATTTTACTCAGATGGTTTTTTGGTATTGAAAATGTGCTATATAGTTCCACGTTTTGATATAGCCCCCATATAACAGTACCGCAAGATTAAAGGGTGTTTTTGTCACAATTTTAACCCGAAATTACTGTAAATTGCCAGCAAGTGTTCCCCTTATGTAAGAAAAATTCTTACATAGATCTGTTAATATAAACTTTAGTGTAGTCCCCATATAAGTATACGTCCAGATATTCGGTATTTTGATGATTTGTGTCACCGGGAACGTTTCAAAATTGGAGTTTGAATTATAAACTATTACACAAGTTGTATTTTATGCCCAATATATAAATCAATATGGACTTTATAGCGATTTCCACAGATATATCTACCTTTCTTGGGGTGGGCTTTTAAAAAATCCACTTTGATAGCTCTTATATTTCTCCAAAAAAAGATTTATCTCAAATATTCACTCCCACTTGAGTTGAAAGTAACACCTATAAAAACAATCGTCATTTTTTTTTTTTTTGGTTAACAACGATTTCATGTGGAAATGTCGTTGGTGTCGTTAATATTCCGCCGGTTAGTTGTTTTATTCGCCGTTCAGCGATCATGCCCAGCGTTCAATGTGATTCAAAAGATGCTTCCCTTAGGCCATGATAAATAATGATAATTTTGCACGATCAGAAGAATATTTGAGAATGCTGCTGAGGTTGAGGTTGTTAAAGCTGCCACTGTTGTTTTTTTTCTGGCTTTAACGTTGCCATATAGCTTGGTTGGCTGTAAGCTATTTCTAATGTTTTTATTTTAATGTTTGGGGTTTTTTTTGAATCTCATTTGGTTGGTTTTGTTTTTTTTTTTTTTTTTTTTTTTGGGTGATGACCGAATTACGTTTAGACAGCTAGATTGCTGGTTGGCTGGCAAACAAAACCTCATCGAACGAACCCATGAACCTAACGTTACTCTCATCATTGTATTTCCCCCCAAAAAAACGTACAAAAAACGAACGAATACAACGATTATCCAGCAATTGACCCACTCTTGATTCTTGTGAAAAAGAGTAACAACAACCACAAGGGGCAGCATCAATAACAAGAGGCTGTTATTGAGAAGCGATGTGAATTGAGAGACTTTGGCGAAAGCCATGTTGAACCTTCAAATAAATTTATGCTGAGCTTTCAAATTGTTGTTTTCGTTTTTGTTTTTCTTACTCTTGTTCTAACTCTGGCACTGACAGATTTGACCAGACCACGTGCAGTAAATCTCAAGTAAATTGCTTGCCAAGAATGAAGTGTGGTCCATAAATAAGTACTTCAAGGTGGACGGATGGATGAATTGCGATCATGTGAAAGGGAAATAGGGTCGTTCCCCCATCTGTGTGTATAATTATCATGATTAGTTTCTATTTTTCTGACAATTGACACAATCCATGGCAAAACCTTTATCCATTACCACTTATGTGGAGTATTTGACATGAATCTATAAAAACCTGGTCATGGCCTGGAAATGCGGGAGAAACCAAGCAGCCATACAGCCAGCCAGCCAACCAAATAGATAGCCAGCCAAAGAAACGGCCATCAAGCAATTGTTGAAAAATTTATGTTTGCCAATTATCGCTGCGGGTCGGCATGTAAATTGTTTTATTTTTTTTTCTTTTTTTTTTTTCTTCAATCCATTCCTCACATTTTCTCAATACATTTCGATATTTTGCATTTTTTTTAAGATTTTTTGTTCTGGGTCTTGGCAAGTCATTTACGCCAATCCGGCCACCATTCACTTCTCTTTTTTTTGTCCTCCGTGGATTTAGAATATTTTCAATGTTTGGTTTTTTTTACTTCTTGTTACGTTTGTTAACTATTTTCTTCATTGATTTGCGATCGTTTGAGTTAAAAAAAGAAATAGTAAATCATTGATTTTTGATTTATTTTTTTTAACTGGCCTTTGCTTTGACCCAGGGCCATTTTGAAGTCGGTAGGCAGTCCAAGGCAATGGACACACATTTTTGAGTTATGATATCACAATTAAATCCTTATAAAATGACAATTTACTTCGGTAATTTTGTACAATCTGCTCAAGGTAATTTTCGTACAAAATATCCTGGGGAAATCATATAGAACAAATATGTACCGAAAAGTGTTTATTGTCAAAACATAATTGAAATATTGTCTGGAAGGTAAATAAAGGTATTTAATATTCATTTTTGTATTCCTTTCTGTAATGAAAACTTATTGTATAACACTTTTGACTGGAACATCCAAATTTCTGTTGAAATGCCATGTTTCATAACGAGTTGTATAAGAATTTGCTGTAAATAAAACTTATTTCTGTTGTATAACAGTTTTATAAATATAATATGGATTATATAACAGTTTTTTTTTTTAAGAAATGCGTGTTTCTTATCATGTTTCTGTGTATAAAAGAAATTTTATGGCTTTACTTTGCAAAAACAAAGTGTTTAATTACAATTTTTGTACTCTTTTGTGTTCGGACACCACATTTCCGTAGAAATTACCTGTTTCATTACTTGGAGTATAATAGTTTTCTGTAATTCAAACTGTTCGTAAAACGTTTCTGTGCAGAGAATATTACTTGTATAACACATATAAAGAAAGCGAGTTGTATAACCTTTTTTGAATAGAAAACATGACTGTTGAATATCATTTTTCTCTATAAAATTCACTGTATGCACAGAAAAATTTTGTATAATATTTTGCAGAAAAAATAAGCCACTCTTTTCGTACATAAAACTTACAATACTTTTTCCCATATAAAACGTGTTATACTTTTCGTATAAAATATGGCTTGTATGACCCTTTTCTACATTAAAATCAGGTTGTATAACACTTTTTTATCGCAAATCTGTTTTATTACACTTTTGTGTATGGATGACGCTTTATATAAAATTTATCTATACGGTATAACACTTTCCCATAGGGAAAATAACCTGTATAACACTTTTCTGCATAGAAAATATGGATTTGTTTAGAAAATGAGTTGTATAAGACTTCTCTGCATAGAAAGAGTGTTTTATAACAATAAAAGAATGTATTGTATACCATATTTCCGATCAGAAATTAAGCTGTATTAAACTTTTTTGTACAGAAAAAGTGTTATACAACACTTTTCTATATTAAATGCGTGCTATGTAACATTTTTGTGTATGAAAAATACCCTGTATAACACTTTTGGGGTTACAACATTTATTTCCTATCAAAGTTTTTCATAGAAAATATGTTGTATAACACTTTTCTGTTCAGAAAATGTGTTGTATTACACTTCTCCGTTTAGAAAATATGATGTTTTTTCTGTCTGGAAAATGTGTAGGTGTAAAACTTTTCTGCATATTCTGTTGTACAACATATTTTTGTGCAAAATTTGTCCGGTATAACACTTATTTGTATAAAAAATGTGTTGGCAAACCCCGTTTTTGATTAAGATTTTGTATGTTTACAAAATGTAATGCATAACAAATTTCTGTATAGAACCTCTTACATATGGGCAACAATGTGCTCTTTTTCTGCAAAGAAAATTTCTTGTATAACACTTTTTGTATACAAACCACGTTGTATAACACTTTTCTGTATTAAACAATTCTTGTGTGACTCTTTTCGGTATAGAAAAATCTTGTCTAATACTTTTCGACGTTGAAAATGTGTTATATAACACACTTTGATTTGAAAGCTATGCTTTTATAACACATTTCTATATTTAAAATCTGTTGTATAACACATTCTGCACAGAGTACGAGCTGTATGAAACTTTTCTTTACACAAAGTAAGTTGTATAACATTTGCTTTTTATAACACACATCCCTCAGAAACATTGCCTGTAGAACTCCCTTCTCTAGAACATATATTTCGTATAACACTTTTTATAAATGAAAAATATTTGATTGAACTCATTCCCAACTTGAAATTTTGTAATATAACAATTTACTTTTTCTCTCGAATGTACGAATTGCTGAAGCTCTACTTATATGTATCCATCCAAATCGAAGACTACATCTCTCCATCATTCAACGTTTGTTTTTTCCGCAGAAACCTATGAGACAACATAAAACCACTTAAATTCTAGCCCTTTCAATTGAAATTCTACATCAAATTTCATGCTTATTTTAAGCGAAAAAAAAAACCAAGTTTAAAAATAATCTGCCAGCTATTCTTTGTCTATGCTGTCCAGCATGCATTTAAAAATCCTACAATAACACAACGAAAAAACAAGACAAGTGAAAAAATGACACCAGCATCTTTTTTTCTGTCACAGTTGACATTCACACCGAACATGCCAAAGATGAGAGGCAAACAAAACAAAAAAAAAAACGACGCAACTGAAAGACAATAAAAAACTTCACTTAAATCTAGACAAAGTCACCACAAAAATACTAAACAAAGAAGAGAGCCGACCAAGTAAAGCCAACATCGTGATAGGCTCAAATAATGACTGAAGCTGAGCAAACGCACCGAATTGTCGTCTTTCGGCCAGCAAAACAACCAACGAGTGTATAATTCTTTGAAATACTATCATGTAATCTGTCACTTGTATTTCACGAATACGAAAATGAATTCAATGCAATCACACACACACACACACAAACCAACAACGTGCAACACGATGACTATGATTCTGACTCCTCTGATGATGATGATGCGCAAGAATGCATAAAAAATCGCATCAGAATTTCAAAATCCGCCAAAACAAAAAGATAAAAACGCAACCAACAAACAAAATAAACTTAAGATTCTAGCCATTAAATCACTTTGACTATCAACCAACCAGCATAGAACCAGCCATGTAACAGCCACCACCGGGCAAATAAATGACAACAGTCAAGCTATATAAAAATATCTTAAGTTTGAAACACATTCACCGTAACAACAACAGACAATCGTTTTTTTTTTTCGGAACGTGCAAATGGAACTTAACATCCATTGAAAATGGATGCACATTCTTATTATTTGAGCTGGACTTAACAATGAGTGGTGGTGGTGGGGATGATGATGATGATGTTGAGTAGTGCGACACATACCTAAGGCTAGGGGTAACTATCGGAATACAGTGATTAACATGTTGCTGAATTTTCCGATTCTGTAGAATTCGAAAAAAGCGAAATTGTATAACACTTTCACAATCCTTAATTAGGAAAACACACAAAAGCTTAAATATTTTACAGAAATACAATTTTGTTTTCTACAAGATATAACACATATGATTTCTCTCTTCTTGGGGAATATGCACTTTCTAACACTTTTCTAAATCGAAACAATTCATAAATAGCCCACCACAATAGAGAACAACTTTTTCAAGAAAGCTATTTAATAAGTTCTATGCTGTTATGTATAACTGTTATGTTTATATGTGATTGTATAACACTTTTGATATTTTAATTATACTAACTACACAATTTTCCGAATAATTAATGGTCGTAGAAAATGGGAAACAATTACAGCAGTATAACAATTTATTTCATGTAAAAAATTAAACTTTACCATAAATAAAATCAGTTGTAAATGAGTATAGGATTACACCTAAGTCTGTTTTTACACGGTAGATTGGTTCCAAAAGAAGCCGTGTAAAAAAAAAACCGTGTAAAAAAAGACATTGATCTTATACAAAAATGGGTGATTTGTTCCTAATCTCTAAAACCTATTAAAATCAATGAAAAACAAGAATTTTTAAGAACAAGAATTCATGTTTATTTTTTTAAATCAAATATATAATGCTTATTTTCATAGTAATTAATGATAAAAAGATATGCACTCTAATCTAAAAAGTAAATGTATGGCAAGTTCAGGAACTAAAAAACTATGTTGTGTACGAAAAGAATAGGTTATTCAATTTTTAAGGTAAAAAATAAAATAAAATAGAATAACTATCGATACTATCGATGGTTTTAGACTTTTTTTCTTTTATAAATATTTTTTGTAATATGAATATACTTCGCAAAAATTAAATTTGACAAAAAAAATTTAAGTACATAAAATTAATTGAAAATTAATGCTAAATTGAATAAAATCGTGTAAAAAATTAAAAATATTCAATTTTCAAACCGTGTTATATTAAAACCGTGTACAAAAAGACCGTGTAAAAACAGACTTAGGTGTATTTATTTTTGTACCAGAAGAAACCACTTGCTAGTAGTTTACAGAAATTGTACTGTATAACACTTATCTTTGTAAAAATTAAATATAAAATAGTGAGATTGCATTACACTTTTCCATCCAACCTTCATTTAAAAGCAAAGTCTTGTAAAATATTTTATTAGAATCTATATATACAAGTCCCTGTAGCGCCGTTCCACATAAAATTCTACTCTGAAACTTTCTTTCTCTTTTATATCCTTCACCTTGAACATGAGGGTATATTAACTTTGTCATTCCGTTTGTAACATCCCTAAATATTCATCGTAGACCCCATCAAGTATATACAGGGTGAGATGAAAAAACTGCAACCAATTTCAGACTACTGACATTTCTAAGCCACTCGTCCGACAGCTGTTAAAATTATTCTAGTGACAGCTTATTATACAGTTTACAATCGTACAAAAGCATTTTGGTGAGAATTTTCCAGAAAAAAAGTTATTCGTGATGGATTTCAAGCGGGATAGTGTGATTTCTTTATATTTGGCTGGAAAACCACAAGTGGTTATCGCTAGAGCACTCCAGCATTTAAATTTGTATAATTTTTTTGCGTCTCGTACCATTGCTCGTTACCGTGATACTGGTAGCGTAGCCCGACGTCAAGGAAGTGGACGGAAGAAAACAGCAACATCAGCAGAAATGGTTCGAAAAGTAAAGAAGCGATCGAAACCCGCGTCGCAGTGGCTGAAAACTAGCTCTTGAGCTGAACATATCGCAATATTCGATGCGGCAAATATTGAAAAATGACCTCGGAGTAAAGCCATTGAAATTCCAAAAAGTACAAGAACTTACACCGCAACAGAAAGAAAATAGACTCAAAAGAGCTAAAGAGTTGCTTGGCTTGGCAGAAAGTGGTGAAGTGCCGAATTTGATTTTCTCCGATGAGAAAACAAATGAGGTTCCTCGCTTCATATCCAGCGCACAATGGTCAGCAAAATCTCCGGATACCAATCCGTTGGAGTATAGTGTCTGGAGTATTTTGGAAATCAAGGTTGGCACTAAAAAATACCAAAGTGTCGATCACCTCAAGCAAGCGCTTGGCCGAGAATCGGCCAAAATACCGCAGAACAATATTCGGGCAGCGTGTGACGGTTTCATTGGCCGTTTGAAGGCCATAATTCGTGCCGACCGTGACCAATTCGAACAAATCTAAACTTATTCTAAAATTTGATGCTATTTCCGACATTTTTTGCTTTCATTCGATAAAATTTAAAAAAAAAACAAATGTAAAAACTTAGACAGTTTTTTTTTAATCTCACCCTGTATATATTCAAACGTGTGTAAAATGTCGCCCAGGCTCGGTATAACACTTATATATCCAATATTTATAACAGTTTAATTTGGGATAACACTTCTGTAGCTATTTGTGAAAAAGTCCCTGTTCAAATTCTGACTTACCTAACCGAGTATAACTCTATTATACCCAAATGCCACGTTGTACAACATTTACCCATATAGTTATTACTTAATTATACCTTGTACAACACTTTCCATTGATGTTAATATATTTTATATATAACACTGTTGTATTTTTTGCATTTGTAATAGATTGTAGATTTGTAATAGTAGAGAATTGTCGTCTTCTTAAGCCAGTATAACACTTTTATTTACAGAAGTCACTTTATATTTTTAAAAGTTATTGTTTTTATAAAGAAGCTTTTTTCTTCGTATAAACCTATGTATCTTTAGGATTAATGCCCCGTGGTAGAAATGTATTACATTTATAACAAAGTTTTTATTTCTTTGTATAACACTTATGCATCCTCCCGTGTGATAGTAACCCCTGTGCAAATTGTCGCCTACTTACTTTTGTTTGCCATTATCCTTGACCTCGAATTGAACAATGCAAACAAACGATAAAACGATTTTTCTTAATTCTTTTTGTATTGACTTTTTTGTACTTGTTCTTGTTCTCGAGCTTTTTCGTTTTCGTTTTTTTATTATTTTGTGCGGCTGTTGTAGTTTTTAAAGTAATTTGCGTAAACAAAATCATTTGTTTCCCTTTTAACCACATCCACAGCATGCCAGTCAAAGATTACATGTCAGGTTACATGACCGGCTCAATAAGAATGAGGTATGTGAGGATAGTTAAGGGCCTGCTGCTTGGCTAGCTGGCGAACAGGCCCTGCTCGGCTATTCAATGCAATGCGAGACACGCTTATTTACAACGCCACAAAAACAAGGCACTTAAAAAGTTATATGGACACAATTGTTGTTGCTGCTTTGGCTTGGAAGTTTATGCCCACTCAGGGGGCTTAAACACCAAATACCGAGCACTCAGTGTTCACGTGGTTCTTAAGTAAGACGCAATGAAGGTACTTGGTTTGGAATCTAGTAAAATGAATGTCTGTCATGAGCAAGAAAAAAGTAGCAGCAACAACAACAAGGAATGACCGATCGACCAACCGAACGCAACTCTTAAGATTCCCTGGCTGTGATAGTAAAAATGCCAAACAGCTTAACAAGAAGTGGGGAGAACATGGCCAACGTGGCAATAATGGGGCAATAGGTGTATATGTGGGATTTAGTTATGCTCTGGTTCTTAGGTCAACAGCCAAGGAATTATTGTAAAGTTATTTGCAGGGTTGGGAATTTGTAATTAGTTGAAAAAATCTTCCCTTCTTTTCCGTCGATTATATGACCTTATTTTTTAACTGAAAGAGACTCTTCCAAAAATCCAAAAAATGGCGAATTCCTTTTTTTTTGCCGGAAACATTAACAGAAACATGCAGGCCATTACTACTTTAATCCCTATCCCTATCGTGATCAGCAAACTTTAAAGAAATTTTTGTGTGCGTCATCATTTGATGACTTAGCCCAAAAAAACATACACTAAAACGATCGTCATCTTCATCGCCAACATCATCTGCCAGAACTTGTGAAGTTCGAATGAAATAAAAAAATATGTAGAAAACAAAACAAACAACAGAAACCCGAACAAAATGCAAAAGCTGCAAAACTTTGTTGCAAAGTGGTCATAATTGCGGTTGATTTTTATGGCGTTTTTTGCAATGACCTTCACATGAAGGCAACTTGATTATGTCTAATCTTAAAAAGAAAAACAACAGAAACACCAACATCAACGAAGGAGAAGAAAAAAAGATATTCTTCAGAGTCTGGTGCCCCTTCTTCGGATATTGTTGGCTGGTCGGTCAAGTCATACAATGCGTGCCAACTCCCTGTTGCCTGTCATGCCATAGTCTTTGGTTGGTTGGCTGACTGCCTGTTTGGTATATTCCTCATGTGCTGTTATCGTTCTACGAATGTGAGTCTATCTATCTGACTGACTGCCTGCCTGAATGTCCGTCTGTCCGACTTTCTGGTTTCTCTTGGTATCTCATGAATTCTTTTTTTTGCCTTTGTGTATGTTTTTCTTCGTTTGTCGTTTTTTCTTCTCGCAAAAATACCATCCTATCGGGGTAGTAAGGAATGTCATGGTATGGCATAGCATGGTATGGGCAACCATCATCAGTCTTCTTCTTCGTTTTTGTTGCACAGACCAATGATAATATTGGATGCTGGTCCGTTGGTCATCTCTAAGAATATAAACCAGTTGTGGTTTTGGACTTGGAGTCTCGCAATACAGAGAGTCACATCCATTGGGGATGGTTATGCGTAGAAATTCGTTGGACTCTTGTGGTTGTTATAACAAAAGCGAGAACAACAACAGCAACAAGATATTTTTTTACGGTCTGCGAAGAAACCACAATTCTTTACTGAAGGGGGGGGGGACTGGACACCATTTGGCAGTAATTATCATCACGCATGTGTCTTTTGGTAAGATTTATTAAATTAAAAATAATGATTTTGAAACATCAAAATCGCTTTTTACGATATTGAAAACAACGTATAGCAAGAACCGTAATATTTGTCCGGCTTAATATATAGAAGTGGAATTTAACTTACGATCGAAATTTTGTTCCATTAAATTTAAAATTTTCGACTTCTAAATAAAGTAGGTCTGATATCTATGATGTTTGGAAAACTTTAAAAAACCTGATCTACGAAATTCGGATACGTTATCGATGTTTCGATAACATTCATAGATCATTTGAGAATTACATTAATTAAATAACCTGCATAAATTGGTTATTAGCGAATTATCGTTAAAAAAATCAATCCAGATAACGTTGATTGATTATTCGATAACATGTTAAATTATTTACCATATATCGAAGACGTGGATAAACTATTTAACTATTTTTACGATATTTCAATAGCGTAGATTAATTATTTTCGCAGTTTCGATAACATGTATTAATGTTTACTATATTTCGATAATATATATAAGTTATTTACAATATTTCGATAACGTAGATTAATTAGTTACGATATTTCGTTAAGGTGCAGAGTATTTTTTTTTTTCAATATTACCATAACGTGGATATTTCGATAAGGTTCACAATATTTTTTCGATATTACGATAACGTGGATTGATTATTTACGATATTAAGATAACGTGGATTAATTGTTTTCGATATAACGATAATGTGAATTGGTTATTTTTTATATTTAATTACGATATTTCTATTAATTAATTGTATTAATTGATTACAATATTTCAACAACATGTATTTATTATTTAATAATATCGCATTATTTGAAGAACATGAATTTTAAATTTACGATATTGCGGATTTAAAACGTACTATATTTCGATATCGTGGACTTCAAATCTACGAAATTTGAAGGGCAAAGATTTCGAATCCACAATATTTGGATAAAGTAGATTCATTATTAAAATCGATGGTATTTGGACAATATAGATTTTAAATCTACGATATTTTAATAATGTGAATTTAAAACCTGCGATTCCGATTTGGACACATACACTTTTTAGAAACTTAGATATAATACATACAACATTTGGGCAAAACAAATTTAAATTTTACGATTTTTTAATATCGTAAATTTCACATCTTTTATGCCGACGATTTTAAATCTTGGGTATATTAAAAACATGGATATCAAATCTACAATATGCTACCAACGAGAATATTAAATGTCGATACTTGGAAAACGCGGATTTCAAATTTACGATACTTGAATTTTTTACTCTTTGATAATGTGGTTATTAATTCTACGATATTTTGATAACACAGACTTAAAATTTTCAATATTTTATAACGTGGATACAAATATGCCATTTTTGAATTGTGAGAATGAAGTATTTTTTATACCATGATTGAAATCTATGAAATTTCGATAACAGGGATTTTAAATATACAATATTTAGATAATTTCCATTTGAAATCTATAATATCTCGATAACGAGGATTTCCGATCTATTAAATTTTTATAATGTCTAAATATTTAGATAATGTGGATTTCAAATCTAAGATATTTCGATAACAAGGTTTTTAAATCTACGATAAATATTTTGAATAATGTTGACTTTTGAAACATTTAATATTGTACAACGTAGATTTCAAATCTATTGTATTCCAATAAAATGTATTTAAAATTAACGATATTTAAGTAATGTAAATTTAAAATTTACGATGTATGGATAAAGTGGTTTCGTAGCAGGTATTATTATTATTATAATGTCAATATGACTTAATTTTTCCCGATATTTAATTTTTATTATATAAGATATTTTGATAAATTATATTATGTATTACGATATTTCGTTAACATGGAAACATTTTACAATATTACTAAATTTTAATGAAAGAAGTGTAAATTTTGTTTAATATTCCTATTTATTCTTAAAAGAAAAATGGAATGAAATATTTACGATATTTGCAAAATGCGGATAATTTTTGCGGTACTTGGGCAACATTTTCTTTCCAATGTATGCACTTACGATATAAATTTCCCATTTTGTCAGCACATTCTTTGGATTTTAGTTTGTATGTGTGTGTGTGTGTGTTTGTGCAAAATTATCCAATTTTTACATCTCAACATTTTTGCCATTGCAGACCAACCAATATTATTGACAAACATGATTCAACCGAAAAATGCTCGTGTTCTCGTTTATTTTAGCTCACTGTTGCATGTTATTGTAATATTATGATCGTGACATTCATTTGGCCAAATGATTTTTTCAACTCTTGAGTTTTCGTTTTTGTCATAATAACGGTCCGAACAATAACAACAAAAACAAGGCTATGCAAATGGAGCCAAGTTTTTCGGAATATGTTTCATGACAAAGCTGTATAACAGTTTTTCCACTTTCTTTGCTAATTTAACAAAACGTTGCCAATGAATAAAGAAAAATTCATTGGAAACATTTTTGCATTTTACATTGTCTCGGAACACACAAGACAAAAAGAGGAACGAAATGCGAGCAAATCATGTCTGTCCATGATGCGGACAGACAGTCGGACATTGTTTGGCCATCGTTAGAAAATTTTGCAGACAAACGGAAAGACTGTTATATTTTTGTTTCTGTTTTTTTTTTTTTTTTTTTTTTTTTTTTTTTTTGTTTTTTGATTGAAAACAAAATCAATGAAAAAATCCCGCTAAGCCTTAAATGCTCTTTGCTTAGACATCAAATGCGAACACTGGGTAAGCTCTGGTCATGACAATGACGGTGATCGGTGATGATGATCCTATGATCTGCATTAGCCACCACATTGGAAATGCATGAATCACGCCATTCGCCTTGGCCAATGTTGATTCGTTTGACGACCAGAAATCTGCAAATGCAACTCTGCTGTCAATGAATGTGTCAACATTTTCCGCTCGACTCGAATGGCTGAGCGACCGTCAGAGAGAAAGAGACATGAAGCGTTTTAGTGTAAATTTTAGTTATGCCGTTTGCTAAACGATCTTCTTATGTTTAGTAGCTATGCCGTTTTGCATTTGCGTGCAACATCGTATATTTTATTGTCAAATTAAGTCGTGTTAATGGAAATTTAAATTGACTTAAGTCACACTCTTTACTCCGCATCGGAAAAATGGTAGTCCGCCTCTGCGTCGGGCAGTCAATAAACTTGTTTGAAATGTTAGTGACAGGATATACAGTGGTGCGAACGACGTGCAATGGAATAATGTTTTACAGCAATAATACACATTTGAGTCTAATACTTACAAAACTAGCATGAAATGAGAGATATATTTTAGTGATGATAAAAAAAATTACGATATTTGGTTAATGTGAATACAGTACTTACGATATTTCTATAAAATCAACAAATTGTTGGAATGAGGCGGATACATTTATTTCGATCCTTAGATAGAGTTATGTTCACATATATACGATGACATGGATAAAACAATTGCTATATTGGGATAAAGTGGATACGACCTTCTAACAACATAATTACGATATTTGGATCACCTAAACAAATTTACGATTTTGGATAATGCTATAATATTTGAATAATGTGAATAAAGTAATCGATATATTTGGATAAAGTATTTATGATATTTTGGTATTGGGTTATACCCAATCACGATGTTTGGATAACATACATAAATTGACTACGATATTGAATTTATTAAATTATAAGATTACGATATGTGAATGAGACGATTACGATCTTTTGATAAAAGTCGAAAAAATAACTGCGATATTTGAATTACTTAAACAACAAATTTACGATATTTGGATAACGCGTATGAAATAATTCCAATATCTGGATATCGTGTGCAATAATATGCGATATTTGGATAACATACAAAAAAATAACTCTGATATTAGTATAAAGTAGTTACAATATTTCGATATCGTATATTACCCAATCCTGATATTTAGATAACGTGCATAAATGGATTATGATATTTAGTTTATAAAACTACACAATTACGATATTTGGATTACATGAATAAGATAAGAAAGCTAATGTGGCTAACATATGCAAAATATTTGCATATAGTGAACAAATAATTTACGATATTTGTTTAATGCGGATAACAATTTTTTATATTTGAATTGCGTAATTAAAGTAACTGTAATATTCGGATAAGGTTTTTAAAATAATTACGACATTTCGACAACGTGAATACAGTATTTACGATATTTGGATGATAATAACGACATTTAGTTACCGAGCATAAATTGATTCTGATATTTAGTAAATGAGAAGTATAAAATTACGCTATTTGAATGATGTAGAAATAATTACGATAATTTAATAAAAGTTCAAAATATATGGCTACGATATTTAAATAATGTGGTTTTAATATTGGATATATTTGTTTAACTTGAACAACAAATGTACGATATTTTGATAATACGGAAAAGTAATTTCAATATTTAGATAGCCTAGTAAACAATTTATTTTAATCAACTTGAGTTAATTGGATAAATAATAACAATGTCCGAATAATGTGAATAAATTTACTACGATATTTGGATAATACAACTAGAAAATAATTTTATTTGGATACAGTAATAACGATATTTGGATGAGGTGCATAACCTATTTACATGCATCAATTGATTAATATATCCAGTTAAGGCGAACTAAAAAATTACGGTATTTGGAGATCACTACGTTAAATACTACATTTGCATAACGTACGTTACAAAATTACGATGATGGAATAAATTAGACCAATATGACATTAAGTAACGCATATGACATATTTACTATAATTGAAATATCGTATTTTAATATTTAGATAAAATGCATAATACAACAATGATATTTTGAACTATCACAAAAATTACGATATTGGATATTACAGAAAATAGAAAAAATACTTACGATGTTTAGATAATGAGAAGAATGATATTTGCATTACGTGTGTTAATTGTGTGGTAATTACAATGTTTGGCTAAATGAGACAAATAAGATATTAGGAAACGCATATGCCATATTTACCATATTTGAAATATCGTATTACAATATTTAGATAAATGGATAAAATAACTTATTTTTAAATCTTGCAAACAATTACAATATTTGGACATCGTAGAAAAAAATACTTACGATATTTAGATAACGTGAAATGCGATCATTTTCTAAGGTACGTTAAAAAATTACGATGTTTGGCTAAAATGGACAAATACGATATGAGGAAAAGCGGATGACATATTCACTATATTTGAAATATCTTATTACAATATTAAGCTACAAGAATGATCATTTTTTACGTATCGCAAAACTTTATTAAAAGGACATAATTTGGGCAAAGTCTTTAGGTTGTTTAAAAAAACATGGATGATGTTTTTATAAATATTATTTCGAGAGTGTCGATAAAATATTTAGATAACGTGGATAACATATTTACGGTAGAATAGTAAAAGTAAGAGACACAATTACAATAATTGAATTAATTCTACTGTCGATATTTAAAAATCGCACATAAAATGTTTACAATTTTTGGGAATCACGAAAGATCCAATAAAAAATTTCGAAAAATCTGGCTTAAATAATTACAATATTTAGATATTATTTGTTATGTTATCTACTTTCTGAGATCATATGGATTAAAGCGTGAACGTTAATTAAATAACGACAACGAAATATTCATGTTATTTGGATATCCAATGTTCACGATATGTAAAAAACGCATAAAAATTGTTTTTGTTATATGGATAAAATTTTTACGATATCAAGATAATTTAGAGAAAATACTTATATTATTGAAAATAACGTGGTAAAAGAATTTATGTTATACGGATAAAAGATTTACGATATGTGAACAACATGTTAAATCTGTATATAGATATTGCTAATTTTATATTTGTATTACTTGAAGAACGTAGGAAAAATATTAACGAAAAATAAACCACATAAATATGTGGTTTATATTATTTCAATAACTTGAAAAAAATATAACAAAACAGGTAAGAAATGCATCAAATTACGATATTTCTATATCGTTATAAAATCAGAAGAACATAAAATATTAATGATATTAAAAGAGCACACCCAAAAAATTACGATATTCATATAATTTGCATCTAACATTAAAATGGAATGGATTAAAATTTTACGAGTTAATTAAATTACTTACGACATTAAAATAAATAGTTTTGATATTTATATGGTCTGTATAAAATTATGAGTTTTATGGGCATAGTGTTTAAAAAGTCGCCATGTAATTTGCTTTCCTTGTATTACGAATTTACGATATAAATAAAATGTGTAATATTAATATTTACGATAATTAAAAAATTTGGATAACCCATTTTGTGTTCACGTACTATTTTCGATAAATTTCCCTTTGTCCTTTCTTCCATAGTTCATTTCATCAAAGCATAGATTTTTTTAATGGAGACTCCTACCTCTTTAGTGAAACTTGGCTTTGATGTTGCTCTTGTTGTTGTTGTCGTCGTCGATTTTTTCCTGGTTTGGTCAAAACCTTGTTTTTTCTGCTATTGCGGCTTAGTGGCGACAATGTGGGGGAATAAGTTAACAAAAAAGATCATGTCGTGTCTTAAATGGGAATACCAGGCAGAAAAAGCAAACATTTTGACTTCTGGCACTGGATGATAGGCCAAAAAATATATATTTGGCAATGAAGTAAAAAAACAGCAACTTGGAGGAAGGTATAAAAACCATTCGTTTCAATTTTTTTTTTTTTTTTTTTTTTTCATTTTCAGGGAATATTTCGTCCGACATGGGCAATAGTTTGGCTTCCCGCTTTGTGTTTTGTGTGTGTTAGTTTTTGGAGTATGACCAAACATCGAAGAAAAAGACATTTTGTAGGCTACGTTTTTTTGGGTACCATGGAATAACTAAAAACTACATTAACAACCATCAGCACCACAGCCACCACCAGCAGCATCAATACTTCAAACCATATTTAAATAGCCCCGAAAAAAAAAATAAAACTAAAAACGCCAACAACTAACAATATTGTTGGCCAACAACATTTCTGTACAACAAAAACAAAGAAGAAAAAAAAAACAGCAACGACAGCTGCTGTATCTGTTCATTTTTATTGGTAAAACATCATCATCACCGTCATCCTTGTCTCCTTCTGGATATCATTTTTTTTTTGCATTGCTTTTGGCCCGTCCGTCAAAAGCTTAGTTAGTGTGGCCTTTTGATGATTTCCATTGGCATTTTTTTGTTTTTGCACAACATTGCATCTTTCACCAGTGGCATGGCCTGTTAAATTTAGAACAAAAAGAAAATCACTAAACTTTCTCCACTCTCATTGAACTGTTGTTGAACTGTGCGATGGATGACGATGATGATGCCTCCAGAAGTCAATGAAGAAGATCGACATCACTTCTGGAGAGACAGACATGCCAGTCATCAGTCGAAAGAGGATAACAATAGCAATAAAACAATCGAATCAAAGAGTGATTGCTCGGCCAGCCTCGTCATCTTCGTTCGTTCTTCAGCTTCTGCAGCAAAGCCAAGATGTGAGGAGTATTGATTATTCTGGTCATGCCTTGAGCCGTGCTGTTTGTTTTCTTTCTTTTTTGTGTGTGTTTCATATGCTATCGATTTTTTTCTACGTTCTACGTTTTGAAGAAATTTCTCATTTTGGCTAAATTAAAATTGTTTTCGTTAATAAGTTCAGTTTTGAGAAATTGTTAATGATGAAAGTCCAGAAAGATCATGTCAATATGTTTTTTTTTATATTCTCTTTGGATTCCTCCATGGGTGAAAACAATATTGGCCCAAAAACATAATTTAATGAATTTAATGGACAGGTGGTGTTTGTGTGAAGCCAAACATTTTTTATTGAAACACGTATGAAAAGGACAATTTTAGTGATGTACAACAAGGTTAGTGTGCTGGGGCCAAATGAGCCAAGGGCCTTGTTTTTTTTTGGTGTTACAATGTCTTAAATCAATGATAACGATTCACAAATTGAGACTAGTAATTCAAAATTGTCGTCAACGACTAAATATTTATCCCAGTTATTCAAAATTTGTCATCCAATTCATTAAAATATAATTAATTTCATTTCAGTTTTCAAAACTGTTATACTGTCCAAAAAAGTCTTGAATTGTTAAAAATTTCAATTTACAATTATTTAAAATTGTATATAGTGTGTACACAAACATATAACAACTGTGCAATTACATTAAAAACTTTTATAAAATTGAAAAAAATTGTAGAATTTGGAATATATAGCGGAATTTGAAAAATAATACGCTATTTCGATATTTTATATCTTGTTAATGGTGGGTCAGGAAATCAGGAAAATTTTGGAATTTAGAAGAAATTGGCTTTTCCCCATGTAATTTGTGGAATTTGCATGTCTCTTTATAAAGATATTCGGGATAATCACCAATAAATATTTCGCGCAGATTTTTTCGCAAACCAAATTTTGAACATTATTATTTCCGAAACTGCACTTAAACGTGCCGATAAACATTTATATCATGTTTATAGTTTAATATAAAATTATGTTTCCCATCTCGAAGGTGAAACCTTAGAAAAGTTTCTGCTCTTTAAAAAAACTTCCGCACGAAAAAACTTTGCGAGAATATTCGTGAGTCGAGCATTTTCACGAAATTGTATAAAACAAGTAATGAAAGGTCAAAAGTAGGTCTGGACCGACTACAGGCTGAGATGACAAAAATTGCAACCAACTTCAGACTGCTGTCATTTCTAAGCCACTAGTCCGACAGCTGTTAAAATTATTCCAGTGACAGCTCATTATATTGTTTACAAGCGTACACAAGCATTTTGGTGAGAATTTTTCAGAAAAAAGTTATCGTTGAAGCGTGATAGTGTGACTTCTTTATATTTAGCTGAAAAACCACAAGTGGCTATCGTTAGAGCACCCCAGCATTTAAATGTGAATAAATCTTTTGTGTCTCATACCATCGCTCGTTTCCGTTATACTGGTAACGAAGCCCGACGTCAAGGAAGTGGATGGAAGGAAACAGCAACATCAGCAGAATGGTTCGAAAAGTAAAGAAGCGACTTGATCGAAACCCGCGTGGCAGTGGTCGAAAAATAGCTCCTGAGCTGAACATATCGCCATATTCCATTCGGAATTCCATTCCAAAAATAAGCTCGGGTTAAAGCCATTAAAATTTCAAAAAGTGCAAGAACTGCGGTGTAAGTTCTCAGAAAGAAAATAGACTCAAAAGAGCTAAAGAGTTGCTTTGCTTGGCCGAAAGTGGTGAACTGCCGAATTTGGTTTTCTCCGATGATTAAACATTCGTTGTCCAGCAGTTTGTTAACAACCAAAATTATTGTATTTATTTGCCAAAGAAGTCAGCTGAAAATTTGCACCTTCGGTTGACCACCAGAACTCAAGCACCGGCCATGATGATGGTGTGGGCCGCCATAACAGCCGATGGTCGCTCTCCGCTCGTATTAATCGACCGTGACATCAGAATAAATGCCGAATATTATCGCGAAAATATTCTGGAGGGTGTATTAAAGCCTTGGGCAAGCATTTTGGTCACAGACCTTGAACATTCCAACAGGACTCAGCACCATCGCACTCAGCAAGCGCCACCCAAGAATGGTTACAAAATGAGGTTATCGCTTCATTTCCAGCTCACAATGGCTACCAACATCTCCGAATACCAATCCGTTGGACTATTGTGTCTGGAGTATTTTGGAATGCAAGGTTGGCACTAAAAAATACCAAAGTGTCGATTACCTCAAGCAAGCGCTGTGCCGAGAATGGGCCAAAATACCGCAGAGCAACATTCGGACAGCGTGTGACGGTTTCATTGGCCGTTTGAAGGCCATAATTCGTGCCGACGGTGACAAATTCGAACAAATCTAAACTTATTCTAAAATTTGATGCTATTTCCGATATTTTTTGCTTTCATTCAATAAAATTTATGAGAAAAATATAAAAATTATGGCGTTGGACATTGTTGCAGTTTTTTTCTTATCTCACCCTGTATATGATACCAAACACCACTATGCGTATTTAATAGAGCTCCCGTAACAAAGAAACGTTTATATTGGGAATTTAGGTGAAGTAGATCATAAAAAATGTGAACCAAATTACATTGCATGATATGACTTCGATAACCGATGTCGATAAAATTTTGCAGAGGTATTTTCGGGGTTCTACCCCGCTTCCTTGTCCAAGTTACAAACAAATGTACAAAGATATAATACCCTTACCACTATGTGGTGTAAAGTGTAAAAGTACATCATGGTTTATGCCTCGCTTCTTGTTATTTCAATGTCTATCTAAAATTGCTAATTTCTGGACGTATAACAGTTTTATAAAACTAATATACTATTTTAAAAATCCATAAATGTATGTTGTAATATACCTTTGAAGTCACAATATCTTTTCTGCTACTATAACAGACAAAAACACGATCAATTAAATAATTTGTATTTTGATTTTTCAAAAGTGTTAAAATTTATACTTAACATTTGTATTATTACTCTGTCTTCCTAAATTTCTGACTTTATAAAGAAATATACTTTTTTATATAACAAATAAATCTATTCATGTTTCGCCAGACTGATATATTTCAGAATTCTGTTCTGCATATTTTTTAAAGGCCTCGGTAAAAAAGAAATGGTTAAAGAAATTAATGCGATTATTCATGTCTTGGAAAGCTTAAAGTATGTTAAATTTGACTGATTTTGATATTTTTGAAAAGATTTAGAATTTAAAAAATTTCAAATCACATACACTGGTGGCCAAAACTAAAGCAACTGAAATTACAAGGAGAATGAATGCCCTGTAACTTTTTCAAAAATTAAGAAAATGGAAAGTTTTTCTTGTTTTAAATTGGGTATTTTATTCACTTTTTAAAACCCTAAAACATAAAACCAAAATTCATTTTTATATAAAAAATAATGTTTGGTAAAGTCAATTAACCCGATTTTGGCGTGGACAAAACAAAAGCAACTCTGTTATACATTCATGTAATCGCTGCAATTTCTGTTGTTTTTACTGTGATATTTATCGCTTTTTGCTTCCTTCGACAATTTCGCTTGTCATAAATCCTTTTTGAGAAGTTTTTTACAACAGTATGTGTTTTTCTTTTCGTTTTTTAAGTACTGCCCAAAAAAATTTTAAAAATGGCTAGAAGCAAATACAGTACCTGAATAAAACAGCAAATTATCAGTGACTATCAAAACAATATATCACAGAAAATGATTTCCGAGAAATATTTCATAAATATTTATGTGATTTCATAATTATTTCTGTATACTAAGTCGGTTTTTTGAAACTGGATCAATAGTAACAGTCTATAACGGATGAAGGCCCTGAAAAACTTCAGCCCGTACTGACCCACAAATTGTGAGAGAAATAAAAAACAACTATTTAAGAGTTCAACTGGATTGGTGAGAGAGCAATCATTGGATATAAGCTCGAGATCAGTGCGTAGACGAGTAGTGGCAGCTGGTCTGTATGTCCGTAAGACATCAAAAAACCATTTTTATCTGAAAAAATCAAAAAGGCTTTCGGAAACGATAATATTAAGTGGAATCAAGCTCAATGGAAAAAACATTATTTCT
Source organism: Musca domestica (assembly GCF_030504385.1). NCBI lineage: Eukaryota > Metazoa > Arthropoda > Insecta > Diptera > Muscidae > Musca > Musca domestica. The sequence continues at coordinate 875,348 of NW_026712115.1, read as the reverse complement.
GGGATGAGTCTACGTTTAATATTAAAGGCTCAGACGTGAAAAATTTTACGGTGAGAAGACCAAAAAATGAAGGACTCAAGCCGCAGTGTTGCAAAGGTACAGTGAAGCATGAGGGAGGGTCAAAAATGGCGTGGCGCTATTTTTCTTTCTATGGACTTGGGCCTATCCATAAAATAAAGAACGTTGTGGATCGGTTTGTTTACAAAGATGTGTTGGACATCACGTCGTTCCCTTACGCTGAGTAAAATATTCGGCTGATTTGGGTGTTTCAGCATGACAATGATCCCAAACTTGTATCAAAACTTGTCAAATATTGGTTGCGGGAGTCAAAAATTCATGTTTTTTTATGGCCGGCACAATCACCTGACCTAAACTCCATAGAAAACCTTTGGAGTATCGTAGATAGGAAGATCAACAGAGATTCGGAAATAAATAAGCACAACATTTTCTAAAGAATTCGGGGTGCCTGGGAAAGCACACCCAAGGATCAAATTGAGCGTGTTATAGATTCAATGCCTCGTAGGTGTGCGGCTGATATCAAAAATAATGGTTATGCTATCGACTACTAGCCAAAATTTAATTATTTTAAAATAAAAAATCAAAAGTTGCTTTAGTTTTGACCAAGCAAAAATTGGGTCATTTTAGTTTTCCACATATTATTTTTCGTTCAAAATTATTTTTGTATTTTTATTTTTAGTTTCTTAAAAGTGAATTATACCCCTCATAAAAAACTGGAAAAATAATTACGATTTGTTTATTTTTGTAAAAGTTATAGGACATTTATTGTCTTTGCGATTTAAGTTGCTTTAGTTTTGGCCACCAGTGTACATACATGATACATATACAAAGTAAAATAGTTGTGAACATGGAAACAATACAATAATGGTAATTTTCAGTACTAAGGCTTACAATAGTGAAATGTTAATACATTTCGGCCGGTATACCAGTTGTATAACAATTTTCTAAAACTGTCATACGAATAGATAAACGAAACAATTAATGAAATAACAAAGATAATAATATCTTCTGTGCATTGGAAAATGTATAACACTTTTTTGGAACATTATTTCGGCCAGTATAACAGTTGTATAACAGTTTTTTCAAAACTGTTATACGGACAGATAAACGAAACTTTTAATGAAACAGTAAAGCAAATAACATTCTCTGCTCGTAAGAAAATGTATAACACTTGTATAAGTGATCATTATATGAATTAGTTATTCATTTTATTTATTCTTGTTTCCTAAAAATTTTTGAGCAACATTAAATTTAACATAACTTTGAGAATTGAATCTTTAAAATTGGTATACAATTGAAAAATCGTAATTAATTTCGGTCTGTTTTCTAAAAATTTTAATAGCGCTGGACAAGCTGAAAACTTAATTAAATAGCATAATTAAAAAAGTATAATTTTCTGTGTTAGGTATACAATTTCTACACTTACATAACTGAATAGAACATTAGTTTTTTCACAACTTTTTGTGGAATATTACAGTATTTGACCTGACGTTGAGGTTATGTCTTATTTAAATTTATTAGTTTTTTAAAATTCCGTTTTTTCCTATTATAAAATCCCATTAAAAAAATAATATTTGGGACCCAATCTGTGCCCAATGACAACACAAAGGTGTCAATAATTTTTTTTTTAATTTTTTTGGGTCAGTTTAACAGTTGTATAACACTTTTCGAAACTGTTAACTGTTAAACTGCTCGAAGAGAGACAAATTTATTATTGTAGCATACATAAGTACAAGTTCCATGTTTTAGAAAATGTATAACACTTATATGAGTGATCATTATTAAATAAATCATTGATTCTTATTATTTTCGTAATTTTTTGTGGAATATCATGACTAGTTAAAATTCGTCCAGTATAATTAATAGTAGTATTAGTATAACAGTTTTCAAAATTGTTACTGTCACGGAAACTTGAAAAAAAATTATAAATTAATGAAAAAATTGCAATTTTCATATGTTAGAAAATATATAACACTTGCAAAACCTTATCGTTATTTGTTAAAATAAATCATTTTTATTTATTCTCTCTAAAAAGTCTCAAACTATTCATACATTTACGTCACTTTGTTCTTTTCAAGGCCATAACTATTTCAGATTCATAATTTTATTACAATCCCAATTCTTTTGGCAATAAATTATTAATGCCACTTATGATTTTGAATTATTATTATTTTTCTTGTTTATAACAAATGTTCTACAACAAAATTTATTACTCATTTATTCTGCGCAAACGTCCATACTGCCATTTGCTTTTATGTGAGTGTTACCAATTAGAAGAACAATACAATTTTATGATATGCAACAAACAAAAAAAAAAAAAATAAAAACACGGCAAATTATGGTCAAACATTCCGACTCCATGGTAATGGCATTCCCTCGATCTACATATATAGCTGTGTATGCAGATGATGGCTAATGGTGTTCCGTGGATTGTCATTTTTAAATCTCTTTTTTTGTTGGTTTGTTTGTTTGTCTGTCTGTGGCTTTAATCTGATTAATAATTACTTCTTAAGAATGGCATATACAAATCGCAAGTCTGCATATGACCACAGCTGAGTAATAGTACATGATGGCTAAGTACTCGAAGCGCAAAAACATGACATCAGTCAAATCAAAATCTTGGTATGTCAGTCTGTTCATTTGTTGTCAGCCAGTCAAGCTTACTTCCCGCTTAAAGTGTTTTGTGGCGCCAGCTTAAGACTAAAGCAAAACGAAAACAACAACCACATCAGCAGCGACAGAAACAACAAAGTCAGCTGTTGCAAACCGCCACAATATTCCTAAGGCAGCCAGCCAGCCAGCCAGCCAGCAACGACAGACAGACAGCTAGCTAGCAATAACAACAATATTAAAATCCATGCAAAAAAAACTAAAACTTGAGCAAAGCTTAATATAAGCAAAACAGCCAACACAAACTCAACAAGCATCCTAATAGATATGAATAAATTCCAAAACCACTCAACAAGACCGGCAGCTAACCATCCATTCAGCCAGCCAACGCACCTAAGTTCCTCCGTGTAACTCTCCTTGCTTGGCCTCACAGCTCCCAGCCGATTGTTTGGAACCTCGGCTTCTTTATTTAAATCAAAAAAAGCTTACCACAACTGCTGCTTTAAGCTACAAAATGCCAACCAACTTTTCGATATTTAGATAACTGCTGTTCAGGCCGCCAACAGCAATGATGCCAAAGGAGGCAAAGTTGTTGTGGTGGACATTGCACGGAAAACTGCCTCCGAAAAACAACAAAGATCTATTAAAACGCTCAGGCGATTTTGGTAGCTACTAATTTTAGCTTGATGCGTTTTTGGGCTTTAACAAATTCACAGTCATTGACTTTATCTTGAGAAACGTCAGTAGGGATTTTGCCGGTTGAGATACCGTGAAGGCAGAAGGTTGGAGCGATAAGAAAGCGAAGAAAATTAAAACCAAAAGGTGGACATTAAGGAAGGCAGCACATTGGGTTAGGAATACCAACAAAAAATTGAAGAAAGTCTTAAAATTTGGGTTTTATCCGCACTTCTCGTTAGTAGAGTAATAATTTGCCGCGTTATCCAAATGCTTAAAAATTGCTTTTTATATTTTTTGAGGCAAATTTATTTATCCAGGTTAACTAAATATTGTCGAATTATTATCCCTGTTTTCCAGATGATGTAAAATTATTATCCAAGTGTTTTAAAATGATTATCCACTCTATCCAAATGATGTAAAAATTGTATTCATGATTTTTTTTTAATTGTTATCCATGCTATAGAATGAAGGCTCAATTTGTATTCACGTGATCCGAATCATGACAACTTATTATCTATGTTATCCAATTGTTGTAAAATGTTTATCCACGTTATCCGAATAATGTAAAATTATTAGCTACGTTGTCCAATCGCGGTAAAGTTTATATCCACTTTATTCGAATGGTGTAAAATTATTGTCCGTGTTATCCAATTGTGGTACAGTTTTTATCCACGTTATCCAAATGATGAAATATAATTATCCTCGTTATGCAAATGATCTTTATTTTTTCCCCAAGTTATCCAGATGATGTAAAATTTTTATCCACGTTATCCAAATTAGGCTTTACTATTATCTATGGTGTCCAAATGATGTAAAATTCTTATTCACGTTACCCCCTTCACAGAAAAATGTTATCCGAAGAATGTAAAATTATTATGCATGTTATTCGATTTTTATTTTATTTTTTACCCACGTTATCCAAATTATGTCAAATTATTATCCACGTTATCCGAATGATGTAAAATGTTGCATCCTCGTTATCCGAATGCTATACATTTATTGCCCACGATATGCAGGGTAAAACTTTTATCCACTTTATCCGAATTATGTAAAATGTTTTCCTAGTTATCGAAATAATGTAAATTTGTAGTCCACGTTATCAAATCGAGGTAAATTTGTTACCCACGTTATTCCTATGATGTTAAATAAGTATCCACCTTATCCAATCGAGTTAAAATTTTTATTCCTGTCCGAATGAAGTAAAATGTTTCCGTGGATAATAATTTAAAATTATTATACGAATGATTAAAAATGTGTATCCTCGTTATCCAACATTTTTATACCCTATACCACAAGGTGGTCAGGGTATTATGTCTTTCTGTTTTCATACCCTACACCACAAGGTGGTCAGGGTATTATGTCTGTGCATTTGTTTGTAACAGGCAATAGGAAACGAGATAGACCCATAGTTCCTTTTGATGATCTGCATAGAATCACATTCTGAGTCGATTTATGCATGTCCGTCCGTCCGTCTGTCCATGTATTTTTGTAAACAAAATGCAGGTCGCATTTATTGCCCTATCCAGATGAAATTTTGCACAAATCATTTGTTTGGCCCAAGAACGAACCCTATTGAAATTGGAGATAAGAAAATTTAGATATAGCTCCCATATATATCTTCGTTTATTGTGCACCAAACGTGTAATATCAGCCCGAATTGTATGGAATTTTGCATGTACACCCAAATTAGGCCTAAAATATGTATGCCAAATTTGATCGAAATCGGTTCAGATATAGCTATAGCTCCCATATATATTGTTCATCCGATTTGTTATTTTTGTCCACCGCCGGCGTAATAAGCACTATGCAACAACAATATTTGGGGAAATATACCAACTACAGCTCAAAAATACCTTTGCTAAATTTTATCGAGATCGGGTCAGATTTGGATATAGCTCCCATATATAACTTCGCCCGATTTACATTTTATTGTGCACCAAACGTCTAATATTTGTCCAAATGGGATGGAATTTCGCTTTTACGACCGAATTGAGTCTAGAAGCTAGTATGTCAAATTTGGTGAAGATCGGTTCAGATATAGCTATAGGTTCCATACATATTATTCATCCGATTTGTTATATTTGTTACCCACAACCGTAATATGCACTCCGTAACAACGATATTCAGGGAAATATATCAAATACAGCTCAGAAATATCTTTGACAAATTTTATCGAGATCGGTTCAGATTTGGATATAGTTCCCATATATATCTTTATCCGATTTCAAATTAATTGTGCACCAAATGGGCAATACAATTCCGAATTTAAAATATACAAATGCTTCGGCATATTTAGTCCTTTGAACATTAAATTATAATTATAATCATAGCGTGTATGATTGAATTCTCCCATAAAAACTTTTAATTGTTATGTGGAGCTCTACTTAATTAGCAAAGTGGTGTAGGGTATCATAAAGTCGGTCCCGCCCGACTTTAAGACTTTCTTTACTGGTTTTTCCATTGTATAAACACTTTACTGTCCGAATAACCCATCACCAAACTAAAACTTTATCCATCTTTTCCAAATAACCTCAGAACGTTATCCGTACTATCCAAATGATTTAAAACCTCATGCACGTTATCCATATAAACAAAATTCATTATCCATGTTATCCAACTTTATCCAAATGATCTGTAAATGCGAAGTATCCGCGCATTACTCTTTATAAAATATTTTATCCAAACTATCCAAATCACGTAAAGAGTTATCCCAAAAACCTAAACCAATTGTCCATGTCTAATTTGGAATCTACTAATTTTATCCAAACGAATTAAATTTTTACAATAAAATTGTATTTTCCAACAATACAATGATCAAACGGCACCTACCGATATTCGGTATTTTGATGATGTTAGCGACATTATTCACCGGAATTGTTTTAAATTTGGTATTTGAAGTTCGTAATGGATACTACAATCTACGACAAAAAATTGTCTGTGCAGGTCCACGTCTTCGTATAGCCTCAATTATACGGTACCTACAGATATTCGGTATTTTGATGATTTTATCTTCCTTATTCACCGATTTTTTAAGTTTCGCATTTTAATATTGTAATGGCTTGTGACAAAAGTTGCCTATACAAGGCCACGTTGTCATATAGACGGCTGTCATATAACGGCTACATTCGGTATTTTTAAAATTTTAACAGAATTTTTGGCGGATTTGTTTTTTTTTTTTTTTTTTTTTTGAAAATTGCCAAATTCGTTCCAAATGGTGGGGGGTATTTAAAATTCGTCACGGCCGAACTTACTGCTTTTTTACTTGTTTTCGTTTTTTAACTAATCTTTTTGTTAAATATTTTAAAACTGTTTACATTTTCTATATAAAAGAAATACATTTGGGGGGAAAATCTCAAAATTATCCGAAACGGAACAATGGCAGATGACGTCTCCACTTGAGTTTAAGTACTTCAGGCTTGTCTTCTCGCTCAGTACTCTCAATGTTTCCGCCTTGTTAAAATACGAGTAATGCGCTTTGTGTATTGTTTGGCCGCTTTTGCTTCTACAATGGTCATTAAGTGAAAATTAGCGAAGAAAGCCCTAGCGAAGATGATGAAGAAGAAAAAAACAACACAAGACACACAACAATAGAGCCATAACATCAGCTTAAAATGTGAAAGAAAAAAAATCAGCAACAAAATTGTAAAATTGTCGATTGAATGAAATAAGCTCTTGAAAAATTGGTAAAAAAAAACCCCGACTTTTTGGCGGGTTTTTGTCAGCGAAAGTCATTGGAATTGTTCAATAGTTGGATGGATGGATGGTACCAAGAAAACAAGACAGAAACAAAACAAACGATGGCTCATACTTTCTTACATTACATTGAGAAGTGGCTGTTGTCAGCTTTGCCCAAAAGTTCAAAGGCATTTTCAATGATGTGGGGTGGTCTAATGAATAGTTTCGAGATCAATGAGCTGCTTGAATGGCTGCCTCCCTGTCTGACTGACAGATCGCAATCGAACGTTAGAGTTGAGAAAAACGTCATTGTCTACGGCTTTTGTTTTGGAAGATACTACGCCTCCATCACATGGATTTCTTAATTTTGATTTTATTTCCTTCTTTCCGTTTCCGAAGCCTAACGGATTTTGCGTAATAACATGTATTGTTTTTTTTTATTCATTTCGATTTCATTGCTCCAATAATGTTGAAATTGTTATGGAAAATTTTTCAATTGAATTGATTTTTTTTGTTTCTGTTTTTTTTTTATAACAACCAACCACTTAATTGGTTTTGGATTTGCTGTTTTGCTTTGAATCAAATATAAAATAGTTAACAAATCTATAAAATGAAACATTTAAAAATGATTATTGTATATTTTAAATGAGACCATTTATTGAGCTGAATTTTGGCGGGCAAATGTCTGCATCGATAGTCTAGCTGTCGTCCGAGCCATCTGCCCAAGTAGCATTTGGATTTTTTTTTTTACTTTTGGATGAATTTTTATCAAAACAGAGATCTGCTAACAAGAGAAGTTAGAAAACAAATGTTATATGAACAGTGGGAAAAAATACGAAATTTTTATAATCTAATAATAACGAATTGCAACTGCTTTATATGGATAAAAAAAGCTCTTGTAAGACATTCTAATGTTCTTCCACGATCTTCTGTTAAAGTACCGTAATGAACATTTTTTGTCCTTTTTAAAGCTTTTGAAAAGAAGACGTTCTTAAGAAATGAAATGGCGTGAAAACCTTCAATAGATCTTCCCCTGCTTCATAATATCTAAAGAAAGAAGACTTTTGAAAGCTCCTTTATGGATGTGGCAACTGTCAAAGCACTTCTATGCAAATAAGGGCTTTTAAAGCTACTTTGTGGAATTAAGAACTTCTTTTTTGGGTTAAATAAATTCCAAAACTCTCACAAGGCGAGAAGACTTTCTAGTGATTTCTACGTATATAACTCGTTCTACAGGTAGAAAACGTTGATTCTTTGGAGCTATGAATACAAAACCTTTAACAGGTTTTACATAGATAAAATAAACATCTTCCTTCCAAAAACGAGCTTAAGAAGTTCTTATTGAATTAGAAGAGCTTTCTAGGGTTACCTTCCAGCAAAAGAGCTTTCGATGGTGATATTTCCTACGAGATGGCCTTTCAGAGGTATTCCATAAAGAGGAACCCTCTAAAGGGTTAAAAAAAACATCATCCTATGAAAAAATCAAACGGTTTTCTGTGAGAAGAGGCTCTAGATAACATTCAAAAACGACCTTCTAAAGCTCTTCTGTGGAAGGGACCCCTCTATAAATCTTTTAAAATGAAAGCTCAGCTAATGTTTCTCCAAACCTGTAAAATCTTTTCTATAGAAAACCTTTTATAGTTCTACCAAATATTCTTGTATTAAGAGAAAATGCCTTTTCCATCCTAAAAATGCTTTTGAAAATATTTTTATATAGGACAGCTTTTGAGGGTTTTTTTATAGAAATTAGACCTCTAAAGGATCTTGTATGGATATTCGCAAGAAGTTCTATAAAAGAAAGAACTCGAACAAAAATTCTTTAAAATAAAGACCTTCTAAAGGTCTCCTAAGTTATGCTTCCAAAGGGTTTTCTAGGATTTGAGACTCTCTCTCCAAACCTGTAAAAGCTTTTCTATAGAAAACCTTTTATAGTACTACCAAATATTCTTGTATTAAGAGAAGAAGCCTTTTCCATCCTAAAAAGCTTTTGAAATATTTTTATATAGGACAGCTTTCGAGCGTTTTTTTTTATAGAAATTAGACCTTTAAAGGATCTTGTATGGATATTCGAAAGGAGTTCTATAAAAGAAAGAACTCGAACACAAATTCTTTAAAATGAAGACCTCCTAAAGGTCTCCTAAGTAATGCTTCCAAAGGGGTTTCTAGGATATGAGGCTCTAGAAAATATTCTTAACGTTTTATATGAAATATATAAGATTTGTAGAAAGTGTTCTTTTCGCAAAAGAGCTTTCGAAGAGTATATTTGAGGGGCTCTTGAAAGTAAATTTTCGTTTAAAACCTGTATCAGTAAACAACCTTCAAAGGAACTTCTATAGGAAGACCTTTAATACGTCTTTAAAGTTCTTTTATAAAAAGAAAATGTAGGAAAAGTTGAAAAAAAAATATATCCTCCAAAGGTCTTTTATAAAATTACCCCTCTCGGGTCGACCACTATGTGAAGAAATGTTAAGACCTACTAAGTATCTACTAGCTAGCAGCACCTTTTCAATGTGATTTAGTAGGTATTTATAAGACATTGTTCATTTGTCCTCGCAATTTAAACCCACTTCCCTCGGAAACCTGAAATAAATTCCAGTAGTCCATGTTATTTAGCACATTTTCCCTTTGGCATTGTGGCGTCCTCGTCTTCTCCTTGCTGGAAGCTTTAGTGGAGTTGACAATGTACGAAATCTTGTGACACAATCGAAATAATATTTCATGGAATATCTTTGTCGCTTCATCTTAGAAGAAGACGAAGAAGACCCAGAAGACGAACACACAAAAATTTCTCCGCAAACAAAAAGCAAGACAGCAACAACACCATGTGCCGCCACCAAACAAACTTTCCACAATAATTTCTGCTGAATATTTTGCTGAACTTGCAGCTTGCTGGCAACAAGCCACCGCCACATGTGGACCAATTGTGATTCTCACACATGTGTACAAAGCTCTCGCTATGAACTTTTTTTACAGTCGCAGCGTTTATTTGTTATCAATTTTATCTTTACAATGGGATCGTTAAAAAAAATTTACGCATATCTCAGTACAAAGAATCTGCAATAATTTATTTCTAACGGCGCTCTTAAACCAGCGACAGACAGCCGCAGCAGCCGAACAGCTAGGCATCCAACCGACCGACCGACCTGTATCAACGCATTGTTGTTGATGTTGTGCGAATCATCAACACTGTGAGGCATGTGTAACACAGGTTGTTTGTTGCAAGTCGCACGTTGGTGCTGCCGCTTGCCGTGTTGTACAAAAAGATGCATTAAAATAACAAAATGCATAACAGTAAATTGTGTTGCTGTATCAGTGGCACACAACAACAACAACAACTATTACGCAGAAAAAACGAAACAAAATTGAAGAAAAATAAAAAATATGAACAAAATTAGAACACGCAGTTTTACTGTTCGATTTAGTTCGCAATGATGCCGAGACCAACAGCAATTGGTTGCATCCATTACAAATCTCTGTGTGAGATTCAATATTTTAATGTTTGTGTTCTAGATTCGAGACCTTGATCTCTAGGAGTTTATTTTTATGTTCAATGGCAACATTTGCAAATAAGGGTCAATAATAAAAAAAAATATTCTAAAATTTTAAAGACACAAAGAATAAATACAATCCGAGCAAAATTTATATAAAAATTTATATTGGAAATTTATGTGAAGTAGATCATACCAAGTATGAACCCTATTTAGAGTAGTCACAATTTGGGAACTATATTCAACTCTGCATCGATTTTCAACAAATTTGACGGAGGCTTCTGAAACTCTAAAATGACTTCGATAACAAATATTTCTTGGAGCAATAGATATACCAAATATCATTCCAATATCTAATTAAGCTCCATAATCATTGTAGTGGAGTGCATATTACGCATGTGATATATATATGAGATCTATAGCTATATCTGAACCGACTTGCACCAAATTATATGTACTTCTAGACTGAATTCATTCGAATGCGCCAAAATTTAGGTAATTTTTACTGATATTGACCATTTGGTGCACAATTAATCCGAAATCGGTTGAAGATATACAGGGTGAGATAAAAAAAAACTGCAAAAAAGTCAAACGCCATTATTTACAGGGTAGATTGACAGAGATTTCACATCGCTTAATGACATACCGCGTTTGAAGCGTCAGTCCAAGCAGATTTTTACCATGAACCAATAAACGCCACGCGAGCGCTCTGAAATAGTTGAAATTTACATTCAACAGAAGAAGTCAATTGTGAAAACTCAACGTGCTTTTAAAAAATTAAAAAATGTGAGAAGTGCGCCTTCTAAGAACACCATTAAGCGTTTATACGAAAAATTTTCGACTGGCAAGGCTCTTTCTAATCCGAAAAGGTCATATAAAAGTCGACCAAGGCGATCTGCCGAGAATATCGCTGCCGTACGAGCCAGTGTTGAGAGGTCCCCAAGAACATCCCAAAAACGCCGTTCTCAGCAGTTGGGCATGGCTCGGTCCACTTTACAACGGATTATTCTCATTGATTTGCATTTGTTCCCGTACAAAATTCAATTGACGCAAAGAATGTTGCCTGCGAACAAGCCTCGTCGATTGGAATGGGCCCAAAGAGTCATCGAAATGGCCGAAGATGACGAGCAATTTTGGAACAAAATTATCATGTCCGATGAAGCCCATTTCACATTGAATGGGACCGTAAATAAGCAAAATTGCCGTTTTTACGCCACTGAAAAACCTCAGGAGATTCAAGAAGTGCCTCTTCATGACGAAAAAGTCACAGTTTGGTGCGGCGTTAATGCGAAAACGGTCATTGGGCCGTTTTTCTTCTAAAATGAAAATAGCCATGCTGTTACCATCAATCAGGAGCGTTATCGCGACATGATGACCAATTGTGTAACGCCAATTATTCGTCGAAAGCGTATGAGGCAGTTCTGGTTTCAACAAGACGGCGCTCCACCGCACACAAGTCGCATAACAATCGATTTTCTGAAGAATTTGTTTCCGGGCCGTTTGATGTCGAAAAGTGGTGATTTGGACTGGCCACCGCGTTCGCCCGATTTGACGCCGCCTGACTTCTTCTTGTGGGGATATTTGAAGTCAAAGGTTTACGTTAACAAGCCAAGGACCGTAGAAGAATTTAAGGACAACATTCGTGAAGAAATATCCGCTATTCCGGCCGAAATGTTGTCAAAAACGATGGGAAATGCAGCAAATAAGTTTAGATTCATTCGAATTGGTCACCTTTGGCACGAATTATGGCCTTCAAACGGTCAATGAAACCGTCACACGCTGCCCGAATGTTGCTCTGTGGTATTTTAGCCCATTCCCGATGAAGCGCTTGATTGAGGAAATCCACACTTTGGTATTTTTTAGTACCAATATTGCTTTCCAAAATACTCCAGACACAATAGCCAAACGGATTGGTATTCGGAGATTTTGGTGGCCATTGTGCGCTGGAAATGAAGCGAGGAACCTCATTTTACAAACATTTTAGGGTGGCGCGTGCGGCGGCTAAAACGTTTGTGTGCCCAAGGCTTTAATACAGAATATTTTCGCGATAATATTCGGCATTTATTCTGATGCACGGTCGATTAACACGAGGGGAGAGCGACCATCGGCTGTTATGGTGGCACACACCATCACCATGGCCGGCAATTGAGTTCTGGTGCCCAACCGAAGGTGCACATTTTCAGCTGATCTCTTTGGCAAGTAAAAACGATCATTTTGTTTGTTTACAAACTGCTGGACAACGAATGTTTTCTCATCGGAGAAAACCAAATTCGGCAATTCACCACTTTCGGCCAAGCGAAGCAACTATTTAGCTCTTTTGAGTCTATTTTATTTCTGTTGCGGTGTAAGTTTTTGCACTTTTTGGAATTTCAATGACTTTACCCCGAGCTCATTTTTTAATATTTGCCGAATGGAATATTGCAATAAGTTCAGCTCACGAGCCATTTTTCCGCCACTGCGACGCGGGTTTCGATCAAGTCGCTTCTTTTTTTTTCGAACCATTTCTACGCTATCAGAATCACAGTAACGAGCGATGGTACGAGACACAAAAGAGTTATTCACATTTAAATGCTGAAGTTCTCTAACTATAGCCACTTGTGGTTTTCCAGCCAAATATAAAGAAATCACACTATCACGCTTGAATTCCATCACGAATAACTTTTTTTTCTGGAAAATTCTCACCAAGATGCTTTTGTACAATTCTAAACTATATAATGAGCTTTCACTGGAATAATTTTAACAGCTGTCGGACGAGTGGCTTAGAAATGACAGCAGTCTGAAGTTCGTTGCAGTTTTTTTCATCTCACTCTGTACCTGGAAGGTATATCTATATCTGAACCGATTCCCACCAATTTTAATAGGGTTCGTCCTTGGGCCAAACAAATATTGTTTGGAAAATTTCATCTCCATCGGACAATAAATGTTTCTTTGCAAAAATACGTGGACGGACAGACGGACGGACACGCATAAATCGACTCAGAATGTGATTCTATGCAAATCATCAAAATGAACTATGGATCTATTTCGTTCCTATTGGCCTGTTGCAAACAAATGTATAAAGACATAATATCCTGACCACCTCGTGGTGTAGGGTATAAAAATGATTACCATTCCCGATCTGGCAAATGAGTCTTTCTCTTCTATTTTGATATGGGGGAGCAAGGAACGAGCTCTCTTTAGGAAAGGAACGAAAAAGATTGATGCGTGCAGAGAAGTAGAATATATTCAAACGGCATAGTTTCATTTATTCACTTGAGGGATCGATGTAAAATGAACTTTTCATAGCGATAGTTCCTACTTTACCTTTTAATATTTAACAATTTCTTTTGAAAAGTATTGAGAGTCATTATATAATACTTCTTTTTTTCTCTTATCTTATTTACAGGATGACATTGGCGATCCATGCGGCTTGACCAAGGCCGGCCTAGAAGAATACACCATGCGTTCAAATTCGTTCTATGACAATCCCGTTTTGTATCATCATCAAAAACAATCATCCTACGCCCAGTCGGAAGGTTATCACAGTTATGTGTCCAGTTCCGATTCAACATCGGCCACACCAATGTTGGATAGGTGAGTACTAATAAGTAATAACAATTTTAAAAAATATTGGAACTAGTTCCATTAAGCAATTGAGTTGTTGTTTCTTCGTTTAGTTGGAATTCGAACGTTTGACAATCGAGCACATGAGCTGTACTGTGTCATGTTAAACAATTTTGCACTTTGCCTAAAAAAGTGTTTCATTAGACCATTCACTACAATGAACATTATGATAAATTAGACTACAGGGTGAGATGAAAAACTGCAGCCAACTTCAGACTGCTGTCTTTTCTAAGTCACTCGTCCGACAGCTGTTAATATTATTCTAGTGAGAATTTTCCAGAAAAAAAGTTATTCCTGATGGAATTCAAGCGTGATAATGTAACTTCTTTATATTTGGCTGGAAAACCACAAGAAACTATCGTTAGAGCACTCCAGCATTTAAATTTGAATACATCTTTTGTGTCTCGTACCATCGCTCGTTACCGTGATACTGGTAGCGTAGCTCGACGTCAAGAAAGTGGACGGAAGAAAACAGCAACATCAGCAGAAATGGTTCGAAAAGCAAAGAAGCGACTTGATCGAAACCCGCGTTGCAGTGGCCGAAAAAATGGATCGTGAGTAGAACATATCACAATATTCCATTCGGCAAATATTGAAAAATGGGCTCGGGGTAAAGCCATTGAAATTCCAAAAAGTAGACTCAAAACAGCTAAATAGTTGCTTCGCTTGGCCGAAAGTGGTGAACTGCCAAATTTGGTTTTCTCCGATGAGAAAACATTCGTTGTCCAGCAGTATATAAACGAACAAAATGATCGTTTTTAATTGCCAAAGAGGTCAGCTGAGAATGTGCTCCTTCGGATGGCCACCAGAGCTCAAGCGCCGGCCACGGTGATGGTGTGGGCCACCATAACAGCCGATGGACGCTCTCCGCTCGTGTTTATCGACAGTGGCTTCAGAATGAGTGCCGAATATTATCGCGAAAATATTCTAGAGGCGTGCCCAGGGCTCGCAAACATTTTGGCCGCAGCACGCGCCACCCGAGGTTGGTTACAAAATTAGGTTCCTCGCTTCATTTCCCGAGCACAATGGCTACCAAAATCTCCGAATACCAATCCGTTGAACTATTGTGTCTGGAGTATTTTGGAAAGCAATGTTGGCACTAAAAAATACCAAAGTGTCGATTACCTCAAGCAAGCGCTTCGCCGGGAATGGGCCAAAATACCGCAGTGCAACATTCGGGCTGCGTGTAGCGGTTTCATTGGCCGTTTGAAGGCCATAATTCGTGCCAAAGGTGACCAATTCGAATAAATCTAAACTTATTCTAAAATTTGATGCTATTTCCGACATTGTTTGCCTTCATTCAATAAAATTAAAAAAAAATGTAAAATTTATGGCGTTTGACTTTGTTGCAGTTTTTTTTTATCTCACCCTGTATATTTAAATAATCGAACATTGGCTGAAGGTATAGATCTGTCGGCAAACCCGACTGATACTGTTTTTTCCAACTTTAACTAACTCTGGTACAATATCTGTACTTTTTTATAAAGAACAATTTTCCATATCCCCACTAGCCTTAAAAACATTCCTAAAATCTTTCATTTTAAGAGCCAATGAACAAAATTGCCCACGTTTTTTCTATTTTTTATACTATACTTCATACTTTCTAAATAAATACATCCTATTGCCATTGTTGATCTTCTCTAAGTTACAGCACCCACAAATCATCTTCGTAAATGGTGGTAGGAGAATCAACATTCCAGAGATGTCATTATTGAATTGATTTGCTCGTCTGTCTGTCTATCTATCTTTTTGTGTTGGTATGCAAGTTTATTTGAAGTTGTCACATTTATCGTTTTACTTTATAGGGTTAGATGATGTTCCAATCTATTCTTCGGCGTCTTCCTTAAGAATTCTCTACTTCATTGTTGCTGGGTTTTTTTTTTTTTTCACTTCACATGTAATCAATGTTATCAAATACCATCATTTTACCAAACGACATCTTCGATGATGATGACGTTCGTGTTGTTGTTGTTGTTGTTTTTGTCTTTTACTTAAATCAAAATAATACAAAAAATCTATTACAAGCTGCTAAACGAGTTGTTGCTATTGCATTCTATTTTTTCTTCTTCTTCTTCTTCTTTCATTTGCTTGAAGTTGGCTCAAGAGGATCAATTCGGTTCGCTTGGTTTTTGCTAGGAAACAAGTTTGAGTTGATCATTCGCACAAAACACATTCCTTGGAAGTAGCATCAACAAAATGTGGCAATGTCGGTGACATTCATAACTGATTTCATGTTTTGCCATATACGCTGTGGCATGCCACCAACAACACGGCACAGCACAGAACAGCACAAACCAGGCAACCAACCAAGCTGCAATGATCATACCAAACTAAATTCCGTCCATCTAAACAATCTATCGATGGATCGTTCCATCGTAATGATGTTGATGGTGGTTCGTCGATCTCTAACGACAACAACTCTTTACAGAAAATGTGCCATTAAATTATTTCTCCCTCTCTCATTTATTTATCAATAGTTGGTTGGGAGCTTAGTGTTGTCGTTAGAGCTTAATTTTCAGATCAAATTTAGCATATTCTAAAACCGACCAAAATCCTAAAAAGCGGCTTAATTACACTGTGCGGCACAATTAATTTTTTCAATAATTACGGAGAAAATCCAACATATTATGAAAGTAGAGCTAAAAAAGAAGACATGGGTATCGACTTTTTTAAATTTTACATGGCAAAGCTACCTAAATAAAGGGGGCAAATAGGGGGGAAATTGCACTTTTCCACACTTTTGGAAATTTCAAGATTAAGATTCCTCGGAATCTGTGCATTTTAGGCATATAGTGTCTTCGGCAATATGCCAGATAAAACCAGTAAGAACAAGTAAAAAACATTAAGTTCGACCGAGCCGATCTATTAATGCCCTCCACCATTGGGTAAGGAAAACTTTTTTATAAAAAAATATCTGAATTCAAAAAATCCACTATATACTACAAATACAAGACAGTTTTGAAAAAAAAAACATAAAGTGCATGCGCCTGTTATATGGAGGCCATAGCAAAACGGGAATCTCCATAGACAATTTTATATATAAAATTGTATTGAAGTATACTTCAAGGATTGTCATCTACTAAATCTTTTTAAATACCAAATTTGAAACAGCTTAAATGAACTAGGTTAAAAAATACAGAATATCGGTGGATATCGTTATATCTGCGCTATAGGAAAACGTGGACCTTAATATTCAATGTTCTGCCACCAGAGCTAGAAGCAATTATGAACTACAAATACCAATTTTTGGACAAATCCGTTGAAAAATGTGGCAAAAATAATCAAAATACGGAATATCGGGAGGTGCAGTTATATGGGGCGATACCAAAACTTGAACCCATATATACCATGTTCCGCCACCGGAGCTAGAACCCTATACGAACTACAAATACCAATTTTTAGACAAATCCGTGGGAAATGTGGCAAAAATCATCAAAATACCAAATATCGAGAGGTACAGTTTGTTTCACCACTAGAGAAGGAACCCATTATAACCTACAAATACCGATTTGTAAACAAAATCCGTAGAAAAATGTAGCGAAAATCATTAAAATACCAAATATCGGGATATGGCGGCTATACCAAAACGGACCGATATATTTATTATGCAGATCATGAACATATGTACTATATGGGGTCTACGGCGAATACTTAGGGATGTTATAAACGGAATGCCAAAGTTAATATACCTTCCTTTTCAAGGTGGGCCGACTATATGATACCCTACACTTAAGTAGAGCTCCCGTAACACAAGAATTTTTATTGGGAATTTATTTGAAGTAGGTCATACCACCGATCAACCTTTGGCTTTAGAGCAGTTATAATTTGGCTTCAGAGGGAGGCATATCCATTTCTGAATCAATTTTCACCAAATTTGACGGAAACATTTTTATCTCTAATACCAAATAACATTGCTATAGAGTGCATGATCACTCACTTTGAGAAGGATTATATAAACAGAAGTATGCATCGGAGGCGAGTTTCGCCGAAATTCACTCAATTTGGACTGATATTGGCTATTTGTTGCACAATTAATCGGACATCGGTTGAAGAAATATATGGGAGGTATATCCAAATCTAAACCGATCTTCATAAAATTTGGTAGAGGTATTTCTGGACTGTATCTGATATCGCTTGAGGGTTAAAATTTCCTACCAAAATATTCCTCATATTTTTACACTATATACCTAAAAGCATAATCCGAAGAATCTTAATCTAAACAATTTTAAAAAGTTGAAAGAGGGGGTAACTTGACAAAACCCCCCCCCCCTCTACTAACATTGACGTCAGGTTTAAAATTTATTTGTTTCTTAATTTGTAAAAATTACAAAAACATTCCGGTCAATTTACAAAACTCCGACCAAATTTTCAAAACGGCAACACCCAACAAAATGTTTTCTCTGCGAAGAAAGAGAAAAATCAACATTATAATGATCCAGACAATTATCATCATGGCTATTATTTAGTTTAAAATTTTTTTTCTTTTCACAGCCCCCCACTGCCAACCATCTGCCAAGATGAAGTGACAGTGGCGATCATAAATAGCACATGTTTTACATTTTAATTTATACCATTTATAGACAAATACTACAAGTACAAGTGTGACAATGCTATTCATGCTGGTGCTGCTGCTACTTTGGCATCGGCTACTGCTGAGGCTGCTCTTGATCTAATCACAGCTACATGGCAGCCCAACCCATTTGAGACTCATTCCAGCTACATTGTCGGCCATTTCTTCATTTTATCAATGCATTGAACAAATATTGGGCCTGCTACTGTAAAAAGTGTGGCGAGGCGCGTTTTGCAACTCCAAGAAAAACAAACAACAGTGGATGTGTCATAATTTTTTTGTAAAAATATCTTTACCGGACTTCTATTTTGGGACCGAGCATCTTTTGTGGCTTGAAACTGTTTTACAAAAATAGATCAGGAAAAATAAAAGACGTGTTGAGAAACAGGTTGGAATGTGGTTTTTGGTCGTTACTTGAAGGAAATGACAGCTCGAAAAAGGGAGCGGTGAGAGGATAAGAAATGACCAAAGAATTAAGTAATTATAGAAGCGGAAATTCAATTAAAACATTTTAAGAGGAAGCTTTAAATATCTAGAACTGAAAGCATAAGACTAGTTTACACATAATATTTGAGTCACACAAAAAGTGATTTTTACATTCAAATTAGAAGAAAGTACAGCATACTTTTAAGCACCTCCAAAATGTTTGAAACCCTGCTATGCTAAAAATAAATATGAAATATTTATTTTATTTACGACTCTAATATGACGTGTAAACCCGTCTTTAATATGAAGCAGGTATTCTGTACATAGTTCATTCGTACTAAGGGTTCTCCCAATCATAGAAAATATTCCAGAGGACATTTATACACAAAGTCCTCTTGGAGCTATTACGCAACATTTTGGAGACCTTCAATACCTACATTATCCTCGAGGAATTTTCAGTACATCCAAGACCTTTCTAAGGTTTTTAAATATAACTGACAGTCTGTAGGTCCTCTCTTTTACATGGACGAGGTGGGAAGGTCTTCTGTACACAGAAGTGTCGGGATGTCTTTAATGCATGAAATTTCCTAGAGGCCTTTTTGTGAACAGGATCTTCCTCCTATGGTCCTCTATACACATAAGGCTTCGTATATGCATAGAAAACTTAAAAGACGAGTCTCTCTTAGACTCGTCTAAAAACCTCATCTAAAAAGACTCCCCTCAGGCTCGTCTAAAAATAATCCCTCAGGCTCGACTAAAAAGTCTCCCCTCAGACTCTTTTAAGAAGAATCCCCTCAGAAAGGTCTAAAAAGACTACCCTGAGGCTCGTCTAAAAATACTCCCCTCAGGCTCATCTAAAAAGACTCCCTCAGGCTCGTCTAAAAAGACACCCCTCAGACTCGTCTAAAAAGACTCCCCTCAAGCTCGTCCAAAAAGACTCCCCTCAGGCTCGTCTAAAAAGACTCCCCTCAGGCTCGTCTAAAAAGACTCCCCTCAGGCTCGTCTAAAAAGACTCCCCTCAGGCTCGTCTAAAAAGACTCCCCTCAGGCTCGTCTAAAAAGACTCCCCTCAGGCTCGTCTAAAAAGACTCCCCTCAGGCTCGTCTAAAAAGACTCCCCTAAGGCTCGTCTAAAAAGACTCCCCTAAGGCTCGTCTAAAAAGACTCCCCTCAGGTTCGTCTAAAAAGGCTCCCCTCAGACTAGTCCAAAAGTATTCCCCTTGGGGTCGTTGGCTTCAGCTCGTCTATGTAAAGAGATTCCCTGAACTCAGCTCTTCAGCTCCCTGCCTTTACCTGCTCTAAGCTTTTCTCTTGTTGAAGACTCGCTGCTCTCAATTCTATAAATACTCTTTGCCTTCAAATCGCCCGTATAAATACTCTTGCCCTCATCTTGTCTATATAAGGTCTTCCTTCTCTCCCCCTCTTCAACTCGATTTAAAAATATTCTCTTAAGTTCGTCTAAAAAATACCTACTTTAATCTCGTCTATTAAAAATGATTACACAACCCCTAGATATAACCCTTCCCTTTAAACCACATTGACATCTCGACTATTTTTTTTTTGTCTTCAAACGTTGAACAAATTGAAAATTGAGTCTTGATTTGAATTGGTTTTGGTCAATCGTTATAATTAACAATAATGAAGTTAGAAATAGTTTTAAGATTTCAAGAATGGCATGAATTTTCAAGTTTGTTTACGTTCTTTTGTTATTGGGGCTAAGTGCCCAATTTTATATGCTCACATTTTAATTTATGGTTAAAAGCGAACAGCAACAATAAGAATAGCAAATCACAAAATCTAATGAAAATGAAATCTAAATCCAAATCGCAATTTGGTAGCATAGACACAATACAATCTAGTGTTTGTTGTTTCAAATGCTCCAGAAGAGCGGGAGAAACGATCAACTTTCAACAGCACTTGAATGTGAATAACAGCGAGTCATGGAGTTGACCTTCAACCATATAGTCAGGCAGTTTATGCCTTCAGAATGGTTGGCTGGCTGGCTGGCTGGCTGACTGACTAACATTTGATTTAGTTTTAAATTGTTTGATGGCAAAGATTTTGAAGTGGAGGAAGAGAATAAGAAGGAGAAGTTGGAATTCATGATAGGATGATCTAGGGGGTGTTTACTAACTTTTAAATGAATGTGTGTTTGTTGTGTTTACTTGGAGTACTACCCATGACTTGTTTCGCTCGAGTAGCCGTTGGCCATAAAACAATCAAAAAAATAATTCAATTTATAGACTTCACTCCACCACCTTATGTTGGTAGGTAAGATGGCTGGCTGGCTGGCTGTCTATCTAGCGAAGCCAAGCCATGCCACTCAAACTCTTCTCTTTGCCGTTTTTGCTTTTCAAGGGGTTGGAGTCCGAATGCAGTCAACAAACACTTTTGATTTGAAGACTCCAAACTCATAATTACGCTTAGAAAATCAAACAACAAGAGTTCCGCTTTCATTATTTTTTTTTCGTTTTTGTTTTTATTTTTGTTGTGAAAATAATATCGTATTTTTGTTGTTGCTGCTTTAAACTAATCTGCTGTTTCTCTTTTTACACTTTATTTCGCAGATTACGTCAGGAAAGCGATTTACTATCACGTCAAGCATCACATAATTGGTCACAAAACGATCTGTCATCTTTGGCGTCCACTTCGGTGGCAGCATCTCCCACCTCACTTATGTCTCGTGATCGTGATTTAAGTGAGTTGAGTGTGTCCAGCATTACACAACAACAACAACAACTACAGCATAACAATAGTTCCGAAAGTACTTCCTCTACAGAGACCTTGAAATGGCTGGGTTCGATGAGTGATGTCTCCGAAGTAAGCCATGCCACAGGATTTTCGGCAATATCGGAATCTGGTGAGTTGTAGGAAATCTCCAACCTGAAAAACATACTAAAATTGTATCTCTTTCTCTCATTTCTTTTAGTTTCCACTTCCCAATTGATTGTCCATAGTTCCAGGGTCTTGACACCCAAACGCCATCAAAGTGAAAGTGTGTTGCTGGGCAACGAGGATCAACCTGGACGATCGCCCACCTCATCAGCCCAACAAAACACTTCCCAACTTATGACACATGCTCAAAATTCTTCTGCTTCACAGTTGGTGCCGAATCATCGTCACAGTCCCAGCTATCCGCCAGTTCATCAGACATCACACACCATGTATCGCCATCACAATCACAGCAGCCATTTGGCCACCACTAATGAACTGAGCAGTAAATCCCAGCTAAATGAGAAAACCTCATCACAAACAAATATTTCCGTTAGTATAACAAACAGTGAGGCTGTGGTCACTATATCACCTCATCCACCGCCGGTTCCAGCACCTAAACCATCTGCATCACAGACTAGTGAGCCGCCTTCCCAGGCCAATTCTCCCGGACGATTGGCCAATTCGACAAGTTCCTTAAACATGGCTGGGGTACAACACAAATCTCCTGTATCAGCTTCAATGGATTCGTTGGCGGACATTAAATCCCAGCCATATCGCAACAATCATCGTCTCTTCCCCGTTAGCACCTATACCGAACCGGTCCATAGTAATACCTCGCATTTTGTACATCATCCTAAGCCTCAGTATAGCACAGGGTTACAGAAACCACAAAAATCTTTGGCCCAGCAGCAGCAACAACATTCACCCTCAGGAAATGGTAGTCTTAGCAATCTTAGCCAAACATCAAAACTGGGTTCTCCGGCCACAACTTATCCACAGCCGAGTTGGCAGTCGGTGGCCACCTTAATCAATGACTTTGAAAGATCAGCCGATCCCCAGCAACAACAGCATCAGCAGCCACAAAAATACACCTATTTAGATCCCAACAAGACCCATCGGGTTCCCAATCCTGCTCTCAAGGCTTTTCAGAAAAATGCCGTGCAGTCCTATTTCGAAAGACAGCAGCAACAACAACAACAGCAAAATCAACTTCAACAACATCAATCCATGGAAAGTCTACAACACTCACCCAAATCTTTTTCATCAAGACCTGGAGGATCACCGCAGCACCTCAGCCACACCGACAGTAATGGTCAAGTGGCCACTGTATTGCTGAGAAACTCCTTGCCCAGCAATTATAACTCCCCTCCCCTGCAAAGACCTTTGTCCGAGGATAAAAATGCCTTTAGTTCCCGGAATCTAACGAATTTATCACCATCAAACAAACCACCTTCGCCAGCTCCTCCACCACCACCGCCCAGATCGCGGTCTATGATGCCCACACTGCTTAGGCGTTCATCTTCAGCCTCCGACTACTCCGAGTTAAGAGATCAATTTATATCTGCTTCCCAGGACAAATTACAATCGCAATCTATTAAAAACATATCCAGTTCGGAAAAGTTCTCTTTCAATGACTGTGGCATGCCACCACCTCCTCCACCGCCCAGGGGTCGTGCCTCTATGTCAGGCCGTAGGACATCCTCGGCCTCCGATTATGCTGGCATACGCGATAAGGTATTGCTGCAACAAGCTGCTGCCCTTACCCATCAACAGCTACATCCTCATCAGCATCAGAATGTCAACTATCATCCCCTTCCACATGGCCATCATCATCCTGCTCCTCCACCGCCTCAAATGGCTTATTTGCCGGGTGGTAATGTACCACCTCCAGTACCACCGCCTGTGCAAGATGGCTGGGTACCAGAGAGGCCACCCAAAAATCCCAATTTACGAGTTCCTTCCCCTGACTTGCCACCACCACCGCCAGGTTTGGATAGTGAAACCAGTCTCTCCGATGAACCCTTGCCTCCACCACCACCAGAAATTCTGCAACGCCAACCCCTGAACGAACTGAATCAAGAGTTAATGACCAAACCTCCCTCGCCGAATCGTCGCAACAGTTTTGCCGGTGGTTCGACCAGAAAATCTGGAAATTTCTTTCAACGTACCGCATCAAATGAATCGGTTATCACAAAAGGACCACCACCATTGGTTCCCAGGAAGCCAGCCAGTATTGAATTGGTCCAGGTATCCAGACCCTCGCCAGCAACACTCAACAAGTTACAACCTGAATTATTGCGGGCCACAACCATTTCATCTTCGACCCGTAAAAGACCACATAATTTAGCCTCCAGTTCCTCCTCGTCTTCGTCCTCGTCCATAACAGCCATACAAGAGAATGTTGCCATAACCCAAACGCGGCATTCGCCCATTGGTGCTACAATGAAATCCTCACCGCCACCACCGCCTCTAATGCCACGAATGTCAACAACAACGACGACAAACGATAGCCATCAACAACAACAGCAGCCGCTGCCTCAGCCACAGCCTCAAATGGTGGCAACAAATGTCGCTAATTCGAAATCAAGGTAAGTGCAAAATAAAATGTTATGTTTAATTAATTGCGAGTAATTTGAGTTATAATATTTTTTCCGAACCTCCATCCACATCCATGGACCAGCTCGGTAATGGAGTTATTAACCAACATTACAAGTTTTTTCCTTTTTCAAAATTTTTTCCTCCTCTCTGTGAAATATAATATGGCGAGTGATATTTCATCATTCCAAACAAAACAAAAAACAGAGAGACAAAGGTTTTGCAAAGTTTATACATCATTTTCCATAGAGGTGGATGGTGGGTAGAAAAGGGGGGTACCGGGTGGGAGGTACATGGCATGTATTTCCCAACCCCTTAGCTAACAAAAAAAAAAACTCAGATGAAATTGTTAGTCTTTTTTTCCGTTGAACTGGGACTGTCGCTTTGGCAAGTTGTCAATTGTTGTCAATGTTGATGTCTAGTGACTGGTCGACTGGTCCACTCCCACTTAATTGATCTTTTGTCGTAGCTGATTTCAGTTTTCTTTTTTTTTTGCTCTTCTGAAATATTGCTGAACGTCACAGTGTGTGAGTGTGTCTGATTGTAGAGTACAGTCGATACTAAATGCTAATTTGTATGAAATCTCTAACAAATGGAAAGGGAAAACCCCAGAGCAACATATGGGTTGAAAGACGGATATTGGGTGGCAAGATATGAAAATCCAGGGAGTGGAATTTAGGTTAGCTTAGAGTAGAAAAAATCGACAAAGTTCTAGAGTAAACACCCATTTGATTAATACATTTACTTTCACCTGGAAATTACATCTCAACTTCATGGGTGATGGTTGGAATCTTTGCTGTACGTTACTTACATTAAGATGGCGATTTTTACCGACCCTCTCACAAAGCTCTAATTTCAGAATTTCAGCCCTATCCACCTGCACCCAATACAAAATTTAGTAACATTTAGTACGCATATTCAAAACAATCTACATCTCATCACCCTAGAGGCCAACAGTGTTGTAGAAATAGTACTACTTAGTACTATTCGAACGGTTATAGTACGCATTTGCAAAACCACAACCAGATCTCAACACCATTACCCAATCATTTTTGTACTCATTTGTAAAAACGTTCCATATCTCAATTCCAGCTACCATAATAAATTTAAGGATTCCACTCGTATCCCATTATTTAATACCAATTTTAGTAACATTTAGTACGCATTGTACGCAAATTTAGTACTATTTAGTACTTTTCGAACAATTATTGTACACATTCCCAAAACCACCTTCATATCTCAATTCCAGATGCCAAAGAGACCTCAATATAAAATTTGAGCAACCCAGTTCTATCCCTTCACTCAATATTAAATTTCCAAACCACCGCCAAACCTCAAACACAGATCCCATTAGTTATCTTAATTTCAAATTTCAGAATTGTTTCTCTATCCCTTTACCCAATGCCAAATATGGTACTATCCAGTGCATTTATAGTACACATTTACAAAAGCCACCTCTATGTGTCCAGGTTACATATGAACAGGGGTCCTAATACCAAATTTAAGATACCATCTTTTCACCCAAAACCAAATTGTACCAAATATTGTACTATTTAGTACTTTTCGTTCACTTGTATTACACATTTCTAAAATCGACTCGCAAACCTACCACCAAATAC
This sequence comes from Musca domestica, assembly GCF_030504385.1. Classification (NCBI taxonomy): domain Eukaryota; kingdom Metazoa; phylum Arthropoda; class Insecta; order Diptera; family Muscidae; genus Musca; species Musca domestica. Next base: position 849,353 of record NW_026712115.1, on the reverse strand, counting down.
AAAATTTCGAAATTCAAGATTCATCCTTTCCCCCTAAACCTTTCTTTTCACACGCCATTGCATCATGACTGCCTGTCCCAGATGTTTGTACCCATAAGGAACTTCAAATACGAAATTTGAAACAATAATATAGCTAAAATCATCAAAATACCGAATAGACCGTAATATGGGGCCCATACAAAGACATGGACCTCCAAGAGCAATTTTCTGTCACAGGCTGTAGTACCCATTAGGAACTTAAAATTCCAAATTTGAAACATTTCCGGTGAAAAGTGTGACACAAATCATCAATATCAATATCTGGAGGTACAGTTATATGGAGACTATACTAAAACTCAGACCAATATTGACAGTTTGGGGCTGCGAGGCTGCTTTTTACATAATGGAAATGAATAATGCCAATTTACATAAAATTCGGATCAAATTTGCGACTGAAACACCAACAAAACTTAAATCTGTCGATACAGTTTGGGGGCTATACCAAAAGTGGACCCATATAGCCCATTTTCAATACCAAAAATTGCTGCAGACCTAAAACACGTCTAAGTAAAATTTTATCAAACTACTTCATTTCGTTCGGAAGCTAGAGTGTTTTCCACAGACGGACGGACATCGTGAAATTGACACAGAATTTTTTGCTGATCAAGAATATATGGACAAACGAAATGACGAACGTCATATAACCTCCATACTATGGTAGAGGATATAAAAGCATAGCATATATTTACTGTAATATATTTTAGTCTGTAAGGTTCATATAAATCTATTGATTTAAGAACAAGTAAAAAAGCAGCTAAGTATAGCCGGGCCTCCACCCTCCACCATTTGGATGGGACTTGAAATTTTCATAAAAAGTCCGAAAAATACCGGTTAAATGAAACCCGTTATACGAGAGCTATACGAACACGTGGACCTGCATACGAATTTTTGCCATAAGCTGTAGTATCCATTATTATAGAAAAATTGAAACAATTCCTTTGAATAATGTCGCTAAAATTATCAAAATACCGAATATCGGGAGGCACCGGTATATGGGGGCTTAACCAGCTTTCTTGCAAAAAACAGTTCGTTCGACATATAGCGTGATTACAACAGAAACACGGACAGTCAGACGGATATCGCTAAATCGACTTAGAATTTTACTCTGATACAGAATATATATAATATGCAGGGTCTGTCATGAATATTTCGAAGAGTTACAAATGGAATGACACAACCAATATATCCTCCATAGAATGGCGAAGGGTATAAAAATAAAGAAATTCCTGATGATTTCGCTCTTAGTATAGATCTTGAGATATAATGACCCAAAATTTAAATTATTTGCTAAAAAACATTTAAAACTTCGTTAATTTAACTGGGGTCACAGATTTTGGAAAAAATATGAGATCCGTGTTTTTTTTTTCAAATTTCATAAATATTTGTCTGGAAAAAATTAACCAAACATATTTCCCATATCGTCTCTTGAAGTAAATCATAGAAAATATTAACGCAATGTATCTACTATCCCCCTTCCAAACATCTTGGAGATACCTCAAAATTGAACGGTTACTATTTCCATTTTCATATGACAACTTTGTTGTTGACTTGTACTATTTCCACCACAACGAAAAAAAAAGAGAACATTCATAGGCATTTTCCGGGTCAAAGGGTTACCTTAGGCTTAACAATTTTTTAACGGACATTGTCAGTTCGTTGCTGTGATAGTACACATTTTATGCTCTAAACAAAGTGACGGCAAAGCTTTTTCCTAGGCTACTGATATCGACAGCACTGCAGTTGGTATTGTTGTTGTCGTCTACGTCGTCGTACCTTCTTATTAACAAACATGATTTTCTGCATGTAATATAAGAAAATTGCCAAAGTGACACCCGCAAACGACCTTTATGGCACGATTTATGATGCAACTTCGAAATCCACTCTAAACATAGCCGGGCAACCTCAAAACGAACAATCTCCTGGATAAAAAAAAACTCCTTTTATATTCCAAGCGCTGTATTCAGGCAACCCAGTACACCACAACAGTCAACCATCCAGCTTTTCCAGCTTATCTACAATGCAAAGAAACAAATTTCCAAAAAAAACCAACAACAGTCTTCAGAAGAGGTGGTGGTGGTAGTTCCAAGGAGCGTAGCTGGGTTAAGGAGACAAACCAAATGAAAAAAAAAAATTGTGACAAAATTAAATTAAAGCCAACACACACACTCCACTCACCATCACCATCCAGTCAGCCAGCACTCAACAAGGCAAACCAAACTTGTCACATTTTTGGAAAACTCCAAAGCATTGGCAGCAGAAATAAATCTCTAATGCGCACACGAACGTCAATATCTGAACTTTTTTTTGCTTTGCTTTGCTTATTTTTTCATCTCCAAAGGCTGTCTGTTGCCAATTGAATTTTTTTGGTGAAATATTTGGAACTATATTCCACGTAGCGGGAACTGTAAAAGGGATAGGAGGGAAGGTCCATGGCGTGTCTAACCAGGCCACAATAGGCCAAACTAAGCCATTACGCGGCACACCGAAATGTTGCACATCAGGCGTGTGCTGCTGAGTATAGCACCACTGATTTTGTTCGACTGCCAACCGACGAAGCAGAAAAATGCTGATACTCTCGTGGCGGGCGGTGGTGCTCATGTCTACGTGCACGTGGGTCAAAGTGTTGCCACTTCTAATTGTTAACACTCGAATGCACTTTTTATTAGCCACACTTGGTCACATCTATGCTCGACGAGACATTTTTTTTTTTTTTAATAAAAAAAAAAAAAACAAAAACTGAACAACATCCACGGATGATTATTGGGCAATCAAAGCTTTGGATATGTGAGCAGTAGATGGGAAGGGCATGAGGCTGTACATAAGACTGAATTTAAGTTTTCCATGAAGTTTTCCATAGGAAACCTTCAATTCAGCCGGGCTGAATAGGATTTTCCACAGGAAACCTTCAATTCAGCCGGGCTGAATAGGATTTTCCATAGGAAAACTTCAATTCAGCCGGGCTGAATAGGATTTTCCATAGGAAAACTTCAATTCAGCCGGGCTGAATAGGATTTTCCATAGGAAAACTTCAATTCAGCCGGGCTGAATAGGATTTTCCATAGGAAAACTTCAATTCAGCCGGGCTGAATAGGATTTTCCATAGGAAAACTTCAATTCAGCCGGGCTGAATAGGATTTTCCATAGGAAAACTTCAATTCAGCCGGGCTGAATAGGATTTTCCATAGGAAAACTTCAATTCAGCCGGGCTGAATAGGATTTTCCATAGGAAAACTTCAATTCAGCCGGGCTGAATAGGATTTTCCATAGGAAAACTTCAATTCAGCCGGGCTGATAGGATTTTCCATAGGAAAACTTCAATTCAGCCGGGCTGAATAGGATTTTCCATAGGAAAACTTCAATTCAGCCGGGCTGAATAGGATTTTCCATAGGAAAACTTCAATTCAGCCGGGCTGAATAGGATTTTCCATAGGAAAACTTCAATTCAGCCGGGCTGAATAGGATTTTCCATAGGAAAACTTCAATTCAGCCGGGCTGAATAGGATTTTCCATAGGAAAACTTCAATTCAGCCGGGCTGAATAGGATTTTCCATAGGAAAACTTCAATTCAGCCGGGCTGAATAGGATTTTCCATAGGAAAACTTCAATTCAGCCGGGCTGAATAGGATTTTCCATAGGAAAACTTCAATTCAGCCGGGCTGAATAGGATTTTCCATAGGAAAACTTCAATTCAGCCGGGCTGAATAGGATTTTCCATAGGAAAACTTCAATTCAGCCGGGCTGAATAGGATTTTCCATAGGAAAACTTCAATTCAGCCGGGCTGAATAGGATTTTCCATAGGAAAACTTCAATTCAGCCGGGCTGAATAGGATTTTCCATAGGAAAACTTCAATTCAGCCGGGCTGAATAGGATTTTCCATAGGAAAACTTCAATTCAGCCGGGCTGAATAGGATTTTCCATAGGAAAACTTCAATTCAGCCGGGCTGAATAGGATTTTCCATAGGAAAACTTCAATTCAGCCGGGCTGAATAGGATTTTCCATAGGAAAACTTCAATTCAGCCGGGCTGAATAGGATTTTCCATAGGAAAACTTCAATTCAGCCGGGCTGAATAGGATTTTCCATAGGAAAACTTCAATTCAGCCGGGCTGAATAGGATTTTCCATAGGAAAACTTCAATTCAGCCGGGCTGAATAGGATTTTCCATAGGAAAACTTCAATTCAGCCGGGCTGAATAGGATTTTCCATAGGAAAACTTCAATTCAGCCGGGCTGAATAGGATTTTCCATAGGAAAACTTCAATTCAGCCGGGCTGAATAGGATTTTCCATAGGAAAACTTCAATTCAGCCGGGCTGAATAGGATTTTCCATAGGAAAACTTCAATTCAGCCGGGCTGAATAGGATTTTCCGTAGGAAAACTTCAATTCAGCCGGGCTGAATAGGATTTTCCATAGGAAAACTTCAATTCAGCCGGGCTGAATAGGATTTTCCATAGGAAAACTTCAATTCATCCGGGCTGAATAGGATTTTCCATAGGAAAACTTCAATTCAGCCGGGCTGAATAGGATTTTCCATAGGAAAACTTCAATTCAGCCGGGCTGAATAGGATTTTCCATAGGAAACCATTAATTCAGCCGGGCTGAATAGGATTTTCCATAGGAAACCATTAATTCAGCCGGGCTGAATAGGATTTTCCATAGGAAACCATTAATTCAGCCGGGCTGAATAGGATTTTCCATAGGAAACCATTAATTCAGCCGGGCTGAATAGGATTTTCCATAGGAAAACTTCAATTCAGCCGGGCTGAATAGGATTTTCCATAGGAAACCATTAATTCAGCCGGGCTGAATAGGATTTTCCATAGGAAACCATTAATTCAGCCGGGCTGTATAGGATTTTCCATAGGAAAACTTCAATTCAGCCGGGCTGAATAGGATTTTCCATTGGAAAACTTCAATTCAGCCGGGCTGAATAGGATTTTCCATAGGAAAACTGTCTGCTCTGAAATATATTTAATTTAAATTAAATTTTCTATATAAGAAATTTAATTAAAAATATTTGTTTTTTTTTTAATTTTTTCCATTTCACCGTATTCTTTGTATGCTGGCATAGTTTTACCATATTGTCAAGGTGTCATAGGCCATTATCGACATTCTCAATGTTTTTTTCTTTGTTGTTGTCTCCGCTTTACTATTTTCCCCCTAATTAGGTTAAGCGGTGATTTGGCTTGCCTTTTGGCGTTTGTCATGCCAAGCCTATGGACCAAAATTGTCCTTTATCATAAAAATAAAAAGAAACGACTCATGGAGCTAAACAAAAATCAAGACAGCAACATCAAAGCCGCCACAGCCACAGCCTCACACTTACACACCCACTAACATTTAACCTCTTTTTTGGGGTTTTTGGTGCGCTGCTTGATTGGCTGCCTGCCCGTTTGACTTGACTATTTTGCTGTCGTCTTAGCCATGGTTAGTGAATTTAAAAAATAAATCATTTTACAAAGAATATATAGAGTGTGGAAATGAGAGGCACTGAGTGGAGGGGTGTGGGTGGAGAAGTTAACTTTAATTTCAATTGACCATTGTTTCGAATATTGAAACACCATTGTTTCAATTTGCGTTATCGTTTTCTCGCTCCGAATTCTATGGGCCATATATCGCCAGATTGCTGATCGGTATTTTTTCGCAACTGAATGCGGTGGCTTGTGATGGAGCTGTTCTGATACAATGCCTTCCCCATTACAGTTATTCTGCTGGGTTCTGCAGCAAGAACTACAAATTGGCATGTCTCGTAAATTACTTTGAAACAAAAAGATCACCAAAACTGGAGAATTTGATATTTTAAACCTGGACGAAATACAAACGTCAACATAATGTTTAAAACTGTCAGTTAAATAAAATTATACAAATTATCTGAGGTAATGCAATATTATTGGAGGTCTTTATGTAGACGAGAAACTATAAGCCAAATCAGCAACAACAAAGTTACAATCGTTGGCTGTCGAGATAAGTTAACAGAGTCGTAACAACAAGAAAAGAGCAACGGCAAAATTAGACAAAAACTTCACTGTCACAGCACCCCCAACCAACCGCCAACCAACCAAGCTAGCTAGCTTTGCCAGAGTCTGTAATATTAGACCCATGGAACATTTAACAAATTTGCTCAACATAAATGCTGCCATTTGTTTCCTTCCTTCCTTCCTTCCTTGTGCCTGTTGAGGTTGTTGTTGGTGCCGATGTAATAATCCACTCGTTCACCCAACTACCTTGGTGGCAATTTGCCACTTTTAGAGCCAGTCATCCAAGTAATCGTTTAGCAAAATAACCAATCGACACAAAAACCTTTAACAAATTTAGATAGTTAACTCAGTTCAACACTGGCTGGCTGGCTGACTGTCTGCTTGGTCAGGTCATTTGGGGTCAAACAGCCATTCATTTGATATCTGCTGTTAATCAGTATTAGTTCAGTCAATTGGATATTTTTAAAGTATTTTTTTTTTATTTTTGAAACATTTTTTTTTTTTCGAAACAACAAGAAAACCTTGTAACCGCCTGTCTGCCGTATCGTCAAAGGTGTGAAATTGATATTTATGGCTTTAATGTCTTTATACAAATTTATTAACTGGCCAACAGAACAGGGTAAGAATTATTTGAAAAGACAACAAAGGAGTTCTATTTTAAATGGGAAATTTGTTTGCAAATAAATGAAGCTACTCCTCTGTGGACAACTAGAAATTCTTAGAGGCTTCGCAATTTTTAGTAAGATTCTACAGGGTGAGATAAAAAACTGCAACGAACGCCATAATTTTTACATTTTTTTTAAATTTTATTGAATGAAAGCAAAAAATGTCGGAAATAGCATCAAATTATAAAATAAGTTTAGATTTGTTCGAATTGGTCATCTTTGGCACGAATTATGGCCTTCAAATTTCCAATGAAACCGTCACACGCTGCCCGAATGTTGCTCTGTGGTATTTTGGCCCATTCCCGACGAAGCACTTGCTTGAGGTGATCTTTGATACTTTGGTAATTTTTAGTGTCAACCTAGCTTTCCAAAATACTTCAGACACAAAAGTTCAACGGATTGGTATCCGGAAATTAAGCGAGGGATCTCATTTTTAACCATTATTGGGTGTCGGGTGTTGAGTGCGTTGGTGCTAAGTCCGGCGCTGGAGTTCTGACCTCTTTGGCAAGTAAACACGATCATTTTGTTTGTTTACAAACTGCTGGACAACGAATGTTTTCCTTTCGCCACTTTCGGCCAAGCGAAGCATCTATTTCGCTCCTTTGAGTCTATTTTTGTTTCTGTTGCGGTGGAATTTCAATGGCTTTACCCGAACTCATTTTTCAATATTTTCCGAATGGAATAATATCGCAATATCAGCTCACAAGCCATTTTTCGGTCACTGCAACGCGGAATTCGATCAAGACGTTTTCAAAAGATTTATTCACATTTAAATGCTGGAGTGCTCTAACGATAGCCACTTCAGGTTTTCCAGCGAAATATAAAGAAATCACACTATCACGCTAGAATTCCATCACGAATAACTTTTTTTCTGGAAAATTCTCACCAAAATGCTTTTGTACGCTTGTAAGTAATATAATGAGCTGTCACTGGAATCATTTTACCAGCTGTCGGACGAGTGGCTTAGAAATGACAGCAGACTGAAGTTGGATTGCACATATAAAGACTTCTTTTTTATTTTTAAGCCTTTTGTGGCTACTTCTTGCCTCGGAAAGATGAAGGATGTGTTATTGATTTTTAGCTCTGTCTGTGCAAACTCCTTCCTGATTGCTTTCAAGACTTTCTCACAAGTCTGACATATATTTGTCGGAATTCTGGTCATTAAAAAAAAATTTCTGGATATTTATACAAACCAGAAAGAAAAACTCTCTTCTGTTAGTCTTTAAAGACCTAATTTCGTTTTCTACAAAAGTGCACTTCACATCGTCTCCATATTGGTTGTATATAGGGAATGCCTACTGTGAACTGAACATTCGTAATCTGTGAACCCCATATGATCGTTCTATTTCTCTTGCAAAGGAAGTGCGAAAGGGAGATAGAAATTAGCATTTAAAATGTTTAAAAGCGAAGAATTTTTAAGATCGCTTTCAAGAACCTCAAGAGATGTTTAACAAAATTCCATTCCGATACAACGCAGGTCACCTACATAGAAAATGAGATGATGACCACAATTTTATAGAAAATGACTTGTTTTAAAGAAAAGTAGGATTCTTTACGATATTTTAGCTTTTTTTCTACAAGTGTACTCTTATTAATTGCCCCGAACCCCTTTTTTTACATGAATTAATAAGGCTACCTTTTATTGTTATTATTAGTACTTTGAAAGCACTAAAATCTTATTTCGATCCAATTAAAATTAGATTTCCACCCATGGCAGAAAATGCGGGTAGATGCATCAACTCTAGCAAACATTGATATGTCAGAAATATTTAAAATATATTTCTAAAAAATTATGGATTTAAAAATATTTTCTTATACGATGCCGTTTGGAGGTTGGAATGATACGTCATTTTCAACAAATGTTACTAATTTGAACAATTTTTCATTCAAAATTTTGAATTTCAAAAATTTTTCGACAGCTCAGTGTACCAGCAGCTGAATTGTACCACCTTTGATATATACATATATTCAATCCCCTAAAATATGCCACAGTTATTTGATGTGTAAAGCAGTTACCTTCTGTGGCATGTTTAGTTGAGACACATTTTGCCTTTTATCTGAGCCTGCAAAACAACACGAGTTTATCTAATTTCGTTATCTCAAATGCTGATGCTGGTATTATATATAAAATTGCGGTATAACGTTATAAAACTCCACTAAATGTAAACGGTGCGATTACATGACTGTGGAAGATATGGTCCTACTTGATTGATAAATGTGTTCGGTATTCTGAGGCATTAAACGCCAACTAGTTAAATATCAAGTAAACTCTCATTTACTGATTTTAGTGTTACTCCCCAAATTATGCTTCACAAGAGGAAGATTTATTTTTCTCTCTATCTTCATGTTTTTGCACATCTCAGGCAACGGCCAATCAACGTTTTTAAGCACAGACCACAACCTTTGCCATGCATGTACTGGTGCTATCATTTCGAAGTACACGGCAATCAGTCCTTCCTCATCCACAAAACATCGATTTATCGATAGCTTAAATATCGACTTACATATCCCTAATGTGTTTGGGTATCAACTGGTTTTTAGATGTATTCCAGCTAACAGACGGTTAAGACGCTCGAGTTAATAAAGCGGCGTTTTATACAAGTCGTACGTAAATAAACAACAACAACAAGCTCAAACCAACGAATTGGTCTAACGTACTTTGGTTTTGTAAAGCAAACAACAACAATAAAATCATAATAATAACAGATGAAAAATCGAAATTTTAAATGAAAACAAAACAGAAAGTAAATAAAGAAAATAAATCAATACCCATTTAAAGTTAAATGATTTCATAGTTGTGCAGTGTAAATAAACACCAAAAAATTGAAATAATAACAACAATTCTTTCTGGTCATTCGGTAGTGTTAAAAAGTGCTGAGTTGAATTTCAAGAAATTATGAAAATCCAAATTTGAAGAAGAATATTTTTTGGGAAATCTGGAAATAAAATATTTTCGAATACCTATTTCTCCATTCATTTTCAAAGAAAATTTGTTAAAAATCAAATTGTGAAAATTTTTCATATTGCAAAAACGTTGCCATAACAATAAGCCGAGTGTTTGAAATCCCCCTTTTGATTTGAGGGTTTTTTTTGGCAGTGACTGCGTGTTTAAAACCCATTTAAAATAAACGTAAATTCCGTCGACTTAATTTGTTTGTATAAGGCCAGTAATTAAGCAGAGCAACAACAAACCATCCAACGATAACTGGCAATGATTGGCCAAATATCCGTGCTCCTCGAATAATAACAATGTAAGCCAACCAGCCCCAACCAATACCATAAACATATGACCAACATTTAGGTCATTCAGTCCCCTCCGACTTAGGAAAAAATCGAACAAAAGCCAACCTAAAACATAAACATCGATCGCCTTGGCTGGCAAGTAATTGTTTTCAAAGTGTGTGAGAAAAGAAAATAAATTTCAACAAAAACAAAACAAAAAAAAAAACACGAAGAAAAAATATTTAAACCCGGCTAAAGACGCGGAAAAGAAAAGCTTGTTCATCTTCTTTAACAAGCAGCAACAACAACAACCACAAAGCAACAGCATCATCTTAAATCTCAAGTTGACATCTCGCGTGTGTGTGCAGAGTATTATGCTCAGCTCTCTAAACCGAGCCCCCCCTCTTACAAGCCGCAAGCCATAAAAAGTGCAATGCGCTAAGCCGAAGCATTCGTTGTGTTTGTGTGCGTGCATCTTAAATTCGCATGTGTTTCTTTAAAGTGAAATTGTTTGTTGTTGGTAATTTTGTGTGAAAGAAACGACAACAACATCAAAGAAGAAAACCAATCTGCTGCACCTCCTTAAGTCCCCACCAAACATTGTTGTTTTTGCAAACTGAAACAATAAACTTGATTTGTTTTTGTCATTTGATTTTTTGTTGTTTTGTGGCTTGCTTGTGGGCATCCGCGTGTGTCTGTGTTTTATTTACGAAATAATACAAGGGTCGCCAGCCATCGTTGCGCTTTTCTAACAAAAGCCCTCCCCAACTACCCTCCTCTCCGCAAAAAAAAAAAAAAAACACTTTATCAAGTTGGATTATTCGATAGTGGATACCGTACATCAATTAAAAATGGTGTTCGGTGGGAAATTTCGTATCAGAAGGTAAATACAATAACACACCGCTATACTAAAACTAATATCCCAACAACATACCCCTGCTTGACTGTGTTTTCCATTCCCAGCTCTGGATACTAACAAAAACAATCAATGTATAGCAACAATAATCATAAAAACTGCAGCAACAAAACAAACAATAAATGCAATGCAATCAAACAGAAACATCTGTCGTTCGATAATTACTTCGTTTACAAGGCGAATTATCACAGTTATTGGATAGTGTTGCCATGTCTTGATTGGATATTAACAAAAAGGACTCTATTTAAAAAAAGAGGCAATGGGTAAAAATTGTTAGCTGCAGGTCTGACATTTGCAATATATGATTTTCGTTTGGTCGGGTTTACCAAAGGAAATTATAAAGGGCAAGTGCTTCCAAGCATATAAGTATAAAAATGTTTGGTACTTCATTTTAGGCATTAATAGGCTTTGCAGCTTATTTCAAATTGCTGTCATAAAACCCCTGTAGGAAATATACACAGTCAATTATTGACTTTGCACCAGTACTACTTAGCAAGCGTGGACATGCAATGCTTTTTTTTTGTTTTCCTACAGACATTTTGTATGAGCTTGTCATTCAGAAATCTCTAGTGATATTGTCAGTGCTTACGGGGCATATTACGAGGGACATTGGGACGAGAGAGTCAGTAATTAATGAGCATTAGTACCATATTCTTCCACATTTCATCCATATTTCATGATATTTTTATACCCTCCACCATACTATGGAGGGTATATTAATTTTGTCATTCCGTTTGTAACTCCTCGAAATACTCATGTCAGACCCAACAAAGTATATATATTCTTGATCAGCGTAAAATTCTAAGACGATTTAGCCATGTCCGTCTGTCTGTCTGTGTGTCTGTCTGTCCGTCTGTCTGTCTGTCTGTCTGTCTGTTGTAATCACGCTATCTTTCGAACAAATTGAGTTAGAAGGCTAAAATTTTGCACACATGTATATTTTGCCAGTAGGCAGGTTAAGTTCGTAAATGGGCCATGTAGGTCCAAGTTATCATATAGCCCCCATATAACTGTACCTCCCGATATTCAGTATTTTTATGATTTTAGCGACATTATTCGCCGGAATTGTTTCAAATTTGGCATTTGAAGTTCGTATTGAATACTACAGCCTAAAACAGAAAATTATCTGTGCAGGTCCATGTCTTCGTGTAGCCCCCATATAACGGTACCCCCCGATATTCGGTATTTTTATGATTTTTGCGACATTGTTTACCGGAATCGTTTCAAATTTGGTATTTGAACTTCGTAATGGATACTACATCCTAAGTCAAAAAATGAGCCATGTAGGTCCACTTCTTCATATAGCCCCCATATAACGGTACCCCCCGATATTCGGTATTTTGATGATTTTAGCGAAATTATTCAGGGAAATCGTTCCAAATTTGGTGTTTGAAGTTCGTAATAGATACTACAGCATAAAACAGAAAATGGGCCATATAGGTCCACGTCTTCATATAGCCCCCATATACCGTACCCCCCGATATTCGGTATTTTGATGATTTTAGCGACATTATTTACCGGGATTGTTTCAAATTTCGCATGTGAATTTCGGAATGGATACTTCAGCCCATGCCAGAAAATTGTCTGTGCAGGTCCATGTCTTCGTATAGCCCCCATATAACGGTACCCCCCATATTCGGTATTTTAATGATATTAGCTAGATTATAAACAGATTTTTCTTCAAGTTTCGCATTTAAATAGTGTAATAACTTATGACAAAAGTTGCCTATGCTGGCCCACGTCGTCGTATAAGCATTCGGTATTCTTAAGATTTTAACAGAATTTTTAACGGATTTTATTTATTAGAAAATGCCAAATTTGTACCAAATGGTGGAGGGTATTAAAAGTTCGGCCCGGCCGAACTTACAGCTTTTTTACTTGTTAAGTAGATTTCATATTTCAAGAGGTCTTAGTCAACTATATTATCTAAATGTCAATTTAAATAAAAAAAATATTGTTTCATTATTTTTATACCCTCCACCATAGTAAAGAGGGTATATTAAGTTTGTCATTCCGATTGTAACACCTCGAAATATAAATATTAGGCCCTACAAATTCTAGATTTAGAGATACCCGTCCGATCGTCTGTCTGTGTAAATTACTGTAGCTTCAGAGCGAAATGAAGTAAGTTAATAACATTTTACTCAGATGTGTTTCAGATCTGCTGGGCTTTACGTAGCGAAAATGGTATAGCCCCCAGATAACTGTACTAACTGATTTAATTTTTTTTTGGCAGCATGTGTTTCCTTTATGTGAGAAACATCCTTGCGTAGCACTATCAATGTAGGACTGAGTTTTGGTATAGGCCCCATATAACTATATCTCCTGATATTCGCTATACTGACGATTTTAGCGATGCTATTCACCGGAAATGTTTAAAATTTGGAATTTGAAGATCCTATTCCGAAAATTGCTCACACGGGTTCACGTCTTCGTATTGCCCCATATAACGGTACCTCCATTAATTCGGTATTTTACTGATTATAGCGACATTATTTCAAATTTTCGTATTTGAAGTATGGCAGAAAATTTCATATGCAGGTCCACGTCTTCGTATAGCCCCCATATAACGGTACTTCCCTATATTCGGTACTTTTATGATTTTAATGTCCTTATTCACCAGAATAGTTTCTCATGAAGTATTGTAATTTCCTATTGTGTAATACCGTCGGTGACAGAAAATTGCTTATGCAGGTCCGGGTCTTCGTATATCACCATATATTCCCATATGACATCCATATAAATATTTTGAAGATTTTTCATAAATAAATATTTTGAACGTTAATGGCATTCAAAGTGTGGCCAGGTCGAACTTATTGCTTTTTCACTAGCTTACTCATTAAAAGTATTTTGTGTCCTAGAAGGCTAGGTCCACCATATTATATAAAAGCTCATTTCTTCAGTTTAAGTAAAAAAAATATAAAAAGTAGAAATATTATAAATAAATAAATATTATAAATAAATAAATAAATATTTTAAAATTAATAAAAAATCTTTATAACCTGTCTACACTTTGCACTCCTCCTGAAACAGCTTTTCCAAACATTCTCATAAGTCGTACATTCTTTAAAAGACTGCCTAAAATCATGTACATGCATCAGGACTTGTGAACACGGATATGACAAATTTTTTGCAATGTTTGTGCAAAAATTATTTATTTTTGTATATATTTTCTTGTTTCTTATACGATGTCATTTAGAGGTTGTTATAATATGTGTTTTTTCTCCAAATTTTAAAAATTTGAATAGTTTTTATTCAACATTTTAGGTTCCAAAAATGGTTTGACAATTCATTGAACCAGCAGCTATGTTGATGATCCTACCTGTGTTATTTTATCATGGCTTGTAGGCAAAGTGTTGACAATGTCTCATAAAGAGTAGATCAACGTGGTGACACATAACCCCATCTTTCCTACAAGGATATTATTGACATGTGACAAAATAAATTTAAAAAATGTTTACAATTTTTTTTTAAAATATATATGAAGGTTATACTGAAAAGTGCACCTACTCTTTTAGCTATTAAAATAATAAATGCGATATTATATGTATTTTCGTTGTACAATTAGCTCAAACGAGTTAAAAAGTTTATCGAAAGTTATGGTTATATTGCGGCTGCACCAAGCCATGTTCCCATATTCACATTTTACTTTAAGGTGTTTAACTGTTTACCTAATTGCAATCGATTCCATAGAATTTTGTCCATATTTATCAGTTAAAATTGTATGGTAATATCTACCATTCTAATTATATAAAAATAAAAATAAGTTCTTCTCTTATATTCTGATGAAAATAAATAAAAAATAGTGGCAACACTGTTTAATCAATCCTTTGTTTCCTTAAGTCTTATGATTATCTTTTATTCTCAAAATAAAACAAATAAACATCAATCATTTGTAGCATTGACAAATATTTACAGTCTATACAAGATAGGTAGCTCTCTCGTATCCTACTCTCTGCTTATTTACACATTTTTGAGTATATCTCTCAAATAAAACAGATATTAATAATTTGTCCAATATTTACATTCTGCTCTCATATCTCTCCTAGAAAACACATACAGTTGTTTCTCTCTCTATCTCTCCAAAAAAAAAAAAAAAACATCGATCAATTATCGAATGGTGGGGTTTATCAATTGAAACAAGGCAAACTACAGTCTCTGTAAAATAGAGACACAGGCACAAACTCTAGTATTTTTATGACAGTAATAAAAACAGAGCCAAAGAAAACAGCAGATGGCAAGAATTGTAATTTAACTTGTCATTTCTTCACAACATCAATGCACAACAAAACAAAAGGCCTCTACGCACGCGTTTTCTGCTGTAATTTTTAACAAATGGGGCGGTTTGCCAACCAAAACAGCCTTCGATCGCCTCAGCCGAACTCTGCTAATCTCTTTGATGTTTAGCCAAGAGATTTAGCGGCGGTATAGGTATTCCAGTTGGGGGTTGTTTTATTGTTTTGTTTATCAAAGGACTTAAGAATGGTGGTTGACTAGCGTCATGGGAAGCCATAAAACCATAGCTAACTACCTGTCTGCCTGCCTGAGGAAAGAACTAGAAATTTCACACAAAGGATATGCGGGTTTTTCATTGGCCCGTGGTTGCTTTGTTTATTTTCTTTCCTTGTAAGAAAGTTGTGAAAAGTGTTTCCTGGTGTTGTTGGAAACAATCTCAAGGAAAACAATCTTGCGTTCTAAAGAGGTGTAAATGTTATTTCGCTGGGTATGTGAAAGGAAACGCAAAACATTCGGAGTTTCTTTGGAAATGAGTTAGGCAAGACGGAACTTGCTTCCTGATATTTCCAACAAATAAAGGCGGTGAAAACGTGACGTTTGGGTTATTTTATATATCAGAAATCTGTATTAAAATAAAGCCGTATAATTATTTAAAAGCGTATAAAATAATCATAATATCTTTCAGTATTTGCCAAAAAAAACTTGTAAAATGTTTAGGATTTTCTCCGTTCGCCGAATCTAATCACAGAAAAATGTCATGAAGGTTTATCGAATTTATGAGAGAGCAGAAATAGGCAAACCAGCTGATTAGTTAGCAATTTAGATTCATATTACGACCCATTATTTGGTAATGATTTTTTCTTCCAAATTCCAAGTTTTTCTGTACAAATTATACGAATTTATTACGAAGATTTGACGGAACTCCCATATTATTTGCCCCACTTTTCTATTTATCCATCTCTCAGCATTTTCAAACAGAATTCTTTGTGATGTCACTACGACTAACTGACATTTATGGTGATTTCCCATTAAGAGCTGCCGACAAAAACCACAAAAGAAATAATAATAAAATAATTTGCATAGAATTCATTTGGTTTCCATGATTAAAGCAAACTTAGAGTTCTTACAAGAACGACACACACACATTTGTTTTTAATTTATTAGCAAAGATTTTAATTTAATTACCCACACACGATGATGACAAATATTTTCCAAGTAATTGCAAAACAGAGGAAATGTTAGATTGATTTATGTGCGTACAAACTTTTTAACGGAATCGCATAAAAAGCCGAAAGCGAGACAGCTAGAATTTTTGTTGAACAAAAAACTCTTTGTTTTAATGATGTTATGATTCAAAAGTTTTAACTTTAGAAGTATTTTTAATAAGCCAAAAATCTGAACAGTCACTGAACACTTTTTACACACCACAAGGTGGTCAGGGCATAATGTCTTTGTTCATTTGTTTGTAACAGGCAAAAGGAAACGAGATAGACCAACAGTTCCTTTTGATGGTCTGCATAGATTCACATTCTGAGTCGATTATGCATGTCCGTCCGTCCGCCTTTCCACATTCTTGTAAACAAAGTACAGGTCATATTTATTATCCGAACCAGATAAAAGGACGATCGCCCTATTTCCCGTTTATTGTGCACTAAACGTGTAAGCCTGGAAATAAGTATGCCAATTTTGATAGAAATCGGTTCAGATATAGCTATAGCTCCCATATATATTGTTCTTTCGATTTGTTAATATTGTCCTCCGGAGCCGTAATATGCACTCTGTAACAACGATATTTAGGGAAATGTATCAAATACAGCTTAGAAACACCTTTGACAGATTTTGAGCCTTTCGGTTTAGATTTGGATATAGTTCCCATATATATCTTCTTCCGATTTGCTTTTATTGTGCACCAAAAGTCTTATCCTAGAAACAAGTATGTCAAATTTGGTGAAAATCGGTTCAGATATAGCTATAGATCCCATAAATATTGTTCATCAGATTTGTTATATTTGTTCTGCACAGCCGTAATAAACCCTTCGTAACGACGATATTCGGGGAAATACATCAAATACGGCTCAGAAAATCTTTCGAACAATTTAGAATTCTAGACACAAATACATCACAAATATTCCCATTAACATAATGTTGCCAAGACATTCCAGTGGGAATGCATAGAATTGGTCTCATATGGATACTAATATCAGCCCAATTTAATGGCATATTAAAAACATATCAGAATATGACAATAAGTGTTGTCAAACTATCAAGAATCCGAAATGTAGCCATTATTCCCTGTTTAATGTTTGATCCAGCCAACACTACAAGTCAGACTAAAGGCAGTCAGTTGGGACAAAATGCCAAAGGCGACATCTTACTTTAAATAGATAACACAAATAATTTGTCTAAAAAAAATCGCATTTCTCTCCATAACCAATCAGCCATATGGCTAAAGATACGGTCAAACGTGCCTCATCGAAATAACAATTTTAGACCCTAGGTCTCTTAGGACTAAATCCGTTTCAGGACATTTGGAGTTGATTTAGAAATATCCGTCCGACCGTCCGTCTGTCTGGCTGGTGCACACGATAACTTTCGAAGGGAGTATCCGATTTGGTCCAAACTTGGTACATCGTAATATTACTATCAAACTTAGATCGAGTTCGAAGATGGGCAATATCGGCCCTCTCCTTCTGCTACCTTCCCGACAAAAGGTCCATATTAAAAAAAATACTGCCCAGAAAGATAAGGGATAATCCTAATATTTGAGTCAGTGCTAGACCAGGAGCGAAAATGGACAATATCGTACGACTCCATCAAGTACCTGTTAGAATCCGATTGTCTTCAAATTACACATATCACAATATTTTTATTAACCCAAGGTCTGGTGTGAAAATGGAATATATCGGTTTACTCCTTCTGGTACCTCCCCCATAAAGGGTCCTAAATGACAACCAAAACGGGCAATTCACAGCCAATTCCATTCAGACTTGATACATCTCAATTTTTAGTTATAAAAATGGTAGAGATTGGGCCATGGTTTTTAAAAACAAAACGCTCAAAGAAAGCGAAATAAGCATCCAACTCTCTTCAAATTTCACACATCCAAACATTTTAGCTAACGAAAGATCTGTTGTGAAGACGATATATAACTGCGAACTTCTTCTGGTACCTCACCCACAAAAGGTCACAATTTTCAATATTTTTATATGCCATGACTTGCGAAAGAAGTCAGCCAATTTATGATTTCGCATAAAATAGGATATAAATGTTTGATTTTCTTGTCATTTTTATACCAATATTTTAATCTATATTAGATGAAGTATGAAAATGGAATACTTCGATCGACTATGTCTGCTAACTCACGCACATTTTAACATTTTCTAAAAATGATCATATATTTCACATCACGATATGGTCAAAACCTGGAACATCGCAATATTTATATCATATTTATTTAGGTCCGCTACGAAATGGACGATATTGGTTCATTTCTTCGGAACCTCCATACCATACTCCATAGAGGGTTAACAGTTTGAACAGAACAGAAAAAAGTCCAAAAATATTTAAAAAATCGAATATTGGCTAAAAGTATACATCAGTCGACTGATACTTTTTAACTTGTTTATTGTTGTCTTCAATTAGTTAAATCTCATTGTTCGATTTTGACTTTTTAAACCAATGTCTATTTAAGATTTTTTGATGTATAGATTGGTAAAAGTTATTGAGAAAAAAAATTATAACACGTTAATTTTTGCATATTATTTGGTCGACAAGAAAACCTATAAACTCAACAAGAAAATAAATTCTGAAAAGATGGCTTTGCCATTTTTACTTGCAAAAGACGGCTTTGACTTTTCAAAAATACACCCATGACAATTTCAACACCTTTTTATCTGTTACTACTTTTTTTATTAAATATATTGTAATGCAAAAAATTTTGCCACAAAAAATAAGATAATTGCAGTTATTACTCAGGAATGTGGAAAATTTGTAAAATTATTGTTGAAATTCCCCACTAGAGTTGCAGTTTTCAATTTTTTCCAAGTGATAAGAAACACGACAAACTTTATGTTTTGCTACCTCTCCTCTCTCTCTCTGTCACTACTAACGTAAAGCCAATATTTAATTGCCAATCATTTGTTCAGTTAGGAGGAGAGGAAAGAGATTACAATTTCCACATTCCATTGGCATGTAATAGAGAAAATATTTTGTTTCGTTTTTTTTTTCGTGGAGGCCATTGTTCGCGTAATTAAATTTCAATAACATCTTCATTTAGAAATCTCAATATCTACGTAAGGGACCTCTGAAGCATTCAATTAGCATAACTTTGATGTGTACATAGAACCTTTGGTAGTTTGAGATAGAGAGCGACCGGCAGACAATGGGTGTGAAACAGTGAACAACTTTTTTTCTGACAGTCAACCAGTCGTGGTGGCTGGTGGTGGTCGGTCGCCCTCATTCATTGTTGATGCTATAAATATTTATTGAAAATCACGATCAATATTATTGTTGCTGCTGTTGTTATTGTTAAGGTAACAATTAACACTTTACGCAAAGTGTTCCATTTCCCAAGAGCCGGTTTTTTATTATCATTAGCACTGCCGCCAAATAATTTTGGTGCCTAATATTTTGACGCGTGCTACGTAAGAGTTTATTTACATTTATCGTCAAGTGACCCTCAATAGTGACCCTACACCATTTTTCTTCCATGGTTTGTCGTTGATAGGGATTTATTGTTTTCTATTTAAAATTGAGTAAATATTTAGATTTTGGGATAATTTTTAACAATTTATTGGAAAATGTGGCGCTGCTGTGACGTAGGTACATTACAACACATTAGTTGGAGGTCATTGAGGAGTTACACTTCTGCCAGAGATCGTTGCAATAATCAGATATAGGCATTACTGACTGATCTCTCTCTCGCTCTTTAGAGTAAATTAATTTCTCTTCATTCAAGATATTGACCTCTTTTGAAACTGAATTCAAGATTCCCCGATCGAAGCCTGTCATACCCCCAAAACGTCAACGGTAACGTAATTCAATTTATCAATACAAAATAAATGCTTATCGGCAACATTTGGAAAAGATATCTTCAGTGGTGTTTTCAGCTCTTGGTAATCTTATCGCCATAAATTAATTAATATTGCCACTTGTTAGAAAATTATTTTTAGGATTTGTTGATAAAGTTTTGTTATTTTTATTTTTCACTTAGAAAAATTTTTATGTTTAATAAAAATAATGTATAATAATAATATATAATTCATCGACAAGACAAATAATGAATATCAAATAAAATTTTCTGTACGAAAAATATCACTAGTGATAATTTTCCAAAAGAAAAATATCACTGGTGTTAATGTTCTATATACTGCTAATCCGTTCAATTCATCGACGAGACAAATAATGAATATCGAAAAATATTTTCTATACGAAAAATATCACTGGTGACATTTTTCCATACGAGATATTACTGGTGATAATGTTATATACACTACTAATCCATTCAATTCATTGACGAGACAAATAATGAATTTCGAAAAATATCACTAATCATAATTTCCAATAAGAAAACAATCACTAGTGATCCTTTACTATACAAAAAGTATTCCTGGCGATAATTTTCTGTACGAAAAATGATCTTTTTCCACTCGATAACAAGCATTTTTTTTGTCTTTTTGTATACGAAAATTATCACTGGTGATAATTTTCTATACGAATAGTGTCACTGGTGATAATTTTCTATACGAAAAGTATCACTGGTGATGATTTTCTATACGAAAAGTATCACTGGTGATAATTTTCTATACGAAAAGTATCACTGGTGATAATTTTCTATATGAAAAGTATCATTGGTGAAAATTTTCTATACAAAAGCAATCACTGGTGATAATTTTCTATACGAAAGCATTCACTGGTGATAATTTTCTATACGAAAGCAATCACTGGTGATAATTTTCTATACGAAAACAATCACTTATGATAATTTTCTATACGAAAACAATCACTGATTATAATTATCTACATGGAAAATATCAATAGTGATAATTTTCTATACGAAAACTATCACTGTGATATTTTTTAATATCGAAAAACGTCACAAGTGAAATGTGGTAGATTATGATTTTCCACTGAAATTTGTCTCCTGTTCTCTTTTGATATTTTCTTATCAAAAAATGATAAAATTTGTTCCTATTTAAATTTTATTTATCTATTTATTTATTCATTTTTTTCGAAATACCTCATAACTTTCCCAATTAATCGAGTACATCTTGATTACAATTTAACTTGGAAGTTTCCCGCTATTAAAATGCTTAACCTCCAAACATTTGACGCATCTAGATAAACCGTTTCAAGATATTTCGAAATTACAAAGATATGTGCGTGTGTTAACAAACATACAAGATACATTTTAACCTTGATTTAATTTGTTTAAACAAATTTGAGTAAAGGGAAATTTATGACGATAAAAGCATGAAAAAATGCATCGTTTGTGTGTATAAGTGTGTGTGTGGGGGGGGGGGGAGGGGGAGAGGGGTGTTCACATCAACTCAAAATATTTTCTTTACATAGAAGACCATTTCCCCAACATGTTCTAATCTAAAATAAATTTTGTTTTTCGAAATTACCCCAGTGTGTGTTTGGAATAATTAATTAGCCAAGGTGGAATGTAAAAGAATTCAATTTCACTTAAATTAATTTATTTGTTAAATTGTTGTGGAGCGGAGGAAAACATGAAGTAGTACCACAAAGTATATAAGATATTACGTTTTGTACAAAGCCATGCCATTGTCAGTATTTGGGGCAAAGGTATGCGGCATGAATGTCTGCCCGCTTGGTTATCAGCCATGTTTACCAGCCCACATTCTGGAACACAAACCCACAGAGAATTTCAAAGTACATGATATCTCTCATTTGGATATGTAAACAATGTTTGTGGCAGAACCCAACTTATCGGCACCACCAACACCACCATGTTACCATTTTCTTTATTTTATCGATGTTCTACTCCTACTAGCTATGAAGTTTTTTTCATTTCGGCTTAAATTTTTATTTATTCAAAAAAAAAAAACTGGAAAAGAAAAGACAAAACGCAAATACTGCTCCGAGAAACTACAGCTACAACTGTTGTTCTGCAATTTGTTTAAAAGCCTAATCTTGTGTTTGCCGTTTCAAAACAAAAGCGGGTTATTAAACTTTTTTCCGGAGCCCCTCAGAGCCTAGCACTGAGGCTGGCTGGCTGGCTGGCTGGCTCATCTCCAGTAAGCTGCAGCAACTATTTGAGGGGCGGTCTGGCCTAAAGTTGGCAAAGTTCAAAATGAAAATTACTGTAACGAGCTCTTAATGTGACTTCGTTACATTAACTATGTACTTGTTGCGTTTGACAACGAGAACAACAAGAAGACCAGAGAACAGCAGAATTGTGTTTTACTTTAAAACGCAGATAAAGATAGCAAAACAACAATTACCCCCATCAGCTAAGAGTAAAAAATCAAGAAGAAGACGACGAAACAGCAACAAAGTCAAATAAAAAGAAAAAGTTATTTTCCTTTGTTTTCATTTATCACAAAATAACGAGCAACAAAAACAACGACAACAAGAAAATACTTATGATGATTATGTTTCGTAGCTTGAGGAGAAGTCAAAGAAGCGTTCAAGTCGAGGTGTTTATGTGGGTCATTTAAATTAAGTCGTTGTCGTGCTTGTTGTAACGTCGCTGTTCTCGAACCTAGAAAGCCATGAAGCCAAAATAATCAGCTCGATCTTTTTTGAAAGCTGCAGCTCATGGCTTAAACTAAAACATCATTAGTTTTAACACGCTTAAAGCCAAGAAACATTTGGAAGAAAATTTTGGCGTTTATGTATTTATGTGGAAGCAGTAAACTTTAGTCGCAAAAGAAATTCGTGGTGTCATAAAAATTATCAATTATTTTATTAATATTTTTTTTTGAATCGGATTCAAAGGAAATATTTCGCAAAAATTTGAAGACTATTTTATGAATAAAAAATTACTCAAGGGGCAGAATTTTTTATAAGAAAAATAAATCAATTTTTATATATTTTAAGAAATTTCCTAGTTTTTACTCATGACTGAAATGTACAAGTATTACACGAAGTATACTCTCCACAATACTCTTCAAAATACCCCTGAGACAATAGTGCAACGCACTGGTATCCGGAGATTTTGGTGGCCATTGTGCGCTGGAAATGAAGCGAGGAACCTCATTTTGCAACCATTCTTGGGTGGCGCGTGCTGAGTCCTGTTGGAATGTCCAAGGTCTGCGGCCAAAATGTTTGCGTGCCCAAGGCTTTAATATACCCTCCAGAATATTTTCGCGATAATATTCGGAATTTATTCTGATGCCACGGTCGATTAATACGAGCGGGAAGCAACCATCGGCTGTTGTGGCGGCCCACATCACCACCATGGTGTGCTCTTGAGTTCTGGTGGCCAACCGAAGGTGCACACAATTCTGCTGACCTCTTTGACAAGTAAACACGATAAGTTTGCTTGCTGAACAAGGAATGTTTTCTCATCGGAGAAAACCAAATTTGGCAGTTCACCACTTTCGGCCAAGCGAAGCACCACTTTTTATCTCTTTTGAGTCTTGGAATTTCAACGGTGGAATTTCAACGGCTTTACTCTGAGCTCATTTTTCAATATTTGCCTAATGGAATATTGCGATATGTTCAGCTCACGAGTCATTTTCGGCCACTGCGACGCGGGTTAAGATGAAGTCGCTTCTTTATTTCTGCTGTTGCTGTTACCTTCCGTCCACTTCCTTGACGTCGGGCTACGCTACCAGTTTCACGGCAAAGAGCGATGGTACGAGACACAAAAGATTTATTCACATTTAAATGCTGGATAGCCACTTGTGGTTTTCCAGTCAAATATAAAGAAATCACACTATCACGCATAAATTCCATCACGAATAACTTTTTTTTCTGCAAAATTCTCACGAAGATGCTTTTGTACGCTTGTAAACAATATAATGAGCAGTCACTGGAATAATTTTAGCAGCTGTCGAACGAGTGGCTTAGAAATGATGGCAGTCTTAAGTTGGTTGCAGTTTTTTCATCTCACCCTGTATATTTCTCGATATCAGGGCTTTAAAATCTCTCGATAAGAGCATCTTACAGGCTCAAGCCTGAAACAATTGTATCGTCCAGATAATCGTTGGCTAGAATAAAATCGTTCATAAGCTCCTTTAGCAAAAGGCGTAGAATCCCGCCAAAATAAATTGCATATGTTCTTTGAACTAAGTGGCCAGACATATCGATTTATTATACTGTTTCCTAGGAATTTCATTATCGGCAGAATGATAAGAAACTAATAAAAATCCCCTGATTTTTTGCTTTGCTTTTTCATTACGCGTTTACATTAAGGAAGTTCATAAGCCGAAATAAACTCCTCATTTGCAACAATAGATTACAGCTGTACTCGACAACAGGGAAAGGCACTTCCCCTAACCCCCCTCTCCTATACTCCATTGTCAGATTTATTGCGTTTTATTAATTATGACCTGTTGCTGTTGTTTTTCGCACATTTCAGTGAAAATCAAAAAGGAAAACAACAATCGACCAGTACAGTACATAAAGACTGACGGGCGAAACAAATGAAAAAAACAGCAAAAAATTGCCAACTTTTTCATCAAAGGAAATCGACAGACTTTGTCTCTTTAGACTAGGCAGAGTGAGCTAACGACCGAGCAAGTTTGCGTATGTGTGTTTTTGCAAGGCTTTAATCTTTATATGGTTATAAAATAATTTACAATCGATTTAAATAATATTATGGTTACAAGCAGCAAAAAAATGGCACTATACAAATTCTATTGAATTCGCACCGTATGGACTTAGTGTGTGACTGACAGTCCGACCTGTGCGATCGCTTTGTAATGAAAATCTAAGGCTTTAATTCACACAGCTGGGCAGGTGACGACAGCTTTAGATGAGGGTTTTTTTCGCGGCATTCACACTGGAAGACCTTTTTCGGACATTATTATTTTGTTGTAGTTAGTGTCTGTTTGCCACATAATTAATATGTGTGTATGTGTTTATTAGTTAATAAATCTAAAAAGCCATGCAAATTTTCTTGGCGTATTTTTTCAGCCTTCATTTATTGGGATTTGTTATGATTGATTTAATTAAGGAAGTTAATAAATTATTAACTCTGTCATTTCGCACAAGTAATTGCTGGTGCAGCAAAAAAATGATTTTAAAATATGCTATAAATGATCAAATCCTAAAGGCGTTTAAAATATTATAGCAAATCAAAAATGAAGCAATTTGCAATCTTCTACGAAAAAACTCTAATTCCAGTTTGCCACAAGAGGAAAAAAATTCCGGTTTTCCCAATGGAACAATTAAGTAAGCGAAAAATATAATAATAATATATATAAAAATATTCTATGCGAAAACTATCACTCATGATAATTTTCTATACGAAAACTATTAGTGGTGATAATTTAATTTTCTATACGAAAAATATCGGACTCTCTTATTTCTTCTTTCAGAATGAATATCCCACTTAGATTAAGCAGGTTTAATCAGTTTTTAAATATTGATTTCTACCGAATGTGTAGAATGTGTTTAGACTTCAATTCTGTGTGCGATATCATAGATATTGGTACTAGTATTGACATAATAAAGTCTAGAATAATTATGTATTTATAATGAAATATTTTCTGTAGCTGGTATTTCAATGCCTATTAATCATGGCGAGTATGCGATCCCTACGTAATGGGGAGGTCGCCTTCATGGACGATTGGGGTGGGAAAGAGAGGCACTGGGAACGTTCGTTAAAATATAATAATAACAATGGTGGCGCCCAACGGTTTTAAGAAGAAGACGATTGTTACAAAATCAAAACTTGCTACCCATAACAAGTTTTTTTTGGAATTGTTCCGAGACATCACTCTTCGAACTGAGAATAGCCAGAAAAAGGTTGGCATTTGATCGTTTTCGAAATCATATCTTTTGTATTTGATTAAAGAAAACATCATTGGCAAATAGCAATCACTTGTGATAATTTCCTATACGAAAACAATCACTGGCGATAATTTTCTATACGATCACTGGTGATAATTTTCTATACGATCACTGGAGATAATTTTCTATACGAAAACAATCACTGGTGATAAGTTTCTATACGAAAACTATCACGGGTGATAATTTTCTATACGAAAACTATCACGGGTGTTAATTTTCTATACGAAAACTATCACGGGTGTTAATTTTCTATACGAAAACTATCACGGGTGATAATTTTCTATACGAAAACTATCACGGGTGATAATTTTCTATACGAAAACTATCACGGGTGATAATTTTCTATACGAAAACTATCACGGGTGATAATTTTCTATACGAAAACTATCACAGGTCATAATTTTTTATACGAAAACTATCACTGGTGACAATTTTCTATACGAAAAATATCACTGGTTATAATTTTCTATACGAAAAATATCACTGGTTATAATTTTCTATACGAAAAATATCACTGGTTATAATTTTCTATACGAAAAATATCACTGGTTATAATTTTCTATACGAAAAATATCACTGGTGATAATTTTCTATACGAAAAATATCACTGGTGATAATTTTCTATAAGAATAATATCACTGGTGATAATTTTCTATAAGAATAATATCACTGGTGATAATTTTCTATACAAAATATATCACTCTTGACAATTTTCTATACGAAAAGTAACATAGATGATTTCAAAAAAAAATATCGCTTGTAACAATTTTCTATGCGAATTGGGTTTTTTCTAGGCCTAGTGATAATTTTCAATACGAAAAATATCACTGGTAATAGTTATCTATACGAAAAATATCACTGGTGATAATTTTCTGTACGAAAAATATCACTGGTGATAATTTTCTATACGAAAAATATCTCTGGTGATAATTTTTATACGAAATATGTCACTGGTGATAGTTTTCTATAAAATGTCGCTTGTAACAATTTTCTGTGCGATTTTTTTTTCTTAGGTCGAAGTGATACCATTGCAGTAGGAAATTATTTTTCTAGTATTTTAATGTATTACAAATTTTAAAATACTGCCTAATTTTAATTTCACACATATGTTTTGCTAAACCTTTCCCATACCTCTGTACAAAAAACGTGAACACAGATCATGTTTGTTTAGCTAATTAGCCATTAAACGAAAAAAACTTTTTTATATTAATAAAAATAATCAATAATAGACACCAAATTAACTGGTCAACCACATCGTAATTATGACTAACATCCAGTCAACGGTTAGCCAATACTGGAGAATAAACGAAAAACGAAAAGAAAACGGAAGGAAAAATGTAAATAAATATTAAAACAAATTTATTGGCTACTTGGAGACCATGATGAATAGAGAAGAGACACAGGGGCTGCAGTGCATTATGCATAAATTAAAAATTATTTATGGGCTGGTTATAAACAAATTTGCCAAACAGGAGGCTTTTTTCTACATTTCTATCACTTCAATCATAAATAAATTAAAGAAAGACAAATAAAAATCTTCAATTAACTTGGGATGACTTTGAAATTAATATTTTTTTGTGAAGGAAAATATAAACAGGAAATATTTCAAAACCACAGATATTAAATGCTGAAGATGTTGTGTGATTTATTTGAAAATGGGAAAATTGTAAATAAAAATCATAATTTAACGGATGTTGTTTTATAACAGTCATAAAACCGGATTTTTTCTTCAGTTTTCTTAAATTTGAGTTTAGATGCTGTTTTGAAAGGTAACAAAAAATTATACATCTAGTTTTTGAAAATCTAAGTTAATCTATTAATAATCACTGCGGAAGTTCCAAGATACCTGCTGTGTGTTGCCTTTTCTTTTCTATTTGGCTTTGCCTTACTTTGCTTTGGAAAAGTCAAAACAAATATTTGATTTTAACACCTAATGATGGTTTGTGTTTTTGTGAAATTTGGAAACTAACACCATCTAATGGTCTACAAAACTGTTGCTGGATCTTTTCAAGAAGTGTTATTAATTTCCGACACGAAACTAAAATTGGTGTGACGTATGCTCGTCACTGACATTCGGTTTCTGGAGCGGGTTAGCAGGTTTGGTTATCTTGACGTTTATAATGTGGGTGGGAAAATTTAGCATATTGTCTTATTTTTTACTATTATTATTTTGTGATGATATTAAGTGAAGTGAACTTCTAACAAAATGGTTGTTTGGGCTCACGCGATCATTATCATAGAACTGAGATTGCCGTGGTGCGAAAAATGGAAGTTAGAAGCAACAAATAAGCACCTCTTTTTCTCTTAGCAGCAGCCCACAGTCAAACTCTCAAAGAGCTCGGTGTCTAAACTAAACTACCTGCTTTGGGTGACTGACTGACAAACTAAGTTTGCATGTCGCTTGACCCAGAAATTTAGATGATTATCCTACACATAAAAACAAGAAATGTTTTTTTTTTCTTGGCTGCATTTTTACAACTTGTTTTTTGTTTTAGGGAAAATGTATAAATAATAACGAAATTATATTTCCAACTTAACTGGTTTTTAATTGAATGACAAAAAAGACTAATGTGTATCGCTCTTAGATGCGGTAGAAGTAGTTTTGCACAATCATGTAAATACATTTTGAGAGAGTGAAATCAAATCAAAGCAATATAGGGTTATTCATTACACGGATATAGTTATATTTTATAGGAGATTATAAGTATATTTAAATTGTATAAATAGCTGATAATTTTCATAGACAAATTATAAACTTAAAGCATTCAATCAACCAATGATAATTTTTGTATAGAAATTATCACCAGAGATAATTTTCTGAAGAAATTTCGGTCTGTAATATTTTACGTAAAAAAAATTATCATCAGTTATTTCTTTCGTAAAGAAAATTATCAAAAGATATATTTTTCTTTTAGGAAATTATTACAGTGATATTTTTCCTTTAGAAAACTATCACTAGTGATATTTTGCCTTTAGAAAATAATCACCAGTGTATAGTTTTGGCATTGACAATTTTCGTATTCCTTTAAAAAATTATCACTAGTGATATATTTCCTTTAGAAAATTATCACCAGTGACAGTTCTCGTTTAGAAAATTATCACCTGTGATATTTTTCCTATAGAAAATTATCACCAGTGATATTTTTCCTGTAGAAAAATATCACTAATGATATTTTTCCTGTAGAAAATTACCACCAGTGATATTTTTCCTGTAGAAAATTATCACCAGTGATATTTTTCCTATAGAAAATTATCACCAGTGATATTTTTCGTATTGAAAATTATCACCAGTGATAGTTTTTGTATAAAAAATTATCGCCAGTGATATTTTTCCTATAGAAAATTATCACAATGTATATTTTTCACTTAGAAAAAAGTAAAGTATTCCTTCCCTTAGAAACTTATCACCATTAATAGTTTTCATACAGAAAATTATCACCAGGAAAGTTATCACCAGTGATAGTTTTCATATAGAAAATTATCACCAATGATAGTTTTCGTATAGAAAATTGTCACCAGTGATGTTTTTTTATAAAAAATTATGGCCAGTGATAATCTCCATGATATTTTAGAATATTATCCCCGGTAATAGTTTTCGTATAGGCAATTATTACCGCAAAAATGCTTCCACAATAAGTTATTAATATTTTTATCAAAACTGGTGATCATAAGTTCTTTAAAAAGTCTTCGTGAGACAGTTTTTTACTCAGAAATTATAATCGAGTACGATATGCTAAATATATATTCTTCGAGATATTTTTGGCTAACTTGAAATTTGATTGCTGCCAGCAGCTGGAGGTTATACAAAGGCGTTAACACTTTTTGTGTTTGCTAAAAATTATTATAATCAAGTGTATGTATATTTACCTGAGTTTATGTATAGGTTGATAAAAGGTTTTAGTTTACCACAATAAAAAACGACTTTTGTTAATTAAGATTCTTAAATTAGACTACAATAAGAACCTTTCCTCAATCCAAAGGTCTACAGTATTCGATATGCATATACACATAAATATATACATATGTGTCTTAACATAAATTAAATACAGTTTTAATTGATAATTTGCATTTTGTATTATGTTTTCCCACGCTTCGATATCGTTTCATTTGTTATAACGTTTAGAGACACAGTACGACGTGTGTGAGTCGAAGTTAAAGGTGGGGGTGGGGTGGAGGTGTTGTTAGCTTCTAAATGACGGTATTGACGATATTGTCGCCTATCGTCGTAAATCGTTTCATATGCTGCTGATGCTATTTATTTGTGAAGCAATTAACAATCGGCTTATTTAATATGCAGTAATGTTAAAAATTTCGAAACTAAAGCTTTTCACACAACTCACACACGAACTGAATGAAGACAACAAACAAAAGACAAATTATTTTGTTGGAAAAAAATTCATTTTAAATGGATGGTGGGGGTAACAGAGATATGAAATTAAACTAGAATTCCCTTTGAGCTAAAGAAATTGAACAACGCCCCATATAAAGCCAAAATCCGAACTGAACATGGATGGCTTCACAAAAAAGAAAACAACAACAAATTATAATAATTGTAATTTGTTGTTGTTCGAAATCATGTCGTAATTATATTGTCGAAAAAAGTAGAATCCAAAAAACGTGCTTCACGTTACGAATGAACGTTGGGAACTAACGGTAGACAACTTCTTTCGGGGTTTATGTAATCTTTGTAGAAATATCTTAACATACATGCTACACATATGTGCCCAAATGGGTTTGGCAAAAAACACACACATACGCAAGAAAATTTCGTTGGCCTCAATAAAAATAATAATTATACAAAATTATAAAATATCCCTCCCTGACTGGCTGACCATTCAAACTTGGCCGGCCAGCCATCTTCTTTTCAATCGTCGTTTTTTCTCTTGGGAGCTGAATGCCAAAACGAAATAATTGCAAAAAATTACGCATTTCTCTAAAGGTAACCAGGGGAACGAACCATATGTTATCGAAAAATTGTGATCTGCATTTAAAATTAGTTTTGGACAGTTTTGTAGGGTGTTCTTGAATACTGTTTTTTTTGGGCAGGAAAACAAGGTGGCTGGCTCTCAGCGATACGTTCTCGATTTTATTTTATTTAGACAATGACCAGTTTACCACCAAGTCGAGACCAAAAACGAAAGAAGCTCATAAATTTCTTCTTTCTTTAAAAGCTGATATTGAAATGGAAAATTGTTATTCTTGAAACGATGAAATGCCAGGCATGATCGGTATGTAAGCAAGAGTTTCATGGGGGACAAGTCAAACTAATTGGGTTTTTTTCCTCCAATATAACGGTAAACGATGATAAAAGTTGTGACACACTTTGTCCCGAGTCTTGGAAATCGCATGGAATGGAGTGAAGTTGTGTTATGTTACAGATTAGGTTGTCAAAGAACCAAAAAAAAGAGGACGCCAGTCATCAAAAAAGGGATACATTTTGTTTTCGTTTATTCGGACGTAAATTTTTCTGTTTATTACACATCATATTGTAATGATTTAATATCGTAATTAAGAAAGCAAGTAATGGAAAAAAAGTTGTGATGTCAAAAATGTTAAGAGCGGCCATTCAGTTGATGATTGATGGAATTCAGGGGAAGTGGAAAATTTATATGAATTCTCTTTGAGACATTAAATAAAGAATGAAATATGCTATCTAGAATTACGAGTATGTGTGGAAGTAAGTAATCTCTTGGAAATTATGGATTATTATGAAGTTTTGAGACATTATTTGTATCAATGGAAATCTTAAAATTTCATTGAGGAAATAACCAATTTGAAGCGCAAAAAAAAAAATTTTACCATCAGCCAATATTCGATTTTTAAAGAAATGGTCTGAGTTCTACCACCTTTATAACAGAACTTTTGTTGTTGATAGAAATATGAGGTGTACCAATACTGAATGGAATCGGATGTTTATTTCGCATTTTCATGGGTATTCAAAATTATGACCCTTTGTGGGGGAGGTAACAGAAGTAGTGAACCGGTATATTTAATCTTTACACCAGACCTTGGGCTAATAAAAGTCTTTGTAATTTAAAGACAATCGGACTCTAACATCACATTTTATAAGAGTTATATTCAACATTTTGACCATGTGTGGAGGAGGTATCAGAAGGAGTGAACCGATATATCTCATCTTCACAGCAGATCTTGTGTTAGTAGAAATAATGGGATGCGCGAAATATGAAGAGAACCGGATGTTTATTTCGAATTTTATGATCGTTTTGGTTATTCAAAACTTTGAACATTTGAGGGGGGGAGGTACAAGAAGAAATGGTCTGAGTTCTACCACCTTTATAACAGAACTTTTGTTGTTGATAGAAATATAAGGTTTACCAATACTGAATGGAATCGGATGTTAATTTCGCATTTTATGAGTTTCATGGGTATTCAAAATGTTGACCATTTGTGGGGGAGGTAACAGAAGGAGTGAACCGGTATATTTAATCTTCACACCAGACCTTGGGCTAATAAAAGTCTTTGTAATTTAAAGACAATCGGACTCTAACATCACATTTTATAAGAGTTATACTTATTCAAAATATGGACACTTTGTGGGGAGGTACTTGATGGAGTTAATCGATATTACATTTTCGCACCTGATCTTGCGCTGACACAAATATTAGGACTTACAAAATTGGAGCAATATATATATATATATATATATTAGTGAGGAGATATAAGAAGGAGTCGACCGATATTGACCATCTCCGAACTCGATATAGGTTGGATAATTATACATCGCTAAATCGACTCTAAATGTTCCGAAACGGATTTGATCCAAAGAGACCTTGGGTCTAAAACCGTTATTTCTATCAGTCATATGGCTGAGGGTATAAAAAGAGTCAATTGCTGAGCTCTTGTAAGTGTAATTCAGATTGAGTGGGAGAGTCGGGCTTTAATATTCAAGAATAGAAAAGTAAACTTCGCTGTGAGTAGTAAAGAGAAGAGCTCGAAATTGCTTGCTCTTGAAAGCAATAAATTTCGGTGTACATCAGAGAAAGAAAGTGCCTCGCTCTTTGAACCCGTAAACTGCGTTGTGAGTATGAGGGAGGAGGGATTACGGTTCAGGACATGCAGCATTACATGTATTTGTTTGACCATCAACGGTTCGTAACCAAAAATAGTAACCCTTGAAAATTTTATTTTAATTTTAACAGATAATGATTGCAAATAATACGATATTCTTCATATCGCCTTAATAATAATTCAAACTGGCCTATGAATCTAATTAAAACATGTTTATTTTGCGGCTAAAAAGATTAAATGATGAGATAAATAGATGTATCACTGCAGCGTATGATGCAGAGCAATGTTCTCGTGTGGTTTAGATGTTTATTAATTTTTTTATTATCGGTTTGGTTTGGCCTAAAAGTGTAGAAGGCATCCATATGTGGATCTTATCTAAGCTGATCTAACCTTGGCCTTACAAATTTAAACGTAGTCACTAAAAAATAAATTGCTTTCATGTAGTCACTTTTTTATCTATACAAAAATGTTTAGAACTCCCTTCCGACTGACATCACTTGTAAGGTATTTGGAGAAAACAAATTTTGTGATTTTAATTACTATTCATAATGTCTAAGTTGGGCTTATGTAAAATAATATTTTTTTTTTGTCGACTGTCTAATGTAATTAACAAATGCCATTGTAATTACAAAGAATTTTACAAAAGCACACCATATGGAGTTTTTTTTTTTTTTTTTTGCACAACTCTGTGGTTATTCGTCATCATTATGTCAGACATTTCAGGTTTCTATTCACTTCGATTAGTTTGAAATGTAAATAGTTAAATTTAAACTTTACTGTCTAGAGAAGTTAGTTTTTTTATTTCATTTATTGCAATTTTTCTACATTCACTTTTAACACTTATTAACATCAATCTTTATTTTATTTCAAGGTTTTTTTTGACATTGTGAGCTTTTTTATTTATTTTAATTAAGGTTGCTGTTTTGTTTATTTCTAATTTTTATTGAGAACAAAAAGTGATTACGATTTTTTATGATCACCATCTACACAGCTCCACTACTTTCTTTGCTTGGCGAGGGTTTCAAATTAAAATCTAACAAAAGGTGCTAATACTGGAAGTTTGGTATTGAATTTCGCCTTTTATCGGAGGATGGAATAGAAAAAAAGTGTGAAACAGATTTTAACATTAGATTACTAATTATATTGAAAGGTATTCTAAAACTCTGTTATAAATTAATTAAAATTTATTACACTTGATCTGCAGATATGAAGTATGTGTGTGTTGATAAAATTAAAATGGGATTTAAGGTAAATTGTGTTAGAAACGAATAGGGGTTCTGTTATACGTTTTGTCCCTACTAAAACGGAATACGAATGGAAATACTTTTATTTCAGACTAGCAAGTGCCCGCAACTTCATCTGCGGAAAGTCCACTTCAATATTTCAGATTCGTTTCAATATAGTACTAAAAGTTCACAATTTGCTCAGTTTGACAATACTTTTTAATCAAAACTTCCTACATCGCACTAAATTTTTAAACCTCCAAGGTTTTACATATTATTCAAGTTTTTCATTTTCGCAAAGAATGAAATTGTCCGAAGATGATATTGTTAAAGCCTTTACACAATGGACCCATATACATGTTTTCTGTTCAAAAATATTTCAACGGCTCCATATATAAACCCGAGAAGCCAACAGAGACCTCAATATCGATTTTTAAAACTTTAGATCTATCTCCTCAACCAATACAAAATTTAGTAACATTTAGTACGCATATCCAAAGCATGCATAAACAAAGCAAAAATTAGTATCATTTAGTACTTTTCGAACAATTCTAGTATACATTTACAACCCCACCTCCATATCTCATCCCATATACCAAAACAGATACTTCAATATCAAATTTCGGGATTTCAGCTCTATCCCTTGCCCAATCCCAATGCCCAATTTTGTACCACTTAGTACTTTTCGTATGATTTTAGTAGTCATTTGCAAAATAGTTCCATATCTCAATCCTAAACACCAACAGTTATGGCAATATAATATGTCAGGGTTCATCTTTATCTCTCAACCACAGAAACCAACAGTGACATTTATATTACATTCAAGGATTTCAGATCTATTCCTTCACCCAATACCACTATTTGGTACTTTTCGTGCAATTATAGTACATATTTCCAAAAACCACCTTCATATATAAATTCCAGATGACAACAGAAACCTCAATATCAAATTTCGGGATTCCAGCTCCATCTCTTCGCCCAATATCAAATTTAGTACCCTTTAGTACTTTTCGTACAAATATAGGACGAATTTTCAAACCAAAGCCAAATCTCAAACAATTTCAAAATTTTATCTTTATTCCTTCATCCAATACTAAATATAGTATCATTCAGTTCTTTTTTCCAAATTGTACTAAATATAGTACACAATACCAAGTTGTACTAAATGTAGTACACATTTTCAAAACCACGTCTTTATTACAAATTTACATCCAAAAGGAACCCCAATACACGATTGAAATGTTTTCACACTTCCAAACACACATTTCCAAAACCACCTTCATATATCATACATATTTTCTAACCATGATTTTCATACCATAATTTTCAGTTTTTAGTCATATAATACCAAATGGTACCATTGTAGATTTGTACAGTTTTAGAACTTTTCGGAACTCTAAAGTTCGAGTTGCCAAAACCCCTTTGGTACATCTTTCCTGCACTCCTTCAGAGTGACTATCATTCCAAATTTCAGAATTGTAGCTCATTATTTTCTCCAATACAAAGTATTTAATTTATAGTACATTTCGTACCCTTTTAGTACGAATTTCCAAAAACGTAGACTTATCGAGTACTGATTCTCAGTCAATCAGTTATATCAGTCTGCAACGTCTTCCACAAAAATGCCATTCAATTTCTCCCACTAAATTTTCTCGTTCATTAACATTTATTAACCAAATATTTGCATTAATTATTTCTTTTATTTCCAATCTTTACAAATGTGACCACTTAAAAATTAGATCCAATTAATTTCAAACACACAGAAAAATACAACATTCCATAACAATTTATACTCATCTCAAACACATTGTTGACAATCTGTGATCCATCATCAATGGCTGATGACTAAAATGGGCAATGGATGGACGACCTCATACCGCAATTCAAGACAGACAACAACAAAATCTATAACAATTTATTGTTAGATGGCTATCTAAGTAAAACTATTTGAAATAAAAAAAATCCCATTCCAAGCACTTATTCTCACGCACAAAGACATACATACACCTACAAAGAAACCCAAGCAATGGTGGGGCCTGTGAATCTTTATCAATGCGAAGTAAATGCCTACCAACATACATACATACGTATGTGTATACATATATTCTCTGAGTTGTGAGTTCAACAAGTGCCCGGCTAGCTCAGTCGGTAGAGCATGAGACTCTTAATCTCAGGGTCGTGGGTTCGAGCCCCACGTTGGGCGAATGTTCTTTTTCGATTTTTTGTTTAATTAATTATTATTTCTTAATGATCTCCAAAATTCTGTGTTTAATAATATTTTCCCTTTATAATCCAGCTAATTAGAACATTAGCAGCAATAGTTATATGTCTTCATGTCAATATAATGGCTTAAATCAAAAAAATATATTACAAAGGCCATCTTACCAGCTGGCCATCCATACATCATGAGAAACGCCAAGTTGTTGACATTTTAGATCCATCATCAAGATCATCACTGTCCATCGTTGTTGTCACCATCATCATCATCGTCATGAGTTATGCTCTACTTGATTTAGAAAATCTTAAATATCTTGGCCAAAAGCAGCAGCAGTAGCCACAACAACAAACATCTGCTTCAAAAAAAAAAAAGGAAAAACAACAAAGTTTTTCAAATAAAGCATTTTCTTTTCTGAGGGGAAATTATTTTCTTTAACAAGAAGAGAAAAAATGAAAAACTAAAACAATTCTTCACCTTGACTTTAATTTCACCTTTTTCGAGTCAATGACTGCCAGCTGGGGCTACCCAAGCTAAGACCGCTGACTGGCTGACTGCCTTACTGATGATTACTAGTGGAATCTATGGCGTCTATTGTCTGACTGCCTCCGAGATTGTCTTCTTACCAAACTAGGTGGAGTTTCCTTGAGAAAATTGAATGCTATTCTAAAATAGATTTTTTGTCCATTTGTTGTTGTTGATTGCTAGTGGTGGTTATAGGTTCAAAGTCTAGAGTCTAGACCAAAAAACAAGGTTAAGACAAATTGCTAAATATCAAAGATTAAGACAGGCACCATAGGGGGTTTAAGCTATGTTCTGCAAATCATTCTTAGTTATTTTTGTTTTAAGTTATGTAAAAGAAAATTGAAAAAAAAAGCGAAATATGCAATTTATCAAAGTGCAGTGGTTGAAATGAAGGAGGAAGGTATACAAATTAAAGTACATTTCGAAAAAAGATTCTGAAAGTTTTTTTAAATATTTTTTTTTAAAATCTAAGAATACAGCTCGAAAAGTATTACAGTGTGCAACACAAAAAATAATTACGGGAAAATCTAGTAGGTTATAAAAGTAGACCTAAAAAAGAAGACACGTGTATCGGGTTGAAAGTTTTCATCAAAAAGTAACCAAGATGAAGGGGACATATTCTCCCCTTTTCACACTTTTGGTAATTTTCGAATAAATATTCCTTGGAATCCGTGCATTTTATGTATATTGTGTCTTCGGCAATATTACAGACAATACCACGACGATTATTTTGGTCGAAAAGTGTAACCCTCCAACGAGTCAACAAAGGGGTCTTTTGGATCCCTTTTTAAATATATGGTTCAAAACTCCCACAAAACGGGACCGTAGCGGGTCAAAATGTTCTAGAAATTATTTGTCATAAAAATTCTACTAAAGGACCTAGAAGATTCACGAAGATTCAGATTCACGTATACAGGGTTGCCCATATTCGACGGACCCATCTGGCAACGACATAACTTTTGACAGAGATGTCACATCGCTTAATGACATACCGCGTTTGAAGCGTCAGTCCAAGCAGATTTTTACCATGAACCAATACACGCCACGCGAGCGATCTGAAATAGTTGAAATTTACAAGAAGTCAATTGTGAAAACTCAACGTGCTTTTAAAACATTAAAAAATGTGAGAAGTGCGCCTTCTAAGAACACCATTAAGCGTTTAGACGAAAAATTTTCGACTGGTAAGGTTCTTTCTAATCCGAAGAGGCCATATAAAAGTCGACCAAGGCGATCGGCCGAGAATATCGCTGCCGTACGAGCCAGTGTTGAGAGGTCCCCAAGAACATCCCAAAAACCCCGTTCTCAGCAATTGGGCATGGCTCGGTCCACTTTACAACGGATTATTCGCATTGATTTGCATTTGTTCCCGTACAAAATTCAATTGACGCAAAGAATGTTGCCTGCGGACAAGCCTCGTCGATTGGAATGGGCCCAAAGGTCCGTCGAATATGGGCAACCCTGTATTAAAAAATACATTTTAGGGCTAAAACCGTACTTTATGTGAGTTTGTGTATAAAACTCCAACAAAGCATCATTTTGGATGAGTGACGTCAAAGGCCAAAATATACCTCATCAAATTTCACTATAAGTCGCCAAACAATAGAAATTTCTATTTTGAATGCGTATCAAAAAATATTTACATCAATGTTCCAAAAACATATTTCGCAATTTTTGATAAATTTTTCCTCGGCCTTTTTTGAGTTGACGCTTGAAAGTAACATTAACATTTTATTATTTTATTATTAGACATTAACATTTTTATTAGACAAGTCAACTATGAAGCGAGGAATCCCATTTTGTACCCATTCTTGGGTGGATCGTGCTGAGGCGATGGTGCTGCGAACTGTTGGAATGTCCAAAATGTTTGAGTGCCCAAGGCTTTAATACACCCTCCAGAATATTTTCGCGATAATATTTAGCATTTATTCAGATCCCACGGTCGATTAATACGAGCGGCGAGGAATCCCATTTTGTACCCATTCTTGGGTGGATCGTGCTGAGGCGATGGTGCTGCGAACTGTTGGAATGTCCAAAATGTTTGAGTGCCCAAGGCTTTAATACACCCTCCACAATATTTTCGCGATAATATTTAGCATTTATTCAGATCCCACGGTCGATTAATACGAGCGGAGAGCGACCATCGACTTTCGGCCATGCGAAACAACTCACTAGCTCTTTTGAGTCTATTTTCTTTCTGTTGCGGTGTAAGTTCCTGCACTTTTTTGGAATTTCAATGGCTTTACCCGAGCTCATTTTTCAATATTTGCCGAATGAAATATTGCGATATGTTCAGCTCACGAGCCATTTTTCGGTCACTGCGACGCGGGTTTCGATCAAGTCGCTTCTTTACTTTTCGAACCATTTATTCACATTTAAATGTTGGAGTACTCTCACGATAGCCACTTGTGGGTTTCCAGCCAAATATAAAGAAATTACACTATCACGCTTGAATTCCATCACAAATATTTTTTTTTTTTTCTGAAAAATTCTCACCAAAATTCATTTGAACACTTGTAAACAATATAATGACCTGTCACTGGAATAATTTTAACAGCTGTCGGATGAGTGGCTTATAAAAGACAGCAGTCTGAAGTTTGTTACAGTTTTTTCATCTAACCTTGTAGGTGTCAAAAGAAGAAATATTCTGCACAAAATTTTTCTATTAATTTCCGAACAATTCATATATCTGGGTACAATAGTTTTTAAGAAAATTATATATCCTTATATGTTAAGGATAGCTCCGATTTCAAGTATTTTTTAGATTTTGGATTTGTTCTTATTATGTAGAAAAACTATTTACCAAAAATAATCAATATAGGTTTACGTTTTGGTACAGTCCTTTTATAATACCGAAAGTCTGTATTTTGTTTTCTTTGGGAATAGAAAACCTTACGACATCATTCTCAGCAATATCTGAGGTAAATGTTCAGAACATCCAGAATAATGGATTTCTCCTTAAATATGTGTTGATATTTCATATTATTATTATATTATAGATTTTTGACCAAGAAATATTCAATAATAATCGAATAGAATTTCCAAGACATATTTTAAAAAATTAAATTTATAAAATTAAATTTATAAATATTTTGAAATGTGTATTCAAATATGATTCTAATCTTTTTTCATCCTTTTTTTCGTTTCAGGTGAGTTTCATATATTATCACTTTTGTTCAATTTGGTAAGTCAATTAGTCAATTCTTTGTCGTGAAATTTCATAACATTGATAACACTTATGTTCGAATCAATTATTACCCCAAAAGCTTGGGGACGCCCAACATTAGCCAAACCCTGAGATTATCATACATACCTTCGTCTACTTCTTCTTCTCCTCCGCCTCCATTTTCGTAGGTCAAAACTACCACAGTATTGATCATCAATCAATCAATTGTTCATTTTGCCACTACTACTCTTTGGCAAGGCAAATTTAATGGGAATTCATTCCAAAGCCACAAAAACTTTACCAAGACCAAATGAAGCACAAAAAATGCAAATATTTAAAGCAGGCAACCAGTCCGACCAACAAAGAAGAAAGCTGGCAAACAAAAGAAGGCAATAATGAAAATCACAACAGAAAACTTTAAGATAATAAATTTTTCAATATGAACGCAATTGACGAAGAAGGCAATATTTAGTATACAGAGCTTGTTGGGAGAGGGGCAGCCGCAAAAAAAAGGGGGGGGAGGGAGTGGAAAATAAGAGATCGTGATTCTATTGTCAGTATGACGGCAATGATTATTGTAACGAATGCGCAATTTTTCATTTTTTTTGTTTTATGCGTTACGGCGGACTGGCATGGCATGGCATTGTATTGATTAGTAGAGTGCCAACCGCCTAGAATCGAAAACCAAGAAACCGTGCAGTGCACTTCTTTTCAGATCGTAGCTTTCAATCATTCTTCAATACTCATTCAAGGTCATTTTAATATTCCAATTGGGAATGTAAATGTGTTGCGCATAATGATCAACATGTAATACAGGCGGGACATCAGTTGGTTGCTTTGCTCGCTTGCAAATGCTGATGAGAAACAACAAAAGGTACCCGATTGCCACTGCAAGTAACAATGCAAGCTTTAGGCCTGAATTGTTGCAGCAAAATGGAAAAAGAATGCGGTATCTTTTTCTACTTGACTTTGTTATGCCTTCCACAAGAGGCTCAAAAATAATACCCATCACTAACTTCTTCAAAGGCATGACGAGTAGGATGACGCTTTGCGCTCGGCGCCCTTGTCATTGTGTGAAAACATGACACAGTGGGGGATTTTTAAAGTGTATTTTAGTTAGTTTCAAAAAATGCCTAAGTGAACTAAGGCGTCCGATTTTTTTATAGAAAAATAGGGTTTTTTATAAAAAAAGGTTTTTTTTGGTGTTTTAGTCAGAATTTTAACCCAAATTTACTGTGAATTGGCAATATATGTGTTGGCAGTATATATAAGAAACGCCCTTGCATAGAAATGTCAATAAAGGTCTAAGTTTTGGTATAGTTCCCGTATAACAGTACCTCCAGATATTAAAATTTGAAGTTTCTAATGGGTACTACATCCTTTGACAGAAAATTGTTCAAACAGATCCACATCTTCGTATAGCCCCCATATAGCGGTACCTCCCTATATTCCGTATTTTGATTATTTTAAGCGCATTATTCACCGGAATTGTTTCAAATTTTATATTGTAAGTTCGTAATGGAAGCCACCGTCTGTGGCCGAAAATTGTCTATGTCTTCGTACATCCCCCTTATAACGGTACCTCCCTATATTCGGTATTTGGATGATTTTAGAGGCATTTTTCATAAGAATCGTTTCATACTTTTGTATTTGAAGTTCCTAATGGGTACTACATCCTATGACGGAAAATTGCATATGTAGATCTAGGACTTTGTATGGCCCTCATATAACTGAGTCTTTCTATAATCGGTATTTTGATGATTTTAGCACCGAAAGTGTTTCAAGATTCGTATTTAAATATCGTAATGACCTATTGCATATACAGATCCACGTCTTCACCTAGGCTTTAGTAATTTATTTTCTGTAGGAAAAAGGCCAGATTTTTTTTTCTATAGAAAAATTGTTTTTGGTTTCCCATTTCACATTATTTATTCAAGTATTATTTTTCTTGACTGAGCAGAATTAAAGATTTCTTAAGAAATATCAAATTCTTAGTTGTCATTTTCTTTGCTAATTTTAAGCTCTTGCCTATGCATTGCAAAGGGAATTTCCCTAAATTTCTCTCTTAAATATTTTCTCGGTTTCATGTTCTTTTCTTGATATCTGTGGTTTAAACCACAGCCCAACCCCATTGTGCAAACTTTAAACATAGCAATGGCTTCTCCTTTGAGGTTTTGTGGTGGATATACATTTTTATCAATTTCTATCAGCTGAGTTTCTTTCTTTCTTC
This sequence comes from Musca domestica, assembly GCF_030504385.1. Classification (NCBI taxonomy): domain Eukaryota; kingdom Metazoa; phylum Arthropoda; class Insecta; order Diptera; family Muscidae; genus Musca; species Musca domestica. The sequence continues at coordinate 806,925 of NW_026712115.1, read as the reverse complement.
TTCACCTCATTCCTCTTCTTTGTTGAGCCTTACTACTTTTCTGCATGCATGCATTTATTGGGTGTACTGGTGTCATTACCATCTTTGGCGGTGATGGGGTTTCTTCCAAGGGACAAAAACTCAAAGAAATAGTAGGTATTGAAACATCTATCTTTATATGCATTTTTGTTTAACGCTACAAATTGCAATTCCCTGCAACAGTAACAACAACAACAACATTGTATGCATTTTATTATGGCATGACAGTCATGGAGTCATCATTAGTGCTGCGGTTTTGCAAAAGAAAGAAAGAAAGACGGGCAGACAGACGGACAAACGATGAAAAGTCTGACAAAGCCCAGGAAGGCCAAGCCACCAACCAAGTCATTGAGGCACATTTTATGCATTCATGACTGGAAAAAATGTCTTTAGCATGGCTTGCAAGACGACGGCGAAGAAGAGGCAACATTTGCCAATCCCCTTAGAAAAAGTCAAAGACTTATGCGTCATTTTCTACGGGAATGGCGGGAATCATGAACGATTCGTTGTGACCAGCAAGTGAGTGAGTTTCTTTTGTTTTCAAAAGGCCTTCCTGCCAAGTCCGCCAGCCATCCACACAATTGTCATGCCATAAATGCTGAATTTTTACACCCCAGGCCTTAATAATAACAATAATCATTTGTTGCACCTTTATTTGGCTGGCTATGAGGCGGCGGCGGGCGGCGTTCGTTTATTCAACTAAAACTTGATTGTTTATTGAAATTCTAATCCTTGGGTTTTATGATCTTCAATGGGTTTTATTTTTTTTTCTTACTTTTTCTCCTCTTCTTTCTATTATTTTTATGGTCCAATGGGTTCTTTGCCCTCTTTTCATAGCACATAGATTTTCCTTCACATTTAATTTTTGTGAAATTCCAAATAAATTTGTTATTCAAAAAAACAAAAAAAAAGAAATTCACAAATTAATTTCAATTAGTCTGTGGCGCCATCTATGTGTGATAATTTATTTTTGTTGTTAAGCAAATGCTTTGGAATTCCTTTTTTATGGTAATAATTGAAATGTGTTTTTTTAACGGCCGGCTTACCAGCGTTATAAATTCTAATTGTTTTGTTTTGTTGTTCTTAGAAATATTTGCAAAAACATAACATAAATATTTTTATTATTATTATTTCAAAATAATAAAAAATCAATTAACAATAATATTCATTAAACGAATTGACTGAATGTTTGCCATACAAGTTTGTTTGGTTTGGGGAAGATATATTTTTATTCAATTAAGAAAGACTAAATTAAAATACTCTCGCAATTTATTTATTTATTTTTTTTTTTTTTTGCTTAGTTGAATTAAGGCTTTTTTATGCATTTTGTAGCTTAAGCTGATGTCTCTTGAGGCATCCATAAGAACTTGAGGTCTTTCAGAATACCTAAATAACATTTAGTCAGCCAATGAGAACTTCCAGTGGCTTAAAAAACTTCCGCAATGATACCGCCATGTTATCTGCAAAAAAAAACATTAAAGGCCTCTTGACACTGTAACTTATAAACCTTCAATGAACCCTAATGTGACTCTCTGTTAAAACTCTTGACATAATATAAAAACTTCACATAAAACATATATCCCTCATCTGGGTTTATAGCTACTTTGGGTTTTTTTAGCCCAGTAGTAAGGGCTTCCGATGTATTATCCCATGTAAAATGTGCTGCTTTCAATATTGCCAGTCAGCAAAAAATCTCAGTACAAATAATATGTTTGTTAACTACATTTTTGACGCTAGTAAAAGATAACACCGAGGGTATTCGGTAGTCATTTCTAGTAATGACTACTACATACCAAATTTTTGCTGGGCAGTAATGGCCACCACTTACAAAATTCCTTACCAGCATTCCAAAAATAATTAACTACTTATTCTCTACATTACCAATAATTTTAATAAAAAAAAAATAAGCTAAACATATTTAAATGCTTACTTAAAAATCCCCATTATTTGATAGGGAGATTTTTTTGCTGGGATAAAGCCCTCACATTTCACACGAAACTTCAAAAACTTAAACGATATTTTAGACCTTGAATTTCTCTTGAGCTAATAAAAGACTGTCTGACCTGGCCTCGCTCAGCAGCAGTCAATGGACTTCACTTAAGGGAGATAAAGAGAAAGGGAATATTTATTGGAGAGTAATGTGCCCTTGTTAAATAACGGTTGAGATGAGCAAGTAGAGAAAAAGTGTTGTTTCTTACTTCGCATTCCAACATGAATGTCCGTCTCTTCTATAGGGAAGACTGTCTCGTCAGATTTTTAAGGGGGAGACCCTGACTTATTAGTTATTTCTTAAGTTCGTCTATATAGAATCCCTGGCATACCAGCTCCTCTACAAAGAGTCCATGGCATGCCATCTCTTCTACAAAAAGAACGAGTAATGTGCCAACGACTGATGTGAGCAAAGAGAGAAAAAGTTAATGCATATGCTGGCACACCAGCTCTTCTATGGCCAACAAGCTCATCTATAAAGCTTGCATTTCCCTCCAGTATTTCTATACGGAGTCCCTTGGCCGCTACCTCTTCCATGAAGAATCCCTGGCCTGCCAGCTATTCTATAGAACGTACATTGGCCACTAGCTTTTCTAAACGGAGTCCCTGACCAAATCTTCTCTTAAAAAAATGCTGGCTGCCAGGTCTACTGTAAACTCTTCTAAGAAGACGATTCGGTCCACCAATTTGTGTTAAAAGAGACCCGGCCGCCTATACTCCCAATGCTGCAGTTCAACTATAGACACTCTCTGGCCTTCAGCTAGTCTATATAGACTTCAAGACCTTTCATTCCCTTATAGAGTCTCTGGAGACCTTCAACTTCCCTCTGGGGACTTTTTTTTTTGAAAAAAAAAACAAAATTTTTGGAATGTCTATGAAGAACGCAAAACATTTTTCTTTAATTTATTAAATTCACTTTAAAATCACTCAAGCATTTAAATTACTCACAACATATCGGTCGTTTTGTTCGAATTTTTTCAACACATTTTAAAAATTCATGGCAATTCGTCATCGCGCTTAATTCGTTTAATGGGCTGATTTTGTTTTTGTTGAGGCCTAATAAATTCGCATGTTAATTACACTCACTTCCATGGTTGCCATAATAAGAGTTATGGCTTCCTAAGCTTGTTTGGTTCATTTACGAGGAGATTCCCCAACCCCAATTTGAAAGAAATGAAAATTTTGAAGGCATGGCATTAACCTATGAAATGAGTGTTTTCATGTTTTGTTTAACGATATTAAAAGTCTATGGCGTCATTTTTGCCAAAAAAAAATTGCAAGAATACAAGAGAAATATTGACAAAAATAAATACGGATGGGGACTAATAATAGAATTCTATGTCAAATTGAAATGAAAATCACTGTCTCTTGCTCTCGCAAAAAAGCAAAGACATTTCTTTGCCAATGTCTTAGAAATTCGTATTTTAAAAATGAAAATAATTTGTTGTCTGGGGATGTTCACATTTTGGGAATGGGAATTAATTTCAAAAAAAAAATTCAATTCAGTTAAGCTGAATTCGAGCTGAATTGCTTAATTCTCGTTTTGACTTTTTAACTCGGTATGAGAAATTAAAGTTGTCATATAGAGCTTTATGAAACTGTCCTATTCTCCTTCAGCGAGATAAAGCCCATTTGCATGTCTCATATCTACGAAATATCTCACCATGTGATCCCTGCTAGTGAAACCATAAGTCTTATTTGAAAAACAGCCATATCTCAATTTTCACGCATTTTTGTTATTTTATTTTTCAAAATTGTTTTTCTTTGGGATTTCTGTTTGGTTCTCATCTCGTAGAGCAGCGGCATTTATCACTTGTGGCTGGCCCACAAAAATTTCAACAGTTGTTTTCAATTTCGTGTTTTAGGTGGCACGACGGTGATCGCGTGCATACTATCACAATCGATGATCAAATATTGTGCGAGCGGTATTTTCATTTGATTGCTATTGTGGTTGTTGTACAACTATTAATTTAAACATTTTTTCCAAAAAGGCGCAAAATTAAACCGTTTATGAGCAGCAACTGTTAAAACAAAGAGCTCCGAAAAAAATATTAAATAGCAATAAAAATAATTAGAAAAAAAATTCAAAGTGGCATAGAAAAAAACCAAAACAACGCAAAAAATAAATTCTCATTCGAAGTGAAACCAAAAAAAAAAAAAAAAAAAAAACAGCAAAACACAATGTCTGATGCCGCTGATCTATAAAAATAATTTATTATAAATAAACGTCGAAAAAAAAAAACATAACAAAAACACGCAATAAACAATAAACAAGGGCAACATCTTGAAAAGTGTTTTCAATTATTATTTCTTTTTATTTTATTCTCAAGTGAAATTTTGAAGCATTCATTAGTTATTTGCCTCAAATTGTACGGAACATAATGCCAAAACTTTTGGAGTGCCTTACATCAATAAGGTAATCTTCATTGTCGTTAATAAGAAGCATGCTAATTTTTTGGTTGTTGTCATTGTTGTTTCATTTGCTTTTTTACTTATTGACCGGAAGACATGTTCTTCAGCCATTGAGAATGTCAAATATTTTAATGGTTCTACTAATTAGCTTTTTCACTTTTGTTTTTTTTTTTTTTTTTTTGGCCCGCAACAAGAAAAATAACATTGAAAAACTACTAGCCGATAACAATCAAGAAAATATGAAGTATATGATTAATGACTTCGCGTTGACAACCAAGTAAATTTGGAAAAATCCAAGATTAGACATTGAAATCTATTCATAACAAATTTACTAAAATTTAATTACTATATATCTAAAGATATTCCCCTGAAAATTAGAAAAAAACATTTCTGAAATGAAAATGGCGCCCAATATACAGCCAAACTTTTTATCAAACATTTTAGTCGCTACAAACGAATTTGCATTGATTTGAGAAACAAAATTCATTTTTTTGTCAATCCCACTTATTGGCGCCCAATGGATCTCACAAATTTTCAAACCAAAATATTGGCGCCCAATATGAAGCAGAAATTTCTAGCAAACACGGATATTAAAAAATCGTCCAACCAAAATATTGCCACCCAACGGTTTTCACAAATTTTCAAGCCAAAATATTGGCGCCCGAAGTGTTTTTCACTAATGTGTGCTGGCATTCTTTGTAAGTCATTTCGAAATTATATCCTTCATCTCCCTTCGTCTACGAAATACTATTCATATAATGCATTTTTTCAATTAAGACTTTCGAAATTTCACACAAATGTTAAAATTTTGTCTAGTATGTTTTGTATTGACGTCTTACGGGTATCACAAATTTATATTATGGCGCCCAACATGAAGCTGAAATGCTTAGCCAGGGTACAAGTCCCTATGAACAAATTCATATTTCCGATAAGGGTTTTAAACACAAAATTTATTTATTTTTTTTGTCCAAAAACACAATTCATGTTTTTTTTTGTCCAAAAACACAATCCTTTTTTTTTTTTGTCCAAAAAAATGTTGGTGTCCAAGCGTTTTCACAATTTTTCAAACGAAAGTATTGGCGCCCGACATGGAGCAAAAATGTCAATCAAGCATAGAAGACACTACAAACAAAGTCGCCTTCCTTTTAACAACTCAATTTATTTTTTCGCCCAAGGGTTTTGGTATTTTATGCAAGGGTTGTCAAGGGAGAATAACAAGCTAGCGGAGTCCATGTCTGGAGGAGATTTCCAGTCTATTGGTGCCGCAGATTTGCAAAATCGGTGAATCTCAACGTAACACACTATCACTGATCTGGACAATATTTTTTATTGAAAATTTCACATGTATGTAGACTGCCCACAGCTAATCTCAGAGCGGAAAAGAATTTGACTATTACGAGCTTTTTATAAATTTTAAAACCATCATTGGTGCCCAACGCTTTCGATAAAAAGAGTTCATGAATCCAGAAATATGAACACAGGCAACGCTTATTTTATGCAAGCGTATTCTCAAGAATGAATAACAAGCTTAAAAAGCTAACAAAACTGGGAGGGAATTCCAGTCCATTGTATACTGAAACTGTAAGCAAATCTGTTATGAAATTCGACTAGATGTTCTTTTTCTGGTACAGCAAAAGGTATGGAGAATTAACAATATTTATCAGTGGAAATTTACACATATGTAGACTGTCTTCAGCGAATATCAGAGCGGAAAAGAATTTGGCGATTCAACTGTTCTGTCAGTAATTCAAGATAAAGCATTAATTGTTCTTTACTATGAACACTGATATCGGGACTGGAACATTATGAGCCATTGGATGTTAGTATAAAATGTGTTCCACACTGTGTTCCGACTAAATCTGGGAGGTCTTGAAATTATTAGAAATTCGGCATTTCAAGGATCTAACTCTGAGTGCAGTTTCTCAGAAGTGTTCTCGCATAACCACTCTGCCTGCCTAGTTAAGGAAGAGACAACCTACCTACAAAGTAGGTCAACGAAATTAAAATTTTAGGAACTATATTTAGACTCCAAAAGCCGGTATTGATAGGGGAAAGTAATTGTAATTGTAGTTATTGTAAGTTGTTCACAAGAATTTGATTTTTACAAAAAATAGTTTGTATGGACTAAAATTTTTGTTAAAATAAATACGTTGGGCGCCATGATTTGGGCTTGGTACTAGATTCTCTCTTGTATGACGATGCCGCTCACTTATGAATATTTTGAAAGTCCTAAAATTTAAATTTATTTTGTGAAGGTGTCTAATTGCATGTATAAAGAGTTTAATTTTTGAAAACAGGAAACAGTACATCAACCTTCAGCAGATTTCCTCTATAAAAATTAATTCCTAAAAATAAGAAAATATTAAGAAACATTCAGCCAATTTTTCTGGGACATTACAAACTTCATATCCTTTTTAGCCGTTTTGTCTTCCCCATCCTATTGGTAATTTGATACAGAACAAATTGACAATGTATCACACCTTAAATATGACAAATAAAATTATGCCGCATAACAGGTCGTGCTTGGTAAAAATGTAAAAACCTGGTCAATTCGTAAGGAGAGGTAAAGGAGAGAAAGAGAGAAAAAAACGCCATGGTCCATGCATAATGCACTGAAGCATTAAACGTTTTTGGAATTTTTACGTAAACTTGAACTTCGTGGCTTGAGGTTTTAATAATATTGTTTTGTGTTTTCTTTCTCTCCTGTTTGCTTACATGTCAAACAATCAAATGCCAAAACAAAACACTTTGGAATGCAAAAAAAAACAACAACTGAAACGTTGTTGTAATATGCAAACAATGAACAGCAAACAAAAAAGAAAAGAAAAATAAAACGAATTGAAACAACAAAAATATATATATCGACTCGACTATATCTTCTCTCCCCTGACTACTTCTTGCTAAACTTCAGATGCATGCTATAAAAATTCGAAAGGGAAACAAAAGGAAATTACAACATACCAACAAGTACATATAACAATGAAAAAGAAATTTAAAACGGACAATGATGATGATGATGATGTCCAGCGTCAAGAAATACAAGGGTTAACACAACACCTGTCAAGTGAAAAACAAAAAACAAATGGAAGCTAGGGCTTGCAAAAATGAACTATGTAACGCTTTGGAATGTGTAATTCCAGCTGGTAAGCATTTTTTTAAAGGTGGGGATTCTTGTAGTAACAAAATTAATTTGTTCTATTTCAATTTAACTTTCGCATATATCTTTCGTCAATGGTATGACGTTTGCAAAGTCTATGGACTGCCATTGAAACACACGGATATTTTGTGGCATGTCATGAATTAGATAGTTGTTTGATCTGTTACACATACAGAATGCACACATATACATTTAACATATCCGTTAACGGATATCAGGTAAATACTTGTAATAAAAAAAAAATGAAATTTACCCCAATATTTTACATTCCTTGTAAAGGAATGACTTCTATAGAATCAGGTCACCTTCTTCGTGTTTTTAGTTCATACAACACCAAAACATTTATCCATATGTCATGTTTTAACAACATTATCAATGGTGGCAGCCAGTCTTAGTGGTGGCTTCCATATATTTGTCCTAAATTTCCTAAATACATGACATCATCTCACACTTGTTCTCGTTTATTTTGGCACTGGACGAGACAATGTCATACAAACAAACAACACAACACAACCCCTGGAGTTTCCGTCTGACATACACATCCACCATTCGATAAACATTCTGTTTTTTTCTTTTTCAGCCTTTCCATTCCTCACTGACGCATTTTCGTTGATATGGTCAGGAACTGCACAAAATAAACAGCAATAAATTTCCCAAAACTTAAATGGGGTTTATTATGTCGGCCACCGCCATCACCATATGTCACGTTTTGTTTGGTTAAGATATTTTTATGTGGGCTTTTATTCAAAAATTAAACTAAACTTTTGTTTGTGTAAGGTCCATTAGTTTTGTTTGCCTTACTACATTTGGGGCATATCAACTCTCACATAATGAAGGGCTAAAGAAAAAGGCTAGTCCTTGGTTTGTAAGCTACACACCAAGGACCAGCCCTTGAAAAATATTTTTAGGTCATTACTTGAGCTGAAAAAAAAATTAAAAAGGAATGGAATTACTTCATTTAAGCTTCAGGTTCTTGCAAAAGGTACGAACCTACATAAGGTTTTCTATGTTTTTTATAAATAAAATATCTGGTTTTAATGATTTTCTCCTTTCTAAGCTTTATTTTTTATAAAAGAAATCTAAAATGACACGTTACTCCCGTTCCCTCTCTCTTGTTACTCCTCGTTTCACAAAAGAATGTTATGGCTCGCTCAGACCTGCAATGTCTAGGATCATAAAATAACATATACTGTGCAAATCGTTGGGCGCCACTTTTTTTTAGTAAAAAAAAAAGTGATAATAAAGTGATAATTTGAGATTTATGCTAGCTCCCAACGTATCGGGAATATATACGTTTTATAAAACGTTGGTCGCCAATTATTTTTTACGCTTATAAGTTGGTATAATATATGGTTTAAAACAACGATTCATTTTGAGAATCACGTTGGGCGCCATTTTTCATTAAGACAACAGGGAGCCACAATTATCAATGCCTCTTGTTTGTTCTCTTTTTATAGCAATCAAAAAACAGTTACAACGTTAAACAGCATATGTATTGCATTTATATGGTTATTTGGAAATTGTATATGTGAATTATAAAGGAAGTCCCAACTAGAACCCAATTTTTAAATTAAAAAAAATAATAAAAATATTTAAAAATGGCTATCTTTAAATGAAATTTTCAAAGACTGATTTGTATAAATGCTGCAGTATTGCAATTATACAGAGTCCAATGACTTAAGGCATCGTGGGCTCATTCACGTAAACCAACGACTACAGAAAACCCCAAAGAAAAAAATGTAAAGGTGTTAAGTCGCACGATCTAGGCGGCTAATTCTGGTCTCCAAAACGAAAAATAGCACAACCGAGAAATTACTGATGCAGCAATTGAATTGTTTCTCGGGCTGTATGACATGTGGCGCTGCCTTGATGAAACCACATACCCTCCACATTCATTTCCTAAATTCTAGGCAAGGAAAACTGTTTATCGTTTCACGATACCAAACACCATTGACTGTTTGCGCTTGGCCTGCCTAATTTTTTATAAAAAAAGGCCATTGATTTCTCCAGCCCAAAAAACACACCAGACAGTAACACGTTGATGATGCATTTGCCAAATACCCAATTAACGAAATCCCTTGGCCATCCATGGCCAGCAGGCTTCTCTTCCTGAGTCAATTAAACTTTGTATGCATGTCCTTCGTCAAAATTCTCTGCATGGTGGATTTGGAGACAACAATTTGCTGAGCTTGGTTTGAATTAAGAAAGATGGAGTATGATATTTTCGGTCGGTCGAACTGGTCGAAGACATATTGTTGTCTTTACATCACTAACAGACCTCTTTTGGAACAAGTATTGCTAATTAATTTTGGCAAATCCATTTTAGGACCCTAATAAGGTGATAAAAGGGGGATTTTTTGAAAACAATTGATTTGAGAATCACGTTGGGCGCCATTTTAAATAATTGAGTTATTGTTGCAATGTTTTCAAATTTTTCGTTAGCACAACAGTGAGGCACAATTACCAATGTCTCCTCTTACAATCTTTTTCCTTCCTTCCTTTCATGGTAGAATTAAGAAGGTAAAGTCATGAAATCATATGTTTAATTTTTTTTCAAAATAACTCATTTGACAATATCTCATTGTAGCTCCAAATTTAAAAATTATTTTCTAGTTGGGACAATCTTAATATATTTCGTAAAGCATTGTCAATTAATCTTAGGACGCTAATAAGGTGATATAAAAGGGGGGCTATACCAAAACGTGGACGTGCACAGTCAATTTTCTGTTTTAGGCTGTAGTATTCATTACGAACTTCAAATAACAAATTTGAAACAATTCCGATCATCCAAATGCCGAATATCGGGAGGTACTGTTATATGGGTGCCATACGAAGACGTGGACCTGCACAGTCACTTTTCTGTCATAGGCTGTAGTATCCATTACGAACTTCAAATACTAAATTTTAAACAATTCCGATGGATAATGTCGCTAAAATCATCGTCATAGAATTTTATGCTGATCAAGAATATATAAACTTTGTGGATCTAAAATGTATATTTCGAGGTGTTACAAATGGAATGACAAACTGAATATACCCTCCATACTATGGTGGAGAGTATAAAAAAAGGAAATTGAAAGTTTACAGATATTCTAAACGTGGGGCATGGCCCATTTAGAAAAAAAATCGCTCTTAATAAAATTATTGAAAATTTTACTAAAAATTCGATGAATATAATTTTCCGCAAACTGATTCATAGATCCTCTAAATATATACAACTTTTGCAACTTCCTTGCATGTTTTTGACTAGTTATAAAATGAGATAACCACCCCCTTACAACTAAGTACGTATACAGTAAAAGCCCTTCAATGTAACAAATTTTTCTCTGTTAAAACTGCCCGCCACAAAATCTTTCCACTTAATTAACCCCCATTTATATGGCATGCCTTGTCATTTTCTATTTCCTTAGAACGCTCGCTAAGCACTCCATTCTGGGAAGTGAGGGCCACATGTTTCAATTTTGTTTGCATTAGTCAAATACACTTTAAGTTAAATGATCTAATAAGGGTGCTGGCGGTGCTGGCTGGCGTTAACAAGTTTCAACTTCCTCATATTGGTCACTTTTGTCACTCTAAACAATGGTCATTTGCGTTTTTCCATTTATCTCCATGTATGTGTGTATTCACTTGCAATTTATCTCCCCCCATTGCAATGGATTGATTATTTATTTTACTTGAACCAATAACAACGGCAAAAGCAAACACATTGACTGAATGGCTGACTGACTCACAATCGTTATAAGGCCGGTATTTTCTTTGTACTCATTCCTTCGGCGACTTCTTCTCTCCTCTCCACTTTCAATGTTTTGCAAATAGTCTCTAATTTGATAAGAAACGCGACACAAAGTCTAATTATTGGTTTGTGATAAGGCGAATCTATATTGGGGTGTAACGACAACAGTTTGCATTCCGTGATTGATTTGATGGGAATAATAATAAATATCAATATGTCAGTACTTTTTTTGAAGAGATTTAATCTGAGCTAAGATTTACTCGTTGTTACTTCCGGGCAAAACATTATCGTGAGCGGAAGTGATCGAAGAGAAGGTTTTTACAAGAACTTTACTCTCGATTCTTTTGTTTTATTTGGAATTGCTTGCGAGTTACTCCTGTTGGAAAAATAAGAGTAGGAGTCAATATTCTCGAAATAGAGTAAAAGTTTACTCCCAGTGTAAAAGCGAGTGAAAAAATGAGTTTGTTTGTTAATTTGTGTGCTCGTGTGTTTTGTGGAAAACAGGTTTTGGTGTTGGTGTTGGCTGGGGGTTGAGGACTGAGGGGAACGTCTTGTACATAAAACGAGGGTATGACAAAAACTAAAAGCTCGATTTCGTTTACTCCCACTCAAACACGAGCGAATCCTACTCGCTCTTATTTCAGTAGACTCATTTTAATTTTTTACCAGCAAAAGTATTTCCTCGCCATTCCGTTTGTAACTTTTTGAAATATGATTGTAGCCACATTTTCAATGAAATTGACTGAAAATCCACAAAAGGAGTTCCTTCCGAGCACTTTACTCCCTGGAAGAGAAATGTCTATACCGGTACACGTTGTCGTATAGCCCACATACAACGGCACCACCAATATTCGCGATTTTAACGACTTTAGGGACGTTATTGACTGGAGTTGTTTCAAATTTAGAATTCGTGATGGTTACTACAGCCTATACCAAATCATTGCGTTGCAGGTCCACGTCTTCGTATAACCTCCATATAACACTTCATCCCAATATTCGGTATTTTCATGATTTTAGCGACATTATTCACCGGAGTTGTTTCAAATTTTGTATTTAGAAATCGTAATAGGTACTACAGCCTATGACATCAAATTGTGTATGCAGGTCCAGGTCTTCGTATAGACCCCATATATCAGTACCTCCCTATATTCGGATTTTGACGATCCACCGAAATTGTTTGAAATTTCGTATTTTAAGTTCTTAATAGATAGTACAGCCTTAGACAGAAAATTGTCTATGCAGGTCCAGGTCTTCGTATAGCCCCGATATAACGGTATTCGGTATTTTGATGACTTTAGCTACACTATTCAACGGATTTTTTTTCAAGTTTCTTATTTGAATATTATAATGGCTTATGACAAAAGTTGCCTATTCCGGTCCATGTCTTCGTATATTTTAAGATTTTAACAGAATTTATAACGGATTTTATTTTTTTGAATATTTCCAAATTTGTTGCACATGGTGGGGGGGTACTCAAAGTTCGACCCGGCCAAACTTACTGATTTTTTACTTGTTTATTGACAACAAAATCGAAGCACAGGCTTTAATGCGAGAGAGAGATTTTATTTCCAAATCTACTCTAATAAAATGGGCAGACTATAGCAAATTAAGCCCAACGTAGAAGATTGGAGTAATGGAATTCATACCACACAATGCGTTATGATCCATAAAAGATTACAGAAGGGTGTGTACTAAACTATATTATGATGGCCCGTGCAAAAATTTGTTTATGTTAGGCACGAGACTGGTGTAAAAAGAAAGTAAACTAAATTTGTTTATTTCGAAAGTGCAGCCCAGCTACCTACGATTTGTTAACACAACAGCAGGCAGTCAACCTACGAGATATTGTTTTTTTATGGATGGCAGTGATGTGCATGGGTTTGGTTTGGTTTGGGGGGCAATATCTCAATGAAAATATCAACCCAAGCGGTTTTAGTGATTTTATGTTTTAATCGTAATTTGTTGGCATTGTGGTTGTTGTTGTTAGCCACACTTCTTGCATATTTTGTTTTGATTCAAAATGATTTGATTTTAAAATGAAAGTCATCTACTTTTGCTGTAGCAGCAACACCGACAACAACAACAACAATGGAAGAGAGTACACCACTTTTAATGTTATCGTAATGAAATTAAAGCAACTGAAATTGAAACTGAAACTAAGTGAAATTTTGTCTGTTTCTTGTTGCCAATCTATCAAACGGGATGGTTAATATTCTCTATGGCTGTTGTTAATCGGCTAAACTGTTTGGGGCTTCTCCTCAGTCTAATAGCTGATGTTTTTTTTTTCGTTTTTTGGATTATAAAACATAATGTTGTTGTTTTCTTTTTTGTTTTGTGTACAACAAATGCCTTAAAGCAAAATTGTTTATAATTTGCATTTAATAGCTGGTCAGGTTGTTACAATTTTTTCGTTACTAGTTTTTTTGTATTTTTTGGTTTTTATTGTTATTATTTTGGTGTATGGTCTGCTTTATGCCTTTTGGCTGGCATGACGGCATGTGACTTGCTTATTTTTTATGATGGGCATTTACTTTGCTTTGGAGGCTACCGGTGGCAATCATTATCGTCGTCATCATCTTTAACAACATTTGGGGTAATTTTTAATTAGCCCCTCTTCCAACTCCTCCATCACTCTTGACAATGCATTGAATTATAATTCAGTAGCCAAATGTGTTCATACCAGAACCTAGCAAACATATACTTTTACACAGATGCTGTTGCTGTTGTTATTTCTTATGAAATTTCAGCCCCATAATTATGCTGCCACTTTTTTACAATATAGTGTTAAGTTGTAAAAATTTATTTGGGCCATAAAACGTTCAAACTCATCTCCCAAAGTTTAGTTTGTTAACGGAACCATTTCGAGTATTTTTTTGCTTTGTTCTTGTTTTTTTTATATCTATTTTAAATCCTTTTAATTCCGATTAATTGCAACTTTTGATTTCATTGTTTAGATACAAGAAGGACCATACGGTGTCTTCCAAGAAACATAAAACTTAAAGAAAATCATTTTTTTATTTTTTCAGATACATGGAAGAGGGGGAAAGTTGTTTTTTTTATTTTTTTTTTTTTTTTGACAGATTTAAAATGCTTTATATATTATGTTTGGGAATAAGGTAAAGAACATTGGAAAATTAAATATACTTTTAAAAATAGTTTTATGATGAAATAAATTCTCAGTCCTTATGTTATCAACATCTAGAAATATTCGCCAAAGATTGCATAAAGAACATGCATACAGATCATTCCACATTTTTTCCGGTAATGTCAGAATCATATGTAGTGATTTTTTTACTATTTTAATAGCATACTTTTAAGCGCATACATTTGCGATTTTTGACTTTAACAAAAAATTTCGCTTTACGATTTAGACTAATCACCTAAAAATCGATTTTGAATATTTTCTTTTCAATCCAAAGTCGACATAGGCTAAAATACCCGACAAAAAATAAATTTGTCGGTACAGTTATATCGAGGTTATACCAAAACGTGGACATATATTGCCCATTCTCAATGCCAAAAGGCCGTATGAAATATATCAAAAAAATGTTAATCTTTTTCAAATGGTATTAAATCTTTACTAATGACATAAGTCGACTTTGAAAAGTGTTGACCATACCAAAAGTCGATTACTCGATCAAGTTTTTACTACGATAACCGATTTTTATACCCTCCACCATACATAGTAAGTTCGTCATTTCGTTAGTAACTCATCGAAATAAAAATTTTAGACATAACAAAGTACATATATTCTTGATCAGCGTAAAATTCCCTGTCCCTGTCCGTCCGTCCGTCTGTTATAAAAACGCTAGAATCAAAACGAATAAGGATAGGAAGCTAACATTTTGCACAGATCAGTCTTTGTCTGCAGACAGGTCAAGTTCGATGATGATCCATATGTGTCCACGATATCGTATATCCATAAAATGGCACGCCCGACATTCGGTATTTTGATGATTGTAGCTAAATTTTCAAAGAAATTGTCTGAAAATCCACAAAAGGAGTTCCTTCTGCGTACTTTATCCCCCCGGAAGAGAAGTCCACAATATCGTATAGCCCACATAAAACGGTACTCCCCATATTCGATTTTAGGGACATTATTCACGATTTTAAGAACATTATTCACTGGAGTTGTTTTAAATTCCGTATTTACAATTCGTAATGGGTACTACAGCCTATGACATAAAATTGCATCTGCAGGTCTACGTCTTCGTATATCCTCCATATAACGGTACCTCCCAATATTCGGCATTTTCACTATTTTCATATATACCGGAGTTGTTCAAATCTCGTATTTAGAGTTCGTAATGGGAACTAAAATCTATGACAGAAAAGTATCTATGTATGTACAGTTCTTCGTATAGGCCCCATATATCAGTAACTCCCTATATTCGGTATTTTGGCGATTTTAGGTACAGTATTAACCACAATTGTTTGAAATTTCGTATTTGAAGTTCCTAATAGGTACTACAGCATGTGACAAAAAATTGTCCATAGGTCCAGGTCTTCGTATATCCCCGATATAACGGCTATATACGGAATTTTAAGATTTTATCAGAATTTTTAACGGATTTTATTTTTCTGAAAATTCTCAAAATCTTTGGTGGAGGGTATTCAGAGTTTGGGCCGGCCGAATTTACTGCTTTTTTTTACATGTTTCTTTATGATATCGAAAAACATTTGCAAAGCTGATAGATTCTTACAGGTTCTGCAAAAGAGCGCCTGTTGCTTCTGAAATAATCTATGCAGTCGGTTCGTTTATTTTCTCAGATGAAGTAAACAAATTAATTAAGGAAAAACATACCTAAAATACAGATAAATATATTCAGGGAAAAGTTAGTGTTAATTAATGCGCTGTTCCACAACCTATAGGAAGCTCCTGGATTGCTGGAAAATTGAGGCTATGAATTGCATTATAGTGAACGTTTTGATTGTTGCCGACAGTGCTGTTAGACGAGCAACCGATCTATAGAGAATTTGTCTTACATTGTGCCATTTTTTGCCATCTGTGATATTCTTTCATGGCATGTTAAGTTTATTATAAATAGACGAATAACTCATTATTCAGAAGATGTGTTCTTATCGTTATCTTCTAATGGGGAAAGTAACGCGAGTATCTTCGAAATTGTTGCTGGATAATTGAAGTTAAGAGGGAATTAAAACCACCACAAACATTCTACTACAAAAAAAAAGAAACAAGCGTCTGTTACCGGAAATTTTGAAAAAAGTTATTGGGTTTTGGCAGTTTCTTCAACAGTAAAAACTCATCCAATTAAAAAATTACTTATTATTTTGTTCCCGTTTCATAGGTCTGCTATCTTACAGCTCTTCACTGTCCCAAACGGTACCTTTCCCCGCGCTAATGGACACATTGTCCATTTATTGACTTTGAAAACTGTACGACATCGACAATGATGTCGACGCATTTATGCATGAATGCATAACTGATATGACACAAAATTACAGTAACAACAGCAACAGCAATAACCCAAAAAACCAACAACAAGAAAAAAAGTAAACATTGTCAAAAAGAAAGACACAATCTAAACGATAGTAAAAGTATTTAAATCAAGCCGGTGTCGAAATAACAAAAATTGACCGTAGACCGAATGGACAAACATTCAGCTGATGCTGAAATAGCTCTTGAAAAACGACGACAGCAACAACAAACGGTAATAATAATAAATAAAAACAGCAACAACATATTAAACAAAAAAACTTGTAATACCAAGCTGACAAACGGCTACTGTCCATTTGAAACCAAGAAAAAAAACAAAACGAAAAGAAGAGAAATAAACCTGTCCCGCAAGTCTTTCAGTGGTGATATCATGCGAGCTATGCACAGTTAACAGTGAACCCAAACAGCTGTTCTGTTAAGTTCAACAGAGATCAATTACATGAACCATTTACTGGCAAGCATAACAGCAGGGGTCCGTTTACATTTGGAGTTTTGTGAGGCACATGTTGTTCAAAGTTTTATGGATTATTTTGAGTTTTTAATTTTTTTTCTGTCAAGAGCAATCTTGATTTATCTCCAGAAAAAATGTCAATAAAATCTGTATCGTTCTCTCTTCTTTTTCATCCACATTGCCCAGCAAGACACATTTTAATCTCCTTTTGTTTTATTGCATTCATTCAAGTATCTTCTGGGGGGTTGCAGTGCCAAGACGTGGTGGTGCATCAACCCATCTTTGTGGCATGTGTTTTGAAATTTGTTTCTGATTCGTGAACTCGAATAACATCTGGTGTTTAAGAAGAACCAAAGCAGACAGACAGACAGACAGACAAACAGACATAATGAGAATTACAATATAATCTTAAAAGTATTTTTGTTTTGTTGTTTTTGCTGTTTTTTGTCTATCACAGATGTTTGTTGGACTTGCATTACAAAACGTGCCAGAATGCCGAAATATTTACTATTCTATCTCTTTTTTGAGATTTGAAATGTTTCTTTTTCTTTCAAAAGAAGAACAAAACAAAAAACCGATCATCATCATCGTGCTCCTCCGTGGCCTGAAATGCAGCCAAGTCATTACGGATAAAATAGTTTGAGGCTAGAAATGTATAGGTCACTTCATTCGTTTGAAAATTTTGAAATTTGGGTCACAATAAACAAAAATACAACACAAAATAGCCAACAAAAATCGATCTATTATTAATGCACTTTCTATAGGGGATACTGAAGATACTTCGTCCAATGTAGATTGAAGATAATGAGTTTTTGTTTTTCTTTCGATCTTGAAATAATAAGAACATTTAAAGATGTGAAAGTTAAAAGCTAATCTCAATTGTAATTGAAAAGTTTCGAAAAAACTTGTGGGGGGAGGACTTGGTAGTGTAATTGAATTTTAAATGGAAATACAATAAAAATCAATTAAATACAACGAAAAATATTATTTTTAATGTGTCGGCGAGAAAACAGATATATCAAACATATCTTATTTAAAAAAAAATCCACATTAATAAATTACACCAAAAAAATATTTTTTAAATAAATGCCAATTTAATTATTTCTCAAATAATGTAATTTAAGTATTTCATGATTATTGATTTCATAAATAAATAATCCGTTAAAATAGATACAGGAAATATTTTTTTATATATCGTTATTCAATTTTCACAAATATAGTTATTAAATTTTGGTTACAAATTTCTAAAATTTTACAAAAATAAGTTTTTTAAATGAATAAATTATATTTAAAAGCAAGTGAAACAAGTAAGAAAGCATTAGGTTCGGTCGGGACGAACTTTTAATACCCTCCACCTTAGGGTAAAGGAAACATTAGAACCCATTATGACCCACAAATACCAATTTTTGGACATATTCGTGGGAAAATGTGGCAAAAATCATCAAAATATCTAAAATCGGGAGGTAACGCTATAATGTGGCAAAAATCATCAAAATATCGAATATCAGGGGTATCCTTATATGGGGACTATACCAAAACCGACCGATATTTCTCATTTTCAATACCAACCAGCCTAGGCACAATACAAATTTTGACGATCTACGTTAAATAATGTGGGCTTGATCGTCATTTCAACAGACAGACAGACCGACATCGTTAAATTTACTTAGAATTTTTTGCTGATTATGAATATATACATTTTATGGGGTATTCGCCGAATATTTAAGGTTGTTACAAACGGAATGACAAAATTAATATACCCTCCTTTCTAGGGTAGAGGGTATAAAAAGGCAGCTAAGTTCGGCCTGTCCGAACTTTTAATATCCTCCGTGAAGATGTGAACCTGTAATGTAAGATAATGTACGATCTGCAAATACGAAATTTGAAACAATTCCTGCAAATAATGCCGCTAAAATCATTAAAATACCGAATAAAGGGAGGTCCCGTTATGTGTGGGCTATACGAAGACATTTTCCTGCATACAAAAGTTTTTTGCATAGGCTGTAGTACCCATTACAAATTTCAATACAAAATTTGAAACAATTCCGGTGAATAATGTCGCTAAAATCATCAAAATACCAACTATTGGGAGGTACCGTTATAGGTAGCTATACGAAGACCTGGGCTTGCATAATTAATTTTCGGTCACAGACGGTATTATCTTCAAATTTCAAATTTGAAACATTTCCAGTGAAAAGTGTTATTCAAATATCTGGAGGTACAGTTATATGGGGACCATACCAAAACTTAGATCTATTTGGACAATTATATGCATGGACGATTCATACATAATAAATAAAATAACCAAAAAACCTTAAATCTGTCGGTACAGTTATATGGGGCCTATACTAAAACGTGGACCTATGTAGACCATTTCCAATGCCAAAAGTCCTACAGACCAAAGAAATATTTGAGTAAAATTTTATCAACCTACTTCATTTCTTTCGGAAGCTAGACTGATTTCCACAGACGGACGGACATCGCTAAATCGACATAAACTCTTATGCTCATCAAGAATATTTACACTTTGTGGAGGTGTTGCAAACGGAATGACCTACTATGGTAAGGGGTATACAATTTCAATTAATTTAAAAAAATCAAAAAATCTTTAATTTTTTAATTAATTCTTTTATAATAAAAAATATATTAATAAAAATAAATTAAATTTTTGAAATATTACACTTTAAATTAAATACCCGGTCATTTTCCAAATATACACATAAAAATTCCCTTTCGAACATTATCTTCTTTCGAACTCGCGACTTTGACACAATTCAGTTTGTTATGTATCGGTAAAAAAAACTCAAATCAGAAAAAGAAGGGGGCGTATACCATTAACCCATATGCAATAAAAAAAACTGAATCACTCGCCGCTACTCGCTTTATCAACAAACAAAGAAGAATAAAGAGAAAAATCAATATTGCCATAAAAAAATATCTCCAACTTTTTGAATGAACTTTTAATGACATATAAAGTGTCAAAATGTAGACAAATGGCCACCTAATAATAAATACATACATACATAAAAAATACTTTATAACGGTTTATATACTACCACGATTTCAACAACGTCATTATATACACAAAACGTATTGGGTATAGAAACAAAAACTATATCATAATGCTGATGATGATGACAAATAATTTGCATAAAATTCAATTTTAGTCGCTTTTATTTGGGTTTTTTGTTTTTGATTTTTTTTTTTGGTACGCTAAAGCCTTTTTTGTTTTGTTGGTTTCATTTCATTACCGTCGTCTGTTTGCCGCGTTGTTTTATGTATCTTTATGCTCTGTATAACACTACATATGGTGATTATGTTACATCATATTGGCATGAATAGAGCGAGCGACCAGACAGACCACGGACCACGGAGGCAGAAAAAAACAGACACAACAGCATTTTGAATTGTTTGCATTATGTTGAATTTTTTCCTTCCCCTCTCTCCATCGCATTGTTCCCTCTGTTACCTAGCTAAATAAAAGATATTAAAACAAACAAAACAATATTATGTTAATTATTACAATGATCTGCAACATAATTATCATGTTAATGATGATGATGATGATATTGACAGTAGCTATCGAATCTGCTAGTAGTGTAGCTAAGGGAACCATTTTATTAACAAAGTGGGGGCGACCTCTGCCGATTTCTGTGATTGTGAGAGTGTCGGACGTATCGAAATAGCAAAGGTATAAAAAAAACTATTTGTTACAACGAAATTTTTTTGCCATAGGTTGTAGTACCCATTAGCATCTTCCAGTATGAAATTTGAAACAATTCCGGTGAATAAAGTTGCTGAAATTGTCAAAATACGGAATATCAGGAGGTACCGTTATATGGGGGCTATACGAAGACTTGGACCTGCATACAAACATTTTTGTCATAGGCTGTAGTACCCATTACGAATCTCAAATACGAAATTTGAAACAGTTCCGCTGAATAATGTTACTTAAATCAACAACGAATACCGGGAGGTACCGTTATATTGGGGCTATGCCGTCTTAGAATTTTACGCTGATCCAGAATATATATACTTTGTGGGGTCTATTATGAATATTTCGAGAAGTTACAAACGGAATGACAAAATTAATGTACCCTCCAAAGAATGGTGGATGTTATCACAAGCAAAAAAAATTAAGTTCGGCCGGACCGAACACTCCTCTACTTTTGAATAAAGGAAAAAATTGTATATAAAAGTATCTGAATTCAAACGTGTTCGACTTTAAACCACAAATACCAGTAAGACCGTTTGGATAATGCTGTTAAGCTTCTCAAAAAACCAAAAAGTGGGTGAGGTCGTTGTATGGGGGCCATACCAAAACACGAACCTACATAGACAATTTTATACTTCAAGGATTGTCATCTACCAAATATTCTTAAATACCAATTTTGGAAACAATTTCGTGGGTAAATGGGACAAGGATTATCAAAATACCGAGTATCTGTGGGTTTCGTTTGCGCTATAGAAAAACGTGGACCCATTATGAACTACAAATACCAAATTTTTAGACAAATCCGTGGAAAAATGTGGCAAAAATCATCAAACCACCGAATATCGGGAGGTACCGTTATATGGGGTACTTTTGTATACAATGTTCCGCTACCCGTTCTAGAACCCATTATGACGTACAAATACCAATATACCCTCCTTTTCAAGGGTCGAGTTCGCTGGAAAACGTTGCCATATTCGATTTAGCTAAGGGTCGACTTCTATTGCAAAGACCTAAATGGTAGTGGTTGTTTGGCATGTATCCAAAAGGTACTATGTGGAATACTCATTATTTAAAAAAAATAGAATATTTGAAATTTTAAAATATTTCCTTATTAGTCACAAAACATTTGATTTTAAATTAGCCGATGTTACTGAATGAAAATTTTTACTGGGAAGCATGGTAGAAGAATACAATGAACTGTCAATTCAATTTTGGAATGGACATTTTTGAATGAAAAATTATTAAAGTTTATAAAAATTGTTCAAAAAAAGCATATCATATTAACCTAAAATTGACGTCGTATAAGAAAACATATAAAAATCTACTTATATTTGATAAAAACATTTTAAAATTGTTGACATAACAATGTTCTCAAGTATTGATGCATCTACCTGTATTCTGCTGCTATGCTGGGAAGTAAACACTCACGAACCCTTCTGTCAAAATTGCTCTTTTCACTCGTTTGAACTTACTGGATTTTGGGTTATTATGTAATAATTTGTACAAATTATTGAAAACTAATGGGTTACACACCTAATATGTCACATAAGTGGACAACTTTGGAGTATCAGAAATAGTTTGAAACAAATTCTTGTTTTTACCATGGTACAATAAGGAGGTAGAACAGCTTCGTAAAACTACAGGAATACAGCCCTGAGGCTATGCCCGCTTCCTGTCAGACTCATTCAAAATTATATACAACAAGTTGTTTAATTTTTTTTCATATTTTCATTTCATTTTTAAAATGAGTTAAACAACGCAAAAGATGAATGAAATGCCTGGATTTCGCTCAAAAATATGATGCAAACTGTTCAATCTTTCAATTACATTGTCAAAATGGTTAATAGCTTTAATGCGCGAGCCGCAATCTACGCGTCTTCCAATCATCGTTTTGAAAATATTTTGATTTCATTTTTCAATACAATAAATACATACACAAAGTCGGGTACACTTAGAAAAAAATTGTAATCAGCTGATAGCTCTACCTTACCTTTTTATTGTAGCATGGTTTTTGCTATCATTTATTTATTTATTATATATTTTTTTTTTTTTTTTGAATCCTTTGATTTTAAGTTATTTTCCTTCCAAAAAAAAAAAAAAAAACAACAGCACAACGTATGCAGACAAACCGTTAAATTTGCATATGGACCAAAAATTGCATATGGAACAAAACAAATTTATAAAATAAAACTCTTTAGTAAAATAATACTTCCCATCGCATCCCGACCGCCTTTATTACAGTTATAGGCCCATTTAAAAATTACAATAACCAAAAGAAAAAGAAATATGGAAATATTTAGCGGTGATGCGTTTATGCCGGTGGAAGTCAGCCCCCATACCATGCAGTCAGTCAGCCATCCCGTTGAACGACATGCCATGCCATGAACAGCATCAAAGGCAGGCAACCCCATACCACAGGCCCCCATCGAAATGCTGCTACTGTTTGCCAATTTATAAATTTTATGTGATTTCTGTTTATTTACATTTGGATGAGTGGCGTTTCAACTTTTTTTTTTTTTTTGTATTTCATTTAATTTCATTTCCCACTGGTTAGCCGCCTGATGATCGTCGGATTCGTCGCCACATTTTTGCTGTACATTTTTCACGAATTTGAGTGGCGGTGGCGACGGCGGCGTCTTAATGGCGTTAGCGATTTATTTCCAAATGGACAGACCGTTCGATCGACAGACTGACTAGCGCGACAAGTCAAGAGACATCGCTGGCAATAATCATGCCAATGGCAAATGATTATGACAATTTTGCTGAAATATGGATAGATGGATGACTTTATGGCTGGGAGGGATGTTCAAACCTTGTTTCAATTCCAAGCCACCGGTCAGCCGATCATTCGCAGATTTCAGCATTGAGAGCTGCTGTTATTTCAATCAAAGCAAAAAAACTTCAAAATAGACGGCGAAAACTAAGGTAAAATGAAATATGTTGCAATAAACATTAAGTGGCATAAAGCGATTAGTAAAGCATGTTGGTGTGAGTGTGTGTGCTCGCCTGATGGAATGTCTTAATAGGTTTAATCATTCATAACATTCATTTGTTTGTCTGGCGCTGCAAAAATATGTGTAACATGCAATTTACATTGTTGTGGATAAATACAGCAACAACAAGAAACCGAGAAAAAACGCTTGCGGATACCCGGATTATGCCGCAGAGACAACAATGGCAGCATAACACCATGCATGCATTCATTCATTCACTCAAGCAAACATCCATCAGTCATCTGGCAGATATTACATCCTCCTCCAGTGTCCCCCAGTTTTTGTTGTTGTTATTTTTTTTTTCATCAACGCCTATTACGCATTCTTTCACCTTTTGTTTTTATTCGAATCGGAGGGGGCTCATATTAAATCATAAAGAAATTAACATTGTTATTGTTTTTTCGTTCATATCTCAGTTCCATTTCGAGTTCTGCTAATAGTGGAGTTTCCTTTTGTGGAGTAACACACAAAATTCACAAAACAAAAATTGTCTACATTTCCATATGAAAACGTTGTTGCAAAGCCCCCTCATTTGATTTAAAAAAAAAAAAAACGCACATACAGCGGAAGTTCAACTCAACAGTTTTTATGCGACGAACAGTAGTGCGCAGACAGAAAAATCGACCGGCCAGACACGCCAACCAAAATAGTAAGAGCGTTTTGATCGTTACATGAGTGCGTAGACGGTTTCAATGTTAAGTTTTTTTTCGGATTTTTGTAATACGAAAGGAGGTTGAAACGAGGGGAAGTTGAGACACCCTATAGTACAATGACGTAGCCAGGAGGATCCGGGTCCTCCGAAAAGATTAATGTTTAGATATTTTCAGTGAATTTTGGTTGTAGTTTCAATTTGCGACCATTGTAACAAATATTTGGGAAACCAGACAGAACTAAAATCTTAAACAAAGTGACAAAGTGACGATTTTCTACAGCATTGCCATATTGAAATTTTTAAATGCAGTTTGATTTACATTAGAACCATGGAAGCAATTTACCTTGTCAATTTTAACTGCATAAAAACAGGTTCCCATTACTGATTTGTGTGTATACAATGGATTAATGAATATGCATTTTGATAATGGGAGGTAATATCATTGCACGAGGCTAGAAGTTTATTCCTACCAATTTTGCCATTTTTTATGAAATCATGTTTTCTTTTATATTATAATTTATAAAACAAACTTTAAATATTTTATAGATTAATTTTATATATTTCCACACAACAAACAAACTAGACTTCGGATTATATTTGTTATGTTCCAGGACTTTGGTCTGTTCCCTCTATGAAAGAAAAAATTGCAAAACAACCCAAAAATCCCCACAAAATCGTCAAAATACCGAATATCGGGAGGTACCGTTGTATGGGGTCTATACGAAGACGTGGACCTGCATAGGCAACTTTTGTCATAAGCCATTATTCAAATACGAACCTCGAAAAAAAACCGGTAAAAACCGCTAAAATCATCTAAATATCGAATATAGGGAGGTGCCGGTCTATCGAGCCATCATCAAAATACCGAATATTGGGAGGTACCAGGGGGTAAAGTACTCAGAATGAACTCCTTTCATTGAAAAATTTAACTACAATCATCAAAATACCGAATATAGGTAGGCACCGTTATATGGGGGCTATACGATATCATGAATCGATATAGCCCATCTTCGAACGTGACCTGCCTGCAGACAAAAGACTGATTTGTGCAAAATTTTAGCTTTCTATCTTAATTATGATTACAGTAGACGGACGGACAGGGCTAAATCTTCTTAGAATTTTTGGCTGATCATTACTTAGTTATGTCTAACTTTATTATTTCTATGAGTTATGCCCTCCATACTATGTATGGTGGAGGGTATAAAAACGTTCCGCCTTATAGAGCCTTAACTTTGTTTTAACATTCATATTTGGCTGAGTAAACTAGTGGTACGATGCACGGTAGAAGAATACAGGTAGATGCTTCAACGCTTGGGAACATTGATATGTCAAAATTTTTTAAATGTTTTGTCAAAAATAAGTAGATTTTTTGATGTTATCTTATACGACACAAATAAGAGGATTGTCTGATATATATTTTCAATAATTTTTACAAAATTTCCATAATTTTTCATTCAAAATTTTCAATTTCAAAACTAATTTGATAGTTCATTGTCCCAGCAACTGCGACTACCCGTATTCTTCTACCATGGTAGGGTGACTGTCAGCTCATACATATGTCAATTTTGAAGGGTTGCCACCAGGTTTTTACTTTTTTTCGTACATTTTGCGTAAAAAAGTTCTTCATACTTTTAACATTAAAAAAAGATGTGAGCCTTTAAAAGGCCGAAAAGTCAATAAAGGAAATACTTAGGTGAAATACAATTCCTTCTATAGGATTCCACTTAAATATCTCGATTTAATTCCCATATTTTTGCAAATATTTTATCATACAATTGCTGTTTTTAACCGTTTGGTATTTGTTTATCATACTTTTCGTTAAACAACAATAGCGACAAAAAACGTTACACAGTTTTATTTCACTTCATTATAAAAGTATTTTGTTTAACATTTCTGTCCAAACTGACACACCCTGGACACGTTCGACAAACCATCCAGCCAGCCATCTATTTATCCAAACAACCAACAATTCATCCATCCATCCCTCGTCACTTTCATGATTAAGTGCTTGCAAAGTAGTAAAAAGTTTTTTTTTTGCAGAATTTTTTTTTTGCCTTTTGTTTTTCCTTCTCTTTCGTTTGCAAGTCTTTGTTCATTATGGTTTCTGTTCGGCGGCGTGTTTTACATACAGATATTTTATGCCTTAGTTTTGTTTTTCTTAATATTTTGTTTACTCTTGTTTTTGTTTTTTGAGTAAAAGTTAATATCTTTTTTCACGTACAAGTATATTTTTTTTTAGTTTGGCATTTTGATATTTTTCTTGCTGTTATTATTTAATGGCATATTACGTTAAATATTTAACATTACAGGCCAGTCAGTTGTTAATAAACAAATAGCGAATCATGAAATAATTATGTTAAATAATTCGGTTATTATGTTATAACAAAAAGATTTTTTGTTTTTTAATAAAAATAAAAAAACAAAATAATTGATTGTAGTCGTTATTGAAGTGATTTTTTTAAATTCAAGTGATGCATGGAAGGGTTATTATATCCGGGGAAAACATATTAGTTTATATATATTGTCTCAATTTCTCCTATATTTCAAATGCATTGCTTTTTCACTATTTATACCCTTCACCTTGTATCACCTCTAAATAATAGTCATAGCATACTTATTCACGATCAGCATAAAATTCTAAGTCGATTTAACGATGTCCGTCTGTCACAATACAGCTCACATTATTTGACGTAGATCTTTAAAATTTGGCACCGTTGTTTGCTTTGTGTCTAGGATGGTTGGTATTGAAAATGATTGATATATCGGAAAGCCCCTATATAATGGTTCCTCCCGATATTCGGTATTTTGATAGTTTCAGCCACATATTTCCATCGATTTGTCTAAAAATTGCTATTTGTAGTTCGTTATTGGTTCTAGCTCTAGTGGCAGAGCATTGTACATATAGGTCCACGTTCTCGTAAAGCCCCCTTATATGGGGGGTACCCTTCATTTCACGATTTATTGTTACAATAATAGTGATATTTACCGCAAAATATCAACGGGGGAAGGCAGGCCTAAATTAAGAGGAATAACTCATATTTATGTAAATAAATTAAAACAAATCAACATATCCTACTTTCACTTTTTCCTATGCCAATTCAAAAAAAAACACACATTCCATTTGTGCTCTTAATATGTCACATTCACACACGAAATATGTTACAACATGAGTGGGACATCACTAGGAAAATGCCATACGCCAGTCCAAATAGTTGAAGAAAATACCTTTTCCCATGAACATATTTTGTGACAACCAGGCCAAATTGCAAAAACCAAAAACAAATATTTGCGAAACCAAAATAAATATTCCCCACGATGCCATGCAATACACTCAAGGGATAGATGCGATGTAGATGCAACTGCAACGGTGACATGGTTTTATAATCCGGCACAAATTGAAAGTATGCAGTGTTGGGTCTATGTGAAATACTTTTCCCATAACAAAAAAAAGTAATCTTATTTTTGAATTGATCCCATTTCTTGTGTAAAAAGTCTTTGACGCACAAGCATTGCGTTTAGTTTGAAACATAAATTCAAACATTTCACTTTCGTTTTCATTGACTACAATTGAATATTTCATTTCTACGAATTTCGCTTCGAATATTTCTTTCTTTCATAGGCATTTTAATATTGCCAAGCTGCGTTTTATGGTGACAATTTAAAAATTTTAAATTCGCATATGTTTTACGAGAGTGCGAGCGCGTGTGTGTGCCTTGACTTATTGCCAGTGCCAGCAGTAGCCAGTGTTGGTTTGTTTTATGTGACGTGGTTGCGTGCGCGGACAATGCGTAGAATATAAACAATGTTTAGTTGGTTTTTTTAAGTCTCTGTGTTAGTGGGGTGAACATTCCCAGCAATGAATTCAAATTCAAAATGTGTGGAATATCGGATGCTAGTGTTGTGAGTATGAGCCGGGGTTACTGAGATTGAATACACAATTGTTTTTTCTTCTCCTTTTGTTTATGTGACATTTCGTGGGCCTTTGAGAAGAAATTTCCAAAATAAAATATAATATCAAAATAACAAAAACAAAGAAAAATTGGTATTCGATAATAACGCCGTTCATATTACAAAACCAGAGAAACCTCTTTTGCCATGGATAACAGCAGATATTTCATATTTCAAGCTAGGCGACTTTGCTAATACATCATCTTCTTGAATGGCCATTATGATGTTCATTATCATTCTCAGCCATGGGGCTTCAAAACCAAAAATATATTATCATCTTCATGGAGACAGAGAGAGAGAGCAGAAGAAGCGTCTGATATGTGACGATATTCATGTGAATTGGTGAAGTGATGTGCATTTTGATCACCATTTGCTCATTCAGGCGTCAGTCACATAAAAAAACAACAGCCGACCAACCGACCGACCGAGTGAGGGAATCCAGCCAGTCATTCAGTCAACCATCTAACCAGATAGACCGATCGACCGAAAGACGGGCAGATATTAGCCTTTTGCTGCACACAATATTTTGCACGTCAATTGAACTTTCGTTTTCTATGGAGTTAAAACGCCGCGCTACTAGCAATTTTTTTTTTGCTTCTTCGTTATTCAGTTTCTGGCTAAACACGTAGTTTGCAAAAAAAAACGTAGATTTTTTCTTCGCAAAAAATTTGTCGATTTTGTTGCCACACGCCGCGACAGGTGCAGGCACTCACTCCGTTGCTGTCGGTGGTGGTACTCTGGTGCGTGATTGAGTGTTGATGGTAATGATGGCAGAAATGATCATCACATGATCATCAAATTGCTGCTGGCAATTGCAGGAAAGTTCAAACACCGGTCGAAGTTTTCATCGTCATTAATATCGACAGATATAACGCTATTGCCCAAAACGTAACACCGCCACATAACAAAACATGCATTCGCCGTCATCAAGGCGTTACTTACAAACTTTTCAAAGTCAATGTTTTTGCTGTTGGAGATTTGAATGTAGAATTCTGAACCCCTGAACCCCAGTTTGCTTTGTGACCCCAGAATTTTAAAAGTATAACATCATGGCCAAATATTAACCTTTATTTTGGAAGGTGTCGTTACCGATTGTTAACGTTAAAATGCCCAATTCTATGCAAGATAGTAAACAACATTATTTCTATTAGTAGCTTTTAGAGACTACTTTGTTTCGTCCGTGGTAGAAGAATACAGGTACTCGCATTAACATAGCTGCTGGGACAATGAAATTCTATGGTCGGTTCATGGTAGAAGAACGCTTGGGAACATTGATATGTCAAAATTGTTAAAATGTTTTGTCGACGCAAATTGGAGATTGTTGAGATATGAATTTTTCAACAATTTTTACTAATATCAACAATTTTTCATTCAACATTTTTAACTTCAAAGTCTGTTTGACAGTTCATTGTCCCAGCAGCTGCGTCGATGCGTATACCTGTATTTTTCTACCATGGGTCGGTTATTTTCTTTCTTTCCGATAGATAAAAGAAGTGATGTTACCGGACACATAGATCGTTTTTCGTTACTACAAGTTTCATTTAAGTATGAACTGTCCGATAAGCCAAAGGTCAGACCTTCTTCCCTTTACTTTTTAACGTAAAGTTTACATAATTCATATTGCCATATTTCATATTAATAATATGACAATAACAGGAAAATTTATTTAAATAAACAAATGGATAACGCAAATCGTTTATTTTATATTGAAGAACTGAATTATAAATGTATTTCAGGAAATTAATTACAAATTTGTTTTTATTATTTTTAAAGTAAAATAAAGATGCCATTGTGAAAAAAATGCAGTGACTGCCTGTTACTTTTACAAAAAGCTTGTCATATCTCTGCAAAAAAATGCATCTATTTTAATGGAAAGATGTAATAATGAGAACCCGATAACGTGAATTATATCCTTCACTTTTTCTAAAGTAAGGGATAACAAAAATGGACTTTAAAGGAAGGATATAAGAACGGGCCTATTTATCTGTCATTTTACAGCGTGAGATAAAAAAACTGCAACAAAGTCAAACGCCATAATTTTTATACCATCCGCCATACGATGGATGGTATATTAACTTTGTCATTTCGTTTGTAACTCCCCGAAATACTCATGTCAGACCCAACAAAGTAAAAGTAAAATTCTAAGTCGATTTAGCCATGTTCGTCTGTCTACCTGTTGTAATCACGCTATCTTTCGAACGAATTGAGATATAAGGCTAAAATTTTGCATTTCGTAAATGGGCCATGTAGGTCCACGTTTTCATATAACCCCCATATATAAGTACCTCCGGATATTCGGTATTTTGATGATTTTAGCGACATTATTCACCGGAATTGTTTCAAATTTGGTATTTGAAGTTCGAAATGGATACTACAGCCTAAGACAGAAAATTGTCTGTGCAGGTCCACATCTTCGTATAGCCCCCATATAATGGTACTTCCCAAAATTCGGTATTTTGATGATTTTAGCGTCATTATTTACCGAAATTGTTCCAAATCACATAGTACAGACTACAGTCTGTAATCACCGTTTATTTCAAGTTTCGAATTTGAATATTGTAATGGCTTATGACAAACAAGGCCTATGTAGGTCCACGTCGTATAGACCCCAATATAACGGCTATATTCGGTATTTTTAAAATTTTGACAGAATTTTTTAAGGATTTTATTTTTTGAAAATTTCCAAATTCGTTCCAAATGGTGGAGGGTATTCAAAGTTCGGCCCGGCCGAACTTACTGCTTTTTAACTTGTTACATTTTTATTTTATTAAATGAAACAAAAAAATATCGGAAATAGCATCAAATATTAGAATAAGTTTAGATTTGTTCGAATTCGTCACCTTGGGCACGAATTATGACCTTCAAACGCCTAATGAAACCGTCACACGCTGCCCGAATGTTGCTCTGCGGTATTTTGCCCATTCCCGGCGAAGCGCTTGCTTGAGGTGATCGACACTTTGATATTTTTTAGTGCCAACCTTGCTTTCCAAAATACTCCAGACACAATAGTCCAAAGGATTGGTATTCTGAGATTTTGGTGGCCATTGTGCGTTGGAAATGAAGCGATGAACCTCATTTTGTAACCATTCTTGGGTGGCGCGTGCTGAGTGCGATGGTGCTGAGTCCTGTTGGAATGTCCAAGGTCTGCGGCCATAATATTTGTGTGGCCAAGTATTTAATACATCCTCCAGAATATTTTCGCGATAATATTCGGCATTTATTCTGATGCCACGGTCGATTAATATGAGCGGAGAGCGACCATCTGCTGTTATGGCGGCCCACAACATCACCATTTCCAGAGCTTGAGTTCTGGTGGATAACCGAAGGTGCACATTTTCAGCGGACCTCTTTGGCAAGTAAACACAATCATTTTGTTTGTATACAATCTGCTGCACAACGAATGCTTTCTCATCGGAGAAAACCAAATTCGGCAGTTCACCACTTTCGGCCAAGCGAAGCAACTCTTTAGCTATTTTGAGTCTTTTTTCTTTCTCTTGCGGTGTAAGAACACTTTTTAATGGCTTTACCCCGAGCTCAATTTCAATATTTGCCGAATGGAATATTGCGATATGTTCAGCTCACCAGCCATTTTTCGGCCACTGCGATGCGGCTTTCGATCAAGTCGCTTCTTTACTTTTCGAACCATTTCTGCTGATGTTGCTGTTCTCTTCCGTCCACTTCCTTGACGTCGGGCTACCAGTAGCACGCTAACGAGCGATGGTACGAGACACAGAAGATTTATTCACATTTAAAAGCTAGAGTGCTCTAACGATAGCCACTTGTGGTTTTCCAGCCAAATATAAATAAATCACACATCACGGATAACTTTTTTCTGGAAAATTCTCACCAAAATGCTTTTGTACGCTTGTAAACAATATAATGAGGTCTCATTGGAATAATTTTAACAGCTGTTCGGCGAGTGGCTTAGAAATGACAGGAGTATGAAGTTGGCTGCAGTTTTTTCATCTCACCCTGTACTTGCAAATGGTAGATAAATAAGCTTGCTTAACCGGCTATTAACACAAATGTGAAAAAAAATCACATTACATAGGATTTTTCATGATGTGTAAAATAGCCTCAAAGATTGAATACCACATTTCCCATGCTAATTCAATTTCTTCCTAATTCTATTAACATTTTTTCTATAAAACTAAAATGTTCAAAACCGAACTCAAAACTGTTGTATTACATATCTACTTATTTTAATACACGAAAACATTAATTCAAACTACTTTGACTTATAAAACAAAATATTTGCTGCAAAGTAAACAAAAAAAAAACAAATCAGAAACATTACAAAGGAGTGCCTTTTCAAAAAACAGAAAATCCAAAAAAACGCCTTACTAACCTAACACATTGCGGCGTTTAACAATCGACAGCGATTTTTGTCGGGTTTATTTTCGATCTCTAAAGCATTTTAAATAAAATGTGTAATAATGTTACTAAGGTTGTTGTTGCAGGTTTTTTGCTAGTGGGATTTTGCGACGACCTCCTAATGTTGTTGCAAAAAAAAAAAAAAAAAACATCCGAAACGCAGACAAAACGCCATAAAACTGTAACACAATGCCGCAGAGCAAATAAAAAACGTAACAAAAAACATCATTTTTGAATATCATTGCATTCAGCCACCACCGTTATTTGTTTGACTGCTGATCGTTTTACTCGGTAAAAATGTAGGTTTATTGTCAGTTTTTGCCGGTGATAAGACAACAAACGACATGCCTTCAACTGGCGAGAGATTTGGTTTTGATTTTTGCAAAAAAAGTAAGGCAGTCGAAATACAAAACAACTCATGTTCACGTATTTAGCCTGAGCTAATGAACCTTAACCTCAGAGGCGACATTTTATTTGGCGGATTTAACTTCGACTCTTTTTCGTTTAACTATTGGACTTTGTGTAATGTTGTTTCAAACATAACTACATACCCATGTCATAAATAAATCCATCACAAGGTTGGTTTGTTATTTGATATGCTTTTGGATGACTACCCCCCGCGTTCGTCACTTCTACCTTAACCTGAGGGTTTTCTGTTTTTTTTTGAGATTTGTTTTGCGAAATGGTTTATAATTTTGTGTTGTTTATTTTTTTATAATAAACACACACATTTAAATTTGACTTTGTGCAGCGCCACACACATTTATACATTTTTGTCGTTATAATGCCAATTGTTGACAATAATCGGCCATTATGTTATTAAACTAAATCGTCTTAAGGTTATTTATTTTATTTCTTAACTTTGAAACTAATGTCAGCTTTTCACATTAATCATGTTTTAAGTGAGTGTGTTTTTGTTTTGGAGGATAGCCGGTCTTTGAAATAAAAGCAATTGCATTCGAAATCTTATTATTTTATTCAAATTTTTTAAACAAAATAAAATTTTTAGAGTTTCCGTTCTCCAAACAAGAGAGCAAATATGTTTACGAATTTCTAAATAAAAATATTCAATTTGCTTGCACAAATATCAGGGCGCACTTACAAAAGTAATCTCAAATTTTTGTTATTTGATCTACACAAATTGTCAAATTTAACGTTTGTAGTTCTTCCTTAAATATGAGCGTACAGCTGGAAAGAAATGTAGACTTTTTCCGACCAAATATTTTATTCTATTCGAATCCATGTAGCAGGAATTGTGAAGATTTTCCACACTTATTAGTCGATTATTTTAGGTTTTGCTCCTCAAAGACTGGCTTAAAGTAAAACGTTATTCGACAAGTACATAAGAACTAAAAGCGCCGAGAATGATTCTTTAAGATAAAATGTTTCAATTATGTAATTTATAAGTTCAAGGTTAAGACAAGATTAATAAAATTGATCTTCCTAAGGAACGCCGAAAATAATCTATTAATTAAAATTTTTAAAATATGCCACTCGTCATACGTAAATATTTCAGATATGAAAATAAATTTATTTGAAAAAAAAAAACATGGTCGAGCCATAGTAGAAGAATACAGGTAGCCGCATCGACTGATAAAAAAATGAACTGTCAAAAAAATTTAGAATTGAAATTTTTGAATGAAAAACTATTCAAATTTTTAAAAATTGTTTAAAAAAATGCATTTCATAACAACATCCGATTGGCGTCATGTAGGAAAAATATACAAATCTACTTATTTTTGAAGCAACATTTAAAAATTGTTACATATTTATGTTGCTAAGCGTTGATGCAGCTACCTGTGGCTGGATTCTTGTACTATGAAAATATAATATTAAAAATATTTCCTTTATAATATTTTTCATTTGACTATTCTTTCCTCTATAAAAATTTTCATTTCGCATTTTCATAGAATAAGAATTGAGGCCCTGTATTCTTCTACCATGGGTCGAGTACTTCGGAAAGAGTTGCCATATTCGATTTTGCAAAAGAGTCTACCTCTATTGTTTTGCCATGCACAAAAACAAATCACCGGTTATTCAAAAATAATAAGAATTGCAAGAAGAAATTTGTCCCGCAAGAAATTGCAAACTCTCAGAATAAGTGCTGACAAATACTTTTACTAATTCAAAGAAACTCTATACAAACGTATATAATATTCTAATATTCTAATTTCCATCACTGCTTTTACTGTCATTGTTATTTATTTATTTTCCCAAAAAAATTCAAATGAAAACTGTTATATGGGGTCCATACGAAGACGTGGTATACATATATATATATATATATATATATATATATATATATATATATATGTATATATATATATATATATATATATATATATATATATATATATATATATATATATATATATATATATATATATATATATATATATATATATATATATATATATATATATATATATATATATATATATATATATATATATATATATAAGTTAACACCAGACATATTCAAATTCAACATTAGCAACCCAAAGAATTCATCAACCAAAGTATAAGCGTGTCATTTTGCTGACACTGCAGTTCCCACCGAAACACTGACAACAACATCCAACAGGCAGACAGCAACATTCCATCGCCAACACGAGCAGGTGTCCAGTATCATCTGGGTGCATGAATCCAAAGTATAAGTTAGGGTAGTTTTATTTCATTATTCACTTTGTAGTCCGGAACCTTAACCAATAAAGACGTGATTGCTTGCAGTAAGCAGCAATCACAAATTTTTAAAAAAATAAATAAATTAACATTGAATTAATTGGCGCCCGAGAGCAGGGACCTGTTTTTAAACAGGTACTCGAAACCCGAAGAAAGGATTTCCGACAAAAGTCAAGCCTTCAGGTGGCGCCCCAGTAACTTAATTGTGAAAAGGACGTAACGTTATGTTACAGCCCCTAAAGCCCGCGACGCGGATCACTAGATTACGGTAGTTTACAAATAAGAATTTTAAAAAAAAGTGAAAGTAAAATAAAAACATTGATACAAGAATTGTGAAAAATGAAAAACTATTAAAGAAAATAAAAAAACTCCTGAAAAATTAAAAAACAAAGTAAATTAAATTAAATAAAAAGTGAGAATTTAAAAAAAAAAAATAATAAAAAAAAGTATCAAAATAAAGGAAATTAAAATGATAATTACAAAATGAAAACTTAAAAAAAAACTTGTGAAAACTTAAATGCAAAGTAAATTAAATGAAGTGAGAAATAAAAGAGAAACAATTGTGAGAAATTATATAAAAAAAAAAAGAGATAAAAAATAAAGCAATTTAAATAAGTTTGAATGAATATAAATAAAAATAAAGTTAAGACAGAAATAAAAATTTTAAAAAAAGTGAAAGTAAAATAAAAACATTGATACAAGAATTGTGAAAAATGAAAAACTATTAAAGAAAATAAAAAAAAAACTCCTGAAAAATTAAAAAACAGAGTAAATTAAATTAAATAAAAAGTGAGAATTTAAAAAAAAAAATAAAAAAAAAAGTATCAAAATAAAGGAAATTAAAATGATGCAAAGTAAATTAAATGAAGTGAGAAATAAAAGAGAAACAATTGTGAGAAATTAAAAAAAAAAAAAAAGAGATAAAAAATAAAGCAATTTAAATAAGTTTGAATGAATATAAATAAAAATAAAGTTAAGACAGAAATAAAAATTAAAATAAAAAAATTGTTTGAACAATATTAAATATTTTAACAATTTATAAATAAAAGTGAAAAAAATCGGACACAACAAAACTTTGAAAACTTTGAAAGGACTAAGAAAAACGATCATCTCATCTCATCTGTACTAGAAGGATGCTACTCCAGACTCTAATGATGCTGCTATTGTAAGAATAACTTTAAGAATTCAAATTAAGAACAAATTTAGTTCCTAACATTTTATAGTTATAGTTATTTGTTACCTATGAAATATTTTTTTTGTTCCCAATAATGATAAATAACGTAACTTTGATAGCTCCACCTTTCCTTTTGATAAAGAGAAAAAATGTTAGAATCAGTGGATGATATTGCCGCAAAATTAAATAGAATTACGATAAATCCATCTTCAAATAACATGGAGACTCAAACAAGGGCAAACACCCTTACATCAGGTAGTTCAGCACTCACGGACAGACAAAGAAATGAAATCACACGAATGATTACAAACCTTTTGGCCGGACGAGACGAAACGTTTGACGATGGTAGTGACATACCGGTAGGAACAGTCTCCTCGAGACTGGAGGAACTGGACAAAGTTCCAGATATAGTGAAATCCTTGAGGGAATTTTCGGGAAAACCCGGAGAATTCAGCTCTTGGAGGAAATCAGTCGAAAGGGTGATTGATTTATACTCATCACTTCGTGGTACCGGGAAATACTACGCAATTTTGCATACAATTCGTACGAAAATTATAGGTGAGGCCGATACAGCTTTAGAATCCTATAGGACTCCATTGGATTGGGCCAAAATACGCAAATGTCTGATGGTGCACTACGCGGATAAACGAGATATAGGTACACTAGAGTACCAAATGAATGTTTTGTGTCAGGGGCACAGAGGTGTCACAGAGTTCTATCAGGACGTCTATCAAACACTATCTCTAATTTTGGATAAGGTTTCCTGCCTGGAATTGGACGACGGTAGTCTCAGAGCCATGACGAATACATATCGAGAGAAGGCACTTGATACCTTCATAAGAGGCCTGAACGGCGACCTTCCTAGGCTGCTCAGTGTCAAGGGTCCTACATCTCTACCAGAGGCTCTACATCTTTGTTTGAAGCTAGACAATATGGCATTTCGGAGAGATTATGCCCAGAAGGGAGACCATAGACAGGAACCATTGAGGATGTCAACTGGTTCGAAATTTTACCCAGAATTGGCAAATATTCCGACTCATAGGCCTAGAGTATCCCCAGCTTTTCCATTTCCGAACAATTTGAATATGCAGAATCAGCGTCCTCAGTTTGGGGGACAACCATTTGCTCATCGTCCTCAGCAATTCTTGCAACGAAATCAGATGGGAGGACACCAAATCACTCGTCCTTATACGGGAACCCAGAATTTTCCTCAGAACCAATTTAGGCAATTTCCCTCACAATTTTACAATAACCAGAGTAAGCCAGAACCCATGGATATTGACAGGTCAATACAAGTAAGACCCCAACAGAACCAGAATTTTAAAAGACCTGCCCAGTTTTCGGTACAGACTCCTATGAATAAGATTCAGCGTAATTTTCATGTAAACGTGGATAATCAATACCCAGATATTGAGAACCAATCCCCAAATATCGACGATTACCGAGACAACAGTGACTATCAGCCAGTAGACGAAAATGACACAGGGAATTACGGACAACAGGATATAATACCGGACGATTACCAGGAACGTAACCCCGATGACATTCCAGCCAACTTCATAGATATGAATTTTTTAGATTAAACTGTTCCTCGTTGCCATACTTTCAAGTCAAAACGAGGGACGGGAAGACATTAGACTTTTTATTGGATACAGGAAGCAGTAAAAATTATATAAGACCAACTTTGGTCCTGAGACCCAAGTTGAATGACAATAGGTTTAGCGTAAAATCTGTAGGCGGCGATGTGGAAGTTTCACACCACACTCTTCTTAACATGTTCGGCGTCAATGACGTCCCACTAAAATTCTTCCTTCTACCTGGTTTGGTATCTTTCGACGGGATTTTGGGGAATGACAGCTTGAAGGAATTATCGGCAGTAATTCATACTTCCGAAGATTATTTCCAAGTAAGAGGTGGCAAGAAAATTGCCATTAGACAGAGAATATCCCAGAATGTTAATAGTCTGGAGCTGGAGGCTGATCATCTATCATTAAGTCAGAGGAGTTCTCTCAATAATATTGCAAGGCAGCACCGGAACCTGTTCTCAGATCCGGATGAGAGATTAACATACACCTCTGTTGTGGTTGGAGAAATCCGAACTGAAAACGAATCTCCAATCTATACGCGAAGTTATCCTTACCCAATGGCATTAAAAGATGTCGTGGAGGAAGAGATTCGTCGTCTCCTTCGGGATGGCATCATAAGACCATCCAGATCCCCGTACAACTCCCCTATTTGGGTAGTGCCCAAAAAGGAGGACAGTTCTGGTCGAAAAAAATATCGTTTGGTCGTTGACTTTAGAAAGCTCAACGCCGTCACCATACCGGATAAATATCCGATTCCCGAGGTGACGGAAGTCCTATCTAACCTAGGGGGGAATCAATATTTTACGGTCATTGATCTTAAAAGCGGTTTCCATCAAATACCCCTACGGGAGGAGGATAGACAGAAAACCGCATTCTCAATCAACAATGGCAAGTACGAGTTCACGAGACTGCCATTTGGCCTGAGGAACGCGCCAGCAATATTTCAGCGAACGCTGGACGATATACTCAGAGAATTGATTGGAAAAATCTGTTTTGTTTACATCGATGATATTATCATCTTTGGCAAGGACGAGAAGTCACACGCCGAGAACATAAAGAAAGTTTTCCAAACACTAGAGTCCGCTAATATGAAGATCCAGTTGGACAAGTGTTCATTCTTTAAACAAGAAGTGGAATTTTTGGGATTTATTGTGTCGAGGGATGGTATAAAAACCAACCCAAAGAAAGTGGAAGCCATTCTTAATTTCCCGATTCCTAAGACACTTAAGGAACTTCGTTCTTTCCTTGGCCTCTCGGGCTACTATCGAAGGTTCGTAAGGGGATATGCCGATGTAGCAAAGCCGCTGACATCGCTCCTCAGAGGGGAGGAAGGCAGAATTCCAAAGACAGCTTCCAGTCAAATTCCGGTGACATTAGATGTTTCCGCCGTAGAAGCTTTCAACGAGCTAAGAAATGCATTGGTTTCAAACGATGTGATACTTGCGTATCCAGATTTCAGAGAAGATTTTGACCTAACGACGGATGCCTCCAGTGTCGCTCTTGGAGCAGTGTTGAGTCAAAAGGGAAGACCAATTGCATTCATTTCAAGAACTCTGGATGAAACAGAGGAGCATTACGCCACAAATGAGAGGGAAATGTTGGCCATCATATGGGCCCTCACTACCTTGAGGAATTATCTATACGGATCGAAGAAAGTTATAATTTATACCGACCACCAACCCCTCACTTACGCCATTAGTAACAAAAATAGCAATGCGAAGATGAAACGCTGGAAATGTACTCTGGAGGAATATAATTACGAATTGCGGTACAAACCCGGAAGACAGAATGTCGTAGCAGATGCTCTGTCTAGAACGGTACAGAAGGACAATAATGCTATTACTCCGATTAATTCACTGACTCCCACACAGCATAGTGCGGAGAGCTCACCAGAGACCCTTATACCCAGTGTTGAGTCACCCATTAATGTTTTCAAGAACCAGCTTCTCATAAGTGTGGATGACACATCAACGTACCAGTTCAATGTTGTTTTCCCAAGCATCCACCGACACACAATTACTGAACCACATTATGACGAACGAAAACTTCAAACAATCTTGAAGAGGTATTTGAACCCGTCTGTAATTAACGGAATCAAGGCACCAGAACAAATAATGGGAAAAATTCAGAACATTTATCCACTCCATTTTAGCCAGTACAAATGCAGGTTTACTCAGAAGGTAGTAGAAGATATATTATCAGAAAATGACCAGGAAAGAATAATTATTGATACCCACAATAGAGCCCATAGGAACGACAGAGAGAACAAAACACAGATTTTGGAAAATTATTATTTTCCGGGGATTCGGGAAAAATAAAGCGAATTATAAAACTGTGCACGACGTGTAAGAAAAACAAATACGAGAGACATCCCAATGAACCTTACCTTTGTGAGACGCCTATTCCAAATTACCCAGGTCATACTATTCATATTGATATATTCTCTACAGATAGGAAATTAGTTCTGACCTCCATTGACAAATTCTCAAAGTACGTTAAAGAGAAAATACTAGACGGAAGATCTACTGAGGCTATTAGAAGACCACTGAGGGAATTATTATTCTCTTACGGAGTTCCGAAGAATGTGGTAATGGACAACGAACCGTCTTTAAATTCCAGTTCGATATTATTCATGATGAAGGACGAATTAGGAATAAATATTTTTACGACCCCATCCTACAGGAGCGAGGCTAACGGACAGATAGAACGCTTTCATTCTACCCTCGCTGAGATAATGAGATGTTTGAAAGGTGATGGAACATCCAGGAATTTTGAGGAATTACTGGAGAGGGCTGTTAATGAATACAATCACTCGATTCACTCCACGGTGAATAGAAGACCTGTTGATTTGTATTTTGGACGCACAATTGACTTTTCTCCACAAGACATAGAGACTACCAGACGGAATATTGTTGACAAACTCAGACAGAAACAGGCCAACGACTTGACGTATCATAACAAAAAGAAACGACCAGTTAAGGATTATATTCCCGGACAATTAATTTATGTAAGCAACAACAAAAGGTTAGGAACGAAACTAAGCGACCGTTACAAAGAGGAAATAGTTAAGGAAAACCGGAATACCACCGTTTTGACCGAAAGCGGAAGGGTTATTCACAAAAGCCATATTAGAAAGTAATAAAATCCAAAATTTTACAGATTGTTTCCTGGAAACGCCCTGGCTGACTTCAGCATCCTCGACTACTCGAACGCAAGACTCATTTCAATTCATAATGGAATAGCAAGGAAACAGAACGGGACATTTAAAGTAATTCATTCAATAGATCTTGAACAGTATGAAAACCTCACTCGTGAAACCGAACACATTCTAGACAAATTCGTGAACCTAGACCATCCTCTCCGTCCATTTATGAAGCAACAATTAATTGACATCAATGGACTATTAGACCGTCTGATGCCGCACAGAGAGAAAAGATCGATAGACTTCATAGGAAGTGCTTGGAAGTGGATTGCAGGCAGTCCAGATAGTCATGATTTTCAGATCCTAGAACAGAAAATTGGCAATATTTTGGAAAATAACAATAGACAGCTGATAATAAACCAATTAATTTCGGAAAGAATAACTGAAATAACTAATAAGACGAATGAAATAATAAAAAGGGAAGGGTGGAACGATGAAGTAGTATTCAAAATCGAAAGAAAACTTAATTTTATTGAAAAAGAGTTACAGAACGTAGAGTTTGCAATACAGTGGGCTAAAGCTAATATCGTCAATTCATTTCTGCTTTCTAAAATCGAAATCGATCAAATAAACACTGTTTTTGAAAAATATAATATTCCTACTTATTCGATAGATGAACTATTAACTTTTGGATCCGTAAAAATTGTTACAAATAAACGAGAAATTTTGTACATCCTTAGTATCCCTGTAACTCAAGAAGAAGTTTGTAAAGTATATTTCATAAAACCTATAAAAACTGGAGATGTAATTGATAAAATTGAATACGAAAAAATTTTGGAATGTAATAAAGAATTATTTGGAATAAAAACAGAATGTAAAAGTAATTACGACATAACAATTTGTAATAGAGATAAGCTTATTTCATTAAGAAATGATAATTGTATAACTAATTTGTTCAAAAGTAGAGTAGGGAAATGCACCCAAATAAACAACGAACACATACCAACAATTGAAGAGATCGGATCGGACTTGCTCTTGCTGAACCAATATCAAGGCGCTATCAGTGTAGACAACGAGCAGATTTTTTTAAACGGGACTTATCTCATCAAACATTTCAACGTCACTATAAGAATCGATGGCCACAGTTACAGTTCAAGAGGAATAAGTGCCAATAAACCTCTTCCCGCCTTTTTGCAACCAAAAGGTCCAAAAGACAAATTAGAAGAAGTAATATCATTGGAGCTGCTTAAACAGTTGAACGTAAAGAACATCGAACGAATACGATCTATGGAAACCAAAGGTACCTTAGCAGTCGGCATCGGTTGTATTTCTGCAATAATCCTTACAACTATAACAATAATATCACTGAGAAGAAAATATGCAAAAAACTCCGAAAATAATAATCTGAAAATCGAAGATGCCCCAGGAGATGAAATAGAGATTGCGGAAGTAAATTTACCTACAACTTCGAAAGAAACTAAAACATCCAGCATTTACAATATTCATTCATTTTGAACAATCGGGACGATTGTATTTAAGAGGGGAGGAGTTAACACCAGACATATTCAAATTCAACATTAGCAACCCAAAGAATTCATCAACCAAAGTATAAGCGTGTCATTTTGCTGACACTGCAGTTCCCACCGAAACACTGACAACAACATCCAACAGGCAGACAGCAACATTCCATCGCCAACACGAGCAGGTGTCCAGTATCATCTGGGTGCATGAATCCAAAGTATAAGTTAGGGTAGTTTTATTTCATTATTCACTTTGTAGTCCGGAACCTTAACCAATAAAGACGTGATTGCTTGCAGTAAGCAGCAATCACAAATTTTTAAAAAAATAAATAAATTAACATTGAATTAATTTATATATATATATATATATATATATATATATATATATATTCAGATGTCCGTCTGTCTGTTTTAAACACGATATCTTTGGAACGAATTGGGTCTATCAAAGTATACGAATACTTTGTTGGGTCTATCATAAGTATTTCGAGGAGTTACAAACGGAATGACAAAGTTAATATACCCCTCATAGTATGATGGAGGGTATAAAAATTGTATCTTTCCGATACTCAAAGCAAATCGAGTTATTCTCAAAACATTTGTTTCAAAAATTCCTCTCATAAATATTTTTAATATAATTAACTAATTTCTGTGTTCTCTTCTTTCCTCTCTTTTCAGATGTAATTCCAAAGCATCATATTTACCACGACAAAGCTTGGAAAAACAAGCCAGTTCGGATCCAGATCATGGCAGCTATAAGCTTACACTTCATTCAAATGAAGATTTGGTGGGTGGTAACACCACCACCGCAACCCCTAACACAAAATCCACATACGATATTATGGCACAAACACAGACACAAACAACAAAACTGCCTAGCAATTTGCCCGACGTATTGCCACTGAATGCCAAATTGCAGCCATCCGCAGCCGATTCCTCAATATTGAGATCACAAACCTCACTACGTTACGGATCAAATAATAACATAGCTTCAACGCAACAGCAATTATCACCTACCACACAAAATCATGGGCCACAATCAATGAACAGCAACAACAATAGCTGTTATCCGGCATATCCGCCATCACAACAACG
Source organism: Musca domestica (assembly GCF_030504385.1). Classification (NCBI taxonomy): domain Eukaryota; kingdom Metazoa; phylum Arthropoda; class Insecta; order Diptera; family Muscidae; genus Musca; species Musca domestica. The sequence continues at coordinate 762,826 of NW_026712115.1, read as the reverse complement.
TTATTCTACTCCCGTATTGAGTTCATTCAATTTGAACAACAATTTTAATCGATCTCAATCATATGATACCAACCAGACATCAGCGGTACAGAGTCCCACCAAATATATGACCCAGTCTTCGTTGGACCTGAAGAAGTCTACACTTATGGCCACAACCATTGAGGAACATCCCAATGTCAATGCCAGCAGTATGTTGGAAAGCACAAGTCTCAAGGATAATCAAAATTCATCACTCTCATCGTTGAGCTCTCTGTCGGAGAGTTGTGCCAGTCATGAAGAGAGATTGAATAGCAGCACTAGCGGCATAAGTAACACCAGCTTGAATAACAGTAATCATCTTCAACATCATCATCACCATGAATCATCGGCATCATCATCCTGCTCTTCGTCGGCCTCTTTGTTCAGAGCGGAATTGGTCAATACCACGTTAAATGGCAATGCCACACAGAACAACAACAATAACAAAAAGGCGGTGATACGCCAAGAATCTTTGAGGGAAAACATTGAAAAGATTAGTCAATTGCAATCACAGCTGATGTCAGCTCATAATACCGATAATAATAACAGCCTTCTGGGTCATGGCTATACATCCTCGCTGTCGCCTCACATTAACTCCAATCGAAGTGCTCAGGCCAATGTGATTGATATACCAAAAACTTTGGAACTAAATGCCTCGCAAATAATGGAGGATAAAACTCGCATAGCTACAACAACAACACCCTCAGGTTCACCTCCACCACCACCAGCACCATTGCCAGAAGAGGAATCGGAGAGTAAATCGAATGAAACCTGCAAAGAAGAACAAGAAAATGAAATTGAACAAGAAAAGGCCATGAAGGAAAGTAAAAATAAATCGGAAGCCACCGCCGAACACATACTCTCCCAGTTGGATTCCAGCACAGATAGCCTAAAGCTGGTGCAACGTAGCGAAATCATTCTGAGAGTTAATCCTAATACTGTTGAAACTGCCTCACAAACCGATGATATTACCGACAGTGAATTGAAATCCCTCACCGACATGAACAACAGCAGGGAGAGTAGTGAAACTGGAAATCGCACAACAACTCTGCAACCTCGCCAACGCCTGCCCATTGAAGATGAATGTGAAAAGTTATCCAAAGAATTGGCCACATTGTTGCCCACAAATGATGCGCTCATACAACTGTTATGTCCACCCGGCACCAAGACTTGTCAGGACTATGTCAGCAATCTGTATAATCCCAATGTACGCCAAAGACCCAGTAAACGTGATGTGGGTACCTCGACCTTAACGCGTCAACAACATCATCATGCCAAGAAGGATAAAGATGAGGACAAGTTGACTGTGGAATTAAAATTGACAGAAATTGAAATAGCTCCCGATAGCTGTGATATCCTTAAGAATAAAGTGGTATGTATGATAAATAATTGATGTCTACATCGAAGTTAAATTTATTTTACGTTTACTTGCAGGATGAATTAATTAAATACCTAGGCAATAAAGTGAGAATCTTAAGTAAAGAACAAGCTGCCATCGACGAAGAATCCGCCGCCAATGATGATCTGGGCAATAGTTTGCTCAATCAATTGGGTGATAAAGTACGACCCATTGAAGAATCGAAATGTCGTACATACATATCGGATATTGGCCATATTACCGGTCTGTTGTTATCTCTGTCGGAACGTTTGGCCCGTGCCGAAAATCAACTAACAGCTGTGGGTGATAATACTACGGAAAGGGTAAGGGTCGTTATTTTTTAATTTAAAAAAATCTTCGAGAAAGTTTTTTCGATCTCGATTTAAGAGTCGAATTGAGAAAGAAATATAAAATATATATCTTGAAGAAATTCATTTTCATGATATAAATACTATTCCCTCAAAGGCAGTTGAATAGAATCATAGTGTATTCTGCCAAGGCGCTTGTATAAATGTATTCTGTCATGTGCACATTTCCAGTTGATGTGTTGGTTATAGAAAATAGTCTGAAAGATCTGAGATACAACTAAGATAAACTTTTATTTCGTTCATAATCGATCTAACTTAAGAAAACGATCACTTTGACAAAAATTTCAATGATTCCCACTTCTTTGAATTGTTTTAATCATGCTTGCCCTTTTTGAAATCTATCCCTCAAACAATTGTTTTCTTTAAAAGAATTAAGCCTTTCATGTCCATGTTTTGTTATAGACATATCAAGGTAATGGATATGTCTATGTCTATATATATATATGTCTATGCCAGCCAGCCAGCCGATGATATACATTTATCTTTCGATGGATAAAATTCAAAAATCACAGGACATTTTTTTTCTTCCCAAGGTCATATCAAATTCGCCATGAAGTCCTCAATATTTTTATTCAGAATGTGCGTTTTTAATTTGTATTCGAAAATTTACACCGATATTTTCTTAGTCCATAATCCTTTTAATATAATTTATTAACTGCTGTTTATTTCTACAAAAAAAATTGTATATATTTTTTTTAAATTAGTTTGATGGACCCGTAGTTTTTCTGAATGGCAACTACTTAAAAAGGATGTTTGATGGTCCACAGAGTTGATTCTGAAAGAGACTTGTTTAAAGGGAAAGAGAAAGCAGAATGTTTCTGATAAAAGATAGAATAAAAATTACTTTTGGGCTTTACTTTTATGTATATTCTTAAATTTGATTCGAATTCTAAATACATAAATTACTTTTCTATCAATTTTGATATGAATTTTATCTAATTTCTTTTCTATCATTTGTTTACAGAAATCTTTGGAAAACAAACGTGATCGCCTTTTGGAACAACTAACCGAAGCCAAGCGCCTTAAGGCCGACATTGATCGCCGTGGGGTTAGTGTCAAAACTTTACTGGAAAAGAATTTAACTACAGATGAATATGCCGATTTTGATTATTTTATTAATATGAAAGCCAAACTTATTACCGATTCAAGAGATATTGCCGATAAAATTAAAATGGGAGAGGAAATCATTGCTGCTCTCAGTGATACTTTAATACAAAGTGATTGTTAAAACAAAAGCACACCAAGAGAGGGAGAGAAACAAAAAAAAATTATGTTAAGAACGAAAAAATAAAACAGAATTAAGTACATAGAGTGGAATACATTTTAATAAAAAAAAACAGCGAATTCTATGAAAACAGAAGGGACAGCAAAGGAAGCATCCAGCTGTTTAAGTGACAAATCCTTTTGCATTGAATTTGTTATAATAAAAAAGATTTCCGTACTTTCATTTTCATGTATTGAGAGTATAAAGAGAGATTTTTCAATTAAGGAGAAATAACTGAGATGAGAAACAACGCACAGTTTATGTACTTATTTCTTAAACACTAAGGTGCTTTTTTCCTAAATAAAACTAAAATTATGAACATTTTTTATGGAATATATTTTCATAAATTATTCATAGTCTGGAAATTATCAAGAAAATTCGATTTTCTTTTAAATTACAATTATTTTTTGAAGGATTTTTCCAATGCCTTCCAATGTTAGACCCTCTACAGATTTCTACAGAAACATCCGCAAACTTTAATTGTGTTTATGTTTATATAATATGAAGTGGAATAGTTTTTTCTTCATAGAAATAAAAGTTTAAAATTTATTTGTAATTCTATAAAAATGAAATCTCTTTTACTTTGGAACTCAATGCTAAAAAAAAAAATATTATCTCCTACAAGAAACTACATTTTTGTATAAACTCTTTATCTGTAAAATTATGATTTAACTGTAATTTTGTTAATTCCTTTCTTTGTTTCGGCAATGCTTTTGTAATTTAAAATATGATTTTATATATGTAAAAGCATTGCATCTTGCATTTTTCTTTTACAAAACGACAAGAACAAAACACAAAACTAAAACAATTCCTTAAACCAATGATAAACTCTAAATACTATACAAAAATAAATCTTTTTAGTTCCCTTGGCAAACAACAAAAATGAATCTTTTCGTTATGTCAAAGAAAAGTGAATCTATTAAAATGAAAATATAATTTTTGAACTTCGTTGTGTTATATATCGTATATTTTTCATTTTTTATATATGCTTTCTTTAATTTATATTAAGTTACTTATCTCCCACTTATTATTATTTTATGTATAATTTCTTTAGGTTATTATTCACAGTATACACATTTCTTTGTTTTTTGCATTAACTATATGTTTATTATTTCTTATTTTATAAATACAAAATTTATCTATGTATATGCAATTAATACAATATATCTAATACATAAATGTTTTTTAGCAAACAAACACCTATAGTTTGTTATACGGCATTGTAATTATAAAACCAATTTAAAATAATATTATTATAATTTCATATTAAATTAAAAAGTATATTAATAATAATAATAATAAATATTTTTCTTTACGTATGAATGTAGTTACATTATATAAAACACAAAACAAATAAATAAAAATCAATTGAATTATTTAAAATAATAAAATAAATGATTTTTATTCCATTAAAGGAAACATTAGAAACCGTAACAGGTCAAATATATCATAGTGGGCAGACAATGAATTTGAAGTTTTTTTTTATCTGAAATATTTCACAAACACGTAATCGTGCAGCGGGGGGAAATAATATTGGGGTTTAAGGAGACTTCAATTTTTTTTGTCGCGTCCATTCTTTGGAGTTATACAGATCTGACGAATGACTGGAGCTTTTCAGAACCACGACATGTTTAGTTTATTTTTAGATGTAAAAACCCGGCTTACCTACAGTTTGATCAATTATGATATGCTGGAGTTACTTATCAGTAATTTAGAAAAGCTATTCTTTTTGTCATTTGCTCACAGACAATCAATGTATTACAACGGAATCCTCTCCACGCTAATCATCAAAAATAATTTGATTTAGCAGATGTCGTCTATATCGTTACAGGGATATGAGTGAAAATGCTGAAATCACTCGAATCTAAAATATTAAAAATATCAGCAACTGTAAAATATTTGTCAATTGAAAAATATTCTATAATAAAATATAGGTATACATTACATAAGTTATAAAGAAATAATAAGCCTATTCCAATAGTCTTCCGCTGCAGAAGATAGAACTCATAACAAAATCTGCAAACCGAATTTCTAACGATTCCGCCGAAGAATGTGATTAAAATCATCAGAACACCGAACATCAGGGAACATGTCACTGAAAGTGGAACAAATTTCAAACTATAAATTCTGTTAGAAAATATGATCTAAATCGTCTAAACACCTATTTTCGGGAGGTACACTTATGTAAGAAAACGTGGATCTTTATAGACACTGTTCTGCCCCAGGAAGTAGAACCCGTTACAAACTCGTAAGTACCGAATATTAAAAAATGTGATCTAAATCGTTAAAATGCGGAATATCCAAACAGAAAATTGTTTTCCACAAGAAGTAGAACCCATTAAAAATCTGTGAAAAATTCTAAATTGCTAGAAAAAGTTCCGAACCCGTTGCAAACTCTAAATACCGAATTCAAAATGATTCCTTTACAAAATGTGATCCTAATCGTCAAGAATATATAGGGTATATATACTTCTGGAATTCGTAACTGAATTGGAAAAAAAATAAATTGCCTACATTATATTGAAATCGGTTCAGGTTTGGTTATAGCTGCCATATATATTTTCGGCCGATTTCATGTATTTGATGCATTAAACACGCTGTGTACGCCACATTTCAATGAATTTTGGGACGTGTGATAGAATTGTTCTAAAAAATTGTTTGCCAAACTATATTGATATCGGTTCAGATTTGTATATAGCTCCCATATACATTTTCGGCCGATTTCATGTATTTGATGCGCCAAACATGCTATATATATCTAATATCAAAGAAATTTAGAATGTGTAACGGAATTTAAAATGAGCATACATTTGCTAAATTATAGTGAAATCGGTACAGATTTGGATATAGCTCCCATATATATTTTCGACCGATTTCACTTGTTTGATGCACCAAACACAATCGTGTATGTTCGATTCCAATGAAACTCCCATATATATTTTCAGCTGATTTTACATATTTGATGCACCCAACGCGAAATGTATCTCCGAATCCAATGAAATTCGGACAGAGAGATGAAATTTGGTATCAAAAATAAGAAAAAAATCACAAATTATATTAAAATCGGTTGAGGTCTGGGTATAGCTCCCATACATGTATTTTGGCCGATTACTTGTATGTTATGCACCAAACACGATATATATGTCCGATTCCAATGAAATTCAGAATGTGTGACGGAATTTGGTTGCAATAACAAATTTGACATATTAATTAGAAATCGGTTAAGTTTTGGATATAGCTCCCATATATATTCTCAGCCGATTTCACATATTTGATGCCCAAATACGGTATGTACCTCCAATTTCAATGATATACGGAAGGTGTGACGGAATTTTGTGTAAAAGTAAATTTTGTCAAATTATTTTATTAAGAAGCATTAACCCACAACGCCTTTGCAATGTTATTAGGCTAACCGCAATTTTATTGAGGATACGATTATTATGGGGAAGTTACCTCGAATTCTCTAATTGCAACAGAAAAGCCACTCAACTTCAAAATATTGCATATGCTATACAATTAATAAATCCGAAGGAAAACCCCTTCGTGTATGCGGACTAAATTTGGCATGTTCCTGCTTTTCTCATGGTCAGCTGTTCCTGGCATGGTCACGCGTTGGTAGATCAAGCTATTTGTGTGTTTACGCATTAGTTAATTACGTTTTTGTTTCTTAACCAACAAATATTCGTATATAAAATGTTAAATGCGAAGCACACGATGTTCAACTATTAACATATAAAATAAAGAGTCTGAATGTCTTCAAGTTTTGAACTTCCCAATATTTCTACCAACGGTAAAAAGAATCTACCCGGGCCAGTTCTCGTAAAATGGGAAATAAGTGTCCGATGTGGACTACTTAGTAAATCGCGATATTCTTGCCCTTATAAAAACACTTCTGAACATGAAATACATTATTCAATTATTCCTACATTTTTTCCAAAATGTATAATTTCCAATATGGATATGGAATGGGGGCATTATTCTGAATTAAAATTAGTCTGTTTTAAATGTCAGTATTCATTATGAGTTTTAGACAGAGTGATAGATACCTCAAGCACATTTCAACATTTTCCAAAAAATATCACATACATCCATGGTACAATGATATCAAGGTAGGGCTATGATACCATATGATTTTAATTTTTTATTTTCTTGGCTTAATATGTCATCTTTATTTGATTATGTACGTGATTTCTTTTCAATAACAAAAAAATTGTTCAGAAAATATTCAAATTCGGGTGTTTTCAAAATGTTTATTTCAACGTATGCATCGACAAAATCTAGAGTTCTGGTAGCGAAAACCGTGAAAACTGAATGAAAGGTCAACACTTCTTTTCAAAACCAGGTTCTATATATCTCTAGATTTTGTCGATGCATACGATGATGCATAAACATTTTGAAAACATCCGAATTTGAATGTTTTCTGAACAATTTTTTTGTTATTCAAAATAAATGCAACAAGTTGTATTGTTTTGATACTAATTCTGACATTACAAGCCAAACAGGTAGACCTCTATACTTGCAATTTTTTCAAAGTTGGCCTACCTTCTCTTCATTGTACCATGATTGTACCATGATACAATGTGAAGGAAGAAGTCAATATAATCCAATTCTGACACGTTGTATTATTTACATTACAAAGAGGTCAGATCAGTATCTTGGACCGATGTATCCCATCTTCGAACTTATCCTGCCTGCAGACAAAAGAGTGATCTGTTCAAAAATGTAGCATCCTTTTTATTCGTTTGGACCTTAGCGTGATTACAATCACCGGACAGACGGACGTTTGGACAGGGCCAAATCGTCTTAGAATTTTACGCTGATCAAAATCTAGATCTAAAATTGTTATTACTATGAAAAAAATATGAACTTGAAAATAAGGTTAAAACTCTTGCCATTAACTACTATGCATAATTTAATTTATTACACCACACTTGTTTTGCTAGCTTCTACGAGACTTTTGAGTAAACAGACAACATCAAGCATAATTTTGTAGCAATTCTTACCAGGAATTTAATATATTAGGGTTCTGTTTCTACACGAATCTGTACAATTCTAAGGAGAGACAGCTCTTCTTTTCCGTAAAAACCGTTACAAACACCAAAAGGCAGCATTTTCTTTCCATGGGTTTCATTTTTTTTTTTTTTTTGATTTGGCAGCACTTATTGTGAAACAAAAGAAGAACAACAAAAACACATGACGAATGACGAATGAAAACAGAAAAAAATTATGAATTCAATTTCGTTTCTCTCGTCCCGTGTCTAGTCGTTTCTCAAATTTAATTTTCGGTCGTGTTCATCGTCGGATGTGTTTTTTGGTCTTATCGTGAAATCAACAAAAATATCTTCTTAAATACAAAACGAGGAGAAACAATAATTAATTGTCTGCTTTTGCTGAAATGTGATGAACCAGTTTTTTAATTTCTGCAAATGATTACACAAACCCACTAATAAACAGTAAATAAGAGCAGCAGCAACAAAACACAGTAATTGGCTGACCTGTTACCTCACACACAAATCCCAACTCATTTGTCGCAGTAGTCGTCATATTTTGTTTATCGCGTTGTTATCGCCGACTAGACCTAGAAAATCAGGCCCTTAGACAACATTCTTGCGATTGGAGAAGGAAGGGGTCTTGGGCGCACTCACTCAGGCACGCACACACAACATAAGCATAAGCACAGGTGGTAGTGATCATCGTCATCGTGCAAATAGTGGTGTTTACGTTCTGTGTTTGTTCTTTGCCCTATCAAATATCGATGGATAAGAAGCATTGACGTGACCGATTGGATTAATTGATCTAATTTCCAATTCACTGGCAGCGGCGGATACTTCCGTTTGCGGGAAGGAGAATAATCAATAAGCTTTGCTATGTTGAAAACTATATATCGATCAACGACACTCGTACGACAAACAAAAACGAAAAGCTTAACGCCTCCTCTGGTATTCAATCAAAATCCTAAGAACAGTGGCAGTGGTTGTTGTGTCTTTGCGGAGGGAACAACAGCAGCAGGTAGAACGAGCTCAACGTCACGTCGCAGTCTTACGACATTTCCAGCAGCATCAGCGGTCACAGCATCTCAGACTAATACAACAAATACAAGGGCTGCGACGTTAAAACGCAGCAAGTCACAGACACAGTTTACGTAAGTTCATATTACAAAAACACGAGACACCAACAATAAAGCAGACCGCAGGCAAGCAACACACAATATAGCCAGCCACCTGCATTTAAAAAACACCGCGAACACTCTCTTAATGAATCTTCTAAAACGTTTTTAATTTCGTTTTAGGCTACTAACACGTTTAACACCCCGTCACCGTACAATGTCGACGGGATCCACACCCAATACCAGCACACCAGTATCTACCAGAAATCTGTGTACAGCGGCGGGAAGTGGTGGTAGTCACAAATTTACTAATCGGTTGGCCCAAGAAAAGTCCCCATATCTTTTACAACATGCCCACAATCCCGTCGATTGGTATCCCTGGGGCGATGAAGCAATTGAAAAGGCAAAAGCTGAAAATAAAATGATTTTCTTGTCGGTGGGCTATTCGACATGTCACTGGTGTCATGTCATGGAACATGAATCGTTTGAAAACGAAGAAGTAGCAGCTATAATGAATGAAAATTTCATCAATATCAAAGTGGATCGTGAAGAGAGACCGGATATTGATCGAATCTATATGCAGTTTGTGTTAATGATGAACGGCAGCGGTGGCTGGCCAATGAGTGTTTGGTTGACACCAGATTTGGCACCCATAACAGCGGGTACATATTTTCCACCAAATGATCGGTGAGTGAAAGATAAAAGCTAGTAAAAATTGGAGATTGGAATGAATTTATTGGAAAGAGATTGTCATATGAGGAAGTTACAATGCAGGATGTTGATATTGGGCAGTGATTCCCACAGCAACCCCTATTACAACTTTTTTAGCTTTTTTCCATGTCCGCCGTCAAACCAGTTTGGTTACTGGCATGTTTTAATATAATTCCATTGCCATGCTAGGGCCCTATCTGAGGCCCCTTCTCTGAGACAGAAGAAATTCTTTCGAGATTTGCTCCAGGGCCAAAGTTCCGAATAACTCAATACTTTTAAGGCTCTTGATAAAAAGCTTTTATGGTAATGATCCAATTCTGCAGTGAATGATACCAACAAATAGCCTTATATCAGATATTTCTGAAATGACTTGAAGGTCATGGTAAAATGATTATCTGTGTTGTTTCTGTAAACTGCCACATATCGTGTGAGTCAGACCCAAAACCTATTAGTTTACACTCTCTTTTATGCAATATTACAGTCCAAAACAAAATAAATTTTAATTATTTTGTCCAACTCGACTATAGATCGACATATATAGTAATTCGTCCACGATTAGGACTTTCATTGCACTTATAAATCCGGAGCTGAAGATTCCTTTTTTATTTATAATTGACCTATGGAGTTATTCCTTTTTTTCAGTTGGGGTATGCCATCATTCAAAACGGTGCTGAAAGCCATCGCTTCCAAATGGGCTGACAATGAAGAACAGTTGAAGGCGGCAGGAAATGAAATAATTGCTGCCATACAGAAATCGTTGTGTGAAAAAACTACAGAAATTGTTTTTGAACCAGGCAGTGCAGATGCCAAGTTGCAGGAAGCCATGCGCATTTTTAAGCAGCGTCATGATACAGAATTCGGTGGTTTTGGTTCTCATCCCAAGTTTCCAGAAGTATCTCGATTGAATTTCCTCTTTCATGCCTATATTGTAACCAAAGATATTGACACTCTGGATATGGCCATAAAAACTCTGCACAACATTGGCCGTGGCGGTATACATGATCATGTTTTTGGTGGGTTTGCACGCTATTCGGTGGATCGCAAATGGCATGTACCCCATTTTGAAAAAATGCTCTACGATCAGGGTCAATTAATGTCCGCCTATGGAAATGCGTATAAATTAACGCGCGAAGAGCCCCTTTTAGAGTATGCTGATGGTATTTACCGTTACTTGACAACAGATTTACAACATCCTGGCGGTGGTTTTTATGCTGGGGAAGATGCTGATTCTTTGCCCAAGGCAGAGGATAGCAAAAAAATTGAAGGCGCTTTTTATGCTTGGACCTATGATGAAGTTAAGAGAGCCATAAATGATAATAAAGATAAATATGAAGATTTACCAATGGATGCAGAGAAAATATTTGATATATATTCGAAGTATTATGATCTAAAACCCACAGGCAACGTGGAGCCGGCAAGTGATCCCCATGGCCATTTAAATGGTAAAAATATTTTAATAATACGCCAAACAGATGAAGAAATATGTCAGAAATTTTCAATTGAACGGCCACAATTGAAGCAAATAACACGCATTACTAATGAAGTTCTCAATGAAATACGTAAGTTGAGACCACGTCCTCATTTAGATACGAAAATTATTTGTTCATGGAATGGTTTGGTGCTAAGCGGTCTTTCAAAGCTGGGCAATTGTGGCGGTGACAAGCGACCAATGTATATTGCAACAGCAAAGAAATTGGTCAAATTTATGTATGAACATCTGTGGGATAAAGAAAAGAAATTGCTGCGACGTTCCTGTTATGGAGTGGCCACTAATGACGCTACTTTACAAGAAAATTTAGAGTGAGTATTAAAGAGAAAACTTGATGAGATATTTAATTATGATTTTTTAAGGGGTGAACGCATTGATGGCTTCTTAGATGATTATGCTTTCCTTATAAGAGGCCTTTTGGATTATTATAAGGCTACATTAGATGGCTTCGCCTTGGATTGGGCCAGAGAATTGCAAGAAGTTCAAGACACTCTATTTTGGGATGCTGATAACGGTGCTTACTTCTATTCCAAAGCCAATTCACCAAATGTTGTGATTCGCCTAAAGGATGGTAAGTTGGTTAAAATTGAAGTCTTTTTTTTTTGCCCCTTCCATGAATAAATTATTCCAACTCATTTCATTCTTATAAAAGTTGCATTCGTTTCTAAATACATTACCATACCAAAAAGTTTGTTAATAAATTATTCACGTTTGAGAATATATGAACTGTTTTCAGGTTGCAGAATCAACTAGATTTTAATAAAGTTCATCATTAAAAGGAGGCTATATTAATTTTTTTTAATTTTATTCCGTTCGTAACACCTCCAAATGCTCGTTGGAGATCCTATACGATCAGCGTACAATTCTAAATCGGTTTAACGATAACTGTCTGTATGGCCTATCTATTGAATTCAAGATACCAGAAATTTGTCATAATAGTTTTCTGATTGGTATTGCAAATGAAATATAACAGTCCAAGTTTTCTTATAGCTCCCATTTAACGGAACCTCCAGATATTCGGCATTTTGATGATTCATATTTTCTACGGAATTGTTACAAATTCGCTTTTTGTTCTTCGTAATGGATTCAGAACATTATCCATATTGGTTCACGGTCTCCCTACCAATATTTGGTATTTTGACGATTTTAGCAACATTTTTTAAATTTGATATTAAAGACTCGCAATTGATAACAGATTAAAATATAACAAATCTCAAAGGAAGCTAAGAATTTTCCTATATCGGTGCAGTCCTTGTTACACCCACAAAAAATGTCTCATACCTATCATAGTTTGAGTGTGTGTGCAGACATAACTAATAGAACTTGAAAATTTACCGTTACCACTTTTATTTCCAGATCATGATGGTGCCGAACCCTGTGGCAATAGTGTATCAGCCCGTAATCTTATATTGCTCTCCCACTATATGGATGACGAAAGTTACAGTAAACGTGCTGCAAGTCTCTTTGAATTCTTTGCGGATCAACAACCCTTTGGTTATGCCTTACCCGAAATGTTGTCGGGGCTTTTGCTGTATGAAAATGGACTCGATTTGGTAGCCGTCGTTGGCCCAGATTCTGAGACAACAAAACGTTTTGTGGAAATTTGTCGTAAATACTATATACCTGGCATGATTATCGTACATGTTGATCCTCAAAACTCGCGACATGAATACAATCAACGGGTACAAGAAAAATTCAAAATGATCAATGGCAAGCCCACGGTGTACATATGTCATGACAAGGTGTGTCGTATGCCTGTCACAGATCCAGAAAAATTAGAACAAAATTTAAATGAAAATTTTTTGAGACGTATTATCTAAGTTCGCTCTCTCTATCAATATGTTTTTGACTTAAATATTAACAGTTCAGAGGGTTAACTTTTCATTTCTCTTTCTATATAAATGTATAATTAGAGTAGGGTCATAGTGCTAAGGCTTCTAGTATTTCTTTTGGTTATTTTGTAACAATTTTCCTTTAGCTCTTAGGTCTAGTCTCGAAATATATTCTGTTCGCATGTGTTTACATTACATACACTTTGTATGTATTTCACTCATGGTATTTACGAATATTGAATTTTTTTATTGAAAGTTTTAATGGATTTTAAGGTGTTATTTTCCCACACCTTAATTTGATATTATTCAAAATATGTGCTTTAAAAATTAGAATATTTGACAATTTATACAGCTTGATTATTTTACCCGAGTTATTGTTATATAATAATAATGTTTTTTATTGTAAATAAATACATATAATATAATTTTTACGGTACTTTAAGTACAAAGCTTGTGAAGAATACAATAAATGTCAGAGTGCTGTATTTCAAAGAATAAAATTCGTTGTTTTTGTGCTTATTAAAGGGTGTGGAATACATCCAAGCTGCATCGTATCTATGAAATTCGATGGCATATTCTTCGTATTTAATATTGTATCATTTTATTACGATGAAAATGAAAAATTCGATTAAAAGAAACGTGAAAATCAACGCCCAAAACGTTTTGTAAGAATTTGTTGGCCTATTCGGGTGATTGAATGGTATGGCAAGACAGATAAACGTTGTAACCCCATTGGGTTTCGCTGAGTTCGTAAATCCAGACCAAAGCAGAATGGTAAAGGATTAAAACGAACCATGGACGTGTAAGTTAATGTTTACTTAGTTTAGCTTTTTAGTGTGCACATGTGTTGTTTAAGGTAAAGATTATTCGAGCCTCTGGGCGTAGTCTATTTATTATGTGAAGCGACTATCTTTAGTTGCTCGAGTTATGCGTCAAGTTGCAATTAAACAAAAAATGCTGCGAAAAAGATTTTCTAATATAACTTGAGTCGAATTGCAATAAGTTCGAAATAAATACAACTTTCCAAAGAACGTCACTTGCAAGCCATCATCCACACCAAATATGCCAGATGGGCCGCTTAATTAACGGCGAAACGCGTCACTTAGTGGTCTGGGTGTGATATTGCATATCTAGCTTTCCTTTTCACTGCCAATTTTAGATCATTAAGCTCGTCTCGAAAGAGAAATAAACACATAAATCATAAACATAAGTGATTCACCTTAACAAGGCAAAACTTAAAAAACATAAGTTATATTTTTATATCAGGGCTTCTAAAAGATTTGCTATGAGTGAAAGATCACAATTCGATGGTAGAATTCTCTGTTTAGATATCTGGACTCATGAAATGATGCATTCACCATTGAAGCACCAATCTTCTTTTACATGACCTTGAAGCTTGAAATTTGAAAATAACTATCTCATTCCCACTGATCGTAAGGAAGATGGAGGGTGGCGGATTTCGTTTAATTCTCGCCATAGCCGAATGGCTACAGAGGGTATATATTAATTGATACGGCCAAAATGTGCCTCTTCGAATTAACGGGTTTAAACTAATCATAGTTTCGTACATTTGGAGTCCCACTAGATAGTGGTGACCGTCCGTACGTTGGTTTGTCTGGCTGGCTGGTGCGCACCATAACTCCCGAAGATAGTATCTGATTTGGTTCGAACTTGCTACATCGTAATATTATCAAACTTAGATCGAGTACAGAGATGGTCAATATCAGTCCACTCCTTCTGGTACCTCCCCAACATTTTTACAGTAAATATTTTATCTCATAGAACAAGAAAGAATCATCATTGTGCAAACTTTGAAAATCCTAATATTTTTCTCAGTGCTATGTCAGGTACGAAAATGTACAAATTGACAAACTCCTTCAATTACCACCCCCACGAAAGATCAAATTTTAGAAAAATTATAACTGTTATAAAATGTGAAATATGAGTCCGATTGTCTTCAAATTTCGTACATCTCAATATTTTCACCAACACAAATTTAAAGTATAAAGAACCGACAGAACATACCACACCTTCTACATCCTCCACGAAATATCGAAATATTTCTCTCAAGAGAGAGAAATGAATAAGAAATTTATCGGCTCATTCCTGATTAAAAATCATTTTCTTTTTAACCGAGGGCAAATTGAAAATAAAAGTTTGACTTTCTTCAAAGATGTAGGATAATACAGGATACAAGCTCATCGATAACTGTAATGTACTCCCAGCCGAAATATGTGCTACACTAAATGTTTTGAAACGTTGTCCGGCTCACTCAACTCAAGTCATTACCAATAAAATCCATGATGGTTAAGACTACAAATCTCTCTTGAAAAACACTGGCTACTGCCGCATTGGAGGCATAGACAGCTGCGTTCATTTGAATCACAATCTCTTTTATGCATAGATACTACGGCCCTGGGGCTGGATTCTTGTACTATGAAAATATGAAAAATATTTCCTTTATAAAATTGTTCATTTGACATTTCATTTCACATTTTCGTGGAACAAGAATTAAGGCCCTGCTCAAATTTTCTAAATGGCTAAGTAATTATGGAATAACTTTGGGCTATTGGGAGTTTAAACTTCAACATTTTCTGCATATTACTGCACCATCTCTATGCCATTCCCTTCTACTATCATTCTGAAAAACGTGAACTACAGCAGCTGCGTATCAAAAACCTAACATACAGACATGTCAAAAATTCCGAATACAATGTATTCAATTACGTAATTTAAAATCGATCGTTTTTGTTTTAGTTTTTTCAGATTTCAATCGAGTTGGTAAATTACGAAAATCACATTATGTAAATATGAAAATGAAAGAAATAAAACAATTAAAAACATTATGTTTAAAGAACTTTTTTTGTGTGGAAGAAAGTTAATTTTTATGTCGGGTGTATCATTGCTTCTATAATTGAGAATACTGAGAAAATACATCGGAGGAATTTATGAGATGCTTCGGACCACAAATAAACGTTGTTGCATTCCGAAAATAATTAATTCCACTTTCGACCGGAATTCGTTTCTGTGACATGTCTGAATAACATGTCTGATATCCTATTAATTTATTTATTCTATTTAATTTTAAAATTGAGGCTAATTTATGTAAACGATTTTCAGTCCAGACCACGACAGCTTAGCTTAAATTATAAATAATACCAAATTGTATTTTAATTATTTAGAGATAATTTTTATTTTCTTTTTGTCGTTTTTTCTTTCATTTTTTTGTTTTTATTTTTTTATTTAGTTATTACATGATACAATACATTCAAAATTTATTTGGAACTTTTTAAAAAAAGAACTAAAATATAAAATATGCATACATGTATGTATATAGAAAATTCTTTTTAAGGAACGTCCGTCCATACGTCCAAAAAAGAAAAAAAAGTTTTATAAACTAAGAGAAGGAGAAAGTCCATGATATCGCACAATAAAATGGAATACTATATATTATATCTTTCTTTCGATTATGTATGTAGGTTGGTATGTTTTTTTTTCGTATATATAAAGAGAACAGAATTTCGTTTGATTTCGTTTTAAACTAAAACCAGAAAGTAATAATAATAATTTAATATACAGATATAACACTAAAGAAGGACAACATTGTTGTTTTGTTTGTTAATAACGTATAAATTCATCTGTTTAGTGAGTTGGAGTTGTAGGTTTTGAATTGATTTTGGTTTCCATTGTATTTGGGTTGCATCTGTACTTAAAAATTAATATCAAATGGGGAAAAATGTACACTCTCACAAAATTTAAAGTTTAAATTATTTTAATGGAACATAAAAATCATCTATCTGGAATACATACAGAAAAAATCAGGAGTTAAATCAATTTTAAAAATATACAATTAATCATAATCACAATATAGAATTTGCCACCCTAAATACCCCTGGGGATTTTTGTATTTTTCTTTCATAGGGTGTCAAAATTAGAGATTAATAGTAATTTGTGTTATCTTATAGAATGAAGAAGAATTGTCAAAGGAAGCATTAGTTTTTTTGTTGTTTGGTTTGTTTTGTAATGAGGAAAAGGTACTAACAATTCGATTTCAGTTTTGTTTTTAAATTATTTGTTTATGTTTGTTTGTAGTCTGAGGTTTTGTTTGTGTTTATTGTTTTCTGTTTTGTGATTTTTGTGGTAATTTCTATCGCTTTATATTTTTGATTTCTTATCAACAAACTAAAAGAAAAAACACAAAATCTTAATTCATTATTCAAGAAATTGTTATATTAATTAAAAAAAAAAACTATTATAGTATTTGAAATTAAAAAAAAAAACACAAAACTAAAAATAATAATTAATTTTAAATTATACAGAAATTCATTCTTCATCACATTGAGACCCTTTTTCATTTTTGTTTTTCTTTTTTTTAAGTTACATTTACTTATTTTTTTTTTTAATTTTTATTGTTTTGTTTACGTTTTTTATTTTATTGTTTAGGGCTGGTATTGCATTTTTATACATTATTTTGTCTATAACTAATTTTATAACTGTTGGGATCAGTCACATTATTCGAACTTTATAAAATGTGTAAAAAATGTAAATACACATAAAGAGCAAAAAATTTATACTTCAATGAAGTAATACAATTGATCAAATTTTTAGTATTTATTTATGGTGAGAATTAATATAAAACAATTCTACAGAAATATTTTGAAAGACTTGTTGTAAAGTTCCAAAATGTATTACATAGAAATATTTTTAGCTTTACAGAAAACTTCAAATATATCCAAGTGGATTCGTAACAGATGTAAACAAATATGAGGAAAAGCTATTACTATTAATTCGCTACAAAATCTATCAAAGTTTATTTTTGTCAATTTAAGCAATTTATAATTTCTTATCTAGAAAATAATTAACTTGATAATTTCTTATCAGTTTGTGATTGACAAGGTTACGCTGAAATAAGGGTTTGACAAAAAGTTATCGCAGAAGTATCACAAGCCTTAGCTGTGGTCTTGAATGGATAGTTTCGTTTGTAGCCGATTTAAATTTACCGGGGAGATAACTTTAATTTCTTGTTACCTATGAAAAGAACGGGAGCGAACTATTAATGGCACTCCTACAGACTTTAAAAAGTATTTTATAAAGACCTCTATAAAAAAATGTGCACGGGTACTAGACTTCATAAATATATTGAGTACCCACAACTATATAGACTATATGAAATCTAAAGAAGCTCTTAAAGAGATTTTCTTAATACAGAAAACAATCAAGATTAATTGGAAACCTTCTATATTTCACAAAATGAAAGATCTTCTATCCATAAGAAACCCAATAAGGTTTTCTATTTAAATAAGACTCATATCATCTCATATCTTCTTTCTACTTGTTACAGATCTTACAGTTGCACCTGCCAGAAGTTCGGATCGGGCCTAAAGAAAGTCATTAAATTAGCTTTCAGCCATAGAAGACCCAAAGAGGTATTCTATTTAAAAAACATCACAATGATGATTTTATATATTCATAAACCATCTGCAAAAACATGCATATCATTGTTCGAAAAACTTCCATAGATCTCTTATTTAGCATTATTCACATTGTAGAACACTGCTTCACTAAAAATATTTTAGATCAAAAAAAAATATATATCACTACTTCCCCAACAGTTATACACTCTTCAAAAATTTTAATCCCTGTGGTGATTACAATATCATTATTACACGTTCGGACATTATCAAATTATTTTAAGTACTAACCTTAACAGAAAGACAAAAACAGTTCCAACTCAGTCGTACTACAGGATTGCATATCACCAGCCCTTAAACATAAATACCACACATTCAGACATTCATTCGCTCTCCACATTTACAGAGCAGAGAATTGCAAACAATTCTCCCTCCCTTTAGATTACCCCCGGTTTAATTGCTGTTTGGTGGGCAATAACTGTAGGCAGCTCTAAATTTGTTTTGAAATTTAAGTTTCATTGAATGTCATTGCCTCATCGAATATATCCACCATGGCTTCCATACGTTCCTGATGTTCGAAGCGGGCAAAGCGCCGTTGCCGCTTTCGTTGCAACAGCTTTCCTGATGGTTTGATGCGCCCCAGTCTATGAAAACGTGTATCCTCTTCTTCGGTATCGTATTCGGGCGCCGATACCGAATCTTCTTCATCGGTCTCCCAAAACTCCTTTAGGTTACGGTGTATTTTGAATATCTTTGTTGTACCCAAAGGTTTGCGTATGGTCCGTGACATGGACGCCACACCACGTTCCGGTTGCAATTTCATTTTGGACGATGCAGAGGCCGACGAACTACCATTGGAGGCTGTTATTGAGACAACATTAAATAGTTCTGCTAATTCAGCATCAGTACGTTGCTGCTCTTTTAGTTTCTTTTTGTACTTGGGTGCATAGTCGAGAATGTATAGAAGACTGTCGATGCGTTGATCTGGTTCATCAACCGGACCATTAACAATCGACGATGACGATAGCAGGCTAGTGTTGGTGGGTGTTGAAGAAGTTGGTGTAGAGGGCGGGGCAGGTGGTAGATTTCCAGCTGAGCCATTGCAGTACACAGAACCTCCAACACCGTTTTGGCAACCATTAGCGGCAGAACCACCTCCCCCACCGCCGTGCGACACTGTGTAACGTCGACGAGGTCGCCGCCGCTTCACCAGCGTCCATGAGTATCTTGAATGCGGATCATTGCTTAGCTCCAATTCCAGTTCTGTGTGGGAGGGTGGCGTTGAACACAATTCCACATCGAATTCTTCATCCGATTTGGCCATTTCGATTGTCTGTTTTTGTTTTTTAATTCCATTTCGGTTCCCATTTGAAGTGTAGCAAAATGATGACCCGGCCAAAGCACAAACAAAAATACACAAAAGAGAATTACAAAAAAGAATTATACACACATCTCTTCCACACACAGTTCCAAGTCTACTACTATAATAAATATAACGGTCTCCCAGCACAACAATGTCACATTAATGAGGAAAAAATTACCTGAAAAAGGTACTCAGCCTCGGAATATTTCTGATCCGTCAATCTGTATTCCGACATCCTTAGAACATTCAAGTGATTACGACGTTCCAGCAAGTGAAAAACCCGACTAGACGTTGATGATGATGAGAATGTTGTGATGTTCAAATCCAAAGAAGAAGGCAAAAATATTCTGTGTCTGTTTTTACCGACCGTCAGTCCCGAGAAAAATAAACAAACTCACTCCTCTCTATTTTTTGTGTATTTTCTTTTGCTCCACGTTCGTCGGCTGGCTCTGTTATTGTATTATTATACTCTTCTTCTTTTCGGTTATTGTTGCTGCTTTTGTGTTTTGTTGTTGTTATTGCTTTATGGTGTGTTGATTCAACTTGCCGTCGTAAATGAATGTTCCTAAATGTTCGTAGAAAGAAACACCACGCGATACGAAGACAAATGCCCGTGAATTGATATGAAAGTATATTTCTTGAGTTTCTTCTGATGTTGTAGCTATTACTGCCCAATAATAACTTTGGAACGTTAATTATTTTTGGCAAAAATTTATTTATTTCCCCTTATTTTTTCCTGATTTTGCGAATAAAATAAATACAAATAGGGAAACGTAAGTCGACTATCGGTTAAATGACTACTTTCATCTAGAAAGAAAAACAATGAGCATCGATTGCTGCGATCGATCAACTGAAGGATTGATTGTATGAAAGATAGATATACATCTGGTAACTCTTTGTCCAGCAACTTCTTTCTCTGAGTGTAATAGCATGTTTCCATTGGAAACCGAACAACGTTGTTCGCTCTCAGAATAAGGTACACGAATTAACCCGTTCATACGGCACGATTCGTAATTCATAGTAAAATAATTCCTTTTTTTCAAAATTTTGTTTGTTGATATTAATGGGAATTTATACTAAAATACATTAAATTCTCACTAATATGGATAGAAAAAATGATTATTTTTCTCCCAAAGATTTATTAAAACATTAATTTTATTATTTTCATTCACGTTTCCAAGTTTTTTTGTGATGTTGACATTTTGAACATATTTTTGTATTTTTCTATTTTTAAATTCTGCTGGAGAGACACTTGTCAAACATTTTTTCTGCCGATACAAACATTTTGAAAATATTGCCTCTTTTGTTTCCTGTTTTCTGTGGCAATTTCAACTCGTGGACAAAATGCGTACCTCGGATGAGAGAGAAAACACAATTTACTTTCGTTTGAATGTACATACGCTATTCTACATTGTAGTTTTCATTCATAAATTTCAGTCTTCCCAAAATTTTTCAACATTTCATTAAATTTTTCTATTTTCAATTTTTAAATGTCATAATTAATTTTTTCGATAAATGCTCTCATTTGTTAGGGATGGGACATATTTTTTCGTTGTTCTGAGAGTGATTTGATTTGAACAATGTACAAATATGAGTGTTCGCTCAGAAAATTTTGTGTGAAGAATTAAGTAGTTTTTTCATAGTTAAGGGTCAAACAACGAATAGAGAGCGAATCACGTGCAGTGGAAACGCCACATAATGCTAGGAACACAATTGGAGCGAACGACGAATTTTTTCGCGGCGTATGTTCGTCGTCAAAAATAAAACACATATGTGTATATGGAAGTGCACACAATCACGGCACCGGCGAAAATTTCGTCGGTCGCCGCGAACTCAATTAGCTTTATTTCTATTTCATACGCCGGCGACCGGCGAACAAAACAGTACAAGGTGGCCATACTTGTACGAATTTTATGTGTTTTAGTAAATAAAGTTACTTTTTACTTTAAAATTTGTTATGGTCACTCTACTATCTGTTACTCGTATAAAAAAAACATAATTAATTTGTTTATTTATTTGTGTACTTGCGCCTGAGTGAAGATGGATATCAGTGAATTTATAATAGAGAAGATGGACATAAGTGAAATTATAATAGAGAACGTAAAGAATTATGTGTTCTTGTATAATTCATTGTAGTCAACAAATGAGCAAAAAGTAAACAACTTCATCAGCTGTTTTATAATTTCGTCGGTATTGTGTTCCATACGACGAATTTTCGCGGCTCATTTTGTCGCCGCGTAGGGCGAAATTCGTCGTTCGCTCCAATTGTGTTCCTAGCATAAGGTTGTGCAAATTTATATAAGGCGAGTTTACTTGGGGCAAGTGTCTGTTTGTAAAGCAAATAAAAATGGAAGAATTTTTAGTACCGGAGTCTTATAGTGACAAACATATTTCTAAACATGCAATAATTGCTTTTGTTTATTAAATTATATTTCACAAAATTACTATATTGGGGAAAAGCCACAAAATATGAATGAAATTTTGGGTTTTCTCAACAAAATTGAAACCAAGATAGAGGGACAATGTTGTTTCATCCCAAAATAACATATTTTGTAGTCCGTTAACGTGGAAATTGTGCATTGAATATGAATATTCTGGAACAGACTACTTGTAAGCAAACTCTAAAATTTCATTTTTGTTTCGCGGGTTTTCCCCAATATAAGAATTTTGTTAAAAAAAAATTAAAAATTAACAAAACAAAACTGTTGCATATTTAAAAGTCTATTTGTCACTACAAGACTCCAGCACAGAGTTGCATTCTTCGAATTTATTGCAAGTTGATCAACCTTTCTTATTGAGCCATGCATGGTAACTTCTGCCAATTTTGAATATGTATTTATTGTTTTGAAATATGAAAACACATGATAAAATTAATAAGGTAAAGTCATTTCAAATAAGCATTCCCATCTTTGTATTTTCTGCAATTTACCTTGTCAAATTTCACTTCAGGTTTCCATATGACATTACCTTCTTGAATCTACCATGTGAAAACAAAATATTTTCAAAACCAATGATTGGAAGACACGTACATTGCGGCTGATGCATTAAAGCTATTAACCAGTTTAGCCATGAAATTGAAAATTGAACAGTTTGGATAATATTTTTGATAGAAAATCCAGGCATTTCATTCATTTTTCGCGCTATTTAACTCATGTTGAAAATGAGGAAAATTTGAAAATAATGAACACAACTTGTTGTATATTATCTTGAATGAGTCTGACAGGAAGCGAGCACAACCACACAACATGGTACAATGAAGGGAAGGTAGGTCAACTTTGAAAAAATTGCAAGTATAGAGTGACTTTTGGCTTGTAATGTCAGAAATAGTATCAAAACAATAACAAAATCAAACAACTTGTTGCATTTATTTTGAATAAATAATTGAAAACCGCGAAAATTGAATGAAAGGTCAACACTTCTTTTCAAAACGATGTTCTATATATCTCTAAAGGATTATTTCGCTTCCAATAATCTAGATTTTGTCGATGCATACGATGAAATAAACATTTTGAAAACATTCGAATTTGAATGTTTTCTGAACAATTTTTTTGTTATTGAAAAGAAAACACATACATAAACAAATAAAGATAACATATTAAGCCAAGAAAATGAAAAAAATTCAAATCATATGGTATCATAGCCCTACCTTGATATCATTGTACCATGGTTCTACCCTACTTTGAATTCATTGTACCATGAGTCGTATTCACTGCTGGAATCATCCAAAATTGAATACATTAGTTGCTCCATATTTTCTCTTTCTGTTTTTTGCATGAGAAATATTAGATTTTCCTTTAGTTTTTAAGTTGATCATTTTCATTATTTTTGTTGTGACGCGCGAACTTTGAAATGTGTCAATACTTTTTTCAACCTTGTTAGCCCTGCCAATTAAATATTAAATTTACAATAAGCACATTTCTGTTGGGCCAAATTCATGTAGCTAAAACAGGCAGAAATGTGCACCACTCAGGCCCTTTTTAAGCTATCGTCTTCAATACTAAATTTTTTAAATTTTGGCGTCCTTTTCAGTAAGTTTTCACCAGTCAGATTTTGACTGTTTACTTTTGGAATTTTGACATATTATCGCATTTCTGATAATTTTCCGTTCCCTTATTTTTTTAGCACACCTAAATGAGAATGAAATTTCGAACTGTTCCCTCTTCTGCTAGTTTTACTACTAAAAAAGTACTGGAACACAACTATTGTTTTGAAAATGAAAAAAAAAAATATTTTCGAAACCAATGATTGATAGACACGTACATTGCGGCTTGCACATTAAAGCTATTAACCAGTTTAGAAATTAAATTCAAATATTGAACAGTTTGGATCATTTCTTTGAGATAAAATCCGGGCGTTTCATTCATTTTTCGCACTATTTGACTCATTTAAAAATGAGGGAAAGTATGAAAAAAATGAAAACAACTTATTTCATAAAATTTTGAATAAGTTTGACAGAAAGCGGGCATAGCCTCAGGGCTGTATTTCTGTAGTTTTACAAAGCTGTTCTACCTCCATATTGTACCATGGTACCATGAAGAAAACAATTTTAAATTATTTCAAGTTCAATTGTAAAAAAAACTCGTATTAAGGTACATAAAAGGCTTTTCTGACTCGCTTAAATCATCGACTGGCTCCATTGTAAAAAAAACAAAGGAGTTGTAGATTGGCTTTGTTCGATTTTGGCCCTCGCTCCTTTTTTCTTATCCGAAGAAGCCATGTTATGATTTAAGTCATTCAAAAAAGCGTTTTATGTATTCTCACATTTACCATGGTAGAATGAAATTAGCTTTCCCAGCTATGCATTTTCTGTAATTTACCTTACCTTATTCTGTCAAAACATATACACATTTTTGTTTTGAATAAAAAATACAAAAATTTGAAATTATTTCAAATTCAGTTGCAAAATAAATGCATATTTTCGACATTAATGTGTTGCCCATTGCAAATTTTTGGGATAAAACAGTATTTTCCTATTATTTTAGATTCAAACAAGAATGGAATTTTGGGTCGCTCAAAATTCCATTCTTGTTTCACGGGTTTTCGCAATATAAGAATTTTGTTAAAAATGAAAAATAAACAAAACCAATTGTTGGATATTAAAGAGTCTGTTCCCAGCACAGAGTTGATTTTTTTAATTTCTTTAAAGATAAGCAACCTTTCTTATTGAGCCATGAACAAGCATTATGGTCCGAAATTGAATTAAGTCTACCTTTAAGGAAGAAGCCAGACGATGAATTAAGCCAGTCAAAAAAGCGTTTTATGTACACTTAACTTAATACTCTTGAACATATAGTCAATGACGTTAGCATCTCAAAACAAGGAGAGATAAAATGCTACACATTTTAATGTATGACGAGCTTCAATAACCTTTCGAGTACTTATATACAGTACCATTCTTTGCCGCACTTCCATGTTAATGGGGCAACTAAATATTAATTTTGATCTGGCAACATTGTAATGTCACGAGAATATTTTGACAATTCATCGCCGGGCTGGGTTTTTGTGTCTCGTACGGTCGTCGGTCGGTATCGAAAGGAATTTTTTGCAAAATACCTGAAGCCCAAGAAAAAAGTAGTGAAATAAATCCAGTGGAATCGGTATTTAATTAAGCAAAAAATCCTCTATTAACTATGAGTGCATTTCCGGGCACCGTTGCCTTTGATGAATATGGCAGACCTTTCATCATTTTAAGAGAACAAGATAAACAAAAGCGTATCACTGGAACAGATGCCATCAAAGTAAGATTTTTATTAGAACTTTGGAATTTTTCCTAAAAACTGTGTCGAAAGAATGGACTTGAAAGTGGAAAAGTGTATATTTCTAGTGTTGGAGATGATTTTAATAAACAGTTGTGCGTATTATTAAAAATTTGCCGGCTTTTTGGCTACCGGAATATTCCAGATGGTCCAAAAAGAAGTTAATTGGGATATGATTCATTATTGGAAATTGAAGAATGAAATCTTATTGAAACAAAATTATGAAAAATATGTGATCAAAGAAAAAATATTTTTGAATATTATCTGTATTTTGTGAAAAATTAAACATTTGTGTTTGGAATTTCATTTATGTTTTCCATGACTGAGTAATTGTTACCCCCACTCAACATTTGTGCATTTATTAAAAATGTTTGAGGTTAAAGACGCCAAGCGGCAATGACTCAGACACAGTGAGCCACCATCTGATTCTGATGTCAGCCTTGCAGCGTTCAAAACTAAATCATACAAAACATATGGTGTTGAAAACATGAAAATTCTTATTAAAATGTAGTTCAATATGCCTTTACGTAGGTGTCTGTGCAATGGTACATATAAAATGTTAATACGAATTTATCCGAAACGTTAAGCAGTCAATGTGATGCAGTTAGTTACAAAAAGTATTCAAACCCCCAACTTCAAGAAAAAGGAATTTTCAAAAGAACAAAGGAGCACTCCATAGAATTCGATTAACTAGTTTTAAATACAGTAATCCATTCATAGAAGGCCTGTAAAAACCTAAAAATTGCATTTTAAAGTAATAGTTTTTATTCAAAATGAAATATTTTTAATTGAGAGTAGTGTACTTTAAGTTTGTGTAAAGGCGGTGACCTATATTAGGCTTTGTTATAAAAATTAAATTGAATAATTTATAAGTCCTATCTAGAAGTTTCTATCCATTGAGGTCTTGTTGAGTCTTGTGAACGAAAAAATAAAAAAAGTCGATTCATCTAACTCCATTTTAGTGTCCTTTATGTTCCTTCTGTCCCCGGGAGACATATGTCGTCTTTCTATATCTAAATTTTTTTCTCTAACAGACATGTAGAATGCCTTGCATCCTTGAAACGCATGTAAAAGGTTTCATTTTCAAAAATATCTCCGAAAGGTCTATTGCTTATAGATGATACTTGCATACCTAAAAACATGTAAAAGGTTTCCTATCCAAAAATTAAAACCGAAAGGTCTATAATTTATAAATGGAACTTGCATCTTCAAAATATGTTTTATCTATTCTTTTTCAGCATAAAGCATTCTAGTGTCAAAGTCAAATTCTAACATCAACATAGATTCAAATACAAACTTCGCTTAAATGTAATTAATTTCTCAAGTTTATGACATCGCGCCATTTAGTCGAGCTGACACTCTCAATTTAATATTTATTTTTCTTCTTTTAAAGAGTCACATTTTGGCCGCCCGCCAAATTGCCTCCACCCTCAAGACTTCTTTGGGTCCCAAGGGCTTGGACAAGATTATGGTGAGTCCCGATGGTGATGTTACTGTTACCAATGATGGTGCCACCATTATGAAATTGATGGATGTCGACCATGAAATTGGTAAATTAATGGTACAATTGTCACAATCCCAAGATGATGAAATTGGTGATGGCACCACTGGTGTTGTTGTTTTGGCTGGTGCTCTTTTGGAGCAAGCTGAGGGCCTAATTGATCGTGGCATCCACCCCATACGTATTGCTGACGGTTTTGAATTGGCTGCCCAGTGTGCTGTCAAACAATTGGAATCCATTGCCGAACCATTCCCCATTGATCCCAATAACAAGGAACCCCTTATTCAAATCGCCATGACCACTTTAGGCTCAAAGATTGTCAACAAATGTCATCGTCAAATGGCTGAAATGGCTGTTGACGCTGTTTTGAATGTGGCCGATATTGAAAAGAAAGATGTCAACTTTGAATTGATTAAGATTGAGACAAAAGTTGGTGGCCGCATGGAAGATTCTATGTTAGTTAAGGGTGTCGTTGTCGACAAGACCATGAGTCATGCACAAATGCCCAAGACATTGAGAGATGTAAAATTGGCCATTTTGACCTGCCCATTTGAACCCCCAAAGCCCAAGACAAAGCATAAGTTGGATGTTACCTCCGCCGAAGATTATCGTGCCTTGCGTGAATACGAACAAGAGAAATTCATTGATATGGTGAAGAAAGTCAAGGAAGCTGGTGCCACCTTGGCCATTTGCCAATGGGGCTTTGATGATGAGGCAAATCACTTGCTGTTGCAACATGAACTGCCAGCAGTACGTTGGGTTGGTGGTCCTGAAATTGAATTGATCGCCATTGCCACTGGTGGCCGTATTGTGCCACGTTTTGAAGAATTGACACCCGAGAAATTGGGCACAGCTGGTCTCGTCAGAGAAGTTTGTAAGTACATTTTAAAATGATGCACAAAAATACGTTACTATTAATGAAATTGAATTTACTTTAGCCTTTGGTACTTCCAAGGACAAGATGCTGGTCATCGAAGAATGCAAGAACTCAAAGGCTGTTACCATTTTCTTGCGTGGTGGTAACCAAATGATTACGGCCGAGGCTAAGCGTTCCATTCACGATGCTTTGTGCATTGTGCGTTCTTTAGTAAAGGTAAGTGGAAATTTGAATTGCTCTTCGAATCCGGAAAATAAAACAATAATAATTATATTTTCTTTAAAGGACTCCCGCATTGTTTATGGTGGTGGTGCCGCTGAAATTAGCTGTTCATTGGCTGTTGCCAAGGAGGCCGATCAATTATCCACCTTGGAACAGTATGCCTTCCGTTCATTTGCTGTTGCCTTGGAAAGTATTCCCTTGGCTTTGGCTGAAAACAGTGGTCTTCATCCCATCGAAACCCTTTCAGAATTGAAAGCCCGCCAGGTTGGTGAAAAATGTCCAAGTCTGGGCGTTGACTGCATGTTGAGCGGTGATTCCAACATGAAAAATCACAATGTTGTTGAATCTTTGAATTCCAAGAAACAGCAAATCCTTCTGGCCACACAATTGGTTAAGATGATTTTGAAGATTGATGATGTACGCTCAAAGAATCAGGGTGAAATGTATTAAATGTTTCATGAACCAAATCATCAAAAGCCTGAGAAATACATCATTTCAACAACAAAATTCATGTCGTCGTTACTTTTATATATATTAACCCAATTAATATCGGTTATGTTTCTCGCCACCACACTACCTTCTCTTCTTTATGCATTTTCACACAACCCAAACCATCTCGTATTCTCATTAAGTTCTGCGTATTAATTTGTTTGTTTTTCCTTTTACTGTTGGAAAGGCGGATCAATGGAATGTTTGAAAAAACAAAAAACCAAGATCAAATAAAAACTGCTTACAAAAATATAATTTTTCGTATATTTATATATTACAAAAAAAAGAAAAACAACAGCGCCTAATTTTAACTACATAATAAAAAATAAAAAAAACACAATTATAATTTTTGGCGTGTTTTCTATCAGATATTGACGGAAGGAGCTAACTGTGCTTGTTTAAACAGGGAATAAATATGTGGGACTCAAGAAAGACTAGAAATTCTACTTAAGCATCCTGAGTGAGACGGATAAGATTGACAGGCTTTGTCATCTACAGATCCATTCTTATACCGCGCCTGAGCTTAGGTTAGGTTAGGTTAAAGGATGTGTGGTTGCGTAAAAACAACAACCACTCCACTCGGAGACCTATTGGCCCATTGTGATCATCCTAGTCTAGAAAGAAGTGGAAGTGAGATAAGAAAGATAGTTAGTGTAGAATATAGGATTTAGAAGAATTAGAGAAGCTAGTGGGTTTGCGTCCACGGTGTAATCAACGTGTCGTCCTTAGCCATTTTAGTCTTCTGGCTAATTGAAGAATGACTGCTGGTTCTGTTTCGGAGAGGTATGACAGGTCAGGCAGTAAGTGCTTACCCAGAAGCCTATGTCTTACTCCGATGAGGGTAGGACAATGACAGAGTAAGTGTTCCACCGTTTCTGTTTCTTCCTCGTCCTGACATAGCCTGCAGTATTCAGTGTCGTCACCCCCCCATTTTGAAGTCATGGCCTTTATGTTGCAATGACCTGTAATTAGGCCCACCACAAGCTTCAAGTCCAACTTCGTCATGGACAAGAGTGACCGTGATCTCCGTTCGGAGTTCACCGGCCAAATCTTTTTGGAGATGTTGCATCCCCTTCCAGATAGCCAGTTCTGTTGAAATCTTCCAAGATAGTGTTTATGCAAAACTTGAAAGAAGTGGCATAAAGGTGGCTTCACTGAGCTCTCGATCTCTAGATCTACTGACTCAGATCCGCGTCTGGCCAATTCATCAGCAGATTCATTGCCAGATATGTTGCAGTGCCCAGGGACCCAACAGAGCTTGACAGCTGACTTAAACTTTTCCAGGGCATTCTTGCACTCCAGAACAGTCATAGACTTGATTGTGAAAGAATTTAGAGCTTTTAGGGCCGCTTGACTATCGACATATATAGTCACCGGTCCATCCCGTTCGTTAATTCTATTATTCAACAGTTCTATGGCCATTCTGACAGCAAAAATTTCTGCCTGAAAAACGCTGCAATCGCTGTTTAGCCTGAAGGATCTTCGGATACTTAGGCTTTCACAGTAGACTCCAGCACCCGTTCCACTTTCCATCTTTGAACCATCAGTATAGACCGCTATACCGTCGAAAGGTGGAGTGCCACGGGACCAGATATCCCTGTTTGGTATACGGATGTCAAGTAGATCAAAGCTGAGCCTAGGGAGTATATAGTCACTAGCTATAGCCTGATTACTTACGTTTTCCACATACTTAAGAATGACAGAGTGCCCGAAGGGTTGACTCCGCCATTGTCCCAATTCGTTGAGTCGCAGGGCACACCTAGCAGCTAGTTCCTCTACAAATAAGCCTAAAGGCTTTAAGTTGAGTAGGGTGTCTAGAGCGGATTGTGGCGTGCTCCTGACCGCTCCTGTAATTAGTAGCGATGCGACTCTTTGTACTTTGTCAATATTCTTGCTGAAGGTGGTTTTCCGTAGGGAATGCCACCACACAAGTCCGCCATAGGTTAGGATTGGTCGGACGACTGACTCATATATCCATCGGATAATATGGGGTTTAAGCCCCCAACTCTTTCCTATGGAGTTCTTGCAGGAATAAAGTGCAATTAAGCCCTTTTTCGCTCGCTCCTCGATATTCCTTTTCCAGCTTAACTTCTGGTCTAGAATGGTACCGAGATATTTTGCTTCCGAAGAAAGGCTTAAAGTTACACCATCCAGCATTGGGAGAGAGAGGACGGGTATTTTCCGCCTCCTTGTAAAAAGTACGAGCTCAGTTTTAGATGGGTTCACGCCTAAACCATTGCAGCGCGCCCATCTGGAGAGTTTAACCAGAGCTCCCTGCATAAGATCTGTAATAGTTTGCGGAAATCTCCCAGCAATCAGCAGGACCACATCGTCGGCGTAAGCCACGACCTTTGTTCCGCTGTGTTCCAGATCAAGTAGAATGTTATTTATCACCAGAAGCCAAAGCAGTGGTGACAAAACGCCTCCTTGTGGAGTACCCCTAGTGACCGTTTTCCTAACAGAACACTCCCCGATGCTAGAGTTGATGATTCTGCTGCTGAGCATAACATCAATCCAGTCGACGAGAAGTGGTGGCACACTAAGTCTTTCGAGAGAACTGTGAATTGCCTCTAATGTAACATTATTGAAGGCCCCCTCGATATCGAGGAAGGCCGCCAACGTGAAACATGAGCTGTTCAGGTTCTTCTCTATATAACCCACGACGTCGTGCTGCGCTGACTCAACAGATTTGCCTTTCATATAGGCGTGCTGAGCAGTGCTTAAAGAGGTCAGGGGTATTAGAGATCTGATCTCTATGTCTATTAATCTCTCTAGCGTTTTCAATAGAAACGACGAGAGACTAATAGGCCTGTAGTCTTTTGGAAGAACATGACTTGGCTTCCCAGCTTTGGGAATGTAAGTGACTGTAACTTCCCTCCACAGTAGTGGGATGTGAGAAAGACGCAAACAAGCCTTAAATATCACCTCCAGGACTTGTATTATCTCCGCCGACGCATGCTGTAGCATGGCGGGGATAATGCCATCTGGACCCGGTGACTTAAAAGGTTTGAATGAGTTAATGGCCCACAAAATCTTGGGGGTGTTAACAATACTATTAGTCAGATTCACATCTTCCGTCCCACTATGCTGACTAGACCGTGTTGCCAATCGGTCAAATACCGCATCAGAGCAGTTCGGAAAGTGAGTACTGGCTAATAGATTGAGAGTCTCTAAACCTGAGTCAGTCCAGCTACCATCAGCCCGCTTTATACTTCCAATGGATTTTGGGTCCTTTGAAAGTACTCTACGGAATCTGGAGGCTGCGTTGACATCATCTATGGACTCGGTGAAACACACCCAAGACCGTCTCTTGGCCTTCTTGATCTCACTGTTGTACTTATTGAAGGCTAGTTTATAAGCTTCCCAGTCCGTACCCAGTTTTGTCTTGTTGGCCTTATTGTATAATCGTCTGCTAGTCTTCCTGAGTTGAGCTAGGTCTTTCGACCACCAGACAGGCTGGTGCCTTTTACCCGGGAAGGTTAGCGGACAGGCTCTTTCATAGCTGCCGATCAGGATCTTTGTTAACAACTTGACGGAGTCGTCCACATCCGATGCCGAGGCCACTGGAAAATCACCAGTGGACTTAAGCATCCGTGCGGTATGCTCCGCAAATTGATTCCATCGAGCCCTTCTCGGGTTCCTATGCGGTTTTTGATTCAATCCCTCTACCGAAATTTGGAATGTTATTTTCCGGTGATCCGAGAAGGAACACTCAGTCGAAACTTTCCAGTTCAGTATAAGTGATTCATCCATGTTAGTGAGAGTGAGATCTATGACCTCCTCTCTATTCTTAATACAAAAAGTCGCCTCCTTTCCCCGGTTACAGATTTTGAGATTATGAGATAAGATAAAATCAAAAATGTACTCACCTCTGGCATTGGTGTTACTACTGCCCCATTGAGAGTGGTGAGCGTTTGCATCACATCCAATGATGAGTCCGCCTTTTCCACCCAGTACTGAGACCAGCTCCTCTACCACTTGGCCTGGTGGTTCGGGGTGCTCGAAGGGAAGGTACAGGGAGACGAGGAATAGTGTTTTGCCCGTCCTAGTCTCCAGTCTGACCGCCGTGGCGTCTCCTCCGCTGAAATTGTTAAGGAAGATTAAGTTTAAGTTTTTCTTTGCGACGATACACGTTCTAACCTTTTCCCCATTGGAGGTGGCATAGGTGATGTACCGCTCACTCCCTAGCCCAGTTACCTTATTCTTAAAAATATAAGGTTCCTGGACCAGGGCTATGTCAACTTCAAGCTTGGAGAGGGATAGGAGAAGCTCAGCCCCAGCTGCCTTGCAGTGATGCAGGTTAATCTGCACAATGCTAAGCAGCTGTGGCTTCGTTTCTCCTACTGCGACGACGGCGTTAGACGGAACCGAATCCATCCTGTGCCGAAGTGCAACTTCCCTCCCCGAGCCTGAAGGTATTCCTGGCCAACAGTATCAACAGAGACCTTTATGACCAGGCCCCCTCCCTCCGTACTTGAGCCAACTAAGCGCCAGCCGTCCGTGCAGAGATTGGGATTCTGCTTCCCCAATATTATCAGCACGCGTGCCGGGTCCACAGAGGGCGGCGGCACCCATGCTGTTAAAATCCTCCTGCAGGGGATATCCTTCAGGGATACAGCAGCAAGTGCACTTCCATCCCAAAGTTCCTGAAGGCCTGCTACTGCGGTCACGAGGAAGTTCTTTGACTCCTCATTTTCGCAGCAGATGACCTTCACTCCCTTGTAGACGGTTGCACTGCCAAACTGTAACTTGGAAGGATCCTCCCCCAGGAAAACCTGTTCCCTCAGACGGTCCTCAATGAGAAGCCACCGACTTTCACTGATTTTGCCTTCCGGCTCAGCTCGGTCGATGACCGCTACACGGAGATTGTCCGGGTACAGGGTTTGGGAGTGTTTTCTCTTTCTTGATGGCTGGCTTGAAGGTTGTGGGTTGGTGGTAGCAGGCTTCGCATTAGCAGACCTAGGGTCCACTAAGGCTGCTTGCACCGGCCTTGCCACTACCTCCCTACCAGCTACAGTTGCTGGCGTAGAAGCCGCAGTTGGCGGAGGAGGAGGTTTGCCCGTTAACGGTTTCTTTGCCTCGGGATGTGGTTCCTCCGTTGACCGTCCTCTCTTCATCGTTACCCGAGAAGAGGATTTGGCCTCCTTTGGTTCCACTGGGGCAGAATTTCCGTTAGGGGCGTCCTTCCTTTTGTTCCTCCGTTTTCCTGAGTTAGAAGTGGTGGGGGCTACACTTGATTCCGTTGGTGGTGCAACAGCCGAAGCTGTCTTTCCACCGCCGGGAGAGATGTTGCCCTTCACCCCAGCCCCACTAGTTGGCTTATCCTCAGACGGATTTACCTTGTTAGTGGGGGCTGTAAAGAGAGAGGCAAGGTCCTTTTCGAGTGTACATTTAGGCACTTCCGGATGGTTCTTCTCGAACTTCCTTATTGCCTTCATGTTCACCCTAATCAGGGCTTTTTCCCTCTCTGTAATTTGTAAGGGTTCGCGACCGATGAAGCTCTTACAGTACCTCACCGACCTTTTGTAACCCTTCCTTATTTTTACCTCCTTCGATCCGGAGGCATCGCGGTTGGTTGGAACTTCAGTGTCCCTTTCCACGACGCCATCCTCGATCCGGAGGTTGGTCGCATCGGTAGATACCGATGTAACCCCTTCCACAGGAGTTGACCCCCCCATGGCAGCAGATTGAGTGCTCTCTATAGTTTTTGTAGCTGTCTCACCCCTCAAAGATGAGGGTATGACGGTGACGTCAAGTTCCTCATCGGAGAGGGGTGAGTCATTCCCAAAACCGGAGGGCACACTCTCTTGGCTGAGTCTTAGAGTGGTCTTCTCTAGAAGGGCGGACAGCTGTTCACTCTGTCGCTGTATGCTTTCACATACTACGTCTCTGTACGTTTCCAGAGTCACGTCCCCGCCCGAAGTTAAAATCTTGTCCATGGCCATGTCCTGGGTCGACACCTCCGAAGAGGTGGTTGATTGGTTGTCGGTTAGTGTTTGTGTTTTTGTTGTTGCTTTTTGTTTAATTATTTTCTCCATAGGTTATCGGGACATTGGAGGTGACGAGGTCCGCCATGACATAGCCTCCATATCATGGTAAGGACTTGGCAACTAAGCCTGTTACTCGTCGAGGCGCCCAGGTATCGACGAGGCAACCGTTCTAATACAGTCGGTACCCTGACTGCAAACCTTGGAATACTGATGGGCACGGTTTACGTAACACCCCAGCATTAGGGGGTCCGTTACGGTGGACCAGGCCGTTGACTGGATAGTTTAGGGGCGCCAGTGCCGCCTCGTCGAGACCAGGGATCACGGGCACTCGGGTATTTAGTCCGAGACTCTCCCCCTAGAAACCGCTGAGCTGTCCGCGACTGCTTATTTGATTCGCAGCTGCCCGATATATCTACCGGGCGTCCCACTATCCGCAACCCGTGGACGCGTCCGGTAGCACTCAGCTATGCTTCCGCGAACGGCGGATCATGTTTCTCGCCACCACACTACCTTCTCTTCTTTATGCATTTTCACACAACCCAAACCATCTCGTATTCTCATTAAGTTCTGCGTATTAATTTGTTTGTTTTTCCTTTTACTGTTGGAAAGGCGGATCAATGGAATGTTTGAAAAAACAAAAAACCAAGATCAAATAAAAACTGCTTACAAAAATATAATTTTTCGTATATTTATATATTACAAAAAAAAGAAAAACAACAGCGCCTAATTTTAACTACATAATAAAAAATAAAAAAAACACAATTATAATTTTTGGCGTGTTTTCTATCAGATATTGACGGAAGGAGCTAACTGTGCTTGTTTAAACAGGGAATAAATATGTGGGACTCAAGAAAGACTAGAAATTCTACTTAAGCATCCTGAGTGAGACGGATAAGATTGACAGGCTTTGTCATCTACAGATCCATTCTTATACCGCGCCTGAGCTTAGATTTGAAACTTAAATGACTACCGTTGCTGCTACTTAATGGAAGGAAAATTTGTCTAATAAAGTAAACAGTTTTGAAGTCAAATGTCGAAATGATTTTCCCGCTTCTAATAACAGACCATAGTAGAACAAACAAGTAAAAAAGCAGTAAGTTCGGCCGGGCCGAACTTTGAATGCCCTCCACCATTTGAAACTAATTAGAAATTTTTCAAAAAAATAAATTCCATTAAAAATTAAGTTAAAATCTTTAAAATACCTAATATCGGAAGGTGCCGATATATGGGGGATATACGATATTGTGGATCTATATAGACAAATCTATAACTGGAGGTAAGGTACTCATAAAAAACTCCTTGTGCAGAATTTCAGATAAAAAAAAAAATTCCGTTGAAAAATGTGGCTAAAATCATCAAAATACTGAATATCGGGGGGTGCATTATATGGGGGCTATACGATATCGTGGACCAATATAGATAATTCTCTTTCAGGGGGTAAAGTACTCATAAGGAATTCCTTGTGTGGAATTTCAGACAATTCCCTTAAAAATGTGGCTAAAATCATCAAAATACCGAATATCGGGGGGTACCGTTATATGAGGGCTATACGATATCGTGGACCGATATAACCCATCTTCGAACTTTACCTGCCTGCAGACAAAAAAATTTTAGCTTCCTATCTTTATTCGTTTTGACTAGCGTGATTACAACAGACATGACATGGACATGGCTAAATCGTCTAAGAATTTTACGCTGATCAAGAATATATATACTTTGTTGGGTATAAAATGATTATTTCTATGAGTTACAAACGGAATAACGAACTTAATATACCCTCCATACTATGTATGGTGGAGGGTATAAAAAGGTAGACGCACCAACGCTTGCGAGCATTGATATGTAAAAAAAATAAATGCTTTTCAAAGATAAGTAGATTTTTATATTTTTTCTTATGCGACGTCATTCGTAGGTTATTATAATTCACGTTTCTCAAATTTTTTTACAAATTTAAATAATTTCTCAGACAACATTTTCAATTCCAAAATTGGTTTGACAGACCATTGTCCCAGCAGCTGTGTCGAAGCGTCTACCTATATTCTTCTACTATGTCACAGACCAATAAGATATAGGCTGCAAAGCAAGTCTTGAGAGCGACGAACTTGAAAATCTTGCACCAGCTTTTAAATTTAGCGGGGGCATGGTACAATAAGGATGTAGGACAGATTCGTAAAACTACACAAATGCAGCCCTGTGCAGTTTTATATATTACTAGCTGAAACCGGTGCGTTTCGCTACCCCTTTTGATTTTATATGCATTTAAAATTTTATTTACGAATATATGTTGGATAAAAAAAAAACAAATTTCAAAATTAAAGAAAAAAAAAATATTGCACTACTTTAATGCGTTAATAAACAAAACCATTAGAAAAGCAGTAACATGACATGCATACACGAAGGGTTTGTCCTTCATAGGAAATATCAAGCGTGCAGAAAACTGTAATTTTTTGAAGTTGAGTGGCATTTCTATTGCAATTTGTGAATTTGAGGTAGCAACATACTTCCCCGTAATAAGCGTATTTCAAATTAATTGTTGTGTTGTTTTTTAGTGTTAGCCTAAGGCGTTGTGGGTCAATGATTCTTATTAAAACTTATCCCAATCTGATCCGATTTAATTATAATATTAAAAAATTTACTTTTACACCAAATTCCGTCACAACTTTCATATTTCATTGAAATTGGTGCGCCAAATATGTGAAATCGGCCGATAATATATATATGACTAATTTCCAATTAATTTATCACATGTATTATTATAACCAAATTCCGCCACACATTCTGAATTTAATTGGAATAGATCATATGTATCGTGTTTGGTGCATAACATGTATGAAGTCGGTCGAAATATATATGTTAGCTATACCCAAACCTCAATCGTTTTCAATATAATTTGGCAATTTTTTTCTGGTGCCAGATATATATGGGAGCGCGTATGGCATACAGCTCTGGGGCACAGCTAGTGCCTCTAACGTAAGTAAACTACAAAGAAGACAGTCGAATATTCTTCGATCTATTACAGGTGCACCATGGTACATAAGGAACGCAAACATCCACAAGGACCTAAATATACTTACTGTTGAAGAAGAAATAAAGAAGCTTTGCCGCAAGTACTTAAACAAACTATCCGAGCACCCAAATAACTTGGCCCGCCAACTCCTACTATTCGGAGGACACGATAGACTGCGCAGACGTGACACTCTTTCTATCATATAGTTTATTTTTTTTGTCTTACGCTCTCATTATTTTCAGCTCTTGTCTGGCCAATTGAACGTCGCCCACTTTTATACTTCTACAGGTAGTAGTATGCTAAATTGGAAGCTGCTTCTGTGAAGTAATCGAAAAGACTATTACTGTAGTCCGCGGGAAGATTAGTGAAGAAATCGATAAGACTATTACTGTAGTCCGCGGGATGATTAGATATAACTGTATCTAAACAAAGCAACATTATATCTAAACAAAGCAACATTATATCCGTAAGACTATTTCTGTAGTCCGCGATTCACTTAGATATATCTGTATCTAAACTAATCTTAACTAACTATTCAATCAATTCACGGATATAACTGTATCCACAAGCCCACAAAATAACACACATCTATATTATAAAAAAAAAACAATAATAATTAAAGCATGAAAAAATATGGGGTGATTGTATTGACAATCTCCCTATAAAAATATTAGTATATAAGATATGAAACCTTATTGTTATTTTCATTAAATATATGAAAGATTCAATAAATTAAACAATTAAAAAAAAAAAATATATATATATATATATATATATATATATATATATATATATATATATATGGGAGCTATATCCAAATCTAAACCGATTTTAATATAATTTGATTAATTTAAAATTCAAAATCCCGTCACATATTCCAATTTTTTTTGGAATCGAACATACATATCGTGTATGGTGCATAAAATACATGAAATCGGTCGAAAATATATATGAGAGCTACATCCAAATCTTAATTGATTTTAATATAATTTGACTAATTTATTTTCTAATCAAAATCCCGACACACATTCCCAATTTCATTGGAATCGAACATACATATCGTGTTTGATGCATCAAATAAACGAAATCGGTTGAAAATATATATGGGAGCTATATCCAAATCTGAACCGATTTCAATATAATTTTACAAATGTATATTTGTTTTAATTTCCGCTACACATTCCAAATTTCATTGAAATTAGAGATACATATCGTGTTAGTGCATCAAATAAACGAAATCGGTTGAAGATATATATGGGAGCTATATACAAATCTGAACCGATTTCAATATAATTTGACAATTTAATTTTTGTTCCCAATTTCGTTACTTATTTTAAATTTCATTAAAATTGGTCATACATATCGTGTTTGGTGCACCAAATACATGAAATCGGCCGAAAATGTATATGGGAGCTATATCCAAATCTGAACCGATTTTAATATAATTTGATAAATTTATTTTCGGATCAAATCCCGTTAAACATTCATATCGTGTTTGAGGCATCAAATGAACGAAATCGGTCGAAAATATATATAGAAGCTATATCCAAATCTGAACCGATTTCAATATAATTTGGAAAATCAATTTTTTAGGTAAAATCCATCACACATTTCATTGAAATTTGGGAGACATAGCGTGTTTGGTGCATTTCATTGAAATTTGGGAGACATAGCATGTTTGGTGCATCAAATGCTTAAAATCAGCCGAAAATATATATAGGAGCTATATCCAAATCTGAACCGATTTCAATATAATTTGGCAAATTTATTTTTGTTCCAAATTCCGTTACGCATTCCAAATTTGGATGTGGATACAAAATCTAAATTTTTGGAAGGTACTTTCGATTCTGATGCTATATCTCCACTTCCAAGTGGAATTTCAAAAATGAATATGGCCTATGTTACTTTCAGGCGATGTTGCAGTATACATGCAAATTTTCAGGAAAATCTGTTCAGCGGTTTTCGAGTCCATAAATTACAAACAAACATACAAACATTTTCCTCTTTTATAGATATAGAAGAACTAGCTGAACCCGGTGCGCTTCGCTACCCCTTTTGATTTTATATGCATGCAAAATTTTATTTACGAATATAAGTTGGTTAAAAAAAAAAAAATTTAAAAATTAAAAAAAAAAAATTATTGCACTACTTTAATGCATAAATAACCAAAACCATTAGAAAAACAGTAACATGACATGCATACACGAAGGGTTTGTCCTTTGGATTTATTTATTTCATAGCAAATACCAAGCGTGCAAAAAACTGTAATTTTTTGAAGTTGAGTGGCATTTCTATTGCAATTTGTGAGTTCGAGGTAGCAACATACTTCCCCGTAATAAGCGTATTTCAAATTAATTGTTGTGTTGTTTTTTAGTGTTAGCCTAGGGCGTTGTGGGTCAATGATTCTTATTAAAATCGTATCCCAATCTGATCCGATTTAATTATAATTTTAAAAAATTTACTTTTACACCAAATTCCGCCACAACTTTCATATTTCATTGAAATTGGTGCGTCAAATATGTGAAATCGGCCGAGAATATATATATGGGAGCTATATCCAAATCTTAACTAATTTCCAATTAATTTATCACATTTATTATTATAACCAAATTCCGCATTCTGAATTTCATATGAAGTCGGTGGAAATATATATGGGAGCTATACCCAAACCTCAACCGATTTCAATATAATTTGGCAATTTTTTTCTGGTGCCAGATTTCGTCTCTCTCGCTTTGGGTGCATCAAATATGTGAAATCGGCCGAGAATATATATGGGAGCTATATCCAAATCTGAACCGATTTTAATATAATTTGATTAATTTAAAATTCAAAATCCCGTCACATATTCCAATTTTTTTTTTTGGAATCGAACATACATATCGTGTATGGTGCATAAAATACATGAAATCGGTCGAAAATATATATGAGAGCTACATTCAAATCTTAACCGATTTTAATATAATTTGACTAATTTATTTTCTAATCAAAATCCCGTCACACATTCCCAATTTCATTGGAATCGAACATACATATCGTGTTTGGTGCATCAAATAAACGAAGTCGGTTGAAGATATATATGGGAGCTATATCCATATCTGGACCGATTTCAATATAATTTTACAAATGTATATTCGTTTTCATTTCCGCTACACATTCCAAATTTCATTGAAATTAGAGATACATATCGTGTTTGGTGCATTAAATAAACGAAATCGGTTGAAGATATATATAGGAGCAAATCTGAACCGACTTCAATATAATTTGACAAATTAATTTTTTAGGTGAAATCCATCACACGTTTCAAATTTCATTGAAATTTGGGATACATAGCGTGTTTGGTGCATCAAATGCTTAAAATCAGCCGAAAATGAATATAGGAGCTATATCCAAATCTGAACCGATTTCAATATAATTTGGCAAATTTATTTTTGTTCCAAATTCCGTTACGCATTCCAAATTTGGAGACTGTATCTGTAATCGATCAATAGATATGTGCATACAAAATCTAAATTTTTGGAAGGTACCTCCGATTCTGATGCTATATCTCCACTTCCAAGTGGAATTTCAAAAATGTATATAGCCTATGTTACTTTCAGGCGATGTTGCAGAATACATGCAAATTTTCCGGTAAATCTGTTCAGCGGTTTTCGAGTCCATAAATTACAAACAAACATACAAACATTTTCCTCTTTTATAGATATAGAAGAATAAATACTATTTTTATTTATTTGTTGTTTTTCCCATTTTTAAAATGAGTAAAAGAGCGACAGATGAATGAAATGCATGGATTTTCTTTCGAAAATATAATGTAATGCAACTTACCTTTTTATTGTAACATGGAGGGGGGTATTTTTTCGATGTCCCCAGAAAAGGTGACGTTTTTGGCTATGAAGGGAAATTACATTGCATTACAAATACTCAACAACCTATGGCTTGGACTGATATAGTAATTTTCGAATTGGTAACGAACATCAATTTAGTGACAGGATATAAAAATTACAAAAGGTAGACGTTACGTTAAAGAGAGACTTAAAACCAAGATTCGTGTGGGGTTTAAAATCATTTGTATTTATTCTTAATAGTCTAATTTGCACTGGAGTTGAAAAAAAATGAAAAATTTACACAATCATATACAATAATAAATAACAAAACAAGAAAAAAATATCTTCTGCGTTTTAAACTTTTTTGCCATTGATTTTGCGCAGTTGTTTCTTATTGATTTTGTCGAAGAATAATAGACCGGCCGCCCGTTCAACTGACTCAGGTGGCACCTGGAACACTGATAATGGCGTATCATCGCTTATCACTTGATTTGGCATTACATAGGATTCCATTTCCAAATGATTATCGGATGTTTCACCAACAATAACTTTATAGAAGTGTGTGGGAACAGCAACATTATTATTCCCAATTACTTGGTATTTTACATATTTTTTGCCATCGTCTTCCTGTTTGGGTAAATACAATGGACCCGTGCAAACATAAACGTTGGTATAGACTTTCGTTAATGCACGTGTATGGGACTCCAAACGTTCCCATGAATCACGATTAAACCCCTGACCAACTTGTGGTGCCATATTCGTCAGATAGAAGGTATCCTCACAATGCTTTTGATGGCGTTTGTGATTACCGGCTGCTGCCATATGTCCACGATCGAAACCCGAACGCCGGTAATCAGAATTTTGTGACTGAAAATAGGGATGAATGCTCTCGTCGACTTTAAAGTCACATTTCGAGCGATCAACATTCTCATTTTTAGCTATCGATTCTGCTGTTATGTGTTCAAATACCCAGTTCGGAACACGGTTTCTGCGGTCATAGCTAAGAACAAAATCGGAATAGGAACGTACTGAATCCAAACTGGGGAAACCATATTTCATTATTTCTCCCACTCTTTGTGGTGTGGCAGTTAGATTAACATCTGTAGTGGTGGCAGGTACGGCAGCTGAGACGCTGGCAAATAATGGAAATGCTGGCTTTTGAGAATGCTGCAAAGTTTAATTTCTTTGTAATCGTGTAGGTATTTGCAAAAATAGTGCTTTCTCACCTTATGCAAGAGTTCGGCTTGTTGTAAAGGCAACAGTTGACTTATTTTCTTTCTTTCCTGATAACCTCCATAATAATAGGAACCTAAGGCGGCAGAGGTGACGGCAAATAGTGTTCCAGCAACACGTTTATTCATTATATTCTAGAATTTTTCTAAACAATCTCGAGCAATAAATGACTCTTCGGCAGTGCACGTGAAGTAATAACCGCCTTCCTTCAGCAAGTGATTTTAGAAACATTCACTGCAAAATGGTAGCATTAGCCTTAAGTGAAACAGCTGCTTTAAATTAGTTCCCGGGACTGAAAATCAATTTTTAAATTTTAAATAAAACACAGATATTTAAAAAATTGTGAAACTTTTAAATATCGTAAAGTATACAGAATGAGGTTATGTATGGATTTGCAGGCACACCCGCTTTTTCGTTAATGCATAAACTTCAGAAAACAAAAAATAAAGAATGAAAAGAATGGTCTCCAAAACGCGAATTTACACAACCGGGAAATGATTGATGCAGCAATTGAATTGATTCTTTGGCTGTATGACATGTGGCGCGTCACTAGCTGGCCTGATATGCCGAATGATAGCCGTTATATTGCAAAACATTGAT
Source organism: Musca domestica (assembly GCF_030504385.1). NCBI lineage: Eukaryota > Metazoa > Arthropoda > Insecta > Diptera > Muscidae > Musca > Musca domestica. Next base: position 719,390 of record NW_026712115.1, on the reverse strand, counting down.
TTTAAATTGGGGGTTCTGGAGAGAAGTGAAACATGAACCTCTTAATTGGATAAGTGCTAAAACCCCCAGAACCAATAAAAAAACAATAGAAATAAGATTAAATTTGTATTTAATTGCTTATTGGAACCAAATGTGAAATATTTAAACATAATTTTTGCGTTCATCATTCTATTCTGCGTTCAATTTTCTATAAAGATTGCATTGTTTTAAAAATGAAAAATAAAATCTACCTGTTTATGAACGTGTTTTGCACATCAACAAACAGTAGATAAACGGAATTGTTGTGATTCGCCTAAATATATTTAACTTAAGACAGTTCTTTCAGACAATCTTATCTAAAAAATTCAACTGTCGCGTGTCAAATTAATTTATTAATCAGGGAGTATTGCTTTTGAGTTTCTCTTTGCTACTCTATCACGAGCATGCAATATATGTTGCTGGCAAATCTTGTTGATGACATAGTCCGATGATGTAGGATCTTGCGCATGGCAGGCCTCTGTAAAAAATATATTTTAATCTTCCAAGTTTACTTGATGATAAAATTTCCAACTAACCTTTTATAATATTGTATAAATAGAATTTTTGGAAACTGGGTTTGTTAGGAGTACCTCTCCAAGTAATATCAATGGCAACTTCATCGGTAATGATTGATTTAATTGACATTTTTATGAAGGAGGCCATATTTTTGCCGCCGACACGTCCTATTAATGATTCCTGTAAGAAATATAAATTAAACGATTATGAGTTAAAAGCTAAAACATCGTCTTTTAAATATTAATGGCTACCAATTGCTTTCGCATGTCTTCATTTTCCGCGATATTTTTCTCGAACTGCATGTAATCCTCTAACGTAGTAAGCGGCAAAGTCGGTAATAAATCCTGTTCGGGTTTAATACATGTGTTTTGTCGTAACTCATTTTTGAGATGGATGAGTTCCTCCGTTAATGTCTTAATAAGTTGTTGCGTCGAATCCAGCCGTTGATTCATATCATCGTCCCGTTTTCTAAGCTCATTTCTAAGAACGCTCAAGTCCACATGTTCTTGGTATGGAGCATATGTATCATCTTTAAAATAGTTAAAAATAATATTACATTAAAACAAATATATACATTTGTTAGTTTATATATTAATTTATATAAAGGTTTTCAAATGACGATATGGCAAAGTAGCCAACTTTCCGCAGACAATATATTTCAAGATTAATGTTTACAATTTTTCACATTACAAATATAAGGTTAATCTATGTAAATAATGTTTGGGTACAAATCCATCACTGGGATGCTTTATTGTGCAGGATATGATTCTGCAGGTCTCGAATCACACAATCCGATGCCCCTTCAAGAAGAGTTTGAGGAAGTAAGCTGGAAGAGCATATCCAGTTGTATATTTTTCGCTGGATGTAGGCAATCTGTAAAAACGAAGAAAAGTACATACAGTAATAAGGTCTGAATAATAAAAAAAAAAAAAAAACAAAAAATATATAGCCGGCTGCATTATAAGGAATTAGAAGTGTTTCTTTCCATCGAAGTGCAGTAGTCACAAACAAATCCTTAGAATGCTTCACTCGGCTGAAACTTTAGGTCTCAAATCACACTATGCGTCAGCAGTGAAGAGTTTCATATTCTAAGCTGGGAAAGCATAGGTAGTTACATCTTTTTTGCTGAGAGTAGAAAATCTGCAAAAATAAGAAGAAAAATACAATAACGTCTGATTAATAAAAAAAAATCAAAACAGTCAAATAAATTGCAGACGGATGTGCCGGCATGCATGTTGAAGAATTTGGAATTGAGCTTCTTAAACCCGAGGTATCTGCAGTCTACAGTGTTAGACAGTAAGCTGAAAGAACATAAACAGTAGTGGAATTAGACAATCTGCAAAAACAAGAAAAAAGGTCTTAATAAAAAATAATAAAAATACAGCTTTTGCGGGTCCAATCAAAAGAGACGTCCCCAACAAAATAGATAAAAAGTCAAAACAAAATGCCCCGATAAAAAATAAACAGAAAGCAAAATCGAAGAGAACCAACGAATGAGGCAACGCAATCAGCTGGAACATTCAATAAATGAGCCGCGGAACTAGTACAAGGTGTTTCAGCGCCGGATTGCCATTTGAAAACTAATCGGCTGTGGCATGGTAGAAGAATATAGGTAGACGCATCGACACAGCTGCTGGGTCAATGAACTGTTAAACTAATTTTTGCAATTGAAAATATTGAATGAAAAATTATTTAAATTTGTAAGAAGTGTTGAAAAATGCGTATTATAATAACCTCCAAATGACGTCGTATAAGGAAACATATAAAATCTGCTTATATTTGAAAAGGCATTTAAAAATTGTTGATATATCATTGTTCGCAAGCGTTGATGCATCTACCCGTATTCTTCTACCATGGTGCTGTGGTTTACGCACACGGCAACTTTGGTAACCAGCATGTTACAATAAAAAGGTAAGATAGAGTTACAAGCTGATTACAATTTTTTTCAAAGCGTGCCCGACTTCTGCCAATTTTGTGTAAGTATTTATTGTTTTGAAAAACGAAAACAAAATATTTTCAAAATCAATGATTAAAAGAACCGTATATTGCAGGGTGCACATTAAAGGTAATAACTATTTTTGCCATGGAATTGGAGGATTGATCAATTGAGATCACATTTTTGGAAGAAAATCCAGGCATTTCATTCTACTTTTTCGGTTTTTAATCAATATTTAAAATAAGCGGGCATAGCCTCGACAGTAAGCGGGCTGAAGTATGAAGCTGTTCTACCTCCTTATTGTACCAAGGCAAAGCATACTTTAAAAGTTTTGTTCCAGTACTTGTTTAGTAATGTCATTCTCATTTAGGTGTGCTTAAAAAATAAGGGAACGGAAAATTAGCAGAAATGCGATAAAATGTCAAAATTAAAAAAAGTAAACAGTCTAAATCGGACTGGTGAAACCTTACTGAAAAGGACAGAAAAATTTAAAAAATGAATTAATAATCTATAATAATAATTAATAATCTGATTTCTCATTCAGCCAGTCCTCTTCACTGCTAGAATCATCCAACAGTGAATACAACAGTTGCTCCATATTTTCTCTTTTTGTTTTTTGCACGACAAATATTAGTTTTTCCTTTAGTTTTTAAGTTGATCATTTTCCTTATTTTTGTTGTGACGCGCGAACTTTGAAATGGGTATATATATTTGATAGCCTGCCAATTAAATGTCAAATTTAAAATATGCACATTTCTGCACCACTCAGCGCCTTTTTTTCGAGAGAGCTGCAAGTTTTGCTAGTTTTTGGAGTACGGTTGTAGCAGAATTAGTACTAATTTGTAGTTTCTGGAACACGTTACGTTTTCATTCGTTTTATTCGCAATGGCATGTATTTCGACAATACGGGTGAATTCGTGAGTACATAAGTAGCTTGGCATCATGGCTAGGCATAGTTATGACAAATTATAAGGAAAAACGATGGCAGGATTAGAGTGCGGCTCTGGCATTCCTTTACGATGTCACAAAATATGTCATGCGAAGACTTCAGCTGTTTATATACCCATGTTTTAGGTCGTTCAATAAGACCTGCTGATTTCAGCCGTACTGTCAAAATGTCGGCAATTGGGATTTAAAAGTATGACAACGCAAAAAATATATTTTCAGTACAAGGGTGTTTCAATCTTTACAGTAGTTTTTCGTTGTGCTTACAAAACAAGTCTGATTTCTGATCAGCGTTCGAAAATAAACAGTACACAAACATAGTGTACTGTACCGGGACAGTATCACTAAAATAAATTTTAGCTACCACTAAATATATTTTAGTGATACTGTACCGGAACACAACGATGATCGTAGTGTACCGCAGTCGGAACAATAAAAAAATCGTAGTGTACCGGAGTCGGAGCATTAAAAAATCGTAGTCGGATAAACATTTGTATGTAAACTTTTTTAAGGACCTCTAAAGAATATTCCTGATCAGCGTAACATTGTAAGACGTTTTATGTCACCTGTTCGTCCGCCTGTGTTAATACAACATTTGATTGAATCGACCATGGTAGAATCAAGAAGGTTAAGTCATATGCATACAATTTTCTTTAAATATTTCTTTTGACAATATCTCATTGTCAAAATATATATTTATAAGTCCATTGTAAATACACAAATCAGAGATGGGAACCTATTTTTATGCAGTAAGATTTGATAAGGTAAATTAAAGAAAATGCAGAGGTGGGTATGCTTATTTGAAATGAGACTACATTGGAATAATTTTATCAAGGCCTATAGAAGATCGGCCAAGAAGACTGCTCTTGACAACAATTTGACAATAAACAGTTTTTGCACAATTGTGATTTTACTTCCTTTGAATTTCAATGAATTTTAAATCACAATATGTTTTTTGGCAGCAAACTTAGTTGTGAGATGGGCTTACATACCGACCTTATTGAAAACACTGCTCATAACATGTCGATTGTCACATGCTTTGCTCCAGAACTGCAAGAATGTAAAAGTTTTTACTACGATAACCGAGTTTTCCTTTACGATATCGAAAAAAATACGAAACTAGTATATCATTGTAGATTCTGGAACAGAGCAATAGTCTTCCAATATATCAATCTGGATACATAGATATTTACCATTTTTGATATAAAGGGAATATAGGTTATCGTAGTAAAAAAGTTTACATTCTTGCAGTTCTGGAACAGATCAATTATTAATTGAAACGAGGTTGACTTAGATGACAAAAAATTATTATAAATGTGTTGCGTAATAGTCAGATGATGACTAATCACAATAAACATAAAATATGTTTTTCTTGGACCAAATTAATATGATTGGTCGATTATCACAATGCATCAACGCTTGGAAACATTGATATGTCAAAATTGTTAAAATGTTTTGTCAAAAATAAGTAGATTTTTACACGTTTTCTTATGCGATGCAAATTGGAGGTTGTTATGATATGCATTTTTCAACAATTTTTACAAATATCAAAAATTTTTCATTCAACATTTTTAATTTCAAACTCGGTTTGACAGTTCATTGTCCCAGCAGCTGCGTCGATGCGTCTACCTGTATTTTTCTACCATGCATGTTACAATGAAATGGTAAAGTAGAGCTACCAGCTGATTAAATTTTTTAAGTGTGCCCGACTTCTGCCAATTTTGTGTATGTATTTGTTGTTTTGAAAAATAAAAAACAAAATATTTTCGAAATTAATCATTGGAAGAAACATACATAGTGGAAACGGCGTCAAAGCTATTCGCCAGTTTTGCCATGGAATTGACAGATCGAACTGTTTGGATTATATTTATGAAAGAAAACCCTGTCAATTTATTACTTTTTCGCGATATTTAACTCATTTATGAGGGAAAATATTGCATAAATAAAAACAACTTGTTGCATGTGAATTTGACAAGAAGCGGGCATAACCTCATGGCTGCATTTCTGTGGTTTTACGAAGTTGTTCTACTTCCTTATTGTATCATGCCGGCAAGTATTTACTAGTTTTGAAATTTATATGCAAAAATACGTTTTCAGATGGATCTGGCTATAGTTTGAGGCTTTTCCCGTATAGACAATTTTCGGTCATAGGAGGTTGTACTCAAAAAAAAAAAAAAAAAAAAAAAAAAAAACTTGAAATATCGAAATTTCACACTGTAGTTCTTGTTATCATTGAAGTAAATCTTACATATCTACTTTTTATTAAAACTTTAATTTGCTTTATTATCATTATCATCATCAGTGTCCATTTTAAGCAATATCTAACCTAAAAGTTACAAAAATCAATATTATTCTGTTACTTAGCTGCAAAATAAAAATACCATTTTAATTATAAAATAAAATACTTGCTAGAACCCAAAAAAAATTGTTTGTATGTACTAAAATCGCACTTATTCTATTTGCATTAGGGAGCTATGGAAACCAAACCAATTTTAAATCTCATTTTTGTTATTAAATTTTTAGAAATTTCACAAAGGAAATGGATAAGGATAGCGGTAGAGGATCACATTTCGGTTAGACAATCTACAATAATTAAAGAAAAATTACAAAAAAAGGGGAGACATATTACAAATAAAAACTAAAAGTACATGTATATAAATGCTTAAACACAAAACTAAATACTTGTAGGTTAGATTAAGATTAGGTTACATTGCATAGATATTTCTTTTGTTTTTGCGTTTGTTTTTTGTTTCTTGCTTGGAAATTAGCACGATTCCTTGTTGCAATCGACAAAATTACTAAACTCGGTGGAATTCGGTGGACCTTCACTGTAGAGATATGTAACAGGCCAAAGACGGGCAGCTGTGAAATCGCTTAAATTCTGCAAGCCGCCAGGTCTGGGTGGTTTTTGATATTCTTCAGATGTTGAGGCAGCCGATGAATATCTGTCGGAGGGTTTGCGTTTCTCGCTGGGTTTTAGAGGTTTAACACTGAGACCGGAATGTGTGAGGGTATGATTGCCAGGATAGTAACGATCGCTACATTTACGCCATTGATCTGGTTCGTCACCAACAAAGCACCTGTTTGGGGAAAAAATATTGTCATTTGGTAAGAGATTTTTATATGTGTTGTTGTTAAACAAATTTTGCAAATCTAAATTCTGTAAACTTTTTGTTGTGTGTTTCCTCCCTTCCATTGATTCTTGGCGAAATAGCTCTTGACAACGAGTTATTTCGCCATGAGGTATAAATTCGCCTAATGGACGATTTTATAAAGATACATTGATCTAATGTAAGTTTTCTATAGTCAAGTATGAATATCAGCCGAATTCAGTTTCTAAACAGAAACAATACAGATTGTTCCTTTACTGTTGTACCCGTTAACCAAAGAGAAGATTATTAATTCAATCCCCGATTTCATTGTTTTAAAAAATCATATTGAGGCCAAATTCAATTTCGGAATGATGCGTAGAGTATGAATTTTGTTACTGCATCGATACGCTTCAGATAATCAAAAATCGAATATGTACCACGCATTCTACGTCGCAAAGGCGTAATTTTGGCACCCTCTTTAGTTCATGTATGAAACAGTTCTGAGGCATATATTTCGGCTCGAGCTTTTTTAGATTCCTGTTCTCAAGCTAATTTGATAACGGATGACCGAGTACAGAGGCTTAAAATAAAACGAGAAGCTTGCAGACGAAATGTAACTAGTATTTCAGAGTTAGAATAATTTTCAAAGAATAGAGTGCAAGTGTTTTTAATGTTGAGGCTCAATTCAAGACAATTCTCACCCAAGTTTTGGGTATTACATTCTATATAGAATATTCAACCATATAACAGATTGGATTGATTTGACCCTAATTTAAATGAATATCGGAGTGAAGAGTAGAGTAGATTTTCTTCGAACTTCTTTGTGCAGGCCAAATCATACCCATCCCAATTCTGCAAAAAAATTCGCTTTTGATGCATTTCTTATGTATGCCACGTAGCAAAACAATTGTGGTAGACTTATTTGCTACAACAATCCTTTTCTGATGTACTCGACCTTGTGATTTTTCAAAGAAACATTTAATTTCGTATCTAAAATATATACGTATGACGAGTGGCATATTTTATGAATAAATAAATAATCAATTATATTCGGCGTTCTTTGGAACGTCAAAACAATTATATGTTCCATATCTTACGAAGACGAATTTTATGTGTCATCTTGAGGAAGCTTTATCCGTGTTGTTAGGGGTGAAACAGATCAAAGCTTAATTCCTGACTTCGGCGTGAAAATACAACACAGTTTTAATTTAGCTGACAAGTGTTGCATTTTCTGGTTTCGTGCAACGAAAAATATGTCGTATTTTCCCGCCGAAGTCACGATTTAAGCTTTGTTCTTTGATCGAAATTTTACTCTGAAAATCTCGTGCACTGAACTTAAGGCCAATTCGACTGAAATTTCGGGATGACAATTCTCTAACAGCATTAAGGTTTTAAGTACGAAAAAAGCTTGAAGTCATGGCTAGGCATATTAATGTCAAATTATAATGGAAAAGGACGCAGGATTTTAGTGCGGCTCTGTAATCCCTTGAGGAAATGTCACAAAATATGTCTAGCTATGACTTCAAGCTTCTTATGTACTTACGCCTTTATAGAAAAACAAGCAGCGATATTGTTGATCTTCATACTTGTTCTAGCTGAGGCAAAATTATTTTTGAAGCTAAATTCAAACATTTCAAAATCAAGTCTTAGGCTGGAAATACATAAAGCGCATATTTGGCTGGCTTAAGTCATCGGCTGGCTCCTTCGTAGATGAACAAAGGAGTTTTAGGTTGACTTAGTTCGATTTTGGCCCTAGGCTCCTTTGTTCATTTCCGAAGAAGCCAGCCGATGACTTAAGCCAGCCAAATATGCGCTTTATGTATTTCCAGCTTTATATTTCATAATAGAATGAGATTTCGTTGGAAATTGTACCGTGGTATGCCATTTAAGTAGTTCAATGGACAATAGTAATGCCATGTTTACGTTAGAACTTTTTGTAGGGTTAACCTACTTTGAGAGGATTTATTTGAAGTAATGGAAATGACAATTTAAATCCAAATCCAGTGTGTTAACCCTCATATATATAAACGTACTGTAAAACTTTTAATAAAATTGTTAAACAAATTTTGGAGTTGGAAGAAATTCTAAATAATTCTTTGAAAACTTGATCCTATGAGCTTGACGTTTACCGCCAGGGTGCTCTCAAGTGTCGTAGCCGTTCAAAGAAGTGAAACGCTTGGTTTCGTCATAGGAAACTTTTAGCATAGGAAACTTTTAGCCGTCAAGTTTTAATTGATGAAAAATAAAGAGATTTTTACTAAATCCTTTGAAGTAAAAATGCTAGTAATCCATTACAACTTTTCAGATTGAACACGGACATTCGTTATCTAAACCATTTAAACAATTTTTTTATGTGGATGATCTATTGACTGTTGCTGTGACATGAGTAGTCTGACATATTCAAATCACAGTTATATATTTTGACAGCAAACTTGCTGCGCTTACTGGTCGACCTTAAGTTGATGTTACATACATGTCCTATTTGGCGACGAATCATGCCGTCGTTTTCCCTAATAATTTGACATTAATATGCTATGCTATGATGCCAAGTTGCTTATGTATCACCACCTTTACATAGGCCAGTCCGACATTATATAGGCCTTGATAAAGTAGCGTTGTAAATTAATTACTCAGTGATTACATAACTTACCATGGATAGTCGAATCCTTTCGAATAGCCACAAGGATGATCCATCTTACAGCAATAATCCCACGAGCCAATTTCACCACCCTCAATTTCACATGAATAGAAACCGGTTATGAGATTTTTCTCACAAGGACTATTGCGGCGGCAAGGTTTGCCCGATACCGAATAGTGATGCCAAGCCAAATCACCTGAAAAAGATACAAAAGACAACAAAAATTGTTAGAAAACGTAAATTCATTGGAATCGTGCCACTGCTCCCAAAAATATTACCTGGTTCCCTAAAGATGTCCATGCGACGATTATTATTAACCCTTGAACCACCAATGGTGTTAACCTTATCCCGACATGTATAATCGAATGGATTCCAAGCAAATAACCAAAAATCTCTATCATCGGTGTGAGTGTAATGAACATTCAATTTCAATTCGGTTTGATCCAAATCGGACATTTCACAATTGAAGGTGGCTTTGCGTGAGCTGTGACAGATGATTGGAAAGACACAGAGAGAGAGAGAGAGAGCGAGATAAAATGACAGTTATGGTCAATGAAATGATAAAGCAGTACACTTACCCATAACTAAAGGAGTAGCACTTAAAGGACGTGGTATCCCGGAAGCGCATACATTCCTTTTTACACTCCATTTCAGAGGGAGTCGTAATGACTTTCTTTATCGCCGGTGGCAGTAGCTTGGCAGCCGAACCATAACCCAAATAGCAGAAGGCTTAAGGAATATAAGAGTTGTTAAAAACGGTATTGGTATTTGGAAAAAAATATTTGGAATCCGAGGAATTATGTTCGAATTTCCAAGTGGTCCCAATTTACACTTGCGGTCTTTGCCGCAAAGAAAATATGATCTGGGAGGAAGTGGGTTAAATAAATTAAATTTCACTTTTCTTTGTGGCAATTTTAGCACGAGTGAATAGAGACACTGTTCGAAAAAATCGATAGAGCGTTCAAAGTACACCGCGTTTTAATCAAATTTCAAAATGTTTGCGTTTCAAACTTCTACTCTTCGTTTGTCTTACATTTTTTGTGTTTCTCATCAACGATGGGCTGGATTTCACAACCATGTCCATAACTGGCTCTCTCGAAAATATCAAATGCCTTATCCAACACCAAATGGCGTTCCTTGTCCATATCTCTGACTGGCCAATCGCTGAGTTGGCAGTTATCGATAACACTAGCATGCCTCTGTTGACCATAGCGGAAGGCAAAAGCACGACAGGTGAATTTCGTCGATTTAATGCATTCCATTTCACATTCCCCCACCGATCGAACGGTCAACGAATCTCTGACAATGGATTTGAAGAATCGTGTGGCATCAATGGCACGGAAGAAACATTCTGTTTGCAAGGAGACAGAGGTTAATTCATTTAAAGATGCATGCAAGGTCTCTCAAACTTACGAGCATTTCTGGGATCTGCCAAGGCCGTAGTTGGAGGCCCACCTCCTCTTGGGCCATCACTTCGCGAGGGCTTCCGACAAACGTTCATGTCATCTGACATGGAATAGATATCGTAGTTGCGATCCGGTTCTATGTCCACATAATAGTCCAAACGATTTATGGGTCGATCACACAGCATGCAATTGTCCCGACTTCCAGGGGAGTAGCGATAAGAGAAAGTGTGGCAAATAAAAGCATCCTGACCATAGCACAACCGTTCACATTCTGTCAAACTGGGTGCGGAATAGATGTGTTTTACAATCTTTTTGTGTAGACGAAATCCCTCTGAGGTTTTGGCGGAACATTCTTTAGCATAAAAAAATTCAAATTTTTAAAATAATTTCCACAAAAGTTCTACAGAAGCATTTCTCACCATCTGGTCCAGGCCTCCGGGTCCATTGGTGGCGATAATCAAAGCGATCGGCAAAACCATCATGTTTGGTATAACCTCCATAACTGGAACCAGGATAACTTAAAACCGAATTGCTTTCATGGGGCGGAGCACCCTTACGCGGCGGTGGTCCCAAATCGAAGTAGTTGAAATCAATTGGATCCTTGGGTTTTGAACGATGATCTGTAAGACCCCAATAGGCAGTTTGTTTATTACGATAGCCACCATAATTGCCACCATAGGAACCCCATTCATTGTCGGTACCAATTAGGTAGGGCACATATTTCCCTCCTCCCCCACCACCACCACCACTGGGGCTACCACTACCTTTTTTGTATGTCGATGGACGGTCACGATCTAAATAATTATAGGAAGGTGGGGGAGGACCAGGACGATATGAATCCGGTGCATGGGAACCTGAGGGACGATATGGTGTGTACTCAGGACCTGGGCGATAGGGGGGACGATAACGTTCTTGTGAATGCTTACCACCATCATAGCCACCACCACTGCCGCTGGGTAAAGCTTCCCACTTTGATGGATAGGGCCGGTAACGGTCCCTATCACCATGATGGATGTCATAGCGATCAATGGGATCTAAACCGGAACCGCTGCTGCCATAACCACTATGCGAAGAATGTTCATAATAACCCGAACTGTGTGACGAAAATTCATGGGAACCACTGTGATGCTCATACGAATACGGTGGAGGACGGCCATGCGACTCATAGGAGGGTCCCGACGGCCCTGAAGGACCATAATGCTCCAGCGAAGAACTGCTGCTACCCGGTGGAGGCCGACTATAGTAACCACCACTGTTTCCCCCACTTGGTGGTGAGGGCAAGTAATGATCATCCCTATATGGTGGTTTATCCATCCACGATCCACTTGGCTTGTTGTAGTGCGATGATGAGGGAGGTAGTGGGGGCGGTGGCAGTTTACTACTACAATCTCTGCACACATTATACCGGCAGCTTGGTGGAGCATTACGATCCCTCTCGTAATAATCATAGTCGGGATGACGCAATAGATTCGAATCTCTGCGATTTGCACTAGAATACAAATCGATTTGGGCCAAGGGTATTTCAATTAGCTCACAATCACCCTGACCATGCCCGGAAGGATCCAGCCGGTAATTGAAACCTTCACAAGTGAAACGTTTTTCACGGCCGCACTCACGCATACATTCCTCGACCCGTTCACATGCTATGGTCCGTCGCACCCAATGCGGGGCAACTCGTTTACCGGCCAGCACACGTCTAAAGCAAGCTGAAGAACAACAAAGAAAACAAAACAAAGAATGGAATGAATTTCGAAACGGCAATTTTATTTTGGCAAAGTTTAACGGCTAATAAAATTAATGGCTTCGCTTGTTTTTTTTTTTTTTTTTTTTTTTTTGCAAAATTCGAAGAGAATGAATTGCCTCTCGAGGGTTGGTTTCTATGGGGATTTATAAAACACAAACATTCGCTCTGAAGTTTTCCATATTAATTTTCTTCGCCATTTATTTGTGTGAATTTTTCAATGTAAACAAAAGACGTCTCTTTTCATTCAGCAAACGCTTTAAGATTTATACAATTTATGCCACACTTTGAAGGCCTGCTTCACGCTTTACGTTTGAAAGGGAGCTTTATATTTTGTCATTTTGGATAAATGAAACGAACGGATGTGGCCAAAGTCATCTTCATTGCTGGCTGGCTTTGAAAATTTCAAGCATCAAAGACAATGATTTGTGGCAAATGGGAAACAAATGCACCCACAATAGTTACAATGGACATGGGAAATACATCAAATGATGGATTATCCATAGATGGTGTTGATAGTCTATGAAAATGTGTAAATTTGTTGTAATAGATAAGTGTAAAGATTTGTAATCTATAGTTGGACTTGTGGCACACAGCAAGATAAACTTTAAGCATAATAAGTCCTACAATATTTAGTTTTAATAAGTAAAAAAGCAGCCCGGCTGCCTGGCCTGAACTTTTGATACCCTCCATTATTTGGAAGGTACTGGAAAAATAAAAAAAATCGCCCAAAAACACCGCTCAAATGAAAACTTTTACATGGCGACAATCCGAAGACGTGGTGCTGGATAAGTAATTTTTTGTCATAGGCTGTAGAAACGATTCCTAACTTCAAAAGCGAAATTCGAAACAATTCCGGTGAATAATGTCGTTAATATAATCAATTTAGGTGAATAATGTAGCGAAAATGCTGGAAATACCGAATATCTCGGGGTAGCGTTATATGGGTGCTATACTATAACGTAGACCTATATGAACAATTCTCTTCCAAGGGGTAAAGTACTCAGACGGTAGTCCTTGTGTGGATTTTCACACTATTCCATTGAAAAATGTGGCTAAAATCATCAAAATACCGAATATCGGGAGGTATAGTTATATGGAGACTATACCAAAACGTGGACCTATACATACAATGTTCTGCCGCACGAGCTAGAATCCATTATGACCCACAAATATAAATTTTTAGACAAATTCGTGAAAAATGTGACAATAATCATCAAAATACCGAATATCGAGAGGTAACGTTATATGGGGGATACACCAAAACGTGGACCTATATATACAATGATTCGCCACACGAGCTAGAACCCATTATGACCTACAAATAAGAATTTTTAGACTATACCAAAACGTGGACCTATACATACAATGTTCTGCCGCACGAGCTAGAATCCATTATGACCCACAAATATCAATTTTTAGACAAATTCGTGAAAAATGTGACAATAATCTTCAAAATACCGAATATCGAGAGGTAACGTTATATGGGGGCTACACCAAAATGTGGACCTATATATACAATGATTCGCCACACGAGCTAGAACCCATTATGACCTACAAATAACAATTTTTAGACAAATCCGTGAAGTTCTAATAATAGATTTAATTAGCTTTAAGAAAGTAAAAATTAAAAGAGTTAGGGACTCCAGTTTTTTCTACATCATTTTTTAGGAGATCATTATAATTATAAGCATAATTATAAGTATATTTGTATTAGAATCGTATAGAGAAAGGCTACATCTTCACTGTAGCCTAAGTTATGTATTATATAGGTAAACTTAGAAAAATAAGATTTATGTTAAGTATAGATTAAGGAAATATTGTTAGCCGTAAGGTATTCAAAAATTGTTTAAGGATATGGATGAAATAAATGAAACTGAAACTGACAAATCCGTGAAAAAATAAGGCGAAAATCATACCGAATATCGGGAGGTACTGTTATATGGGGGTTATTCCAAAACGTTGACAGATATTTTCAATACCAACCATCCTAGACTCAATACAAATCGTTCTGCCAAATTTTGTGGGCTGTATCGTGATTTCAACAGACAGACAGACGGCCATTCGACGAATATTTAGGGATGTTACAAACGGAATGACAAAGTTAATATACCCTCCTTTCTACATAATATTTCGCTATAAACCTCAGAATAAACCACATATCTAGGAACAAGATTTGTTTGTGTGTTGTTTCTTTTTATACCCCTTCACTGGGGTATATTAAGTTCTTCATTCCGTCTGTAACCCATCGATATAATAATTTTAGACATAAAAAACTATATATATATCTTGATCGTAAAATTCTAAGACGATTTAGCCCTTTTCGTCCGTCCGTCTGTCCATCTGTTATAATTACGCTAGAGTCAAAACAAATAAATATAGGAATCTAAAAGTTTGCACAGATCAGTCTTTTGTCTGCAGTCAGGTCAAGTTCGAAGATGGGCTATATCGGTCCACGATATTGTTTAGCCCCCATATAACGGCCCCCCGATATTCGGTATTTTGATTTTTGTAGCCAAAATTTTCAATGGAATTGTTTAAAATCCATACTAAAAGCTCTTTCTAAGCACTTTACTCCCTTGAAGAGAAATGTCTATATAGGTCCACGATATCGTAAATTTAACGATACCCCTTCATATACGAAATTTTGATGAACTTGTTTCAAATTACGTGTTTCGAATTCGTAATGGGTACTACAGCCTATGAATAAATATTGCGAATGCAGGTCCACGTCTTCGTATAGAATCCATATAACGGTACCTCCAAATATTCGGAATTTTAATGATTTTAGCGTCATTATACACCGGAATAGTTTCAAATTACGTGTTTAGAGTTCGTAATGGGAACTACAGTCTGTGACAGAAAATTATCCATGCAGGTCCAGGTCTTCGTATAGGCCCCATATATCAGTACCTCCCTATATTCGGTATTTAGCGATTTTAGGTAAAATACTCACTGAAATTGTTTGAGATGTCGTATTTGAAGTTCCTAATGGAAACTACAGCCTGTGACAGAAAATTGTCTATGCAGCTCCAGCTCTTCGTATAGCTCCGATATAACGGTACCTCTCTATTTAGGGTATTTTGATGATTTTAGCTACATTATTCATCGTTTTTTTTCAAGTTTCGTATTTGAATATTGTAATGGCTTATGACAAACAATCCCTGTGTAGGTCCACGTCTTCGTATAGACCCCAATATAACGGCTATATTCGGCCTTTTTAAGATTTTAACAAAATTTTTAACGGATTTTATTTTTTTGAAAATTTCTAAATTCGTTCCAAATGGTGGAGGGTATTCAAATTTCGGCCCGGCCATCCTATTGCTTTTTTGCTTGTTTCTTTTGTATGTGTTTTTTTAGCTGTTTATCTAACACGTATTCAATCCGAGCCAAAATTCTCCTTTATACTTCATTATATGGGAAAAGTGTCAAAGTAAAAATTATTCTAGATCAAATTTCATTGTGAGCCTCTGAACAAAAGGATTTTTTATGGTACATATTAAGTATATGTACCATAAAAAATCATCTGTTTTTGTTAATAAGAAACATTGTTTATCTCAAAAAAATGAGCACTTTAATTTAACTGTACAAAAGCCAGACAGGGCTAAAGAAATAAGGGTCTGGTCTAAAGAAATAAGGGTGGACCTAGAAAAAAATTATTTTAAAAATTATTTTTAGCCATAGAATATTTAGCCATAATTAAAAAAAAGAACTCAGAATGCACAATTTGTTCATATATTATTCAAGTTTAATAATAGGAAACTATATTCCTTTTACACCAGAAAGTCCTTAATATCTTTCATTCTTGCGTTTACCGAGGAGGATATAAGTAAAACCATTGCTCGATGAACCCACGTACAATATTTTCCAAAACCATTTCAACGCCTCCATTTGTAAACCCTAGAAATCAACAGTGGCCTCAATATCAACTTTCGGACTTACAGCTTTTTCCCTTCACCCAACACTAAAATTAGGACTATTTAGTACTTTTCGAACAAATGCAGTACAAATCTCTTCATATCAAATTTCATGATTTTAGCTCCGTAATTTCCTTCCTGTTCTCAACCACCATATTATCCATATCAAATTTCAGGATTACAAATCTATTCCTTAACCCAATGTCAAATTTAGTACTATTTAGTAGTGTTCGTACCATAATAGTACACTTTTCCAAACTACCTCCAAATCTCAAACACAGATACCATCGCTAATCTAAATGTCATCTTTCAAAATTGTATCTTTGTCCCATCCCTTAATACCAAATAAAGTACCATTCAGTACTTTTTATTCAATTATAGTACACATTTCCGAAACTACCTCTATATTTCTATTCCAGATACCAATAGAAGCCTCAAAATCAAATTTTAAAACTTCAGCTTTTTAAATTCCCCCATTACCCAATTTACTACCACTTAGTAGAATTATAGTACGCAAATCCAAATGCAGATTCCTCTCTTAAGGATATCACCAGCAGTGACATCCATATAAAATTTCAGCTCTATACCTTTACCAAATACAAAAATTTAATACTGTTTAGTACTTTTCGTGCAAATATTGGACGAATTTCCAAACTACCGCCAAATCTCAAACACATATACCATCAGTAATCTGAATATCGAATTTCATAATTGTATTTCTATCCTCTCACCCAATACCAAATATAGTACTACTTAGTACTTTTCATACAATTATAGTATACATTTTCGAAACCACTTCCATATCCTCAGGCTACACATCAACGGCGACCTACACACTACACTTTCAAATTTCCAGCTTCATCCGTTCACTCTAAACCAAACTGTTCCACTTAGTTCGCAGACTTAGCATACATTTCCGAAACCTTTATATATCAAACTTACTTTACAACCTTGATTCTCTCACCAAATTTAATGTTGTTAGCCCTATCCGTTCACTTGATACCGAATGGAACCATTTTAGAAATTTCACTTCATTTTAGAACTTTTCGAAACCTTGAAGTTCGAATTTCCAAAAAACCATTTTGGTGCATCTATCCTGCACTCCATCAGTTACTCTCATTCCAAATTTCAAAACTCTACTCTGATTTCGTTCGTCCATTACATTCGAAAAATTTCGAAAACCCCCATATCACACGTCTACGCACCAAGACGGAACCACGTGCAAAATTTAAAGATTTTAGCTTCTGCGGTATCGTCGGGGCGTTGATTCTTGGTCAGTCAACTATTTCGCTACTCCTTTTTATATATAGATTATAGATTATCTTTTTTATATATAGAAAACTGCAAACAATTTCAGACTGCTGTGACTTCTAAGCCACTTGTCCGACAGCTGTTAAAATTGGTTTTCTCCGATGAGAAAAAATTCGTTGTCCAGCAGTTTGTAAATAAACAAAATTATCGTGTTTGCTTGCCAAAGAACACCTTCGTTTGGCCACCAGAAATCAAGCGCCGGCATGGTGATGGTGTGGGCCGCCATAACAGCCGATGGTCGCTCTGCGATCGTATTAATCGACCGTGGCATCAGAATAAATGCCGAATATTATCGCGAAAATATTCTGGAGGGTGTATAAAGCCTTTGGCACGCAAACATTTTGGCTCAGACCTTGGACATTCCAACAGGACTCAGAATGGATACAAAATGAGGTTCCTCACTTCATTTCCAACGCACAGTGACCACCAAAATCCTCGGATATTAAGTCTGCAGTATTTTGGAAAGCAAGGTTGGCACTAAAAAATACCAAAGTGTTGATCACCTCAAACAAGCGCTTTGCCGGTAATGGGCCAAAATACCTCGTGTGACGGTTTCATTGGCCGTTTGAAGATCATAATTCGTGCGAAAGGTGACCAATTCGAACAAATCTAAACTCATTCTAAAATTTGATGCTATTTCCGACATTTTTTGGTTCCATTCAATATAATTTAAAAAAATGTAAAAATTATGGTGTTTGACTTTTTTGCGGTTTTTTCTCACCCTTTATACCCTCTCTAATCATATGGCTAAGGGCATAAAAAAAAAAAATTTAAATGTCTTTATGTGGCAATGAACGCTATTCTTCATGATCAATCTTGCATATTAGAAGAAATAATGTGAGTTATGCTGCGATATCCTTTGGAGGGATATCATACAACCAATTACCTTTGGCATCCTCGACAATAATTATCGTACTGCTAATTCCACCATGGCCCGAATGTGATGATATCGGCACAATGCCATAACCCGAGCCACTGCCACCACCACCAGCATCGGCGGCTATGCAAAAAATTAGAAGAACATATGTCCCGATTAATGTCACGTAATCCAAACACGACCGCATTGCATCGACAATCGAACGAGACTATTTTTTACGAGATCCACTTAAATGATGTGCCGAAATTCGAACTTCGCGGGTTATGACAAATCACTGAAAATAAGCGCGTATGTATGAAGGTATGTACATGAAATGTAATGACACTTAATTTGTTTTGCGTTTTTTTGTTTGTGTGATGATGTTGAGGATTCAATGGAGTTTTTTTTTCTATGTGGAGTTGCTGGCAATCAAATGAAGAATCTCTCCACAAAAAATGTAAATTTTTATTTTAAAATTACGTAATGCTCATGAACATTCATATGTTGCTGTTGTTGTTGGTTTTTGTTTTGTTTCAAATGAAAATGAATTTATTTTTGGCTCGATGTTAATGTTTTTTGTAGTTTTTGAATTTTCCACTGATGAAAATGAAATATTCTTTTGTTTGTTTTGGTTTTTTTTTAGGTGAGTAAAAAAATTGGCTTTAGTTTTGTCTGAATGTCAAATGAATTAAACACTTGATGTCACACGCGTCCAATAGTGACTGTGATTTTAGACACGCAAACTTTTGGAACAATCTAAATTGGCCATCCATCACTTTCAAATGGAAAACATGGAAGACCAGACTCGATGAGGTAGGGAGAGAAGTATTAGTGTTTTCGTTTGATGAGTTTTTATGGATTAGCTATTGTTTTCTATTATGGACATTCAGCACTCATCCGTCGACTAATTCATTTGCATTCATTTGAAGTTTTAACCATAAATTTTCATTGGATTATGGCAAAGGTCGTTGAATTATTTTTTGAATGGTAATCTTTTGCAAAACACTTTCAATTTCAATATCATTTGGCTTTTCCGACAATACACCATACATTAATAAACGTCTAAATTTAACACTTTTCTGTTGAATATATTTATGTAAATTATTCCATTTTGTGACTTATTTAGAAAATTTCGAAAATTTTTAAACATTTAAACATTCACACTAAAGTTTGTGTTTGCCATCAATTCTATTTCATGTTTCAAATTTTCTTTTAAATTGTTAATCTTTCCCGCTGTTGGTTTGTTTTTTTTTCGGACTTTTCGCCTCCGAATTTTATAATGATTCTAATGATTCGTTTCCCTATCAACGCGCTACTGAACGCCATGGCGTGGCCATAACATGGTTTTATATTTTCATGGCAAAATCTGAAATGCTGGAAATAAAAAGCTTCTCTGCGTTGTGGGTGGGAAATCAGAATGATAGTAGCCATGATGATGATGATGATGTTTTATCGTCATCAGCAGCAACACTAACTACACCAACTACAAACGTAGCAAATCAACGCAAAATCTCAACTAAATGAACGCGCCATAACATCATTAACACTCGACTGCTTAGCATGGAACTTTAGTTCAAGTGGAAAACCCTAGCTTCATTATTAACGCTTGAATGTGATCATCTTCTCTTTTTGTTGGGTTCTTGGAAAAAAGCTTTACTCATCGGGGTTCTTAAAGGGTTTGAATATGTAAACAAAAAATACAAGAATCCTTGCAAATTGAAATCCTACAAAGGCATGTAGAATTAGGTGCTTGTGTCTTAAGTCTTTAGTTTTGTCTAAGGTATCAGAGTAAATATTCATTATATCTAGTAATAAATATGTATATGAATGACTTGACCTAAGTTAAGCCATCATTCTAGGATTCTGAATAATTTGTTTTCTAAATCTTTTATTATATTCTACCCCACATAGTGGTAGGGGTTTTATGTTTTTGTGCATTTGTTTGTAACATGGAGAAGGAAGCGAGATAGACCCATAGTTACTTTGAGGATCTTCATAGAATGACTTTCTGAGTCGATTTATGCATATCAGTCCGTTCGTCCGTGTATTCTTGTGAACAAAGTGCAGGTCGCATTTATTGAGATTTAATTTTCCAAACAATATTTATTTCTCCCAAGGAGGAACCGTATTGAAATTGTAAAGAATCGGTTCAAATTTAGATATAGCTCTCTCATATATTTTTAACCGATTTCGGTTTAATTGTGCACCAAATGGCCAATATCGGTCCAAATGACCTGAATTTTCGTACATCACACCGATTTCAATCTAGAAGCAAGTACATCAAATTTGGAGAAAATCGGTTCAGATATTGCTATAGCTCCCATATATATGTTTCATCCGATTTGGGGTTTAAAGTCCCTCACATGCGTAGTATACACCACATAAGAATGATATTTGGTACCGGACATCAGATACTGCTCTGAAATACATCTGCCAAATTTTATCAAGATCGGTTCAGATTTGGATATTTGCTCCCATATATATCCTCAACCGATTTCGGGTTTATTGTGCACTAAATAGCCAATATCAGTTCAAATAACCTGAATTTTGGCATATCCGTTCGAATTTAGTCTAGAAGCAATTACATTGAATTCGGAGAAAATCGGTTCAGATATAGCTATAGCTCCCATATATATGTTTCATCCGATTTGGTGCTTAAGTCCCTCAAATTCGTAATATGCATTCGACAACAATGATATGTGGTACCAGTTATCAAATACAGCCCAAATTGTATCAAGATCGGTTCAGATTTGGATATAGGTCTCATACACATAAATGACATGACCAACATTTAGCCATCATTCTGGGTTTTTGTATAACTTGTGTTCTAAATCTTTTATTTTCACTGCCAAATTTATAGTAAAGTTGGAAAATTTGTGGATCATGGGACTAAGGTATTAGACTATACATTTACATACGTTTTTATGCGAAATCATAAATTCCGATAAATCCCATATTGATTTCAGGTTTCTGGTTGAGCGAAATATTTAGATATAACAAGTTGTAAAGATTCGCTGACTTGTTTCGCAAGTTATGATAGATAAAATTATTGAAAATTGTGACCCTTGTTGTGGGTGAGGTACCAGAAGGGGTTCGCAGATATTTTTCGGCTTCACAACAAATCTTGTGTAAGCAAAAATGTTTGTGTGTGTAAAATTTGAAGAGCTGGATACTTATTTCGCTTTCTTTGAGCGCTTGTTTTCAAAATCTTGAACCCTATGTGGGGTACCAGAAAAATGGTCCGATCCCTTCCATCTTTATAACAGATCTTGTCCTGATGGAAATATTGAGATGTACCAAGTCTGAATGGAATCGGATGTTAATTTCGCGTTTTATGAGTTTCATGGGTATTCAAAATGTTGACCCTTTGTGGGGGAGGTACCAGAAAGAAATTTGCCATTCAGCAAATATTGCAAAATGAGCACAGGGTAAAGCCATTGAAATTCCAAAGAATGCAAGAACTTACACTGCAACAGAAAGTAAATAGACTCAAAAGAGCTAAAGAGTCGCTTCGCTTTGCCGAAAGTGCTGAACTGCCGAATTGGGTTTTCTCCGATGAGAAAACATTCGTTGTCCAGCAGTTTGTAAACAAACAAAATGATCGTTTTTACTTGCCAAAGAGGTCAGCTGAAAATGTGCACCTTCGGTTGGCCACCAGAACTCAATCGCCGGCCATGGTGATGGTGTGTGCCGCCATAACAGCCGATGATCGCTCTCTGCTCGTATTAATCGACCGTGGCATCAGAATAAATGCCGAATATTATCACGAAAATATTCTGTAGGGTGTACTAAAGCCTTGGGCACGCAAACATTTTGGCCGCAGACCTTAGACATTCCAACAGGACTCAGCACCATCGCACTCAGCACGCTCCATCCAAGAATAGTTGCATGGAGTTAGAGTTTAGGGCTGGGCAGAAGCCTACCAATTTGGATGGTCATCGCACAATTTTTAGCGGCTAATATAAAGTATAACCCCAAAGCGCGAATTGACCATTACAGTTATGTTGATAGCCAAGCTATAGGATATATAGAAAAATAGGTACAATATATATGTAAAAGAAATAGATCTTAGATATTCTGCTCATAAGTCAAGAACCGCTGGATTGATTTTTACAGTTCTCACCAATTGACAGTTGTCTCTTGTCAGAAAAGGATAATATCTATGAAAATTACGTTAAAATATTCCAATAAAAAAGTGAGTATTTGTATACCCTCTAACATAGTATGGAGGGTATATTAAGTAACACCTCGAAATATACATTTTAGACCCCACAAAGTATATATATTCTTGATCAGCATGAAATTCTATGTCGATTTAGCGATGTCCGTCCGTCTGTGGAAATCACTCTAGCCTCCGAATGAAATGAAGTGTCTGAGTGTCTGCAGGACTTTTGTTATTGAACATGGGCCATGTAGGTCCACGTTTTGGTATAGCTCCCTATATAATGGTACCTCCCTATTTTCGGTATTTTGATGATTTAAGCGATATTATTCATCGGAAATGTTTCAAATTTGTTATTTGCAGTTCAAAATGGATACTACAGCCTATGACGGAAAATTGTCCTTGCAGGTCCACGGCTTCGTATAGCCCCCTATATAATGGTACCTCCCGATATTCGGTATTTGGATGATTTTAGCGACATTATTCGCCGGAATTGTTTCAAATTTGGTATTTGAAGTTTGTAATGGATTCTACAGCCTATGACAGAAAACTGTCTGGTATAGCCTCCATATAATGGTCGGCCCCGCAGGACCATAGCCTTTGCTTACTTGTTAGAATTTATGTTCCATTTCACCACAATCACGATCTTTTGATGTATACAAGCATATCTCACCCACAAATCATCTTTAAATAATTCCAAGTTTATTGACCCTACAATTGTAAAATACAAAAGACATCTATAAATAGTCTTTGGAGTCATTAGGTCTTGTAATGAAATGCCTACAATTCAAAACAATTAACAAACTATTTTGTTTTAAAAATCACATAATTATGACTGGTTTTTAACTTTTTTTTAATTTAATTCGCAACGCTTTGGCAAAAAAAAAGAAAAAAAAAAACGATCCATTCATGTTGCCACATTTTCAGGGTCTTTATGGCCATAAATACTTTGCGTTTGGCATATTTCTGCTAAATGTCTATAGAATAATTGACCAATTTTTGAGGGGCCATAATTAAAAACTATTTTGTTTATGTTTGGAACATTTTAATTATGACGATTGTGTAATTAAAATAGACATCTAACGTTATAAACATTTCATTTACATTTAATATTTACACTTTTATAAGTCAAAATAAAGTTTTTTTCGGTTTCTGTCCGTTTTTTTTGCACGCAAATAAACAATTCAATGTATATTTTTGGTATTTTTTTTTAAGATCGTAGCTTTGAAGTTTTTTTGGATGAGAGCTTCTTTTGTGATTTTGGTTCTCCTTTCAGCAGACTCCCTCATGGATTTATGTTTTTCTTAAGTTTTTGTTTTTGGAATATACGGCAAGCCTCATTAACTGTTATAAATTTCCTGTCTTGCGTTGCCGATAAACGAATGAATGAAAACTCATTTACAACAACAGCCGACTTTGTGAGTTAACAACAATTTTTTGTTGTTTGGCAAACTTGTGGAAATGGTGAATATTTGTGGAACGAATGTCATTGAAGGCGTAAAAAATGTATTTATTTTTATATACAAATATTTTTAATAAAGGATTTTTATAATTGTTTAATTTTCCAAACAATATATGTTTCTCCCAAGGACGAACCCTATTGCAAATTGTGAGAGTCTGATCAAATTTGGATATAGCTCCCATATATATCACCAACCGATTTCGGGTTAATTGTGTACCAAATATGTTTCATCCGATTTGGGGTTCAAAGTCCTTCACATTCGTAATATGCACTCCACCAGAATGATATTTCGTATCAGACCTATACAGCCCAGAAATATCTCTGCCAAATTGTATTAAGATCGGTTCAGATTTGGATTTAGCTCCCATAAATAGGGTGGGATGAAAAAACAGACAGTTGTTAGAATTATTTCCAGTGACAGCTCATTATATTGTTTACAAGCGTACAAAAGCATTTTGGTGAGAATTTTCCAGAAAAAATGTTATTCGTGATGGAATTCAAGCGTGATAGTGTGATTTCTTTATATTTGGTGGGAAAACAACAAGCGGCTATCGCTAGAGCACACTAGCATTTAAATGTGAACACATCTTTTGTGTCTTGTACCATCGCTCGTTACCGTGATACTGGTACCGTAGCCCAACGTCAAGGAAGTGGATGGAAGAAAACAGCAACATTGTTCAGCAGAACAGAAAAAATTGTTCGAAAAGTAAAGAAGCGACTTGATCGAAACACGCGTCGCAGTGGACGAAAAATGACTCTTGAGCTGAACATATCGCAATATTCCATGCGGCATATATTGAAAAATGACCTGGGAGTAAAGCCATTGAAATTCCAAAAAGTACAAGAACTTACACCGCAACAGAAAGAAAATAGACTCAAAAGAGCTAGAGAGTTGCTTCGCTTGGCCGAAAGTGGTTTGTAAACAATCAAAATGATCGTTTTTACTTGTCAAAGAGGTCAGCTGCACATGTGCTCCTTCGGTTGGCCACCAGAATTCAAGTGCTGGGCGTGGCATCAGAATAAATGCCGAATATTATAACAAAAATGTTCTGGAGGGAGTATTAAAGCCTTGGGCACGCAAACATTTTGGCCGCAGACCTTGGACTTTCCAACAGGACTCAGCACCATCGCACTCAGGACGCGCCACCCAAGAATGGTTACAAAATGAGGTTCCTCGCTTCATTTCCAAAATACAGCGTACAATGGCCACCAAAATCCTCGGATACCAATCCGTTAGACTATTGTGTCTGGTGTATTTTGGAAAGCAAGGTTAGCACTAAAAAATACCAAAGTGTCGATCAACTCAAGCAAGCGCTTCGCCGGGAATGGGCCAAAATACCACAGAGCAAAATTCGGCAGAAGCTAGAATCTTAATTTTGTACGAGGATCAGTCTTAGTGCATAGGCGTTAGATAAAGCTGAGTTTTTGGAATTTTTTACTAAAAGGGTACGAAAAGTATTTAATGTAATAACAATTGAATACTTTGTATTTGATAAATGGAAGATGTTAGAATGAGAGTCTCCGATGGAGTGCGGGATAGATGTACCAAAGAGTTTTAAGAAATTCGAACTTTAGGGTAACGAAAATTTCGAAAATGTTACTAAACTTCAAAAATGATACCAAATGATACTGTATAGAGCTGAAAACTCCAAACAAGATAAGAGAATCAAGTTTGGAAAATAAATTGGATATGTGAAGGTGGTTTTGGAAATGTGCACTAAGTATGCGAATTGTACTAAATGGCACAAAATATGGAACAGTTTGGTTTAGGGTGAACGGATGAAGCTGCAGGTGGTTTCAGACATGTGTACTGCAAGTTCACAAAAAGTACTAAATATAGTACTTATTGGGTGAAGGGATGGAGGTGCAATTATGAAATTTGATATTTAGATTATTGATTGTATCTGTGTTTGAGATTTGGCGGTAGTTTGAAAATGCGTTCTATACTTGTACAAAAGTACTAAATTGTACTACATTTGGTATTGGTTGAAGGGATAGAGTTGGAATTGTCAAATTTGATATTAGAGTCCCTGTTGGTATATGGTATTAAAATATGGAGATTGTTTTGGAAATGTGCACTATAATTGTACGAAAAGTACTAAATTGGGTGAAGGAATAGAGCTGAAGTCCTGAAATTTGATATAGATGTCACTGTTGGTCTGTGGTAAAGATATGGAGGTGGTTTTTGAAATGTGTTCTATATTTGTCCAAGAAGTACTACGTGTTACTAATCATGAAATTTGATTGAGATTGAGATATGGAGGTGGTTTTGGGAATGTGTGCTGTAATTGTACAAAAAGTATTAAATAGTATTAAATTTGGTATTGGGTAAAGGGATGGAGCTGGAATGCCGAAATTTAAAATTGAGTTCTCTGTTGGTATCTGGGATTGAGATATGGAGGTGGTTTTGGAAATGTGTATTATAATTGTACGAAAATTACTAAATGCTACTAAATGTGGTATTGGGTGTAGGGATAGAGCTGGAATCCCAAAATTTGCTATATATATCACAGTTAGTGTCTGTAGTTGAGCGAAAGAGGTAATTTTGGAAATGCGAACTATAATTGTATTAAATTTGGCAATGGGGGAAATTACTGACTAAAAGCCGGAAATGTAATATTAAATTTACTGGGTACTAAATTGTTCGAAAAGTACTAAATGCTACAAAATTTGGAATTGGGTGAAGGGATAGAGTTGAAATCCTGGTATATTTGGTATATATGCCACGCTTGGTGTCTGTAGTTGAGAGAAGGTGGTAGTTTTGGAAATGCGTACTATAAACGTACTAAAAGTGCAAAATTAATTTTTTTATTGGTGGTGGTGGTTTATGAAAAGTATCTTACTGAATTTGGGATTGGGTCTTAGGATAGAGCTTGAATTCTAAAATTTGATATGGAGGCCACTCTTGGAGTATAGATTTGAGGGAAGAAGGTGGATTTGGGAATGTTTACTAAATTGATTGAAAAGTACTTAATGGTACTAAATATACCGTTGAGTGATTGGATAGAGCTTGAATACTGAAATTTTATATTGAGTTATTGGTCACAGCTAGTTTCAAGGATTTATATATGGTGGTGGCCAATTTTTATAATAAAAAGATGTCGAAATAGTTTTGGTAACCTTTAAAACGAAAGATCTTGAAGACTTGTTGGTGCAAAAAGTAATAATTTTTCGAAAAAGGAAAACCTTGAGCATGAATAATGTGTTATCGAACTGGTGCAGCTGAAAATCAGTATCACGAATGAAGTATTGCTTGGAAAATTTGTCCAAGAAAAAAAAATGGATAGATTGTGCATTTTGAGTACTAAAATGATCTGGTGGAATGAATATGAAATGGTGAAATTAAAAAAAAAGCTGTAAGTTCGGCCGGGCCGAGCCTTGAATACCCTCTACCATTTGGAAAGAACATGGCAATTTAAAAAGAAAAAAAATATTATTAATAAACAAAATCCGTTTAAAATTATGTTAAAATCTTAAAAATACCGAATGTAGCCATTATATTAGGGTCTATACGACGACGTGGACCTGCATAGGCAATTTTTGTAATAAGCCATTAAAATATTCAAATGCAAAACTTGAAAAAAATCGGTGAATAATTTAGCTAAAATCATCAAAATACCGAATATAGGAGGGTACCATTATATGGGGGCTGTACCTGCATAGACAATTTTCTGTCATAGGCTGTAGTATCAATTACGAACTTCAAATACCAAATTTGAAACAATTCCGCTGAATAATGACGCTAAAATAATCAAAATACGGTATATCGGAAGGTGCATAGAAAATTGTATGTCATAGGCTGTAGTACCCATTACAAACTTCAAATACCAAATTTGAAACAATTTCTGTCATAGACTTTAGTATCAATTACGAACTTCAAATACCAAATTTGAAACGATTCCCATGAATAATGTCGCTAAAATCGTCAAAATACTGCCGTTATACGAGGACCTGCACGGACAATTTTCTGTCAAAGGCTATAAATACCAAATACCATTACGAATTTTAAATACCAAATTTGAAACATTTCCGAGGAAAAATGTCGCTTAAATCACCAAAATACCGAAAATAGAAATGTACCATTATATGGGGCTATATCAAAACGTGGACCTACATGGCCCACTGTCAATACCAAAAGTATAAAATATATGTTTGAGTAAAATTTTATCAACCTACTGCATTTCGTTCGGAAGCTAGAGTGATTTCCACAGACGGACGGGACGGCGGACATCGCTAAACAGACATAGAATTTTATGCTGATCAAGAATATATATATTTCGTGAGGTCTAAAATATATATTTCGAGGTGTTACAAACGGAATGACAAACTTAATATGCCCTTCATACTATGGTGGAGGGTATAAAAATATATTTTTAGTGATTTAAAAATATATTTTCAGTCACATTTAGAGTTACAATTAGAAAGTTTTTAAGAACACTCACAGAGACATGTGCTATTGCACAACCTGCAAGAATCTACTAGCTGTGTTGTTTTTTTTTTCGATATCACCTCTGGAACAGAGTAATAATCGTAAATTAAAAAAAATATGTATTTTCAAAAACGTTCATAGCATCAGATCTGTAACCATGGATTTTAAAGAATATTTTAGAGGGACTAGGCTATCAAGGCTTTAATTGTGGATTTTTATGGAGACCAAAAAGCAGTGGATTTTATCATTGAATGGGCTTTATCACAACCAAATAATACAAAAATTCTCTCCAGCATATTATTTATTGTAACACCATTAGCTGAGTGTGGTTAAATCACAGAACAACATTCAAACTATAATATCTTTAATAATTCTTGGTTTACGCAATCGAATGGCCATGTTTGAAAATGTCTGTTTTACGTTACTTGGCCACAACAGTGGCAAATGATGGTCATTGTATGCAAATTTCTTCTTCTTTTTCTATTCTCCCCTCTTTGAAGATGATGATTATTGTATTTTGCTACCCTGCCCCTGTAACGGCTGGTAACGGCCAAAGCCATCATTAGATGCCACCAGAGGCATCTATCCACTGCTTGTGGTGATGGTGGCGATTGTAATGATGATGACGCGGTACTTGAAACCCGAACATAACCTTTACATGAACGTTAAATGTTTTGATTTCCTCTTGTCTTACAAGAGGTTCGAGGTGTTGTTCTGCTGTGTGTATGTGTTTGTGTGTTTGAAACGGAAGTGTTGATCACAAACACATAGTGTGTATTACTTAGCAATGTAAAGAGCTGTGTTTATGCAGATATTTTTTATACCCTACACCACATAGTGGTAAGGGTATTATGTCTTTGTGCATTTGTTTGTAACATGGAGAAGGAAACGAGATAGACCCATAGTTACTTTTGAGAACCTTCATAGAATCACTTTCTGAGTCGATTTATGCATGTCCGTCCGTCTGTCCGTCTGTCCGTCTGTCCATGTATTCTTGTGAACAAAATGCAGGTCGCATTTATTATCCGATTGAGATGAAATTTTCCAAACAATATTTTTTTGGCCCAAGGACGAACCCTATTGAAATTGGTGAGAATCGGATCAAATTTAGATATAGCTCCCATATATATCTTCATCCGATTTCGGGTTAAATGAGCACCAAATGTCCACTATCACTCCAAATTACCTGAATTTTGGCACACCCAACCGGGTTCGGCCTAGAAGCAAATATATCAAATTTGGAGAAAATCGGTTCAGATATAGCTATAGCTCCCATATATATCTTTCATCCGATTTGATCTTTAAGTCCCTCACATTCCTACTATGCACTCCACAACCGTGATATTTGGTACCAGGTATTAGATGGAGCACAGAAATAGCTGTTTTAAATTTTATCGAAATCGGTTCAGATTTGGATATAGCTCCCATATATATCTTCATCCGATTTCGGGTTAATTGACCACCAAATGGCCAATATCAGGCCAAATGGCCCGAATTTTGGCACATGTGACCGAGATTAGCCTTAAAGTAAATACAACAAATTTGGAGAAAATCGGTTCAGATTTGGATATAGCTCCCATATATATCTTCATCCGATTTCGGGTTAATTGTGCTTCAAATGGCCGATATAAGCCCAAATGGACTGAATTTTAGTACATCGGACCAAATTCAGCCTAGAAGCAAGTATATCAAATTTAGTGAAAATCGGTTCAGATATAGATATAGCAAGCATATATATGTTTCGTCCGATTTAGTGTTTTAGTCCCTTACATTCGTAATGTTCACTCCACAACCGTGATATTTGGTACCAGATATAAGGTACAGCCCAGAAATAGCTGTTTGTAATTTTATCGAAATCGGTTCAGATTTGGATATAGCTCCCATATATATCTTCATCCGATTTCGGGTTAATTGTGCACCAAATGGCCGATATAAGTCCAAATGGACTGAATTTTAGTACATCGGACCAAATTCAGCCTAGAAGCAAGTATATCAAATTTAGTGAAAATCGGTTCAGATATAGATATAGCAACCATATATATGTTTCATCCGATTTAGTGTTTTAGTCCCTTACATTCGTAATGTTCACTCCACAACCGTGATATTTGGTACCAGGTATTAGATGGAGCACAGGAATAGCTGTTTTAAATTTTATCGAAATCGGTTCAGATTTGGATATAGCTCCCATATATATCTTCATCCGATTTCGGGTTATTGACCACCAAATGGCCGTAATAGCATCAATTTTGGCAAATCCGACCGAAACCAGCTTAGAAGCAAGTACACCAATTTTATTAAAAATCGGTTCAGATATAGCTATAGCTCCCATATATATGTTTCATCCGATTTCGTCTTTAAATCCCTCACATTCGTAATATGCACTCCACAGAAATGATATTTGGTACCAGTTATCAGATAAAGCCCAAAAATAGTTGATTTTAATTTTATTAAAATCTGTTCCGATTTGGATATGCCTCCCATATATATCTTCATCCGATTTCGTGTTAATTGTGCATCAAATGGAAAATATCAGCCCAAATGGCATGAATTTTGGCAAATCCGACCGAAACCAGCCTATAAGCAAGTACACACATTTTAGTAAAAATCGGTTCAGATATAGCTCTAGCTCCATATATATGCTTCATCCGATTTGCTCTTTAAGTCCCTTACATTCGTAATATACTCTTCACAGGAATGATATTTGGTACCAGATATCAGATAAAGCCCAAAAGTAGTCGCTTTTAATTTTCTCAAAATCTGTTCAGATTTGGATATAGCACCCATTTGTATCTTCATTCGATTTCGCGTTAATTGTGCAACAAATGGCCAATATCAACCGAAATGGCATGAATTTTGGCATATCTGGCCAAATTCAGCCTAGAAGCAAGGACACCAATTTTAGTAAAAGTCGTTTCAGATATAGCTATAGCTCCCGAATATATCTTCATCCGATTTCGGATTAAATGTGCAGCAAATGGCTAATATTGGTACATCAAATTTAGTGAAAATCGGTCGGATACAGCCGATTTGTACTTTAAGTCCCTCAAATTCGAAAAATGTACGATACAAGAATAATATTTGGTATCAGATGCAGCCAAGAAATATCTTCTTTTTCAGTTTTACAAATATCGGTTCAGATTTGGATATACCTCCTATATATATCTTCATCCAATTTTGTGTTGATTGCGCACCAAATGTCCAATATCAGCCCAAATGTCCTGGGTTTTGGCAAATCTGACCGAATTCAGCCTAGTATCAAATACATCAAACTTGCTGAAAATCGGTTCAGATATAGCTATAGTTCGTAAAATGCACGATAGAATTAGATCGATTTTGATTTTGTACCAAATATCTCATAGAGCTCTGAAATGCTCTGTATAAACCTTTTTACGAGAGCTCTACTAAATATGCATAGTGGTGTAGGGTATCATATAGTCGGCCCCGCCCGACTTTTGAGCTTTCTTTACTGGTTTCTGGTTGTTGTTGCTTGAATGGTAGTGCCAAATGACCAGCAAAGGCCATTTTCATTTCCATTTGTGTTCAGATGTCGGGGTTTTTTGCATGGATTCCTATCAAGATTGTTTATCTGTCTACTTTTGCCACTGTAAGCCGTATGGAGAGACGAACAAAATGTATGCTCATTTAAACCATATTTTAATCTATATATATAAAAGAAAGTTGTGTTAGTTACTACGCTTATAACTAAAGAACCGCTGGACAGATTTTAACGATTCATACAAATTCGGAATTGTCTCCTGTCCGAAAAGGATAATATCCAAAAAAATCGCGTAAAAATGTGATATATTAACATTTTCATTTTGACTTTTGAAATGTACAATAGTAATGTTTTATTTTGCATGATTTTTTTTCCATTTTGACTTACTTTTTTCTAATGTACATTTGTAGTGTTTTTTATATTTTATTTTAGAATTCAAATATTAATACCAATTTATTTAATTGACTTGATTTCTTGAGAAATTTCTTGATACATGGAAGTGTAGTACCGAATTATGTGGTGGCGAAACGGAATAGATGATGTCGAAATAATATAATGGAATCGAATTTTAAAATAGAAGTACATTCTTTAAACATTTGCTGTAAAAAATCAACGAACAAGTTGAAGATTTTTTCAATGTGTTATTCTTCTTTTGTCAATTTTTTTCAATTTGTATTATCTAATTGAATTCAGTAAATTTTTTGTGAACAAAATAAAGAATAATTTTTCACTATATACAAATTTTCACCAAAAAATGAAATAAGTGGGAAATACGATGTTAACTGACATCTACCTTTCAACTCCAGGGCCGACATCGTGGTTCAGCTGGAAGATGCAAATACATTTGAACAAACAAAAATTACCGAAAAAGCCTGATGGGGCTCATTTCAAAGCGTGGAACTACTTCTTTCCTGTCACAATAATCCGTCCAATGTACAATCAGAAAAATACCGAATATAAAGGGTGGAAAATAGTAGAGCGAATGGGACTCTGAGTAAGAAAAGGATTTCTATCCTTCCAGAAATTCTTCCCAAACATTCAAGATACCTTAAATCGCTTTTGCAGATCATGATATCGATCATAAATTAAGGATAAGGGTACAACCCGATTTCATATTTATATAACCATCGTGTGATTTAAGCTATTTTTGGTGTCTTGGTCACTTTTTTAATATTTTGGCCATTATTTGGCATCTTTGTTTCTAAGGAGGTAGAGAACCTCTTCGCATAAAGTTTGAAATTTTCAGAGTAGGGCCCATTTTGGTCTTGACCACATTTATTAATTGATTTGGCTAAAAATTGTATTTATGCTACATTGGAGTATCTCCAAGTCCATTTTCACATCTAATTGGTGGTCAGAAAAGAAAATTTTGTTTTCTATTGAATTTGTAACCCCCAAGAGAATATTGGTTGGGCCACGTTTTGGTATAACCCTTATATAAATGTATCCCTGATTTCAGCTGTGACCGTGGTCTTGGCCACGTTTTTCAACTGATTTGGCCATTATTTGCTGTATTTAGGCTATAGTCCCCAGGCCCGCCGATCTATAGTGATGTTTACCGATTGGCGGACAACAACGCGGGTATCGTTTAATCGTCATTGAATTTTACTATGAACAAGAACATAGACTTTTTGGGGACTCTAATGCGCCATTTGAGGTGCCATGGTAAATGGGTGTAAAAGCGTAATTAACTTTGACTATTCAGAAATAATTTTGCCCTCCTTCCATAGTTATTTATTTCTATTTAGTCGAATCAATATTTATATTAAAATTTGTTCAACTTTATGAGCTAGATTTGTGAAATATTATGCTATGCAAAATGTGCATTAAAGACTAAAAATACGGGCCGGCAACGCGGACCGGGCCAGCTAGTTGTTTATAAATCAAAAATTGTTTCTTTTCAGACTCTTCTCTTTTGGAGCCATCACCTATCCGGCCGGTTGGTCAGTTAATGCTCTCATCAAGAATGTTGCACAACTTGCTTTTGTGTTCCAATGTTTCTTTTTTTTCGTTGCGTTCAAAAGAAGAATCTGTCTACGATGGCAGGTGTCTGTTGTCGGTTGTATGCAACCAAATTGAATACAACATCATTTTTGATGTATTCGACCCGTCAAAAGAGTTGCAATGTAATTTTTGTTTATTGATGCGGATATATTTCAACATCGGTTGTTTTGTGGAAGTTTTTTTTTTGTATTTGTAGTAGGAAAATGTAGCAATGATGTTTCTTGAAACAAATATGAAATATTTAAGGTCAAACGTCAGGTTGGACAAGTTTTATTTGTAGACTTGCGACAAAGACTTGTCAGCGGATATAAATAAAAACAAGTAAAAAAGCAGTAAGTTCGGCCGGGTCGAACGTTGAATACCCTCCACCATTTGGAACGAATTTGGGAATGAAAAAAATTAAATCATTTAAAAATTCTTTTAAAATCATAAAAATGACAAATATAGCCGATATATTTGGGTCTATACGAGGACGTTGACATGCATAGGTAACTTTTATCATGCTACTTCGTTCATGTAAAACAAGTGGAGAAAGATGAAAATGATGATTTATAAGTGCGGTTGTAAGATTTACAAGATTTTTCAAAAGAATTTTAATTTTATGTAACTCTTTGGTTCCTTTTCTATTGAGCTTACGATATCGTCACTTGCTTAAAAAAAGTTTTTTGTTATAGGAGTTATTTTTAAATTTACTCCTTGGGCGAATATTTCAGATAAAAAACAAGTGAACTGATGAGGATTGGTGGATTTTTCCGAAACCTAGGTATTCCATGCCTTAGCCCCTGGTAAACATTACCATCGTTCTCCACTAATAAACAAACGTTGTTTTTATTAAAAAACAACAATAAAGGGATTAAGCCTGACCATTTTGCAACAACAAAAATACTATGGTATCCCGAACAAAAAAACCCACAATGTTCTATTCCCGTGAATAATGTAGCTAGAATAATCAAAATACCGAATGTAGGAATGTACCGTTATACCGGCGCTATACAAAGACTTGTACCTGCATAGACAATTTTCTGTCACAGGCTGTAGTAGCTATTAGGAACTTAAAATACGAAATTTTAAACAATATATATGAATATAGGGATGTGTAAATATATGGGGCCTATATCAAGACCTGGACCTGCATAGATAATTTTCTGTCATAGACTGTAGTTTCCATTACGAACTCTAAATACGAAATTTAAAACAACTCCGGTGAATGATGTTCCTAAAATCAACAAAATATTGAATATCGGGCGGTATCGTTGTATGTGGCCTACACGATATCGTGGATACATATAGACATTTCTCTTCTTGGGGGCAAAGTGCTCAGAAAGAATTTCCAGTATGGGTTTTTAGACAATTCCATTGAAAAATGTAGCTAAATAAATCATAATACCGAATATAGGGAGGTACCGTTGTATGGGGCATACACGATATCGTGGACCTACATAGACAATACTCTTTCAAAGTAAAGTACACAGAAGGAACTCCTTTTGTGGATTTTCAGACAATTTCATTGAAAAATTGGGCTACAATAATCAAAATACTGAAAATCGGGGAATACCGTTATATGGGGGCTATGCGATATCGTGGACCGATATAGCTCATCTTCGAATTTGGCCTGCCTGCAGACAAAAGACTGATCTGTGCAAATTTTAGCTTCCTATCTTTATTTGTTTTAGTGTGATTACAACAGACGGACTAGGCTTAATCTTCTTAGAATTACTCTGATCAAAAATATATATACTTTGTTAGATCTAAAGTTATTATTTCGATGAGTTACAAACGGAATGACGAACTTAATATATTTAGGGTATATTAAGTTCCTCATCCGTCTATGTATGGTAGAGTGTATAAATAATGTTTTAACGTATATCTTTCAAGGATATCCGTAGTTTTTAACGTCTTCTGGTTCCCCAAATAAAAACAAAAAGTAAGAAAAATAAAACTCAGAAAAATATATTAAATCTAAATTGATAGTATGGTCCATGACACAATTACAGAAGGTAGAACAAAGCTACCTCCTAAATACAATTTATTTCTTTTGGTGCCCTTATTCTGTCAAAACACATACACATTTTGTGTATGTGTGTATTGTTTTGAATAAAAAACACAATAATTTAAATTTTTAATTTGGTTGCAAAATAAATGCATATTTTCGATGTTGATGGACAACACATTGTAAAATTTCGGGATAAAACTGTATTGTTCTACTATTTTAGATTCAATCTTCTGGAACACAAAATTTCATTTATGTTTCTTGGATTTCTCCAATATAAGTATTTTTTTACAAAATAAAAAATAAGCAAAACCAACTGTTGCATATTTAAAAGTCTATTTGACACTATAAGACTCCAGCACAGAGTTGAATTTTTCTTGTTTCATTGAAGTTGACCAACCTTTCTTATTGAGCCATGGTACGGACCATATAATTAAAAGTGGTGCCGTGTCCCAATCACCGTGGACATAATCCTCAATGCAATTCTTTGGATTATGAAATTTTTTTCAAACATCCGGTTACCCGGTTCGACCCGAAAGGTCGGATACAAAATACGGGTTTTATCCGGTTCAACAAAACAAAACCAGTACAAAATATGGTATTAAGATTCGAAGATATTAGTGATAAAAATCATTAAATTGTGATTTTCTCCACTAATATATACGAATGTTAGAGCTTTTTTAACTCCCTATGTGGATTATGTACGTGTTGAAAGCGGACATAATCCCCACTTTATTGTGGGGTTATGACCAAAAACTCATAATCTTCATTGCAATTTTGGTTATCATGTCCGAACATTTGAAGTTTGAAGAATATTTCATGCAAATATTGATCGGGACTGGGCCTCAAATGAACCACCCGCTTCGTCCAATTTTGGCATACTCTTTCCAACATTTCAGTCGGTATCTCCCGAATAAATGCTTCAATGTTGTCTTCCAAAATGTCCTTTGAAGCGGGCTCGTCTGTATAGACATTAACTTTAATATAAACCCACAACAAATAGTCTAAAAGCAACGTGAAATTAAATATTCACCGAACTCGCCTCTCAAGAATTCCATTGCTACGCGTGCAGTGTGACATATGGCACCATTTTGTTGAAACCACATGTCATGCAAGTCAAGTTCTTACATTTTGGCCAAAAAAGTTCGATATCATCTTACGGTAGCTCTCACCATTTAAAGTACGGTCCAATGATGCCACCGACTGAGGAATGAGAACCACTGATGGAGTACACTATAGATATACAAAAAAAGGGTAGTTGGGAAATTGGTGAAGGGACAGAGAAACATTTCTGTTTGAGATTTGGTGGCAGATTGGAACTTGATTTGGAATTAGCGTCGCTGTTCATGTGTACTATAATTGTACGAATAGTACTGAATGACCCTATATTTAATATAGATGTCACTGTTGGTATTTTAGGTTGAGATATGGAGATTTTTTTGTTTGTTTGCCTACTATAATTGTTCGAAAAGTACTAAATAGTACTAAATTTGGTAATATGTGAGGGAATTAGATTACGGATAGTATTTGTGTCTAAAATTTAGCTGTGGTTTGGAAATACATCCTGTATTTCTACGAAAATTACTGAATAGTACTAAATTTGGTAATGAAATAGCTGAAGTCCTGAAATTTGATATTGAGGTCACTGTTGGTATCTGAGTTTGAGATACGAAGATTTTTTTATACCCTCCACCATACTATGGAGGGTATATTAATTTTGTCATTCCGTTTGTAACTCCTCGAAATACTCATGTCAGACCCAACAAAGTATATATATTCTTGATCAGCGTAAAATTCTAAGACGATTTAGCCATGTCCGTCTGTCTGTCTGTCTGTCTGTTGTAATCACGCTATCTTTCGAACAAATTGAGATAGAAGGCTAAAATTTTGCACACATGTATATTTTGCCAGTAGGCAGGTTAAGTTCGTAAATGGGCCATGTAGGACTAAGTTATCATATAGCCCCCATATAACGGTACCTCCCGATATTCGGTATTTTGATGATTTTAGCGACATTATTCACCAGAATTGTTTCAAAGTTGGCATTTGAAGTTCGTAATAGATACTGCAGCATAAAACAGAAAATGGGCCATGTAGGTCCACGTCTTCGTATAGCCCCTATATACCATACCCCCCGATATTCGGTATTTTGATGATTTTAGCGACATTATTTACCGGAATCGTTTCAAAGTTGGCATTTGAAGTTCGTAATAGATACTGCAGCATAAAACAGGAAATGGGCCATGTAGGTCCACGTCTTCGTATAGCCCCCATATACCGTACCCCCCGATATTTGGTATTTTGATGATTTTAGCGACATTATTTACCGGAATCGTTTCAAAGTTGGCATTTGAAGTTCGTAATAGATACTGCAGCATAAAACAGAAAATGGGCCATGTAGGTAAACGTCTTCGTATAGCCCCCATATAAGGGTACCACCCGATATTTGGTATTTTGATGATTTTAGCGACATTATTTACCGGGATTGTTTCAAATTTCGCATGTAAAGTTCGTAAT
Source organism: Musca domestica (assembly GCF_030504385.1). Classification (NCBI taxonomy): domain Eukaryota; kingdom Metazoa; phylum Arthropoda; class Insecta; order Diptera; family Muscidae; genus Musca; species Musca domestica. The sequence goes on along the minus strand of NW_026712115.1, from coordinate 680,954 downwards.
GGATACTTCAGCCCATGCCAGAAAATTGTCTGTGCAGGTCCACGTCTTCGTATAGCCCCCATATAACGGTACATTATAAACAGATTTTTCTTCAAGTTTCGCATTTAAATATTGTAATAACTTATGACAAAAGTTGCCTATGCAGGTCCACGTCGTCGTATAGGTCATCGGTATTTTTAAGATTTTAACAGAATTTTTAACGGATTTTATTTTTTTTTTTTTGGAAATTGTCAAATTTGTACCAAAAGTTCGGCCGAACTTTTTTTTTTTTGAAAATGCGTATTATAATTTTTTGAAAAGCACTAAATGTTACTAAGTTTGGTATTTTGTGAAGGGACAGAGCTGGCATCCCGAAATTCGGTATTGGGGTCTCTGTTGGTATGTTGTATGGGTTGGTATAGGCGTACTATAATTATTCGAAAGGTACTAATTTTTAATTCCTGTTGGTTTTTTTGGATGGAGAGATGTTTATTATTTTGGATATGTGTGCTAACTGTTACTAAATTTGATATTGGGTGAAGGAATATATCTGAAAATTTTAAATTTGATATTGAGGTCACTGAATTGGACAGAAAATTTACATGTGGGTCCATTTTGGAATGGTTTTACTAATATCCCCCTCGGTTAGGTTCAAATTAAAAGATTTTAAACATGAAAAATTTGAAAAAACTTGAACAATATATCACACTTTGAAAGTCGAAAAATGTAGTACAATATATGAAATTTTAATTAAACATTTTGCATTTTCGGTAATAACAAGTAAATAGACAACGCTAAATCGACTTAGCATTTTACGCTAATCCAGAATATATGCACTTTGTAGGGTCTATCATGAATGTTTCGAGGAGTTACAAACGGAATGACTGTTTTAATATACCTTTCATAGAATAATGGAGGGTATAAAAAATCCTAACACGAACTATTGAAACGAATCGTAAATTTTAAGGTGGACTTTTCGCTGACGAAATAGCGGGCATTTGATAGTATGGGTATAAATAACAAGGTCAAAACGGCAACAAGTTTCAAGAATTTATTTGTGAACAAATAAATAAATTCAAAAAATAAATTCATTTTGCATTTTTAATAAAAGAAACCACTTTACTTTTGTTCTTCTTCTTCTTTTGTTCTTCTGCAATAAATCAAATGACAATTGTGGACAAGATAATAACAAGAAAACACTGGAAAATTATTTCCAAAATAGAAACATTTTAAAAGAACAAAAAAATTATCTAATTTTCACAGAACAATAACCTTTTCTCTCACACCGCAACATCCAAACACAACATTTGTTGGGACGACAACGGAAGTAAACAATTGTTGATGTGGTGCGTGTGACTCGCATGGAACAGAGTCATCTAACAAGCAAACAAGGCACAAGTCATTCGACTTGGATTTGGATTACTGGAACTAATTTGAAGACTTCAACATTTGTCAAGCCATCCTTTTCTCATTGCTGATGAGATTTTAATAGACCTTCAGCATTTGCTGGTCTATTTTTGTAACTATTTATTATGCCGGACTTCGAATGCGTTTCCGAGTATGACATGGAAGTTATGTTTTACTGGAACTGGAATTAAAACTCCTCCACCAGTCAGAAAAAAATAATAATAATGTTGTTTGTTCTTGTTATTTTTTGTTTTGTTTATAATTGTCATGTGATTATGTCACTTTTTCCACTTTATTATTATGATTCGTATGCCGCACTTGTTTCTGCTAGAGGGTGGTTCTACATGTTGGTGTCACACTTGACTTCAATACTTCCTCATCATTTACTTTCAGACTGACGACTATCACAAATGTGACTACAACTTGTCTCTGACTCTTTTTGATAAATGATTGTTACACTTGTTTTAATAAAAATAATTTCATAAAAAATGTATGAATCTTCTTTGTGATTTTGGGGTTAATGAAATTGTTTGTTTCATAGCAAAAATATCACATCATCACCTGTATGAAATAGTTGTTGGTTGGTCTTTTAATTAGACTTTATTTTACAAATTAGCTTTTCAAATGTTAAATTCTAAGTCAACAACATGTTGTTTAAAATAATTACATAGGCTCAACTATTTATTCACGCAAATGTATGGAGAGAACCCTTAAAAGTTTACCTGGACTATAATCGTAGGGTATTATGTCTTTGTGCATTTGCTTGTAACAGGCAAAAGGAAACGAGATAGACACATAGTTCCTTTTGAAAATCTGCATAGAATCACATTCTGAGTCGATTTATGCATGTCCGTCCGTCCGTCCGTCCATGTATTGCTGTAAACAAAGTACAGTTCGCATTTATTGCCCTATCCAGATGAAATTTTGCACAAATCATTTGTTTGGCTCAAGGACGAACCCTATTCAAATTGGAGATAATCGGTCAAAATTTAGATATAGCTCCCATATATATCTTCGTTCTATTTGCATTTTATTGTGCACCAAACGTGTAATATCAGTCCGAATAGTATGGAATTTTGCACGTACGATCAGATTGGACCTGAAAGCCAAATTTGATCGAAATCGGTTCAGATATGGCTATAGCTCCCATATACATTGTTCATCCGATTTTTTATTTTTGTCCTCCGCAGCCGTAATATGCACTCTGTAACAACAATATTTGGGGAAATATATCAAATACAGCTCAGAAATACATTTGCTAAATTTTATCGAGATCGGTTTAGATTTGGATATAGCTGGATAGCTATATAACTTCGCCCGATTTACCTTTGATTGTGCACCAAACGTGTAATATTTGCCCAAATTTGATGAAATTTGGCACTTACGACCGAATTGAGTCTAGAAGCTAGTATGTCAAATTTGGTGAAGATCGGTTCAGATATAGCTATAGCTCCCATATATACTGTTCATCCGATTTGTTATATTTGTTATCCATAATATGCAGTAATATGCACTCCGTAACAACGATATTCAGAGAAATATATTAAATACAGCTCAGAAATATATTTGCATGGCCGAAAACGGTGAAATGCCGAATTTGGTTTTCTCCGATGAGAAAACATTCGTTGTTCAGCAGTATGTAAACAAACGAAATGATCGTGTTTACTTGCCAAAGAGGTCAGCTGAAAATGTGCACCTTCGGTTGGCCACCAGAACTCAAGCGCCATGGTGATGGTGTGGGCCGCCATAACAGCCGATGGTCGCTCTCCGCTCGCATTAATCGACCGTGGCGTCAGAATAAATGCCGAATATTTACGTGAAAATATTCTGGAGGGTGTATTAAAGCCTTGGGCACATAAACATTTTGGTCCCAGACCTTGGACATTCCCAGACCCTGTATGTTATCTACCAAACACGATATATATGTCCGATTCCAATGAAATTCCAAATGTGTGGCGGGATTTTGTTACAATAATTGATTTGAGAAATTATTTAGAAATCGTTTAAGATTTGGATATAGCTCCCATATATACATTCTCGGCAGATTTCACATATTTGATGCACCTAACATGGTATGTACCTCCAATTTCAATGAAATATGGAAGGTATGACGGAATTTGGCGTAAAAGTAAATTTTGTCAAATTATATTAAAATCGGTTCAGATTGGCATACGATTTTATTAACAAGCATTGACCCACAACGTCTTTGCAATGGTATTAGGCTAACAGTAAAAAACTATACAACAATAATTTAATTAAGGATACGACTCTTACGGGGAAGTATGTTGCTACCTCGAATTCTTCTCTAAACAGAAATGACACTCAACTTCCAAAAAGTTGCCGTTTCCTGTACGCTTGCTGTTTGCTATGAAATTAACAAATCCGAAGGTCAAGTCCTTAGTGTATGCCGGCTAAATTTGGCATGTTCCTGCTTTTCTCATAATCAGCTGTTCCTGACATGTTCACGCATTGGTAGACTGAGCTATTTTTTGTTTACGCATTAAAGTATAACAATAATTACGTTTTTTAAATATTTGAATTTGTTTTATTTTATTTTTTTAACCAACAAATATTTGTATATAAAATTTTGAACGCATAGGGGGTAGCGAGGTGAGTATCATATATTTAGCACGGCTGAGCTTAACACTGTCTTAAAATTTATTTATTTATTTATACTCTTTAAATAAAGTTACACGAATGACCTAGGTCAAATAACTAATAACGGAATTTCTCGATATTATTCCTAAAATGCACTTCCCAGGTTGCTCGGATAGGATGAAGTCAGTGCGAAATCGTATGTATGGAATATAGCTTATAATAAAGATTACACCTATTCGTGTGTTACTATCCATATAGATTCAAAATGATTTATAGAATCTTTTCCGGTATTTTCTAAAGGAAGTACACATATCAACCTGATTGCTCTCTGCGTCTTGTTGTCTGTTTTCAAGTTAAGTAACTGGCCCATATCCTATCATTTAGCTTGAGACGCGGCAGAAAAAAATCTTATTAAGAGTAGATAAATCTTAATTTATCTTTAATCTTTCCGTTTTTATACCCTCCACCATTTTATGGATGGTATATTTGCTTTATCTTTCCATTTGTTAATCCTTGAAATATTCATAATAGACCCTACACAGTATATATATTCTGAATCAGCGTAAATTCCTAAGATGATCTAGCGATGTCTGTATGTCCGTCTGTGGCAAACACGCTATCTTTCTAACGAATTGAGAAAGAAGGCTAAAATTTTTCACACATGCATAAAATGGGCCATGTCGTTCCACGTTTTCGTATAGCCCTCATATAACGGTACCTCCCTATAATCGATATTTTCATGACTTTAGCGACATTTTTCACCGGAATTGTAATACATTTCGTATTTAATGTTCGTAATGGTACTACAGCCTATGACAAAAAAAAAAAACAAGTAAAAAAACATTAAGTTCGGCCGGGCCAAACTTTTAATACCCTCCACCTTAGGGTAAAATAAACATTAGAAGAAATGTGGCAAAAACCATTAAAATGCCGATTATGGGGAGGTACCGTAATATGGGGGCTACACCAAAACGTGGACCTATAATTACAATGTTTCGCCACACGAACTAGGACCCATTATGGCCCACAAATACCAATTTTTAGACAAATCAGTGAAAAAATGTGGCAAAAACCATCAAAATACCGAATATCGGGAGGTACCTTTATATGGGGGCTATATCAAATAATGAACCCATGCATGCAATGTTTCGCCACCGAAGCTGGAACCAATTATGACCAACAAATACCAAATTTCAGACAAATCCGTGAAAAAAATGTGGCAAAAATCATCAAATTACCGAATATCGGGAGGTCCCGTTATATGGGGGCTATACCAAAACGTGGACCTATAATTACAATGTTTCGCCACACGAACTAGGACCCATTATGACCCACAAATACCAATTTTTGGGCAAATCAGTGAAAAAATGTGGCAAAAACCATCAAAATACCGAATATCGGGAGGTACCGTTATATGAGGGCTATACCAAATCATGGACCCATACATGCAATGCTTCGCCACCGGAGCTGGAACCCATTATGACCAACAAATACCGATTTTCAGACAAATCCGTGAAAAAATGTTGCAAAAATCATCAAATTACCGAATATCTGGAGGTACCGGGCTATACCAAATTTTGGACCCATACATGCAATGTTTTGCCACACGCTCAGGGACCTGCTATGACCTACAAATACCAATTTTAAGACAAATCCGTGAAAAAACGTGGCATAAATCATCAAAATACCGAATATCGGGAGGTACCGTTATATGGGGACTATACCAGAACGTGGACCGATATATCTCATTTTCAATACCAACCATCCTAGACATAATGCAAATAGCTCTGCTAAAATAAATGTGGGCTGTATCGTGATTTCAACAGACAGACAGACGGACGGACAGACAGACAGACGGACATCGTTAAATCGACTTAGAATTTTATGCTGATTATGAATATATATACTTTATGGGGTCTAAGACGAATATTTAAGGATGTTACAAACGGAATGACAAAGTTAATATACCCTCCTTTCCAAGGTGGAGGGTATAAAAAAAAACCAGTAAAGAAAGTCTTAAAGTCGGGCGGGGCCGACTTTATGATACCCTACATCACTTTGCTAATTTAGTAGAGCTCCGCATAAAAATTAACAGTTTTTATGGGAGAATTCCATCATACACGCTACGATTATAATTACAATTTAAAGTTCAAAGGACTAAATATGCCGAAGCATTTGTATCTTTTAAATTCGGACTTGTATTGCCTATTTAGTGCACAATTAATTTGAAATCGGATAAAGATATATATGGGAGCTATATCCAAATCGGAACCGATTTCCATAAAATTTCGCGAAGATATTTCTGAGCTGTATTTGATATATTTCCCTGAATATCGTTGTTACGGCTGTGGGTGACAAATATAACAAATCGGATGAACAATATATATGGGAGTTATAGCTATATCTGAACCGATCTTCACCAAATTTGACATACTAGCTTCTAGACTCGTAAGTGCCAAATTTCATCCCATTTGGGCAAATATTATACGTTTGGTGCACAATCAAAGGTAAATCGGACGAAGTTATATATGGGAGCTATATCCAAATCTGAACCGATTTCGATAAAATTTAGCAAAGGTATTTCTGAGCTGTATTTGATATATCTCCCCAAATATTGTTGTTACAGAGTGCATATTACGTCTGCGGAGGACAAAAGTAACAAATCGGATGAACAATATATATGGGAGCTGTAGCTATATCTGAACCGATTTCGATCAAATTTGGCATACTTATTTTCAGGTCCAATCTGATCGTAAAATTCATACTATTCGGACTGATATTACACGTTTGGTGCACAAAAAAGGCAAATCGGACGAAGATATATATGGGAGCTATATCTAAATTTTGACCGATTATCTCCAATTTCAATAGGGTTCGTCCTTGGGCCAAACAAATGATTTGTGCAAAATTTCATCTGGATAGGGCATTAAATGCGAACTGTACTGGACGGACGGACATGCATAAATCGACTCAGAATGTGTTTCTATTCAGATCATCAAAATGAATTATGGGTCTATCTCGTTTCCTTTTGCCTGTTACAAACAAATGCACAAAGACATAATACCATGACCACACACAATCGTGTGTAGGTTCAGGAATTCGTATATCCCCCATATAACGGTACCTCCCGATATTCGGTATTTTGATGAGTTCAGGAACATTATTCACCGGAATCGTTTCAAATTTCGTATTTGAAGTTCGTAATGGGTACTACATCCTATTTACCGGAATTATTACAAATTTCATATTTAAAGTTCGTAATGGGTGTCACAGCCTAAGACAAAATTTGTTGTATGCAGGTCCACGTCTTCGAATAGCCCCCATATAACGGTACCTTCCTCGGTATTTTGATGATTTCAGCAACATTATTCACCGGAATCGTTTCAAATTTCATTAGATCTTAATGGGTACTACAACCTATGGCAAACAATTTCGTATGCAGGTCCACGTCTTCGTATAGCCCCCAAATAACGGTACCTCCCGATATTCGGTATTTTCACGATTTTAGCGACCTTATTTCCCGGAATTATTTTAAATTAATGGGTACTACTGCCTATGACAAAAAAAAATCGTATGCAGGTCCACGCTTTCGTATAGTCTCCATATTTTCATTTAAGTTGTTGTTTTCGGAATTTTTTGAAATTTTTTAAGTTCCTTCCAAATGGTGGAGGGTACTTAAAGTTCGACCCGGAACTTAGCTGTATTTTTAGTTTTCTTTGACTGGGAAACATTCTATTGTAAATTGCATATGAAGCTAACACAAATACAAGCATTAGCATTTGCACGTAGCGTGGATTTTTGTCCATTTTTCCCCTTGTTTTCTTTTCAAGTTTAAGTCATACCCATTGACCTATTAAAATTTGATCATAACATTTCCACACAAAATTCGACAACTTTTAATTACAGTTATTCGTTTTTGGAAACCGTTACATTTTGGTATTATTGAAAATATATATTTTCGTTATTTTTTGCTATTACTTTTGAAATAAATATTTAAAACATTCATTTTTTTAGGGTCGAAACATACATATTCGCTTACAATTGCAGAGTTGTGGTTGTTGTTACTGCTTGTCACATTGGCATGGATTCAGAAGCGTACCCATAGAGAGATGGTTATCTCTCCAACTTGTTAGAATGAACATCAACATAAAACCTAAAATTGAAATCCAAAAATTTAACAACATTTCCACCAACAATGGTAATAACCACAATAAATAAATCGCTGTGGCAAAACAAATGACAGAAACTCAAATGTCTAGTCCATCTATTTTTCGCGATAAACTTCGTTAAATTCGCGCTCTATTTGTTATCGGGGCATGCGAATTTTTGTTTCATTTTTCGGTCTGCTCTACATTTTTCTTTTGATTTGTTTGGTGGATTTTGTTTTTGGTTTGGTCGTCGTGTGTGACTTTATATCTATAGGTGTATTTTCTATTGGGAGGTGTAAATGTAGAGAGTGGCCAATGCTCATTGGGAGTTATTAAAACCCACTGATCATTGTAATTTCGTTGTCGTTATGTGTCGGTCACCAGCAAATGTTTTGACTTGGAATTTGGAACTTTATAAATTGGTTTCAATTGTTATGGGTGGTATTTTTATGCGTTTGAGTGGAATTAAATGACTCTAAATGATGATAATGTTTGGGGTAGGTCATGACAAATACAGCTAGTCAATTACGAATGTAAATAACATCATTCGTATAATGATGTGCCATAACGTGTTCTACATTTAATGAAGCCAATATTTTAATAAAATGCAAAAAAATACATTTATTTCTATTTAATGGCTATATCATACTTTTTATACCCTCAGCCATATGGCTACAAAGGATATATATCATTTGATACGGTCAAAACGTGCCTAGTCGAAATAACGGTTTTAGACCCTAGGTCTCTTGGGACCAAATCCGTTTCAGAACATTTGGAGTCGATCTAGCGATGTCCGTCCGTCCGTCTGTCTGGCTGGCTGGTGCGCACGATAACTCTCGAAGGGAGTATCCGATTTGGTCCAAACTTGGTACATCGTTATATTTTTGTCAAACTTAGATCGAGTTCGGAGATGGGCAATATTGGTCCACTCCTTCTGGTACCTCCCCCACAAAAGGTCGAAATTTTCAAACAAAATTATTTTTTGCACAGAAAGAGAAACGATAATCCGATTTTGCTCCAACTTTGCAAATCTTAATATTTGCGTCAGTGCTAGGTCAAGTGTGAAAGTGGACAATATCGGTTCACTCCATCAAGTACCTCCCCCACAAATGGTCAAAATTTTGAATAATTACAACTCTTATAAAATGTGATATAAGAGTCCGATTGTCTTTAAATTTCACACATGTCAATATTTATGTTAATCCAAGGTCTGATGTTAAGATGAAATATATCGGTCCATTCCTTCTGGTACCTCCCCACAAATGGTCGAAATTTAAAAAAAAAATATTTTTTGCACAGAGAGAGAAACGATAATCCGATTTTTCTCAAACTTTGCAAGTCTTAACATTTGCATCAGTACTAGGTCAATTATGAAAACGGGCAATATCGGTCCACTCCTTCTGGTACCTCCCCCACAAATGGTCAAAATTTTAAATAATTACAACTCTCATAAAATGTGATGTAAAAGTCCGATTGTCTTCAAATTTTACACATCCCAATATTTATATTAACCCAAGGTCTGGTGTTAAGATGGAATATATCGGACCAGTCCTTCTGGTACCTCCCACACAAATGATCGAGATTTTCAAAAAAATGTGTATTTTCTGCACAAAAAGAGAATCGATAATCCGATTTTGTTCCAACATTGCTAATCCTGAAATTTACGTTAGTTCTAGGTCAGGTGCAAAAGGTCTAAATTTTGAATAACCATCAAGCTCTTAAAACACTAAATTAACATCCGTTTCCATTCAGACTTGGCACATCTCAATATTTTCATAACCGCAAGATCTTTTATAAAGATGGTAGAGATCGGACCATTCGTTCTGGTACCTCCCCACATAGGGCTCAAGATTTTTAAATACAAAACGATCAAGGAATTCGAAAAAAAAAAAAAAACATCCAAATGCATCCATCCACCTCCTCAAATTTCCCACATACAGACATTATTTCTAACACAAGATCTGTTGTAAAGATGATAAACATCTGCCAGCTTATAATTGTCATAACTTGCGAAACAAGTCGGCGATTCTTTGTTATATCTAAATATTTCTGTTAACCAGTATTCTGATATGAATATGTAATTTGTCGAAATTTATGATTTCGCATAAAATTAGATACGATTGTTCTATTTCCTTAAAATTTTGCACATACCAATATATTCATCTGTATTAGATGAATGGAATACTTCGGCGCGCTATATCTATTGTTTCCATTTTCCGAAAATGTGCACATATGTCATATAAAGTACAAGATGTAGTCGATATAGTCCAAATCTGTTACATTCATAACTTAAGGCTGGGGGTATACATCTGTCGGCAAAACCGAATGATACTATTTTACTTGTTTTATTTTTTACTCATTACAAGTCGTGTTATTTTAATAAGGATATGTTGCATAGATCGGTAATTATTTTTTGGCCACTAAATATCGATTAAATAAGTACTTATTTATCGTCATTGGTTACTGAAAGTCCTTATATAAGTACTTATTTATCAAATTTTAGTTACCAGAAAATAACTGCTTATTTCGATTTTTAATAAGTATTTTAAGCTGTGTTATATTATGTCTAAGAGTTTTGGCCCTCCATACAGGAGGGCCGTCCAACAGCTGTCGTCCAACAGCTGTTAAAATTATTCTAGTTACAGCTCATTATATTCTTTACAAGCGTACAAAAGTACTTTGGTGAGAATTGTCCAGAAAAAAGTTATTCGTGATGGAATTCAATATTTCTTTATATTTGGCTGGAAAACCACAAGTGGCACTCCAGCATTTAAATGTGAATAAATCTTTTGTGTCTCGTACAATCGCTCGTTACCGCGATACTGGTAGCGTAGCACGACGGCAAGGAAGTGGACGGAAGAAAAAAGCAACATCAGCAGAAATGGTTCGAAAAGTAAAGAAGCGACTAGATCGAAACCCGCGTCGCAGTTGCCGAAAAATGGCTCGTGAGCTGAATATATCGCAATATTCCATTCGGCAAATATTGAAAAAATGAGCTCAGGAAAGAGCAAGAAGAATTTTTACCGCAACAGAAAGAAAATAGACTCAAAAGAACTATTTTGGAGTACACTTTTGTAGTGTTTTGATAGTTGCGATACTTATTGGCCTAATGGCTTTTTCGTCGCTACATATAAATAAATAAATGAAATGAAAAGAACTAAAGAGTTGCTTCGCTTGGCCGAAAGTGGTGAACTGCCGAATTTGATCGCACTCAGCACGCGCCATCCAAGAATGATAATAAGGGAAAAAATGAGGTTCTTCGCTTCACTTCCAGCGCACAATGGCCACAAAAATCTCCGGATACCAATCCGTTGGACTATTGTGTCTGGAGTATTTTGGAAAGCAGGGTTGGCACTAAAAAATTCCAAAAAAAAAACCTCAAGCAAGCGCTTCGTTTGTCTACCGCAGAGCAACATTCGGGCAGCGTGTGACGGTTTCATTGGCCGTTTGAAGGCCATAATTCGTGCCAAAGATGACCAATCGAACAAATCTAAACGTATTCTAAAATTTTATGCTATTTCCGACATTGTTTGCTTTCATTCAATAAAATTAAAAAAATGTAAAAATTATGGCATTTGACTTTGTTGCAGTTTTTTATCTCACCCAGTATTATGTCTAAGAGTTTTGGCCCTTCATATAGGGCTACCGTAAATGCTTCGTTATTTAGGGGTTTGCAATCAAATTTTCTGACTAAATAGTTTGTAATAAGACCCAGATACCTAAATAATATTTCAATATTAATAAAAGTTGTAAAAAAACCCCACAACAAGTACACGAAAAATACTAAATAGTACTATTTTTGGTACAATTTGGTATTGGGTGAAGAGATAGCGCTTTAAATCTGAAATTTGGTATGAGAGTCTGTGTTCATTTCTAGCCTGGATATAAGGAAGTGGTTTTGGAAATGTGTACTTTAATTGTATGAAAAGTACTGAATGGTACTATATTTGGTATCGGGTGAAAAGATGGTGCTGAAAAACCAAAATTGTACTAAATTGATTAGAATTCCGGAATTTAATATTGTGGTCTCTAGAATTGAGATATGGAGGTGGTTTTGGAAATGTGTGCTTCAATTTAACGAAAAGTATTAAGTGGTACCAAATTTGGCATTGGGTGAAAAGATGGAGTTGGAATCCCGAAATCTTATATCGAGGTCTTTGTTGATAACTGGAATAGAGATACGGAAGCAGTTCTGGAAACGTGTACTATATTTGTACGAAAAGTACTAAATGGTACTTAATTTGGCATTGGTTGAAGATATGGGGGTGGAATCCCGAAAATGGATATTGAGGTCTCTGTTGATATCTGGAATTGTACAAAAACTACTAAATTGTAATAAATTTGGTGTTGGGTGAAGTAATAGAGCTAGAATCCTGAAATTTAATATTGTGGTTTTTAGAATTGAGATATGCAGGTGGTTTGGGAAATGTGTATTACAATTTTACAAAAAGTACTAAATTTTAATAAATTTTATATGGGGTGAAGAGATGGAGTTGGAATCAGGAAATTGGATATTAAGGTCTCTGTTGGTATATAATTGAGATATGGAGGTGGTATTGCGTGAAGGGATAGAGCTGAAATCCTGAAATTTGATATTAGGTGTCTAAAGTTGAGATGTGAAGATTGTTTTGAAAATGCGTACCCGAAAAGAACTTAATTCTACTAAATTTGGTGGCTGGTAAGGGATAGAGCTGGAATCCTGAAATTTAATATGGATGTCTCTGTTGGTGTTTATGGTTGAGAGATGGAGCTGATTTTGAATATGTGTACTATAATTGTACTTGATGGTACTAAATTTGGTATTGGGCGTCACTGTTGGTATCGGAGGTTGAAATATGGGGATTTTTTGTTGAAAATCCGTACTGCGTGGTTTTGTAAATTCGTATTCGCTGAATGGAATTCTGTAATTTTGTATCGAGGTCACTCTGGGTGTCTTGAGTGGAGAGTAGGAAATGGTTTTGGTCATGCATAGTATATGTAGGGGACCTCAGTTGGTATGTAGTTTAGAGAAAAGAAGGTCTATTTGTTTTTGGAAATATAACGATTTCAAATATTTTATCGTACATAAATGAACTAATCTCCGTTTAAATCCACATTTGTGTATTCCTCGTTGCAGAAAACGTGTATTTTTATACCCTACACCACACAGTGGTAAGGGTATTATGTCTTTGCGCATTTGTAAACAATATTTGTACGGCCCAACGACGAACCCTATTGAAATTGGTGGTAATCGGATCAGATTTAGATATAGCTCCCACACATCTTCAACCGATTTCGGGTTAATTGTGCACCAAATGGCCAATATAAGTCTAAATGACCTGAATTTCGGCACATCCAACCAAATTCAATTTTTAAGCAAGTGGATCTAATTTGGAGAAAATCGGTTCAGATATAGCTATAGCTCCTATATATATATATATATATATATATATATATATATATATATATATTTATATGTATTTTGGTGTTTAAATCCCTCACATTCGTGATATACATTCGACAACAATGATATTTGGTACCAAATATCTTATAGAGCTCGGAAATACCTTCGCCAAATTTAATCGAGATCGTCTTAGATTTGGATATAGCTTCCAATGACTAATATCAGCCCAAACAGACTGAATTTTGGCGCTTCCGACGGAATTCAGTCTAGAAGCAAGTACGTCAAATCGAGATCGATATACATCTTCATCCGATTTTACGTTTATCGCTTATAATCCTTATCGAAGTCATATTATGCTCTATACAGCATTGTTATTTAGTTCATAGTTGGTATGATCTACTTCAAATAAATTCGCAATATAAACTTTTTTGTTACGTGAGCTCTACTAAATAAGTATAGTGGTGTAGGATATCATATAATCAGTCTCGTCCGACTTTTGACCTTTTCTTACTGGTTTATAACGGCTTGGAGCATATGGCTTATAAAGTTCAATTAACAAAAAAACTCCATCGTCAACAACGTTGCATTTCTACTAATTAGATCCTTGAAATGCAGGAAAATGATTCGGAATTTCATGGTAAATCATCTCCACTGATGAGGACCATTTTCATCTTGTATCACCATTGGTTACGTCTTTCCACCCTGAACGTGTGACTTTTTGGGTTATGGTCCAGAGTGGTCAATAGACCTACTTTTTCCAAAATGAGGTTGGATCGACAATTGTGGTGCATTGGACTATCGAGAAATGTTTAATTTTTTTTATGGTCGTAGTTGAATGTTATTGATCTATACAATGTTTAAACAAAGACTATAGTCGTGCGGGGCCGACCATTTGATACCCTACAACACTACAATATGTTGGAAGCCCCCCTATGTCCAAATCCATTTTGGAAGATTTCGCTTTTGAAATTATGTCACGGAACACTGCCCAGATATTACCCTTAGCATTTTGACCAGGGACATTTTTCCAATGTTTATGCACTCCGTCGTGCTGTTAGATTTGTGGTCCATTTCACGGCTAAACATAATGGTCATCCAAAATGCTAGAATTCTTCACTGTGCTTAATTATTTTCTCAGGCGTGTCGATTGGCTTCAATTGTGTGATCAGGATTTTTTTTTTCTGTTTTTGTATCATTTAAACCCCTAAATATTATGCGATCATCTTCAAAAGCAATTTAGCTATATTCGTCAACGAAATCAGCATAAAAAAGCCAGAAGTTCGCCTATTGTGTATTTCGGATATCGCCTGTAATTAATGTTGGTATTTTTTCACACAAAAGTAGTGGTCCATTCTACCCGCTGTCTTAAATTCTAACTTCATGCAAGATTTCGTGTCCTTTGGTTTCTATTTGTGACCTTTATAACGGCTACAAAATTAGGAACATTTTGAGTTGCTGGTCCATTTCAACCCCTAAATATATTGCGGACATCTTTGAAATCTATAGGCTTAGCCCTTCTGAGCCTAACCCTACCTTTGCCAAAAATTTCGTGAGGATCTGTATATAAATAATAACCCCAACCTGTGTTGTAAAGTGAAAAAATATTACAAAATATACACTTCAGTATTATTAGTCAAATTGAAAAAATCGCATGCGATAAAAAATATGGAAAAATGAAAAAATGTCACAAAATACTACAAAATCTATATTAACATCATTATTGGCATATTTTTATGCGATTTTTTTAGAGTTCATACTTTTATGCCAAAAGGGCATTCTAAATTTACAAAATTTGTCAAAATCGCTCCAGCCGTTCTGGAGATATAAGCATTCTAGCTAACATCCCCTTCCTTTGTTTATATACATTGTATATATTTCGCTATATATATCCGATATTTTTACTATCGGCATTTACGTAACGGTCAGAATTGACCTGTTCGTCTATTTGTGATTTCGCTGGCATTAAAAATAGTCGCGGTTTAATGGAAAATTTGACTTTTATTTAACACAAATGTTATGGTCTATTTCAACCACTAAATATAACCCGATGACTATCAAAATTCGAAGGCTTCTGCCCAGCCCAAAGCTCTAGCCTAACTTTCGCTTCGATTGGTCTATAATTGTGACCTGTAGAGCAACTGCAAAATCAGGAAATTTTTCAGTTTTTGGTCCATTTCAACCCTTAAATATTATCCGATCATCTCCAAAAGAAATAGGGTTCTATACTGACCTACATTTTAAATTTCGTGAAGATTGGGCCATAATTGCGACCTGTGGAGTGATTACAAATTAACATGGACAGACGGACAGACGGACGGACGGACATACATAGCTAGATCGACTCAGCTCGGCGAGCTAGGAAGATCCATATATACTTTCCTATGTGGGAAACCAATATTTCGAGGTGTTACATAATTTTTGGCCCAATCAAAATTATAATACCCCCAACACGTAGTGTTGTAGGGTATAAAAACAGTTAATACAATTTCCGGAATTCTAATTTTTTTACACTGTGCAGCATAAAAATTTATTTTTTTTTCGAGTTTTGATCTTCTGATCTAATACCAACAGCTCCACTTTTATTTCGACTTGGCAGTACCGTTATATGGGACCTATGTCGAAATATGTAGACAGTAGCAAGTGGCAGCTACTTTGCCTGCGAAAACGCCATCTTAAAATTTAAGATACGAAGGTAACCTGGTAATTCTAGTACATAAAATGCACAATTTGTTCTTTATTTGTAGGAAAAAAATTCTATTCAAGCTCTATCAATTCATTCAACTCAAATTTAGTATCATTTAGTACTTTTCGAAAAATAGTACTCATTCCCAAATCCACCTCCTTCAAATCAAAATTTCAGAATTCCAGCTTTATCCTTAAACCGCAACCCCAATTTTTTTATCATACTCTCCATACAGGCATACTGTGCATCCTCAAAACCACCTTATTCTCTCCACCCCAGACACCAACAGTTATTTCGATACCAAATTTCAAAATTCCATCTCTATCCCAACACCTAACGTCACATTTTGTGACATTTTGCACTTTTCGTAAGTTCATAGTACGAATTTCCAAAATCCCCTCCTTCTATCAACTAGAGACATCAACAGTGCTAAAAATATCAATTTTATGTTCTGTTCTGTTATTTTTTAAAAAAATATCAACAGTGACCTTAACATCCAATTTTAGGATTTCAGCTCTGCCAAATTTCAGCTGTGCCAAATTTAGCCATTGCCAAATTTAGTACCATTTAGTACAATAAGTTTCTTCTCGAAACTGTGGGCTCCAACAGTGACGTCTATATCCAAATTCGGGATTTCAGCTATATACTTTCATCATATATACAGTTTAGTACATTTCCAATACCACATCCATATCTCAACCCCATACACCGACAGTAATATACATATCACTTCCTTCGCCCACTAACACCTCCATATCTGAATTCCAGATACAATTTTAATAAGGTCTCTGAATAACGAATTTGAGGATTCCAGCTCTATCCCTTCATCCCATACCAAATATATTACCATTTAGCACTTTTCGTACAAATATAGGACCCATTTCCATACCACCGGCAAACCTCAAACACAGACACCATCTGTAATGTAAATGTCAAATTTTAAAATTTTTTTCTCTATCCCTTCATCCAAGGCCCAATTTAGTACTATTTAGTACTTTTCGTGTTGTAGTACATATTTCCAAAACGACCTTTTTATCACAAACCTACCCCAAATACAACATTGAGAAATTCCAGCTTCATTCGTTCCCTCTAAACCAAACTGTTCCAAATTTAGCATCGGACACAAGTCTACAACCACCTTCATTTACCACTTTCCAACCTTGAATCTCATACCAACTTTCAATATTTTAGCTCTATCCGTTCCAAATGGTACCTGAATAAGCTTAATACCTTAACTTTCCGAGCCCAGTCAATCTGCAACCAACTTCAGACTGCTGTCATTTCCAAGCTACTCATTCGATAGCTGCTAAAATTATTCCAGTGACAACTCATTATATTGTTTACAAGCGTACAAAGGCATTTTGGTAAGAATTTTCCAGAAAAAAGTTATTCGAGATGGAATTCAAGCGTGATAGTGTGATTTCTTTATATTTGGCCGGAAAACCACAAGTGGCTATCTATAGAGCACTCCAGCATTTAAATGTAAATAAATCTTTTGTGTCTCGTACCATCGCTCGTTAACGTGATACCCGACGTCAAGGAAGTGGACGGAAGAAAAGAAGCGACTTGATCGAAACCCGCGTCGCAGTGGCCAAAAATGGCTCGTGAGCTGAATATATCCCAATATTCCATTCGGCAGATATTGAAAAATGAGCTCGGAGTAAAGCCATTGAAACTCCAAAAAGTGCAAGAACATGAGAAAACATTCTTTGTCCAGCAGTTTGTAAACAAACAAAATGATCGTGTTTACTTGCCAAAGGGGTCAGCTGAAATGTGCACCTTCGGTTGGCCACCAGAACTCAAGCACCGGCCATGGTGATGGTGTGGGCCGCCATAACAGCCGATGGTCACTCTCCGCTCGTATTAATCGACCGTGGCATCAGAATAAATGGCGAATATTATTGCGAAAATATTGTGGGAGGTGTATTAAAGCCGTGGGCACGCAAACATTTTTACAAAATGAGATTCGTCGCTTCATTTCCAGCGCACAATGGCCACCAAAATCTCCGGATACCAATCCGTTGGACTATTGTGCCTGAAGTATTTTGGAAAGCAAGGTTGACACTAAAAAATACCAAAGTGTCGATCACCTCAAACAAGCGCTTCGCCGGGAATGGGCCAAAATATCACGAACAACATTCGGGCAGCGTGTCACGGTTTCATTGGCCGTTTGAAGGCCATAATTCGTGCCAAAGGTGACAAATCCGAACAAATCTAAACTTATTCTAAAATTTGATGCTATTTCCAACAATTTTTGCTTCCATACAATAAGATTTAAAAACAAAGTTAAAAAGCAGTAAGTTCGGCCGGGCCGAATTTTGAATACCCTCCACCATTTGGAACGAATTTGGAAATTTTCAAAAAATAAAATCCTTAAAAAATTCTGTTAAAATTTTGAAAATACCGAATATAACCGTTATATTGGGGTCTATTCGACATGGACCTACATAGGCCTTGTTTGTCATAAGCCATTACCTTATTTAAATTCGAAACTTGAAATAAACGGTGAATATTGTAGCTAAAATCATCAAAATATAGTATATAGGGAGGTACCGTTATATCGGAGCTGTGCGAAGACCTGGACCAGCATAGACAATTTTCTGTCACAGGCTATAGCATCCATTACGAACGTCAAATACGACATCTCAAACAATTTCGGTGGGTGTTGTACCTATCGAATATAGGGAGGTACTGATATATGGGGCCTATAAGAAGACCAGCATAGACAATTTTCTGTCACAGACTGTAGTTTCCATTACGAACTCTAAATACGTAATTTGAAACAATTCCGTTTAATAATGACGCTAAAATCATCAAAATACAGAATTTTGGGAGGTACCGTTATATGGGGGCTATACGAAGACATGGACCTGCAAAGACAATTTTCTGTCATAGGCTGTAGTATCCATTACGAATCTCAAATACTTAATTTGAAACAATTCCCGTGAATAATGTCGCTAAAATCATCAAAATACCGAATATCGAGAGGTACCGTTATATGGGGTCTATACGAAGACGTGAACCTGCACAGACAATGTTCTATCTTAGGCTGTAGTATCCATTTCGAACTTCAAATACCAAATTTGAAACAATTCCGGTGAATAATGTCGCTAAAATCATCAAAATACTGAATATCTGAAGGTACTGTTAAATGGGGCAATATGAAAACGTGAACCTACATAGCCCTGCCAACTGGCAAAATATACATGTCTGCAAAATTTTAGCCTTCTATCTCAATTCGTTCGAAAGATGGCGTGATTAAAACAGACAGACAGACGGACATGGGTAAATCGACTTAGAATTTTACGCTGATCAAGAATATATATACTTTGTTGGGTCTGACATGAGTATTTCGAGGAGTTACAAACGGAATGACAAAGTTAATATACCCTCCATATTATGGTGGATGGTATAAAAAGTAAAAATTATGGCGTTTGACTTTGTTGCAGTTTTTTTCTTTATCTCACCCTGTATATGTTGCCAATGGCCAATATCTGTCCAAAAGTCCTGAATTTTTGTACATTCGACCGAATTCAGTCTAGAAGAAATATGAATTTGACAACAATCAGATATCAGATATTTTATAAAGCTCGGAAATACCTTTGCCAAATTTTATCGAGAACAGATATGATTTGGATACAGCTCCCACATATATCCTTAATCTGATTTCAGGTTTATTGTGCAAATAATGGCTAATATCAGCCCAAATGGAGTAAATTTCGGCATTTGGTTGAACTCGGCTCCGAAATATATATTTTTTAATATTGTACTTCTCGAAATGATATTATGCACTCTATAGCAAACTATAACTGCTCTAAAGCCAAATGTTGATAGGTGGTATGATTTACTTCAAATAAATTATTTTGTTACGGGAGCTGTACTAAATATTCATAGTGGCGTAGGGTATTATATAGTCGGCCCCGCCCGACTTTTGACTTTTGCTTTCTGGTTTGAGTTATCGACGAAATTCAATAAAATTCAAATGCTTATAATTTCGGTAATTAACGAAATTTGTAGTCGCTAAAAACTACCGATAGATACCAATGTTGTCAATCTTAACTTCTTTTTTTTTTGTCAAAATTGGGTTTTAAATTCTTTCGGTAACTTAAAAAATGAGTAAGAGAATCCCACTACTGATGGATTTTTCCTATAATATTTGATAAAAAATTAACTTTGTTGGACAGTGTTCTTTTATTCGGGACCTGTTTATATTTTCCGAAAAAAATGTATGCGAAAGAAAAACAAACAGTATATGTATGTATGTTTTTCAAATTTTTAAATGTGGTAGCTACCGTCGCATTTCTATGCTATCAGCACTTGGTAAGCTCTATGAATCGTTCGTGCTCAAGAGGCTTAAGTAATTGGTTGAAGATCAAAGAATTCTAAAGGACTGTCAGTTTGGCTTCAGACCCGATTCTGTTTGGCATGACGGGATATTATTTAAATTAAACCAGTATAGATGCGATGCCCTTACATGCAGGCTAGTAGCGAGCTTTCTCCGAGACAGGAGCTTTAAGATGAAGGTTGGTGATCATCTTTCGACCACAAGACCAATCTGGCGTTCCTCAGGGTTCCCTCCTGGGACCTAGGCTCTACAATATTTTTGTAAGCGACATGCCTAAACCCCCCGAGGGCGGCTTGCTTCGTCTTTATGCTGACGACGTCTTCCTAGCCATGTCTGGTCCGAGGGCTAGCTCTCTGGCATCCAGACTTAACGCTTGGCTCGAGGACCTTCATAGATATTTCTCTATGTGGGGCCTTAAGCTAAATGTTGGAAAATGCACAGCGGTAGTATTTCGAGGCAAACCACGTGTAACTTATCCAAATTTTCGCTCCCCTGTTTTAAAATTAGGAGAGGAAACCATACAGGTAAGGGATAAGATGAGGTATTTATGGGTTATCTTATGCGAGAAGTTTGAATTTATAAGACATATTGACTTCATACTTGATCGAGCAAAGAATATATACTTTGCCTAACAAGGTGTCCTTAAACACAGTGGTGGCCTGTCTAAAAATATAAAGCTACTCATCTATAAACAGGTAGTCAGACCTGTTATCTCCTACGCCTTTCCCATCTGGTTTCTTATATCTTCGAATCAGATGGAGAGGCTTAGGAAATGGGAAAGATCTGTCCTAAACTACTGTTTGGGACTGAGGCCGACCGTGAGATGGGATGGTACTATTAGAAATCCATCATGTAGGGCAACATATGATGCGGCAAGTATAGAACGTATTGATCGTTTCCTCATGAGGGGGCCCTGAACTTTATAAATGGAGCGCAACACCTGGAGAATAATTTGGTTGATGATTCCCTACATTGTTCGTATGACACGGAGGCCATACGTAATAAAAAACATCTCCCTCCGGGTTCCTTAGTGATATTATTAGACCAAGGTCAATTGTATAATGGAGAAGATTTGTTATTCTACCACAGAAGGTATAATACCATGAATTTGTATGATACTGTATATTTAACTACACAGTAGATTTGTAAATAAATCTTTAGTTCCATAGTTATAATATTTAGTTTTTAGTCATAAGTATTTCATTAATATAACCTGAATTTTGCCCTTTTTATTTGATTTTTTTGGGGTATTTTATGAATGATAATATAGATTTAAGAGAATACGACAGTCGCATGCAATTTTTCTGCAGCGTATAATAATACCCATACTTTAGTATTTAGCGAATAGCCATACGTTTATTTAATAGTTGTTTAGCAGTAAGTCATGCTGTATAGTTTTAAGATTTCTAATCAATAAATATGGCCTTGAGGCAAAAAACAAAAAAGTAAAAATTTTAATTGTCATTCAATTAAATAAAAATTTGAAAAACGTGCACAGAATTCATTTTTTCTTTTGATACACATAATAATCGAATTTCAAAAATTTATTCTTATCTCCCACTCATTTTAAATTTCATGAGTTTATAATCATCTTTGGTCTCGGCGAAAGGGTTTCCCTCCTCATTTCAAACAAAATCAGAATATACACTTTTTTGCATAAAGCGATTGATGGATGGAATATGAGCAAAAGCTATCCCAACCAAAAGAGCTCCGTAGGCATTGATGAAGTGAATAACCAAAATGGAACCATTAAATTACAGCTACAATGGTGTTCTAAAAAAAATTCACAACAAATCTTACCTTTCATTGGTGTACGATTGAGGTCAAAACGATCACTATCCTCATAGGAACCAGGACGTTCTGTAAATTCGAAAAGTCATTATCAATTTATCTTCCATAAAATAATTTCCAACTCACTTTTATTTCCCGGCAGATAGTCATCAGGATTGAAATAGGTATTGATTTTCTTGTCATCATGATAGCCATTCGGAGGACGACTGGCAGCGGTGCCATTACGTCGCACATAATTATTGTCATTGTTAGGACCATAAGGTGCAGAGGTGGAGGGTCTTGCAGCGCCACCAACCGGTGGATCTGGACGATTTGTGTAATCGACAAAATCTCCAGGCTGTGACGAAGATGGTCGCGAACCATATGGTGGGGGCGAGGAGCTATGACCATTATTCTCCGGTCGTGGAGCGTATCCAGGTGATGGCCGACGATCATTTCCTGGTCGTGGGCTGTATGACCCGCCTCCAATACGATCATTTTCCGGCCTCGGACCATAAGGCGAACCACCATTGCGATCATTATCCGGACGAGGACCATAAGGGGGACCACCATCATTGCGATCATTATTAGGTCTTGAGCCATACGCTGGACCATTACGATCCCCATTTGTTGGCCTTGAGTCACTATTTCCTGGTCGGGGACCATAGGGAGATGTAGCAGAGTTGGGATCATTGTTTGAAGGCCTTGAATCTCCATAATAACCTGGTGTGGTATTATCATAACCCGGCAAACGCATGGGATCACGATGCGAGCTCTCATAGTTTGGTCTATTGGGCCTTGGCGAGTTGGAGGAATATCCCGAATCTTCGGGTCTCATGGTATTGGGATTGTAAGATTCTGGAGTGCCATAACTATAGCCATTACCATAACCCAAACCAAAAATAGGCTTGGGGGGACCACTTGCACTTTGTGAAACTGAGGGTGGCCTGGAGCCGTCATACGACGTTGGACGGTCTCCCACCTCAGGGGCATTGGAAGCATAACCACCCGGTATGTAAACATCTTGATTGGGGGCGGGATAGTTTGGTTCATACAAGGTGGGATATTTAAACAAAGGATAAATGTCCTGAGAAAAATAAAGACGATCTCCATTTGGAGCGGCTGGTGTAGTGGGTACAGTAGAATCCAATATTGTGGGTGAACCACGATTATACAGAGTCGTCTCGCTATAACCTGTTGTCGCAGTTGGATATCGGGTATTTTCTTCCTCCACTGTTGTCAACACCGTAGGTGTGGGATCAACCACCAACAGTGGCGTAGCCGGTGATGGCCTGCTCGATAGAAAAACTGGCGTAGTTGGGGCCAAACTACTACCATACCCATTCGTCTCGGCCAGATTATCATTCGGTTCATCCAAATCAAAGCAATTCGTTTTGCGTGCATACAAATCAAAGTCTGGATCAAATATCACACCATTCGGCCTGCCACCTGATGTTCCGTATTTTTCCTTGGACAGCTGGCAAGTGCCGTTTCCACGCCGATGAACTCTGCAAAAGAAAATGTCAATGATGTAATTTTGATGCTACGCCAAATGCCAGACTCACCCAAATGAAATTGATTGACACTTGTCACCCTCCTGCAGACACTTCTCTTTGCAACTTCTCAACGAATTGGTGTCTTCGGTGCGAAACGTCTTCTCAAATGGCATCATTGCCTCCAAAGCAATGCGTTCAAAACAGTCTACAAGGAAATAGAAAAAAAAGAAAATCGATTACAAAATCGACAGGTACTTTGAAAATTAAAATGTAACCGCTTCAAAGTGTAAAGGGGAAATTATGCAATTTGATGAAGTGAAATTGATGAAGCTAAGTGGTTTAACTATTTATCACAATCATAGTCTGATCTTTTCTATACCAAACAACATAACAACAGCAAGCTGTTTAAACTTCCACCATGGGAAATCTTCAATTATGGCAAAATGGGGTGACTAAATAGTAGTAGTTTAAAACCAGTTAAAATGTATCGGTCGGTTTAGCTGACAGATGTACAGGGTGAGATAAAAAACTGCAACCAACTTCAGACTGCTGTCATTTCTATGACACTCGTCCGACAGCTAAAATTATTCCAGTGATAGCTCATTATATTGTTTACAAGCGTACAAAAGCATTTTGGTGAGAATTTTCCAGAAAAAAGTTATTCGTGATTTCTTTACATATACCCTCAGCAAATGCTCGATTATTTAAATATATTTTGACTTGTGTTGTGTTCATTCAAATATTGTCCCTTTATGGGGTGGATTCCGAAGTAATGGGGCAATATTGTCAATTTCGTAGCGGACCTAAATAAATATGATATAATTATTGCGACGTGCCTTACTTCTCTTTATGTGAGATATGTGATAACTTTATGCGTGATGTACCAGATATAGTCGACCGAAGTATTCCATTTTCATACTTCACCTAATACAGATACAAATATTGATAATGGCAAAATTACAAGAATTTCGAACATTTATATACAATTTGATAAATTCCATATTCATTTCAGGTTTCTGGCGAAGAGAAATATTTAGATATAGCAAATTGTAAAGAATCGCTGACTTGTTTCACAAGTTATGACAGATAAAAGTATTGAAAATTGAGACCTTTGTGGGTTTTCTTGTGTTAACAAAAATGTTTGTATGTGTGAAATTTGAAAAGAGTTGGATGCTTCTTTGAGCGATTAGTTTACAAAATCTTGAACCCTTTGTGGGGCAGGTGGCAAAAGAAATGGTCCGATCTCTCCCATCTTTATGACAGATCTTGTGTTGATGGGAATATGGATTTCGCGTTTTGTAAGATTTACGGATATTCAAAATGTTGACCTTTTGTGGGGGAGGTACCAGACGGAGTGGTCTGATATATCGCATCTTCAAAGCAGATTTTGTGTTAGTAGAAATAATGGGATGTGTGAAATACGAAGCGAACCGGATACTTATGTATTTCGAATTTTATAATTGTTTTGGTTACTCAAAATTTGGACGTTTCTGGGGGAGCTACCAGAAGAAGTTCCATCTTCATCTTCACACCAGACCTCGGGTTTATAAATATAATGTGATGTGTGTAATTTAAAGACAATCGCATTTTATAGGAGTTAAATTTATTCAAAAATTTGACCCTTTTGTGGGGGAGGTATTTGTTGGAGCCCATTTTCGAATATGACCTAGCGTTTATGCAAATATTAGAATTTGCAATGTTGGAGTAAAATCGGATCATTCTTTATCTTTCTGTGCATTAAAATATTTTATTTCAATAGTTTGACCTTTCCAAAAGAGTGGACCGATATTGCTCATCTTTAAATAATATTATGATGTATCAAGTTTGGACCACATCGGATACTTCATTCGAGAGTTGTCTTGTGCACCAGGCAGCCAGACAGGCGGACATCGTTAGATCGACACCAAATGTCCTCAAACGGATTTGGTCCAAAAGACCTAGGGTATAAAACAGTATCAAACGGTATGTATCAACTAGTCATATGGTATAAGTAGCCATATAGCTAAGGGTATAATAAAAAAGTTTCCCTTTGCCGGGATGAAATCATGATATTGGTAGTGATCAGCAAATGTTGCAGGCTTTCAGTTTCGTTTTGAAAAACTTTGAGGTCAGTCAATGGGGGAATATTCCAGACTTAAGCAGTCAACTGATTGAATCTTCAACAATAGCAAAACAAACACATAACGCGCAAGGGCGTTTGCACCAAAATGCCAACAAACTTACACACAGGTGACTGTGTAAATGTAAAATTCTGTTAAAATCTTTAAAATACCTAATATCGGAAGGTGCCAATATATATGGGGGATATACGATATTGTGGACCTATATAGACAAATCTATGTCTGGGGGTAAAGTACTGACAAGGAACTCCTTGTGTGGATTTTCAGATAATTCCATTGGGAAATGTGGCTAAAATCATCAAAATCCCGAATATCGGCGTTTATCGTTATATGGGTGCTATACGATATCGTGGACCTATGTAGAAAATTTTCATCCGAGGTATAAAGAACCCACAAGGAAATCCTTGTGTGGATTTTCAGACAATTCCGTTAAAAAATATGGATAAAATCATCAAAATACCGATTCCTTGTGGAATTTCAGGCAATTCCATTGAAAAATGTGGCTAAAATCATCAAAATACCGAATATCGGGGGTACTACGACATCGTGGACCTATATAGATAATTCTCTTCCAGGGGATAAAATACTCACAATGAACTCTTTGTGTGCATTTTCAGACAATTCCATTGGAAAATGTGGCTAAAATCATGCAAATACCGAATGTCGGAAGGGGCCGTTATATGGGGGAAATACGATATCACGGTCCTATATAGACAATTCTATGTCTGGAGGTATAGTACTCACAAGGGACTCCTTGTGTGTATTTTCAGACAATTCCATTGGAAAATGTGGCTAAAATCATCAAAATACCGAATATCGGGGGGTACCGTTTTAAGGGGGCTATACGATATCGTGGACCTAATTAGATAATTCTCTTTCAGGAGGTATAGTACTCACAAGGGACTCCTTGTGTGTAATCTCTGACAATTCCATTGAAAAATGTGGATAAATTCGTCAAAATAACGAATATCGGGGGGTACCGTTTTAAGGGGGCTATACGATATCGTGGACCTATATAGATAATTCTCTTCCAGAGGATAAAGTACTACCTAGGAACTCCTTGTGTGGATTTTCAGACCATTCCATTGGAAAACGTGGCTAAAATCATCAAAATAACGAATATCGGGAGGTACCGTTTTAAGGGGGCTATACGATATTGTGGACCTGTATAGATAATTCTCTTCCAGAGGATAAAGTACTCACTAGGAACTCCTTGTGAGGATTTTCAGACCATTCCATTGGAAAACGTGGCTAAAATCATCAAAATGCCGAATATCGGTGGGTACCGTTATATGGGGGCTATACTATATCGTGGACCTATATAGATAATACTCATCCGAGGTATAAAGTACCCACAAGGAAATCCCTGTGTGGATTTTCAGACAATTTCGTTAAAAAATATGGGTAAAATCATCAAAATACCGAATATCGGGGGGTACGTTATATGGGGGATATACGATATCGTGGACCTATATAGACAATTCTCCCTTAGGGGTAAAGAACTCACAAGGAACTCCTTGTGTGGAATTTCAGACAATTCCATTGAAAAATGTGGCTAACATCATCAAAATACCGAATATGGGGGGTGCCGTTATATGGGGGCTATACGATATCGTGGACCGATAAAGCCCATATTCGAACTTGACCCTCCTGCAGACAAAAGAGAGATCTGTGGAAAATTCTAGCTTCCTATCTTAATTCGTTTAGACTGTAGCGTGATTACAACAGACGAACGGACAGGGCGAAATCGTCTTAGAATTTTACGCTGATCAAGAATATATATATACTTTGTTGGGTCTAAAATAATTACTTCGATGAGTTACAAATGAATGACGAACTTAATATATAAGACTGCTGGCAGTCTTTGCAATATTTTATTATGATGATTTTTGGGAAAGGCAAGAAGTGAGTGTGATTCTCAGTCATATTTGAATGATCGACACTTATAGAGCTTGTTTTTCACCAAACTCATCATATCTAAAAGCTGGAAAAGCCAAGTGACGGTTCCCTTCGCCGGGATGAAATCATGATATTGTTAGCGGACTGCAAATATTGTAAAGCTGTCGTTTTGAAAACATTGCTCTTTGTAATAGAGAGTAATATAAACTTAAACAAGTGGGGGAATACTCCAGACTTAAGCAATCATATACGTATGTACACATGTGTAAAATCCTATTATCTGAACTATAAAAACATGCCCCATCAATTTTACGTTTCAGAAGTTTTCTAATAGCATCTTTTAAAAAGACATAACAACTGATTATGAAAATTAAAATAGTTTTCCATTCAAATCCCAAAAAATCATAATTATAGTCCCCCTGATGTAATGACATATGTATTCCTGGTGTGGCATAACAAAAAGACACGCTTTTCGCTAAATAACAAAAAAACTACGAAAAAGGAATTCTAGCATAAAAATTCTAACAAAATGTCTATGAACTCCTCCTTACTCCAGTGAATACCACCCAAAAAATGGCAACAACCTTCCATCGAAATAATTCTTCCATAATAAACTACAAAAATTTTTGGGTTCATATTAATTATGTAAATGAGTTCCAGTTCTATGTTCAGATAGATGAGTGGCATCATAGCCATTCATATGTAAAAATAGATTACCATCTGCAAAAACAAATTTATATGACCTTCAAAATTTAGGTACATTTACGAGTTGGTTTGTTGTTGGCATTTTTGTGAACCTTAAAACAATGCAAAAAATGTTAATTATTTTTTTTCGAAAAAATGCCAGCAGTCTTCTGGTGAATTTTTTTAGCAACAACATAAATTACAATAAAACCAGCAACAAATAAAATACAAAATAAAATGGTAATTAATTAAAAGGAAAAACATCTAACATCCAAAATACAAAACTCATCCGTTCGGAACCATCAGACATCAGTTGAAGCCAAAACATGTTAACTAAAGCTAAACCAACACCATGGCATCACCGGCTTGGTGAAGTACTTTCTATAGCCTCGACCATACATATGGAGGGTATATTAAGTTCGACATTCCGTTTGTAACTCATAATTGATAATTTCATAAATGATAATTTTAGACATAACAAAGTATATATATTCTTGATCAGCGTAAAATTCTATGACAATTCAGCCCTTTCCGTCTGTTGTAATCACGCTAGAGTCAACACGAATACAGATGGGAGGTAAAATTTTGCACAGTTCATTCTTTTGCCTGTAGGCAGTTCGAAGATTGGCTATATCGGATCACGATATCGTAAAGCCCCCATATAATGTTACCAAGCCCCCCCCCCCATTTAAAGCTACATTTTTCAATGGAATTGCCTAAAAACCCATACAAGAAGTTCTTTCTAAGCACCCCTGGAATAGGAATGCCTACATAGAGGTCCCCGATATCGTATAGCCCAGATACAACGGTACCCCCAATATTCGATATTTTGACGATTTTAGGGAGATTATTGTTTCAAATTTCGTATTTAGAACTCGTTGTAAGTACTACAGCCTATGGCAAAAATTGCGTATGCAGGCCCACGTCTTCGTATAGCCCCCATATAACGGTATCTCCCAATATTCGGTATTTTGATGATTTTAGCGACATTATTCACCGGAGGTTTTTTTAAATTTCGTATTTAGAATTCGTAACAAAAAATTGTCAATGCAGGTCCAAGCTTCTATATATATTTTTTGCCGATTTTGTGAATGCGTCATGCAGACTATGTATCCCCAATTTCAATGAAATTTGGAATGTACGTCGAAATTCGGTACAAAAATAAATTCGCCAAATTATATTGAAATCGGTTGAGGTTCGGATACATATTATTGGCATATTTCACATATTTGATGCACCAAACACGATATATGTGTTTGATTCCAATGAAATTCGGAATGAGTAACGGAATACTTTCGGTCGGTTTCGTATATTTTATGCACGATACATTTTGTACAATATGGTATTGGGTGAACAGATAGTGCTTGAAATCTGAAGTTTGATATTGGGGTCAATGTTCATGCGTTGCCTGGACATATGGAGGTGGTTTGGAAATGTATACTATACAGGGCGAGATGAAAAAACTGCATCCAACTTCAGAGTGCTGTCATTTTTAAGCCACTCGTTCGACAGCCGTAAAAATTATTTCAGTGACTCACTATATTGTTCATTATATTGTTTACAAGTGTACAAAAGCATTTTGATGAGAATTTTCTAGAAAAAAAGTTATTCGTGATAGAATTCAAGCGTGATTTCTTTATATTTGGCTGGAAAACAACAAGTGGTTATCGTTAAAACACTTCAGCATTTAAATGTAAAAAAAAACTTTTGTGTCACATACCATCGCTTGTTACCATGATACTGGTAGCGTAGCCCGACGTCAAGGAAGTGGACGGAAGAAAATCAGCAGAAATGGTTCGAAAAGTAGAGAAGTGACTTGATCGAAACCCTTCGCAGTGGCCGAAAAAAGGCTCGTGAGCTGAACATATCGCAATATTCCATTCGGCAAATACTGAAAAATGCCCGAGCTCATTTTTCAAGCCATTGAAATTCCAAAAAGAGCAAGAAGTTACAACGTAATAGAAAGAAACGAGACTCAAAAGAGCTAAAGAGTTGCTTCGCTTGGCCGATAGTGGTGAACTCTCCGAAGAGAAAACATTCGTTGTCCCGCAGTTTGTAAACAAACAAAATTAACGCGTTTCCTTTCCAAAGAGGTCAGCTGAAAATGTGCACCTTCGGTTGGCCACCAGAACTTAATCGCCGACCATGGTGATGGTGTGGACCGCCATAACAGCCGAAGGTCGCTCTCCGCTCGAATTAATCGACCGTGGCATCAGAATAAATGGCGAAAATTTTCTGGAGGGTGTGTTGAAGTCTTGGACACTCAAAAATTTTGGCATCAGACCTTGGTTATTCAAACAGGACTCAGAACCATCGCACTCAGTCCGTGCCACCCAAGAATGGTTACAAAATGAGGTTCTTTGTTTTATTTCCAGCGCACAATGGCCATCAGAATCTCCGGATACCAATTTATTTTAGAAAGCAAGTTTGGCACTAAAAAATAACAAAGTGTCGATCAACTCAAGGAAGCGCTTCGCCGGGAATGGGCCAGAATTCCGCAAGAGCAACATTCGGGCAGCGTGTGACGGTTTCATTAGCCGTTTGAAGACCATAATTCGTGCCAAAGGTGACCAATTCGAACAAATCTAAGCTTATTTCAAAATTTGATGCTATTTCCAAAATTTTTTGCGTCCACTCAATAACATTTAAAAAAAAAATGTACAAATTATTTCGTTTGACTTTGTTTCAGTTTTTTATCTTACCCTGTGATTGCACGAATACAACTGGTATTTGGTATTCAGATTAATGATCGTTTCTGTGTTTAAGATTTGACGGTGGTTTTCGAAGTGCATCTTATATTTATACAAAAAGTACAAAATGGTACAAATTCAATACCAAGGGTGAAGGGATAGGACTGGAATCCTAGAATTTGATATTAAGGATTTAATTTGGGATTTGATATGTAGGATTTAGATATGGAGGTGGCCAATTTTTATTATGACAAGACGTTGAAATAGTTATGGCCAGAAAAATTGGATGTTGAATAGTTGGGCAAAGTTTTAACTAAACTTTAAAATAAGACATTTTAAAGACTTTTGTTGCAAAAAGTAATAATTTGCCGATTATTCTTGGGAATTTTGTCCAAGAAATAATGGATAAATTGTGTGCATTCTGAGTACTAAAATGAGCTAAATATAATATATTAAGGTGGACTTCTCGTTGACGAATTTACAGGCACTTCCTAGTCATATATAAAGTAATTGGCTTTTAATTATACCCTACAACACTTTGTATTGGGTGTATTATAAGTTTGATTGGGCCAAAAATTATGTAACACCACGAAATATTGATTTCCCACATAGGAAAGTATATATGGATCTTCCTATTTCACCGAGCTGAGTCGATCTAGCTATGTTTGTCCGTCCGTCCGTCTGTCCATGTTAATTTTTAATCACTCTACAGGTCGCAATTATGGCCCGATCTTCACGAAATTTAAAATGTAGGTGGGATTAATGTCAGAATAGAACCCTATTTCTTTTGGAGATGATCGCATAATATCTAGGGGTTGAAATAGACCAAAAACCGAAAAATTTCCTGATTTTGCAGTTGCTCTACAGGTCACAATTATAGACCAATCGAAGCGAAAGTTAGCATGGGGCTAGAGCTTTGGGCGGGGAGAAGCCTTCCAATTTTGATGGTCATCGGGTAACATTTAGTGGTTGAAATAGACCATAGCATTCGTGATAAATAAAAGTCAAATTTTCCATTAAACCGCGAATAATTTTAATGCCGGCGAAATCACAAATAGACGAACAGGTCAATTCTGACCGTTACGTAGATGACGATAGTAAAAATATCGGATATATATAGCGAAATATATACAATGTATATGTACAAAGGAAGGGGATCTCCAGAATGGCTGGAGCGATATTGACAAATTTTGTAAAATTAGAATGCCCTATTTGGCATAAAAGTATAAATTCTAAAAAAATCGCATAAAAAGATACCAATAATGCTGTTAATATAGATTTTGTAGTATTTTGTGACATTTTTTTATTTTTTCATATTTTTTATCGCATGCGATTTTTTCAATTTGACTTATGATATTGAAGTGTATATTTTGTAATATTTTTGCACTTTACAACACAGGTTGGGGTTATTATTTATATACAGATTGCAATTATCGTTCGATCCTCACGAAATTTTTGACAAAGTTAGGGTTAGGCTCAGAAGGGCTTCAAAGATGTCCGCAATATATTTAGGGGTTGAAATGGACCAGAAACTCAAAATGTTCCTGATTTTGCAGCCGTTATAAAGGTCACAAATAGAAACCAAAGGACACGAAATCTTGCATGAAGTTAGAATTTAAGACAGCGGGTAGAATGGACCACTACTTTTGTGTGAAAAAATACCAACATTACTTACATGTGATATCTGAAACATACAATACGCGAACTTATAGCTTTTTTATGCTGATTTCGTTGACGAATATAGCCAAATTGCTTTTGGAGATTATCGCAAAATAGTTAGGGGTTCAAATAAACCAAAAACAGAAAAAAATCCTGATCACACAATTGAAGCAAATCGAAACATCTGAGAAGATAGTTAAGCACAATGAAGAATTGTAGCATTTTGGATGACCATTGAATTATATTTAGCCGTAAAATGGACCACAAAAACCACATTTGCTCGATGAAAGACCAAAAGGGCAACCCTACTGATCCATTTTAAATTTAACTGACCTTTGCAGAAGTTCAAATTGGCCAGGTAGGAAATTCTTTGTTCTGTTTTCCATTGGCTTGCAAAATTGAATTTACATCATTAATGGGGCTAATCACTCTTCTTCGGTGAGTGACATGGTGTCACTCCATCACGTTTTGAATAAAAGAGGAACACCAACATACATACTAATGACGAGTACATACATACATATTCAAATTATGACATAATCATCATAACAATTGTCATTGATAAAACATTTGTTCACCCACGAAAATGTGCATATGTATGTGTCCTTTTATTTATTATGCTAATTAAATTCAAGCTCTATGATTTATTGGACATTAGAACGAAAAGCTGCATGTTTTGTTTTCGAGGTGAGAAATTCACATTATGGAATTTTATTCGCTTGTGATTTTTTTTGTTTTGGGTGGGGAATAAGAAAACTACAACTTCTAAGCCCACACCTCATTATGTTATTAGACGTTAAGGTTTTATTTATTATCGATAAAAAAAAATTATGCCCATTTAATTATAAATTTGGGAGAAGCAGTAATATTATATACTAGCAAGTGTGCGCTACTTCGTTAGAGAAATGTCCACCTCTAATTTTTAGTCCACCTTTTAAATTTGATAGAAGGCAAACATTTTCCACACATATGTATTTTGCCAGTACGGAGGTTACGTTCGCGGATAGGTTATGTCAATCCACATTTTCGTAGAGCCCCCGTATAACGCACCTCCTAATATTCGGCATTTTGATGATTTTAGATACACTATAAACGGGAATTGTTTAAAATTTGGTATTTAAAGATCTTAATGGGTTCTGCAGTCAATGACAGAAAATTATCTTTGTATGTCCACGTCACCACATAGCCCCCATATAACGGGTTTCATTTAAGCGGTATTTTTATACCCTCCGCCATAGTATGGAGGGTATATTAAGTTTGTCATTCCGTTTGTAACACCTCAAAATATAAATTTTAGACCCCACAAAGTATATATATTCTTGATCAGCATAAAATTCTATGTCGATTTAGCAATGTCCGTCTGTCTGTGGAAATCACTCTAGCTTTCGAACGATATGAAGTAGATTGATAACATTTTACCCAAATGTATATTATGTCTGCAGGACTTTTGGTATTGAAAATGGGCCATGTAGGTTCACGTTTTGGTATAGCCCCCATATAACGTTACCTCCCGATATTCGGTATTTTGATGATTTTTGCGACAATATTCATCGTAATTGTTTCAAATTTGGTGTTTGAAGTTCGACATGGATGCTACAGCTAAAGACAGAAAATTGTCTGTGCTGATCCATGTCTTCGTATAGCCCCCATATAATGGTAACTCCCGATATTCGGTTTTTTGATGATTTTTGCGACAATATTCATCGTAATTGTTTCAAATTTGGTATATGAAGTTCGACATTGATGCTACAGCCTATGACAGAAAATTGTCTGTGCAGATCCACGTCTTCGTATAGCCCCGATATAACGGTACCTCCCGATATTCGGTATTTTGATGATTCTAGCGACATTATTCATCGGTTTAAAATTTGGTATTTGAAGTTCGTAATGGATTCTACAGCCTAAGACAGAAAATTATCTGTGCAGGTCCACGTCTTCGTATAGCTACATATAGCTACTACATGATTCACCGATATTTTTTAGTTTCGCATTTGAATATTGTCATGACTTATGACAAAAGTTGCAGGTCCATGTCGTCGTATAGACCCTAATGTAACATCTACATTCGGTACTTTTAAGATTTTAGCAGAATTTTTTAGGAAAATGTTTACGTTTTACACCAAAAAGTCTTTAAAATCTTTCAATTTGAAGCATGACGAGAAGGACATAAGTAAAAACTTTGCACAATGGACCCACAGAAACCCTAAACCATAGAAACCAACAACAAACATCACAGCTCTATCTCTATTCACTCAATACTAAATTTAGTAACATTCATTACGCAGATTCTAAACGATCTACATCTTTCCATCATCAACACCAGTAGTGATCTAAAATTAGTACCATTTAGTACCACATCAGATAACAATCGAGATCTCAATATCAAATTAAGGGATTCCAGCTATATATATTCGTTCAATACCACATTTAGAGCAGGACTTTTAGAACAACTATAGTACACATTCCTCAACCTCATAAACCAACAGAGACTCAATTACAAATTTTGCGATTCCAGCTCTAGTCCTTCGCCCACCACCAAATTTAGCACTTTTCCAAAATCGCCTTCATATCTCAATTACATATTCCAACAAATATGAAGATTCCAGCCCTATTTTTTCACCCAATTCCAAACTTAGTACCCTTTAGTACTGCTCGTACAGATATAGGATGCATTTCCAAACCACCGCCAAATCTCAATTACAGATATGATCTTTAAATTCTAAATTTAGTACTCTTCGTACAATTATAATACACCCTTCCAAATAAATATCTCTGTCAGGCTTCACATCAACAACCGCCCTAACACCAAATTTCAGATTTCATGCACTGTCTGTACACTCAATCAATTTTTCGAACTGTTATATTACACATTTCTAAAACAAAAATCTCAGGATGTCAGCTCTATTTCTCACCCAATACCAATAGCACTAAACTATTTCGTAATTTTCTTACAATTGTTCAAGATACCAACAGAGAACTCAATATTAAATTTTATTTTTCCAGCCCTATCCCTTCACCCAATACAAAAGTTAGTACCAATCAGTACTTTTCGTTCAGTTATTGTACACATTTCCGGTACCACCTCCGTACACATTTCCGGCGACACATGAACAGCGACCCTTATACCAAATTTCAGATTAAAAGCTCTTTCTGTTCACCCAATACAAAATTGAAGGAAATATAGTGCTATTTAGTACTTTTTGTGCACTTGTAGTACACATTTCCAAACCCAACTCTTTGTTATAAACCTACCATTAATAGGGACCCCAATACAAAATTTCGGCTTCATTCGTTCTCCCCAAACCAAACTGTTCCAAATTTAGTACCATTTAGTATAGTTCGCACACTTGGTACATATTTCCAAAACCGAATTTGAAGTTTAGTTCCATCCGTTCACATAATAGCAAATAGTACCATTTTAGAACTTGTCGTAATCTTAAAGTTCGAATTTCCAGAAACTCTTTGGTACATATATCCTGCACTCCATCAGTGGCTCTCGTTACAAATTTCAAAATTCTAACTCATTCCGTTTGTCCAATACAAAGTATTCAATTTCTAGTACTTTCCGTGCGCTTTTAGTACGAATTTCCGAAAACAAAGCCCTATCACACGCCTACGCACCAAGACTGACCCTTGTGCAAAATTTCAAGATTCAGCGTAAAATTGAATGTCCCTTTAGGTATATACATCTGTTGATATCTCGATAGAGCTTGCATAGACATTGATATTGCTGCTAGAATGTCTGGTATTGAAAATGAAATATCTCGGCTCGGTTTTGTTACAGTTTTTATACAACAGTACATCTTGAAAATCGGTATTGTTTAGGTTTCGATCCTGATTTCAGATTACCTGCAATTGGATATTTCGGGTTCTCAGTTAGTAGTTAAATTAATCGCAAAAACATCCACCATATAACGGAACTTTGAAGTATTGGAACTTTGAGGATAACATATTCCTCGTTCATATTTGAAGTATCTGCAATTTTCGAATCTACGCCACTGTTTTGTTGTTGTTTACATTTATGTGTTGTTGTTAGCTGACGTTTGCCGTCATGCACCAAAAACCATGGTGTTCCACACTGAGCACATCACCTCGTTATGTACCACAGAGGTTAGTTTGTTTTATAGAATTACACTAAAACTACATCTATATTAGGGTGTTTCAAAAAACTTTATTAGGTTAATAAAATAAAAAAAAAATTGGAATATAATACGGAATGTGAAAACTTTTTTCTTTCATTCTTAAGTTAGTTCCTCATACAAGGCTTTTTTTTTTTTTTTTTTTTTTTTTTTTTTTCGTTCGGTCCCAACGCCACTCTTACCCGCCCCTGCCGACCGAGGGGGCCACCTCCCAATACGTAGGGAGCGCGTACACCCCATAGTCCGCACCATGGAGGGTTAGTATTGTAGGGAAACACCAGCTACAGTAAAACATCAGCCGGTTTTAGTAAAAGGATTAGTATTACAAATCACACACAACGAGCAAAAATACAAATCTGGCAGCTCAAATACTATAATTATAAATTAAGTATTGATATTTTTATTGCATGCAAAGGTTCAGATAGTGATAAATTATTATAGAGGTTGTTATATATTTCACATAAAGATCTAAGGGGGTTGCTTAGTTCGTAGTTAGATCTCGCCAAGGAAAGATTTAGCGGTATATAATTACGAGTTATTCTAGACGGAACATTAAACTTTATTTCACTAATTAAAAATTGTGAATCAATTTGACCACGCAAAAGTCGTATTAAAAATATTGCTCTAAGCATTAAACGCCTTCTTTCTAACGATGGAAGGTCTATAAGTTTTAATCGATTTTCATAGGGGGGGAGTGCTTCAGACGGATTCCAGGGCAGACCTTTGAGAGCGAATATAATGAATTGTTTTTGAACTGCTTCTATTGAATTAGAGTAACATTTATAAAATGGACTCCACAACACGCAACCATACTCTAATGTAGGTCTAACTAGACTAGTAAACAAGCGTTTAGTTACGTAAGGGTCTTCAAACTCTTTAGACCAGCGCTTAATGAAACCTAGAAGAGACTTTGCTTTATTAACGCTAGATTCAATGTGTAAGTTAAAACGAAGTTTATTGTCCAAAATAACACCAAGATCAATAAATGAGTCTACATTCTCCAATTTGTATGAACCTACGAAGTAATCAGATTGAATATGTCTAGATCTGAATAATGATAATTTTTTGCATTTTTTAAGATTTAGTGACATGCCATTCATACCACACCAATTTACAATGGAATGTAGATCATGTTGTAAATGTAATGAGCTATTGAGAGAATCGAGATTAATGAACAGCTTAACATCATCTGCAAACATTAGAATTTTGGAAAACCTTACAACTGACGGAAGATCATTGAGATAGAGAACGAATAGTAATGGTCCTAAATGGCTTCCCTGAGGAACACCAGAATGGACTAGAATATTTTTTGAGATGGCATTTGTGAAAGACACCTTTTGAGTACGGTTTTCAAGGTATGATGAAATCCAGTCTAACAATAATGTAGGGAAACCCATTAAATCAAGTTTGTGGAGTAATAAACTATGTACGACAGTGTCAAAAGCTTTACTAAAATCGGTATAAATTACATCAGTTTGAAATTTATTAGCAAAACCATTATGAACATAGCATGTTAATTCCATAAGATTAGTTAAAGTTGACCTACCTCTGATGAAACCGTGTTGACACGGTGAAAAAATTGGAGCCACAAAGTGTGTTAGCCTACGCGAAACCAAAAATTCAAAAAGTTTAGGTATTGCGCTAAGCTTAGCAATGCCTCTATAATTTTCAATATTGCAACGACTACCAGTTTTATGGAGAGGAATTATATAACTAGATCTCCAAAAATAAGGAAAGTAGCCTAAAGATAAAGAGTAATTAAATAATTTCGTAAGTGGTATGTATAATTCAATTGCACATAATTTAAGAACGTTTGACGGTACTCCGTCTGGACCTGGGGAGATCGAATTTTTTAAAGTTTTTAAACCATTTAAAACCTCTTCTTCCGTAAGCAAAATTTGGGGCAAAAAATTCAGTCTATTAATGTTAAAGCTGTAGTTGCTAGTGGATGTAAATGTTGAATAGCTATTCTGAAAAAAATCTGCGAACATGTTTGCAATATCAGAATCATCGGTAGCCTCTGTGCTGCCGAATTTCATACAGCTAGGGAATTCATGGACTTTTCTTTTAGAATTCACGAAATTATAGAAGTTTTTTGGGTTGCGTTGAAAACTATTTCTAATTCTTTGTAGATATGCCGAATAACATTTTAAATTTTCAGTGTTATAATTATTTCGAGCTTTGGAGTAATTGGAGTAGTTTAAGGATGAGTTAAATTTTTTAAATTTCTTAAAAAGTTTACTTTTGTTATTACGTAAACGTCTTAAATATGGAGTAAACCATGGCGAGCCTCCATTTGGCGCGTAATTTGAACTAGGGACTGTTAGTTTAAAGGCTTCATTTAAGATATTATAAAAATCGGAAATACAATAATCAATATCACCTTCAAGACGCCATATTGTATTGGAAAGAGTAGTACGTAACAAATCAATGTTAATTTTGGAAAAGTTAAAGGATATTTTTTTATTGAGTGGTTTGGATGTTATTTGAGCTTTAAGATCAAGAGTTATATTGAGGGTTGGGTGATAATTATCCTCCGGTTCGACAAACGGTGCACATCTACATAATGAAAGGTTAACGGTTGTGGAGAATACTAAATCTAAAATTCTATTCTTGACATTAAAAACATTATTTATTTGGAAAAGTCCTTGGTCAAATATAGCTTCCCAGAATTCGTCCATTCTACTAGCTGAGCCTGCAGACGATACAGGAATATAGTCTATGGAATTTTGTTTAGGGATCCACGATATACTTGGTAAGTTGAAATCACCAAGACAAATAAGATCAAAATTTGCTGACTTTAAACATGAAACATCCTTCAGAAGCTTTGAGTGCTTAATGTATATTTCAAAGTCTGAATTTGGAGGAATGTAGGAACAAGTTAAAGCAATAAATTTACCACGATATAATAGTTTGACACATATAAATTCTATATTAAGATCTTCAGTGACAACTATTTCAGACGTAATGGAATTATGTACAGCTATTAAAACTCCTCCACCTGTTCTATTTACTCTATCATTTCTATAAACTTCAAATTGGTCAGAAAAGATTTCTGTGTCGTAGATTTCAGGTTTAAGCCAAGTTTCAGTAAATATAA
This sequence comes from Musca domestica, assembly GCF_030504385.1. NCBI lineage: Eukaryota > Metazoa > Arthropoda > Insecta > Diptera > Muscidae > Musca > Musca domestica. The sequence continues at coordinate 640,854 of NW_026712115.1, read as the reverse complement.
AGACTTTAAAATCAGAACCAAAAGATTTTAAAAAAGTTTGACGAAGTTTTGAGTTAAGACCTCTGACATTTTGGTATAACATTTGTAACGAATCAGATTCTATTAGTTTTTTGAAGCTTGCATAGCGTTAGAAGTACGGACAGGATTAAGTGCGTTACGCTTTTCTCTGAATACAAACTCTTTTACTAAAATGTCATCGGGCCAGAATGAACTATTAATAATAGTATCGAATATGTTTTTGGAAACAACAAGCTTAAACGATGAAATTGCACGAGCAGAGGAGGAATTAAACTTAAAAATTTTAAAATCACTTTCTTCAAGATTATGTATTTTAGATTTAACATAATCACTTATAATATTTATTGTAGTACTAGGATGCAATCTAGATATAAATACGCTTTTTCTAGGAGGAACTACAATTAGGCTACTAGAAGGAAGAGAAGCACATTGCAATGGTGGATGTGCTGTAGGATTTGACGTATAATCACTTACAAAAATAGGGGGGACGCTATGCAAATGATGTGGATTTTGCTGGACATTAGATGGAGCTTCAGAAGATAAGGTTTCGATCTGAGTACTCCGACTTTCACTTGTATTAGAAACAGCCGGTGATGACCTGCTGGACGGCGAAGATGCAAATTGCAACGGAGGCGCCAGATGGTTGTCTGAAGATAAATTTTCAGTATTATTTTGTAGCGGGGCAACAACTGGTGAATTTAGTGATATTAAGTTATTACCAGAAATAATAGCTGAAGATTTTTTTCTTTTGGGCGAACCATCAGGATACTCAAATTTATTGTACATATTTTCAAAATAGTTTAAGCGAGAGTAAACAGATTCAAAATCTTTCTTCATGTTTGCAATTTCGACTTTAGACTCCTTAAATAGACGGTAAAAATCAACCTCCAAGGACCTACAATTTATACACGCCCAGCGAAGTCCATTTTTTCTATCAGTTATTACATCAAATTGTCTACCAGTAAAACCCGCACATTTAAAGTGACCATGATTTTCACATAGCCAACAAGTAATAAAGCGTTCATTTTCATTAGTAATTTTACAATTTTTGTATAAACAGGCCATTGTGCAAAACTTCAAAAAATTATTCTAATGCCTCAAAGTATGCTTTAGATTGTGAATATAAAATTTAGAATTTGGGATTGAAAAACAAGAACAAGGCACAAGGGAGAAAAAAAGCGAAACAGACGTAAACAGCAAAAGTAAAACAAAAATATGAGAAGGCGCAAAAACAGTCACAATTTGTTTTAATTATTTTGTAAAATACCGTATTTAAACACTGAACTTCACAATGCACGTATAATTTCGATTATATTAGTAAGAACTGATAGTATTTCACTGCACAAAAAGAACAATAAATAATAATATATCTAAAATTATTTTATCACTATTTTGACACAAATAAAACACAGGCTTCCAAGTATTGTATTTGAAAAACACTTTTTTGATTCTGGGAATAAAACAATTGACTTACATAATCACAAAATCTTGTCATTGATGTAATATTCTTTAATGTCAAATTTATTGGGTTCTGAGTCTATCGGTGAGTCATGATAAAATAATTTAAATTCGATAGTTTTGCCTAGCCCACAACAACATATGGGTGCCACAAAAAGTACTTTTCAGATACTTAACACTTCCAACATTAACATTTTATTTTTTTTGTCGAAGCCACCCTAATGTATTTACAAATGTTTGTTTACATATGCCATTCCGATTAACATTCTGACACTATTTTTGTAATGTTTTACATTTATTTAAATTGCAAATACCACAAATGTAGCCTCAAACCAGACCAAAGTTAATGACACAGCGAGTTGAAGCGGTTGAAGTTGAAGCGTTTTCAGTTTAAAGTCATTCACATGAAGATTTTTTACGTATTTACAGAACAGTTAGCATTTCAAGAGCTGTATTTAGCTAAGTATGTTAACACTTGTTTTTTGGCGGAACATCTCATTTGGCAAACAAGGTCTTGGCAACTGCTTTATACATTTTTGTAGATCTATGTAAGTGATGGCATTAAGGGATGATGATTTGGAAAATAATTAAGGTTAAGCACACAGTTATGGAGACAGTTATGTTAAGTTTCTGGCAACATTTAAAGGATCAGGGTCAGATGGGGTAGGTGGCAGAAAAATTGTATACATATAAAATATTTATATAAAAGAGTGGTACTGAAATAACTGACTGACTGATGAAGAAATAAAGTCCAGACGAAACGGCTGAAGCTGAAATATCAAAATTTTGCACTAGGGTCAGCGTTGGTGACCAACAGTGTGATAAGGGTGGGTTTTAGGAAATTGAATACTTCGTATTGAAAAAAGACCGTATTGAAAGATGACCTAAGCCAAAGTGTTTTTGAAAATTTGAACTTTAAGGTAGCGAAAAGTTCGAAAATGGTCCTTAAATTCTCAAATGGTACCATTTAGTACAATAGTGCTATTTTTGGTACAATTTGTTATTGGGTGATCAGATAGTATTCGAATTTGTTATTAGAACCATTGTTTATGTGTAGCTTAGATATATGGAGGTGGTTTCGGATGGTACTAAATTTGTTATTGGTTGAATGAATATGACTGGAATCCTCAAATTTGAAATCAGGTCTCTGTTGGTATCTGAAATTGAGATATGGAGGTGGTTTTGAAAACGGGTACTATAATTGTATGAAAAGTACCAAATTTGGTATTGGGTAACGGAAAAGAATTGAAATCCTGTAATTTGGTATGGATGTCATGATCTTATATGTCCAAGATGAACTCCAGGTATCTTAGTGCGAAGAACTGCAGGTATTCTATGGAAAAGAAGACCACCTGTAAACCTGAAGAGCGACTCTAAATTCGGTAGAAGTTGCAGTTTTCGTCCACTTCAAGCCCTAAATGTTTTACATTTTCAAAAATAATAGGCTTCTATTCTAACTCTAAACTGACCGTCATGAAAAGTTTCACGAGAAGTATATAAAAAATCCCAACAGTATGTAAAAAATCTTAAAAAATAAAATGATAAAATATGAAATGAATCAGAATTTCACCTCTATCCTTCACCCAATACCAAATTTAGAAACCTTTATGCATATCCAAAAAAACTACATCTCTCCATCCTAGACACAAATAGTGGCTCAAAATTAGTGCTATACTGTACTTTTCGAATAATTCGATATTAAGAACTCAACCCCAGATACCAACAGAGACCTCAATATCAAATTTCAGGATTCCAGTTCTATATATTCACCCAATACCAAATTTATAAACTTTCAGTACTTTCCTATAATTTTAGTACTCATTTCCAAAACCAATCCATATCTCAACCCTAAACACCAACAGTTATCGCAACATAAAATTTCACGTTTTCAACTCTATCGCTTTACCCAATACCAGATTTAGTACCATTTAGTACTTCTCGTTTATATTTCCAAACCACCACCAAATCCCAAGCACTGATTTACTTAATAGCAAATATAGTAACATTCAGTACTTTTTATACAATTATGGTACAAATTGCCAAATCCACCTCCATATGTCCAGGCTACACTAATACCAAATTTCAGATTTCAAGCACTATTTGTTCAGAGAATAGTAAATTGTACCAAATATAGTACTATTTAGTACTTCTCGTAGTACACATTTCCAATATCACCTCTTTATCACAAAGCTACCACTAAGAGGGACCCCAATATAAAATTTCCAAATTCCAGCTTCATCCGTTCAAGTTAAACTAAAGTATTACAAATACAGCACCATTTAGTATACATAAGTATTTCCATAACAACCTGGATCATACAACCCAATAGAAATATTATTTTCCAATTTCAGGATTTCAGCCTTATCGCTTCAGCTAAATCCAAATTGTTCCAATTTTTGGTACCTTTAGTACACATAAGTAAGGATTTTTTAAAGCAACATACGCGCCTCAATTCCACACTCCAACAGTATTCTTCATTTCAAACTTCAGGATTCAAGTTTTATGGGTTCATCCAAATCTTAATTGTACTAAATTTACTGCATTTTAGCACGTATAAGTTAAAATTTTCAAAACCACCACCATATCTGAGTCCTACACTCCGACGGTAATCTTATTTCTAAATTTCAGGATAACAAATCTATTAGTGTACACATAAGTACAAATGTCTAAAACTCTCATCATACATTCCGATAGAAGTTGTAAATCAAAATTTCAAAATTACAACTCTACCGGTTCCTCCAAAATCTAAATTGTACCAAATTGAGTACCTTTTAATGCACATAATACGGTAATCTTATTTTCAAACATCAGCATTCCTGCTCCATGGGTTCACCCATGTCGAAATTTTACCAAATATGGTACCATTTGATATTTTTTGTACACATATATACAAATGACTAAAACTATCTCCATATCCCAATTCTACACTCCGCCAGCAATGTTGATTTTAAAATTCAGGATTCCAGAATTATAATTTTATTATTATATTATATACACTTCCAAAAATATTTCCTCACATAGACCATACGCTTCCACCTTGATTCCCATTCCAAAATTGTAAGTTATTACCTCTAACCTATACGAAATGATACAAAATGTAGTAAATTTTAGTACTTTTCGTACACTTATAGAGAGAATACCCAAATTCATCATAAACTTCATCAACGGCCCTATTTCCAAAAATTTAAGAGTTCTACCTCTATTCGTTCGTCAAATATAATGGATACAATTTTTAGTATATTTTGGTATTTAGTACTTTTTAGTACTCTTTTTTTATCTGACACCTTCGGAACAAGGGTGACCATCGCCCAATATTTTAAGATGAATTATTAAGTCAGTCAATTACATGACTCTTTTATTAAAATAGATCTTTTCGGGAAGAAAAATGTTTTTATTATTCGGAACTTTTCTAGGACAATTCCAACCAATTTTGATGGAACTTAACTGTATGAACTTTAAATATAAAATTTGAAACAATTCCGGTAAAAAATGTCTCTAATATCATCAAATTGGAAACAATTCCGGTCAATCATGTTGCTAATATCACCAAAATACCAAATACAGGGATATGCCGTTATATGCGGGCTATATGAAGACGTGAACAAACATATACAATTTTCCGTCATAGGTTGTAGTACCCATTACGAGCTTCAAATATAAAATTTGAAACAATTCCGGTGAATAATGTCGCTAAAATCATCAAAATAGCGAATATGGGGTACCGATATGGGGGATATCGTGAACCTATATAGACAATTCTCTTTCAAAAGGTCAAGTACTCAGAAGGAACTCCTTGTGTGGATTTTCAGACAGTTCCATTAAAAAATTTGGCTGCTATCATCAACATAGCGAATATCGGGAGGTAACGTTTTATGGGGGATATACGATATCGTAAAATTGTATAGGTAAAAATGTCTCCAATATCATAAAACTGGAATCAATTCCGATTACTCATGCCGCTAATAACATCAAAATACCAAATAAAGGGAGGTGTTGTTATATAAGGGCTATATAAAGACGAGAACAAACATATACAATTTTCCGTCATAGGTTGTAGTACCCATTACGAGCTTCAAATATAAAATTTGAAACAATTCCGGTGAATAATGTCGCTAAAATCACCAAAATAGAGAATATGGTGGGTACCGTTGTATGGTTCTATTCGATATCGTGGATCTATGTAGACAATTCTCTTTCGGGGAGTAAACTACTCACAAATAACTCCTTGTGTAGAATTTCAAATTGGAAAATGTTTATCCACATTTCAAAATACCGAATATCGGGAGGTACCGTTATGGGAGCCTCTCTTCGAACTTGACCTGCATGCAGACAAAAAAGCGATCTGTGCAACATATTAGCTTCTCATCTTAATTGGTTTTGACTCAAGCTTGATTACAATAGACGGACGGACAAGGCTAAATCGTATTATAATTTTATGCTGATTTTATGGAATGACGAACCTAATATACCTCCTCCATACTATGTTTGGTGTAGGGTGTACACATTTCCTGTTATTTGTTTCAGATCCCCCTTTGGAAGAATCTACCAAAAAATCTGTATAGATCAAGTACTGGTCATTCTAAGGCACTCCTTAATTATTTGTATCTCGAAATGAGTAAAAGTTCCCTGAAGGCAGATAGACAACAGACACTAAAATTCCCAAATTTATTGAGTATTTTTACCATCGCTAGATATTTCTGAACCAGTTTGGTAGTATTTACACTATTCTTGCTGGCAAAACATTACATTCATATATCATGGATTTTCCAGAAATATTAAATATCAAATGTCATATAAATTTACATTTATACTTACCATTTCTTGCCGATACCAATTGATTATCCACAGTAAGTGAGTTAATAGTGGGTATCACGAGGGCAATGGAAAATAAAGTCCATGTCAGGTTGATTATATCCAAAGATTTCCAGCGTATCATTTTTTAAGTTTTTTTAAATTTTTTATTATTTTCTATTATTATTTACACTTTTTTTTTCAAATCCTTTTTGAAAAAAGATTAAACTTTTTCCAAGTTTTCTTTTTTTTTTCTTCTTTTTTTAAGAACTCTATTCGTTTAACATCATTTGCAGATTATCTTTGAGGTTGAAGAAATGTAAAGAACTCCACATCCGTTACTGTTGAATTACAAATTAACAATGAATGGTTAGAATTTGTTCTGCTTTGGAAGTGAAAAACTTTTTCTCTTCCTCGAAATAAAATTGTGGGAGTTGTGTGTGTTTTTGTTGTCGTGATATTTGTATTCTTTTTCTTCTTCCAAGTATTTGGGTTCTCTGGCAAAAAAAAAATGATACAAAATTCGTTTACACACTTCCGCCAATTGCCGGTTACTAAAAATAAGTTCTAACAACTTTTCACCTTTAAGTTGGAATTTTCAGTTTGTAAGCCGTAGAAAAAACATACATCTGATATAGTTAGTATTAAAAAAAAAGAAGAATTAAAAATAATTATTTTAACAAACAAAAAAGGTTCATTACACAGACAAACTCAAGCCTGGCAAGAAAACCATTACCAAGAACCAAAAAAAAAAAAAAAAAAAAAAAAAATACAGAAGCCACGCTTGGATGAATGGTTAATTGTATGGCGTTCAAAAGAAGCAGCAGCAGCAGAAAGAACAACAAACTAACAACGAATTGAAAGAAATGCTTGAGTGATTTCTTCTTTCTACAAAGTTGGAAATCCGATGTCCAATGAATCTGATTTTTTTTTTCTAAAAGTAGAACCAATCATTCACTCAATTAATTTGTATTTCTGTTTTCTTGACTCCTCCAGTAACTAAGAAAAAAGGTCAGATTATTCTTCATTAAAATGCAAATCCCTTCTATTTCTGACTCATGATTTTTGTCGTTGTTGCTATTTTTAAGCTTCCCATTGCCTCGGGGGCATTTAGAAAAAGCCAAAAAACAACAACAACTAGTCAGTCAATAACCTATTCAGCCAAGCATTTAAATCGCTCAACACCAACAACAACAGCAAAAACAGTTGGATCGTTGCCTTAGATGGCTTTGAAGACAAAAAGCTATTAAGACGTCTTTAAAATATCATTAAGACATGTGAATATTTCAATGTGTGTGTGTGTGTGTGTGTGTGAATATATGTGCTTAATATTCGAATCACAAAACCATGTAATTTGTGTATGGCTTAAAAAAGATTATTTTAATTAAAATGTGTTTTTATGTGTTACAATTATATTTAATAAAAGTTTGAAATATTATTCGCTTGAAACATATTTCAAGTTCATCTCTTAAGTCTTTTGTTTTTGGCCTTAGTTATTATCTAGACCATTATGTGATACATGGTATGATCAATTTATCAGACAAGTTTGAGATTGTAATACATGGAATATGTTCATTATATTGACAATGCTCCACAGTGGTCACAATCCAGCAAATAGGTCAAATCTGTCGGAGATAATATAGGGGTATATGAGCAAATTGCGTCTATGGTCATATATTTCTAAAATTACGGATTTTAATCGCATGCAACTCAAAATGACAATTTTCCTTAAAATATATTTAAAAAGCATTAGCTACCTTAATACGGAAGTATCGCTAAAGGGAATCTAGGTCATAACGTGGGCCAATATATATCACTTTTGCAGAATCATTTGTTAACCCATCAGAAGAAAAATAACAAATGTTACATAAATCTAATGAAGGTTATAGTACATACAGGGTAAGATAAAAAACTGCAATAAATTCAAATGCCATAATTTTAATTTTTTTTTTAAATTAAATTGATTGAAAGCCAAATATGTCGGAAATAGCATCAAATTTTAGAATAAGTTTAGATTTGATCGAATAGGTTACGTTTGGTACTTCAAACGGCAAATGAAACCGTCACATCGGCGAAGCGCTTGCTTGAGGTGATTGACACTTTGGTATTTTTTAGTGTCAACCTTGCTTTCCAAATTACTCCAGACACAATAGTCCAACGGAAGCGGGGAAACTCATTTTGTAACCATTCTTGAGTGGGGCGTGCTGAGTGCGATGTTGCCGAGTTCTGTTGGAATGTCAAAGGTCTGCGGCCAACATGTTTGCGTGCCCAAGGCTTTAATACACCCTCCAGAATATTTTCGAGATAATATTCGATATTTATTTGATACCACGGTCGATTAATACGAGCGAACAGCTATTATCGGTTGTTATGGCGGCCCACATCATCACCATGACCGGCGCTTGAGTTCTGGTGGCCAACCGAAGGTGCACATTTTCAGCTGACCTCTTTGGCAAATAAACACGATCATTTTACAAACTGCTGGACAACGAATGTTTTCTCATCGGAAAAAACCAAATTCGGCATTTCACTTTCGGCCAAGTTCTTTTGAGTCTATTTTCTTTCTGTTGCAGTGTAAGTTCTTGCACTTTTTGGAATTTCAATAGCTTTACCCCGAGATCATTTTTCACTATTTGCCGAATGGTATATATGTTGCGATATGTTCAACTCACGAGCCACTATTCGGCCACTGCGACGCGGGTTTCAATCAAGTCGCTTCCTTACTTTTCAAACCGTTTATGCTGATGTTGCTGTTTTCTTCCGCTCACTTCCTTGAGGTCGGGTTACGCTACCAGCATTACGGCAACGAGCGATGGTACGAGACTCAGAAGATTTATTCACATTTAAATGCTGGAGTGATCTAACGATAACCACTTGTGGGTTTCCAGCCAAATATAAAGAAATTACACTATCACGCTTGAATTCCATCACCACTGGAGAATTCCACTCACCAAAACGCTTTTGTACGCTTGTAAACAATATAATGAGCTGTCACTGACAGCAGTCTGAAGTTGGTTGCATCTCATCCTGTATATTCATTATCAGCATAAGATTCTATGTCGATCTGTCTGTCCGTCTGTGAAAATCACTTTAGAGTCCGAATTGAGTGAAGGAGGTGGACAAAAGTTCACTCAAATTCATATTATGTCCGTAGCATGGTATTGAAAATGGCCTATGGTATAGCCCCATATAACTATACTGAAAGATTTAGGGTGTTTTAAGTGTTAGTCACACTTTTGTACAGAATTTGCTGTAAATTGACAGTTTGTGTTCCCAGTAGGTAAAAACGGCCCTTGCGGAAAACAATATCTGTAGGTCCAAAATTTTGTTACAGACCCCATATAATTGTACCCAACGATGGTAGGTATATAATTTGGTATTTGGAGTTCGTAATGGGTACTTCTTCCTACGAAAGAAAACGAGTTTTCACCTTCCCTCATATAAGTGTGCCCTCCAATATTTGGTATTTGCGGATATAAGAAGTTATTTTAAAATTTCTATTTGAAATATACCAAAGGTACCGCCTTCTCTGCTATCGGGCCTGTGGTCATACATGTCTACGTTTTCGTATAACCCTCATATGACTGTACCGTCCGATATTCAATATTTTAATAATTTCAGAGGCTATAACAGAATTTTTGAAATTGTGCAAGTTCCCTCCGAATGTTGGAGGGTAATAAAATGAGCCTTGCTGACTTTTTACTTGGTTAGATTTTTAATCACTAGGAAATTTACTATTTTTTTGCATCGTTTGTCCCGCAGTCACACTTGATGATGTGGACACTTTAACTTCTAAGCGACAATATATCCAGTCCGCAACGAGGAAGCCAATACGAATAAAGCATGAAACGGGTCTTTAAATAGGTCGTTGGGGACTACCAGATGGTTTTTCTGAAAAGTGAATGACGGAAACGACAGACAGTAAATTTTGTTTCAACCTGAGGTATCCTATGACCCTATAGTCAAATTTGTGCTCGAGTTCTTAAGGGGATTAAAAGAAACAGCATAGCTAAGTTCAGAGATGCGGGAAAACATACCCAGCTTCTGATTCTTGTTCCGGAAATACTTATGAGACTCTGTGCTAGATTGATTACTCAAGATCAGGTTCGCAGAGTCGAGTCACTTTTTTACAAGGTTTTTACTGCGGAATTGTTTTTATAATGTTCGGACTCAGAAACCAAAATACTGTTTACTTTAAAGAAAGTTAAAATGGAGTTAAGTTGAGTTGTCTTAAAATCCCATAAATGTGAGACATGGCTGTATATCAAAACTTGTAAAATTGTAGACGATTCTTTACAAGATTTTGGTTGGGATTTTCAAAAACCCATTACTTGTCAAGACTTCACAACATCAAATTACAGGATCATAAAATTATTTAGAACCGACCGGTGTGGTTATTTAGGAAGGAACTCTTAAAATGTCAAAAATCAGGAGGTGCCTTTATGTGGGGATTACATTGATATACTGGAACTATACAGGAACGTTGTTTCGACAAGGAATTGGAATTAAAGCCGTTTCTGTACAGAGAAAAAATATTAAAAAAAAATAAAAAATAATAGTGTCCATTTTATATTTGACCTAAGTCTGATATAAATTTGCAACCAGATTTGGTCGAAATTTAATGAGATATGTGATAATTTTTGTAAAATGTTGCAATGTGAGTGAGATACCATATACAGGGTGAGATAAAAGAAATGCAACCAACTTCAGACTGCTGTCATTTCTAAGCCAACCTCCCCCCCCCCCTCCGACGGTTGTTAAAATTATTCCAGTGACAGCTCGTTAAATTTTTTACAAGCGTACAAAAGCATTTTGGAGAGAATTTTCAAGTAAAAAGTTATTCGTGATGAAATTCAAGCTTGATAGTTTGATTTCTTTATATTTGGCTGGAAAACCACATGTGGCTATCTTTAGAGCACTCCGTCATTTAGATGTGGATAAATTGTGTGTGTATCGAACCATCGCCCGTTACCGTGATACTGGTTGCGTAGCCCGACGTCAAGGAAGTGGGCGGAAGAAAACAGCAAAACATCAGCAGAAATAGTTCGAAAAGTAAAGAAGCGAAACGATCGAAACCCGCGTCGTAGTGGCCGAAAAATGGCTCGTGAGCCGAACATATCGCAATATTACATTCGGCAAATATTGAAAAATGAGCTCGGGGTGAAGCCATTGAAATTCCAAAAAGTGCAAGAACTTATACCGCAACAGAAAGAAAATAGACTCAAAAGAGCTAAATAGTTGCTACGCTTGGCCGAAAGTGAACTGCCGAATTTGGTTTTATCCGATGAGAAAACATTTGTTGTCCAGCAGTTTGTAAACAATCAAAATGATCGTGTTTACTTACCAAAGAGGTCAGCTGAAAATGTGCACCTTCGCCGGCCATGGTAATGGTGTGGACCGCCATAACAGCCGATGGTCGCTCTCCGCTCGTATTAATCGACCGTGGCATCAGAATAAATTCCGAATATTGTCGGGAAAAACATTTTGGCCGCAGGCCTTGGACATTCCAACAGGACTCAGCACCATCGCACTCAGCACGCGCCACCCAAGAATGGTTACAAAATGAGGTTCCGCGCTTTATTTCCAGCGCACAATGGCCACCAAAATCTCCGGATGCCAATCCGTTGGACTATTGTGTCTGGAGTAATTTGGAAAGCAAGGTTGACACTAAAAAATACCAAAGTGTCAATCACCTCAAGCAAACGCTTCGCCGGGAGTGGTCCAAAATACCGTGGAATAAGGCCATAATTCGTGCCAAAGGTGACCAATTCGAACAAATCTAAACTTATTCTAAAATTTGATGCTATTTCCGCCATTTTTTGCTTTCATTCAATAAAAATAAAAAAAAATAAATAAAATTATGGCTTTTGACTTTATTGCAGTTTTTTTTATCTCACCCTTTAATTATTCAAAATATTAACCCGTTGTGTGGGAAGTACAAAAAGGATTGGTCCGATATATGTCATCTTCATACAGATGTTGTGTTTGTAAAAATATTGAGATGTGCGAAACTCGAAAACAATCGGATACTTATTCCACATTTTAGAAAAGTTATAAGGAGGTACTATATATTCCATTCGCAAGGCCATTTTGGAACAATTCCACACAACATTCCATATTAAGAAACAAATTTCGATTTTTGCCACTTTTCTGGAAGTTTATCTCAAGATTTCCTTCGCAAAAACCTTGCACCATTTTTATTATATATAGATTTAGGTTGGATACCAAAAAAGGCAATATTGGCCAACAGTTTCGGTACCTGCCTTATAAAGGGTTATAAGCTTCAATAATCGTAACGCATGTTAATATATATGTAAACAAGCAGACATTGGCTGATATTTTTTAACTTCTTGTTTTTATACCCTACAACACTATGTGTTTTGAGTATTGTAAGTTTGATTGGGCCAAAAATTATGTAACACCTCGAAATATTGATTTCCCACATAGGAAAGTATATATGGATCTTCCTATCTCGCAGAGCTGAGTCGATCTAGCTATGTATGTCCATCCGTCCGTCTGTCCATGTTAATTTGTAATGACTCAACAGGTCGCAATTATGGCCCGATCTTCACGGAATGAATGGAGAATCGAGGTGGGGCTAGGGTCAGAATAGAACCCTATTTTTTGGAGATGATCGCATAATATTTAGGGGTCGAAATGGAAAAAACTGAAAAAATTCCTGATTTTGCAGTTGCTCTACAGGTCGCAATTATAGACCAATCAAAGCGGAAGTTAGCATGGGGCTAGAGCTTAGGGCTGGGCAGAAGCCTTCCAATTTTGATGGTCATCGGTTAATGTTTTGTGTATTAAATAGGCCACAATATTTGTCTTAAGTAAAAATCAAATTTTCCATTAAACCGCGAATATTTTAAATCCCGGCGAAATCAAAAATAGACGAACAGGTCGATAGTAAATATATCGGTTATATATAGGGAAATATATACAATGTATATATACAAAGGAAGGGGATGTTAGCTGGAATGCTTATATCTCAAGAATGGCTGGACCGATTTTGACAAACCTTAACCTAAAGAAATCGCAGAAAAATATGCCAATAAAGATGTTAATATAGATTTTGTAGTATTTTGTGACATTTTTTTATTTTTTCATATTTTTTTATCGCATGCGATTTTTTCAATTTGACTTATAATATTTTGTAATATTTTTTCCCTTACAACACAGGTTGGGGATATTAAATGCATATTGCAATTATCGTCCGATCCTCACGAAAAGGGTAGGGTTAGGCTCAGAAGGGCTAGGCCTATTATTTTCGAAGATGTCCGCAATATATTTAGGGGTTAAAATGGATCAACAACTAAAAATTTTCCTGATTTTGCATCCGTAATAAAGGTCATAAATAGAAACCAAAGGACAAATCTCGCATGAAGTTAGATTTTAGGACAGTGGGTAGAATGGACCACTATTTCTGTCTGAAAAATACCAACACTACTTACAGGCGATATCCGAAATACACAAAAGGCGAACTTCTGGCTTTTTTATGCCGATTTCGTTGACGAATATAGCCAAATATTGTAGACAAGAAAATCTTATAGATGAGTCTAAATTTGGAGATACCGATTGGCCTCCTGATTTAGGAGATGATCACAAAATATTAGGAGTTCACATGAACCAAAAACAGAGAAAAATTCCTGATCATACAATTGAAGCCATTTGACACGCCTGAGAAGAGCGTTAAGGACAGGGAAGAATTCTAGCATTTTGGATGACCATTGAATTATATTTAGCTGTAAAATGGACCACAACAACTAACAGCACTTCGGAGTGCGTAAATATTGGGCAAATATTCCTGGTCTGAATGCTGAGGGTAATATCTGGGCTGTGCACCGCGAAATCTTCCAAAATGGATTTGGACATAAGGGGGCTTCTAACATATTGTAGTGTTGTAGGGTATCACATGGTCGGCCCCGCACGACTATAGCCTTTGCTTACTTGTTTTTTTATCTATTAGACCAATATTTCCTTATAAAACAAATTTGCATTGAAGTCTTAAAGCGTTTTTAAACTAATTATTTAAATTTACTCATTAATTAATTACTCATTTACTCATTAATTAATTAACAATGAACAATTTAGCTCCCACAATTTGTCTTCAGTTTGACACAATTTTCTGCCAATTACAAATGCATAACTTTCAATGGTTTTGGCAATTAATTTCAAACTACCTCAGGTTAATTAATGACTTAATTGAATCAATTACTACACCATTATGAATCAACAATATTTGGTGGATGACGATGACCATTGAAATGACTTGGCATAATATTATGTGAAATAGCAATTTCAGCAAAATTGTTTGCTGGGTTAGAACAACAGAGATTCGTTAGAAAATACATCATTTATCATTTTCCAAAAACCCGGCTACCGATGGACTACCAATATTTACTCAGTTCGTTTTTTTTAGCAAATGAGTAGGATCTCTCTCGCCAGTGAGTGACAGGGGTTATGGTTGAGGTTAAATATGAATTATGGTTTGCAATGCTTGTTTCCCCCTTTTTTGTTGGGTATCATTTTTTCTACATAGAATAAAAAAAAACTTCGTCATAATAATAGGTTTATTTAGTTTTAAATGACATTACCAGCAATTGTTTTTTGAATTGGTTAAAAATAAATTCGGGGGTCATTGTTGCTGTTTTTTCTGTTTATTTAAAACATTTAATTAAAATATTTGTTATTTTTGGAAAAAAAAACTAACTACAACAACAACAAAGAATCATAATAATAAACTTGAATTGTTGTTGCTAGTTGGATGCCAGTGAACGAAAGGCCAACCACACTTCAACTATTTGTGGAATATGGATTTCAAATACAATCGGGGGAGTTATTTGACGGAATTTGTTGTTTCGTTTGAATGAATGGCATCAGCCATTCATTGGCCTGTCCTTCCATTGCCCGCAATGAGAGAATGAGAATAGCTTGTTGCGTTCATTGCGATTTGTTTTATAAAGTGTTTTTGTTTGTTTTTAATTAAAACGTTGGTGTTTTATTTCTGTTTAAATAAATTATTATAAATAATTCTCAATAACCACAATGCAAAACTGATGTCATATCCAAATAAAAAACAATTACAAGTTTTTGATATTGTTATTTTTATGGGAATCGTTTTAGCCAACTGAAAACTGCAATGAAGGGAAAGTCCAACTCGAAACGATAGGCCTCAGACTGAAGTAAAACTCTTAAGGTTAGCTGCTTGGTTTCTATGTAAGAATTCAACTCGAATGTATCATCGAAATCACGTTGGTTTCGTATCTATAATATCTCTCTCTCTCTCTCTCTCTCACACACGAAGTCTACACATTTTTTTCAGGAGAGAATCTTTAATAGATTTTCTATAAAAGAAACCCTCTGGAATGTGTTTCATCAACTATATAAGCTACCTATAGAAGATCTTTAAATGTACAGACTTAATGATTTTATATAACACCAAATATTTCCAAATGTAGAACTTTTTAGCACACATTGTTCTAATTTTCAAGAAATCATAGGCACATCTATCCTACACACCAAAACCTATACCTAATACTAAATTTAGTACCACATGGTACTCACGTTGGCATTTCCAAAACTACTTCATATCTCAAGCCTACACACAAATATCCTCCATAATTCAAATTTCATCCATATTCCAACACACACATACCACACCAATTCTGACCCCAATACTAAAATTCGGTTTTATACGGTTTATTACCTTTTGGACTCTTGCACTGCTTATTTCCAAAAATAAAATCCAATTTGTACAAAATTTAGTACCATTTAGTATATATATGAAATAATTTCCAAAAGTTCCTACATAAACCAAACCTATACCCAATTCCATCTTTCCGGATTCCATTCCAATCGGTTTACAAAAATCCAAACTGTACCGCATTAAGTACACAAAAGTACGAATTTCCAAAACTTCCTACATACTTCAATCATGCAATCCCATAGAAATCTTATTCCAAATTTTAGACTTTTAGCTCTACCCAAATTTTAGAATTTTAGCTCTATCCGTTCAACCAAAATTTAAATTGTGTATAATGTAGTACCATAAGTTCCTCAGATTTAAAATGCAATATTAATCTTATTTCCAATTTCAGCATTCCCGCTTCATTAGTTCACCCCAATTGAAATTGTACCAAATTTAATTCTACTTAGTACTTTTCGTGCAAATAAGTACAAATTTAGAAAACTACCTCCATATCCCAATCCTACTCTCCGCCAGTAATGTGAATGTGATCCTTTAGGACTCCAGCCCCATCCGTTCCTCCAAATTCAAATTGTACCAAATTTTGTATCTTTTAGCACTTTTCGTATACATGAGTATACACTTCAAGAACTGCCTCCACTTGCAAAGGTGGTGCCGTTCCCGAACTCAAAACACCAATATAAGGCTTTGAATATAGCTATAATCATAAAAATACAGAATACCGAAGAGGTGAATTTCTTATAGGATGCGGCACCCACTGCGAACTCCAAATTTTAAATAATTCTGGTGAAAATTAAAATACCAAATATCTGGAGATCATATGGGGTCTCGATCTAACAATAATCTGCCAGAAAATATGGTGCCCATTACGAACCCCAAATACCAAGTTTGAGACAATTCTTTTGAAAAATGTAGCTAAAATCCTTAAAATTCCGCAAATTTGGGGTTACCGGTCCATGGGAGCTATACGAATTTGTGGACCTTTATGAGCGATGTAGTATCCATTATGAAACAATTCAAATGAAAAGTGTGAAACAAATAATCAAAATACCGAATATCTGGAGGTAATTGTATTGAAAAATGTAGCTAAATTCCTTAAAATATGGAATATCTGGAGGCACAGTAATATGGGGAATATACCAAAACTGGGACGTACAGGGTGAGATGAAAAAACAGTAACCAACTTCAGACTGCTGTCATTTCCAAGCCACTTGTCCGACAGCTGTTAAAATTATTCAAGTGACAGCTCATTATGTTTTTTACAAGCATACAAAAGCATTTTGGTGAGAATTTTCGTGATGGATTTCAAGCGTAATAGTGTGATTTATATTTGGGTGGAAAACCACAAGTGTCTATCGTTAGAGCACTCCAGCATTTAAATGTGAATAAATATTTTGTGTTTCGTGACATCGCTCGTTACCGTGATACTGGTAGCGTAAGTAAAGAAACGTCTTGATCGAAACCCGCGTCGCAGTGGCTGAAAAATGACTCTTGAGCTGAACATATCGCAATATTCCATTCGGAAATATTGGAAAATGGGCTCGGGATAAAGCCATTAAAATTCCAAAAAGTGCAAGAACATACACCACAACTTAAAGAAAATAGACTCAAAAGAGCTAAAGAGTTGCTTCGCTTGACCGAAAGTGATGAACTGCCGAATTTGGTTTTCTCCGATGAAAAAACATTCGTTTTCCAGCAGTTTGTAAACAGACCAAATGATCGTTTTTATTTGCCAAAGAGGTCAGCTGAAAATGTGCACCTTCGGTTGAC
The DNA here is from genome assembly GCF_030504385.1 of Musca domestica. Lineage (NCBI taxonomy): Eukaryota > Metazoa > Arthropoda > Insecta > Diptera > Muscidae > Musca > Musca domestica. The sequence continues at coordinate 623,108 of NW_026712115.1, read as the reverse complement.
CACCAGAACTCAAGCGCCGGCCATGGTGTGGGCCGCCATAACAACCGATAATAGCTCTCCGCTTGTATTAATGGACCGTAGCATCAGAATAAATTTCGAATATTGTCGCGAAAATATTCTAGAGGGTGTCTTGGGCACGCAAATATTTTGTCCGCAGACATACCTCCATATCCCAACAGGACTCAGCACCATCGCACTCAGCACGCGCCACCCAAGAATGGTTACAAACTGAGGATCCTCGCTTCATTTCCAATGCACAATGGCCACCAAAATCTTCGGATACCAATCCACTGGACTAGTGTGTCTGGAGTATTTTGGAAAGCAAGGTTGACACTAAAAAATACCAAAGTGTCGATCACCTCAAGCAAGCGCTTCGCCGGGAATGAGTCAAAATACCGCAGAGCAAAATTCGGGCAGCGTGTGACGGTTTCGTTGGCCGTGTGAATGCCATATTTCGTGCCAAAGGTGACAAATTCAAACAAATCTTAACTTCTTCTAAAATTTGATAACATTTCCGACATTTCTTGCTTTTATTCAATAAAATTTAAAAACAGTTTTATTATCTCACCCTGTATATACAGTTATACGCAAGAATGTTGCCTACACGCTGGGAATACAAACCGCAAATTTACAACAAATTCGCATTTAAGCTATGGCTAAATCAAATAAATCACCTTAATCTTTCGGTAATGTTGTATGGGGGCTATACCAAAATCTGGACCTGCTGTGCCCATTTCCAGTACGTACAGACCTAACACACATTTTAAAAAATATTTATCAACCTACTTTATTTCGTTCGGAAGATTTGATTTTCATAAACGGAGTGATGTATGACATAAAAAAGGATATTAAAACTGTGAAACATAAGCGCAAAAAGGAGGCAATTCCGAATGGAAAATGTTGTACTACAATGGTTTAAAGAAAACAAAATTTATGGAACTAAAAAGCTAGATCTAAAAATTAATTTTTTTGGAAATAAAGACTTGTTCCTTGTGTTTAAATATGAGTACCAGAAAAGTGCAACTGGTACGGAAAGTAGTTTCAAATGAAAAGTTACTGAGTCCTAACTATGGTACGGGGGCTAAGTCTTGGTTGACCTCAGTCCCTTTACAAGACAATGACTTATGTGAGACAAAATTTTAAAAATCCCTTCAAAAGAACAACGAATCCAATTTCGACTGATGCTGGTGTGGATATCTTGGCACTTTAAAGAAGCTAAAAGTGTGAAGTTTACCTCAACAAACATGACCATAAGATCGGAATCGGACAGCGATTCTGAATCATCTGTCAGCACTATCAGGGCGAAGCGGACGGGAAGCATAGGAGGATATAATAATCGGACTCTTGACTTTATAAACACACGTAAAAGAGAGCAGCAAGCAATCTGCCAGATCATTGCGGATACTATAATTTGCGGTAACGTTTCTGCATATCTCAAAACCCTTTTGACTAGAATAAGATTCCCCTAAGAAACATCCGCATATCTTCTGCATAATAAAAGCAAATGTTTAACCTAATTGCACCTCTTTTTCAATCCTCATCATAGTTGGGGAATCAAGATTTTTCAAAAACCTGCGATCTTTTAGAAAGTTTCTGTATTTGACGACGCAGATATTTCTATTGCGTCAAATACCTTTTTCGGAAAGGACAGAAATTTGACATTCATGTATTTGTGATTTCGCTAATTTTGGTATTTTTTCACACAAAATTGTGGTCCATTTTATCAGATAAATATTATGCGATTACCATCCAGCGCGGTCCTAAGCTCTAACTTCATACAAAATTCGTGTTTATTGGTCCTTACTTGAGAACTGTAGGACGACAGATGGTTATTGCGTGTTTTATTAGCTTCATGGTTATTCATAATTTTTACCCGTTGTGGGAAGTACCAGAAGGACTGGACCGATATCTACAATCTTCACAATAGGTCTTGCCATGATACAAATAATGTTATGTGTGAAATTTAAAAAAAAAAAACAGACTTTTATTTCACATTGTATAAGGGTTATAATTATTCAAAATTTTGACCCTTTGTTGGGGGAATGCCAGAATCAGTGGTCCTTTATATTCCATCTTCATACCAGATCTTTTTTTAGTAGAAACTTTGAGATTCACACCTTAAGCAATACAAAAATTCACACCGTTTCGGCAATACAAAATTTTGACCCGTTGTGCGAAGGTACCATAAGGAGTGGACCGATATTTGTAATTTTCTCAACAGATCTGGTGTTGATAGATATATTGAGATGTGCCGAGTTTGAAAAGAAATGGGATGCTCATGTCGCGTTTTACAAGCTTAATGGCTATGCAAAATGCTATGCAGAAGTAGTGGACCAATACATGCCAATTTCGCACCAAAGATGGTAATGTATACAAGGGAGTAGGTAGTAATAGTTAGGTTTCGGAAAGAGCCACCAATCTTCATCAGTCCCCATGTTTTTTGTCTGGGATATTCTCCCCTGGAGTTATTTAAAAAATAACTCCTATGACAAAAAAAAAATTATCCAAGTGACGAGACCGTAAGCTCAATAGAAGAGGGACCAGAGAATTATATTCAACTAAAATTCTTTTGGAAAATCTTCTAAATCTTACAACCGCACTTATAAACATTTTCATCTCTCTCCATCTCATTTTCACATCTCTCATATACCTTCTGTAGCCATCTGGCTGAGGGTATATAAATTGATTTGTTACTAAACAGGGACGTACGCAGGGTCCTTGATATTGTAAGCCAACAATGTGTACTTCCACCAAATTCTTATACTTTACCAACTCAATTTTGACCAAGGCTAGTATGAACTTGGTGTGCCGGACCCTCTCCGAAATGGCACATGGAAAAGCAAATTTTTTGGTAGTTAGACATCACCAAAATGGTTTCGAATTGTATTTCTGTGCAGGTCCATGGTCCTAAAAGTTCATGAAAAGCACCTGAAGGTACTAAATATTGTTATATTGGATTGGAGGAGCTATAACTTTAAATTCACATTAAAAATGTTGATGCCATGATCACACCGTCATATACACCAACATATATTCCGCAAACTAAAAATTCGCGATTGGCACACATTTTATGTGAACGTTTTCATTAATCCCCAATTTCACTTTTTAAATGTTTCCAACTTCTCTATTGTAGTTTGGCAATTTGGCTATTGTTCTCCATGTTGTTTGTTGTTGTTGCGCAATATTATCTATTCATAATATCCGAAATAAAAAACGATTCAAATTTATTCAAATGTAAATTTATGGCCGAAAAAGTATTGGTTACCGACGAAAAACAGAAGCTCAAATTTCACTTTTTTCGAAAATTGCTGGATTTTAAGTCAGAATAATAAAAACAAGGCAAAATTAGATTTTGGCTAATTGGGGTCCCTGATTCATGACGTCAGACACATCATTACTTTTTCTTCATTGAACAAAAGTTTTGGATTCTACGAAGAAAGCTTTGACCTGTCCAGAATTAGGCCAGAAGCTTCTTATCATAATTATTTTTTTTTTGTATTTTTCTTGTTGCTGCTGCTGCTATTGGAGGGGTTATTTAAAATATATTTTTTTGAATCTAATTTAGTTACGGACCCTAAATCAAGATTTAATTTGGTTCTCTTTTGGCATTAATTTGTCTCATATTTCTTTAAAATTTATTGCGGTTCGCGGCAAATGACCCAAACATCACCGAGACACACTGCCGTTAATATCCATGAACGCCCTAGTGTGTGGTTGTTTTTGCAATTAGCAAATTTCCAACTTCCGCTTCAATTCATGTGTTCTATATTTTTTGGTAACGCAAATAAATTTCATGTTTTTTTTGTTTTTGTATCACAAAATTTGGTGAAAGATCCGACTTTCTTTTTAATTTCATTCCGCGTTTTTTTTTTTTTTTTGAGATTCTTACACTTATCTTATTTGCCACGATTTGTTACAGTGCGAATGGGCTAGAACGCGCCTCGATATTTCGCTTTGGTTAGAACATGGATGGTGTTTTCTGTTTTATTGTTGGTGTTACTTTTTTCTTATTTTTTTGTGTGCGTATTACCGTGGCGCGTACCCGTGCTATCGAATCGAAGCGTTTTGCACTCTCAACGGTTGAAATGGTGAATAACGTTAGAAAACGGCAACGGCAAATATTCTGAATAATGATTTAGTTGTTGAATTTCTGTTGTGTTCCCTTTTTGAGTCGAAAATGATTTTTTTGTATTCTTCTTTTTGTTGTTGTTGTTTGGATCCCATGTCTGTTGTTCCCAATATCATCATGATGGTGATGGCGATGAGCATAAGCATCGACATTAGAATGATCATTGCCATTTAGAAATGCTACCGGCATCCAGCACCACACCACGATAATCATCGTCATCATCACCATAACCACGGTCGTTGAATCCACTCTTTTTTATGTGGAGTGACTCCACTCGGTCGTCTATCAAACATTGAGTATTGAGATTTTCTATAACTTCAGCTATGAATGAAGAGTGGAGAGGGGTACGCTATGACGACAACAATTAGTTTTATTCACTTTTTTACATTAAATTTTTTCCAGCGTTTTAGTTTTGAGCTCAGCTGAGGCCCAGAAGAGTTACAAGTGGAAAACAACAATAACAATAAAAAAGTATTTGCAACCAAGCCACCCATACATGCAACCAACGAAGCATTCCATCCTCGTTTAATGAGGCACCAAATGGAAAAAAGTAACACTAGGCCAGACACAGACCATAGCCATTGCCATCATCATCGTCACCAAAAAGAGTAGATAATCGACAGCTGCGCCAGATTTGAGTTCAAACTCAAATCGAAACTCATTCATTCTGTCAGGCAGGCGGTCGGTCAGAGTACATAAGTCATGTACCCATAAATATATTTGCAGTGTCATTGGAATATTGTAGTCATACCTTCATAGCTTTGCAATGTAGTTTTTGTTTATATCAATTATTTATTTTATTTTTTTTTCTTTGCTGATTTCATTTCAGTTATATTCAAATAAGTTATGCAGATTGGGAAGTAATCCCATATGATTTATGCCATCGTAACAATTTATATCGTCTTGTTTGTATTCTACCAATTTATTTATGGCCCACACCAAGTCTTAAACTCCAGCTACTGCAATGGGTTTTATTACATAGATATTCACCACATTTTACAGATATTCACCCCATCTATATATATAAATGAAAGTTGTGTTAGTTACTACGCTTATAACTTAAGAACCGCTGAACTGATTTTAATGATTCATACAAATTCGGAATTGTCTCTTATCCGAAAAGGATAATATCCAAAAAATCGCGTAAAAATGTGATATGTTAACATTTTCATTTTGACTTTTGAAATGTACAATAGTAATGTTTTATTTTGCATGATTTTTTCCATTTTGACTTACTTTTTTCTAATGTACATTTGTAGTGTTTTTTATATTTTATTTTCGAATTCGAATATTAATACCAATTTATTTAATTGACTTGATTTGTTGAGAACTGAAATTGATGACGGGTTACATGGAAGTGTAGTACCGAATTATGTAGTGGCGAAACGGAATAGATGATATCGAAATAATTTAATGCGGCCACACCAAAGTTAAAAGATAATTACTATTTCAAAATCGTTAAAAAAACACGAAAAAAGAGATCTCATTGCAACAATTCCCAAAACGGGAAAATATCGAAAAAAGTTTCCAATGGAATAGAATTTTAAAATAAAAGTACATTCTATTGACAAACTTTGTAAGAATCTTTAAACAGTTGCTGTAAAAAATCAGCGAACAAGTTGAAGATTTTTTCAATTTTTTATTCTTTTTTGTCAATTTTTTCAATTTGTATTATCATATTGAATTCATTGGTTTTTTTTTAACAAAATAAAGAGTAATTTTTCACTATATACAATTTTTCACCAAAAAAAATGAAATAGGTGCGAAATACGGTAATGATGGTAACTGACATCTACCTTTCAACTCCAGGGCCTACATCGTGCTTCAGCTGGAAGATGCGAAATGCAAACATTTTTGGGAGTACAATCAGTAAAATACCAAATATAAAGGGTGCAAAATAGTAGAGCGAATGGGACTTTTAGTAAGAAAAGGATTTCTATCCTTCCAAAAATTCTTCCTGAATATTTAAGATACCTTAAATCGCTTTTGCAGGTCATGATATCGATAATAAATAACCATCGTATGATTTAAGCCATTTTTGGAGTCTTCGCCACTTTCTTCTATTTTTGGCTCTTATTTGGCATCTTTGTTTCTGAGGGGGTAGAGAATCTCTTCGCATAAAATGTTCGGAGTAGGGCCCATATTGGTCTTGACCACTAAAAAATTGTATTTATGCTACCCTGGGGTAAGGAACCATCGTACAGATAATTGCCACATAGAAATTTATTCATGTAAAGTCCCCACATTGGAGTATCCCCAAGTCCACTTTCACATCTAATGTGTGGTCAGAAAAGAAAACATTGTATTCTATTGAATTTGAAACCCCCAAGAGCATATTGGTTGGGAACGTAGATTTGGGAAATACATCTATATGAAATAAATTGTGAAAACATGAACAAATTACAAAATATAAGAAAGTAGCACGGGACTATGATGAAAAATATGGACTTTATGGGGTCTCCAATTTACAATTTAAATGACAAATAAAATTAGCTCCCATATTACGGTAATGGGTGCAAAATAGTAATTATAATTGACTATTCTGAAATCAGTCTGACCTCAATTATGAGGTGGATAAAACTATTTTTACTTATTTAAATCACGTGATTTTTTTTTCAGTATGACATGCTATGTTGTTCTGCTATATTTTCGATTTGGCCTCCATTTGTCATCTTGGATTATAAGGGGTGAAGAAAGTTTTCAATGTAGGTCGATGTTTCGCATTTTACCATATTTCAAAGCATTTGGCTAAAAATGTGTATTTGGGGGTGAAAATCTTACACAAAAATTTCAACATATCTACAAATTTTAGAATTTTCTCCATGTAATAGAACCCCCTTAAGTCCACCTTTTGGCGGACAAACAAACCGACATGGTTAGGGGGACTTATGAGGACTCTAAGGCACAATCTGAGGTGCTAATGGTTTTAAAAAGTAATTAACTTTGGCTATTCTTAAATCAATTAGCCCTCAATTATGAGGTGTACAAAGTACAGTAATTTCCATTTGACTAAAAATTAAAAACTAATCGACCAGTACGTGAACATTTATAACATTCATATTTTTGAATAATTATGCTTTGACAAATATGCATAATAGACAAAAACTACGGGCCGGCAACGCGGACCGGGCCAGCTAGTTTTATATAAAGAAACCAGAACGTGAAATTCAAAAGTCTGGCGGGGCCGACTATTTGATACCCTACACCACTATGCCTATTTATAGAGCTCCCATAACAAAAGAATTAATTTGAAGTAGGTTATACCACCTATAAACATTTGGCTTTAGATCAGTTATAGTTTGGTTTCAGAGGGAACTAATATATTTGAGGCATCGAATCGATTTTCACTAAATTTGACAGAGACATATTCAAATCTTAGTCGTTTTTGATAAAATTTGGCATATGCATTTCCAAGCTCTATAAGATATCTTGTACCAAATATCACTGTTGTCGAATGCATAAGAGTGTGAGGTACTTAAACACCAAATCGGATGAAACATATATATGGGAGCCATAGCTATATCTGGACCGATTTTCTCCGAATCCGATGTTCTTTCTAGACTGAATTCGGTCGGATGTACCAAAATTCAGGACTTTTTGACAGATATTGGCCATTTGGTGCACAATTAACCCGAAATCGGTTGAAGATATATGTATGGGAGCTATATCTAAATTGAACCGATTTTGATAAAATTTGGCAGAGGTATTTTTGAGGTGTATAATGTATGTAAATCTGGTACCAAATATCATTGTTGTTGAATGCATATTACGTTTGTGACGGATTTTAAACCCCAAATCGGATTAAACATATTTATGGGAGATATAGCTATATCTGTACCGATTTACATCAATTTTTAAATACTGTTTCTAGGATGAAATCCGTCGTAATTTCCAAAATTCAGTCTATTTGGGTTGATATTAGCCATTTGGTGTTCAGTAAACCTGATATCGGATAAAGATATATATGGGAGCTATATCCCAATCTGACCGATCTCGATAAAATTTGACAGAGGTGTTTTCAAGCACTATCTGATGTCCGGTCCGGTCTGTCATTCTTGTGGAGTGCGTATTACGCATGTGAGGGACATAAAATCCCAAATCAGATGAAACATATGTATGGGAGCTATAGCTATATTTGAACCGATTTTCTGAAAATTTGATGTAAAAAATTTGTTTTGATCTTCTAGACTGAAGATATTTTTAAACTATATCTATATAGGCCACAATTATAAATTTGGAATGGAATTTGGCATAGAGTTATAGTTTAGGGCTGGGCAGATGCTTACCAATTTGGATGGTCATCGGACAATATTTAGCGGGTAAAATAAACCATAACTTTTATATAAAAAAATAATAAAATTGTCATTAAACGCGAATTTAATTTAATCCCGACGAAATCACAAATACATTAAAATATCATATCTGACCACTACAGTGATGCTGATAGCCAAGATGTGGGATATATAACAAATATATATAATCTATATGTAAAATAAATAGATATTAGTTATTCTGCTTATAAGTCAAGAACCGCTGGCCTGACGTCTTTAAACATCTTTTAAAATCGCATAAAAATATGCCAATAAAAAAGTGAATATTTTTTGTTACATTTTTTTTTTAAATTAGAATTAAAGTCTATTGTTTTTTTTTTGGAGATACATTTAGAGGTTCAAATGAAAAATTTGATGTTACACACAAAAATCAGAAAAAATAGTTCTTTCACTCGTTTTTACTCGTAGGGCTTTATTTTGAACGATTCTGCTCCCATTCTTATTTTTTCAAACAGGTGTGATTTGGGAGTGTGGGAGCAAAAGAAAAGAGTGAAGTGCAGACTCCGTAAAAAACTTCTACTCCTGGAGCAATCTTGTTAGCGAGTAAGTTATTCTCTGACCATAAACTCGAAATGAATCACCTATTTTCTTCAAACTTTTATATACGGAGGGAAGGTGAGTCATATCGATGGACTGAAAGTTTTCAACAAAATTACAGGGAGTATACTCAACATTTTGAGTAATTACAATTAAGGTTTGATATTTCTTATAAAAATTGAAAAGAGTACCTGATATCAGACTAAGGTCTTGTGAGAGAATGAACAATATTGGATCAGCTACATAACCATTTCGGCGGCTAATCTAGCAAAAGTTTCACTTTTCCACGTAGAATGAACAAAAAGTAACTATTTCGGAGGATCTACTTGGGCCGCAGGATCCCCAACATGCGTACTTCCCAGTATTGGACCATTGCTTCTCGTTGTAGCTCACACCTCAGCCCTCCCAAAAAATGGCCAAAATTTTTTATACTATAGATGCTCACCAAATGTTTAATCAGTGTCCGATTTTCTTATGTCGGTCGACCCCTTCATTCATTGGTTTCACCCGGTATTTTGAAGGTTTTTTATTTCATACTGAGTACGTCAACTCGGTATGAAGAAAATTCAAAATCAGTTTACATCTTTATAAAGCCTCATAAAGGATCATCTATTTCCTTTACTCAAATTTATGAACAATTTGCTACTGTACTTCTTGATTTATATTTAAAATCATAACACGAAGTGTTCGACACATGCTTTTCACAATATTCAGCCTTGAAATTGTTATTTGCTTTTTTGTTGTTATACCCTACACCACAAGGTGTTCAGGGTATTATGTCTTTGTGCATTAGTTTGTAACAGGCAAAAGGAAACGAGATGGACCCATAGTTCTTTTTGATGATCTGCATAGAATCACATTCTGAGTCGATTTATGCATGTCCATGTATTTTTGTAAACAAAGTACAGTTCGCATTTATTGCCCTATCCAGATGAAAGTTTGCACAGATCATTTGTTTGGCCCAAGGACGAACCCGAACCCTGAAATAATAATCGGTCAATATTTAGATATAGCTCCCATTTATATCTTCGTCCGATTTTATTGTCCACCAAACATGTGATATCAGCCCGAATAGTATGGAATTTTGCACATACAACCAAATTAGGCCTGAAAATAAGTATGTCAAATTTGATCGAAATCGGTTTAGATACAGCTCCCATATATATTGTTCATCCGATTTGTTATTTTTGTCCTCCGCAGCCGTAATATGCACTCTGTAACAACAATATTTGGGGAATATAGCAAATACAGCTCAGAAATACACTTGCTAAATTTTATCGAGATCGGTTCAGATCTGGATATAGCTCCCATATATAACTTCGTCCGATTTAACTTTTATTGTGCACCAAACGTCTAATATGGAGTTTTGCACTTACTATCGAATTGAGTCTAGAAGCTAGTATGTCAAATTTGGTGAAGATCGGTTCAGAGCTATATCTGAATATCTCATATATACTGTTCATCCGATTTGTTATATTTGTTACCCACAACCGTAATATGCACTCCGTAACAACGATATTCAGGGAAATATATCAAATGCAGCTCAGAAATATCTTTGCCAAATTTTATCGAGATCGGTTCAGATTTGGATATAGTTCCCATATATATTTTTATCCGATTTCAAATTAATTTCGCATGGGCAATACAAGTCCGAATTTAAAAGATACAAATGCTTCGGCATATTTACTCCTTTCAACTTAAAATTATAATTATAATCATAACGTGTATGATTGAATTCTCCCATAAAAACTTTTAATTGTTTAATTGCTACTAAATTAGCAAAGTGATGTAGGGTATCATAAAGTCGACCCCGCCCGACTTTCTTTACTGGTTTTTATTTTATCTTTTATATTTCCAAACTTAAGTCCTGTTAAATATAAATGCCAACACTTCGAATCTAATTTTCTAAACCTACATATAAAACAATCAATTACGGAAAGCTTGGACGCTAATAAACTAACTCAGCCAGTGGCAACACGTTTCGGTTTTCCTCTTTAGACTATTTTTCTATATTTAGGTGTCATTCCCATTTCCTGTAGTTTTTGTTGCATTGAGTCACCGGTTTCAATTTCCTCGAAAAAGTCCACCAATTTTAAATTCATTCAAATAAACTTTATAAAATGTTCACTCATTTTCGATGAGCAATAATATTGTATGCCGAACTCAGTTTTCATCTCTCCAACATTTCTCTTTGATTTCTAACACCTGACTCTAACTCAAAACCTCTCTCCATTAAAAAATCGTAAAAATATATCTAAAGCCTAGTCATTGTTCCTCTAACAACAACAAACACAAAATACCAGACTGAACTTCTCGAAATGAGTTTGCAATAATTAATTTTTAATTGTTCGAAATTGTGATGATGTTGTTGTTGGGAGCGGTGGCGGTGGTGGTCTCATTGTTGTGAGTAACTCACTGTATTTTACTCCCAGAAAGCCATGGTGAAGTACTTTACTTCTGTTGTATTATTATTATTATTATTTATACTGTTGTTGAAGTTGATGGTGTTGTTGTCATAGTTTGTTTACATTCGAGTTCTATTCTGTTGCATTTCCATCGTTCATTTTCCAACTCTTGTTTGCTGCCTAGATTTTTGTCACCAATCTAAGCCATCAGATATAATAATTAGCTGCAAACATATATACTCGTAGTTGTATGTTTTGGAAAATGCATATAAACATATTTGGATTGCGGTTTAATGGAGGGTAATTTAGTAAGTTTGGGAAATTAGGTAGAAGTAAGAAATATATTGCTTAAAATTGGAAAAAAAAAATCAAAATTCCAAATAGGTATGAGGTATTGGTCAATGCCAGGGAAAAAAACAACAGTGTTATAACGTATAGCAATCTATACTTTGAAATTCAACACCTATTACACCTACACCACATAGTGGTAAGGTTATTATTTTTAGTGCATTTTTTTTTGTAACATGGAGAAGGAAGCGATATAGACCCATAGTTACTTTTGAGGATCTTCATAGAATCACTTTCTGAGTCGATTTATGCATGTCAGTCTGCCCGTCTATGCATTTTTGTAAACAAAATTCTTGTGAACAATTGAGATGAAATTTTGCAAACAATATTTGTTTGGCCCAAGGACGAACCCTATTGAAATTGGTGTTCATTGGATCAGATTAAGGTATAGCTCCCATATATTTTCAACCGATTTCGGGTTAATTGTGCGCCAAATGGCAAATATAAGTATAAAAAAAATATTTTGGTACATCCGAGCGAATTCAATCTAAAACCAAGTAAATCAAATTTGGACAAAATCGGTTTAGATCTAGATGTAGCTCCCATATATATGTTTCATCCCATTTGGGATTTTAAGTCCCTCCCATGCGTAATATGCGCTCCAGAAGAATGATTTTTAGAACCGGACATCAGAAACTGCTCGAAAATACCTCTGTCAAATTCGATCGAGATCGCTTCAGATTAAGACAGAGCTCGCATAAATATCCTCAACCGATTTCGGGTTATTTGTGCACCAAATAGCCTATATTAGTCCAAACGACCTGAATTTTGATGAGTCCGACTGAATTCAGTCTAGAAGCAAGTACATTGAATTCGGAGAAAATTGGTTCAGATATAGCTACAGCTCCCATATATATGTTTCATCCGATTTGGTGTTTAAGTCCCTCAAATTCGTAGTATGCATTTTACAACAGTGATATTAGGTGCCAGATATCTTATAGATCAGATTTAGATAGAGGTCACATATATATCTTCAACCGATTTAGGGATAATTGTGCACCAAATGACCAATATCTGTCAAAAAGTCCTAAATTTTCGAACATCCGACCGAATTCTGTCTAGAAGCAAGTACATTCTAAAACTCGGAAATACCTTTGCCAAATTTTATCGACAACAGCTAAAATTTTGATATAGCTCCCATATATCCTCAATCCGATTTCAAGTTTATTGTGCAAACAATGAGTAATATCAGCTCAAATAGAGTGAATTTCGGGACGTACCTCCCCATTTTGTGCAACTCGGCTCCGATATATATTTTATAATATAATCCTTCTCCAAGTGATATAATGCACTATACAGCAAACTATAAATGCTCTAAAGCCAAAGGCTGTACCAAACATCAAAATGACATGGTACTGGTACTTTCAGAAATGTGTACTATACAGGGTGAGATAAAAAAGAAAAAAACTGCAACAAAGTTAAACAACATAATTTTTACATTTCTTTTAATTTTATTGAATGAAAGCAAAAAATGTTGGAAATAGCATCAAATTTTAGAATAAGTTTAGATTTGTTCGAATTGGTCAACTTTGGCACGAATTATGCCTTCAAACGGCCAATGAAACCGTCACACGCTGCCCGAATGTTTCTCTGCGGTATTTTGGCCCATTCCCGACGAAAGGCTTGCTAGAGGTGATCGACACTTTGGTATTTTTTAGTGCCAACCTTGCTTTCCAAAATACTCCATACACAATAGTCCAACGGATTGGTATTCGGAGATTTTGGTGGCCATTGTGTGCTGGAAAAGAAGCGAGGAACCTCATTTTGTAACCATTTTTGGGTGGCGCATGCTGAGTATGATGGTGCTGAGTCTTGTTGGAATCCCCAAGGTCTGCGGCGAAAATGTTTGCGTGCCCAAGGCTGTAATACACCCTCCAGAATATTTTCGCAAAAATATTCCATATCCATGGCCGGCGATTGAGTTCATTTTGTTTGTTTACAAAATGCTGGACAACGAATGTTTTCTCATAGGAGAAAACCAAATTCGGCAGTTCACCACTTTCGGCCAAGGGAAGCAACTCTTTAGCTCTTTTGAGTCTATTTTCTTTCTGTTGCGATGTAAGTTCTAGCACTTTTTGGAATTTTAATGGCTTACCCCGAGCTCATTTTTCAATATTTACCGAATGGAATATTGCGATATGTTCAGCTCACGAGCCATTTTTCGGCCACTGCGACGCGTGTTTCGATGAAGTCGCTTCTTTACTTTTCGAACCATTTGTGCTGATGTTCTTTTTTCACGAAAATGCGTTTGTACGCTTGTAAACAATATTATGTGCTGTCACTGGAATAACTGGTGCCTGTGGTGGAGATAAGGAACTTGTTTTTAATATGCGTACTATAGTTGTACTAAATTGAACTATACTTTGTAATTGGGGAAATTAACGATATGAAATCCTGAAATTTGATACATACAATGCTACTAAATTTGATATTGGTGAAGGTATAGAGCTGGAATCTCGAAATTTGATATTAAGGTCTCAGTGGGTATCTGATGTTGAGATATGGTGGTGGTTTTGAAAATGCGTTCTATAATTGTTCGAAAAGCATTAAGTGGGATCACTCTTGGAGTCTAGAATGGAGAGATGTAGATTGTTCTTGACATGGGTACTAAATGTTACTCAATTTGGTATTGGGTTAAGGGAAATCCTGAAATTTGATATTATGGTTACTGTTTCTAGGGTTTACATATGGGGACTTTGAATTAGTTTTGGACGGACAAATTGGATGTGGGTACATTTCTCAATCATTTTACAAATATCCATCTTGTAAAATTTAAAATGAAGGATTTTAAAGACTTTTCGGTGGAAATGGTAAACATTTTTCTATTACTCTCTCCGAAAATGGAAAAACTTGAAAAATATATAAAACATTGAAAGTCTAAAATTTTAGTAGGATGTATGAAGTTTTGATTAAAACATTTTGTCATACTGGACAAATTGTGCATTTTGAGTACTAAAATGGTCTAACACGAACTGTTGGAATGAATCTAAAACTTTACCGTGGACTTTTCGCTGACGAAGTACCGGGCGCTTGGTAGTTCTTTATATAACAAAAATTCTCCATTTAAAGTATTTTGAATGTTTCACATGTATTTTCCAACATAATGTGGCCTAATTTTAAGATTTTGGGATCTGAAAGTCTATAAAATCTACCTCCAATAGGTTTAATTTCAATAGAGAAACATATCCACTAGCTTAATATGGCGATTAGACCTAACTGTAGCGATTTTCAAACCAACCGGTTTGATTATAATTTAAGTTATCGCATGGCGCAGAGTATAATTCCATTTTCTTTTTTTTTCAAAGAAATTTTCCCGTAGTATTCGAAACTGATTTAACTCGCCTCTTATGCTATAATTGTCACAGCTTAATTTAGAGTAATTTTTTGACTGTGAAATAACATGCACTGTAAGTATGTTCAACATTGTTCTCACACGATGAATATGATAACGGGGTTGTTTCGACTTGTTGTAGTGATTAGTGTCATCAGAGTTTTCATCAAATTACTTGCTTGTTCCAGGTTTCATATTTCATTTGGACGAATTGTTGAATAGAGAAGATCCTAAGTAATGCACACAAATATAATTTTTGTCGGAAGGTAGAAACTACTATTCGACTATTTTTAACATCCATTCGGAAGGTAGAATTTTCAACGTTTGTATTACGGTCACTATTGTATGATTTATTATTACTAAAACCGTTTCAGGACATTTGGAGTCGATCTAGCGATGTCCGTCCGTCCGTCTGACTGACACGACAGCTCTCGAAGGGAATATCCGATTTGATCCAACCTTTGTACATCAAAATATTATTGTCAAAATTAGATCGAGTTCGGAGATGGGCAATATCGGTCCACTCCTTCTGGAACCTCCCCCACAAAATGTCTAAAATTTCAATGAAGAGAGTTTACTGCACAGAAAGAGAAAGGATAAACAATTCCAATTCGATAATGTATAGCCCTCAGGGGCATGTGTAACACCGGCTACGCGATCCATAGTTTTTCTAAGCTTTAGAATTGCCTTAAGTAGACGGCCTTCGGCCGGGCCTAGAGGTTTCCTCCTCCAGGGTATGTGTATCATCTGATATCGCCTGTAAGTAATGTTGGTAGTGGTCCATTCTACTCGCTGTCCTAAACACTAACTTCATGCGGGATTTTATGTCCTCTGTTTTCTATTCGTGGCCTTTAAAATGGCTGCAAAACCAGGAACATTTTTAGTTCTTGGTCCATTTCAACCCCCAAATATATTGCGGACATCTTTGAAAACAATAGGCCTAGTCCTTCTGAGCCAAACTCTACCCTTGTGAAAATTTTCGTGAGGATCGGGAGATAATTGTAATCTGTATACAATAACCCCAACCTGTGTGGTAAGGTAAAAAAATATTAAAAATATACATATATTTTCAAATTGAAAAAACCGCATGCGATAAAAAATATGAAAAAATAAATATATGTCACAAAATACTACAAAATCTATATTATCATCATTATTGGCATCTTTTTATGCGATTTTTTTAGATTTATGCTTTTATGCCAAGAGGACATTCTGACTTGGCAAAATTTGTCAAAATCGGTCTAGGCATTCTTGAGATATAAGGATTCCAGCTAAATGGAAAGTTAAATGGAAAGTTTGACTTTAATTTAATACAAATGTTCACCCACTGAATATTACCCGATGTCCATCAAAATTAGAAGGCTCCTGGCCAGCCCTAAGCTCTAGCCCCATGCTAACTTCTGCATCGATTGGTCTATAATTGCGACCTTTAGAGCAACGGCAAAATCAGGACATTTTTCAGTTTTTGGTCCATTTCAACCCCTAAATATTATGCGATCGTCTTCAAAAGCTTCTGGCTCTAGTCCCACCTCCATTCTAAATTTCGTGATGATCGGGCCATAATTGCGACCTGTAGAGTGATTACGAATTAACATGGACAGACAGACGGACGGACATACATGGCTAGATAGACTCAGCTCGGCGAGATAGGCAGATCCATGTATACTTTCCTATGTGGGAGACCAATATTTCGAGGTGTTACATAGTTTTTGGCCCAATCAAACTTATAATACCCCCAACACACAGTGCTGTAGGGTATAAAAACCACCAACGCATCAGTATATAAGATAAAAGGTAGGCCTTCTACTTTCGTATGGCAAAATTTCATCAAATAAAAAACCAAAATGCCAAATTACAGCCCATTTGGTTAGAAAGTGGGATTGAGATTAGGGAAGTGCCGGATATCACAAGGGATACCACTAATTGACTGCCATAACAAATTTTGCTTTTATATCCTTGAAGAACCTGAAACGTTACAATACTAACTTGATTGGAAATTTATCTCAAAGGGTTATACACTTAAAATCTGCACCGAAGTAGCCAGTTACAGTTTTAGAAGTTTTTTTTTGAAAAATTTTATTTTTTCTGTTGGGTCCTTAGAAATGGTCCCTGAAGAAGTTGTTGGCTACGACGGTGAACCAATATTACACAATTTGCTCATTTGATCGGAAATTGTGGCAGAGACATGGAAAATTACGAGAACCTGGTAGTGGTATTATGAGACGCCTGTGTTGCTTTCAAAGATCTATCTATGATATTGAGACCTGTTTCATAATCTCAAAGGACGTCGGACAGACAGATGAATATAGTTTTATCGACGCAGAATTGTTTTTCCTGTGTCTCAAAGATGGTCTGTCCTCTTTACGCGCTTAATCATGAGGTGACCAAAACTAAACACCGTGCAGCATGATTTCTTAACGTTACGAATTCAAAATTAAAACCCATTTGCATTTTATCAATACGTTTTTATTTCAATTCAGAATCTGAATTGAGATGGTGTGATACAGGTTTTTTTTTTCAAAATTTCATTTATTTATCATGCATAGTGAATTTCTTAAAGAAATAGGAAATCTTAAACATGAAAGCTGAAAAGTTAGTACGATGACTGAAGTTTCTGATTAAAAAAACATGTTGTCAAACTTGACAAATAGTGTATTTTGAGAACTAAGAACGCGTAATTCTAAGACATTTTGCACTGTCCATCCATCCGTCTGTTGTAATCACTCTAGCGTCAAAACAAATAAAGATAGGAAACTAAAATTTATCACAGATCTGCGGGCAGGTCAAGTTCGAAGATGGGCTATGTCGGTTTAAAATATCGTATAGCCCCATATAACGGTACCTCCCTATATTCCTTATTTTGATTATTTAAGCTACGCTTTTTAATGAAAATCCATACTAGAAGTTCTTTCTAAGCACTTTACCCTTGGAAGATAAATTGGTATATACGTCCACCATTTTCGATATTTCTATGATTTTAGGGACATTATTCACCGGGCTTATTTGAAATTTCGTATTTAGAACTCGAAATGGGTACTACAGCCTATGACAGAAAATTGCCTATGCAGACACACGTCTTCGTATAGCCTCCATATAACGGTACCTCCCAATAAACGGTATTTTGATGATTTTAGCTACATTATTCACCTGATTTTTTTCAAGTTTCGTATTTGAATATTGTACTGGCTTATGAAAAAAGTTGCTTACGTACGTCCACGTCTTCGTATAGACCCCAATATAAGAGTTATATTCGGTACCTTAAAGATTTTAACAGATCTTTTAACGAATTTTATATTTTTGAAATTTTCCAAATTCGTTCCAAATGAAACTTACTGTTTTTTTATTGGTTTGTTTTCACTTTCCAGCATTTTTGTTTGCATTCATAAAACTTATTTCTATATCTATAAAAGAGGAAAATGTTCAGACGTATGTTTGTTTGTTTGTAATTTCTTGAAAACTGCTGGACAGATTTACCTGAACATTTCCAAGTATACTTATATATACATTTTTTTATGTATATACATTTTTGAAATTCCACGTGGAACTGGAGATTTAGCATGATAGTTGGAGGTAAATCATATTGAAATCGGTTCAGAATTGGATATAGCTCCCATATATATTTTCGGCCAATTTCACATATTTGATATACCAAACACGACACCTATGTCAGATTCCAATGAAATTCGGCATGAGTAACTAAATTCAGATTTGGATTTAGCTCCCATATATATTTTCGACCGATTTTATACATTTGATGCACCCAACGCGATATGCATGTCCGCTTCCAATGAAATTCGGACAAAGAGATCAAATTTGGTACCAAACAAGTTAAAAAGTATCAGTCGGTATTGCCGACAGATATATACCCTCAGCCTATATTCGATTATTATATATTATATTATCTATATATATAAATGAAAGTTGTGTTAGTTACTACGCTTATAACTTAAGAACCGCTGAACTGATTTTAATGATTCATACAAATTCGGAATTGTCTCTTATCCGAAAAGGATAATATCCAAAAAATCGCGTAAAAATGTGATATGTTAACATTTTCATTTTGACTTTTGAAATGTACAATAGTAATGTTTTATTTTGCATGATTTTTTCCATTTTGACTTACTTTTTTCTAATGTACATTTGTAGTGTTTTTATATTTTATTTTCGAATTCGAATATTAATACCAATTTATTTAATTGACTTGATTTGTTGAGAACTGAAATTGATGACGGGTTACATGGAAGTGTAGTACCGAATTATGTAGTGGCGAAACGGAATAGATGATATCGAAATAATTTAATGCGGCCACACCAAAGTTAAAAGATAATTACTATTTCAAAATCGTTAAAAAAACACGAAAAAAGAGATCTCATTGCAACAATTCCCAAAACGGGAAAATATCGAAAAAAGTTTCCAATGGAATAGAATTTTAAAATAAAAGTACATTCTATTGACAAACTTTGTAAGAATCTTTAAACAGTTGCTGTAAAAAATCAGCGAACAAGTTGAAGATTTTTTCAATTTTTTATTCTTTTTTGTCAATTTTTTCAATTTGTATTATCATATTGAATTCATTGGTTTTTTTTAACAAAATAAAGAGTAATTTTTCACTATATACAATTTTTCACCAAAAAAAATGAAATAGGTGCGAAATACGGTAATGATGGTAACTGACATCTACCTTTCAACTCCAGGGCCTACATCGTGCTTCAGCTGGAAGATGCGAAATGCAAACATTTTTGGGAGTACAATCAGTAAAATACCAAATATAAAGGGTGCAAAATAGTAGAGCGAATGGGACTTTTAGTAAGAAAAGGATTTCTATCCTTCCAAAAATTCTTCCTGAATATTTAAGATACCTTAAATCGCTTTTGCAGGTCATGATATCGATAATAAATAACCATCGTATGATTTAAGCCATTTTTGGAGTCTTCGCCACTTTCTTCTATTTTTGGCTCTTATTTGGCATCTTTGTTTCTGAGGGGGTAGAGAATCTCTTCGCATAAAATGTTCGGAGTAGGGCCCATATTGGTCTTGACCACTAAAAAATTGTATTTATGCTACCCTGGGGTAAGGAACCATCGTACAGATAATTGCCACATAGAAATTTATTCATGTAAAGTCCCCACATTGGAGTATCCCCAAGTCCACTTTCACATCTAATGTGTGGTCAGAAAAGAAAACATTGTATTCTATTGAATTTGAAACCCCCAAGAGCATATTGGTTGGGAACGTAGATTTGGGAAATACATCTATATGAAATAAATTGTGAAAACATGAACAAATTACAAAATATAAGAAAGTAGCACGGGACTATGATGAAAAATATGGACTTTATGGGGTCTCCAATTTACAATTTAAATGACAAATAAAATTAGCTCCCATATTACGGTAATGGGTGCAAAATAGTAATTATAATTGACTATTCTGAAATCAGTCTGACCTCAATTATGAGGTGGATAAAACTATTTTTACTTATTTAAATCACGTGATTTTTTTTTCAGTATGACATGCTATGTTGTTCTGCTATATTTTCGATTTGGCCTCCATTTGTCATCTTGGATTATAAGGGGTGAAGAAAGTTTTCAATGTAGGTCGATGTTTCGCATTTTACCATATTTCAAAGCATTTGGCTAAAAATGTGTATTTGGGGGTGAAAATCTTACACAAAAATTTCAACATATCTACAAATTTTAGAATTTTCTCCATGTAATAGAACCCCCTTAAGTCCACCTTTTGGCGGACAAACAAACCGACATGGTTAGGGGGACTTATGAGGACTCTAAGGCACAATCTGAGGTGCTAATGGTTTTAAAAAAGTAATTAACTTTGGCTATTCTTAAATCAATTAGCCCTCAATTATGAGGTGTACAAAGTACAGTAATTTCCATTTGACTAAAAATTAAAAACTAATCGACCAGTACGTGAACATTTATAACATTCATATTTTTGAATAATTATGCTTTGACAAATATGCATAATAGACAAAAACTACGGGCCGGCAACGCGGACCGGGCCAGCTAGTTATATATATTTTGACTAGTGTTAATATTATTCAAACGTTTGACCATCTATGGAGCAGGCTCCGAAGGAATGGGCCAATATAGCCCATTTCCTATCGGACCCAAAAATATGATATAAATATAGCGACAGATGTGCCAAGTCTAAATGGAATAGGATGTTAATTTGGCGTTTTATGAGCTTCATGGGTACTCAAAATTTCAATATTTTGTGGGGGAGGTACCAGAAGGAGTGGACCAATGTATTCCCCCTTCACACCAAACCATGGGTTAATACAAATATTAGGATGTGTGAACTTTGAAGACAATGGGACTTTTACATCACATTTAATGAGATTGTAATTATTCAAAATGTTGACCATTTGTGGGGGAGGTACTTGATGGAGTGGATCGATATTGTCCATTTTCAAACCTGACCTAGCGCTGACGCGAATATTAGGATATGCAAAGTTGGAGCCAAATTGGATTATCCTTTCTCTTTCTGTGCAAAAAGTATATTTTTTGAAAATTTGACATTTTGTGGGGGAGGTACCAAAAGGAGTGAACCAGTATTGTTCATCTTAACACCAGACCTTGGGTTAATATAAATATTGGGATGTGTGAAATTTGAACGGACTCTTACATCACATTTTATGAGAGTTGTAATTATTCAAAATTTTGACCATTTGTGGGGGAGGTACTTGATGGAGTGGAGCGATATGGTCCATTTTCACACCTGACCTAGTACTTACGCAAATTTTAGGATATGCAAAGTTGGAGCAAATTCGGATTATCCTTTCTCTTTCTGTGCAAAAAATATATTTTTTGAAAATTTCGACCTTTTGTGGGGGAGGTACCAGAAGGAGAGGACCGATATTGCCGATCTCCGAACTCGATCTAAGTTTGACAAAAATATTACGATGTACCCAATTTGGACTAAATCGGATACTCCCTTCGAGAGTTATCGTGCCCACCAGCCAGACAGACGGACGGACGGACATCGCTAGATCGACTCCAAATGTTCTGAAACTGATTTGGTCCAAAGAGACCTAGGGTCTAAAACCGTTATTTCGACTAGGCCGTATCAAATGATACTCTCTGTAGCCATATGGCTGAGGGTATAAAAATAAATTGCCGAATTTTATTGAACTCGGTTGAGGTTTAGATATAATTCCTATATATATGTTTCGGCCGATTACTTGTATGTTATGCCCAAACACGATATGTATGTCTGATTTCAATGAAATTCAGAATGTGTGGCAGAATTTGTTTACAATAATAAATTTGACAAATTAATTAGAAATCGGATATGGCTCCCATATATACATTCTCGGTCGATTTCACATATTTGATGAACCAAACACTGTATGTACCTCCTGCACGCTTGACATTTGCTATGAAATTAATAAATCTGAAGGACAAACCCTTCGTGTATGCGGACTAAATTTGGCATTTTCCTGCTTTTCTCATGGTCAGGTGTTCCTGGTACTTTCACGCGTTGGTAGACCGAGCTATTTGTTTGTTTACGCATTAAAGTATTACAGTAATTAGGTTGAATTTTTGAGTTTGTCTTACTTTTTACCAACAGATTTTCATATATAAATTTTTGAATGCATATAAAATCAAAAGGGGTAGCGAAGCGCATTGGGTTCAGTGTGTATAAATTTCCACGAATCCAAAAGAATATAGCTTCCTTCTTTACTTCCATGAATATCATGCACTATGTCCTTGTTAAGTTATCTACAAATTAATCCTCGCCGACACACCTCTTTTCAAGGTTATCATTAGCCAAATGGTAAACAAAATATTGCAACATCAAATCCATAAATTGTTGACCCTGCTCAACAGTGGGTCTGGCATTATTAAAACCTATGAATGTCTGTACCTACAATCGCACATACTGATGTGATAATTATACAAATTATACACCATTTACCTTGTATTTACGACCATCTAACACCAATTTTTGGGGCATGGCGTTGTTACCGCTGATGTGGTTATTGCTGTTGTTGCTGCCGTTAAGACAGCTTTTGCTTGATTTATTTCTTTAATTCGAGTAAACAAATTTTGTTATACGCCAAAAAGGTAGCAGGCATGCCCCACATCAAACATTGTGGAACAGATAAAATGCCAAGCAATTTTAGATTAAAATTGTGCTGCCCGATATTGGTGTTATTGTTTTGAGTTTATTGGTCATTGCATAAGATGATGATTGTCGTCGTTACAGTTGTGATATGCAAATATCGAATCGAAAATAAAGAAACATTAATGTCCGACTGACTACATACCAAGTACATGAAGTGAATGTTAATTTGTTGTTTCTGTTGGTGGCTCCCTTCCGAATTGGAAATATTTTCAAATTTTGTTTGCACCCAAAAAACAGACATTTGTAACACTTCAAAGATGGCAAAGCAAAAAGTGTAGCAATGACCATCTGACAATGCAAAAACGCCGATCAGGAAACCCCGGCAAATAGAAATACTGACAACATTGTTTTGGCAAAACTCGTTGAAGGTTTTTGTAAAAACACAAAAAAAAGACGTTGAATTTATTTTCTTTCGCTTATAATCACGTTCGATTAATATCAATAAACTAGACGACAAACTGAATGTTTTTCTTTGACATTTTTATGACAACACTTTTTCTCCTCGATTTGTTTTACTTTTTTCCATTGGCACACAAAAAGAGATTCACTTTTCCTTCCGTTGTTGCCTGATATAGGTTAGGTTTTTATTCGATTTTGTGGAAGTGGTGATTGCAGCACGTTTTTTTTACGTTGGAGATATTTTAAGAAATTTGAAGGAAAAACGTTTAACATACATAATTTATTGACTTCCTTATTAGACAGTAACATGACTACATTTTTGGTTCGTGTCAATGTTTGTTGCAGGAGAAAGAGCGGTAGAGAGTTGATTAACAATTTTATACTAAAAATCTTAATGAAATTGTGGAGAAATCTACCGCATCATCGGGCGGTAGTGGTGGGGGCTAAGAATAGTAAATGACAATTACAAATATTTTTAGATAGCAATATGTACTAAGGGGACGTTTCGTGTATGAATAGATATGAAGATAACGACACATTTGCAGTAGTCAACCTTAAGAGCAGAGGGTAACACTTTAGTTTAGTAACAAATTTAGACCCAAGGTCTTTTTAGATGTAAACTAGCCGGTATCCAGTTTTGCATTGAGGCATAGCATAATTTACCTTATAACAAGTTAGCAAAGCTATAGTCGTGCGGGGCCGACCATGTGATACCCTACAACACTACAATATGTGAGAAGCCCCCTCATATCCAAATCCATTTTGGAAAATTTCGCTTTAAAAAATTATGTCACGGAGCACTGCCCGATATTACCCTTAGCATTTTGACCAGGGACATTTTCCCAATATTTATGCACTCCGTCGTTTTGTTAGTTTTTGTGGTCCATTTTACGGCTAAATAAAATCCAATGGTCATCCAAATTGCCAAAATTATTCCCTGTGCTTAACTATCTTCTCAGGCGTGTCGATTGGCTTCAATTGTGTGATCAAGAATTTTTTTCTGTTTTTGGTTCATTTCAACCTCTAATGTTTTGCGATCATCTCCGAAAGCAAGAGGCCCCTTGTATCTTCAAATTTAGACTCATCTATATGATTTGCTTGTTTACGATATTTGGCTATATTCGTCAACGAAATCAGCATATAAAACCAGAAGTTCACCTTTTGTGTATTTCGAATATCCCCTGTACGTAATGTTGGTATTTTTTCACACAAAAGTAATGGTACATTTTACCCGCTGTTTTAAATTCTAACTTCATGCAAGATTTCATGTCCTTTGGTTTCTGTGTGACCCAAGATAAAATCAGGAACATTTTGAGTTGCTGGTCCATTTCAACCCCAAATATACTGCGGACATCTTTGAAAACAATAGACTTAGCCCTTCTGAGCCTAACCCACCTTTGTCAAAAATTTCGTGAGGATCGAACGATAATTGCAATCTGTATATAAATAATAACCCCAACCTGTGTTGTAAAGTGCAAAAATAGTACAAAATATATACTTCAATATTATAAGTCAAATTGAAAAAATCGCATGCTATAAAAATATGAAAAAATAAAAAAAATGTCACAAAATACAACAAAATCTATATTAACATCATTATTGGCATCTTTTAATGCGATTTTTTTTAGATTTTATACTTTTATGCCAAAGGGGCATTCTAAATTTACAAAATTTGTCAAAATCGCTCCAGCCATTCTGGAGATATAAGCATTCTAGCTAACATCCCCTTCCTTTGTATATATACATTGTACATATTTCTCTATATATATCTGATATTTTTACTATCGGCATCTACGTAACGGTCAGAATTGGCCTGTTCATTTGTGATTTCACCACATTAAAAATATTCGCGGTTTAATAGAACTAACTTTCGCTTCGATTGGTCTATAATTGTGACCTGTAGAGCAACTGCAAAATCAGGAAAATTTTCAGTTTTTGGTCCATTTCAACCCCTAAATATTATGCGATCATCATTCTGACCTTAACCCCATCCACATTTTAAATTTCGTGAAGATCGGGCCATAATTGCGGACAGACGGACATACATAGCTAGATCGACTCAGCTCGGCGAGATAGGAAGATCCATATATATATTCCTATGTGGGAAATCAATATTTCGTGGTGTTACATAATTTTTGGCCCAATCAAACTTATAATACTCCCAACACAACGTTTTGTAGGGTATAAAAACGAAAGAGGGTATCCGGTTCCGTTCAAGGTTTGCAAATTTCACTCACACGGCTCACAAACTACTTGAATTATCGAGTCCTGGCTCAATATTCATATCATACTTAAGTCAGGTGCTAAAATTTACAATTTTATTTTAATCACAACCCTTCAACATTTTTATACCCTCCACCATAGTATGGAGGTTACATTAAGTTTGTCATTCCCTTTTGAGACCCTACAAAGTATATATATTCTTGATCAGCATAAAATTCTATGTCGGTTCAGCGATGTCCATCCGTCTGTGGAAATCACTCTAGCTTCCGAACGAAATGAAGTAGGTTGTTAACATTTTACTCAAATGTATATTATGTCTGCAGAACTTTTGGTATAGAAAATGGGCCATGTAGGTCCATGTTTTGGTATAGCCCCCATATAATGGTGCCTCCCTACTTTCAGTATTTTGGTGATTTAAGCGACATTATTCACCGCAAATGTTTCAAATTTGCTATTTGAAATTCGGATACTACAGCTAAAGACAGAAAATTTCTGTGCAGATCCTCGTCTTCGTATAGCCCCTATATAACGGCACCTCCCGATATTCGGTATTTTGATGATTTTAGCTACATTATTCCCCGGAATTGTTTTAAATTTGGTATTTGAAGTTCGTAATGGATACTTTAGCCTATGACAGTCCCCATATGACGTAACCTCCCGATATTCGGTATTTTGATGGTTTTACCGACATTATTCACCGAAATCGTTTCAAATTAGGCATTTGAAGTTCGTAGTGGATACTACAGCCTATGGCAGAAAGTTGTCTGTGCAGGTCTACGTTTTGGTATAGCCCCCATATAATGGTACCTCCATATATTTTTTTAATGATCATTATTCACCAATTTTTTTATTCAAGTTTCGCATTTGAATATTGTAATGGCTTATGGCAAAACTTGCCTATGCAGGTCCACGTATTCGTATAAACCCTAATGTAACGACTACATTCGGGATTTTTAAGATTTTAAGAAAATTTCCAAATTCATATTTCGGCCCGGTCGAACATGCAGTGATGTACAGAAATTCATATCGAAGCCCTTTCGAAAAAAGAAAAACAATTAATTTATCAATGTAAAATGCATAATAAATGTCAGCCAAATAACCAGGGCCCCCGCCTACTTCTCTTGCCGCCCAAAAAAATTAAAAGATATATTTTTTTGTTTTCCGCTTGCAACACCCAGAAATATTCGTCAGGGACCCCACAATATATTTATGCATGATAAGAGTCATTAGTCAGTCTGCTTTTCAATCTTTGAAATCACGGTATAGCTTAAAATATTTAAGATATCACAACTAGGATGTTTGACATTGAAAATGGTACTGATTTGTGGTATTTTAAAGACTTCGGTCCCAATATTCGCTTAAATCAGGCGAAATTTGACGTCCTGAATTCTCAGTGGGTAGTTGAACTGCTCTCAAAGAAGAATACTAGCAAGTACCAGCTACTTCGTCAGCAAAAAGTCCACTTTACAAATTTATATTCGTTTCACCAGTTCATTTTAGTACTCGAAATGACCAATTTCCAATTCTTCTGTCCCACACCACTTCAATGTCTCCACATGTAAAACCTAGAATTTAATTTCGGGATTCTATATATTCACTTAATATCTTATTTAATATCATTTAGTACTTTTCGTACAGTTATAGTAAATATTTCCAAAACAACCTCCATATTTAAACCTCAGATACCAACAGAGACCCCAATATAAAATTTGACGATTCCAGCTCTTTCCCTTCAACCAATACCAAATTTAGCACCATTTAGTACTTTTCGTACAAGTATAGTACTATTCTTACCACTTTCATATCTTAACCCCAGACAGTAACAGTGACATCTATACCAAATTTCAGGACTTCAGCTCTATTCCTTCACCCAATTCAGTACTTCTCTTACAACTATAGTACACGTTTCCAAACCATCTCCATATTTTAATTCCATATACCAACAGAGACCTCAATATCAAATTTGATGATTCCAGCTCTATCCCTTTAACCAATACGAAATTTAGCACCATTACGTACTTTTCGTACAAGTATAGTACTTTTCACACAACTTTATTACACATTTTACAAACCTACCACCAACAGGGATCTCAATACCAATATTTCAAATTACCAGCTTCTTCCCGTTCACCCGAAACGGAATTGTACCTAATTTAGTACTATTGAGTACAGTTCTAACACTTTTCGAAAACCACTCCCTTACATTAATCCAGCAATTGGTTCTCATTTCTAATTTTAATATTTTACCACACAATTCCAAATAGTACCAAATTTGGCGTACTGTAATGCTTTTGGTATACGTATTGTAAGAATTTCGAAAAACCCTCAATCTAACTCAATCCCTCACCCTAATACCAAATTTAGTACCATTTAGATATTTTTAGAACGTATATCCAAAATAACCGAAACCAAATCTCAACCTAAACACTAACAGTGATCCTAAAGCCAAATTTCGAATTACAAGCAGTTTTTGCTCATGCAATAACAAATCTGGTACCTTTCGTACGCTTGCTAAACGAATTAAACCTCCCTTATGCAACAAGCATATACGCTAATGTCAACATTTCAAATTTCCAGATCAATCCGTTCAACCAAAAGCCTATTGTACCGAATTGTACCGTTTTTACACTTAGTAGATATTTCCAAGAAAACCTACTTACCGCATTGGCCGTTTGAAGGCCATAATTCGTGCCACAGGTGACCAATTCGAACAAATCTAAACTTATTCTAAAATTTGATGCTATTTTTTGCTTTCATTCAATAAAATTAAAAAACAATGTAAAAATTATGGCTTTTGACTTTGTTACAGTATTTTATCTCACCCTGTTTTTATACCCAACAACACTATGTGTTGGGGGTATTATAAGTTTGATTGGGCCAAAAATTATGTAACACCTCGAAATATTGCTTTCCCACATAGGAAAGTATATATGAATATTCCTAGCTCGCCGAGCTGAGTCGATCTAGCTATGTATGTCCGTTCGTCCGTCTGTACATGTTAATTTGTAATCACGCTACAGGTCGCAATTATGGCCCGATCCTAACGAAATTTTGCACGAAGCTGGGGTTAAGGTCAGAATAGAAGCCTATTTCTTTTGGAGATGATCGCCAAATGTTTAGGGGTTGAAATGGACCAAATACTTAAAAAAATTAGGATTTTGCAGTAGCTATAGAGGTCGCAATTATAGACCAATCGGCGCATGTAGCTAGAGTTTAGGACGGGGAAGAAGCCTACCAATTTGGGTGGTCATCGGATAATATTTACCGGACAAAATAGACCATATTTTTTGTGTTGAAAAAATTCAAAATTTTTCATTAAACCGCGAATATTTTAAATCCCCGCGAAATCACAAAGCCATGACAAGGTTATTCCTGATCTTTACATTGATGTTAACATCCAACAAATCGGATATATAGCAAAATATGTGCGATATATAGTCTATCAAAGAAGACATGCTTGAAAGATCTCTTATATGTCGAGAACGGCTGAACTGATTTCGACAGTTCTCATTAATTCGGAAGGCCTCTTGGCAGGAAAGAAAAAACCTCTAAAAATTGCATAAAAATATCTCTCTAAAATGAAAATATTAATTTAAAACATTTTCTCATATTTTTTCAATTTCGTCATATTTATACCCTACAACACTATGTGTTGGGGGTATTATAAGTTTGATTGGGCCAAAAATTATGTAACACCTCGAAATATTGATTTCCCACATAGGAAAGTATATATGGATCTTCCTATCTCGCCGAGTTGAGTCGATCTAGCTATGTATGTCCGTCCGTCCGTCTGTCCGTCTGTCCATGTTAATTTGTAATCACTCTGCAGGTCGCAATTATGGCCCAATCTTCACGAAATTTAGAATGGAGGTGGGGCTAGGATCAGAATAGAACCCTATTTCTTTTGGAGATGATCGCATAATATTTAGGGGTCGAAATGGACCAAAAACTGAAAAAATGTCGGATTTTGCAGTAGCTATACAGGTCGCAATTATAGACCAATCGGAATTTCGCATGTAGCTAGAGCTTAGGGCGGGAAAGAAGCCTACCAATTTGGGTGGCCATCGGATAATATTTAGCGGGTAAAATAGACCATATCTTTTGTGTTGAAAAAATTCAACAATTTTCATTAAACCGCGAATATTTTGAATCCCGGCGAAATAACAAAGCCATGACAAGGTTACTTCTGATCTTTACATTGATGTAAACATCCAACAAATCGGATATATAGCAAAATATGTACGATGTATATGTATATCAAAGAGGATATGTTTGAAAGATCTCTAATATGTCGAGAACGGCTGAACTTATTTCGACAGTTCTCATTAATTTAGAATGGCCTCTTGGCAGGAAACATAAAACGTCTAAAAAATCGCATAAAAATGTCTCTCTAAAGATGAAAATATTAATTTTGTAACATTTTCTCATATTTTTTTCAATTTTGTCATATTTTTGGCATATTTTCATTTTGAATTAAACATTTAGTAATATTTCTACAGCTAACAAAACTAAGTAGTTAGAATATCAGGATATCATATACAGATCGCATTTATGACCCGATCCTTACGAAATTTTGCATGGGGATAAGATGAGGGTCAGAATAGAAGCCTACTCATTTTGGAGATGATCGCCATATATTTAGGGGTTGAAATGGACCAAAAAAGTGCAAAATTGTCAGCAAGTCGTAATTATCGCCCGATCCTCACGCACATTTGAATGGGGGCTACCGGACATTGCAAAAGCCAAGCAGTTTTGGATGGCCATCCTAAAATATTCAATGTGTGAAATAGTTTGCCAACTTTTGTAGACAAAATACGAATATTTCCATTCCATTTCTTTTTGGAGAATTCACAAATACAGGAAAGACGCACTTCTGACTATTTCGTTAACGCTGATTTCGTTGAAGAATATAGTCAAATGTCTGTATCTCATATAGATGCATTTCAGCCAAAAAACGAATAATAAATGTTAATCCCCTGCCACTTTTGAGAGATTATAGGTCTTTGGGAAATATTGGTTCCAGATCTAGGAAGACCATTGGAAATGAGCAAATTAGTTTAAGTTGCTATTATTCGAAAATTAGAGAACGAAACCTGATTCTTTTCTTTTATTATTAGTCACAATATCTTGTGGAATTCTTTCGAGTATCTCGCCTATACAAACTGTATCGTTTATTATAGTGTTGTAGGGTATTTAACGGTCGGCCCCCTCGACTGTAGCATTTGCTTACTTGTTTTTTTTTTTTTTTTTTTGACTCTAACAAATAATAACCATAAGGGTGGACATATAAAGACATTAGGTTTCAGCTGCAATAAAGAAGCTGGATAAATTTTGCCAGTGCTTTTAGAAATAAATATTTCCTTGTTTTCCCATGGCAAAGGTTAAACTAAGAGATTGAGTAATAACACTATGTAACCAACTACAGCACAGCACATATCAGGAAGCCTGGAAAAAAAAAACATAAATGTAACACACGTAACATGGCAAAATTGTTTCCATACAACACGTAATGTCAGAACAAATTTTCCCATGCAAAAGCAGGTTGTTCACACAAAACTCGTAATTCGCGCAATAATTCCGAAAGAAAGTTGTATATTTTTTTCTCAAAATATTTCCTATGTTATGTGGATCACATGAATGCGTGACTGACTGTAAGCAGCAAGTGTGAATTTCCCTAAAGAAAATTAATTGGCTTAGCTAAAGCACCACAAATGCTATGGAAATTGGGCTTTAATGTGAACAAGAAACAAAGAAATGTGGGCTATACCAAAGGCCTCTTTATTTATGTTTTTTTTTTTTTTTTTTTTTTTTTTTTATTTTTGGTGTCCTCTTTAGCTTAGCCGTCATCTGTCAACGTACATCAATTCCGTTCATTGCATTGCATTGGCGGTGACACAAAACCAGTGCCAATTATCTGTGAATTGATGTGGTTGGCGGAGATACCACTACGGAGCAGTGCCAGTGAGTATGTCACCGGGACAATGTACGGTGTTAACCCTGACCTAAATATTATTTGTACCCACAGCTGAGGCAGAGAATTGCATTGTGATATGATTATCAAAGTTTTGATGAAAAAAAAAAAAAAAAAAAAAAAAAACAATAACAACCAAACAACTGACAAGCTAACTTGCCAGTTAGTCGACCAGCCAGCCATCCACCCAATAACTTTGTCAGCAAAGCACTTGTATTAAGTCGTCCGTAATACATTTTTTTTGAGAGGCAAACATAAGCACACCTCTCCACCGGTAGGTAGCACCGTGTTCAGTTTAGCTGACAGAGTAAGTGAATGGATTAAGTTAGGGACGGCTGGCTGGCAGCCGGGTTAACTAACTGGTTACATAGACTCCAGCTTTAATAAACAATTATGCAACATTTTTTATTTACTTGTGGTATGGTATTGCCTGTTGCCTGTTGTACGTTCCCTAAATCCAAATGTTGGTTTCGTTTTTTTCGGATTGTCCATGTGTAGCTTGTTGCTGAAAATTCAATTACAAAGAATGGAAGTGATCTTGAACCATATGTATGTGTGGAGATTTGCGGTTAGTTTTGACATGGAATTATTGTTATTGACTTGGATGGCCAAGAAAAGAATAAAACGTTATGTCTCAGACTATTTTTGTTTTCTTGGACTACGCGTCATTAAATCTCATAAACCGCAAAATATTGTCACGATGTCAAGAGACCAATAAGAAACGAGTACGGTTAAGTGCGGTTACCTTTTAAACCCTTCTACATGAGGACAACTAATTTTGGCTTTAACTTTGAAAGGCGTTGACCTAAAACATAGAAGTCGACTTTGCAGATATAAGATGTAACAAGTACAAAAACTTACCGTTGCACAGTGGTCGAGGTCGTATGGGAACAGCGGCCAAAAATACTTTCAGTACAGATATCAATATGAATCTTTGGTTGTGGTACCTTGATGGGATAAATATAAAAAATGTGACAAAATGGATATGGTCGATGCATGTTTTAGCATGGTCCCCATATAACGTACCTCCCGAATAAGGGTTATTACCCAATTCTTGTCACATTTCTACACCAGTTTGTAATGTTATTTGACATTTTACGTTCTAAGTAGCTAAAAAAAAATCTTACTGAAAATTATTTGGAACAGCCCGCCAACAGGTAGAGTCCTTTGTAAGGTACCTCCAAAAATAGAAGCATTTTTTATACAAATCAAGTCCATGTAAAATTAAATCAAAGAAAAATTTTGCACAAATAATTAGTTTGACTTAAGGCCCTATTGAAATTGGATATAACCGTACGACCAGATGGGACCTGAAAATAAGTATGCCAAATTTGAACGAAATCGGTTCAGATTATATATAGCTCCCATATATATTGTTCATCCGATTTGTTATTTTTGTCCTCCGCAGCCGTAATATGTACTCTGTAACAACAATATTTGGGGAAATATATCAAAAATAACTCAGAAATACCCTTTCTAAATTTTATCGAGATCTGTTAATATTTGGACATGGCTCAAATGTATATCTTCGTCCGATGTGCCTTTTATTGTGCACCAAACGTGTAATATTAGCCCAAATCAAATTTAGATATAGCTCTTCTCTCATAAGAAGACGGTTAATAAGATCTGTGTTTGTTGAAACACGAGAATTTTTTCGGGCATAATTTAGTCGAAACTTGGAAGATAGTGCCATGGATATAAATTTATTAATTCTTTAGCAGTTTCCAGTGCAAAGGCCTTAAATTTTTCGACATAAATATTATACCCAGAGGACAATGCTTGCAACATTATTGAACACCCCTCAATTACATCCTTATCAATCCCTAACAACAAAAACATATTCTATGTCACTAGCACCATAGAAATGACAAAATTGCTGCGACGTCACTCAAGTATATTGGGCATAATGTACACATCTGACAAAATCTGAAAATTAAATTAGCACTTTTAGAATCCTAGGACCATTACTAATGGCATCAAAAAAAAAAACACATTGGAGGATTCAGGGGGGAAAACAATTAAAACTTTAACTGAAATCCAATTTTATTTTCAAAATTAATCTTAAAGGCAACTCAGAACACTCACAACTTCTATATTATACACATATACTAAACACACAAAATAAGTTAATACCTTGTTTTTCAATAATAATGCCAAGATTTGTAATTTTAAAATGTATTTAATTTTGTAATACTCCATATTTTCTCTGATCCCACTGAAGAAAACAACTAACTACATTTTTTCTTTTTTGATGCTATTTTCGAAGTGTCCCGTTAGAATGAAGCCAAGATTATTATGTTTTCTAAAAAGCATAACCCCTTGAGAGTTCATTTGTACACATTTGACAATAAATATCTGATTTTCATTTTTTGAATTTTGGCCAATGGCAGCGACCACTGTGCGTTGGTCTGGTGATACCCATAGGGAAATGAAAAATGGGAAATAACCACCCGTTGCCTCCACCATACACAGTATGGAGGCTATACTAAGTTCGTCATTCCGTTTGTAACTCATAGAAATAATAATTTTAGACTAACAAAGTATATATATTCTTGATCAGTGTAAAATTCTAAAACAATTTAGCCCTGTCCGTCCATCTGTCCGTCTGTTGCAATCACGCTAGATTCCAAACGAATTAAGATCGGAAACTTAAATTTTTCACAGATCAGTCTTTTGTCTGCAGGCAGATCAAGATCGAAGATGTGCTATATAGGTCCACAATATCTTATAGCCCCCATACAACGGTACCCCCCGATATTCGATATTTTGATGGTTTTAGGGACATTATTCACCGGATTCGTTTCAAATTTCTCATTTAAAGTTCTTTATGACTACTACAGTCTATTCCAGAAAATTGTTTCCAGAAAATTGTTTATGCAGATCCAAGTCTTCGGTACCTTCCAATATTTGGTTTTTATACCTTCCACCATAGTATGGAGGGTATATTAAGTTTGTCATTCCGTTTGTAACACCTCGAAATATACATTTTAGACCCCACAAGTATATATATTCTTGATCAGCATAAAATTCTATGTCGATTTTACAATGTCCGTCCGTCTATCCGTCTGTGGAAATCAGTGTAGCTTTCGAACGAAATGAAGTAAGTTGATAAAATTTTACCCAAATGTATATTATATATGCAGGACTTTTGGTATTGAAAATGACCCATGTAGCTCCACATCTTCGTATAGCCTCCATATAACGGTTCTTCCCGATATGCGGTATTTTGATGATTTTAGCGACATTATTTACCGGAATTGTTTCAAAATTGGTATTTGAAGTTTGTAATGGATACTACAGCCTAAATCAGAAAATGGGCCTACGGCAGAAAATTGTCTGTCCAGGTCCACATCTTCGTATAGCCCCCATATAACGGTACTCCCGATTTCCAGTATTTTGATGATTTTAGCGACATTATTTACCGGAACTATTTCAAATTTAGTATTTGAAGTTCGTAATGAATACTACAGCCTATAACAGAAAATTGTCTGTGCAGGTCCAGGTCTTCGTATATTCCATATAACGGTAGCCCCTGATATTCGGTATTTTGATGATTTTAGGTATATTATTTACCGGAATTGTTTCAAATTTTGTCTTCGTATAGCCCCCATAGAACGGCACCCCCGGTATACGGTTTGATGATTTAGCGACATTATTTACCGGAATTATTTCAAATTTTATATTTGAAGTTCGTAATGTACACTACAGCCTATGTCAGCAAATTGTCTGTGCAGGCTTATGACAAAAGTTGTGTATGCAGGTCCACGCGTCGTATAGACCCTAATATACGGCTACATTCTGTGTTTTTATACCCTACACCACAAGGTGGTCAGGGTATTATGTCTTTGTGCATTTGTTTGTAACAGGCAGAAGGAAACGAGATAGACCCATAGTTCCTTTTGATGATCTGCATAGAATCACTTTCTGAGTTGATTTATGCATGTCAGTCCGTCTGTCCGTCCGTCCGTCCGTCTGTCCATGTATTCTTGTGAACAAAATGCAGGTCGCATTTATTATCCTATTGAGATGAAATTTTGCAAACAACATTTGTTTGGCCCAAGGACGAACCCTATTGAAATTGGAGATAATCGGAAAAAATTAAAATTAAATTAATAAAAATTTAGATATAGCTCCCATATATATCTTCGTCCGATTTGCCTTTTATTGTGCAGCAAACGTGTAATATCAGCCCGAATAATATGGAATTTTGCACATACAACCAAATTAGGCCCGAAAATAAGTATGCCAAATTTTATCGAAATCGGTTCAGATATAGCTATAGCTCCCATATATATTGTTCATCCGATTTGTTATTTTTGTCCTCCGCAGCCGTAATATGCACTCTGTAACAACAATATTTGGGGAAATATATCAAATGCAGCTCAGAAATACATTTGCTAAATTTTATCGAGATCGGTTCAGATTTGGATATAGCTCCCATATATAACTTCGTCCGATTTACCTTGGATTGTGCACCAAACGTCTAATATTTGCCCAAATGGGATGGAATTTGGCACATACGACCGAATTTAGTCTAGAAGGTAGTATGTTAAATTTGGTGAAGATCGGTTC
This sequence comes from Musca domestica, assembly GCF_030504385.1. Classification (NCBI taxonomy): domain Eukaryota; kingdom Metazoa; phylum Arthropoda; class Insecta; order Diptera; family Muscidae; genus Musca; species Musca domestica. The sequence goes on along the minus strand of NW_026712115.1, from coordinate 586,717 downwards.
AGATATAGTTATAGCTCCCATATATATTGTTCACCCGATTTATTGTATTTGTTACCCACAGCCGTAATATGCACTCCGTAACAACGATATTCAGGGAAATATATCAAATACAGCTCGGAAATATCTTTGCCAAATTTTATCGAGATCGGTTCAGATTTGGATATAGTTCCCATATATATTTTTATCCGATGTCAAATTAATTTCGCACCAAATGGGCAATACAAGTCCGAATTTAAAAGATACAAATGCTTCGGCATATTTAGTCCTTTGAATTTTAAATTATAATTATAATCATAGCGTGTCTGATTGAATTCTCCCATAAAAACTTTTAAAAATTATTAAGTGGAGCTCAACTAAATTAGCAAAGTGGTGTAGGGTATCATAAAATCGGTCCCGCCCGACTTTAGGACTTTCTTTACTGGTTAAGATTTAAACAGAATTTTTAATGGATTTTAAGTTTTTGAAAATTGCCAAATTTGTACCAAATAGTGGAGGGTATTCAAAGTTCGACCCGCCCGAACTTACAGCTCGGAATTGTTTCAAATTTCAAATTTGATATTCCTAATGGGTACTACGGCCTGTGAAAAAAATGAATTTGTCCATGCAGGTATTTTGATAATTTTAGGTACATTATTCACCGTAGTTTTTCGTAATTGAACATTGTAATGGCATTTGACAAAAGTTGCCTATGCACGTCCGCGTCTTCGTATAGTCCCCAATATGAGGGCAACTTCCTATATTGGCCATCTCCGAACTCGATCTAAGTTTGACAATAATATTACGATGTACCAACCACCAGCCAGCCAGAAAAACGGAAGGGCATCGCTAAATCGACTCCAAATGTCTTGAAACGGATTTGGTCCAATGAGACCTAGGGTCTAAAACCGTTATATACCCTCTGTAGTCATATTGCTGAGTGTGTAAAAAAAATATTTTAAAATATCACCTCTACTACGACATTGTAAATATAAAATCCTACACTAATCTTGTTTTAAATCTTCCGCATATTAGATGTATAAAATTCAGCCTGTCCACCATCACATAATAGTGTTTTGTGTAATAATTGGTGTATTATTAACTTTTGTACTGAAAGTAAGAGTATTAATTTCCCTAATGGGGAAAATTGCAATTATTCAAAAAAAAAGTTTCAATTACAAAACAGCCAACAACCATGGAGACTGAGTGACTGACTAACTCGGTGATTGCAACAATAACTTATTAGAGGTAGCGATGCGTATAAAACTGCAACAGCCACTGTTGCAACTTCAACAAAAGCAACAACAAACGATAATAATTGCAACATTGTCGCATGGATTGACAATTTTTTTTTTTTTGTGTAATTATCCATAACACGCAATCGAGTTGTCTTCAATAACAAACAAAAAATAAATAAAAGTGCTGAGAGACGTATTACCAAAAATTCCTAAAGCTCTCCAAATTTGTTAAGATTTTCATGTGGGGTACACTTCATTCGGCTCAATCTCGCTAATTTTCTCTTCGACTTTGATCTGTAGATGATTATATTCATCTTTAGAAAGAAATTCCAATCTTAACCCATCATAGAACTTTGAGTTTTCGTTACATTAGAATAGGGCGGAAACAAAGTAGATGCTCGAAATTGCTTCCGTGTTGCGGCTGCAGCTATAGTCATTGGAGTCATAGAAGATTTGCATCATTACCAATAGACCAAATGTTAATCAGGAATGTTGTATAAATTTGTTTGAATTGTGATCTTGTATTATCATTTTATATTTACTGTTGCGTCTGGTCTCTGTTTGATAGTAGCTAAAAATGTTGTACTTTACAGCTCACAGTTATTCTATGAAAAAAAAAAAACTCTTGGTTTTACACCGTTCACTTTACACGTTCAATTTCACCATATAACATGTAAAACAAGTAATAAATATTAAGTCAGGCCGGTCCGAACTAATAATACCCTCCACCATTGGATAAAGAAAACATTTTTATATAAAAGTATCTGAATTCAAGCGTGCTCGACTTTAAACTACTAATACCGTTTGGATAATGCTGTTAAACTTATCAAAAAACCATAAAGTGAGAGAGGCCGTTATATGGGAGCCATACCGAAACCTATACCTATATAGACAACTGTATATAACAACGATTGTTATCTATTGCAATATGCCAAATTTGAAAAAACCGTGGGTAAATGGACTGGGATTATCAAAACACCGAATATCGGTGGGTACCGTTACATATGCGCTATAGGAAAACGTGGATCTAGATATTGAATGTTCTGTCAATGGAGCGAGAACCCATTAGAACTACAAATACCAAGTTTTACACAAATCCGTGAAAAACAAGTGGGCCGAAATCATCAAAATACCGAATATCGGGAGATACCGTTATATGGCGAGTATACAAAAACATGGTCTTTCATTTTTAATACCAACCAATACCAATACAAATTGTTCTGCCAAATTTTGAAGCTCTACGGCAAATATAGTTGGCTATGTCGTGATTGCAACAGACAGACGGACATCATTAAATCGACTTAGAATTGTATACTGATGCCGGGCCGGAGCTTTCAATACCCCCACATTTATTACATATTTATCATTTGTAAATATAAGTATTTGGATTTTAATATTCGAACCTACTCCCCTATATAATGTAAATTCCAGTGAGATCGGCTGGAGAATGAAGTGAAATTTTTCAAAATACCATAAAGTGGGTAGAACAGTTATATACCAAAACCATGTCAAAATTAAGTCATTTCATATAAGCTTATCCATGTCTGCATTTTCTGAAATCTACCTTGTCAAATTTCACTGCATAAAAAACATTTTACCTTCTTCATTCTACCATAAAAAAATCGTGAACATATGTAAATAATGTTCTACTATAAAGTTTGTTAACTATATTAAATACGATTTTTTGAACAGTTTCGTGGAAAAGTGGCAAAAAAAACAAATATCGGTAGGTACCGCTGCATAGGGGCTACACGATATCGTAGACCAATATTGCTCATCTTCGGGCTTGACCTGCTTGCAGGTGAATATTTTAGCTTCCTATCGTAACGTCCTTTTTATACCCTCAGTCACACGGCTACATATACCCTCTGTATCATTTGATACGGCCAAAACGTGTCTCATCGAAATAATGGTTTCAGGACATTTCAAGTCAATCTAGCGATGTCCGTCTATCTGTCTGTCTATCTATCTGGCTGGGGCGAAGGGAGTATCCGATTTGACCCAAAGTTGGTACATTGTAATATTTTTGTCAAAATTAGATCGAGTTCGGAGATGGACAATATCGATCCACTCCATCTGGCACCTTCCACACAAAATATCGAATTTTTAAAAAAATATATTTTCTGCATAGAAAGAGAAAGGATAATCCGATTTTGCCCCAATTTTGCGAATCCTAATATTTTCATCAGTGCTAGGTCAGGTGTGGAAATGGACAATGTCGGTCCACTCCTTCAAGTAACTCCCCCACAAAGGGTTAAAATTCCGCATCCGATTGTCTTAAATTTTCACACATCGCAATAATTTTACTAACCCAAGGTCTGGTGCCAAGATGGAATACATCAGTCCATTTCTTCTGGTACCTCCTCCACAAATGATCGAAATTTCAAAAAAATAATAAATAAATAAAGAACAAGTAAAAAAGCTGTAAGTTCGGCCGGGCCGAACTTTTAATACCCTCCACCATTTGGTACAAATTTGGCAAATTCCAAAAAATAAAATCCGTTAAAAATTCTGTTAAAATCTTAGAAATATCGAATGCTTATACGACGACCTGGGCCTGCATTTTGTCATAAGTTATTACAATATTTAAATGCGAAACTTGAAGAAAAATCTGTTCATAATGTAGCTAAAATCATCAAAATACCGAATATGGGGGGTACCGTTATATGGGGGCTACACGAAGACGTGGACCTGCACAGACAATTTTCTGGCATGGGCTGAAGTATTCATTACGAACTTCACATGCGAAATTTGAAACAAACCGGGTAAAAAATGTCGCTAAAATCATCAAAATACCGAATATCGGGGGTACGGTATATGGGGGCTATATGAAGACGTGGACCTATATGGCCCATTTTCTGTTTTATGCTGCAGTATCTATTACGAACTTCAAATACCAAATTTGGAACGATTCCGCTAAATAATGTCGCTAAAATCATCAAAATACCGAATATCGGGGGGTACCGTTATATGGAGGCTATATGAAGACATGGACCTACATGACTCATTTTTTGACTTAGTATGTAGTATCCATTACGAACTTCAAATACCAAATTTGAAACGATTCCGGTGAATAATGTCGCTAAAATCATCAAAATACCGAATATCGGGAGGTACCGTTATATGGGGGCTATATGATAAGTTGGACCTGCATGGCCCATTTACGAACTTAATCTGCCTACTGGCAAAATATACATGTGTGCAAAATTTTAGCCATCTATCTTAATTTGTTCGAAAGATAGCGTGATTACAATAGACAGACAGACGGACAGACAGATACACAGACAGACGGACATGGCTAAATCGTCTTAGAATTTTACGCTGATCAAAAATATATATACTTTGTTGGGTCTGACATGAGTATTTCGAGGAGTTACAAACGGAATGACGAAATTAATATACCCTCCATAGTATGGTGGAGGGTATAAAAATATATTTTCTGCACAGAAAGAGAAGCAATAATCCGATTTTGCTCCAACTTTGCAAATCCTAATATTTGCGCCAGTTCAAGTCAGGTGCAAAAATGAATAATATCGGTCCACTCCATCAAGTGCCTCCCCCACAAAGGGTAAAAATTTTGAATAATTGTAACTCTTATAAAATGTGATATAAGAATCCGATTGTCTTAAACTTTCACACATCCCAATATTTTTATACACAAAAGATCTGTTGTGAAGATGGATATACCGGTCCACTCCTTCTGGTACCTTCCGGTCAAAGGTTCAAAGAAAGCGAAATAAGCATGCAACTCTCCTTAAATTTTACACATTCGAATATTTTTTCTAATATAATATCTGTTGTGCAATTTATCTGTCATGCGAAACAAGTCAGCGATTCTTTGCCAGAAACCTAAGATGAATATGGAATTTATGATTTTCCATAAATCTATATATATAAAAATCAATTGTTGTTTGTTGGTAACGGAATCAGTTGAAAACGGCTGGACCGATTTGCATAATTTTTTGTACAAACGTTCGTCATACCCCGAGTTAGGTTTTTAAAGAAAAAAATATTGGCCACGCCTACTTTTACGCCCACTATCTTGATTTATCTAAAATCTTTGTATTTGCCAGATAATGAAGATATCGGTTTGAAAATTATTACACGAGATACAGTTGACTTTCCCTCCAAACTTAGGAATTTGTTTGGGCGCTAGGGAACTGACCACGCATACTTCTAATCTGTCTATATATATAAGGAAGTTGTGTTAGTTACTACGCTTATAACTCAAGAACCGCTGATCTGATTTTAACGATTTACACAAATTCGGAATTGTCTCTTGGCAGAAGAGGATAAAATCTAAAAAAATCGCGTAAAAATGTGAAATTTTAAAATTTTCATTTTGACTTTTGAAGTGTACAATAGTAATGTTTTATTTTGCATGATTTTTTTTCCATTTAGACTTACTATTTCGGAATGTACATTAGTAGTGTTTTTTTTTTTTTTTTTGAATTCTAATATGATGTGTAGTCTTTTTGGGTAGTAGAAAGCGACGAAAATTATGGAATGGCGGAACTGAATAGATGATGATGTCAAAATTGCTAAAAAATCAAAAAAGAGCATATTGCACTGCAAAAACTCTAAAATAGGAAAAAACTGAGAACATTTTTTCAATGGAATCAAATTTCAAAATAATACTAAGGACCAAACTTCGTAAGGACCTTTAAATATTGGCTGTAAAAAACCAGCGAACAAGTTGAAGATTTTTTTCAATTTGTTTATTAGTTACTATCTTATAACTCAAGAACGTTTTGACGGATTTTCACAATTCATACAACTTCGGAATGGAATCTTGCAAAAAAATTGCGTAAAATATGCCTTTCAGATCTTTCATATCTGAAATTGGCATTTAGCTTTCAACTCCAGGATCTACATCGTGCTTCAGCTGGAAGATGCGAACACATTTAAATAAGCAAAGATAACCGACAAAACGTTATGGGGCTCATTTCAACACGTGGACCTACCTACTTCTATCACATGACAATAATCCGTCCAATGAGAACTCAATATGCAAAATTCATTGGGACTGCAATCAGTGAAATACCGAATATAAAAGGAAAAGGATTTCTATTCTTTCAGAAATTCTTCCTAAACTTTCACGATACCTTAAATCACTTTTGCAGTTCATGATATGGGCCATAACCCCCGGATAAGGATACAACCCGATTTCAAGTATATCTTACATTTTAACCATATTTTCATACTATTTTCGGCAAATGTTGGTAATTTGGGAAGAAACCATCCATGCAAAAACTGATCACCTTTTGTATAACCATCATATGATTTAAGGAACCGGACATTTGTTTAATCGTCTTTGAATTATACTATGATAAAAGATATTGACATTATGGGGTCTCCAACGCGCAATTTCAATGACAAATAATTCATATTACTTTAAAAACAAGTAAAACAATTAAGTTCGGCCGGGCAGAATTATTACTGTCATCCATCTGAGGGTAAAGGAAACATTGTTATATAAAAGTATCTAAATTCAAGAGTGTTTCACTTCATATACCAGTAAGACTGTTTGGATAATGCAGTTAACTTATCAAACAACCTTAAAGTGAATGAGGCCGTTATATGGGGCCACACCAAAACGGGAACCTCTGTGGACAATTTTATACTTCAAGGATTTTCACCTTCTAAAATACCAAATTTGAAACAATTATACGCGTAAATGTGTGGATTATCAACATACCCAATATAGGTAGGCATCGTTATATGTGTTAGACAAATCCGAGGAGAAATGTGGCAAAAATCATCAAAATACTGAATTTCAAAATACATCACATAATGTGGGCTGTATCGTAATTTAAACAAACAGACATACAGACGGACAAATCGACTAAGAGTTTTATGCTGACTATGAATATATATGCATATTTAATGGGGTCTATGACGAACATTTAGTGATGTTACAAATGAAATGAAAAGTTAATACACCCTCCTTTCCAAGGTAATAGCATTAAAGACTAAAATTACGGGCCGGCAACGCGGACCGGGCCAGCTAGTTGGATATAAATGTTCGATTTTCTTGTAATATTGCTCATACCAACACATGTTAACATTTTCTAAAAATTATCATATTTGTCATGTAAAGTGAAGGAAGTAACCAATATGGTCCAAACCTGGCACGTTGCAATATTTATATCATATTTATTTTGGTCTGATAGGAAATGGCCAATATTGGTCCATTCCTTCGGAAGTTCGTTCTTATATATATGTATGTCTTATATGTGATATATAGCTTATTTATTTCATTCATCATTCCTCTCAATGGAGTCAGTTTCGAGAAAACGCATTTTAAGTTTTCGATTGAAATTTGAGTTCCCGAATTAGAAAAAATGTATTTACAAAAAAGTTTGCAGAAATTATTGGTATTAGGATTATTTTTACAGATAAAATGACCTACAACTTTTGTGTGGAATTATTTTGGATACTGATTAGGATGACAGTGAGCGTAAATGTAGGGAAACCCCAAAAAACAAAATCGACCAAAATGGGTTTGATCTTATGGAGGGTTTCCAGTATATTATAGTGTTGTAGGGTATCAAATGGTCGGCCCCGCACGCTTACTTGTTGTATGCTTGTTTTCTACAAATGAACTGTATATGGTTGAACCATCGTCTGCCCATTTGTCTGCGAGTACCCAATTTTATCTAAATGTTGGAAATTGTAGAAGCTTTACCCGACTTAGTTCTAATACCTGGAAATAAAGTATTAAACATTCACAAATTAAATGTTATATATCCCCCACAGCTATAAGACTGAGGGTATACAAATCGGCTGTAATGATAAACTCGCTGTGATACCTACCCATAAAGTGGTAAACATTCACTGATTTTCTCCAATATAACTCTCATTCAATGTTAGCAATGTAAGCATGCTTACACAATTCTACGTCCAAATAATAACGCCTTTACTTTAACATCATATTGTACAGAAGAAATTCAAAACCTGTCCCGATTACATATTCAGCATTAGGTGTTTGTGTTCATATTTTTAAGATATAGTTTTCAGATAAAAAATACGAGGCTGTTTAATGATATTCAAATTATAAAAAAAATTGCAATGGAATCAGATCAACAATGGGAGGGAAAAAAGTAAAAGTCCGGCAATGGCCAGAGACACCCAATGTTGGCTTGAAGTTGAAACCAATTGATTCAATAAATAGCGTAAAGGTGCAAACCCGTGACTCTTTACTGGTGCGGAGGGGTGAATATTCCATCGTCTAAATGTAGGTCTGGTTTTCAGGTTTTTAGGCTAACCCCAGGCTCGACAACTCTCCTTTCATTGTGTGTGTGTGTGTTGTCTACTCAGCGTCTATGTTTTTGATGTTTTTATTTTCAGACCAGGAAGCATTTTTAGTAATGTTGAGTATCAGTTTCCCGCCACTGGATGCAAGTTTGCAAATATGACTGAGCAAATGCTTAATGACGACTATCAGTTTTTTCATGTGGTGGATTGTCGAGATATTTCATTGAAAATGAAAGTGCATTTTATTCGTTTAAAGCGAAAAATTAGATTTATATCGGTTTTAATGTTGATTTATGAAAAGTAATATATACAGACACTTATACATATGTAATTTTCATTGCACAGACGAAAATATGTTAAACTAGCTGGCCCGGCCCGCGTTGCCGGCCCGTAGTTTTTGTCTATTATGCATATTTGTCCAAGCATAATTATTCACAGATATGACTGATATAAGTGTTCACGTACAGGTCGATTAAAAGTGTTTTAGAATACCTGTACCCATTTTTAAGCCGTGGTCTTCAATATTAATTAATTTAGTAATTTGGAATTTACTGTATTTTGTATACTACATAATTGAGGGCTGAATGATTTAAGAACAGCCAAAGTTTATTACTTTTTTAAATCCATTAGCACCTTAGATTGTACATTAGATTAGATTAGATCCTTATAAGTCCCCCTAACCATGTCGGTCTGTTTGTCCGCCAAAATGGGGACTTGAGAGGGTATTATTACATGGAGAAAATTCTAAAATTTGTAGATATACACATTACTAGCCAAATTCTTTAAAATATGGTAAAATTAGGAGGTACCTTCTTTATATGGGCACTACTCCGAAACATCGACCTACATTGAAAACTTTCTTCTACCCCTTATAATCCAAGATGAAAAATAGAGGCCAAATCAAAAATATAGCAGAATAATATAGCATGTCATAGCATTTCGCGTGATTTAAATAAGTAAAAATAGTTTTACGCACGTCATAATTGAGGGCAGAATGATAAGGTGGGAATAAATTTTATTTGCCATTTAAATTGTAAGTTGGAGACCCCTTAAAGTCCGTATTTTCATTTGTAATTTGTTCATGTTTTCACAATTTATTTCGATGTACATCCCAAATCTACGTTCCCAACCAATATTCTCTTGGGGGTTAAAAATTCAATAGAATACAAAATTTTCTTTTTTGACCACACATTAGACGTGAAAGTGGACTTGGGGATACTCCAATGTGGGGACTTTACTTAAATAAATTCCTATGTGGCAATTATCTGTATGATAGTTCCCTACCCCAGGGTGGCATAAATAAAAATTGTTAGCCAAATCAATTGATGAATGTGGTCAAGACCAATATGGGTCCTACTCTGAAAATTTCAAATTTTATGCGGAGAGGTTCTCTACCCCCTTAGAAACAAAAATGCCAAATAAGGGCCAAAAAATGAAAAAGTGGCCAAGACCCCAAAAATAGCTCAAATCATAGATGGTTATATAAATATGAAATCGAGTTGTTCCCTTATCCGTGAGTTATGATCGATATAAAGACCTGCAAAAGTGATTTTAGGTATTTTGAATGTTTGGGAAGAATTTCTGGAAGGATATAAAACCTTTTCTTACTAAAAGTCCCATTTGCTCTACTATTTTGCACCTTTTATTTCAATATTGGTATATTACTTATTATTCTCCCAAAGAATTTTGCATTTTGAGCTCTCATTGGACGGATCATTGTCACGCTTTGAAATGAGCCCCATTAAGCTTTTTCGGTCATTTTTGTTTGTTTAAACGTGTTCGCATCTTCCAGCTAACCCACGATGTAGGCCCTGGAGTTGAAAGGTAGATGTCAGTTAACATCCTATTTCGCACTTATTCAATTTTTTTAGTGAAAAATTATTCTTTATTTTGTTCACAAAAAAAAATTGACAAAAAAAAGAATAACAAATTGAAAAAGTCTTCAACTTTTTCGCTGATTTTTTACAGCAAATGTTTTAAGATCCTTCCTTACAAAGTTTGTCAATAGAATGTACTATTACTTTAAAATTCGATTCCATTGAAAATGTTTTTTTGATTTTTGCAATGAGATCTCTTTTTCATGATTTTTCAGCGATTTAGAAAAAGTAATTATCTTTTAACTTTGGTGTGACCGCGTTAAATTATTTCGATATCATCTATTCCGTTTCGTCACCACATAATTCGCTACTACACTTCCATGTAACCCGCCATCAATTTCAGTTCTCAAGAAATCAAGTCAATTAAATAAATTGGTATAAATATTCGAATTCAAAAATAAAATATAAAAAAACACTACAAATGTACATTAGAAAAAAGTAAGTCAAAATGGAAAAAAATCATGCAAAATAAAACATTACTATTGTACATTTGAAAAGTCAATATGAAAATGTTAATATATCACATTTTACGCGATTTTTTTGGATATTATCCTTTTCGGAGAGTAGACAACTCTGAATTTGTGTGAATCGTTAAAATCAGTCCATCGGTTCTTAAGTTATAAGCGTAGTAACTAACACAACTTACATTTATATATAGAGAGATTTGGTGCAAAAATAAACTTGAAATCGAGTAAATATATATATGGGAGCAATATCCAAATCTGAACCGATCTCGATAAAATTTGGCAAATTTATACGTAAATACGAATATCGTTGTTGCAGAGTTGATATTACGGCACTGTAAAGGAACCTATATGGAACATATAGCTATATCTGGATCGATTATCACCAAGTATGTTTCTAGACTCAATATGGTTGTATGTGCCGTTCCATATAATTCTATCCTATTTGGGCTAATATTACATATTTGGTGCAAAATTAAAAAAAATCGGACGAAGATATATATGGGAGCTATATCTAAATTTTTACCAATAGTCTCCAATTTCAATAACGTTCGTGCTTGGGCCAAGCAAAGTGGGCGTGTGATAAGGCTGGGTTTCTGGAAAATCATACTAAATGGATACTAAAGGGACTAAAATATGCTAAGACATTAATACTTTGTATTGGACAAATGAAATGAGCTCGATTTCTGAAATTTGGAATGGAGTTACTGATGGATAGATGTGTCAAAGAGTTTTTTGGGAGTTCGAACTATAAATAAATTTACGAAAAGTTACAAAATGGTACTAAACTTCTAAAAGAGCTTTAAACTTAACATGTGGTGTGCGAATCAAGGCTAAGTTTGACATATGAAGATAGTTTTGGAAATGCGTACTACGTGTACGAACTGTATTAAAAGGCACAAATTTGAAACAGTTTGGTTAAGGATGAAGTATAAAGCTTAAATTTGGAAATTTTGTATTGGGGTCCCTGTTGGTGGTAGGTTTATGATAAAGAGGTGGTTTTGGATATGTGTACTATAATCGTACGAAAAGCAAGGAATGGTTCAGTATTTCGTATTGGGTAAAGGGATAGAGATAAAGTTCTGCATTTTTCGTACTTAGATTACTGATGGTATCTTTGTTTGAGATTTGGCGTTGGTTTGGAAGTGCATCCCATATTTCTACGAAAAGTAGAAAAGATATGGGGTGATTATAGCAATGTGTTCTATAATTTTTCAAAAAGTACTGATACTTAATTTGGGATTGGGGGAATGTGTATATAATGCATGCATTTAATATATTATCTATGCATATATATTATTTTTCTATTATTCTTTCCGAAAAAAGAAAAAAAAAAAACTTGAGTAATATATATATAAAACCTCAAAAGTCTGAAAATTTAGTATGACGTATAAAATTTTGATTAAAAATTTCTCTCCAATCTATCAAATTGTGGATTTTGAGTACTAACTAATACTAGTACATGAGTTCTAGGTAAAACACGATTTCTTGGAATAAATCTAAAACAAGTTAAAAAGTATCAGTCGGTATTGCCGCCAGACATATACTCTCAGCCTATGTTCGATTATTTAAATATATTTTGACTAGTGTTAAAATTATTCAAACGTTTGACCCTCTATGGAGCAGATCCCGAAGGAATGGGTCAATATTGCCCATTTCCTATCAGACCCAAAAATATGATACAAATATTTCGACAGATGTACCAAGTCTAAATGGAATCGGATGTTAATTTGGCCAGACCATGGGTTAATACAAATATTAGGATATGTGAAATTTGAAGACAATCGGACTTTTACATCACATTTAATGAGATAGTAATTATTCAAAATTTTGACCATTTGTGGGAGAGGTACTTGATGGAGTGGACCGATATTGTCCATTTTTACACCTGACCTAGCACTGATGCAAATATTAGGATTTGCAAAGTTTGAGCAAATTCGGATTATCCTTTCTCTTTCTGTGCAAAAAATATATTTTTTGAAAATTTCGACCTTTTGTGGGGGAGGTACCAGAAGGAGTGGACCGATATTGTTCATCTTAACACCAGACCTTGTGTTAATATAAATATTGGGATGTGTGAAATTTGAAGACAATCGGACTCTTACATTACATTTTATAAGAGTTGTAATTATTCAAAATTTTGACCATTTGTGGGGGAGGTACCAGAAGGGGTGGACGGATATTGCCCATATCTGAACTCGACCTAAGTTTGACAAAAATTTTACGATGTAGCCAATTTGGACCAAATCGGATACTCCCTTCGAGAGTTATCGTGCGCACCAGACAGCCAGACAGACAGACGGACGGACGGACATCGCTAGATCGACTCCAAATGTTCTGAAACGGATTTGGTCCAAAGAGACCTAGGGTCTAAAACCGTTATTTCGACTAGGCACATTTTGGCCTATCAAATGATATATACCCTCTGTAGCCATATGGCTGAGGGTATAATTAAGGTGGACTTTGCGTTGACGAAGTAGGGGGCACTTGCTAATATTGAATTAAAATACATCTCATATGTAACAAAAGTTATCGATTCTTTTCAAAATCCATCTAATTTGAATATGGAATGTATCGATCCACTCCTGTTGGAACCTGCTCCACGTGTGGTCATTTTTTTTAATTTTGCACCTCGAAATATACATTTTAGATCCCACAAAGTATATATATTCTTACAAATTCTATGTCGGAAATCAGTCTAGCTTTTGAACGAAAAGAAGTAGGTTGATAGAATTGTACTCAAATGAACTTTTGGTATTGAAAATAGTATAGCACCCATATAATGGTACCTCCCTTTTTATACCCTCCACCATACTATGGAGGGTATATTAACTTTGTTTTTCCGTTGGTAACTCCTCGAAATACTCATGTCAGACCCAACAAAGTATATATATTCTTGATCAGTGTAAAATTCTAAGACGATTTAGCCATGTCCGTCTGTCTGTTGTAATCACGCTATCTTTCGAACGAATAGAGATAGAAGGCTAAAATTTTGCACACGTGTTTATTTTTCCAGTAGGCAGGTTAAGTTGGTGCCATGTAGGTCCACATTTTCATATAAACCCCATATAACTGTACCTCCCGATATTCGGTATTTTGATGATTTTAGCGGCATTATTCACCGGAATTGTTTCACCTTTGCTATTTGAAGTTCGAAATGGATACTATAGCCTATGACAGAAAATTATCTGGGCAGGTCCACGTCTTCGTATAGCCCCCGTATAACGGTACCACCCGATATTCGGTATTCTGATGATTTTAGTGACATTATTTACCGGAATTGTTTCGAATTTGGTATTTGAGATTCGTAATGGATACTATAGCCAATGACAGAAAATTGTCTGTGCAGGTCCACGTCTTCGTATAGCCCCCATATAACGGTACCTCCCAAAATTCGGTATTTTGATGATTTTAGCGTCATTATTCACCGGAATTGTTTTAAATTACGTGTTTAGAGTTCGTAATGGGAACTGCAGTCTGTGACAGAAAAATGTCTATGCAGGTCCAGGTCTTCGTATAGGCCCCATATATCAGTACCTCCCTATATTCGGTATTTTGATGAGTTTAGGTACAATACCGGCCGAAATTATTTGAGATATCGTATTTGACGTTAGTAATGAATGCTATAGCCTGTGACAGAAAATTGTCTATACAGGTCCAGGTCTACGATATTTTAATGATTTCAGATAAATTATTCTCCGTTTATTTCAAGTTTCGAATTTGAATATGGTAATGGCTAATGGCAAACAATGCCTATGTAGGTCCACGTCGTATAGACCCCAATATAACGGCAATATTCGGTATTTTTAAAATTTAACAAAATTTTTTAAGGATTTTATTTTTTAAATTTTCCAAATTCGTTCCAAATGTTGGAGGGTATTCAAAGTTTGGCCCGGCCGAACTTACTGCTTTTTAACTTGTTTTCAGTATTTTGGTGATTTAAACAACATTATTCACCGAAATTGATACTACAGCCTGGACAGATAATTATTTTTGGTAATTTATGTCTTTGTGCATTTGTTTGTAACATATAGAAGTAAGCGATGACGATTCCGACTGTATTCATCCTAAAATCAAGTTCTTCAAATTTGATGAAAATTGGTTCAGATATAGCTATAACTCCCATATATGTTTTGTCCAATTTGGTTTAAAGTCCATCATTGGTATCAGATATAAGATACAGCTTAAGTGTTTAACTTTTTGTCAAGATCGGTTCAGATTTGAATATTGCTCCATATATATCTTTATTCGATATCATGTTTTTGTTCACCAAATGGATAATATCAGAACAAATGGAGTGAATTTTACCACTTGCGATGGAATTCAGCCCAGAAGCAAATGTTTCAAATTTTGTTGAAAATCGGTTCAGATACAGGTATAGCTTCTACATATATTTTTATCCGATTTGGTGTTAAAGTCCCTCAACTGCGAAATTTGCAACAATGATATCTTTTACTGGACATCAGAAAATCTGAAATTTTATCGAGAACGGTACAGTTTTTTATATAGCTTCGATACACATCTTCATCCTTTTTTGGTTATTGCTCACCATATATGTAATATTAGCCCAAATGAAATACATTTTCTCATATTCAACCGAATTTTACCATTTGGTGAAATTCGGTTCGGTTATCTATTGCTCCAATAAATAGTGTTTAATGTAATCCTTATTGAAGTCATATCACGCACTATACAGCAATGTTATATATTATTATATGTTGGTATGATCGACATGAATTCCCAATATAAATTTTTTTGTTACGGGAGCTCTACCAAATACGCATACCGGTGTAGGTAATCATACAGTCGGTCCCGCCCGACTTTTGACCTTTCCTTACTAATTATTATTTATTTCTTCTTCGATAGAAGACTCATTCTGCTTGTGAAAAGCCCTACGAAAAGTATTCCATATATTATTTTACGATCATGGTTTTACCATGATCATCGGTACAAGTGATGAGTGTAGACATTTTTCGGCTCTTTCACTCCTTCTTTTTGCATTTGTAAGCATGGAATTTTTATGTGAAACCACTTAATGGAACCACTTCAATAGAACAAAAATTTTACTGGGTGCACGTTATTTTAAAAAATTTCAAGGAAAAATATGCTCATATAAAAGAGTAATCAAATTAATGAAAATTTCTGACTAAAGCCTTATATGTCATTCCCATGCTGAACAATGCATTATGTAAACAAGTAAAAAACATTAAGTTCGGCCGGGCCAAACTTTTAATACCCTCCACCTTAGGGTAAAGGAAACATTAGAAGAAATGTGGCAAAACCATTAAAATGCAGAATATCGGGAGGTACCGTTATATGGGAGCTATACCAAATCGTGGACCTAAACATGCAATGTTTCGCCAAAGGAGCTAGAACCCATTATGACCTACAGATACCAATTTTCAGACAAATCCGAGAAAAAATGTGGCAAAAATCATCAAATTACCGAATATCGGGAGGTACCGTTATATGGGGGCTATACCAAAACGTTGGCCTATAATAACAATGACTCGCCACACGAACTGGAACCTATTATGATCTACAACTACAAATTTTTAGACATATCACTGAAGAAATGTGTCAAAAAAATCATAATACCGAATATCGGGACGTACCGTTATATGGGGGCTATACCAAATCATGGACCCATACATGCAATGTTTCGCCACACGAACTAAGACCCATTATGACCAACAAATACCAATTTTTAGACAAATCCGTGAAAAAATGTGGCAAAAATAATCAAAATACCGAATATCGGGAGGTACCTTTATATGGGGGCTATACCAAAACGTGTACCTATACATGCAATGTTTTGCCACACGTACAGGGACTCGTTATAACCTACAAATACCAATTTTGAGACAAATCCGTGAAAAAATGTGGCATAAATCATTAAAAAACCCAATATCGGAGGTACCGTTATATGGGGACTATACCAGAACGTGGACCGATATATCTCATTTTCAATACCAACCATCCTAGACACAATAAAAATTGTTTTGCTAAATTTTTGCGCTCTACGTCAAATAATGTGGGCTGTATTGTGATTTCAATAGACAGACAGACGGACAGACAGACAGACAGACAGACAGACAGACAGACAGACAGACGGACATTGTTAATTCGACTTAGAATTTTATGCTGATTATGAATATATATACTTTATGGGGTCTACGATGAATATTTAAGGATGTTACAAATGGAATGACAAAGTTAATATACCCTCCTTTCCAAGGCGGAGGGTATAAAAATACGGAAATTAAATATTGAAGTTACCCACTGTGTGCAACTGGTAAATAAGATTAAAACTTGGATTTAAACAATACGAAAAATTTTATTGTTGTCTTTTATTATTTTAGTCTTGTTATTGTTAGTAGATACTCTTCAGCACACACGAATTATTATGTAATCAATAATTTTGTAAACAAATGCATTTATCCATACACATGTAAATACAAAATAAAAAAAAAAAAAACAAATTCGTATTCAGACGAATTGAAAAAAAAATTATCAAATCATAAACGAACAGACAAATAAAAAACAATGACCACCGTTTACAGTCACTTGACAGACAATCAAATGTTTCGGTGACCAAATTATAACTGCTTTAATGGCATCAATGGCCAATAGGCTTATTGTGCAGTTATAAATAGGTCAAACAATGGGCAATGAATTGAAACTAAACGGGAAAGGTAACTATAACCCAGTGACCTTTAACACAATGCAGCCTGTCAAGGTTAAGGTTGACTGTGGCCTATTACTTGTTCTGTCCGGCGAGATGCTTGTGGAAATTTTCAAAATCATAAAATGAGATTATAGGAATCGTGGTGGTATGTAACAGAGAACAATTGTCAACCCAATAATAAGATGAATTCAGACTAAACTTAAATAAATCTTTTAACGACAGTAGACTACAAATATAATAAAACAAGTAAACAATTGCTTAAGTCAGGCGGGGCCGAACATTTGATATGCTACAAGATTACAATGTACCCTCAAGAAACATCCCCATATCTACTATAAAATAAAATTTTTATTTTTCCACTTTTAATTATTTTTTGCCAAAAATATATTCTAAATTGATGAAAATTGTCAAAATCCGTCTAGCTCTTCTTCAATTAAAAGCGGTCTATTTTGATTGATGGTTTGTATATTTGCTACATATCTTGGACTTCAGCATGTTGTTTCTGGATAAACTTTTAATACCCTTCACCTTTGGGTAAAGAAAACATTTTTATATAAAAGTATCAAATTTCAAACGTGTTCCACTTTAAACTACAAATACCAGTAAGACCGTTCGGATTATGCTGTTAAACTTTGCAAAAAAAAAAAAAAAAATAAAGTGGGTGAGGCCGTTGTATATGAGCCATACCAAAACGGGAACTTCTATAGACAATTTTATGCTTCAAGGATTGTCATTTACCAAATCTTCTAAAATTTCGCGGGTAAATGTGATTAGGATTATCAAAATAACGAATACCGGTGGGTATCTTTGTATGTGCGCTATAGGAAAACGAAGACCTAAATATATGTTCTGCTGCCGGAGCTAGAACCCATAATGAACTACAAATACTAATTTTTAGACAAATCCGTTGGAAAATGTGGCAAAAATCATCAAATACAGAATATTAGGAGGTACTGTTATAAGGGGGCTATACAAAAGGGTGGAAAAATCGTCAAAAAAAAACAAATACCGTGAGATACCCTTATATAGGGGCTATACGTACAATGCTTCGCCACCGGAGGCAGAACACATTATGACCTATAAATACCAATTTTTGTTTAAATCCGTCAAAAATGTGGCAAACAGAATATCTACAGAATATCGAAAGGTAGACCTATATATACTATGTTCCGACACCTGTTAGAACCCATTACTAACTATAAATACCAATTTTTAGACAAATCCTTGCAAAATGTGTCAAAAATCATCGAAATACCGAATAACGGGAGATACCGTTGTATGGGGCCTATACTAATACAAAAAGCGGACCTATACATACAATGTTTCGCCACAGGAACTACATTATATTATGACCTACAAATACCAATTTTTGGACTAATCTGTGATAAAATGTGATACAAATCGTCAGAATATAGAGTATTGGGAGGTACCGTAATAGACAGACGGACATCGTTAAATCGACTTAGAATTTTATGCTGATTATGAATATATATATTTTATGGTGTACACGACGAATATTTAGGAATGTTAGAAACGGAATGACAAAGTTAATATTCCATCCTTTTCACGGTGGAGGTTATAAAAATATTCACATTTTTATAACGTCCACCATACATAGTATGGAGTTCGTCATTCCGTTTGTAACTTATCGAAATACTAATTTTAGAACAAAGTAAATATATATGCTAGCTGGCCCAGACCGGTCTGTAGTTTTAGTCTTTAACGCATAGTTTTGAAAGCATAATAATTCGCAGGTCTGGCTCGCATAAGTGGCACAATTTTTAGCATAAATGATGACTCGACTAAATAGAAATAAATATGCATTTCAAAATTGTCAATATAGGTTCAGGTACCGGGCGATTTATAGTGTTTTAAAACACCTTATCCTATTTTCCAGCCAGAGGTTTCAGTTTGAGAGTTGGAAACCCAAATAATATAGCACATAGCATACATTAACTGTTCATGATAGTCCCATGTAAGATGGTTCTCTACCCCCAAAAGTAGCCTAAACACACATTTTAAGCCAAATCGATTCGAAAATATAATCAAAACCCTCGAAAAGATAAAATCAGGAGGTACCTTTATATGGGGGCTACTCCAAAACATCCCTTAGAAACCAAGATGCCAAATAAGGCAAAATTAATTGAAAAATGTGACCAACACCCTGGAAATAGTTGAAATTAGCGAATACCTTCATATAAGGGCTATACCAAAGCTGGTCCTATACTTATAATTATTTGAAAAAATGTTTTGTTCTTTATAATATCTCAAATTACCTACATTTAAGGAATTAAAAAGGGGCTATATCACAATGCAGATCAACCTTAAACATATTTTGCACAAATGATTCTTTATGTAAACCATAGGACTGCATCAAATTTAAAACACTATCTTAACTTTTTCGGAGTGTAAAAGAAACTATTTGAGGTCCTTTATGTATGGTTAAGCTATATAAAATGGACCCTAAGACCCGAAAAATATCCCAACCTCATGATTGTCTAGGGCGCAGTGTATTTACTGACTATACCACATAGTCCCCGTATGACGTTACCTGTGATTTAAGGTTACGGGTTCGTTTAAGGGTTCGGAAGAATTTTTCTATGATATGAATCCTTTCCTTACTAAATTTTCAATTCGCTCCACTATTTTGTATAGTACGCATATTACATTGCCTCTTCATATTCGATAGTTCACTGATTGCAGTCCCAATGAATTTAGCATTGGATGGATTTTGTCCATATCTAGTCAATTTTATGGAGTTTCCGACCTCAGGATCGATAGTAATTTCTAAATAGAAATCCTGAAAATATGACTTTAATTTAACTATCATATATAAGGTGCCATTGGTTTATAAAAGTTAGGGTACCCATAAATTATATTAAAGAGTAGAAATTTTTGTAGATTAAATTATGGCATGTTTTTGTTGCAATTTGCTACCGAATGAACTGTAATCTGACATTTAATGTTTTGAGTATTGTGAAATCAATACCGGCAATGACTGTTCAAAAGCACTTTGGGTTTTTGAATTGTTTGATGCTTCGAGAAGTATTTTTTAATCAAAATTAAATCAAAATTTCTTAATCAAAATTTCTTGAAAACGTTTCCAGTGTAATTACAAATAACCAAAAGAAAATATGAGTTAAATCGGCTCAATCATCCTCAACTGAAGTTTTACTACGCTTTCTTTAAATTTTTTACATATAGATCTAAAAGGAGAGTCAAGATTACGTTGTATACTATCTGTGGAACAGACATCTTCATTATTTTGGCAAATATTAGGATTTTCGGTAAATCGAAAAATGGACTTAAAATTGGGCGTAGTCACTTTAACTTTGCCAAAGATAAAAAACAAACACGTGGTAGGACGAACATTAAAAAAATATCCCAATCGTTCCAGCCGTTCTCAACTGATTCAATTGCCAACGAACAACAATTGGGTATTATATAAATAGATTAGAAGTATGCGTGGTCAGTTCCTCAGGGAAAGTCAACAGTATCTCATGTAATAATTTTGAAACCGATATCTTCATTATCAGGCAGATATGGAGGTTTTAGATAAATCAAAACAACTGATTTTTTTTTTTAAATAATTAAATTTTGGCTAGTAGTCGATAGCATCCATTATTTTTGATAGCAGCTGCACTCCTACGAGGCATTGAATCTATATATTGTGTTTATTTCTTTCTTTCTCGTCTACGATACTAAAGGTTTTCTATGGGGTTTAGGTCAGATGATTGTGACGGCCGTGTCAAAACACTGATTTTTGACTCCCGACACTGACACTGATTTTTGACTATATATATATATATATATATATATATATATATATATATATATATATATATACTAGCTGGCCCGGTCCGCGTTGCCGGCCCGTAGTTTTTGTCTATTATGCATATTTGTCAAAGCATAATTATTCAAAGATATGAATGTTATAAATGTTCACGTACTGGTCGATTAGTTTTTAATTTTTAGTCAAATGAGCAGTAATTTGGAATTTACTGTACTTTGTACACCTCATAATTGAGGGCTAATTGATTTAAGAATAGCCAAAGTTAACTACTTTTTTACACCCATTACCACCTCAGATTGTGTATTAGAGTCCTCATAAGTCGGTCTGTTTGTCCGCCAGAAGGTGGACTTGAGGGGGTACTATTACATGGAGAAAATTCTAAAATTTGTAGATATGTTGACATTTTTGTGTAAGATTTTCACCCCCAAATATACATTTTTAGCCAAATCCTTTGAAATATGGTAAAATGCGAAACATCGACCTACATTGAAAACTTTCTTCACCCCTTATAATCCAAAATGACAAATAGAGGCCAAATCAAAAATATATCAGAACAACATAGCATGTCAAACTGAAAAAAAATCACGTGATTTAAATAAGTAAAAATAGTTTTATCCACCTCATAATTGAGGTCAGACTGATTTCAGAATAGTCAAATATAATTACTATTTTACACCCATTACCGTAATATGGGAACTAATTTTATTTGTCATTTAAATTGTAAATTGGAGACCACATAAAGTCCATATTTTTCATCATAGTATAATTCAATGACGATTCAACAAATATTCGGTCCCGTGCTACTTTCTTATATTTGTAATTTGTTCATGTTTTCACAATTTATTTCATATAGATGTATATCCCAAATCTACGTTCCCAACCAATATTCTCTTGGGGGTTACAAATTCAATAGAATACAAATTTTTCTTTTCTGACCACACATTGGTTGGGAAAGTGGACTTGGGGATACTCCAATGTGGGGACTTTACTTAAATAAATTTCTATGTGTCAATTATCTGTATGATGGTTCCTTACCCCAGGGTAGCATAAATACAATTTTTTAGCAAAATCAATTGATCAAGACCAGTATGGGCCCTACTCCGAAAATTTTATGCGAAGAGGTTCTCTACCCCCTTAGAAACAAAGATGCCAAATAAGGGCCAAAAATAGAAGAAAGTGGCGAAGACTCCAAAAATGGCTTAAATCATACGATGGTTATTTATGATCGATATCATGACCTGCAAAAGCGATTTAAGGTATCTTAAATGTTCAGGAAGAATTTTTGGAAGGATAGAAATCTTTTTCTTTCCCGTTCGCTCTACTATTTTGCACCCTTTATATTTGGTATTTTACTGATTGTACTCCCAAAATTTTTTGCATTTTGAGCTCTCATTGGACGGATTATTGCCACATGAAAGAAGCAGGGCCACTCTTTGAAATAAGCCCCATTAGTCTTTTTCGGTCATTTTTGTTTGTTTAAATGTCTGGGCATCTTCCAGCTGAAGCACGGTGTAGGCCCTGGAGTTGAAAGGTAGATGTCAGTTACCATCGTATTTCTCACTTATTTCATTTTTTGGTGAAAAATTGTATATAGTGAAAAATTATTCTTTATTTTGTTCACAAAAAATCCACTGAATTCAATATGATTTTACAAATTGAAAAAAATTGACAAAATAAGAATAACAAATTGAAAAAATCTTCAACTTGTTCGTTGATTTTTTACAGCAACCGTTTAAAGATCCTTACAAAGTTTGTCAATAGAATGTACTTTTATTTTAAAATTCAATTCCATTGTAAATTTTTTTCGATATTTTCCCGTTTTGAGAATTGTTGAAATGAGATCTCTTTTTTCGTGATTTTTTTAACGATTTTGAAAAAGTAATTATCTTTTAACTTTGGTGCGACCGCATCAAATTATTTCGGTATCACCTATTCCGTTTCGCCACCACATAATTCGGTACTACACTTCCATGTAACACGCCATCAATTTCAGTTCTCAAGAAATCAAGTCAATTAAATAAATTGGTATTAATATTCGAATTCAAAAATAAAAAATAAAAAACACTACAAATGTACATTAGAAAAAAGTAAGTCAAAATGGAAAAAATTATGCAAAATAAAACATTACTATTGTACATTTCAAAAGTCAAAATGAAAATGTTAATATTTCACATTTTTACGCGATTTTTTTGGATATTATCCTTTTCGGATAAGAGACAATCCCGAATTTGTATGAATCATTAAAATCAGTTCAGCGGTTCTTAAGTTATAAGCGTAG
Source organism: Musca domestica (assembly GCF_030504385.1). NCBI lineage: Eukaryota > Metazoa > Arthropoda > Insecta > Diptera > Muscidae > Musca > Musca domestica. The sequence continues at coordinate 563,146 of NW_026712115.1, read as the reverse complement.
TAACTAACACAACTTTCATTTATATATATAGATTTTTCGACTGTTTTTCGAACTTTTTCCAGATGGAGGGTATTAAAAGTTCGGCCCGGCCGAGCTTAACTGCTTGTGTACTTGTTTATTCTACATAGTGGATTTTTCCAAAAATTGTTATATATTTAACAGACCATTAAGTACATTTAACTCCATATGCATTTTTTGTACCTCTACACAAAAACAAAACAACACTTATATAGATTATGCGGTTACGCCAAAAACACGCAAACAATTTTTGATTTATTTGATTCCGTTGTATAACTAAATACCCGACGTAATCGTATCGAATAACTTATCTTACCACTGGACTTTAATCATTTAACGCCTTTAACATTTGTCAGGCGACAACAACAATGACGACAAGCTAAGTTGCCACCAACCAACAAAAAAAGTAACCCAAACTGCAATCACACATTCACCAAAAACCTCAGCTGGGACCCCTCTAATACCCTGACATGACGCAGAAAATTTCTTTCATTTCTGGGTTGCATCACATTGGGGGGGAATGCATTTCAGTTTAGGCCACTGCGGTGTTAAAACTGGGATAGTTTTGGCAAATAAAAATGGATGCATGAAATAAAATCAGCTGCTGCTGCTGTTGTTGTTGCTCGACGCAAGTTGTTTGAAACAGGAAACTTTGTATAACTTTTTTGAATGTTAGTTAGTCAGCCAGTCAGTCAGTCAGCTATAGCAAATAATTGTTACAAGTGGGTAACTGTGTCTTGGTATTAACGCGGCCTTACAACCAACTCTGCAAACAGCAACTCACAGCTTGTGATCATTGCGAGAAATTTGCTTTTCCATTAGACTATGATAACAATTTCTTAAATGTTATGTATAATTACATGTATGTACATACAAATAAACACACATACATATGTATGTACTCAAGTGTATATGTTTAGATGTGCAACAAAATTTAAACTATAACAACAAACAGATATACGATTTCATTGAGATATTATTATCATTATTTAAGTCGTAAATTGTGTACCTCCTACTTATCCAGTTTTTTTTGTTTTTTTTTTTTTTCAAAATGATTTGAAATTTAAGTTGAATGTTGCAGTGAAGTAACAACGAAAGCTTCAATTACCCACACTCTTTCAACATGGGAATGTTATTTTGTTAGTTGTTCAGTTTTTGTATGGCTTTGATTTCTTGTGAATATTTGGAGTCAACTAATTATAGGTGGTATTTGCTTCCATGTGGAAAATCGAATTGAGATTAATAACATAAATTTTCTTGGAATATATTTGAAATTATTCAATGCTTATTTTGTGGTACTGGAATTCAATCATAAAAGAGATGTTTCACATGCGGAAAATTTTTTCACAATTATTACATATATTGGCCTCAATGCAGGCTGAAAAGTAGATAACTAAAAACTGAATTGAACAATTGAAATGGAATTTATAAAAACAAACTGCTGTGTTTTTGATGCATCTTTACTTCTTTTAGATGGGAGTACCAATTTTATAACCTACGCTACACGGCAGTACAAAACCATAATACTGTGTTTTTTTAATAGACCTAAGGTTCGTTTCGGCGCCCAGCATGGAATCACATTCTGAGGCGATTTATGTATGCCAGTCCGCTCGTCGGCGTGTTGAAAATATTCATATCAAAGAAACTTTTTATTTTTTTTTTTCGGATAAGACTCCTCGGAATGCTAACATTCTAGGAGTATATGGAATCTTCCGCTATATTGCAGATAAAACCAGTAAGAAAAGGTTAAAAGTCATTCGGAGACCACTAGATGATACCTTACACCACAATGCGTATTTAGTAGAGTATATTGGGAATTTATGTGAAGTAAATCATACCATCTATGAACCAAATAACATTGCTGTATGGTGTATGATATGACTTCGATAAGGATTATATTAAACAAGTAAGCAAAGGCTACAGTCGAGCGGGGCCGACCATTGAATACCTACAACACTATAATAAATGATACAGTTTATATAGGCGTGATACTCGAAAGAATTCCACAAGATATTGTGACAAAAAATAAAAGAAAACCATCAGGTTTCGTTCTCTAATTTTCGAATAATATTAACTTAAACTAATTTGCTCATTTCCAATTACTTGGTAGATGTTGCACGTAAATGGTCTTCCTAGATCTGGAACCAATATTTCCCGAAGACCTATAATCTCTCAGAAGTGGCAAAAGATTAACATTTATTATTGGTTTTTGACTGAAACGTATCTATATAAGATACATACATTTGACTATATTCTTCCACGAAATCAGCGTTAACGAAATAGTCAGAAGTGCGTCTTTTCTGTATTTGTGAATTCTCCAAAAAGTCACTGGAATGGTCATTTTCGTATTTTGTCTACAAAAGCTGGCAAACTATTTCATTTGGATGGCCATCCAAAACTATGTCCGGTAACCTCCATTCAAATGCGCGTGAGGATCGGGCGATAATTACGCCTTGCTGACAATTTTTTTTTTGTCCATTTCAACCCCTAAATATATGGCGATTATCTCCAAAAAGAGTAGGCATCTATTCTGACCCTCATCTTATTACCCTCAAAATTTCATAAGGATCGGGCTATAAATGCGATCTGTATATGATATCCTGTTATCCTAACTATTTAGTTTTGTTAGCTGTAGAAATATTACCAAATGTTTTATTCAAAATGAAAATATGCCAAAAATATGACAAAATTGAAAAAATATGAGAAAATATTACAAAATCAATATTTTCAACTTTAGAGGGATATTTTTATGCAATTTTTTAGGCGTTTTTTCTTTCCTGCCAATTTGAATTAATGAGAACTGTCGAAATCAGTTCAGCCGTTCTCGACATATAAGAGATCTTTCAAGCATATCTTCTTTGATAGACATTTCTTTCGCACATATTTTGCTATATATCCGATTTGTTGGATGTTAACATCAATGGAAAGATCAGAAGTAACCTTGTCATGGCTTTGTGATTTCGCCGGGATTTAAAATATTCGCGATTTAATGAAAAATTTTGAATTTTTTCAACACAAAATATATGGTCTATTTTACCCGGTCTATTTTTGACCACCAAAATTGGTAGGCTTCTTCCCCGCCCTAAACCTTAGCTACATGAGAAATCCGCGTCGATTGGTCTATAATTGCTACTGCAAAATCCGACATTTTTTCAGTATTTGGTCCATTTCAAACCCTAAACATTTGGCGATCATCTCCAAAAGAAATAGGCTTCTATTCTGACCCTAACCCCACCTTCGTGCAAACTTTCGTAAGGATCGGGCCATAATTGCGACCTGTAGCGTGATTACAAATTAACATGGACAGACGGACATACATAGCTAGATCGACTCAGCTCGGCGAGCTAGGAAGATCCATATATACTTTCCTATATGGGAAAACTATATTTCGAGGTGTTACATAAATTCTGGCCCAATCAAACTTATAATACCCCCAACACATAGTGTTGTAGGGTATAAAAATATTTATTGAAGCTATAGGTGTTCCGGACGGAGTTTCGCCAAACGGTATAATTTGGTTGAATATGAAAAAATCTATTCGATTTGGGCTGAAGTGATGCAATGAACATAAAATCGAATGAAAATAAACGTAAAATCGGATGACAAAGCTATATAAAATTTGAACCGATCACAATAAAATTTGAAAGTGGTATTTTTGAGCTGTGTCTGATATCCGATATCAAATATCATTGTTGCGGAGGGCATATTACGCATGTGAGTGACTTAAAACCCTAAATCAGATGAAACTAAATCAGAGCTATAGCTATATCTGAAACAATTTTCTCCAAATTTGACGTACTTGCTTCTAGACTGAATTCTTTCGAATGTGCCACAATTCAGTCCTCTTGGGCTGATATTAGCCATTTGATGCACGAAAAAACTGAAATCAGATAAAGATTTATATGGGAGCTCTATCCAAATCTGAACCGATCTTCACAAAAGTTCAAGCCTATTTTTCTGAGCTGTATCTGATAGCTAGTACCAAAGATAATTGTTGTGGAGTTCATATTATGCTTGTGAGGGACTTCAACAGGTGAAACATACAGTGTGAGATAAAAAACTGCAACAAAGTCAAACGCCATATTTTTTACATTTTTTTTTAAATTTTATTGAATGAAACCAAAAATGTTGGAAATATCATTAAATTTTAGAATAAGTTTAGATTTGTTCGAATTGGTCACCTTTGGCACGAATTATGGCCCCGAATGTTGATCTGCGGTATTTTGATCCATTCCCGGCGAAGCGCTTGCTTCAGGTGATCGACACTTTGGTATTTTTTAGTGCCAAACTTGCTTTCCAAATTACTCCAGACACAATAGTCCAACGGATTGGTATGCGGAGATTTTGGTGGCCATTGTGCGCTGAAAATGAAGCGAGGAACCTCATTTTGTAACCATTTTTGGGTGGCGCGTGCTGATTCCCGTTGGAATGTCCAAACACGCAAACATTTTGGCCGCAGACCGGCGCTTGAGTTCAGGTGGCCAACCGAAGGTGCACATTTCCAGCTGACATCTTTGGCAAGTAAACATGATCATTTTGTTTGCTTACAAGCTGCTGGACAACGAATGTTTTCTCATCGGAGAAACCCAAATTCGGCAGTTCACCACTTTCGGCCAAACGAAGCAACTCTTTAGCTCTTTTGTGTCTATTTTCTTTCTGTTGTGGTGTAAGTTCTTGCACTTTTTGGAATTTCAATGGCTTTACCCCGAACTCATTTTTTAATATTTGCCGAATGGAATATTGCGATATGTTCAGCTCACGAGCCATTTTTCGGTCACTGCGACGCGGGTTTTGTTCAAGTCGCTCCTTTACTTTTCGAACCATTTCTGCTGATGTTGCTGTTTTCTCCCGCCCACTTCCTTGAAGTCGGTCTACGCTACCAGTATCACGGTAACGAGCGATGGCACGAGACACAAACGATTTATTCACATTAAAATGCTGGAGTTCTCTAACGATAGCCTCTTGTGGTTTTCCAGACAAATATAAAGAAATCACACTATCACGCTTGAATTCCATCACGAATAACATTTTTTCTGGAAAATTCTCACCAAAATACTTTTTGTACGCTTGTAAACAATATAATGAGCTGTAACTGGAATAATTTTAACAGCTGTCGGATGAGTGGATTAGAAATTACAGCAGTCTGAAGTTGGTTGCAGTTTTTTCATCTCATCATAGTACAATTTAGTTATTCTCGTGCTCTTGTAGTACACATTTTCAAAATCACCTCTCAATCTTAAACCTACCACCAACAGGGATCCCAATATAGTTCCAAAAGTTCCAAATATCAACAATGATTCTCATTCCAAATATAAAGCTTTTAGCTCTATCCAAATGGTACCATTTTAGAAGTTAGTACCATTTAAGAACTTTTCGTAACCTTAAGTTCGATTTTCAAAAAAATCCCTCGGAACATATATCCTGCGCTTCTCTAGTGACTCTCATTTCACAATTTTAAATCATTCCGTCTGTCCAATACACATTATTTAATTACACCCTCAGCTAGTATCATCTGGTGCGCCCAAAAACTACCTCAACTAAATATAGGTTTTAGACCCCAGGACTCTTTGGACAAAATCCGTTCCAGGCAATTTGAAATCGATCTAGGGATATCCGTCCGTCTTCCAGTCTGGCTGGTGCGCGCAATAACTCTCGAAGGGAGTATCCGATTTGATCCAAACCTGGTACATAGTATTATTATTGTCAAACATAGATAGAATTAAGGAATTGACAATAACGGTCCACTCCTTCTGGTACCTCCCCCACAAAAGGTGCGCGCAATAACTCTCGAAGGGAGTATCCGATATGAATCCAAACCTGGTACATCGTATTATTATTGTCAAACATAGATAGAATTAAGGAATTAACAATAACGGTCCACTCCTTCTGGTACCTCTCCCACAAAAGGTTAACATTTTCACAGAAAATAATTTACCGTGTAGAACTACAAAGGATCATTTGCATCAGTGCTATATAATGGACAATATCGACCCACTCCATCGTGTACATCCGCCACAAATGTCCAAGATTTTGAATAATTATAACTCTTATAGAATGTGAAGTATGTGTCCGATTGTCTTCAAATTTCACACATCTCAATATTTTTACGAACACAAGATAGAAAGAGACATAGGGTCTACTAACACAAGATCTTGTGTAAAAATGGGATATATCGACCACCTCATTCTGGCACCTCCCTCACAACGGCTCAAAATTTTGAATAGGCATGAAGCTCGTAAAACGCAACACAAGATTTAGTATTAAGACATCGGTCCACTCCTTTTGGTACCTCCCCCACAACGAATCAATATTTCGAATAATTGAAACTCTTAAAAAATGTGGAATAAGAGTCCGATTGTCTTCAAATTTCCCACATTTCAATTGCTTTATTAACAAAATGGCGAAGATGGGATATAACTGTCGCCTCTTTCTGTACATCCACCACAACGGGTTAAAAATGTTGAATAGGCATGAAGCTCGTAAAACGCGAAATGAGCATCCGATTTCTTTCAAACTTGGCACATCTCAATACACTTCCCATACCATACTTTAAAACAGCCAATATTAACCGATGTTGATGAGTATATGGGGAATGTTGATTCAATTTTGGAAAACTTTAGACCTCCAGAGTGAGTGAATTCAGTGAACATTTTTCAAATCAAACACTGGTTAAAATAAATCTAATTTTTCAATTTGCTGAATATAGGCCTATTATTGTGGAGCCCTGGTCTCATTGCCAGACAATTGTAACAATTTCAAAGTTTAAACTCAACTCCTTTAAACGAATCACATTTTAAATTCAGCATTTAGTAGTTTGAATAAAATTGTCATTGACTTGGTTTTATCGTTCATGCAAACAATATAAGCTTGGTTCAATACATAATCTCCGATGCATGGAATATACACACAGGGTTGCCCATATTCGACGGACCCATCTGGCAACGCCATAACTTTTGACAGAGATGTCACATCGCTTAATGACATACCGCGTTTTAAGCGTCAGTCCAAACAGATTTTTACCATGAACCAATACACGCCACGCGAGCACTCTGAAATAGTTGAAATTTACATTCAACAGAAGAAGTCAATTATGAAAACTCAACGTGCTTTTAAAACATTAAAAAATGTGAGAAGTGCGCCTTCTAAGAACACCATTAAGCGTTTATACGAAAAATTTTCGACTGGTAAGGCTCTTTCTAATCCGAAGAAGCCATATAAAAGTCGACCAAGGCGATCGGCCGAGAATATCGCTGCCGTACGAGCCAGTGTTGAGAGAACATCCCAAAAACGCCGTTCTCAGCATTTGGGCATGGCTCGGTCCACTTTACAACGGATTCTTCGCATTGATTTGCATTTGTTCCCGTACAAAATTCAATTGACGCAAAGAATGTTGCCTGCGGACAAGCCTCGTCGATTGGAATGGGACCCCTGTACATTTGACTTCCTCATCATCTCATCGAACATAATCATGAATTCTAATATTTTTTGAGGTTTTAGATAAACAAAGTAACTAAATAAATTGGATATAACCACATAAATCCTAAGAACTTCAACAGCATTATTTTAATTTTAATAATTTCAACTAAAAACGTGAGGCCATAATAAGAAGCATTACCACATAAAGTGCACGAAACACACCTGGTCCATGTGCCAACCAACTTGCCAAGCAACCATCGAACGCATCCACTTGTTACCTAATCGAAATTTTTGCTGTATGAATTTTGTAAGAGAATTCTCTTTGGCCAAATCAAACCATTCAAAACTTGAGAAATCCCAACAACAAATCAAAAATAATTTTTTTTTCGCTAAAATTTGAAATTGTAAACAAAAACAAAACACATACATGCAAAGGCATTTACTTTATTGAATGAATGACAATTTTCATTTACTGTGTTGACATTTGAAATGATGATGACGAACAAAGTAAATTTGTGAAAACTTCAAATCTATGAATGGAAGGCAATAATGGCAGCAACATGCAATATTCGTTGTGAATGGAAAAACAATAACAGCAGATTTTTATTTCATCCCACTATTGCGTATACGCACGTAATTTTTATTGTTACCAGAGTTACCATTCCACTATACCCTCAGCCATATGACTAGAGAGGGTATATATCATTTGATACGACCAAAACCTGCATCGAAATAACGATTTTAGACCCTAGGTCTCTTTGGACCAAATCCGGTTCAGGACGATCTAGCGATGTACATTGTAATATTATTATCAAAGTTAGATCGAGTTCGGGGATGGTTAATATCGGTCCACTCCTTCTAGTACCTCCTCCACAAAAGTTCCAAATTTTCACAGAAAATTATTTTCCTAATAGAACAAGAAATAATCATATCACTTTGTGCAAACTTTGCAAATCCCAATATTTGTATCAGTTCTAGGTCAGGTGCGAAAATGGAAAATATCATCTACCTACCACACAAAGGGAAAAAATTCAGAATAATTTTAACTCTTAAAAGAGCGAAATAAAAATTATATTCACAATATTTTTATTAACCCAAGATTTGGTGTGAAGATAGAATATGTCGGTCTACCCCTTCTGGTACCTTCCCCATAAAAGGTCAAAGTTTTGTATAATTACATCTCTTATAATTGAAAATTATATACCCGGCTCTCTTTAAATTGCAAACATAACAATGTTTCTATAAACACAGAATCTGGTGTGAAGATGAAATATATATGACCACTAATTTTGGTACCTTCCCTACAACGGGTCAAAATTTTGAATATCTATGAACTTCATAAAACGCGAAATGAGCATCCGATTACTTTCAGACTTAGCACATCTCAATATTTCTGCTAACGCAAGATCTATTTAGCTGTCCACTCCTCCTGCTAATTCCCCTACAAATGGTAAAAATTTTGTACAACCAAAACGCTTGTAAATGCGTAGTAAGCATCCGATTCCCTTCAAATTTTCACACATCCCAATATTTCAACTAACACAAGATCTTGTGTAAAGATGATTGATATCGGTCCACCTCTTTTGGTATCTCCTCCACCAAGGGGCACAATTTTCAACATTTATATATCTTATTTTTTGCGAAACAAGTCAGCGATTGTTTTAAAACTTAGTGAACTGAGATCTGATGTGAATATTGAATTCATCGGCCTACTCCTTCTGGCATCTCCCCAACAAATTACAATCCGAATATTTTTTCAGTATTAGATGAAGTGGAATACTTCGGTTCAAAATATTTGGTACCTCACGCACATGTTTCAGTTTTCCAAAAATTACTACATTTCTCATGTAAAAGTGAATGAAGTAGTCGATATAGCCCAAATCTGGCACATTTATATAAGAATTAGGTCAGATACGAAATGGACAACACGAAATGGTTCATTTTTTTTGGAATCACCCCCCATAAATGGTCAACAGTTTAAAAAATCATAACGCAAGTCAAAATATCTATATATATAAATGTAAGTTGTGTTAGTTACTACGCTTATAACTCAAGATCCGCTGATCTGATTTTAACGATTCATACAAATTCGGAATTGTCTCTTTTCCGAAAAGGATAATATTCAAAAAAATCGCGTAAAAATGTGATATATTAACATTTTCATTTTGACTTTTGAAATGTACAATAGTAATGTTTTATTTTGCATAATTTTTTCCATTTTGACTTACTTTTTTCTAATGTACATTTGTAGTGTTTTTTTATATTTTTTTCCAATTCGAATATTAATACCAATTTATTTAATTGACTTGATTTCTTGAGAACTGAAATTGATGGCGGGTTGCATGGAATTCAGTCAGATGATATCGAAATAACTTAACGCAGTTAGACCAAAGTTAAAAGATAATTACTTTTTCAAAATCTCTAAAAAAACACGAAAAAAGAGATCTCATGGCAAAAATTCTCAAATCGGGAAAAATCGAAAAAAAATTCAATGGAAATTGACTAGATATGGAAATAATCCATCCAATAAGAACTTAAAATGCAAAATTCATTGGGACTGCAACCAGTGAAATACCGAATATGAAGAGCACTGTTATATGCGAACTATACAAAATAGTGGAGCAAATTGAAAATTTAGAAAGAAAAGGATTCATATCCTCGGGAAATTCTTCCGATACCTTAAAAGTAACCTTAACTCCCATGTAACGTTATACGGTGACTATGCGCTATAATCAGTAATTACACTGCGGGAAATTACACTTGGAAAATTGTTTGGTTGGTACATAAAAATCCCAAAAAGGGGTTTCGGATCAAACGTTTTTAGGGTCCATTTTATATAGCTTAACCAAACACAAACGGTCGGCCTAAATTGATGTAGTCCCTCAAATGATGTAGCCCCTTTCAAATTCCTCAAATGTTGGTAATTTGAGATTTTAGGAAGAACAACACATTTTTTCAAATAATTATAAGAATAGGACAATGCTTTGGTATAACCCTTATATGTGGACCTATTTCTTTCATATTACAATAATCCGCCCAATGAGAACTCAAAATGCAATTCATTGGAACGGCAATCAGTGAAATACCGAATATAAAGGGTACAAAATGGTAGAGCGAATTGGACATTTAGGAAAAAAAGAAAAAAACTTCCTAAACTTTCAAGATATCTTAAATCGCTTTTGCAGGTCATGATATATGACCCCCGGATAAGGGTACAATCCTTTTTCAAGTATAGTTTACATTTTAACCATATTTTACTCATACGCATTTTAGCAAAAGTTGGTAATTTGAGAAGAAACCATCCTCGCAAAAAATTATCACGTTTTGGCATAACCATCATATAATTTAAGCTATATTATATGCTCTTGATCACATTCATCAATTGATTTGGCTAAAAAAATGTATTTAGGCTACTCTGGTGTGGAGAATCGTCTTACAGATAATTGTCCACATAGGAATTTATTTGAGTATAGTTCCCACATTAGTGTACCCGCAAATCCACTTTCCTAACCAAGGTTTGGTCAGAAAATAAAATTTGGTATACTATTGAATTTTTAACTCTCAAGAGAATATTGGTTGGGAACGTAGATGTGGGATGTACGTCTACATGCCATAAACTCCGAAATATCAAATTGTGGCAGAAACATGAAAAAATTACGAATATTATTTTTTTGGATCGTTATTGAATTATACTATGAAGAAAAATATGGACTTTATGGGTTCTCCAACGCACAATTTTAATGACAAAAATAAATTAATTCCTATATAACGGTAATGAGTGTAAAAGACCAATTATCTTTGACTATTTTGAAATCATTCAGATCAGTGTTCTATAATGCTTTAAAAATTATGCATTAAAAACTAAAAGTAGGGGCCGGCAACGCGGACCGGGCCAGCTAGTATTCAAATAAACGAAGAGTGGCTGAGTGGTATCCATCTGTCGGCAAAACCGACTTTATACCCAACAATACACTGTAGAATAGGGTATCACATTTTTTTCGCAAAAAAAAACTTCTATGTAAATCCATGTTTCGAGGGTCTTGACAATATTTCCCAAATTTTGCTAAGAATGATGTTTTTTTTTTTTTTTTTGATTGCAGAAAACTTTTTGACAAATTGTATTTGATATTAGTTCAATCAATCAATCTGAGAATGAAATGAGTACTATCAAGTGCACTTGGCATATTCAACAACCCAGACTGGCTATTCAGGACCCAGACTATATCAGAATAAACAAACTTTCTTATTAACAAAAAATGATTCTATTTTCTATGGTACATATTAAGTATACAAATTTCATTTGTTCAGAGACTCACAATTTATATTGAATAATTTTTCATTTAACACTTTTCCCAATAAAGGGAGATTTTAACTCGGATTGGATGTGTATAAAATTAACTGTAAAAAAGGCCAAGACATGTTTTTCACATTTAGTATGTAAGTTTTGAATGTAATTTTTCTGAGATTTATATGCAGACAATTTCTTCTTTGAACACCTTTCGCCTACAACAAAAAATAGAAAATATTTGTGTTTTTTTTTTTTTTTTTTTTTTTTTTTTGGAACATTGATGCGGACATTTTTTCGATACAGAGTAGAAATATAGATATATTTTCTTTGCTGACTTATAGTAACATTTGAAGAATATTATTGTCTTTGACGTCATCATTCTAAAATAAAATAATGATTTGTTGGAGATTTTTGTACAAATTCAGAAAGTGCACAGCTTTAACAATAACATGTGATTTTAGGGACAGTATTATGGCGGAAATTTTTCAATGTAGAACCATGTACGTAGAACCATCATGTACGTCACATATTACAGCGTCATACATAAGGTCCACGATATCGTATATTCCCCATATAACGGTACCTTCCGATATTTGGCATTTTGATGATTGTAGCCTCATTTTTCAATGGAATTGTCTGAAAATCCACACAAAGGGTCCCTTCTGAATACTTTACCCTCTGCGAGAGAATTGTCTATGATTTAGGCTACATTTTTTTAACGAAATTGTTTAATAGAACAGTATTGGCATGTTTGTTCGGGATACCGTAGCTTTCCGAAAGAGCCACCAATCCTCATCAGTTCCCTTGTCTTTTATATGGTGATATTCTTCCCAGGAGTTATTTTTAAAAATAACTCCTATGACAAAAAAACAACTTTTTTGTTTAAAATTTCGTATTTACAGTTCGTAATGGGTACTACAGCCTATGACAATATATTATATATGCAGGACCACGTCTTCGTATAGACCCCATATAACGGGGTTCCTTTGAGCGGTATTTACCTTACTACTAATTCAAATAAAAATTTCATGAATTTATCTGAATTTTATGTTTTCCTTAAAAAGTTCATTTTAAGCCTTCCCAAAAAATAGTACGAATTTTATAGCAATCAAATTTGGTACGATATAAAAAATAAGATGAAGCTTATTTTAGTTTCAGTTGAATTCAAATTTAACCGCTCTAAAAATGGGCGGAATACACATTTTGGTATGATTTACTTCACACATATTTCCAATATAAACGTATATTTGTTACGTGCCCGACTTTTGTCCTTTTCCCAATGGTTGTATACACCAATTTGTCACAATTTGTATATATATATATATATATATATATATATATATATATATATATATATATATCTATATATATAAAAATCAATTGTTGTTTGTTGGTAACGGAATCAGTTGAAAACGGCTGGACCGATTTGCATGATTTTTTGTACAAACGTTCGTCATACCCCGAGTTAGGGTTTTAAAGAAAAAAATATTGACCACGCCTGCTCTTACGCCCACTATTTCGATTTATCTAAAATCCTTATATTTGCTTAAATAATGAAGATATCGGTTTGAGAATTATTAATGAGATACTGTTGGCTTTCCATCCAACCGTAAGTATTTATTTAGGGGCTGAGGAACGCGCCTACTTTTACTACGCTTATAACATAAAGACCGCTGGTCTGATTTTAACGATTCAGATAAATTCGGAATTGCCTCTTGGCAGAAAATCATAAAAACCAAAAAAATTGCATAAAAATGTGAAATTTTGAACATTTTCATTTTGACTTTTAAAATGTACAATAGTAATGTTTTATTTTGCATGCTTTTTTTTTTTTTTTTCATTTTGACTTACTATTTTCGAATGTACATTTGTACACTGTTATTTATAGATTATATGTATTTATTGGGTAATACGAATAATATCATTTCAGAAGAGAATAAGATATGAAAATTCTAAAATCGGGAAAAATCGAAAATTTTCCAATGGAATCGAATTTCAAAATAATAGTACATTCTACAGACAAACTATATAAACACCTTTAAAAATTTGCCGTAAAAAAAATCAGCGAACCAGTTGAAGATTATTTTTATTTTTTCAATTCTTACTTTTTTCTATATTGAAGTGTACATTTCTTATTGTTTTCAATTCTGAATGAATAATATTAAAAATGAAATGAGTGCGTAATACGATGTCAAATGGCGATTTTTCATGTATAAAATTGAAGATTCGAAGATCCAAACACATTTATACAAACAAAAATGACCGAAAAAGCATTTTGGGGTTCATTTGGACCTGCTTCTTTCATATGACAATAAATTGTCAAATGAGAACACAAAATGCAAAATACATTGGGACTGTAATCAGTCAAATATCGACTATAAAGGACGCAAAAAATAAATTCTTTCTAAACATTCAAGATACCTTTAATCGCTTTGGCAGGTCATGATATGGGTCATAACCCCCGATAACGGAACAACCTAATTTCATGTATATTCTACATTTTAACCATATTGTTCGTACTAATTTTAGCTAATGTTGATAATTTAAGAAGAAGCCATCCTTGCAAAAAATGATCACGATCTGGTATCACCATCATATGATTTAAGGTATTTTCGGAGTCTTGGCCACTTTTTTAATTTTTTGGCCCTTTGGCCATCTTTGTTTCTAAGGGGAAAGAAAACCTCTTCTTATAAAATTTTTATTTTTCGGAAAAGGGCGCATCTTAGTCTTGAGGTTACCTGGGGTAAAAAACCCTGTGGTAGAAAATCATCTTATAGATAATTATCCACATAGGCATTTATTTAAGTATAGTCCCCACATTAGTATACCCCCAAGTCCACCTTCCCAACCAATGTGTGGTCAGAAAAGAGAATTTGGTATTCTATTGAATTTGTAACCCCTAAGAGAATATTGGTTGGGAACGTAGATTTGGGATGTACATGAAGATTTGTGGCAGAAACATGAAAAAAAATACGAAATTATAAAGTAACTTTATTGGATCTCCACCGCACAATTTAAATGACAAACAACTAATGTCCATCTTACTGTAATCGGAGCAAAAGAGTAATTTTTTTTGGCTATTCTGACAACATTCTGCCTTCAAGTAAAAGGTGGACAAAACTGAATACCACGCAGTACGGGATTTTAAACGTTGGAAATACAAATTTCATATTATAGCTCATTTGAATGCTTTCTACAATATCAAAAATTGAGCTGAATTTTCACATGGGGCTATTATAAATGTTCTTTATCAACACTCAAATTAAAGCATATAGCTGAAAAATAAGATCAGGCTATTCAAAATATCTAATACCGATGGCAATTATAATTTTTGCCATGAATATTAATTTATATTTAGTCATGGAGTCATTACTTATAATAAAAATTGGAGTCATCATAATGGAGTCATTACTTATAATCAAAATTGTGCCGCCTGTGATATATCAGGCTTTAAAGACTAAAAGTACGGGCCGGCAACGCGGACCGGGCCAGCTAGTACTTCTATATAATTTTAGTACTCAGTCTTACGCTCTTTTTTTAAATTTTATTGAATGAAAGCAAAAAATGTCGGAAATAGCATGAAATTTTAGAATAAGCTTAGATTTGTTCGAATTGGTCACCTTTGGCACGAATTATGGCCTTCAAACGGCCAATGACACGCTGCCCGAATGTTGCTCTGCGGTATTTTGGCCCATTCCCGGCGAAGCACTTGCTTGAGGTGATCCACACTTTGTTATTTTTTTGTGCCAACCTTGCTTTTTAAAATACCCAGACACAATAGTCCAAAGGATTTTTATCCGGAGATTTTGGTGGCCATTGTGCGCTGGAAATGAAGCGAGGAACCTCATTTTGTAACTACTCTTGGGTGACGCGTTCTCAGTGTGACCAAGGTCCAAGGTCTGCGGCAAAAATGTTTGTGTGCCCAAGGCTTTAATACACCATCCAGAATATTTTCGCGATAATATTCGGCATTTATTCTGATGCCTCGGTCGATTAATACGAGCGGGGAGCGACCATCGGCTGTTATAGCGGCCCACACCATCGCCCTGTGTTGTTTATAAACTGCTGGACAACGAATATTTTCTCATCGGAGAAAACCATATTCGGCTGTTCACCACTTTCGGTCAAGCGAAGCAACTCTTTGGCTCTTTTGAGTCTAATTTCTTCTTTTTTCTTTTGCTATTTGTCTGCCCCGGTAGTTTATAAATTGAAAAAATTTAGTAAAACTTACCACACGCAATTGCATGTCAACAACACTCGTCTCTGCTCTGTTTGTACGATGGTATTTTGCATTGACTTAACTGCGGTTGACGTCCTCTACGGGTTGCGTTGGGATATTTTTTGTCAACAAAACATAACACAGTGGGAGAATGTTGGTGTTTTTGTTGTCGTAATTCGAAAATGGATAGACTTCTAAAAAAGTTGGCTGTAATTTGGCATACAGATTTAAGAGGTGGAAAAATATTTGAGGAAATTTGTCTTTTGTGTAAGGTTTGTAAAAATTGAGGAATTCCATAGAAATATTTGGCTACAATCATCAAAATGCCGAATATAGGGAGGTACCGTTATGGACCTATACAGACAATTCTCTTTCAGGGGAAAAAGTACTCAGAAGGAACTACTTGTGTAGAATTTCAGACAATTCCATGGACCGATATAGCCCATCTTCGAACTTGACCTGCCTGCAGAGAAAAGACTGATCTATGCAAAATTCCACTATCTTCCTATTTTCAATTGCTTAATTCGTTTTGACTCTAGCGTGATTACAACAGACGGACGGACGGACTTCTTAGAATTTTATGCTGAATGTACTTTGTTAGGTCTAAAATTATTATTTCGATGAGTTACAAACGGAATGACGAACTTAATATACCCTTCATACTATGTATGGTGGAGGGCAAATATTGAAAAATGAGCTCGGCTCAAAGCCATTGAAATTCCAAAAAGAAGAAATTAGACTCAAAAGAGCCAAAGAGTTGCTTCGCTTGACCGAAAGTGGTGAACAGCCGAATATGGTTTTCTCCGATGAGAAAATATTCGTTGTCCAGCAGTTTATAAACAACACAGGGCGATGGTGTGGGCCGCTATAACAGCCGATGGTCGCTCCCCGCTCGTATTAATCGACCGAGGCATCAGAATAAATGCCGAATATTATCGCGAAAATATTCTGGATGGTGTATTAAAGCCTTGGGCACACAAACATTTTTGCCGCAGACCTTGGACCTTGGTCACACTGAGAACGCGTCACCCAAGAGTAGTTACAAAATGAGGTTCCTCGCTTCATTTCCAGCGCACAATGGCCACCAAAATCTCCGGATAAAAATCCTTTGGACTATTGTGTCTGGGTATTTTAAAAAGCAAGGTTGGCACAAAAAAATAACAAAGTGTGGATCACCTCAAGCAAGTGCTTCGCCGGGAATGGGCCAAAATACCGCAGAGCAACATTCGGGCAGCGTGTCATTGGCCGTTTGAAGGCCATAATTCGTGCCAAAGGTGACCAATTCGAACAAATCTAAGCTTATTCTAAAATTTCATGCTATTTCCGACATTTTTTGCTTTCATTCAATAAAATTTAAAAAAAGAGCGTAAGACTGAGTACTAAAATTATATAGAAGTACTAGCTGGCCCGGTCCGCGTTGCCGGCCCGTACTTTTAGTCTTTAAAGCCTGATATATCACAGGCGGCACAATTTTGATTATAAGTAATGACTCCATTATGATGACTCCAATTTTTATTATAAGTAATGACTCCATGACTAAATATAAATTAATATTCATGGCAAAAATTATAATTGCCATCGGTATTAGATATTTTGAATAGCCTGATCTTATTTTTCAGCTATATGCTTTAATTTGAGTGTTGATAAAGAACATTTATAATAGCCCCATGTGAAAATTCAGCTCAATTTTTGATATTGTAGAAAGCATTCAAATGAGCTATAATATGAAATTTGTATTTCCAACGTTTAAAATCCCGTACTGCGTGGTATTCAGTTTTGTCCACCTTTTACTTGAAGGCAGAATGTTGTCAGAATAGCCAAAAAAAATTACTCTTTTGCTCCGATTACAGTAAGATGGACATTAGTTGTTTGTCATTTAAATTGTGCGGTGGAGATCCAATAAAGTTACTTTATAATTTCGTATTTTTTTTCATGTTTCTGCCACAAATCTTCATGTACATCCCAAATCTACGTTCCCAACCAATATTCTCTTAGGGGTTACAAATTCAATAGAATACCAAATTCTCTTTTCTGACCACACATTGGTTGGGAAGGTGGACTTGGGGGTATACTAATGTGGGGACTATACTTAAATAAATGCCTATGTGGATAATTATCTATAAGATGATTTTCTACCACAGGGTTTTTTACCCCAGGTAACCTCAAGACTAAGATGCGCCCTTTTCCGAAAAATAAAAATTTTATAAGAAGAGGTTTTCTTTCCCCTTAGAAACAAAGATGGCCAAAGGGCCAAAAAATTAAAAAAGTGGCCAAGACTCCGAAAATACCTTAAATCATATGATGGTGATACCAGATCGTGATCATTTTTTGCAAGGATGGCTTCTTCTTAAATTATCAACATTAGCTAAAATTAGTACGAACAATATGGTTAAAATGTAGAATATACATGAAATTAGGTTGTTCCGTTATCGGGGGTTATGACCCATATCATGACCTGCCAAAGCGATTAAAGGTATCTTGAATGTTTAGAAAGAATTTATTTTTTGCGTCCTTTATAGTCGATATTTGACTGATTACAGTCCCAATGTATTTTGCATTTTGTGTTCTCATTTGACAATTTATTGTCATATGAAAGAAGCAGGTCCAAATGAACCCCAAAATGCTTTTTCGGTCATTTTTGTTTGTATAAATGTGTTTGGATCTTCGAATCTTCAATTTTATACATGAAAAATCGCCATTTGACATCGTATTACGCACTCATTTCATTTTTAATATTATTCATTCAGAATTGAAAACAATAAGAAATGTACACTTCAATATAGAAAAAAGTAAGAATTGAAAAAATAAAAATAATCTTCAACTGGTTCGCTGATTTTTTTTACGGCAAATTTTTAAAGGTGTTTATATAGTTTGTCTGTAGAATGTACTATTATTTTGAAATTCGATTCCATTGGAAAATTTTCGATTTTTCCCGATTTTAGAATTTTCATATCTTATTCTCTTCTGAAATGATATTATTCGTATTACCCAATAAATACATATAATCTATAAATAACAGTGTACAAATGTACATTCGAAAATAGTAAGTCAAAATGAAAAAAAAAAAAAAAGCATGCAAAATAAAACATTACTATTGTACATTTTAAAAGTCAAAATGAAAATGTTCAAAATTTCACATTTTTATGCAATTTTTTTGGTTTTTATGATTTTCTGCCAAGAGGCAATTCCGAATTTATCTGAATCGTTAAAATCAGACCAGCGGTCTTTATGTTATAAGCGTAGTAAAAGTAGGCGCGTTCCTCAGCCCCTAAATAAATACTTACGGTTGGATGGAAAGCCAACAGTATCTCATTAATAATTCTCAAACCGATATCTTCATTATTTAAGCAAATATAAGGATTTTAGATAAATCGAAATAGTGGGCGTAAGAGCAGGCGTGGTCAATATTTTTTTCTTTAAAACCCTAACTCGGGGTATGACGAACGTTTGTACAAAAAATCATGCAAATCGGTCCAGCCGTTTTCAACTGATTCCGTTACCAACAAACAACAATTGATTTTTATATATATAGATATATATCGAAAACCAAATGAGATCTCAAAAAAGCAAATTACATTATCTACATAAGGATCGGTTGATACCACAGCTATATTCAATCTTGAAGCATTATAATTGTTTTAGTAAAAATATCAAGATGTCACTTCCAAAAATTCTAATCTTTGGTAGTCATAAATTCTACATTACTGCTATTTCGGTTAGGGAATTTGTTTTAGGATCTACACAATAACTAAAATCGACCGTTTGACAATTTATGACATCTACGTCAAAAGAGAGGACAATATTGACTTTTTATGATGCGGACTACCATATGGGGAAATTTCAATACCAATAATCGAAATTTTAATACTATTTCTATTTAATAAATTCATTTGAAACAGTTTGAATGATTTCAGGTACAAGCTCAAATTTAAAACTCATAAATAATCATTACAAACTAATGATAGTCTAGTCATTTATAAAATTTTTATAAAACAAGTCAAAAATAAGCTAATTTATACTCTCCTCCATTTTGAAGGATATCGCTCAAATGAAAGACGCAGACCTGTATAAGTTATTTTTTTGTCATAGGTGGTTGTATCGATTCCGAACTTCACATACGAAATTTGGAACAATTCCGATCAATAATGTCGCTAATATCATCAAATTTGAAACAATTCCGGTGAATAATTCGATATCGTGGACCTTTATAGACAATCCTCTTCCAGAGAGTTAAGTACTCAGAGGGACACTTTGTATGGAATTTCAGACAGTTCCATAAAAAATTTAGCTACAATAATCAAAATACCGAATATAATCCAAATACCGAATGTAGGGAGGTACCGTTAAATGGGGGATATACGATATCGTGGACCTATATAGACAATTCTCTTACAGCGGGTAAAGTACTCAGAAGCAACTCCGTATGTGGATTCTCAGACAATTCCATAGAAAAATTTGGCTACAATCATCAAAATACCGAATATAGGGAGGAACCGTTATATGGGAAATATAAAATATCATTGACATATATAGACAACTCTCTTCCAGGGAGTAAAGTACTCGGAAGGAACTCCTTGTGTGGAATTTCAGACAATTCCATTAAAAACTTTAGCTACAATCATCAAAATACCGAATAGCGGGAGGTACCGCTATATTATGGACGTACGATATCTTGGACCTACATAGAAAATTCTTACAGGAGGTAAAATACTCAGAAGCAAAAGACTGATCTGTACATAATTTTAGCTTCCTATGTTATTTCGTTTTGACCATAGCGTGATTACAACAGACGGGCATACGGTCAGACAGACGGACGGACGGACAGGGTTAAATCGTCTTAGAATTTTACGCTGATAAAGAATATGTTTACCTTGTTAGGTCTACATTTATTATTTCGAAGAGTTACAAACGGAATGACGAACTTAACATATTAATTTTCTGTTGGCATAAAAATTGGTTAGTACAGCCGGGCTGCGATGGAATGTGCTAATCACAGATGAAAACACCAGACAGTACCTGTATATGACTGAAATTGGCCTATGTGACTGATTTTCAGTATCAAACATTTAAATGAAGCTGTCAAAGTTATAGATTTTCATAAAAAATGTTTTTAGAAATTTAAATCCTTTTGAAATTGACTGCAGTCAACAAATATCCTCACTCCTTCTCTTGGAAATTTTCATCTTTCAGATTTGCATTTGTACTCTATGACAAAATCCGATGAATGGCCTTCTGGAAAAATCCTTCATTGTTGTAGCAACAGTTGATGCACGACCTCACTTAACATTTCATCTATGCAACACTCACAACCCCTGTTAAATATTCAGGAGTCTTGTATGTCTATCGTACACTCTGTACAACTCCACAAAGCTCCCAAAGGTTTAGTGCAATTCTGTACAGTTGGTAGCTGTTGCTCAGTCTGTTATGACTGGTGACGATGCGTCTTCGTCTCAACATAATGAAGAGACCACTCTCTCTTTCGCCATGTTACTCGCTCACTGTAAACCAGCAATGCTGCAAAGACTTACTAACTAACTTGTCTGCTTGCTGGCTTACTGACTGAATGAGTGACTGGCTTTTGGTTTACATTGGAAATTTTAAAATACACCACAATAACCATAACAACAACAACAACAATGCCACCAATAAAAACAAAACCAAAAAAATGAATTGTTTTAAACCATGGTCTTCATATAGAGTATATAAACCATGTGCAGGCCATGTTTGGTTATCAGTTCATTTTTCAATTTGGTATTATAAGCCAAGAAAGCCAAAACCTTCATCAACATCGCCAAATAAATTTTGGATTATCCTTCACAACTGCTACAAGGATTAAAACTTTGAATTGAATTTTTAAATCGTTATTCCAGAAATAAATCCATTCAGAAATATGACCAGTCTTAAAGTTATTGTAAGTTAAAAACAAAAATAAAAAAACACAACAACAATAAAGAGTGAATGAACTGAACATGAAAAGGCATCTAAACGAAAAGTGAAATGAAATGAAAAAAAAAACGATGGTGTCACAAAGTTGTAAATCAATCAAAAGAATTATCACTGGAACTATTGCTTTGACATAAACATCATCAGAATTGAAAGACTTCAATACAAAAGAATAATTAATACAATGGATATTGAAATAGAAAAATAGTTTGAATTTATTATTCAGAATTTGTCTACATGTCGTGGGAAAGTGTATGATTTTGTAATTCATTCTTCATATGACGAAACGAAATTCAGTCACGTTTTTTCATGGTGTGCCAAAGAATAATTAAAAATGTAAAATATTGAAGAAAAGAGGAATTAGCCAGAAGCCAAGAATATATAGAGAGAGAGAGAGAGTGAAACTGTGATATAGTGTCCGTCAAATGTTATTGATAAGTTGAAACATGCGGATAATCTTACATCCGTTTTCTGAAAAAATTATGTTTTACTGGCATGTATTCGAGATTTTAAGTCTCGTTTCAATTATTTTCAAGATTCACTCGAAGAATTAATGTGTTAAACCTATCTTAGGGCAAAATCCCTTCCATGATATTTGGAACTGATCTAACCACTTCCGTGTGTTTGTCTCTTAGGTTAGCTATCTCTCATAATGAGTACCTTGTTTTATCCAAACTTTGTCTAAAGAAGGACTATATAGGTCGACTCCTTCTAGTACCTTAACTTATCAGAGTGTTTATAACCTACACCACATACTGGTAAGGGAATTATGTCTTTGTGCATTTGTTTGTAACATGGAGAAGGAGGCGAGATAGACCCATAGTTACTTTTGAGGATCTTCAGAGAATCAATTTCTAAGTCGATTTATGCATGTCTTCATTTCAATAATAACAATTTTATTAATAATAATACGAGGATTATGTATTATCGTCGAAAATTTTAACTCTCAAACAAGTCAACAAAGGGATCTCTTAAGTTCTTCTACAACACTATGTGTTGGGGGTACTATTAGTTTGATTAGGCTAAAAATTATGTAACATTTGGAAATATTGGTCGAAGACATAGGGTGTTACATATGGATCTTCTTTTCTCGCCGAGCTAAGTCGTATGTCCGCCTAAGATAGGGGGAGATGATTGCAAAATATTTTGGGGTCGAAATGGACCAAACACAGTAGACAGCATACCGGAAATAACAAGCAATCAGCTGATATGTCCAAACAAAACAATTTTCAACCATTAAAAACAATAGTAAGTAAAGGTTAAAAGTCGGGCTATATTATACCTATGCGAATTTAGTAAAAAACTTTATATTGGGATTTTTTGTGAAGTAGATCACACCAACCATGAACCTTATTTGAATGGGTATTATGGCCTTTGAGTAGTCACAATTTGGGAACTATAACCAACTCTGAATAGATTTTCAACAAATTTGACGGAGGCTTTTGTACCTCTAGTACCAAATAACATTGCTGCATAGTACATGATATAACTTCGATAAGAATTATATTAAGTAATTTTTATTGGAGCAATACATCAGCAATACCGGACCGCTTGAATATGAAAAAATCTATCCAATTTGGGTTGATATTACATATATGGTGGACAATAACCGTAAAATCCTATAAAGATGTATATCGAAGGTGTATACAAATCTGAACCGATCTCGATAAAATTTGGCAGAGGTATTTTCGAGCAGCGTCTCATGCCCAGTATAAAATATCATTGTTGTGGAGTGCATATTACTCATGTGAGGAACTTTAGCATCAAATCGGATGAAACATATATATGGGAGCTATAGCTCTATCCGAACTGATTTATGAAAATTTGAAGTACTTGTTTCTAGGATGAATTCAGTCGGAATTGTCAAGATTCAGTTCATTTGGCCTGATATAAGCCATTTGGAGCAAAATAAACCTAAAATCGGATAAAGATATATATGGGAGCTTTTTCCAAATCTGAACCGATCTTAACAAAATTTGAAACACTTATTTCTGAGCTGTATCTGATATTTGCTACCAAAGATTATTGTTGTGGAGTGCATATTACGCATGTGAGGGACTTGAAACCCTAAATCGATTGAAACATATATATGGGAGCTATAGCTATTTCTGAACCGATTTTCACCAAAATTTTAAGTAGTTGTTTCTGGGCTGAATTCCTCGGAATTTCCAAGATTCATTCCATTAAGGCTAATATAAGCCATTTGGCGCACAATAAACCTGATATCGGATAAAGATATCAGCTATATCCGTATATGAGAGCTATATCCAAATCTGATCCGATCTCGATACAATTTTACAGAGGTTTTTCTGGATATCTGTTACCAAATATCATTCTTGTGAAGTGCATATCAGGAATGTGTATTTGTATGGGAGCTATAGCTATGTCTGAAGCGATTTTCACCAAATATTATGTACTTGCTTCCAGACTGATATTCACTACTTGATGCACAATTAACCCGAAATCTTTTATAGATATATATGGGAGCTATATATAAATTTGAACCGATTCTCACCAATCTCAATGGGGTTCATCCTTGGGTCAAACAAGTATAGTTTGGGAAATTTCATCTCAATCGGATAATAAATGCGACCTGCATTTTGTTCACAATAATACATGGACGGACAGACGGACTGACATGCATAAATCGATCCAGAGTGAGTCTATGAAGATCCTCAAAAGTAAATATGCATCTATCTCGCTTCCTTCTCCATGTTACAAACAGTAGTAAAGTAGTCATTTATGGAAGTTTTTGGAACTGTCCATGGCCTTATGGGATATGTAACGGTGTTAATTGAATATAAATAAAAAACGACAAATGCTCTTTTCTCGTTTAGGAATTTAAAGAACTGATAGAATTCTTCTCACCTTGAACATCCTGTTCTTATTTTCTTTAAAATGCGACTTCGTTATTGTTTTGGCTATTAAGCTATTGTGGCGGGTTTGGGTAAAATAACCTTACTTCCGTGTTTTTGAAGCACATGTAATCTTTAAGTAAGTTTGTAAAATTTCAGCAAGATACGGCGATATTATATTCTACAGCTATAATTTACGTCGGTTATTTTTTATTTATTTATTTTATTTTTTTTTTTTTTTTGCATTGAAAAATTCAACATTTTTTCCTTGGATAATAAACATAGATATCAAAAATGTTTCCTACAAGTCATTCAGTCAAACACAAAGCTACTACAAATACCTATACCTAATCTACAACTCATCCAAATTAAATAACAAAAGATAAAAAAATGTCCCTTGGACAATAACAAAAATTTGATAACAATTTTCATTCCATTCAAATTTACAACAGCGAACAAAAGTCCGACATAACTTCAGTTCATTTCTCGTTTATAACGATCGTCTCGTCACCTTTTGTTTGCCATAATTTCTGTATTAATTAATTTGCATTAACTAATGAATGAATGGACAGAAAGACAGACAAATAAACAACAAAATAATTTTATTTCATTTTTTTTTTTGCTTTTTTCATTTCAGCTACTTTTGGCTTTGATCGGCTTGGCTTATGCCACTCCAGGAGGCTTCTTTGGCAAACAGTAAGTATTTCCATGCCCGTGGCGAATGTAATCTATTTTGTTTTGTTTTTTTTTTTTTCATTTGGCATTACATTATCCAGAAACACATAATTATCGTTGTCAATTATGCCAACAAACCAACAGATAGACAAATAAATGAATAGAAAGACACAGACAGACAAACGGACATGCAAAGTTGGCTATCACTCCCATGGCCAAGATTGCTGCCATGCAATCTATTTTATTTTGCATTGTTGGTGGCATTTTTTGCTATTCATTAACATATTGCAGGCGTAAGTTGTGTCTCGGTGTGTGTGTGTGCGTTTTTCTCCGATTATCTTTCTTTGTGCGGGGTTTGATGGTATATTCGAGAAAATCACAATTGTGTTATGAATGGAGACCGGCAAAAGGTTTATTGCTTTGCCATCTATCTATGAAAATGTGTATCATAATTTAAAAAATGGGATTTTTGTTTTTGTCAATGCCGTAGCTGGTCTATTATTTTCCTGAGGAGAACGTTGGCCCTAGCCTAAAAGTATGCACATTAATTTATATTTGTAAGAAATCCAGTACTTGTCCGCCCGATATTAATAGATGGTGCGCATTTGAAAGTAATTGGCAAACTTTTTGCACATTTCAAACCTTTCAGAGCCAATTTCATATTTCAAATCGTGTTATCAATAGTAACTCCTATCTAGTCACTCCTCATTTAGTATTAGTAGGATATTTCACTTTTAGGGTATATCATACTAGTTTGCACTACTAAAGGTTAGGGATACGTAATCCAATATTTGATTTACTGATTTATCAACTTTTGGAATTGGATAGATCTTTGGCTGTAATAAAAGTTACAAAGTCGTCCTTTTGCATTCGATTTTGCGACGAGGATTCTTGATCGATTTTTTTTCTTCAGCCAAGAAGTATGCAATTTTTTAGTGTTTAGTTGTTACTTTCATGTCTTTGCTGCTACGTTCCGATAGATGGCGTTAGTAGCGTAAAATTGAATAACATATTAAAAGATAGGTTTATTTTCTGCCCGAAGTAACTATTTCTCGATATTTTCAAATCATAATAGGTAGAACGCTTCATGTTTAGGTAGCAACACCTGATGTTTAGGTAGAATATTTCTGTCTCTGTAGAATACCTAAAATCCTTTCTATATTCACATTTTTATTCGTTACCCTAATACTGAAATTCATGATCCTAGCTTCATCTTCAAGCAACATTTGAAAATGCTTTTTATCTACGCTCCTGACTATTTTCATGGCAAATCTCTGTAACTCAAACATTGCTCTCATAATGCCTCCCATTACATCATTCGAAGCGCCAGTTCAAGTGAATGTATCCTTAAAAACCATGGCATTTTCCTCTTCAATTTCCTTTGTTTAACAACAAACTGGCTAGTTATCTGCCTGTCTCTGTTGTTTGCTTTCAATCGAAACATGAATTGCCTGTGAAATATTTTATGATTGGATTAATGTTGGCACTTAACATCTAATTGGAGGCGATCTGCGTCATCGAATTAACCCATTGTTTTATGACATGGTGTCTACTCCTAGTCTACTTACATTTCGACATCTTGACCCCAAAGATAACCAGCAGGGAAAGGTCAAATGTCGGACGGGACCGACTATATGATACCCTATACCACTATGCGTATTTAGTAGAGCTCCCGTTACAAGAAAAGTTTATACTTCGAATTTATGTGAAGTAAAACAGACTAACTTATTTGAATGTCTATCATGGCTTTAGAGTAGTCACAATTCGGGAACTATAACCAACTCTGAGTCGATTTTTAACAAATTTGACTGAGGGTTTTGTACCTGTAATACAAAATAACATTGCTGTATAGTGCATGATATGACTTCGATAAAAATTATATTAATAAATATTTATTGGAGCAATACATATACCGGACCGGTTGAATATGAAAAAATCTATCGAATTTTGGTTGATATTACATATATGGTGGGCAATAATCGTAAAATCCTATAAAGATGTATATCGAAGGTACATATGAATCTGAACCGATCTCGGCAAAATTTGGCAGAGGCATTTTCGAGCTGTATCCGATGTCCCGTTTCAAATATCATTGTTGTGGAGTGAATATTATGCATGTGAGGGACTTTAACACCAAATCTGATGAAACATATATATGGGAGCTATAGATATATCTGACACGATTTTAACCAAAATTTGAAGTATTTGCTTCTAGACTGAATTCGGTCGGATGTGCCAAAAGTCAGGTCATTTGGACTGATATGGCCAATTTGGTGCACAATGAACCCGAAATCGGTTGAAGATATATATGGGAGCTATATCTAAATTTGAACCTAATTTCAATAGGGTTCGTCCTTGAGCCAAACTAATATTGTTTGGAAATTATCATCTCTCAGGAATAATAAGTGTGCCTTGCGTTTTGTTCATAGAAATACATGTGAAGAACGGACGGACTAATATGCATAAATCGACTCAGAAAGCGATTCTATGAAGATCCTCAAAAGTAACTATGGGTCTATCTCACTTCCTTCTCCATGACATAATACCCTTAACACTATGTGGTGTAGGGTATAAAAAATACACCAACTAGTAAACAAAAATTTAAGCACTAGCATATATATCTTAAAGAAAATTGCCTAAAATATTACTAAGTAATTTAATTTATACAACTTCTTTTCAAAAAGTTGATATTTCACAATCCAAACCTATTTCGGTTTCACAAGCCAAGTCTTTTGCAAATGTTGTTCTAACATAATGTTTGTGTCTTAAGTCTTTCGTTTGCTAAGGAATTACATTTTCCTATTCATTTTCATTTTTGTGTCAAAATAATCAATTTTGCAATTTTAAACACGTTCATAAATATGTCGCCAGAAAAACTACGAAAATTCAACAATCTTCCTCTTCATTTGATTTGACACATACATTTTCCGAATGAAAGACTTCAGACGGAAACTGGTTATCATAACCGAAATTAAGAAACTCATATCAAATACCATCGAATTGCTTGTGTGGTTTGAAAACAGAAATGTCGTACTGTTCAGTGCTTAAATTTGAAACTTCTTTATTCGCACGATTTAAGGCTGCAGCATATTGGAAAACAACAAGTGACTTTGGCAACATTTAAAAGCATTTTTTTTTCTTTGAATATTCCAACACAAATTTGTTTGCAAAAATATAAATTTACGAAATGGCAAGAAAATGATAAATCTCGTGTGTATGATATTAACAAATTCAACTAGTTTTCAGTGGTCATACTGTCTGCGTATTAGGATTTATTTAATTGAAAATAGGAATCATGAATCTTTACAAGAAATATTACGAAAAATACCAAATTATGCCCAGTTCATTTAGCAATTTTTTGAAAACGAAGGACTTGCTTGTTGCTTAGCCATTTTGGGCAAAGACTTTAATCTGGACCCATAGAAGGAAATTCATTTTAAGAACATGTATAGTAGGTTTTCTATTACATTCGGAAGAAGTATACAAAGTATCTTGTGAAGATATTTTACGGAATTGCTATAGGCCTTCTGTTTGTAGAAAAAATGTATCAAATGCTCTATCTATCAAAGACCACAAAATTTCGTCCAGCCTCAAATGCGGCTCTAAAGAATTATTTTATAATCTGTCACCAAAAAAAGTATGAAAACTGAAAAAAAAAAAACTTACTGCTCATTATTGGACAAAAGTGCTCAAAACGAAAGAATTGAGACACAAACCGGTTGTGTATGATATATTGGAAAATATCCAATCTATAATCAGGGACCACAGCCATATGACAACAGAGGGTATATATCATTTAATACGACGAAAACGTGTCTCATCGAAATAACGGCTTTAGATTAGGTCGAAGCCTGGTAAATCGTAATATTGTTGTCGAACTTAGATCGGGTTCGAAGATGGGCAACATTGGCCCACTCGTAAGAAGATCAAAACTTTCAAAGAAAATGTTTTACCTCAAAGAAAGAGATAGGATAATTCGATTATGTGCAAACTTTGCAAAACCCAATATTTTTGTCAGTGCTAAGTCAGGTGTGAAAACGTAAGATATCGGCCTACCCCATGAAATACCTCCACCAAATACCTCAACATCTGCAATAATTAAAATCTTAAAAAATGTGAAATAAGAGTCAGATTGTCTTCAAATTTCACCCATACCAATATTATAAACGTAAGATTGGATGTACAAATGAGATAGATCGGTTCACTCCTTCTGGTACCACCTCCTCAATCATTGAGCTCGTAAAACGAGAAATTAGCATCTAATTTATTTCAAACTTGGCATATCTAAACATTTTTATCAACACAGAATCAGTTGTGAAGATGATAGATATCGGCCAATTCCTTCTGGTACCACTCTTCACGAAAGGTCAAAATTTTGAATAAAATGCGAATAGAGCATCTAATTCTCTTCAAATTTCACACATCCCATTATTTCTACTAAGACAAAATCTGATATCGAATGAAGATGGAATATATTAAATTTATGAATAGCCATGATATTCTTATTGACACGTGTTCTGGGGGAAGATATTAGAAGGTGAGATAAAAAAACTGCAACAAAGTCAAACATTTTATACATTTTTTTTTTTTAATTTTATTGAATGAAAGCAAAAAATGTCTTTATAAACAAGCGGAAGACTCAGAGAGTTTTTATAGTCGAGCTGAAGGCTCAGGAAGTCTTTGTAGACGAGCTGACAGCCAGGGAGTCTTTATAGACGATCTGACAGCCAGAGCCCTTTATAGAAGAGCTGATGGCACTGAAAAGGTATTTTTAAATCAACTTCCATTGGCCCTCATACTACAACTTCTAGATCGAAATGTTCAACTATAGAAAAGACTTAACACACAAACATAATTTTTAATTCCTCTTTTTTAGGCGAACTGTTGGCCAGGGAGTCTCCAAACCAAACCCCTGGTGACCCACTTAATTTAACTCTTAATTTCTAGTTAAAAATGTTGAACTAATCTTAAGACTCAAGACACAAACTTGATTTTAAACCAAGGAAATCAAAAGACTTAAGCGCCAAACTTTTTTCTTGTAGGAGAAACTAGTTCAAGTGACATAGTAATTTATAAATATAAATGTGTACCCCCAATGGGTTAAAAAACCACACCACTTTAATGTTTTTATGCACTCCAAAGTGGAATTCCGTTACAAATTTCATTGAAATATTTGTTTTGCCGGTTTTGTTATTTTGCTTTTCCAGCGGATAAGGCAAAGAAAGAAATGCTTTATTTTTTGATTCAAAATAATTGCCAGTCTTTTTTATTGCTAATGCCATTTCATCTCTACGTTTATGTGTGTGTGCGTGTGCCGTGGTGTGTTTTATTAAATAATTAAGTTCACATTGTTACCGGTGTGTTTATAAGATTTTATTATTTTTATTGCAATTGTCAGACGTTGGCTGATAACTGTAATGCAATCATGAAATAATTATGTGAGTGTGTTTGTATTTTTGTTGCTTTTTTTTTTGTTGATGATTTTGATAGTTCGTTGGCACGAGTTGGCTGAACACCACTTATCGTTTATTGTCACACAGCCAGATATTAAAATCCAATAAGCGACCAAAAATACAACACTCTACCGGCAAAGTCGTTTAAACGCTGGCACAGCACACACTGGCAGAGGGTAACAACAAAACGCAATAAGTAGCCGGGTTATAATTATGCGGAATACACAAAACAATTGATTGTGCAGAAGCTCATTATCATTCATTGGACATGTCATTGGAGGGATTCTTCGTTGTTTGTTTTGGAACACATTTTTCATTTTTGTTTTTTGCCTTTATTCGCTTTTTACTGCATTTGACACCTTAATGCAATGCGGATTTCATAAACACGCAGGCCTCAAGTTCACAGACATCATTAAAAAGGCTATAAACAACATTTTCACTTTCATTAACATAATTATGTGCCCTTCTCGCACATTAGGTGTCATTCCGAGTGAATGAATGAATGAATGAATGAATGGATGTGAATGCTAAAATTGTTATTTGTTTAACTTTGTCATTAATTTAATATTTTCCCCCTCCTCTTACAGTGAACATCACACCATTCACGTGCCATACAAAGTTCACACCATCCATCATCACCATGTCAAGAAGGTGCCCGTCATCAAGGAGGTTGTGAAAGAGGTGCCCGTCGAAAAGTTGGTCGTCAAAGAAGTTGTCAAAGAGGTACCCGTTGAGAAAATTGTCCATGTGCCCGTTGAAAAGATCGTCCATGTGCCCGTGCATGTACCCGTCCATGTTCATCATGAAGATCACCATGGCGGTTATCATGGTGGCCACAGCAGCGAATACATTGTCAGCAGTGACTCTCACAAAGGCTGGTCCTCATCTGGATGGTAAAATAATTAGTCAATAGAGAAATCCCTATTTTAGTCCCAGTATTTGTTTTGTTTTCCTCTTCACCACCACCACCACTACTACCTGTCTAGTTTAAGTATCTCTTTGAGTATTTAAATATTTCTATTTGTTTTATTTTGTAAATATTTTTTGTTTTAATTGTTGTTTTCGTTTTTTTATTAAATGAATTATAAACTATATTTGTTGTACAATTTTTTTTGTTTAGTAGTTGTAGTTATTAAATGAATTACTAAATAAAAATGGAATTAAAAAAATAATGCGGAAATTTGTTGTAATCTTCTTACTAAGGATAGATGTGAAGAAAATTAAATAAAATGTGTTCCTTTAAAAGAAAATTAGAAGAAAATTGCTTTACACTTGGCTACAGTCCAAGAATTGTTTCTCCACATGTCATAGACAAAAAAATATAAAAATCTTACTTAGACCGACAATTCAAAATTTAAAAAGTAAGCAAAGGCTATAGTCGTGTGGGCAGACCATGTCATACCCTACAACACTACAATATGTTAGAAGCCCTTTATGTCCAAATCCAAATTGGAAGATTTCGCTTTAAACAATTATGTCACGGAGCACTGCCCAGATATTACCCTTAGCATTTTGACCAGGGACATTTGCGCAATATTTACGCACTAGGTCGTACTCTTAGTTGTTGTTGTCCATTTACAGCTAAATATAATCCAATGGTCATCCAAAATGCTAGAATTCTTCCCTGTTCTTAACTCTCTTCCCAAGCGTGTCGATTGGCTTCAATTGTGTGATCAGGTGATCATTTTTTCTTTTTTTTGTGTGATTTGAACCCCTAAATATATTGCGGACATCTTTGAAAACAATAGGCATAGCCCTTCTGAGGCTAACCCTACCTCTGTGATAATTTTCGTGAGGATCGGACGATAATTGCAATCTGTATATGAAAACCTCAACCTGTGTTTAAGGTGAAAAATATTACAAAATGTATACTTCAATATTATAAGTCAAATTGAAAAAATCGCATGCGATGAAAAATATGAAAAAATAAAAAAAATCTCGCAAAATACTACAAAATCTACTAGCATCATTATTGGCATCTTTTTATGCGATTTTTTAGATTTTATTCTTTTATGCCAATAGGGCATTCTGAATTGACAAAATTTGTCAAAATCGGTCCAGCCATTCTTAAGATATAAGCATTCTAGCTAACATCACCTTCCATTGTATATACACATTGAATATATTTCGCTATATATACGATATATTTACTATCGGCATCTACGTAACGATCAGAATTGACCTGTTCGTTTATTTGTGATGTCGCCGGGATTAAAAATATTCGCGGTTTAATGGAAAATTTGACTTTTATTTAACACAAATAGTATGGTCTATTTCACCCACTAAATATTACCCGATGACCATCAAATTTGGAAGGTTCCTGCCCAAACCTAAGCTTTAGCCCCATACTAACTTCTGCGTCGATTGCTCTATTATTGCAACCTGTAGAGCAACTACAAAATCAGGAAATTTTTCAGTTTTTGGTCCATTTCAACCCCTAAATATTTTGCGATCATCTCTAAAAGCAATAGCCTTCTATTCTGGACCTCCATTCTTAATTTCTTGAAGATCGGACCATAATTGCGACATATGCGGACATATGTGGCTAGATCGACTCAGCTCGGCGAGATAGGAAGATCCATATATACTTTCCTATGTGGGAAACCAATATTTCGAGGTTTCAATATCAAATTTGAAAATTCTAGCCCTATCTCTGCATCCAATACCATTCAATGCTTTTCGTACAAATATAGTACACATTTTCGAAACCAGCTTCATATGTCCAGGCTACATATGGACAGCGTCTATAATACCAAATTTCACATTTAAAACAGAATATATTCACACAATACCAAATTGTACCAAACATAGTACTATTTAGTACTTTTGTACCAAAACTTGAATAATTTATATTGGACCAACGGAATGAGCTAGAATTTTTAATTTGAAAAGAGAGTCACTGATGGAGCGCTGAATTGGTGTACCAGAGATTCAAGTGCACGGGAAGTACAAAATAGTACTATAGTTAGTACAATTTTGTGTTGGCTGAACAAATAGGGATAGAAATCTGAAATTTTCTATTAGGATCGCTGTTCATGTGTAGCCTAGAATATGAAGGTGGCTTCCGAAATTTGTACTATAATTGTTCATAAAATACTGAATAGTACTGTATTTGGTATTGGGTGAAGGGATAGAGATAAAATTTTGAAAATTGATATTTAGATTAACGATGGTCAGAACCCCGAAATACTCGCTCAATTTTGCTCAAAGAGTGAAACTTACTCGAATTCGAGCGTGTGCGCTCCTGGGAGCAGAAAAAAAATTTGAGCAAACTCGTTTTTTGAGTGGGAGCTAATTTTTTTCAAGATCGAGCAGGTCTATTCTTGCCGAGCAAAGAATTGTGTTTGTATGTGTGTGTGTACTTTTGCAACCACCAGTTGCAAATGTAACAAAAACAATCAAATGCCGTTTTTATACCCTCCACCACTCTATCAAGGGTATATTAACTTTAACATTCCGTAAGTAACTCCTCGTAATATTCATGATAGACCCTAAAAAGTATATATATTCTGGATCAGAGTAAAATTCTAAGACGATTTAGCCATGTCCGTCTGTCTGTCTGTTGTAATCACGCTATCTTTCGAACGAATTGAGATAGAAGGCTAAAAATGTTCACACATGTGTATTTTCCAGGTTATGTTCGTAAATGGTCTCACGTTTCATAAAGCCTCCATACAACGGAACCTCCCGATATTCGACATTATTAAACCGAATTGTTTCAAATTTCGTTTTCGAAGTTTGTAATGGGTACTACAGCCTATGCAAAAAAAAATTGTATAAAGCTTATCATTTACACAGTGTTTTTTGGAATTTGTTGAACATTTTCAAGTTCCTTGCAAATGGAGGAGGGATTTAGAGGTGGAGCGATTCAAAGGCCCGGCCGAACTTAGCTGTTTTTTTCTTGTTTTCTTTGATTTTGTGCACAATCAACCTGAACCCCCTGCCTCTCTCTCTTTAAAGTTCACACAAATCACCAAACAAAAAATGTTTTACTCATTTCCTCTCTTAGAGCAAACTCTTGATCTATTTGATTGACAGGATTGACTCAGGAGCTCCCACTCAAAACAAAAGAGTGAAAAGTAGACTCCAAAAAAAAACTCCCAATCTTTGAGCAATCCTATTCGCGAGCAAGTTTTGCTCCTGAGTGAAATTGAGCAAATCCGAGCTCTGCATTTGAGATTTGGCGATGGTTTGGAAATGTGCCCTATATTTGTACAAAAAGTACGAAATGTTACAAAATTGGGTATTTATTGAAGGAATAGTGCTAGAATTTGATACTAAGGTCTATTGGTATCTGGAATGGATGTATGGACATGG
Organism: Musca domestica; assembly: GCF_030504385.1. Lineage (NCBI taxonomy): Eukaryota > Metazoa > Arthropoda > Insecta > Diptera > Muscidae > Musca > Musca domestica. Next base: position 527,962 of record NW_026712115.1, on the reverse strand, counting down.
TTTTGGAAATGGGTTCTATAATTGTGCGATAAGGACTAAGTGGTATTAAATTGGATATTGACAGAATGAATCCCAAAGTTTAATATTGAAGTCTCTGTTGGTATCTGAGATTAAGATGTGGAGGTGATTTTGGAAATGCGTACTATAATTGTACAAAAAGTACTAAATAGTAATAATTTGGGATCACTATTAATGTCTAGGATGGAGGGATGTACATTGCATTGGATGTGCGTACTAAGTGTTACTAAATTTGGTAATGGATGAAGGGATTGGGTATAAATTCTGAAATTTGATATAGAAGTCACCGTTGGTTTCCAGGGTTCACATATGGAGACGTTCAAATAGTTATGGACAGAAAAGTTGAAAGTGGATCCATTGAGCAGTGCTTTTCCTAATATTCTCCTCAAATGAAAGACATTTTGCTAAAAAAAAGTTGAACATTTGCTTTCCGAAAAACGAAACACTTGAATAATGTATAAAACCTTGATAGCCTAAAAATTTAGTACGATGTATTAAGTTTGGTTAAGAAAGATTGTCAAACTGAACAAATTGTGTATTTTGCGTACTAACAAATAAAAAACAAGTAAAAAAGCAGTAAGTTCGGCCGGGCCGAACTTTGAATACCCTCCACCATTTGGAACGAATTAGAAAATTTAAAAAAAAATAAAATCCATTAATTTTTTTTTAAATCTTCACAATATCTAATATAGGAAGGTGCCGATATATGGGGGCATATATGATATTGTGGACCTATTAAGACAAATCTATGTCTGGGTGTAAAGTACTCACAAGGAACTTCTTGTGTGGATTTTCAGATAATTCCATCGGAAAAAGTGGCTAGAATCATCAAACTACTGAATATCGGGGGGTACCGTTATATGGGGGATATGCGATATTGCGCATCTATATAGACAATTCCCTTCCAGGATAAAGTGTTCACAAAGAACTCCTTGTGTGGATTTTCAGACAATTCCGTTGAAAAATGTGGGTAAAATCATCAAAATTCCGAATATCGGGGGGTACCGTTATATGGGGGATATATGATATCGTGTACCTATATAGATAATTCTAAGTACCCGCAAGGAACTCCTTGTGTGGGTAAAATCGTCAAAATACCGAATATCGGGGGGTACAGTTATATGGGGGATATACGATATCGTGGACCCAGATAGGTAATTCTGTGCTGAGGTATAAAGTACCCACATGGAATTCCTTCTGTGGATTTTCAGACAATTCCGTAGAAAAATGTGGCTAAAATGATCAAAATACCGAATACCGGGGGGTGCCGTTATATGGGGGCTATACGATATCGTGGACCTATATAGATAATTCTCTGCCGAGGTATAAAGTATCCACAAGGAACTCCTTGTGTGGATTTTCAGACAATTCCGTTGAAAAATGTGGCGAAAATCATCAAAATATCGAATATCGGAAGCTACCGTTATATGGAGGCTATATCAGAACGTGGACAGATATATCTCATTTTCAATACCAACCATAATAATTATATCTATTATGATATGTATTGAAAATGAGATAGAGTCAAATTGTTCTGCCAAATTTTGAAGCGCTCTGTCAAATAATGTGGGCTGTATCGTGATTTCAACAGACAGACCGACTGCCGGACATCTTTAAATCAACATAGAATTTTATACTGATTACATATAGATATACTTTATGGGGTCTACGACGAATATTTAGAGATGTTAAAAACGGAATGACAAAGTTAATATTCCCTTCTTTTCAAGGTGGAGTGTATAAAAAGGCCTAACACAAACAATATTGGAACGAATCTAACTGTTTAAGGTGGACCTTTCGCTGATGATCCGCGTAAAATTAACATTGTTTTACTTCTTTATGCGAATGAATCCAGATTGAAAGCTAAAATTTTTCACACATGTGTTTTTTTAGTAGACTGGATTGTAAATAGGCAGCATCGAAATTACGACATTCGGTATTTGGAAAATTTAAATTACGAATGTTGAATCCCGAAAGTTTTATTTTTAAAACATTTTTAAACTCATGGTGAAGGGTAGTTCGGCTCGGCCGAACTTAAAGCTCTTTTACTTGTTTCGTTGTAATTGATTTGAATGGAGATTTAGCTCCATGCAATCTTTTAACTTCGACCTAACTCTGAAACCAAAAATTTGCCAATCATACAATGTATGTATGTTAATTAATGCCAAGAGCAACGAAAAGGTGTGGCAATTGTTCAAAAGGGAATTCATGACTTTGTCAATATAAGGATATCCTAAATGGACATAAGCTTGATTTTATGGCCTCAAACAATTGACATGTAAAATGTTTATATTCATTGAATAAAATACGATTGTAATACTAAGAGAGAACATTCTCCTTGAATTTGTGTCATATGCGGGTATATGGTTCTTTGAATTGTTGATCGGATTAAAATAATTCAAACTTTACCATATTTGTCAAATGTTAAAGTTCTTTTTCGTTTCGTTTTTTTTTCTCTGTCAAAAATAGTTCTTAAATTGAAATAAAACAAAAGACTTAAGACACGAACTTGATATGCCTCGTTAAGCCATAATGTATGCTCGCTCATGCCATGGAATTATTTCATCTAATATTGCCATCTGTCCGTTATCATCAAACATTTAATAAAAGCTTTTGCTAAACAAACGACTTAAGGCACGAACTCATAGCACACCCTCTTTTAGCGAACATTTCGTTCTTTTTTTTTTTTGGATATGGCTTCTGGTCAAAAGTGTGCCTTGAACTGTAACTGCAACACTTGTGATTTATTGCTAGGTGCAATAAGAACAACAGCAAATTCCAAAAACAAAAATGATTGTTAAAGAATGGTTTAGTTGATTCAATATGTGGCTTTATATATTTGATAGAATTTATTAAGTCATAGGTCGGTAAACAACGTTTCGGAGGAATTTAAATTTTAATCTGAATATATAATTGAAAGACAATGTTGCTTGTATAGACATGAAAATGCCCAAAATAAGTGGGCTATTGAGACCCCCTGACTAGCAGCAGCAGGTGGGCTATTGAGACCCCCTGACCAGCAGCAGTAGGTGGTCTATTGAAACCCCCTGGCCAGCAGCAGCTCGTCTATAGAGACGCCCTAGCCAGCAGCAGCTGGTCTATAGAGACCCGCTGAATCATCAGCTCGCCTATGAAGTCTCCCTGAGCCATCAGCTCGCCTATAAAGACTCCCTGAGCCATCAGCTCGCCTACAAAAACTATCTGAGCCATCAGCTCGCCTATAAAGACTCCCTGAATCATTAGCTCGCCTATAAAAACTCCCTGAATCATCAGCTCGCCTATAAAGATTCCCTGAACCATGAGCTCGCCTATAAAGACTCCCTGAACCATCAGCTCGCCTATGAAGACTCCCTGAGCCATCAGCTCGCCTATAAAGACTCCCTGAACCATGAGCTCGCCTATAAATACTCCCTGAACCATCAGCACGCCTATAAAGACTCCCTGAGCCATCATCTGGCCTATAATGACTCCCTGAATCATTAGCTCGCCTATAAAGACTCCCTGAACCATGAGCTCGCCTATAAAGACTCCCTGAATCATTAGCTCACCTATAAAAACTCTCTGAATCATCAGCTCGCCTATAAAAACTCCCTGGGCCATCAGCTCGCCTATAAAGACTCCCTGAGCCATCAGCTCGCCTTTAAAGACTCCCTGAGCCATTATCTCGCCTATAAAGAATCCCTGAACCATCAGCTCGCCTATAAAGACTCCCTGAACCATCAGCACGCCTATAAAGAATCCCTGAATCATCAGCTCGCCTACAAAGACTCCCTGAGCCATCAGCTCGCCTACAAAGTCTCCCTGAGCCATCAGCTCGCCTACAAAGACTCCCTGAGCCATTATCTCGCGTATAAAGACTCCCTGAATCATCAGCTCGCCTATAAAGACTCCCTGAACCATGAGCTCGCCTATAAAGACACCCTGACCCACAGCTCGCCTACAAAGACTCCCTGAGCCATCAGCTCGCCTATAAAGACTCCCTGAACCATCAGCACGCCTATAAAAACTCCCTGAGCCATCAGTTCGCTATAAAGACTCCCTGAGCCATCAGCTCACCTACAAAGACTCCCTGAGCCATTATCTCGCCTATAAAGAATCCCTGAACCATGAGCTCGCCTATAAAGACTCCCTGAACCATCAGCTCGCCTATAAAGACTCCCTGAACCATGAGCTCGCCTATAAAGACTCCCTGAGCCATCAGCTCGCCTTTAAAGACTCCCTGAGCCATCAGCTCGCCTTTAAAGACTCCCTGAGCCATCAGCTCGCCTATAAAGACTCCCTGAATCATTAGCTCGCTTACAAAGACTCCCTGAGTCATTATCTTGCCTATAAAGACTCCCTGGCCATCAGCTCGCCTATAAAGACTCCCCGAGCCATCAGCTCGCTTATAAAGACTCCTAGCCTGCATCTTGCCTTTAAAGGCTCCGTAGCCATCAGCTCGCCTGTAAAGGCTAAAGAATCCCTTCCCTTCGTCTGTAAATACTCATTTCCTTTAGCTTTTGAAACTTATAAAGACTCCTTCCGCTCGTATATAAGACTAAGTCATTAAGGTGCTGTTTTCTCTTCTTCAGAAGATTTCCATCAATTCTGGATATCTCCGTTATGATCATTACTCATTATCTCCACTATGATCACAAGGATGAATGTCTTTATGATCCCATTGACCTATTGTGGCAACAATAACGAATATCTTATCACAAAAACTAAAACTGGCAGATTAATGGACCTAAATTAAACAAAAATAGCTTTGGTAAACATCATAAAATATACATTAAATAAATAGCAGTCTATTAAATGCAACACAGAATATATATAATTATTTTTCTACAAGTATTAACTAAACAATCAATGAATTCAGCACACCCAAATTTTCCAAGAAGGAACAAACAAACAAATCAAATATTTTCCATTCGAACCTGGCCACAACATAACAACTTCGAGCCACTAGCAACAGACTTAGCCTTACATTGCATAGACCATCAATCAAAGTAATTCCTTGTTGACTATAAATTATTATCAAATTTGAATGAGAACAGCCAAAGTCAAAAAATTAAATTTGCTGACACCAGATTTTAGATAGCCGGGCTACCAAGTTCCCCTCCAAAAACAAACAAAAAAAAAAAGACACGACTCAATGGCGACCAATTTCAAATTTGTTGAATGGGAACTCGAACACTGTGATAAACATCAATCATTTGACTTAATTTGATTTATAGAATTTTTAAACATAATAATTTAAGTTATTCTCGTATGTGAACGTGAATGTGTGTAGCAGCAAAATTGGTGTAGAACAAAAGATTTAAGACACAAACGTGAATATGTTCAACTCTAGTCTGTTGTCCCCACATATGTTTATTGAATTTATTTTATTTCAATTTGACTGTAATCCACAGGAAGTGGGTGGACATACAGACATTTATACACATAAGAGAATGACTGCAAGTCTTGATACCTCATCGATTTTTATGACAGCGTAAATTTTTGGACTCTAAAAAAGTTGTTTCTTTTTGTTTTGTAAAAATTAAAATATTTATTGGTGTTGCAAGAATCAATTATCCTTGAATAACAATTGAGTTTGTGGGATTGGTAATAGAGATATTCACATAGATATATTTTAAATATTGCTGCTTTGGGCGTCATTGTTCTAAGATGTTTGAATTAGGAATAACCAATATGTTATTCAAGGAGTGGAGAATGTTAAATTTGTTCATTGCAGGCTCAAATTATTCATTGAGATATAATACTTATCAGCTGTGGACTTCCAACATTTAAAATAAATTGCAACTATTTCCAGGGGTTCAATTCTTATTTTATGAAACTGTTAAATAAAAACTTTTATGAAGAACAAAAATTGGAAGTGAAAAACTTCACAAATAAACCAGTAAACCAACCAATACCAACTATAGAGATCAACTAGACTGACTAGAGTAGTCACAATTTGGGAATTACATCCAACCCTTAACAACAAATTCCACAAATTTGACGGAGACTTCGATAAGGTATGACTTCGATAAGGATTATATTAAAAAATATTTATTCGGGGCAATGGATATACCGGACCGAGTTTCACCAAATGCAAAAAATCGGTTGAATACGATAAAATCTATTCAATTTTGGCTGATATTACATATATGGTGAGCAATTGCCGTAAAATCGAATGAATATGTATATCGAAGGTATATACAAATCTGAATCGATTTCGATAAAATTTGGCAGAGGTATCTGATGCCCGGTATCAAATATCATTGTTGTGGAGTACATAATACTCCTGTGAGGGTTGGTGTCCCGGATGAAACATATATATGAGAGTTATAGTTCCATCTGAACCAATTTCAAAATTTAAAGCATTTGCCTTTAGTCTGAATTCCGTCGGAAGTGCCAAAATTCAGTCCATTTGGGCTGGTACTTATGGCCTTCAAACTGCCAAAGAAAACGTTGCGATGTAATTTCTTGCGCTTTTTGGAATTTCAATGGCTTTACCCCGAGCTAATTTTTCAATATTTGCCGAATGGAATATTGCGATATGTTCAGCTCACGAGTCATTTTTCGGCCACAGCGACGCGGGTTTCGATCAAGTCGCCTCTTTACTTTTCAAACCATTTCTGCTAATGTTGCTGTTTTCTTCCGACCACTTCCTGACGTCGGGCTACGCTACCAGTATCACGGTAACGAGCGATGTTACAAGACACGCTTGAATTCCATCATGAATAACTTTTTTTCTGGAAAATTCTCACCAAAATGCTTTCGTATGCTTATAAGCAATAAAAAGAGCTGTCACTGGAATAATTTGAACCGCTGTCGTGGCTTAGAAATGATTGCAGTCTGAAGTTGGTTGCATTTTTTTCATTCACCCCAGTATATTCATACTTGGCATAAAATTCAAAGTCGATTTAACGACGTCCGTCTGTCTGTCTATTCATGTATCTATCCGTCCGTCGGTCTGTTGAAATCACGATACAGCCCACATTATTTGATGTAGATGTTGGTATTGAAAATAAATTTATCGGTCCACGTTTTGGTATAGCCCACATATAATGGTACCTCCCAATAATCGGTGTTTTGATAATTTTTGCCTGATCAGATGAAGACAAATGCGGCCTTGCACGACTTCAATGCGCGTAATTCTCTCCACACTCACATTTAAAAACAACCTAATCAGAAAATAACAAAAATGTGGCAACGTAATAGAGGGAGATGCTCTCGGCCCGATATAGAAATTTGTGGAGGAAAATACCCACCCAACATTTCGCGCTACGCTACTCTCACCATCCTATAGTTTTCCTTCATCTTATTGTTATTTTATATATATATACATATATATATATATATATATATATATATATATATATATATATATATATATATATATATATATATATATATATATATATAAAATAACAATAAGCCAGGCAGACTGACAGACAGACGGACATCGCTAGATTGATTCCAAATGTCCTCAAACGGATTTCGTCCAAACAGGCTTAGGGTCTAAAACTGTTATTTCTATGAATCATGCGCTGGAGCGCTGGTGCGCTCTATAACTCTCGAAAGGAGTATCCGACTTAGTCCAGACTTGGGATATCGTATTTCACACATACCATTATTTTTACTAACACAAGATCTGCTGTGAGGCTGGGATGTATCGGTCTACTCACAAAGGGTTTTCAATATTTATATCTGCCTGATTCTTCACAACTATCTATATCTAAACATCTCAACCAGACACCTTGAATGAATATGAAACTTAAGATTTCACATGAAATTAGATATGTAGGTTCGATTTTTTTGTAGTTTTGAAATACCAATATTTTTATTTGTATTAGATGAAGTATGAATATAGATTAAGATTTTCTAAAAATTATCTCATAAAACGTGAAGGAAGTAACCAATATAGTCCAAACCTGGCACATCGTAATATTTATTTATGTACTATTTTTTTATTTATTTATTTATATTTATTTTTATTTTTTTTTTTTAAATACTTGATGCAAAAGCTTTAAGAATTATTGGACCAAATCGAACCCATGTAGATAAAACTTTTTCTACATTTTGTACACTCTTAGAGATGAAATAATAATTTACCAATATATCTGTATCAAACCTAAATTATTTTTTTTTTATTTTTATTGTAAATTGTAAGTAAAAATGATTAAACTACTAGGCCCATTTATCTTTACAACATGCAATGTAATATACAACACTGTAAAACAAGCCCAAACAAAACTATAGTAGCACTTTTAAATATTCAAAGCTTTGGCCGACTAAGAAAAAAAAAATCCACCGGCAGTTCAAAAATCAATAAATAACTCAATTTAATAGGAATTTGAATTGTTGCCGATTGAAAACTGAACATAACAACATAACGATAATTAATAATTAGACAAACCGACAAACACACACAGAGTTTAAATGCACACCTTTGTACAATTTAATAAAATATAATTTTTGTAATAAAAAACACATAACTTAGATTAAAGCTAGTCGGGCAGCCAGCCAATCCAACAAGCACCCGAACTCTATCATTGCTGCACAAAGACTGGAATGAAGCCGACTGGACTGGAGAACTTGATCAATTAACTTCAAGGCAATTGCAGTGCAGATGGAGAATATTTAGCCAATACAAATAACAAATAATAAAAATAATTGGACAACTTAAGAATTAACCGCATTTGTCAATTAGAGAAAAATCTCATGCTGCAGAAATGCTAAAGCAATTATCGGAAGGGGGGCTTGGTAATAGATTATTGATTTATGTCACATGCTTCCGGCTATTTTTTCTTCTATCTAATTGGTGTTTATTTTTAAAATATGTAAACAGGTGAAGAAAAAGCAAATGATTTTATTCTTTAAAACACAGATAATGGTAGAATATTCTAATAAATGAAAATATTTCTTAAAAAAAATATTATACTAACAAGTATAAAAACAGCCAAGCCATTTGGAAGGAACTTGAAAAATTTCCAAATAATTCCGTCCAAAAATACCACTCAATGGAAACCCGTTGTATGGGGCTATACGAAGACTTGCTTCTGCATAAATAATTTTTGTTATCGGCTGCAGTAGCCTTTACGAACTTTAAATACAAAATTGAAAACAATTACGGTGAATACTGTCACTATTATCATTAAAATACCAAATAAAGGCAGGTACCTTGTATGGGTGCTATACAATATCGTGGACCAATATAGGCAATTCTCTTCCAGGGAGTAAAGTACTTAAAGGGAACTCCTTGTGTAAAATTTCAGACAATTCCATTGAAAAATATGACTAAAATCATCAAAATATCGAATATTTGGGGGTTATATGGATGCTATATGATATCGTGTACCAATATAGGCAATTCAGGGGGTAAAGTACTCAGAAAGAACTCCTTTTGTGGATTTGCAGACAATTTCTTTGAAAATTTTGGCTACAATCATCAAAATACCGAATATCGAGGGGTACCGTTACAACAGACGGACGGACAGGGATAAATTGTATTAGAATTTTACACCGATCAAGAAAACATATACTTTGTTAGGTCTACAATTGTTATTTGGATGAGTTACAAACGGAAAGACGAATTTAATATACCCTCCATGCTATGTATGGTGGAGGGTATAAAAATCTAAAGTTATAATTCTGATAATTCTTCAAAAATAATTTATTTTAAAAATCCACGATTTTAGCTCTGGTAATTGTTAAAAACCCATAAATATTCTCGATTTCAGCTCTGCCAGTCCTGAAATATTTTTCTTTAAAAAGCCACGATTTCAGCTCTGTGAATTTAAAAAAAAATCGTAAAAAATTCTCAGTGTCAGTTCTACTAATCCTGAAAGGTTTTTTTTTTTTTAAAGCCCCAGGATCATAGCATTGCTGATCGTTGAATTTTTGAATTTAGCACTGCCAAGCCTTCGAAAATATTCTTTAAAAACCAAAAAATCCTTCAAAATTTTCTTTACAAATATCAGACTTATTGCTCTGCTAATCCTTCAAAGTTTTTCTTTAGAATCCCAACGATTAAAGTTTTTTTTTTTTAAATTCCACAATTATAGTTCTGCTTGACCTAATCCGTGATAGTTTTACTTTAAAAATTCCAAGCTTATATCTCTAATATCCCTTCCATAAATAAATATTTTGTTTTTTGTAAAAAAATGCCACATTTTTTAAAGTAAAAAATAATTTACAACACAATCATCCATGTTAAATACGTTAGTAATTACGACTTACCATCTCTGCTTTGCTGGAAGTGTGCATTTTTAATAAATACTTCCATTGATTTCATGGTGGCTATAAAAAAGCAACACAAAACGCACAAAAATATACCATAATAACCTGTTGTGCAGTATGTGTTGCCTGCTGTTGTCCTCAGTCGATTGCGGAGGTAAATCAATAAATGTTCGTATGAGAATATTGGACTTGACCTTCGCATTGTTGGGGTTATTCGTAAGCTCAAGAAAAAATACTGAACGTTTTTACTTCTCTGTAAAGTAAAACAACTTTTACCTCCTTACATTTTTTTTTTTTTTTTTTTTGGTTTTAAGGAAACTATCCAACTACGGTGTCTTTCAATTAAACGCTTGTAATTGATAGAGGTGGGTGTGTTCTCTATATGACCAGTTTGTGACATGAATTATTGCCCTCAAAAAGTTGAAGCCAGAAGTAGAAGAAGGCTAGAATGTTATGGCATTTTATCTTCTCCACAAGATTTGAGCAACAATTTTGTAGAGTATTTGGATGTGAATAAATATAGTTTTTTTTTAAATAATTTATATGACAGAACGACGAAAAGGACATTGTAGGTATTAAGTTAAAAGGACTAAACGTTCTGCAAAATATTGCTTATTCGAATGAGATGGAAATAGAACATCACTTAACTCCTGAAGTCTAAGGCATTGATGGTAATCATCATAAATTCATACAAATCAACTATATGCAATTTAGACAAGATAGATGTAAACATACTAAGTAGGGTCGTTTGGCTTGGATATGAATATTTAATAATAAACAAGTAAGCATAGGCTATAGTCGTGCGGGGCCGACTATGTTATACCCTACAACACTACATATGTTAGAAGCCCCCTTATGTCCAAATTCATATTGAAAGATTTCTCTTTTGAAATTAGGATTTTGACTAGGGACATTTGCCCAACATTTATGCACACCGTCGGGCTGTTAGTTGTTGTAGTCCATTTTACAGCTAAATATAATCCAATGGTCATCCAAAATGCTTCCCTGCCCTTAACTCTCTTCAGAGGCGTGTCGGTTGGCTTCAATTGTGTGATCGGAAAAACATTTCTGTTTTTAGTTAATTTGAACCCCTAAATATTTTGCGATCATCTCCAAATGCAAGAAGTCCCTCTGTATCTCCAAATTTAGACCCATCTATATGATTTGCTTGTCTACGATATTTGGCTCAACGAAATCAGCATAAAAACCCAAAAGTTCGCCTTTTGTGTATTTCGGATATCGCATGTAAGTAATGCTGGTATTTTTTGACACAAAATTAGTGGTACATTGTACCCGCTGTCCTAAACTCTAACTTTACCTTTATAACGGCTGCAAAATCAGGAAAATTTTTAGTTGTTGGTCCATTTCAATCCCTAATATATTGCGAACATCTTTGAAAACAGTAGGCCTAGCCCTTCTGAGCCCAACTCTACTCTTGGGAAAATTTTCGTGAGGATCGGACGATATTTGCAATACCTATGTGATATCCTCAACCTGTGTTGTAAGGTGAAAAAAATATTACAAAATATTATAAGTCAAATTAAAAAAATCGCATGCGATAAAAAATATGAAAAAATAAAAATATGTCACAAAATACTACAAAATCGATATTAATATCATTATTGGCATATTTTTCTGCAACAAGAGGGCATTCTGAATTGACAAAATTTGCCAAAATCGGTCCAGCCATTCTTGAGATATAAGCATTCTAACTAACATCCCCTTCTTTTGTATATACACATTGTATATATTTCGCTATATATAACCGATATATTTACTGTCGCAATCTACTTAACGGTCAGAATTGACCTGTTCGTCTATTTGTGATTTCGCCGGGATTAAAAATATTCGCGGTTTAATGGAAAATTTGACTTTTGACTTTTGGCTCTAGCACCATGCTAACTTCCGCTTTGATTGGTCTATAATTCGACCTTTTTCAGCTGACCTCTTTGGCAAGTAAACACGATCATTTTGTTTGTTTACAAACTGCTGGGCAACGAATGTTTTCTCATCGGAGAAAACCAAATTCTTGCACTACGTAATGGGTACTACAGTCTGTGACATAAAATTGTCGGATAGTCCCCCTATATCGGTAGCTCCCTGTATTCGGTATTTTGCTGATTTCAGTGACATTATTCACTGAAATTGCTTCAAATTTCGTATTTGCAGTTCGTAAGAATATTGAAAAATGAGCACGATGTAAATTCGAAAAAGTGCAAGAACTTATACCGCAACAGAAAGAAAATAGACTCAAAAGAGCTAAAGAGTTGCTTCGCTTGGCCGAACGTGGTGAACTGCCGATTTCTCACAATTGATTTATCATCGTAGATGATGCTGAAAGGCAGCCTTGCTCATAGTCGACCTCCGCTGATACGAGTTGATGATCTTGAAAAAGGATACACAAGTACGATAAAGTTCTTGGGTATTCATATGACGGTTACAATAAATGTCCTGGATAGTCCCCATATAGTTAAAAAGGTAAACGTACAAAATATTGAATGGCTATGAAGCTCGAAATGAGCATCTGATGTCTGTTAAACTCGGCGCATCCACATCTGTCTTCTAAACTCGACACATCTCGGATCACACCTTCTGGCACCTCCCCCACAACGGGTCAAAATTTTGAATAATTATATTTCAATAATTTTCAAAAACTATCACATCTTTCATATATATTGAAGGAAATAGTATATCAGAAGAAGTAGTCCTTCGGAATGGACATTGGCTGGATGTATACATCTATTGGCGAAACCGACTGAACATCCCTAAATATTCGTCGTAGACCCCGTAAAGTATACATATTCATAATCAGCATAAAATTCTAAGTCTTTTTTTAACAATGTCCGTCTGTGTGTCCGTCAGTCTGTCTGTTGAAATCACGATACAGTCCACATTATTTAACGTATAGCTTCAAAATTTGGCAGAACACTTAGCAACTAAGATGGTTGGTATTAAAAATGAGATATGTCGGTCCATGTTTCGGTATAGTCCCCATACAACGGAATTTCCCGATATTCGGCATTTTGATGATTTTTTCCAAATTTTTTTCACGGATTTGTCTAAAAATTGCTATGTGTAGGTCATAATGGATTCTAGCTCCGGTGGCAGAACATTTATATCTTTTGAAGAAGCAATAGGAAATCTTATCTGTTCGGTGAGCATTTTTAATATTTAGGATCTTCCTCCCAATCTACACCAATCATAGCAACAACACTCATAATTTTGTCTTAATTTTTTTCTAAGAATTCTCGTTCTTTTCTTTTATTGTTGAGTAATTTATCAAAATAAAAAAAAAAAACAAAATCAAAAAGTTATAGTTTTTGTTTTCATAATGGATACAAATTCATGAAATAAGTCTTTGTCTTTCTTTGTTTTTATTCTGTCGAAACAACCAAGGATAAAATATACGGGGGAAATGTGAATGGCAAGAATAGGCTAGGATGAAATGCAGGGATGGAGGTATGGAAATCATTCATTGTCATCATCATCAATCTTAATATAGAACATAGATAGATAGTATTTAAAACAGCACACAATTATTGATGATATGTTAAATGTTGGAGAGTATTCCATGAGAGTGGCATTCGGAGTGAGTGAGAGAGGGAAATTGAGAGTGAGAGCGAAAGTGCATTGTAGACGGTGTCATCCAGTTTCAATATGCCAGGGGACAAACTTAATTGCAATAGGGGAAATTGGGACAAGTGTGGGGGCTGACACCAGCTGGGTACTGGCGTTCGGTGAAACCGGGTAGTGGAGGAGCTGGAGCAGCAGCACCGCCAGCATTCACATCACAGAATGGATAGTTGGGGCAGGTGTGTGGACTCACACCAGCTGGGAATTTATCAGCAGCACCGGGGGCAGCTGGTGGTGCATTCCACTGGGGCTGGGGTTGCCAAGAGGGTTGAGGTTGTTGCCACGATGGTTGTGGTTGCCAAGAGGGTTGGGGTTGCTGCCACGAGGGTTGTGGTTGCCATGCAGGTTGAGGCTGTTGCCATCTGGAAGCGGGATTATGCAGGCGGGCATTATCACAGATGGGGAAACCGGGACAATCCTGGGGATTCACACCGGCTGGGTATTGGGCAGCTTGGGGTTTGGCGCAGGCCACAGCGGCCAAAGACAAAATTACCTGTAAGAAAGATAAAAAATGATGCATTTCATTATATTTATTAAAGTTTAAAGTTAGTTAAGAAATTAATACAGTACATGGAGTGGACCAAAAAATTTTGTTGCAACAAAAATGCATAACATAAAAGTTTTCTGCAGTTGAATTCAGAGCTGACAATTCATTTACAGTTTAGGGGATCTAGTAAATCATTGCATATACGCCATAAAAGAGATACGTAGATCCAAAAGAGATATTCACTGGATAAGGGCAGAAAACCAATCCTGTTTGAGACTTTATTACAATTAATGAAAATAACTGGTTTAAAAATTAACTTTTTTTTTTTAAAAAATGCAGGACATCCTGGATAACAATCCAGACAAGAAAACTAAACTACCGTTATATGGGGGATATACGATATCGTAGACCTATATAGACAATTCTTTTTCAGGGGGTAAAGTGCGCACAAAGAACTCCTCGTGTGGATTTTCAGACTATTCTATTAGAAAATGTGGCTAAAATCATCAAAATACAGAATATCGGGGACCTATATAGATAATTCTCAGCCAAGGGATAAAGTTCTCACAAAAAAACTCCTTGTGTGAATTTTTATACAATTCCATTAGAGAATGTGGCTAAAATCATCAAAAGACAGAATATCGTGGGGTACCGTTATATGGGGGCTATACGATATCGTGGACCTATATAGATTAATCTCTTCCAAGAGGTAAAGTGCTCTTAGAGAACTGCTTGTGTAGATTTTCATACAATTTCATTGAAAAATGTGGCTAAAATCATCAAAATACCGGATATCGGGGGTACCGTTATATAGTGGCTATAGCATATCGTGGACCGATATAGCCCATCTTCGAACTTGACCTGCCTGCAGACAAAAGAGAGATCTGGGCAAAATTTTAGCTTTCTATCTTAATTCGTTTAGCCTGTAGCGTGATTACAACAGACGGAAAAATGGACAGACGGACAGACGGACGGACAGGGCTAAAATGATTTGTTGAGTCTAAAATGATTATTTCGATGAGTTACAAACGGAATGACGAACTTAATATACCCTCCATACTATGTATGGTGGAGGGTATAAAAAGTAATATTGCACAGGGTGCGAGCAACCAAATACAGAAAAATTGGTTGTGTGTCCGAGAATCGGTGTCGGAAAAGATATAAAATATAATAATACGGGACATTTAATTATTGTTATGCATTATTTTATACTTCAATAGATCTGACACTTTAAGGGAATTTTCGCTGATATTATTCTTTTAATGTTCATGAAATTAATCTAGAATAAATCATTGAGTCCATACCTATATTTTCAGAAGCTTTTCTTAGTGGCTTTCCCTCATCACTGACAATTTTTATACCCTCCATCATAGTATTAAGTTTGTAATTCCGTTTGTAACACCTCGGAATATAAATTTTAGACTTTGCAATATATGTATTCTTGATCAGCATATAATTCTATGTCGATTTAGCGATGTCCGTCCGTCTATCCATCTGTCCGTCTGTGGAAATCACTCTAGCTTCCAAAGGAAATGGAGTAGATTGATAAAATTTTACTCAAATATTATGTCTGCAGGACTTTTGGTATTGAAAATGGGCCATGTAGGTCCACGTTTTGGTATGGCCGATATTCGGTATTTTGATGATTTTAGCGACATTATTCACCGCAATTATTTCAAATTTGGTATTTGAAGTTCGTAATGGATTCTACAGCCTATGACAGAAAATTGTCTGTGCATGTCCACGTCGTCGTATAGCCTCCATATCACGGTACCTCCCTATATTCGGTATTTTCATGATTTAAGCTACATTATTCACCGATTTTTTTTCCAAATTTCGCATTAGAATATTGTAAAGGCTTATGACAAAAGGTGCCTATGCAGGTCCACTTCGTAAGATTTGAAGGGAATTTTAAACGGTTTTTTTTTTTTTTTTTTTGAAATTGCAAAATTTGTTCCACGTTCGGCCCGGCCGAATTTACAGCTTTTTTGCTTGTTTTAAATTATTATTTTATTAGAATGAATATCAATTTTTAAAATTTTGTGGAAATTTCCTTTATTTTTTATATTCCTTTGAGAAGAATTTTTTAATACCAAATGCTTATCTGGATCTCAATCATAATATGAACCATTAGTTTTAAAATGTGGCCTAATGAGCGCAGTTTAAAATTATATCATCCCACGTACTTAAGTCTGTTCCATAAGTTGATATTTTCCCTATTTAGGTAAGTGCGAGGAACGAACAATTTTAGTAATCTGCCTCTGCAAAAAAAGAAAACAAATTTGTTCCGATATTTTTATTTATTTTTTGTACCCCCCAGATAATTGGTTGGGTTCGCTATATTCTCTCAGTCTCTTAGAATATAGTATCTTATAAATATGTATGGTTTTTATGCTCCATTTTAAAATCCACTATATAGACTTTTTATAATTTTAAAGAATTTTTGAAAAGGTATTTTAAAGTACGAATTTTCTAATGTTTGAAAACAATTCACTTGGAGGTGTTCCTGGATTTTTTTTTTTTTTTTGCCATATAAGACACAAAATAGTATAACTCATTTCTATAACTCAAATCTTTTCTGGCCAATAGGGTTTGAGGACAATTCAAACTCCTATAGTTTATACTATTGATTATTTTCAAAATTAGATTTGGCAAATAACACTTTAATCTTTATTTACATTATTTGCTTGAGTTATTAAATCTTGAATATTTAAGAAAAGAGTGGATTTTCCATTCCGTTCTTTTCAGTCCTTTCGAATGATGTTAACACATGTTCTTGTTTCACATCCGCAAGTTTTTTTCACTATTTCTTTAAAATCACAAATTTTAAAAGAACTTTTACTGTTTTTTTTATTGCACAAGATTCACTTTTAGATATTCACAAAACTTTTGGTCCACATAATCCTTGTTTAGGTTGTTGCTCCTTTTTTCTTGTTCCTCGACTTACCAACTTTGTAAACATTTTTATTTTATTTTTTAATAAAAATTAAGGAAAAAAGGAATTGAAAAAGGTAGTTTCACAAAAACAATTGAACTATATTTTTTCTCCAATTAAGAAAAATAAACTTCCAATTGGTTTTCGATGTGAAACTAGACTGTGATAGATTCTTAAAATGTTTACGTTACTTATATACCAACAACAGATAGGTGGACGTATGGACGGACTATCGAACTTAGATAGAGCAGCAAGAGCAACAGCAACAGCATAGACCAGACAATAAGCAGCAGCAAAAAAGCACTGCTTGAATTTGACTTTTATTGTGGTTGTTGTTGTATGATTTTATTTTTTTATTTTTCTAAATTGAAAGCGAAATGCATTTTTTCGTTTTGTCTTTTTTTTATTTTATTTTGTTGTAGAGTAGAGCACATTAGAACAAACACCTCTGCCGAGGTGGTCTAGCCTGTCTGTCTGTCTGTCTGTCGGTTTGACTCTCGCCGTTGTTTTCATTGCACCTTAGTGAGTGTTTATCCCTCCGCTACAGCGATGCCAAGCTCTATCATTGCCAATAAGCTGGTCCGCCAGCCAAAAGCACTCGATTCGACATAACTTGCTCGCCTTACACTCCACCCTTTTGTTAGCACAAAAAAAAATCAAAAACAATGTAAAATGTAGCAACCCTCTTGTTTTTATTGTATGCATAGTTTTTCGTTAGTGTAGTTACACTCTTGTAATGGATGTATGGATATTGGTTCCGAATGGCAGTAGGAATCAAATCACTGTCATCACTCATTTTTTTTTTTTTTTTTTGTAAATTACACGTAACCCGTACCCGTAACTACTACTTCTAAGAACATGGAATTAACTTTCAAAAAAATCCAGGGCCACAAGCGTTAAGAGCCCCGAAAACAATAGCAACAAGACTACTCCAATGAATGTGAAACATATAATCTGATATTAATTATTTCAAAACTCAAAAAACATCATAAAGAACCTTAAAATTATATTCCCTGCCCTGAAAGCGACTCAAAGATTCGATATTTAAAGACTATTTTGAACAGCTATCAGAGCTATAATCATGAATTATCGAGAAAGATCTGGATAAAGTAACCTAAATATAATCAAAATATATATAGTGTCTTCGAAACATTATGGATAACAATATGAGGATTATTTTCGTCGAATATTTTAAAACTCAGCCGAATCACATAAGTGGTCTTCATGGTCCTTTTTTAAAAAATGGTAAAAAAAGTGACAATCCAAAGTATCCTCCGAAAATCTGACATAAGCCCCAGGATTTGCAAATACTAACAAGTAAAAAGCCGTTAAGTTCAGCGGGCCGATCTTTTAATAACCTCAACCAGTAGTGAACAAATATTTGTATACCCTCAGCCATATAGCTACAGAGGTAAACGTGCCTCATCGAAATAACGAAATAATTTAGAGCCGAGGTCTCTTTGGACCAAATCCGTTTCAGGACATTTGGAATCGATCTAGCGATGTCCTTATGTTTGTTTGTCTGGCTGGTGCACACGATAACTCTCGAAGAAATTATCCGATTTGGTCCAAACTAGGAACATCGTAATATTATTGTTATTATATTACTGGGCAATATCGGTCCACTCCTTCTGATACCTCCCCCACAAAAGGTCGAAATTATCAAAAATATATTACTGCATAGAAAGAGAAAAAATAATCCGATTTGGCTCCAACTTTGCAAATCGCAATATTTGCACCGGTGTTAGATCAAAGGTGAAAATGAATAATATCCGTACACTCCATTAAGTTCCTCCCCCACAAAGGGTCAAAATTGTAAATAATTGTAAATATTATAAAATGTGAAATAAGAGTTCGATTTTCCTCAAATTACAATAAAATACTTTTATTATCCCAAGGTCTGGGGTGAATATGGAATATGTCGGTCCGTTCATTCTAGTACGTCCCCCACAAAGGGTCAAAATTTGTAACAAACAAAACTATCATAAAATCCGAAATAAGCATCTGGTTCTCTTCATACTTCAAACATCCCATTATTTTTACTAACACAATATCTGCTGTGGAGATGGGATGTATCGATCCACTTCTTCTTGTATCTCCCACACAGAGGATCTACATTTTAAATATCAATCATAAAACGCGAAATTGACATCCGATTCCATTTAGACTTGGCACATCTAAATATTTCCATCACCACAAGATCTGTTAGAAAGATGTTAAAGATCGGATCATTTCTTCTGGTACCTCCCCCGCATAGGGTTCAACATTTGAAAAAACAAAACTCTCTTCAAATTTCACACATACAAATAAATTTTCGAATACAAAATCTGTTGTGAAAATAATATATATCTTTAAATCCCTTCTTGTATCTCAACCACAAAGTGTCAACATTTTCAATTGTTTTATCTGCCATAACTTGTGAAACAAGTCAGCGATTCTTTACAACCAAATATTTCTCTTAACCAGAATCCAGGGATGAATATGAAATTTATGATTTCGCATAAACTTGGATATAAATGTTCGATTTTCTTTTAATTTTGCCAATACCAATATTTTTATCTATATTATATGAAGTATGAAAATGGAATACTTCGGTCGCCTATATCTTCTACCTAACGCAGATTTTATCATTTTCTAAAAATTATCACATATCTCACACAAAGTATATAGTCCAAACCTGGCACGGCGTACTATTTGTATCATATTTATTTAGGTCTGATACAAAATGTACAATATTGACCCGATTCTTTCGGAACCTAATTAATAGAGGGTCAACTATTTGAATAACAGAAGTCAAAATATATTTAAATAATCGAATATTGGCTGAGGGCACACATCTGTCGGCTAAACCAACTGATACTTTTTAATTTGTTTCCATTATTTCCATTATTGGAAGATGATTATTGTTTATTAAGACTATCGTAAAATGTGTTAAGAAACCCATGAAAATAAACATTTTCTGGCTGTTTTAATAGACAACCCCATTGAAATTTCTGACCAAATTCATCAAATTGCCTATTTAAAAAATTTTTTGTCTGATTTATAAGTGCCTATTACGAACTTTACAAATTGGATGTCCATTAAAAAATAAGGATAAAATTATAAAAATGTCGAATATCGGAAGGTACCGTTATAAGGAGGCTATATGATATCGTAGACCTATGTGACCATTCTCTTTCAGAGAGTGAAGTACACAAAATGAGTATCATTTGCAGAATTATGTATGTGTGATGGAGGGTATAAAAATGAAGAAATATGACCCCTATGTAAAAACCACCAAAAATGCTTAAGGTCCACGTTTTAATGTCGGCCCCTGAAAAAAAACACATTTGTAAACCAGTAAGAAAAGGTTAAAGTCAAACGCCATAATTGTTACTTTTTTTTAAATGTTATTGAATGAAAGCAAAAAATGTCAGAAATATCATTAAATTTTAAAATAAGTTTAGATTTGTTCGAATTGGTCACCTTTGGCACGAATTGTGGCCTTCAAACGGCCGTGACGCGCTGCACGAATGTTGCTCTACGGTATTGTGGCCCATTCCCGGCGAAGCGCTTGCTTGAGGTGATCGACACTTTGGTATTTTTTAGTGTCAACCTTGCTTTCCAAAATACTCCAGACACAATAATCCAACGGATTGGTATTCGGAGATTTTGGTGGGCATTGTGCGCTGGAAATGAAGCGTGGAACCTCATTTTGTAACCATTCTTGGGTAGCGCGTGCTGAGTGCGATGGTGCTGAGTCCTGTTGGAATGTCCAAGGTCTGCGCCCAAAATGTTTACGTGCCCAAGGCTTTAATACACTCTCCAGAATATTTTCGAGATAATATTCGCCATTTATTCTGATGCCACGGTCAATTAATACGAGCGAAAAGCAACCATCGGCTGTAATGGCGGCCCTCACCATGGCCGGCGCTAGAGCTCTTGTGGCCGATCGCACACATTTTCAGCTGACCTCTTTGGCAACTAAACACGATCCTTTTGTTTGTTTACAAAGTGCTGGACAGCGAATGTTTTCTCATAGGAGAAAACCAAATTCGGCAGTTCAACTTTCGACCAAGCGAAGCAACTTATTAGCTCTTTTGAGTTTATTTTCTTTCTGTGCACTTTGCACTTTTTGGAATTTCAATGGCTTTACCCCGAGCTCATTTTTCAATTTTTGTGAATGGAATGTTCCGATATGCTCAGCTCACGAGCCATTTTTCGGCCATTGCAATGTGGGTTCCGATCAAGTCGCTTCTTTACTTTTCGAAACATTTCTGCAGATGTTGCTGTTTTCTTCTGTCCACTTCCTTGACGTCGGGCTACGTTATCCTACGATGGTGCGAGACACAAAAGATTTATTTACATTTAAATGCTGGAGTGCTCTGAAGATAGCCACTTGCGGTTCTCCAGCCAAATATAAAGAAATCACACCATCAGGCTTGAATTCCATCACGAATAAATTATTTTCTGGAAAATTCTCACCAAAATGCTTTTGTACGCTTGTAAACAATATGCTGCGACCTGTAGAGCAACTGTCAAAACCAGGAAATTTTTTGGTTTTTGGTCCATTTCAACACCTAAATATTATGCGATCATCTCCAAAAGCAATAGGCTTCTATTCTTGCCCTAGCCCCCACTCCATTCTAAATTTCGGGCTATAATTGCGACCTGTAGAAGGATTACAAATTAACATGGACAGACTGACGGACGGACATAAATAGTTAGATCGACTCAGCTCGCCGAGATAGGAAGATCCATATATACTTTCCTATGTGGGAAACCAATATTTCGAGGTGTTACATAATTTTTGGCCCAATCAAACTTAAAATACACCCAACACATGGTGTTGTAGGGTATAAAAAGATATCTCATATATGTATAGAAAATTAAAAAAAAATAAAAAAATATGTTTAAATTTATCGCATAGAAAAATTGTTTCTTTATTTTCCATAAAGACTCCCTAAATCATAGAGAGCTTATCAAATTGTGGTCCTAATCTTTGGTCACAATAACGAGAGATTCAAAACAGCTCTACGTAGTTTCTTCTGGAATATTGGAAACTGTATGTGATCAAATTTTACTTTCACAGTCTGACTGATTTATTCTAACTTCTTCATAGAATATTTTTCGTCTGGGGCAATATATCTAATGTAGGGCAATATTAATTCGTCTCCCACTGACTTTCAACTTCCTCACAAGTTACTGGCTTGAAAAAAAAAATATTTATACATATTTCCATCTTCTTCCTCTTCAACAATATTTCTTGTTGCAATCAAAGTTCAACATTTAGTTGTATAATTTTGCACCAAATATTCCTTTAGATTTGTTTTGTTTAATTCTATTTGCAAACCTCAAACTTGTTGCAATTCTTGAAAAAAAAATAAAGAAAACCAAAAAAAAAATGCAACTGATCGCATTTTTCTGTTGATTCCAACAATATGATTAGTTTATTTTTTTTTTTATTTTCTTAAATATTGTTGGAAAAGTATATTTAGTTGGGTGTATTATTAGTTGTGGCTTACAGCAACAACCACGAGAGCATTAAGATTTAGAAACAAGCTAGAAAAATTGTTTTGCAGAATGCCGCCACCTTTCAACCTACATGCGGCTGCAAGAAATACTTACTTACGTGTCGATTTAATACGAGTTCAACTACAACGAAGACAACAACAATATTAAGAATGTTGCCCATTCTGTAAAAGTTGTTGGTGTGAGAAGCGGCCAACAAAAACAATAGCAACAACTATCACAACAATTAGTGGCCACACAACTTACATTGGCAATGGACTCTCTTAACGTCATGTCAAAAGCAACTTTCATTGATTCGTTGTTGCTTTTATTATAATTTGTTTGTTGTTGTTGTTCTTTTTTTTGCATTGTACAGTTATAATTAATTTATTGTTAGACTCTATAAAAGGTATTCGATCACTTGAAATTGTGATTACTTTTAGCCTTAGCTGGATGGTTGGCTGGCTGGCCGTGTCGGGCCCGACCTGGCAAGGTTTGTTTCTTAAGTCTTTTGTTTCGCCTTTATGTGGAGCAGTCGCTCAATCGTTCACATATGGCAAGAGAATTGTTCCCTTTGTTATTGCTGCTGGTGTTGGTCTTATAATGTGTTACTAACTGAATTTACAGCACTTCTATGCGAATATTATACACATGAGAATAATTAAACAAAAAATTGTTGTTCTGTTTCCCACAAGGAAATCAGGAAGGGGTTTACATGGTAGTTGTTTATCAGCTACTTTTGCTCTACTTCAAGAAAAAATGTGGGTGGGTACTTGACACGTGTGAACAATTGCTTTGATATCTCAAAATAGAAAAAAATGATTTTTCATTGGGTCAAAAGGCTAAAACATTTAATGTAGAGGGAAACAAATTGTAAATGGATTATTTGGTTAATGGTTAATTTAACACATCTAAGGGCAATTTTTTGGAATTTCATAAGATCTGTGTTTTAATAGACAAACCAAGCAGTAAAATCTCTTAATAATATTCCTAACTAATCAAAAGCATTTAAATTAAATCATTAATCTGAAATAAACAATAAATAAACGGTTTACAGAATAATGAAAATCTTAACAAGTAACAAGTTAAAAATTATGAGTCGGTTTTGGCCGAAAAATGTAAACTCTCAGCCAATCATCGATTATTTAAACATATTTTGACTTCTGTTATAATTATTCAAATTGTTGACTCTCTATGGAGTAGATTCCGAAGGAATCGGCCGATACTGTCCATTTTGTATTGGACCTAAATAAAAATAATATTAATATTGCATCGTGCCAGGTTTAAACTATATTGGTTACTTCATTCACTTTATATGAGACTAGCTGAACCCGATGCGCTTCGCTACCCCCTTTGATTTTATATGAATTCAAAATTTTATATACAAATATTTGTTGGTTAAAAAAAAAAAACAAATTCAAGAATTTAAACCAGTAAAGAAAGTCTTAAAGTCGGGCGGGGCCGACTTTATGATACCCTACACCACTTTGCTAATTCAGTAGAATAAAAGTTTTTATGGGAGAATTCAATCATTCACGCTATGATTATAATTATAACTTAAAGTTCAAAGGACTAAATATGCCGAAACATTTGTATCTTTTAAATACGGAATTGTATTGTCCATTTGGTGCATAATTAATTTGAAATCGGATAAAGATATATATGGGAGCTATATCCAAATCTGAACCGATCTCGATAAAATTTGGCAAAGATATTTCTGAGCTGTATTTGATATTTTCCCTGAATATCGTTGTTACGGAGTGCATACTACGGCTATGGGTAACAAATATGACAAATCGGATGAACAGTATATATGGGAGCTATAGCTACATCTGAACCGATCTTCACCAAATTTGACATACTAGCTTCTAGACCCAATTCGGTCGTAAGTGCCAAATTCCATCCCATTTGGACAAATATTAGACGTTTAGTGCACAATAAAATTTAAATCGGACGAAGTTATATATGGGAGCTATATCCAAATCTGAACCGATCTCGATAAAATTTAGCAAATGTATTTCTGAGCTGCATTTGATATATTTTCCCAAATATTGTTGTTGCAGAGTGCATATTACGGCGGCGGTGGACAAAAATAACAAATCGGATGAACAATATATATGGGAGCTATAGCTATATCTGAACCGATTTCGATCAAATATGGCATACATATTTTCAGACCTAATTTGGGTGTATATGCAAAATTTCATACAATTCGGGCTGATATTACACGTTTGGTGCACAATAAAAGACAAATCGGACGAAGATATATATGGGAGCTATATCTAAATTTTGACCGATTATTTCCAATTTCAAAAGAGTTTGTCCTTGGGCCAAACAAATGATCTGTGCAAAATTTCATCTGGATCGGGCAATAAATGCGACCTGTACTTTGTTTACAAAAATAAATGGACAGACGGACAGACGGACGGACGGACATGCATAAATCGACTCAGAATGTGATTCTATGCAGATCATCAAAAGGAACTATGGGTCTATCTCGTTTCCTTCTGCCTATTACAAACAAATGCACAAAGACATAATACCCTGACCACCTTGTGGTGTAGGGTATAAAAACGTAATTATTGTAAAACGCGTGAAAATGCCAAGAACAGCTGACCATGAGAAAAGCAGGAAACTGCAATCTTTTGAAGTTTAGTATCATACCTGTTGCAATTAGTGAATTCTAGGTACTATTTTGCTACCCTTAATATAGTATGTGAAATCGGTTAAGAAGTTTTGAAGTTTAGTATCATACCTGTTGCAATTAGTGAATTCTAGGTACTATTTTGCTACCCTTAATATAGTATGTGAAATCGGTTAAGAATATATATGGGAGCTATATCCAAATATTGACCAATTCCTAATTAATATGTCAAACATATTATTGGTATCAAATTCCGCAACACATTTTGAATTTAATAGGAATCGGACATACATATCGTGTTTAGTGCATAACATACATGAAATCGGCCGAAATATATATAAGAGCTGTACCCAAACCTCAGCCAATTTCAATATAATTTGGCAAATGTTTTTGCTACCAAATTTCGTCTCTCTGCCCGAATTTCATTGGAATCGGACATACGGACAAATATATAAAATCGGACGAAAATAGATGTGGCAGCTATATCCAAATCTGAACCCATTTGATTATATTTTGACAAATATATTTTTGTACTAAATTTAGTTACTCATGCCGAATTTTATAGGAATCGGACATACGTATCGTGTTTGGACGCATTTCCACATGGCGTGTCTGGTGCATCTAATATGTGAAATCGACCGAAAATATATATGGGAGCTATATCCAAATCTGAACCGATTTCAATATAATTTGACAAAATTATCTCTTGATCAAAATCCCGTCACCAATGCCGAATTTCATTGGAATCGGACATGTGTATCATATTTTGGGCATCAAATATGTGAAATCGGCCGAAAATATATATGGAAGCTATATCCAAATCTGAACCAATTTCAATATAATTTAGCTAATTTATTTTTGTTTTAAAGTCCTTTACGTATTCCAAATTTGGAGACTGTATCTGTATCGATCTATAAATATGTGCATATAAAATCTAAATGTTTAGGAGGTACCTCCGATTCCGATGCTATATCTCCAGTTGCAAGTTGAATTTCTAAAAAATATATATATATAGTATAGTATACTTTGAAATTTTCAGGAAAATCTTTTCAGCGGTTTTCGAATCCATAAATTACAAACAAACACACATACAAACATTTTCCTCTTTTATAGATATAGAAGAAAAAGATATTTGATAATTTTTAGAAAATGTTAAAATGTGCGTGAGCTACAAGATGTAGGCGATTGAAATCTGAACCAATTTCTATATAATTTAGTTAATTTATTTTTATTTTAAAGTCCTTTACGTATTCCAAATTTGGAGACTGTATCTGTATCGATCTATAAATATGTGCATATAAAATCTAAATTTTTAGGAGGTACCTCCGATTCCGATGCTATATCTCCAGTTGCAAGTTGAATTTCTAAAAAATATATATATATAGTATAGTATACTTTGAAATTTTCAGGAAAATCTTTTCAGCGGTTTTCGAATCCATAAATTACAAAGAAACACACATACATACATTTTCCTCTTTTATAGATATAGAAGAATAAGATATGTGATAATTTTTAGAAAATGTTAAAATGTGCGTGAGCTACCAGATGTAGGCGACTGAAGTATTTCATTCTCATATTTCATCTAATACAGATATATTGGTTTGGGCAAAATTAAAAGAAAATCGAACATTTATGTACAATTTTATGCGAAATCATAAATTCCATATTCATCTCAGGTTTGAGAAATATTAGATACCTATAGCGAGTTGTAAAGAATGGCAGACATGTTTCGCAAGTTATGACAGATAAAGGTATTGAAAATTGTGAGCCTTTGTGGGTGAGGTACCAGAAGGATTTTGCAGATATATATCATCTTCACAGCAGATCTTGTGTTAGTAAAATGTTTGTGTGTGTGAAATTTGAAGAGAGTTGGATGGTTATTTCTCCTTCTTTGAGCGTTTTTTTTTTCTCTTCCTGTGCAGTAAACTATTTTTTTACCCTCAGCCATATGGCTACAGAGAATATGTGTCATTTGATACGGCCAAAACGTGCCTCATCGAAATAACGATTTTAGATCCTAGGTCTCTTTGGTCCAAATCCGTTTCAGGACATTTGGAGTCGATCTAGAGAAGTCCGTCCGTCTGTCTGGCTGGTGCGCACGATAACTCTCGAAGGGAGTATCCGATTTGATCCAAACTTGATACATCGTAATATTTTTGTCAAACTTAGATCGAGTTCGGAGATGGGCAATATCGGTCCACTCCTTCTGGAACCTCCCCCACAAAAGAGTTTAATTTTCCAAAAATTTCTGCATAGAAAGCGAAACGATAATCCGATTTTGCTCCAACTTTGCAAATCCTAATATTTGCGTCATTTCTAGGTCAGGTGCGAAAATGGACAATATCGGCCCACTCCAACAATTACCTCAGCCACAAAATTTTGAATAATTACAACTTGTATAAAATGTAATGTAAAATCCAATTGTCTTCAAATTTTACACATTCCAATAGTTTTATTAACCCAAGGTCTGGTGTAAAGATTGAATATATTGGTCCACTCCTTCTGCTACCTCCCCCGCAAAAGGTCGAAATTTCCAAAAATATATTTTCTGCACAAAAAGAGAAACGATAATCCGATTTTGTTCCAACTTTGCAAATCCCAATATTTGCGATTGTCTTCAAATTTCACAAAAATTTCCTACTGAATCGTGAAATTTTGCTAGAAAGCTAGTTTTTGGAAATTCTGGGGTACGAAAAGTATTGAAATGGTACTAAACTTCTAAATTTTTAACATTGGGTATTATATGGTATTGGGTATATGCAGCAAAAATCTTGAAATTTGTTGTGAGGAACAAGGTTGGAAAGTAAATGTAATAAATGATGGTTTGGTACTAAATTTGGAAGAGTTTGGTTTAGGGTGGACGGATGAAGCTGGAATTTTAAAATTTTATATATATATATATATATATATATATATATATATATATATATATATATATATATATATATAAATATATATATATATATATATATATATATATATATACATATATATATATATATAATTTTATTTAATGAAAGCAACAAATGTCGGAAATAGCATCAAATTTTAGAGTAATTTTAGATTTCTTCGATTTGCTCACCTTCGGCCTTCAAACGGCCATTGAAACCGTCACACGCTGCCCGAATGTTGCTCTGCGGTAATTTGGCCCAAGCGCTTCGCCGGGAGCTTGCTTAAGGGATCGACACTTTGGTATTTTTTAGTGCCAACCTTGCTTTCCAAAATACTCCAGACACAATAGCCCAACGGATTGATATCCGGAGATTATGGTGGCCATTGGGGGCTGGAAATGAAGCGAGGAACCTTATTTGGTAACCATTCCTGTTCCTGATGTTGCTGTTTTCTTCCGTCCACTTCCTTGACGTCGGGCTACGCTACCAGTATCACGATAAAGATCGATGGTACGAGACACAAATGATTTATTCACATTTAGGTACTCTAGAGGTATCAAGAGCACAGGGACGATCTTGCCCTTTGTTTTAAAATTTTTGTGGGGAGGTAACATATAATCTAACTTTGACTCGATTTTAGTTTGATCAAAATATTCGTTTCGAGTTTTCGGACGCACCAGCCAGACAAACGGAATGACATGGCTAGATCGGTTCATATGACCGTTAACTGATTTCGTCCAAAGGATGTGAGACTAGTATTCCGATGAGTCACATTTTGGTCACATAAAATTATATTTGTCCTCTGTAATCATTAGGCTGTTTCGCGTTTATAGTGAGAAGTCGCTCCTTCTTCTCTTCATTCTACGAACCTCTCTCTCCATTACTTATTTCGTTTTTCTGACAGATGACATACTAAGCAAGTGCACAGATGACAAATGATCTCATATATATTGCAATGTAAACACTTCATAAATGTATAAAATACGTTATGCAAACTGGTAAAAAATAAATTAAAATTTCACAAAAAATAACTCCAAAACGATTTGCATCTCGAAATATTTTAAAATTTGTTATGGCATGCAACTATCAATGAAATACTTAAACTAAATCTCAGCATGAACAAGAATCTCGTTTTGAAATTCTAAATCAGAATCAACGCATAAATCTAACACAGAATGACTTCATCGTTTAGAGTTCATTACATTTTTTTTTTCAGAGAATAAAAATGCTATGCAAAATGTCATATGTTTTGCATAAGGTAAAAATAAAGAAACATAAAAATGTATTTTTATTTGATATTGTAAACTTGTATAAGAGGTAATATGTGTAGTTGTCTACACAAGTAATAAAAGTCTTCCGTTTGCTGTAAATAACACAGAGAAAATTGATTATTGCCTAGTTAGAAAAATGTATTCTGGTATTACAGTTTAAATTGTTATTAGATATTTGCATAGAAATTGAAATTAATGCCGATTGTTGGAAAAGTTTTAGCAATTTAAAAGACTTAGGAAACAGAATCCCATACGACGACGTTTCATGTTACCTTAAAAAGAATTCACTGTTTGAAAAAATGTTATGTTTTAAATAAAATAATATTATGTATTAAATAATATACCACACTGTATTAATATCAATTGGATGATTTATTTCAGTACACATTCATTTTAGATTTCCAGCTCTATTCCTTTTCCAAATAAAAATTTTAATACCATTAAGCCCTTTTTTCAAATCGAACTCCATATATCAACCCTACCGCACAAAAAGTGATCCAAGTGATTAGATTTTCAACTCTATTACTACCACAAAAAAACAAATTTAGTACTATTAAGTCTTTCTTAGTACGAATTTCCAAAAAAAAAACCTCTCAAACCTAAATCAACCCTCATGCCCAATTTCAGATTTATACGACTCATACCAAAATCAGTAGCATTTAGTACAAACCCACTTCCTTACATCAACCCCGTTTCCAAGAATTGATTTTCATACCAAATTTAAAGAGTTTACTACAATCCATTCACATAATTCCAAATGGTATGGAATTTAGAACATTGTAGTACTTTTGACAGCTGTTAAAATTATTCTAGTTACAGCTCATTATATTATTTTCAAGCGTACAAAAGCATTTTGGTGAGAATTTTCCAGAAAAAAAGTTAATCGTGATGGAATACAAGCGTGATAGTGTGATTTATTTTCTTTGGAAAACCAGCATTTAAATCTGAATAAATCTTTTGTGTCTGGTACCATCGCTCGTTACCGTGATACTGTAACGTAGCCCGAAGTCAAGGAAGTGGACGGAAGAAAACAGCAACATCAGCAGAAATGGTTCGAAAAGTAAAGAAACGACTTGATCGAAACCCGCGTCGCAGTGGCCGAAAAATTGCACGCGAGGTGAACATATCGCAATATTGTATTCGGCAAATATTCAAAAATGAGCTCGGGGTAAAGCCATTGAAATGCCAAAAAGTGCAAGAACTTACACCGCAACAGAAAGAAAATAGACTCAAAAGAGCTAAGGAGTTGCTTCGCTTGGCCGAAAGTGATGAACTGCCGAATTTGGTTTTCTCCGATGAGAAAACATTCGTTGTCCAGCAGATTGTAAACAAACCAAATGATCGTGTTTTCTTGCCAAGGAGGTCAGTTAAAAATGTGCTCCTTCGGTTGGCAAACAAAACTCAAGCGCCGGCCATGGTGATGGTGTGGGCCACCATAACAGCTGATGGTCGCTCTCCGCTCGTAGCAATCGACCGTGGCATCATATTCTGGAGGGTGTATTAATGCCTTGAGCACGCAAACATTTTGGCCGCAGACCTTGGACATTCCAACAGGACTTAGCACCATTGCACTCAGCACGCGCCATCCAAGAATGGTTACAAAATGATGTTCCTCGCTTCATTTCCAGCGCACAATGGCCACCAAAATATCCGGATACCAATCTGTTGGACTATTGTGTCTGGAATATTTCGGAAAGCAAGGTTGGTACTAAAAAATACAAAAGTGTCGATCACCTCAAGCAAGCGCTTCGCCGGAAATGGGCCAAAATACCGCAGAGCAACATTCGGCCAGCGTGTGACGGTTTCAAAGGCCGTTTCTTCTTGGCATTGAATAGATGCTATTAAACATTTCTCAAAACATTCCCAGATATTGTTAACATTTTAACATAATTTAAAATATTGCGACATTTAATACTCATTTGTAATATAACCCCAGATCTTTAACGTGATTATGTATTGAACACAAATTCCTGTTAGATATTTTGAAACTTATTCTATTCTTTTTTTAAATTTTGTTCTAATCCAAATTTTACGTACACCAACTCTCTACATAGAATCATTTAATTCCACAATTATAACATGGTATTGTACAACAAAAAACATAAATGTCTCATAAGCGTATTAAATTCAATTGACTTCTAATGTCTATTATATTAACTGACAAAAACCCCCCGAATGCAATCAATTCAATTCTTATTTCTTTCAATAATTTATCTTTAAATGTCACACACGATAGTACTCTTAATAGAAATGTAAGAAATTAAAAACAAATTCATTAGCCGCATTCTA
Organism: Musca domestica; assembly: GCF_030504385.1. Lineage (NCBI taxonomy): Eukaryota > Metazoa > Arthropoda > Insecta > Diptera > Muscidae > Musca > Musca domestica. Next base: position 496,095 of record NW_026712115.1, on the reverse strand, counting down.
AGAATCAGAAATCATTCTTTCATTGTCTTTTTTTTTTTCGTTCTATCCGCATTTCAAGGTAATGTCATTCGAGCTAATGAAAGAAAGACTAATTTCGGTGTAATTGTCGACAAGGGTAAATGTTTTCAGGTTTGTTTCCTAAGTCTTTTGTTTTTCTCTTAATGCCAATAAGGCAACTTTCCAAACAATTACGAAAAATTTCAATGACAGCAACAACAGCTATGGTTTACTTGTTGGTTTTCTTTGTAATTTGTGATTAAAATTTATTCAAATTTAATTGACAATTTAAACGGAAGTATTTATAAAGCGTGTGAGCCGCTAATTTGGCTGCTTTTACCCAATAAATATTTTAATATTCACAATGAAGTGCATACAAAATGTCATAGCTACAATATGTCATGTATGTCCGATGCTACTAAACTGAAATAGTTATCTAAACATTTTTATTTAAAAATCCACAATTTTGCTCAGTCGTCTAAAATTTAAACTTTCAGAGCAAATTCCCTTGGGAATCGTGAATTTTAGGCATAGTTTCTTTTGAGGATCTTTATAGAATCACTGTCTGAGTCGAATTATGCATGTCAGTCCGTCCGTCTGTCAATGTATTTTTGTGAACAAAATACAGGTCGCATTTATTACCCGATTGAGATGAAAATTTTCAAACAATATCTGTTTGGCCCAAGGCAGAACCCTATTGAAATTTGTGAGAATCGGATCAAAATTAGATATAGCTCCCATATCTTCAACCAATTTCGGGTTAATTGTGCAACAAATTGTCAATATCAGTCCAAATAACGTGAATTTTGGCAAATTCAACCAATCTTAGTTTAGAAGTAAGTACATAAAATTTGGTTAAGATGTAGCTATATATGTTTCATCCGATTTGGTTAAGCTCCAAGCCTAAACCTCTTTCACATGCTTAATATGCACTCCACAAGATAACTTATGGAGCTCAAAAATACCTCTGTCAAATTTTATAGAGATCGGACCAGATTAGGATATAGCTCCCATATATATCTTTTTCCGATATCAGGTTTATTGTTTTGTCTTCTGTTATAAAATATAAAATTTTTGGTTAAAATCGGTTCAGATATAGCTATAGCTCCCATAGATATGTTTCATCCGATATAGGGTTTTAAGCCACTCACATGCGTGATTTGCGCTCCACAACAATAATCTTAGGTACCAGATATCAGATACAGCTCAGAAATAAATGATAAAAATTTTGTCAAGATTGCATATATATCTTACCCGATTTCAGTTTTTTTTTGCGAACCAAATGGTTAATATCAGCCCAAATGGACTAATTTATCCTAAAATTATTTTCTTCAAATTTTGGTTAAAATCGCCTCAGATAAAGCTATAGCTCCCATATATATGCTTCATCCGATTTGGTGTAGAAGTCCCTCAGATGAGTAAAATGCAATCCACAACAATGATATTTGATACCGGACATCAGATACTACCCGAAAATACCTCTGCCATACCAAAGTATGGAAGGTATATTAAGTTTGTCATTCCGTTTGTAAGACCTTGAAATATATATTTTAGACCCTACAAAGTATATATATTCTTGATCAGCATAAAATTCTATGTCGATTTAGCGATGTCCGTCCGTATGGCCGTCTGTGGAAATCACTCTAGCTTCCGAACGAAATAAAATAGGTTGATAAAATTTTACTCAAATATGTATTATGTCTGCAAGACTTTTGGCATTGAAAATGGGTCATGTAGGTCCACGTTTTGGTATAGCCCCCATATAATGGTAACTCACGATATTCGGTACTTTGGTGATTTAAGCGACATTATTAGCCGGAAATGTTTCAAATTTGGTATTTGAAGTTCGTAATGTATACTGCAGCCTAAGACAGAAAATTGTCTGTGCAGGTCCACGTCTTCGTATAGCCCCAATATAACGGTGCCTCCCTATATTCGGTATTTTGATGACTTTAGCTACATTATTCACGGATTTTTTTTTTCAAGTTTCGCATTTTAATATTGTAATGACTTATGACAAAAGTTGCCTATTCGGTATTTTTAACGGCTACATTCGGTATTTTTAAGATTCAAACAGAATTTTTAACGGACTTTGGTGGAGGGTATTCAAAGATCTGCCCGGCTGAACTTACAGCTTTTTTACTTGTTATTTTAATATGATTAATAAAAGACCCATTTCCGGCAATTTCATCTATTTATATTTTTTCAATTGGTTCTTTTGGAGAATTATTGTGACTCCATATTGATCGCAATTTGCGAAATGTAGCCGCAAAACCTTCATCATTTCTGGTAAAACTATTTCACATTGAGATTGCATTGTTTATTCGCGTAGCGATCCATGTTTACTAACCTTCTACAACAAACGATATCAAGTATTCAAATGTCAAACAATGACACTTCGAATGGCGCCAAATTTAAAAATTGCGTTCTAGTTGAGACCCACTTTAGAAGTCTTAAAACAATATTTAAAAAATTCTCAATCATAACTTATCCTTGAAAAATGTGTCTTTAAATTTCGCGGTCAAAATTTTGTCAAAATTTTGACTATAAAACTAGGAGATTATTAAATTTTCATAATACTTTGAAAATATTATTTAAAAGTCAACAATTATAATATCTGCTAGTCTTTGAAAATATTATTTAATAGACCATGACAATTCTCTTTAAATACGATACGGTATATAGATAGTTCTATTTCAGGGGGTAGAGTTTTCAGACAATTCCATTGAAACCCTTGGCTACAATCATCAAAATACCGAATAATGGGAGGTACCGTTATATGAGGGCTATAAGAAGGCATGTGCATACATAAACATTTTCAGTCATGGATGGTAGTACCTATTAGGAACTTCGTATACGAAATTTTAAACAATTCCGATTAAAATACCGAGTATCGAGAGGTATCGTTATATGGGGAATTAGCGAAAACGTGCACCTGTATAAAAAAATTTCCGTCATAGGTTCCGCCATTGCAAACTTCAAATAAGAAATTTCGGGAGTGCCATTGTACCATAGGGGATATGCGATATTATTGACCTATATAGACAGTTCTATTTCATGGGTTAAAGTACCCAGGGAGTAAAGTACTCCTAAAGAATTCCTTGTGTAGAAGTTCTGATAATTCCATTGAAAAGTGGGGTTAAAATCATCAAAATACCGAATATCGAGGAGTACCATTGTATGGGGGCTAAACGATATCGTGGACCCATCTTCGAATTTGACCGGTCTGCAGACAAAAGACGTTTGGACAGGACTAAATCGACGCTGATCAAGGATATATATACTTTGTTAAGTCTAAAATAATTTTTTCGATCAATTACAAACGGAATGGCCAACTTAATATACCCTCCATTCTATGTATAGTGGAGGGTATAAAAATTAAAGATTTCCATCTTTGCTTATCTTTGAAATTATCCTTTATATATCCACTGTGATAACTTCGCTTATCTTTAACAATTATTCTTTTAGAAATCTATTAATCCCTAACCCTTGATAATAATGTTTAAAACCCACAATTATTTCTATTACTCGAACAAAATCTTTAATAAATCAACGATTATTTATCCTTCAATTATATTCTTTAAAATCCACGATTATTACTCTGGAAAACCTTGATAAATGTTGTGCAAAAAAATCCCTTTTTTTTTCTTTGCTAATCCCAGAAAATACTCTTTAAAACTCCACGATACTCTGGAAATCCTTGATAAATGTTGTGCGAAAAAATTCCCTATTATGTCTTTGCTAATCTTAGAAAATATTCTTTAAAACTCCACAATGCATTGCATTTTTCTCTAAAGAATTCCCTCGATCGCTCCCTCACCTGTCTGTCATGTTGTTACACCAGTTTTCGACATATTTACATAATCTTTCTATTTGCAATCATAAAAAATAATTTTGTTCTTGAGTTCATGTTGGCTTTAAACTGTTGCTTTAAACTGTCCTACCGGTTGTCAGTCCATTGGTTGGTTGGTTGGTTGGTCAGTCATAACTTTTTTTGTTCCACCCATCTAACACCCGTCAGTTGCTAATCAAAATAATTACAAAACTTATCTTAATCTCCAATAAGAACAGTAAAGTAAATGTTATGCTGTTTTCATTGTCACAAATAATAATTACAACACCAACACACAATCACACTCACATACATACAGACAGACATGGCCAACAGCTAGGGTGGGTAGCTAGTTTGGTAGGACATGGCTATGACAGGTGAATGGCTAAAATTGACCACTAGGTAAACATTGTGTCTCAGACATATTTAATCATATCAACAATTTTATTGCGAGCGGAAAATAAATACACCCGAAGAATAATGTCGATTCAAATGATTTGGTTTCGGTTTTGGGGGAGTATTTATTAGATGAATTTCAGAGTTTCATATGAATATATGCTTTTAAGAATGTTCTTTTGCGATGAAATATTCTTGAACTGGAGAAATAACATACATGTAAAATACAGGAGTTTCCAACAAGGGTGTAACTATAATTTATATAGTAATATAATGTTTTTTTTGTTGTAGTTTTAAAAAAATTCTATGAATCGCCTAAAGGTATGCTATAGAAATGATTACTCTTAAAAAAAATTCTCTTATGATATGATCAATGCATTACTTTCTATCTATTTCTAAACCAAGTCTGCAAACCACTTGTCCGTTTAGGTTGGCTCGGTCCAGTGATTCACGCTGCCTTTTTCGATGGTTCGATTTTTTTAAATGGTTTATTTAGGTGGCTCGAACCGTGGTTTTGGTTCTGTTTGATTCAGTGTTATGTGTAACTACACTGCTTGTCAAAATTAATAAATTGAATCGCATCCAAGCAATTTTCAACATATTTAAAGTAACAAGTTAAAAAGCACTTATGTTCGGTCAGGCCGAACCTTTAATACCCTCCACCATTTAGATGGATCTTGTGAAATATATAAAAGTGTTCAAATGTCAAACAATGACACTTCGAATGGCGTCAAATTTAAAAATTGCGTTCTAGTTGAGACCCTCTTTAGAAGTCTTAAAACAATATTTAAAAAATTCTCAATCATAACACATCCTTGAAAAATGTGCCTTTAAATTTCGCGGTTGTAGCTAGGAGAATCCTTGGATCTCTGCTAATTCTTCAAAAATTTGAAATTTTAAAAAATTCCGATTAAAATACCGAGTATCGGGAGGTATAGTTATTTGGGGGATTAGCGAAAACATGAACGTGCAAAAAAAATTTCCGTCATAGGTTCCGTCATTGCAAACTTCAAATAAGAAAATTCGGGAGTACCATTGTACCATGGGGGCCGAACCTTTAATACCCTCCACCATTTGGATGGATCTTGTGAAATATAAAAGTCTGTTCGAAAATGCTGCCTACATTTAAAAATCCCGAATATCCGATCTTACAGTTATATAGGACTATGAGAAAACTTGGATAATTTTAGTTACATAATCAAAATTCCGTTACATGAGGGCTATGCGAAGACGTAGATCTGCATATGCAACTTTCTGTCAGTGAAGGCAGTATCCATTACGAACTCCAAATACAAAATTTGACACAATTCCGATAAAAAAGTGACACAAATCATCAGATTGCCGAATGTCGGTGGTACAGTTATACGGGAACTATACCAAAACTTGACTCTATATGGACAGTTATTTGTAAATATATTTCCTTTATAAATGGAACACAAACTGCCAATTTATAGAAAATTATGAACAAAAATATGACGTAAACAGCCAAAAAAAACCTTAACTCTGGGCTTTATATGGGGTTTATATTTTTTATATTTATTGAATGAAAGCAAAAAATTTCGGAAATAACATCAAATTTTAGAATAAGTTTAGATTTGTTCGAATTGGTCATCTTTGGCCCGAATTATGGCCTTCAAACGGCCAATGAAACCGTTCCACGATACCACCTGTGGTTTTCCAGTCAAATATAAAGAAATCACACTATTACGCTTGAATTCTATCACGAATAACTTTTTTACGGAAAATTCTCACCAAAATGCTTTTGTACGCTTGTGGCTTAGAAATGACAGTAGTCTGAAGTTGGTTGTAGTTTTTTCATCTAACCCTGTTTAATTTTCCTAAATTCGGTATTTTTATGATTTACCGGCATTATTCATCGGAATTGTTTCAAATTTCGTATTTGCAGGTTCACGTCTTCGTATAGATCCCAACACAACGGTAACACCCTATATTCAGTATTTTTATGGTTTTCAACAGAATTTTTCAATGCTTTTTTTTACCCTCCACCATACTATGGAGAGTATATTAACTTTGTCATTCCGTTTGTAACTCCTCGAAATACTCATGTCAGACCCAACAAAGTATATATATTCTTGATCAGCGTAAAATTCTAAGTCGATTTAGCGATGTCCGTCTGTCTGTCCGTCTGTCTGTTGTAATCACGCTATCATTCGAATGAATTGAGATAGATGGCTTAAATTTTGCACACATGTTAATTTTTCCAGTAGGCAGGTTAAGTTTGTAAATGGGCCATGTAAGTCCATGTTTTCATATCCCTCCCTATATTCGGTATTTTGATGATTTTAGCGACATTATTCACCGGAATTGTTTCAAATTTGGTATTTGAAGTTCCAAATGGATGCTACACCCTAAGATAGAAAATTGTCTGTGCAAGTCCATGTCTTCGTATAGCCCCCATATAACGGTACCTCCCTATATTCGGAATTTTGATGATTTTAGCGACATTATTCACTGGAATTGTTTCAAATTTGGTATTTGAAGTTCCAAATAGATACTACACCCTAAGATAGAAAATTGTCTGTGCAAGTCCATGTCTTCGTATAGCCCCCATATAACGGTACCGCCCTATATTCGGTATTTTGATGATTTTAGCGACATTATTCACCGGAATTGTTTCAAAATTGTTATTTGAAGTTCGTTATGGGAACTACAGTCTGTGACAGAAAATTGTCTGTTCGGGTCCAGGTCTTCGTATATATATCAGTACCTTCCTATATTCGGTATTTTGACGATTTTAGGTACAATACCCACCGAAATAGTTTGAGATGTGGAATTTGAAGTTCATAATGGATGCTACAGCCTGTGACAGAAAATTGTCTATGCTGGTCCAGGTCTTCGCACAGCTCCAATTTGACGGCACCTCCTTATATACGATATTTTGATGATTTTAGCTACATTATTCACCGTTAATTTTAAGTTTCGATTTGAATATGGTTATGGCTTATGACAAAAAATGTCTATGTATGTCCACGTCGTATAGACCCCAATATAACGGCTATATTCGGAATTTTTAAAATTTTAACAGAATTTTTTAAGGACTTTATTTTTTGAAAATTTCCAAATTCGTTGCAAATGGTGGAGGGTATTAAAAGTTCGGCCCGGCCGAACTTACTGCTTTTTAACTTGTTTAATTTCCAAATTCCTTCCAAATGGTGTAGGGTATTCAAAGTTTGGCCCTGCAGAACTTATTTTTTATTTTCACTTTCTTTTTTGTTTTTAATGGTTTGACAAATAGTTTTCTTTGAGTGTTCTTCTGATAATGACATAATCTCGTTGACATATTTTGTTCCATTTCACTTCCATTACTTTGGGTTTAACTGGCCCGTCAAACAGCTATGAAGCGTTAATTATAGATCAATAAAAATTTTAAGCTAATTGCTTTAACAGTTTGTTATAATTGTCACATTTACGAGTGCTTAAACAGTGAACACATCAACCAAAAGTTGAGAATTTGTTCAACTTTTTGTTGCCTTTTCGAAGCGGATTGGACCTGCCACCAGTTATTAAAAATTTCAACATTGATAAGCTATTAATTAGTAAATTTATAAGCGATTTTTATGAGGGGTAATGAAATGGCAAGATCCAAACCAACAAAGTTAAGAATTTTGATGTGTGGATTTGGTTGGGGGTGTTGACTGTTGAATGACAGCCAACCGGGCACCCCGCTAACCATGTGAGTGACAAAGTAAGGAGTGACTCAGCTTTAACACATTTTTAAGAGGAGTAATGGCATTTAAAAAGCTTTTTTCTTTTTTCGTTTGCGAACACTCAGGGTTTGATATTTTCGGCCGATAAACGGCGAACGTGTGGCCCAAGCAATTATTGTAAATCTTCACATTCATGTGACACTTGGACGTATGGACCACTGGAATTTTTCTATCAATTTTCTTTAAAATTTCATCACGATCCACACCACGGGTGTCATGTGCATATATCAGTGTTATTACAGCGGGCCATATGCTATGTGATCACAACAGACCGATCGACCGATAGACCACCCACCCACACCCATCATAACATAAAAATTGTTTTTTACAATTAATGTTTTGTTCTTTGTGGCAACAAACATAAACTTGGTGCAAATTGTGGCGCGACTGGTGGCGTTAATTCCATTATTGGTTGGGTGTCGTTAGCCATTCAAGATAGATTTGTTACCACAATAAAAGGTATTAAGACCGAAGTTTTGTCACAATTCACAAGCTGCCCAAACTGCTCTGGTGTTATTACCAAATAGACGTCATCGCTGAGGCTCAAAAGTGCTCCAAGCTAATGTGCAATCTGTGTGGTTTGCTGAACAAAACATTACATGTTTGCGGTCAAAAGTTGAGACATTAAAGGAATGTTTATCAGGCAGTGACGTGGCCTTAATTTTGAATGTACACAAGGTTTTAGATATAGAACTCTATTCTACAGGGTGAGTTGAAAAACTGCAACAAAATCAAATGCCATAAAGTTTTACATTTTTTTTAAATTTTATTGAATGAAAGCAAAAAATGTCGGAAATAGCATCGAATTTTAGAATAAGTTTAGATTTGTTCGAATGGGTCACCTTTGGTACGAATTATGGTCTTCAAACGGTCAATGAAACCGTCACACGCTGCCCGAATGTTGTTCTGCGGTATTTTGGCCCATTCCCGGCGAAACGCTTGCTTGAGGTGATCGACATATTGGTATTTTTTAGTGTCAACCTTGCTTTCCAAAATACTCCAGACACAATAGTCCAACTGATTGGTATCCGGAGATTTTGGTGGCCGTTGTGCGATTTTGGTGGCCATCATTTTTTTTTTTTTTTTTTTTTTTGTTTACAAACTGCTGGACAACGAATGTTTCCTCATCGAAAAAAATCAAATTCGGCAGTTCACCCCTTTCGGCCAAGCGAAGCAACTCTTTAACTCTTTCGAGTCTATTTTCTTTCTGTTGCGGTTTCTGGAATTTCAATGGCTTTACCCCGAGCTCATTTTTCAAAATTTGTCGAATGGAATATTGCGATATGTTCAGCTCACGAGCCATTGTTCGGCCACTGTGACGAAGGTTTCGATCAAGTCGTTTCTTTAATTTTCGAAATATTTCTGCTGATGTTGCTGTTTTCTTCTGTCCACTTCCTTGACGTCGGGCTACGCTACCAGTATCACAGTAATGAGCGATGGCACAAGACACAAAAGATTTATTCACATTAAAATGCTGGAGTGCTCTAACGATAGCCATTTGTGGTTTTCCAGCCAAGTAAATAGAAATTACACTATTACGCTTGAATTCCACCACGAATAACTTTTTTTGCTGGAAATTCTCACCAAAACAACAACTGTCGGACGAGTGACTTAAGAATGGCAGAAGTCTGAAGTTGGTTGCAGTTTTTTCATCTCACCCAAGCTTAAGGATTTCAGCTCTATGCCTTCACGCAATATCACATTTATTAATATTCAGTATTTTTCATGTAATTATAGTACGCATTTCCAAAATCACCTCCATTTCTCAATTCCAGAGACCTCAATATCAAATTTGAGTATTCCAGCCCTATCCCTTCAACCAATACCATTCAGTAGTTTTCTTACAAATATAGGACGCATATCCAACCCACCCGCAAATTTCAAACGCAGATACCGAACAGTGATCTATAAAATTAGAATTGTTTAGTACTTATCGCATTCGTATAACCAGCGACCCCAATATCAGATTTCAAGCTCTATCTGTTCGAACAAAATAAATCCATTCTTTCATCTTCATCCATTCACACTAATCTAAATACTTAGTACACTTTCGTAAGGTATTCGACTCACGGGTAATCCAGTTGTTTAAAATTAGCATTAAGATTTCGTTCGGTCCCATCGCTTTGATAATCTATGATAATCTATCTCAATCTATCATGAACTGCGGTATAACATCCTCGACGGGAAGACATCTACTCGGCGAGCAGGTGTTTCAGGAATTTGCCGCAATTCATCAGATCAGACACTATTATGTTGTTTGTTTTCCTATGGTTCGAAGATGACTTAACCTCTACCGCAATTTTCTCATGTCCAACAACTTTTTCATTAATTGCTCACTGGGATCAGTAGAACTGAAGCACGGAGACTCATCATCCACGAGCATCTGCCAATTTTCGGAAAATCCATTCTGCTCCCCGCAAATCATAAGAATTGAGTAGTTCTTTAAAGCGAACCGCATTCAGGTCAATTAACTTCCCCGCTCAGAAATAATGAAACCGCATTACAAACTTCCAGATTGTTATTGCCTTGAAAAAGCGGGATAATGTCTGATACGATACACAGCTGCTAACAGGCGCGAAATAAACGTTGAGCAGTTCTGTACCAGCAGTTAAAATCTATCCATCCTATCCTAATACTATCCCATTAACTCCACATATGGATAATTACAGACTTCCCCAAACGAGACAGTCCTGCTTTTCTTGGGATAGTCTCTAATTGAACAAAATAGTGCAATAGGAACATATAACTACATCTACACTTCTGGTGAGATCGTTGCTCATTCTCATAATAAATTTTCAGGTTACTTCAGGAACTGAACTACCTCTACGCCTCTGTCACTACTTTCCATCACCAAAGTGTTTCCAACACCAGCCACATTTTCATTCACCACAAATTGCCAACGGTAAAGAATGTTGCATGCGGATCAGAAAGAGGCGTTAGTGTGGCGGTTTTTTAAGTGATTTTCAGGCACATTACATAATGTTGGCGTTTCTTTCGCGTCGTACCCTTTTCCGAATTGCAATAAACACAATAAAAATGAAATAAATTCTTAATACCACATTCGGAATCCTAAATCAAGCATGAAAAACGGTGTAACGAAACCGCATGGCAGGCACACAGACACCAACGTACTGACCGTTCCTTCGACGTTCATCAGCAGAACAAATGGAGTTGTGGTCAAGCCACATCGACATCACCACCTCTGTGGCAACCTATCCTCCTCTACATTGCAATACAAACAAAAAGTAGGTGTTTTGGATTACTTGATTTTGTTCTTCTCGTCAATGAAAAATTAATAACAACTACAAAAACAAATAATTTATATTAACATAGCAACAAACAACTTGTTGTAATGAACCGACATACATATGAGTACAGCTTGTTGTTGTTCGTTACTGATGGCTTTGAATACTTCAGATCTGAAAACAAGTCTCCGTTTTTTCAAATTTAGGGGGTTGGTAGCCTTGATCAATGGTCCGGAAAATTGTTGCGCATATGCTAAGTGGCTGGCAAATTGTTGTTGTTGTTGCTTTGTAAAGTCAATGTATGTATTGTTGTTGTCATGGGCATTGGTATCATTGTTATCAAAATGTGTGTGTTGGCTTGTTGTAGCTGTGGCAAAACTGAGTTGTTGTAAAACTGATTTTTGTTACTCAAATGAAATATTTGGTATGATTTGAACATTGCGATCTAAGTTCCGAGGTTAGTTTAATGCCTCAAACACAATGACAGTGGTTAGAATGACCAACTCAGTTTATTGAAATTGAATTGCCAAGGAAAATCTCTAAAATTATCCATGTTTGGCGAATACATTTACAAAGTATATCAGCGTTGGGATAAAATTATCCACTTTTGTGGATAAAAGTATCTTGTTTAGTGTTAACAAATAAAAAAGCAATAGAATTCGGATTTGGAAAATAAGACTTCTAATTTGTACTTGAGTGTACAAAATGATACGAAATTTGGTACAAATTGGAACTGTGGTGAACCGACAATTGGAATATGATTTTTTGGGGGTGGTATGATTGAGGTATGGAGTTTGTTTCGGAAATTTAGAGTGTAGAATTGTAGAAAGTTTTGGAAATTCGTACTTATGTGTACTAAATGGGTACAATTTGGATTTGTGCGAACCGGCAGGGCTGGAATCCTAAAAATGTGAATTAAATTTTGTGTTATTTGGATTAGGGCGAACCGATGTATGTATTTGGAGTTGATCTTGGAAATACATGGTGAGATGAAAAATCTGCAATCAATTTCATACTGCTGTCATTTCTAAGCCATTCGTACGACAGCTGTTAAAATTAATCCAGTGACAACTCATTATATTGTTTACAAGCGTACAAAAGCATTTTGGTGAGAACTTTCCAGAAAAAAATTATTCGTGATGGAATTCAAGCGTGATAGTGTGATAATTGATAGCGTAGCCCGACGTCAAGGAAGTGGATGGAAGAAAACAGCAACATCAGCAGAATTGATTCGAAAAGTAAAGAAGCGACTTCATCGAAACCCGCTTCGCAGTGGCCAAATAATGGCTCGTGAGCTGAACATATTGCAATATTCCATTCGACAATATTCAAAAATGAGCTCGGGGTTGCTCGGTTGGCACTAAAAAATACCAAAGTGTCGATCACCTCAAGCTAGCGCTTAGCCGGGAATGGGCCAAATTCCGCAGAGCAACATTCGGGCATCGTGTGTCGGTTTCATTGGCCGTTTGAAGGCCATAATTCGTGCCAAAGGTGGCTAATTCGAAGAAATCTAAACTTATTCTAGAATTAGATGCTATTTCCCACATTTTTTCTTTCATTCAATAAAATTAAAAAAATGTAAAAATTATGGCGTTAGAGTTTTTTTAACTCCAAATTCCAAAATTTGTCGAAATCAAACGGTGGACACAACTATCGCAGTTTGGTGGATATCAAAATTCATGTTCGTGAGTAATTTTATCCGCGTTGGGGGAGAAAACTGTCCCGATAAAATTACCGGATGTTATTTATAAAACCAACGTTTATTTATTTATCACACATGTGATTAATGCAATCGCCGTGTGGATAAAATTATCCATTGTTAAATTTAAATCCCTCTACAACAAATACCACTGTATGCGTTGGTATGGCAAGTCACAGCTCAAAAGTCACGGTGACGCCTATGTGTTGTAATATTGTTTTTCCTTTCTTTTAGTTTTTTATTGTTGGTTACTTTATTATTTATTTGCCGTGAAGTAAGCCATAATATTTACATGCATATTATAAAAATATTATCACGTTTTTTTTTTTGTTTATTTCTCCTACTGACATTTGATCTTATTTATTGTGGGTGGGATGGTTTGAGTCGCGACTATTTTAATACATTCAAATCAATTTGAATTCGATCAGCATTCACTGGTGTGATTTTTTTTTAATTAAATAGCTTTTAAATGGAAATCGAAAGTTGGAAAAGTTTAAATACAAAAAAATTGGAATCCAAAATATTTTACATATAAAAAAGTCCATGTTATTGTTAATAAAAATTGGTACAGATGATCTGATTCCATGTATCATAAAACCAGACAATATGTTCTTACGTACCTACATATATTGATTATTACATAAATATGTGTATTATTGATTTCAACTGCAAGTGAAAAAATGTCCAACTTCGCGTAAAATTTATGATATTAAACGAAATGATAGGCTTTGAACGCATTTTATTTGAAGAAGTTCCCATTTAGTTCTTTGTCAGTCAACACTGTTGTTTTTGGCATCACGATGAAATCTTCCTTCTGTTATGTCAACTCAGGAACATAGTCTATAAATTTGGATAGGTTTATTGTAAACAACACATTTTTCTCCAAATTTTTACAGATTTTTTGTTTTTATTTTAAATTAATTTACTCATAATTTACAATTTGTTTTCTTCATTAGACAAGAGGCGGCATGAATATTTTGAATATTCCTTGCCATCTAACCAAAATATAATTAAAAATCTTTAGTTCTTAATTCAATTGGATATTATCTAATAAACAGATTTCAAAATATATTTTGGATTGGTGATTTCATTATGCACAAAATCTATAATAAATTATTATATTAAGGCTTGGTTCTCCACAAAAGAGTGCTAATTAATAAACATCTTAAAAGCAATGCATTAAAATTGTTAAAAAGGAAAAACATAATTAAATAAAATTATAAATTTTAAATAAAAACGATGTATGTATAAAAAGGTTTGGATAGAAGAAATGCTTAACTATTAATATTAGAAATGAAGAGAATACAAAATATAATTATTTAAAAAAAATAATTACTAAGTAACAAAATGCATAAAAATAGCAAAAGGTTAATAAATTCAACGTTAATTGGCTGGTGAGTTTTTAGTGCTATAGCTTTAACTTCTCTATTCTTTCGGACTCATAGTCACATCATCTATGGCCGAGTCAGACTTTTCTAACTTTTCAGACTTTACATCACTGTTGGTGGCTTCATCTTGTTTCTCTTCCCCATCTGCTGGTTTTGTGGCTAGCAACGGTTTGTTAACTGTTTTTGGTTGGCTAGCCTCATCTTCCGAAGATGATGAAGTATCTACATTGGCATTACGTGTAGTCATGCTAGTTAGGGGCGTTGTAAATTGTGTTGCAGTTACGGGTAATAGATCATCATCTATGGGAATGAAATGGAAACGAAATGGTTATATTTTGTATTGTAGGTCAAATTGTTTAAAATATTTTACCTGAATCATCTTTTTCGTCTGATGAAGAGTGAGAAGCATTAGCAGCACCAGCCTGGGGTGTATTTGCATTAAGCGTCAAACGTGGAGCAGCCGGTCTTGCCTTCCTGGCCGGGTTCAGAGCATTACAGAATGCACATCTAAATGTGGTATATTCAAAGTCCTCCTTCAAGGCCATACCTAGAAATAAGAGGGAAATGTAAGGTATGAAAGTTTCGATACTTTTGAATAAGGTAGGAGACCAATTATTAAGTATTTTATCTATACAAGATCTATATGCGACTTACAAAAGCTTTCCTATCTATATAAAAACATGTAAATGGATCCTGTTTAAATAAGGTCGAAAAGTCTCTTTTGTACAGAAAATGGTATATAATTTTTTGATTGGTAACTTGTTAAAATAAATTTCTTCTTCAATAATAGAACACAGTTATGGAATTCCTTTAAACTATCGTCTGAAAAAAAGGCTCAAAAAATATTTCCTCTTCCAGCTTTAACAAAAAACTTTAAATGATTTCTTAAGCTGGAGATAATCTGCAAACTAAAGAAGACGTCGTATGACCCTTCTATTTATTTATATAATTCCATTCAAAACAATCCCCAGTATTTCTTTATGTCGAAATACTGGTTATAATTTTGGCTGTAAACTACAAAATAATTTGGATCCCATAAGGAATGGTCTGTGTGCTACTCAACTAAAATTAGAATGATAAAATTAAAGAATGATAACAACTAATGCTATAATTTTTATAAATATTAATTTAGTTTTGAGTAGTTTAATATCACTCTCACATTATGTCAAACTAATATTGACATTTTTGTAATGAATATAATGTACTGCTGAACAACTGCTATTTTGCTAATCGAAATAAATAAAAACAAATTCAAATCTAAAAAATCGTTATAGTCTCTTACTGAGCAAACCATTTAGAATGCCTTCTTTCTATAGATGACCTCTAAAAGATGTTCTAACCATGGCAGACTTCTTTCATCTGTAGAAGTGTTTCACAATTTAAAGACTTTAAAAAGATATTTTAAGGATTTCAATAAATACTTTGAAATATATAAAATTCTTTTCAATAAAATAAAAAATCTCTTTCTTACCATTATGAGCATAACATTCCTTGCAAATCATGGCAAAACGATCTCCCGGTCCATCACCAATTAAAACATCGACAATTTTCTCAAATACACCCTTTTCATTTTGATTGACGACAGGAAAAGGCGTACGGCGACGCACTAACTGGCCACTTTGATTTGCGGTACTGTCATAAAGTGGCGATAGCGCTGTTGTAGTTGCAGTTCGTGGACTATTATTTGATATGGTAGAAGTGTTACCAGCTCCTAATGAAGTCTTTTGAGCCGCCGGCGATGTTAACGCCAATTGTGTGGTTTTCATTGCAGTTACGGGTAAGGAGCGATTCAGTGAAGACGTTGTTTGTGGTAATTTTGCAGGTGTGCGTAAACTGGATGTGGTGGCTGTAAAATATCACAATTAGAAATTATGTATAATGGAAAATTTATATTGAGCTTCCTTACCACTAAAAGTTGTCCGACTAGGTTTATCGGCAAAACGAGCCAACAGATTGACAGCCACTTTATAGGTCTCCTTATCCATGACTTGTTCGAGAATTTTCTTCTTTTCGGCCCTTAAGGCAGTTAATTTTTTCGAGTTCTTGTTTAGCTTTCGCTGGTAATACCAGGAGAATAAATGACGCAGGAAGATAATACTGAAAGTGAAAAACATTTTAGATAAATATGAATGCTGTGCATTTTTTGTATTATCAATGTACTAAAACTCAGCCTTTAATAAGTGACTACAGGCATAGTCACTCACGATTTCAGACAATAAAAAAATAGCCTTTTAGCGAACAGCATTCGAAATGTTTGTTTTTCTGAGGCATTTGTGCTTTTTATTTGGGCAAGTTAATTTTTTGATAGTTAGCACTCCAAACCGAAAAGTTATCAAATGGAGATACATTTTAAATACAAAATGCACGTATTTCGAATGTTTAGAAATATAATTTCCAGAATTGTTATACCAAGATATTTCAAGGTCGGAAAACATGGGATTGTTTTAGAGATTTGTGCATCGTGTTACAAATATCAAATTTTACATTCATATCACGTATTTTCGCTTTCTGTTACAAAGTATTGACATCACATTGCTGTTGTTCGCTTAGATTCTACCATGGGCTTAAATTTTCTTCTACTGCAAACATTTAGCCCTTTATCGCCAAGCAATCCAAACCCACATATGTACATGAAGTCAAACTACCAGTACTGTATTCAAAACTATTTTTAAAAACACAATGCAACTTTTTGTTTGTGGACAATCCCCCAGCAAAATATATGTGCATCATCATTACTCATCATAGTTCAACTCAAGCGTTCGTTAAACAATCTCTTTTCACTCTACAATGACTACATATCATCAAAGCAGTGTTAATGTCACCGCTATGCTGCTATGAACAAACTTCCAGTTCGGTGCAATGACTCAAACCGTGGCAGCCCCAACACATTCCCTTTCGCCCAGACAAGATCATATCGAATTTCGCCAAAAAAAAAGAAACCACATATCTATCTTACCAACTAACCGGTCTAAGCAAAAATTGTCACCAAGCGGCTCGTGTACAACACTCTATTTACTTACATGATGGGAAACAGCAACAGCGGTATGGAATATACTATACGATCCCTCCATGTAGGTGGAAAATATACAAAATAGAAGACAACAAAAGCAATTATGTATATGCCAATGGATACGGCCAGAAAATTGCCAACAATCCGTTTCTTTTGTTCTTGTGTATTATAGGTGAAGTCCTCCAACTCATCTATTTTTCCTTGCAATTCTTCGAGGACCTCCTGCGTGGATTTCTCTTTCTGCAAAAAAAGTACAATAATAATTAAATTTTTTTAAATTAAGTAAGGACAAACTTACCCGAAATTTTGCTAATATAATTCCCATCTTTGATCTGTAAAATTTGATTAAACAAGAGAGGGAGAGATATGTTAAAAAGTTTTTTCGAAAAACACAACAATAAACAACAGGCAAAGCCAACAAGACCAAATGTCACATCAGCAACGCCGTTCATTTATAAAGCCGCACAGACTTTGTTACCTCGCCTAGAGAATAGAATGTCTATGGGGTATGTTCAGTGACATAGAAGAGGGAGGTAATCAGATTCATTAACCGATTAAGGGATTTGGATTTCATTCTTTTCAAAACTCCTTTTGAATAAAAAAATATACAAAAGCTGATGCCATGGTATATTTAATAACTGTCATAAGAAGGAACTTTGGGGAGAGATATGTTACTATAGAAAGTATAAGAGACGAATGACTAGAAATATAATAGATTGTCAAAGTTTCTTCTTAGTTATTCATAAACAAAAACTTAACCACTTGTTAGCACTAACGATTAAATTCGGAATATTCAAAAATCAATTTGCGTGAGTGGAATAACATTTGCATCCTTAGGTATATTTCAAGTACACTGATAGCTGCTGTCTTTGTCCACCTCATTTCACTTTCATGATGCATTTCACTTTCTATGCCGATTTTGGGATGTCCGTCCATGCATTCTTGTAATCAAAGAAAAATGTGTCTATTTAAGATATTATATTATATCTTCAATATTATCTGATTTCTCCAGTTCCTATCAAAGTTGGTAAAAAAAAATGATATTTGGACCATGAATTCAAACTAAGCGTAGAAGTCTTCCCAACGGGTTGAAATTTATCGAGAACTTCCATATTTATGTTCCCTCTGATTTGATATTTATGTTTCTTTAAAGTCATATGGTGAAACTGCTTTCAATGATTTTCGGCACGAGACATCATATACGGCCTTCATATACCACTGCAAATTGACTGATATACCTAATTAATTTATAATGATAACATATCTAACCTAAATACTGAATGATGCATTTCGAGTTTTATGCCGTTACCGACAATAATCGTCTAATGCCAAAGATCTAAATTAGCACTATCGGACTACAACGGGTTAAGACGGAAGAACTTGAACTTGAATTTTACACCAATAACCATTAATTTAACTGATAATGTAACCGTCAACATTTTTTTGCCGGCTATTGAATTACAATTATACGATAACATAAAAACAATTAACTAAATATCGGAGAATTCACAAAACAGCATATATCACATTTTTAAAATAATATTGAAAAATCTACATAAATTCCACAATTAACGACTCACCACAAAAATCGTTTTTATTGCTTTAATTGAACTTTTGCTCTTATTTCAATAATAGTTTACTAATTTATTCCAAAATGCATTTGTTTATGCAAATTATACAATATTTTTTCTTCATTTGTCTCACCTTGTCAAATCGCCTGACCGCTGTTCTGTGCGTTTGATGACGATATTTTTGGAAATATTTTTAGCTCTTGACTTTGCTACTTAAGAATAAAAGCAACAACAATGGGGCAAAAATAGCGAACGTTTACGTTTTCGTGGGTAAAATGAAAACAATAATAAACAAAAAATATGCAGAAACAGGGAATGTCATGCAGATAACAAAGCCTGGGGATTACCTTATGGCACTGACGGCGTTAAATAAATTGAGTACGTTCAATGTTGATGTTTTTGAAATGTTTGACAATACATCAAATTGGTAAAAATGAAAATTACTTGTTGTCGGAATGATATGTATTGTTTTGCCTAAAATTTAACGTATTTCTCCACCCTGGATTCAAGTTGTCTACGTTGGTATTACTCAAATACACCAGGTCCATCTCTTAAAACCTAATAATTTAATATTAAAGTTGTAAAAATTGATCATTTTGAAAATTTAAAAAATTAGTCAATTTTTTAAATAAAACATTAAGAATTGTTGTATTATTCGTTTAAATTTTCAATATAAAAAAAAAAACTGTTCAATTGTCAATGTTGAAATTGTTCAATTCTAAGATTTCGACGCATCCATGGTAGAAAAATATAGGTAGACGCGTCGACACAGCTGCTGGGACAATTAACTGTCAAACCAATTTTGGAATTGAAAATGTTGAATGAAAAATTATTTAAATTTGTAAAAATTGTTGAAAAATGCGTATTATAATAGCCTTCGAATGACGTAGTATAAGAAAACATATAAAAATCTACTTACATTTGAAAAAACTTTAGAATTTTATTGACATATCAATGCTCCCAAGCGTTGATGCATCTACCTGTATTCTTCTGCCATGGACGCATCATTAAAGCTATTAACCAGTTTTGTCCTGTAATTGAAAGAATGAACAGATTAGACCATGGCACAACTAAAGACGGTAGAAGAAATATAATTTTTTCTATTGGTGTCCATGGTACAAGAAATTTGTTTTCTTGGCTTAATATGTCAATTTTGTTTGTTTATGTGTGTGTTTTCTTTACTATAATAAAAAAAATTGTTCAGAAAATATTCAAATTCGTGTATTTTGAAAATGCATCGACATAATCTACACTTTTTGTAGCGAAATTAACCTTTAAAGATATATATAGAACATGATTTTGAAAAGAAATTTGGACCTTTCAATCAGTTTTCGCGGTTTTCAATTATTTATTCAAAATCAATGCAACAAGTTGTTTGATTTTTTGATTGTTTTGATAGTGAAACAGGTAGACCTCTATGCTGGTATTTTTTCAAAGTTAGCCTACCTTGCCTTCATTGTACCATATTGGTGTCCCTATTTTGTTAAAACATATACCAAGTTTGTAAGTGTGTGTGGTTTGTTTTGGACAAACAGACAATTTAAGATTATTTCTAATTTAGAGGCAACAAAAATGCATATTTTCCCCCTAGCGGACAATAAAATCTATAATTAAACAATAGTATCCCTCTATCTTGGATTCAATTTTGTGGAAAACCCCAATATTCCATTCATGTTTTGTGGATTTTCCCGAATATTGTAATTTTATGAAAAAAAAAACAAAACCGATTGTTGCATGTTTAAAAAGTCTATTTGACACAATAAGACGCTAGTGCAGAGTTGCATTGTCCTAGTTTCCTTGAAGTTGACTCCTCTTTCTTATTGAGATATGTATTTAAAAGAAAATCCAAACAAAAAACAAGTAAGCAAAGGCTACAGTCGAGCGGGGCCGACCGTTGAATACCCTACAACACTATAATAAACCATACAGTTTATATAGGCGAAATACTCGACAGAATTCCACAAGATATTGTGACAAATAATAAAAGAAAGCCATCAGGTTTCGTTCTCTAATTTTCGAATAATATCAACTAAAACTAATTTGCTCATTTCCAATTTATTGGTAAATGTTGCACATAGATGGTCTTCCTAGATCTGGAACCAATATTTCCCAAAGACCTATAACCTTTCAGAAGTGGCAAAAGATTAACATTTATTATTGGTTTTTGACTGAAACGCATCTATATGAGATACAGCCATTTGACTATATTCTTCAACGAAATCAGCGTTAACGAAATAGTCGAAAGTGCGTCTTTCCTGTATTTGTGAATTCTCCAAAAAGTCACTGGAATGGACATTTTCGTATTTTGTCTACAAAAGTTGGCAAACTCCTTCACACATTGAATATTTTTGTATGGCCATCCAAAACTGCTTGGCTTTTGCAATTTGCAAATGTGCGTGAGGATCGGGCGATAATTATGACCTGCTGACAATTTTGTAGTTTTTTTGGTCCATTTCAACCCCTAAATATTTTGCGATCATCTCCAAAAAGAGTAGGCTTCTATTCTGACCCTCATCTTATCCCCATGCAAAATTTCGTAAGGATCGGGCCATAAATGAGATCTGTATATGATATCCTGATATCCTAACTACTTAGTTTTGTTAGCTGTAGAAATATCACCAAATGTTTAATTCAAAATGAAAATATGCCAAAAATATGACAAAATGGAAAAAATATGAGAAAATGTTACAAAATCAATATTTTCATCTTTACAGAGATATTTTTATGCGATTTTTTTAGACGTTTTTTCTTTCCTGCCAAGAGGCCATTCTGAATTAATCAGAACTGTCGAAATCAGTTCAGCCGTTCTCGATATATAAGAGATCTTTCAAGCATATCTCCTTTGATAGACATATATATCGCACATATTTTGCTATATATCCGATTTGTTGGATAATAACATCAATGTAAAGGTCAGAAGTAACCTTGTGATGGCTTTGTGATTTCTCCGGGATTTAAAAAATTCACGGTTTAATAAAAAATTTTGATTTTTTTCAACACAAAAGATATGGTATATTTTATCCGCTAAATATTATCCGATGACCACCCAAATTAGTAGGCTTCTTCCCCGCCCTAAACTCTATCTACATACGAAATTTCGCGTCGATTGGTCTATAATTGCGACCTGTAGAGCTACTGCAAAATCCGACATTTGGCGATCATCTCCAAAAGCAATAGGGTTCTATTCTGGTCCAAGCCCCACCTACATTCTAAATTTCGTGAAGATCGGACCATAATTGCGACCTGTAGAGTGATTACAAATTAACATGGACAGACGGATGGACGGACATACATAGCTAGATCGACTCAGCTCGGCGAGTTAGGAAGATCCATATATACTTTCCTATGTGGGAAACCAATATTTCGAGGTGTTACATAATTTTTGGCCCAATCAAACTTATAATACCCCCAACACATAGTGTTGTAGGGTATAAAAAAAACAAAATTTTAAAAATGAGGAAAAATGTCACTAAAAATTTAAAGAACTTGTGCATATAATTTTGGATAGTGTTATGCTACCAACTTATGCTGCTCTATGGTGGGTACACAGCTGCTCAAGGGGAGCTTTTTTGCTCAGTGTCGGTCGCAATTCTGACACCAACAGTCGAAGGGACCTAAAAATTAAAACGGGAAGATATTACAAACATCAAAACAAACAAAAATGCAAACACTACATACACCAGGGGCAAGGGTGCTTGGTGGAAGTCGCACCCACACTTAACCCTCCCAACCTTGACCTTTTTTCCCAATATTTACATTTTCAAGGGCCCCGCATTCCACTAACACTTACCACACAATTTACATTCTATACATGGTAGAAGAATATAGGTAGACGCATCGGCACAGCTGCTGGGACAATGAACTGTCAAACTAATTTTTAAATTGAAAATGTTGAATGAAAAATTATTTAAATTTGTAAAAATTGTTGAAAAATGCGTATTATAATAACCCCCGAATAACGTCGTATAAGAAAACATATAAAAATCTACTTATATTTGAAAAAAAAAATAATTTTTTTTACATATCAATGCTCCCAAGCGTTGATGCATCTACCTGTATTCTTCTGCCATGCCCACGAGTTAATAAACTAACAGATACTTTTTATAATCTGTCAATCACGAAACATAATTTTTTTATTCTTAAATATAATTTTTGAGACTTAAATCTATTTTAACGAATTTTCATGCAACACAAAAAAAACTAACCCCTCAAAAAGATTTTTTTCTTGGAGTCACTTCTCGGAAGAGGAACGATAGTTTTACTCCGGTATATATTTAAATGGACAGTAAATATAAACCCCTTATTTTCGTTGCCTCAATGTATTTCAATAATTAATTTTTTATCTTTAAAAAAATACTAGGGGAACATTGGCAAAATTTTTTTCCTCCACCAACTATCATTAATTTTTTTCGAGATCGGCTTGAGCGTAAATTATAAAAGTAAAAACTTGGCTTAGCCGATAATAAAATAAATTAATCTTTGACAGTCGCGGTACGCATGCAACAATATTTCTGCAACAATACTACTTTCGTTTTACGAAACCGTCTTACCTTATTATTGTACCATTATTTTTACCTACTTTATTATTGTACCAAGTAGTGTAATGGAAGTGGGTTTGTCACTGACAGAAAAAATTTCCAAACGGCATTTTTTGTTTATTGATTCAAAATCTGTTGCACTGATTTTGAAACAATAAACAAAAAATGTTATCTTGCGTATTTGATACTAATCATGTTGCATTCATTCATGTTAGAATAATACAAATAGTCGCATCGAGACAGCTGCTGGGGCAATGAAATATCAAACCAATTTTATAATTGGATTTTTTTGAATGAAAAATTATTAAAATTTATAAAAATTGTTAAAAAATGCATAAATAAATGCAAAAATGCAAGCTTCGATTGGCGCCGTATAAGAAAATATATAAAAATCTCATTATTTTTGAAATTTGTACATATCAATGTTCCAGAATGTTGTTTTACTTTTAATTAGAGAAATTAAACATTTTACCAGGACGTCTTCGGTGTAAATAGGCTTATACTCTCTTTCACAATAGTAACGAATCAGTACCGTATACGTTACATTTTTCGCTAATTGCACATTCAGTAGTTAACGCCGTTAAAACCTTCCTCATCGACTTTGCTTCAGTCCCGCTTTCACACAGCTGCATTTCATTCGTATTCTTTGTCAGTTTGCAAAAAATCCTCATCGTGTAGTCGCGTTTTCTCAGAAACAAAAGGAAGCAAATCTCCGTTTTGTCCAAATACAGTGCTAGAATTTTGGAAAAAATCTGATTAAATTTGAAATTATTTCATTCCATTCAATTATATTTTATTGCAAGTGAATATATAGTGTGCCAACATGACAACTGCAATGGATCTCGGAGGTCCGCAAGAAGTATTAACAAATATACTAACACAGGAAGAATTGGAACTGACACCGAAAAATGTACAAGACAAATTGAAGAAATATCTAGACGAATTCTTTGATGAATATTACAAGGATAAAGCGGCCGCCAATCGACTTCGTAAGTAAAAAGATCGGGATAATTGCGAAGCATTGCAGAATTGTGAAATTTTACCGGTGAATTCATTTGTTTGAGTAGAGAAAAATGTTTGCTTTCCCGACCATTTCTCTAACCTGTCTTTTAATGGCGGCGTCTAGCACGCAAAATGTCATACACAAAAAATTGTGTGTTGCATGTGTGTGTGTGTGTTAGGCGAAGATGGTGTAAAGCGAGAATAGATGAAGAGCAACAACAACCAAAGATGCAGCGGAAAACAAGCAAAACAAAAAACATTACAAACCAAACATTCAGTACTTGAGTTAAATGATGCCAGATGTTTTAGGTATTTTTCGTTGTTGTTGCGGAAATAAAAATGCCGCCAATTTTGATGTTGCCTCCAGCAGGAAGAAAATAATTCGTTGTAGGTGAAAATTTAAAGAAATTTGAGAAAATTGTAATATCTTAGAATGTTGTCTTGGTAAAGAAGTAAACGTAGAATTTTTGCTTTTTTCATAGAAAGCATACCACTGATTTCATTACGGTAGGGCACATACAGTGGTGTTGAGAGCGAAGTATTTTGATATCGTCTAACACGTCTAAGTGAACAAGCTAAGAGAAATAAAGAGTTTAGTCGGAGTCTCTTTCTAATGGGGCTGAATTTATTCGTTTAAGAATTGTCACCTTAGCCCACTGTCTGTTGAAATGCTCAAGTGAATATGTATTGGCCGACTTCAAACTCCGGTCCATGGTAATAATTTTGCGGAATTTTTACGGACATGTCCCCAGCTAGGGAAGATATTGTCAGATCACATTGACAAACTCGCTTAGAGAGCAGAAAATTTACGCGAGAGGGGCTGTATCATGTCCAGCATATGGATTTTGAAACCCAGAACTTTATCTGATCTTAATCTAATACTTTTGTGGTCCGACAGCATGTTTTAAGTCTTGGAGTCCCAAAAATGCCTTCAACTCTTTTCAAGTTGTCATCATAATTACATATGAAAAGTTTTCTATACACTCAGTTAATTTTTATTTGTTTGGGTACTGTCGCAGTCACTGAGGCAATACAACATAAACGAAGTGTCGCTGTATCCATCACATATCCAGTACATGCTGCATCTATTTATCTTCCAACTATTGTACATACTTGACACTCTGTGCTAACTTAATCCTCCCAATGGACGGTCAAAGCGTTCTAATTCGTAGAATTCCAAAAAGGAGCGTTTTAAGATTAAGTCCATGCTCAGGGCACTCCTACTTATTATTAAGCAGCATCATAACTTTAACTGCGACTAAAACTAGGATTTGTTCAAATGAAATTAACTTCCTAAACATATTTCTAATAAATTCCAAATCTCCACTTCTTTCAGACGATTACGAGTTGAAAGCGGATGAATTGCAAGCCCAAATACAGGACTATGAAGTTAAATTGGCAAACTTCAATCAAAATGTTACTGAGTTACGTTCACAACTGGACACGGTATCGGCAGAACGTAAACAGCTCTTGGAAACAACAAGTGCCTATGAACGGGAATTGGCATCGCTGCGCAATGACAAGAAAGCTGCTTGTGATGAACGTGATCATTTGTTGAAGGTGATCGAACGACACAACAGTGAAATAGAACGTTTACAACAGGACTTAAAAGCCTATCAGCAACAGTTAAAGGGAGCAATCGCAGCAAAATGTGAAGCCCTGGCACGCGTTGATGAAATCGAAAGCAAAGAAGTTACATTGGATTTCAAAGAACGACGCATGGAACAAGAGCGGGATATGTTGCACAAACAAATACAAACATTAACACAGGACTTGAATCGTAACATTTCCGAATTACAAAACATACGCAGAGAAAATACCATGAACAGTATGCAACTGGAGGCACGACTCTCCGAGAAGACTGAAGAATTGAAAATTGTTCAAATTCAATGCACCCAATATAAGGAGACGATAGAGCGTCTAACGCAAAATGTCCAAGAGCTGTCACAGAAGATCTTGGCCCAGAATGAAGAGGCACAAAAAATGATGGACTACTATAAGAAGGAATTGGATGCTAAGACCAAATTGGCTGATCTCTACAAGAGTAATTGTGAGGATACCGAAATGGAACGCACCGAGTTGACAACAGCCATATCGGATCTGAAGAGAATGTTGGCAGAAGCTAGTGATCAGTATGGTGAATTGGAAACGAACTTTAAGGCCACCCAGTTGAGACATGAACAGGAATTGGATGAAAAGCAGAAAAATATCGATGAGTTGAAGGAAGAAATTAAACATGCCAATGAATTGCTCAAGGAATTGAAAAATGAAAGTGTGGAGAATGCAATTTCCAAATTGGCTCCTACGGCGGCGGTGGCCTCACGTCTCATTCGTGCTGATATGTCTTTGACTGAATTATATTCTTTGTACGTTAAGACAAGTGAGGAATGTGAATTGCAAAAACGTGAACTGGCACGTTTAAATTTGCAACTTAAGACCATACTCAGTGAGTTAAACGAAAACGCTCCGATGGTTAAGAAACAAGAACTAGAATATGAAAAACTTTTGGAAACCAACAATATCTTGGCTCAGCAAAGAGACGAAATGTTGGCCAAAAAAACCGACTTGGAAGAACTGTTGGTTGAGGCCCATGCCAAGATAAGCCACATGGATCGGGAGAATCGTAAACTGAAACATTCCCAAACAGATCTTAGTCGCCAAGTTTGTTATTTGCTCAAGGAAGTAGAACAATTGCGTATTGGCCTTACATCGGAAGGAGCCAATATGAGTGGTTCCTGCGGCAATCTGAGTACCACTGATGAAGTAATTTCCAAGAAATTAGTGACATTCAATAATATCACCGAGTTGCAAGAAAATAACCAGAAGTTATTGCTTTTGGTCAGGGATTTGAGTACCAAATTGGAAGAGGCCGAAACTCTAAAACAGGAAATCGACGAAGCCTCCTATCAGGAGAAGCTGGAGAATTACGCCGCCAAATTCCAAAGCATGCAAGATACTTTGAATCAACAAAATAATACAGTGGCCACTTTGGTTTCGAAATGTGAACGCTATAAGAAATTATACTTTGAACTGCAGAGGAAATTGAACAAACAGTCCACTTCCGTTGCTGATGATATGAGCGACAATGATGAAGAAATGCAGGATGATGATGGTAATGAATCCCTAAATGCCACAGGTCAGTCTGCCTTGAATAAGAGTTCCAATGCCGGCAGCAAAGAACAAGAAAAACGTATAAAAGATCTGGAACAACAACTGCACGAGGTCAAGGAACAATACAAGACATTGAAGGAACAATACGAATACTACTCAAAAGAGAAGAAGAATAATGAAAAGTTACTCAACGAGCAATTTGATTCCATGCGTTCTGAGGTTAGAGAATTAACCTCCACCAATTGTAAATTGGTGTCTTCTTTGGATTACACCAAAGAACAGATTAAATTACAACAAAAGAATATTGCCACTTATAAGCAGCAAATTACTGCCTTGGAGGACCGCAATAAGAACTATGAAAACACCATTGTGAAACATGAACAAACCGTACTCTATCTCAAGGATGAAATAATGAAATGCCAACGCCAACAATCGGCTGCCGAGTCGGAAGCCAGTCGTGTCCGACATGAAAATCGTATACTGAAGGATTCGGT
Organism: Musca domestica; assembly: GCF_030504385.1. Classification (NCBI taxonomy): domain Eukaryota; kingdom Metazoa; phylum Arthropoda; class Insecta; order Diptera; family Muscidae; genus Musca; species Musca domestica. The sequence continues at coordinate 468,084 of NW_026712115.1, read as the reverse complement.
GGGACGTCTACAGGCCGAAAAAGAAGCCTATCATCGTGAACAACAAAGTCAAACTTTGTTGCTTAACAATTTGGAATTGATCAAAGCCAATCTGGAGAGGTCTGAGACAGAGGGTAAGGCTCGCTTGGAACAAAGATTGGATGAAACAGTACGAGAGCTTTCGGCCCAACGCAGAAGATTCCAAGAAGAGGAAGATCGTTTCCGCGAAACCACAAATGATTTGAAACGGCAAACGGAGTCGGCCAAGAAACTCATGCAGGAAGAGAAGGAACAAGCGGACAAACTACGTATGGAGTTGATAAACGTTCGTGAAGAACTCACCACCAAAACACAACAAATCGATGAGCTGAGCAAGAAGTTACAGGAGAGCTTAACACCTTCCAAGAATGACAATCCAATTGCATTGGCCAACAAGAAGGCTCGAGAATTTGAGGTGAAATATGAAGAGGCCAAGATTGAAATTGAATCGCTGCAGACCAGCTTAAAGAAGGCCAAGGAACATGCAGATCAATATTACAAGATGTCTCAAAATGCTGAAACAGAAATCAAAAATCTACATGACCTGCACACTTCGTATGTGGAAAAGGCTGAAGCTGAAATTAAAGATTTGTGTGCCAATGAACAAAATCTCAAGTCTCGCATTACTGAGCTTGAAGCCGATTTGCAGCTGAGCGCAATGAGTGAAGCCAAGGTTAATCAAAATCAACCAGCTGAACAGATTAAACGTTTGCAGGACGAATTGAAGGATACCCTACAGAAACTGAGTGAATGCAATCGTAATTTACGTACTCTACGTACTGAGAACATTACCCTTTCGGAAAATCTGAACAGTGTTGAATCGAAATATGCCAATGAGATGATATTGCATTCCGCTGATATACAGGAGTTGGGCAAAGTTAAACAGGAATTAGTCAAGGTAAGTGTTAATTCTTATTCTGTTTGATGATACATTTCAATAACTGGTCTATTTTGGCTTTAGGTACAAAGTCAGATCAATGAACTTATGGTGGAACGTGACAATGCCAAGTTGGCTTTGGAAAATCACAAAAAAGATCAAGACGAATCATTGGTGTTGTTGCGCAAAGAAAAAGAAGAGCTTGAGAAACGTTTGGAAGATCTCAATGCGCTTAATGCCAATTTACATGATCAAATCGAGGCATTATCGAATAAATTGACTACGCTAAGTCAGACAGCAGCTGCTGGTCCCACCAACAATGACTCTGTTCTAATGGACACTTCGATTAGTGGTGGTGATGCCAATCGATCCATGGTTGATGCTGAAGCTGAAAATAAGAGCAATGAACAATTGCTGCAGATTATAAAGTTCCTACGTAAAGAAAAGGACCTCACATTGGCCAAATTGGATATACTGAAGGCAGAAAATACACGCCTGCAATCCGAATTCAACATTCTGCAAAAGAAGAATGAAGAATTACAAGACTTCCTTAATCGTGAGAGAAGTAAGACCGATACCAATTTGGTATCCGCTTCTAAACATGAAGAAATTTTACGTAAGATTGAAACTCTAAATGCCGTTACCGATAGTAATCGTGTCCTTCGAGAAGAACGTAATGCCCTTACACAACGTGTTAAGGAATTGAATGATCGCATTAGTGCTTTGGAGGATGAATTGTTCCCATTGCAAAATCAAAATCGTGATTTGAATACCAAGATTGAAGAGATACAAACCGAAAATAGTAGCTTGCGTACCGAAGCGTTGAAATGGCGTCAAAGAGCTAACGTTTTGGTAGAGAAGAGCAATAAGAATCCTGAAGAATTTAAACGTTTACAATCGGAGCGAGAAAATTTAGCCAAAATGTTAACTGCCGAAAAGGAACAAATAAAATCTCTCACCGAAGAATTGCAAGTGCTGAAGGGAGAAAAAGCTAAATTTGATGGCGAATTAGCATCATTGGAGAGACAGGTACATATGCTAACCGAAGAAAAGAAGAGCTTAACAGCCGATGTAACCACTATGAAGGTTACCAATTCTCGCCTAATGCAAGAAGTAATGGAAATGAAGAATAAACTTTTGTCCAAAGAAGAAGCTGTGCAAAAGATTACCGAAGATTTGGAAGCTAAAGAACATCAATTACAAGACTCCAAAAACAAGGAGGTGCAAATACGCAAAATTGCCAAACGTTATAAGGATTCATATTTGGAGTTGTTGAACAAGACCCCAGCCACTACGGCTGCGGCAGGAGGTGAGACAGCGAATGCCAATGCTGGTGGTCAAGAGAATGTCGATGCCAGTGCAGCGGGCAATGCTGCCGGCGAGAATACTACTGTCTCAAATGCCGAACTGGAACAACATCGCTCAACTATTGAAAACTTGAACGGGGTCATTCGTACAATGCAAGAAGAAAACGAAAAGATTCGCAAGGATTATGAAGACCTTAAGGCTTCCGTTGAGATTGATGAGCGCACCAAAACTTTGTTGAGAGAAGCCAAGAGCCATATTGTCAATTTGACGGAATCACGCAATGTTGTTAACAATGAATTGGCAGCGACCAAAACTAAGTTGTTGCAATGCAATGAAGCACATGAAGCCAAAATCAATGAGCTGCAATCGCAATATGATGCAACATTGCAGCGTTTGGAACGAGAACTACTGGAGCAGAACAATCGCAACAAGGAAGATTTGCAACGTTTGATTAGAGAAAATGAATCGCTTATCATTCGCATCAACCAATTGAATCGCCAGCTAGGTTTGCAGCAGTCTGCCAAACCTTCTACCAGCTCGGTGGCCATATCCGATAAGGGTACCATATCTGATTCCTCGCCGAGAACAGCAAATGTCAAACCCATGTCTGGTTCTGCAAGTGTGCAGCAATCCGCGACCGTCACACCATGGCGTGGTGGTGAAACTCCATTGGCTAGTATACGCCCAATATCTGTGCAAAATACACGCACAGCAGCCATTCTTCCCACATCCCAACAAAGCTCAGCAGGCTCTACAGCTGTTGTGGCGGGTACCTCCACATCCACTTCGTCTACATCATCGACTTCAACACCATCTTCGACACCCAGTTCGGCCACCGGAAGCAGTAACACTGCTTTGGTGCCACCACAACAACAGGTTCATACCACAGGCAGTGCTTCACTGGAAACTATGTCCTCATCGCCGACATCGTCACACACCGATTATATGCCCTCAACCAGTAGCTCGGCATCGGTTGCTGTGGCTGCTATACCTCCCATGGGATCGGCGGCATCAGCTGCTGAAAGTTCCCAGGAAGCAGAAAGTATCCAACAACCACAACAAAATGAGCCACAACCTCATGTTAGTGGTGGCAATGTAAATCAAGTACAAGTAGTGGCCCTAGTTTCTCCAAGGGTTGAAGGATCAAGTGCAGCCACCTCTGCACCCTCCGTAACAGTTCAACTTATTCAAGATCCCAACAATCCTCAGCCCAGTACATCGCAGTCCTCATCGGCTATGTGTTCCTCCCACATTGCAGTAAGCAGTCACAATAGGCATACACCTTCCAGTAGCAATGTAACAACTACTCAGGCGGGAACATCTGCTGGTCACAAACGTCCACGTGAATTAGAAGGCGACTCTTCAACCACGGGAGATGATACTGATAAGGGGACTTCGTCTAAGCACCCCAAACGCATGAGGGCTCCCATGCATAGTGCTGAGGCTGCAGTAATGACTGCTGCTGGTGTTTCAGATTCGGGCATTGATGTTGATCAAGTGCCCACCTCGTCTCAAAGGGACCAGGAAGACGATGTTGTGGTTTTGGATTCTGAAGAAGATGATGGCATGGCTGAAGCGGAAGCCGATGAAGGAGGACCGGCTGATGCTGATGGTGAACATGAAGTTTATGAAGACTATGATCAGGATCAGGACATGGATGAAAATGAATGTCCTGAAGCTAATGAAGGCAATGCTGATGTAGGTGAAGCCGACAACAATGAAGTCGATGTTGATGAAGACATGGAAAATAGCGGCCAATGTAGTTCTGCCGGTGTTGTAGGACAAACAGATGCTGATCCCTATGCCACTGGGGCAAGTACGAGTGCAGCAGCTGCTGCCGCCCTGGCCAAAGTCCACAGTCAGGATAATAATCAGCAAAGTCAGGCCATTAGCAGTGGTAGTGGCGAAACTCCCGTCAGAAAACAGACCAGTTCCTTAAGTCGACAACAAAAAGCCACTTTGGTCAAACTTCAGCAAGGATCCCAAGGAGAGGCCGGAAATGAAACATCTGAAACTTCAACTGCTAGACGTTCGGAAAGGTAAGTTTTTAAAATATTATGATTTATGGGAATAGTTACAACTTTTGTGCTTTATTACAGCTCCGAAATTGTCAGCTCCCCACAAGATTCCAAATTTGGTTATGGCGCAACCGATACTGCCACCTCAAATACTGTTCAACAATCTGATGATATCTCTGCAGATGTGGGACAAGAAATTCCCGATGTGGTCGTTGATGATAGTGAAGCTGGAGCCGGCGGAGAATTCCTAGGCGAAGAATATGATGATGAAAAGAAAAGTGGTGATGTTACATCTGAAGAAGCACAGAAGAGTTTAAACGAACAGGACGTTGAAGGCGAAGAAGATGATTTCAACGAAGAGGGTGGCGAATCTGTTGAGGCATCCGAAAATGTAGACAGTGAAAGTATGTTCGTCTTTGTAAATGGGAAAAAGTAATAAACTAATAATATAATTTTATGTCCATAGGTCACCTAAGCAGTGGAGCCACACAATCTGAGGATGTACAACAAAATCAAATTGAAGCAACCTCAGAAGAAAATGAAGGAGCCGATGGTGTTTCGTCAGAAGGCGAAAAACAAGCCGTTGAGGAAGTTGAAGTAAGTCGGAATAGTCCCTCGAGTATTATTGGGCACATGAAAATTGTTTATTTCTTTATTGCAGGAGGAAGGTCGCGAAGCTGAGGCATCTACATCACCCTCCATCAACACACGTTCCAAGGCCACTAAGGGCATGACGGCGAATCGTAGGCCCCAACGTGGTTTCCATCGTGGCGGTGCTGCTAATAGGCCTACTCCCATTGTTTGGCATGGTAATAGAAAATAATTTTTTTTCGTTTTTAGGTAATGGGTCGACTAAATCAGAATTTTCTTCTTATATAGAATCACCTGGTAATTCACAACGCAACACCTCTCCCAGTCAACGTGCACAACAAGAGCAGCAACAAGGTGGCAGTCCAGGTCGCGGTGGTTTTGGCAATCAACGTGGCCAGAGAGCACGTCGTATGAGACGACCTGCAGGCAATTTTTCCAATAGATTTTAAATACTAGCAGACAGACAAACAGAAGACTTAGGTTTAGTTGTAGTAGATATGTGCACCACAACATTCATATGAAACAATACATATTGCATTGTATGTGTGTCATTTGTTTTTGCTCCTCCTCACACGTTTATATGTGTCTCATTATTTTTTGTATAAATTTATTCCATTTGAAGAATTTGTTTTTTTTCTTCTTGTTAGCAGAGGAACAGAAAAAAACTTCCAGCCTGCATTTCTTTTTTGCTTGGGACTGCAACCTTATTCTGCTAGAAAGTATACCGAAAATTTGCCAAACAAAATTTGTTTTTCTTTTCATGTGTTAAGGTAATATACAGACGCAACATTTACACTTGAAACTGTCTTCACTTTTAATTTTTGGAATAGCATCAAACTTTGAATTGATATAATCGATCAAAGGGTTGTTTTCTTGTCGATTTCAAAGTCATTACAATATCATTAAATTTTTGTACTCCTAAGGTCAACTATTAAAATTTTTTATTGCTTTTCATCTTTAAATTTAGTTGTATACAAAACATACATCCTACATTACATATAATCATTATCTATAGCACCCATTACTACTAAATATTCGTATACATAAAAAACATATTTTTAATAATAGAAATAGAATTTAATTTTAAATACATTATTACCATACATATTAATTATAACGTCTTAAATTTACTATTCAAGAAATACAAGAACCGCAAGAAATAAATATTTCCAACATTAATAATAATAGTAATAATAAATGGATGAAGTTATTTTGTGTTGAGATCATGTACAATTAAAATTCACAGTCTAAACTGTATGTCGTATACTTAAATACGTGAGATCGGCTTTAGGAATGGTGTTAAAATGGAAAAAGCGTGTCCTCTACATTCATCTTTATAATTTTCCAGGCACTTGAAATAAAAACTTACCCGACCTAATAAACACTGTCGATTAAATAACACTATCTGGCCGAATTTCCATTAAATATGGACTCTGCAAAGTCCGGTATAACCGTTCTGTATATATTCATTTTATTTATTCGTTATATGGGGTCTAAACGAACACAATTCTGCATAGACAAACCTTCGTCATAGGCTGTAATATCCATTACAAACTTCAAATACGAAATTTGAAACCATTCCGGTGAATAATCTCGCTTCCGTTTTATGGGGCCTATACGAAGACGTAGGCCTGCATGCGTAATTTTTTCTCATAGGCTGTAGTACTCGTTACGAGCTTTAAATACCAAATTTGAAACAGTTCGGGTGAATAATGTCTCCAAAATCATCAAAACAAATCAAAAGACATATAGACTAAAATCATAAAAATACCATAAAAATATCGTTATATAGGGACTATACGAAGGTGTGGACCTGCATAATTTTGTCATATGTTGCAGTAGCCATTAACATCTTCCAATACGAAATTTGAAACGATTCCGGTTTATAATGTCGCTAAAATCGTCAATATACCGAATACTTAGAGGTACCGTTATATAGGGGCTATACGAAGACGTGGACCTGAAATCTCTTTTAATATTCTATAGTGCCCATTAGGACTTTGAAATACAAAATTTGAAACAATTCCGGTAGATAATGTCGATAAAATCATCATTAAGACCTTCAAATACGATATTTGAAACATTTCCAGTGGATTACGTCGCTAAAATCATCTAAATACCGAATATCGGGAGGTACCGTTATATGTGGAATATACGAAAACGTATACCGACATGGCTCATTTACGAGCTTAACCTGTCTACTGGAAAAATATACACGTGTGCAAAATTTTAGCACTCTATCTCAATTCGTTCGAAAGATATCGTAATTACAACAGATGTACAGACGGACATTGATAAATGGACTTAGAATTTTACGCTGATCCAGAATATATATACTTTGTAGGTTTTTTTTTTCGAGGAGTTATAAACGGAATGACAAAGTTAATATACCCTCCATAGAATGCTGGATAAAAAATCGCAAAAATAAACGAACAGCATCTTGCAAAACATTTGTAAGAATACAGCTCATCCATCAAAACAACTTTGGAGCAAATGTAGTTTTATGGTAGAAGAATACAGGTAGCCGCATCGACTCAGCTGCTGGAGCTGTCAAACCAATTTTGGAATTGAAATTGTCGAATGAAAAATTATTCAAATTAGTAAAAATTCACCAAATGGTAAAATTCGATTTAATATAAAAAAAATTATCAAATTTGGGCTGATATTACGTATATGGTGGACAATGATCGTAGAGTCGGATGTATATTGAAGGTATATAAAAATCTGAACCGATCTCGATAAAATTTGGTTGAGGTATTTCTGAGCTGTATCTGATATCTAGTACCAAAGATCATTGTTGTGGAGTGCATATTACGCATGTGAGGGACTTAAAACCCAAAAGAGAATGAAACATATATATGGACCGATTTTCATCAAATTTGATGTATTTGCTTCTAGATTGAATTCGGTCGGATATGCCAAAATCAGGTCATTTGGACTGATATTGGCTATTTGGTGCACAATTAACCCAAAATCGGTTGGAGATATATATGGGAGCTATATCTAAATTTGAACCGATTCTCATCAACTTCAATAGGGTTTGTCCTTGTGCCAAACAAATATTGTTTGGAAAATTTCATCTCAATCGGAAAATAAATCCGATCTACATTTCGTTCACAAAAATACATGGACAGACGGACGGACATGCACAAATCGACTCAGAAAGTGATTCTATGAAGATGCTCAAAATTAACTATGGATCTATCTCGCTTCCTCCTTCATGTAACAAACAAATGCACAAAGACGTAAACCCTTGCCCCTATGTGGAACGAGTAATGGAATTTGGTACAAAAATGAGTTTTCCAAATTATACTGAAATCGGTTGAGGTTTGGATATAGCTTCCATATATATATTTTCGACCGATTTCGTTTATTTGTTGCACCAAACACGATATGTATGCCCGATTCCAATGATATTCGGAATGAGTGACGGAATTTGGTATAAAAATAAATTTGCTAAAATAAATTGAAATTCGTTCAGATTTGGATATTTTTCGGCCGATTTCATATATTTGATATATTGCGGAACAAAAATAAATTTGTCAAATTATTTTAAAATCGGGTCAGATTTGGATATAGCTCCCATATATATTTTCTGTAGACTCCATGTATTTTGTGCACCAAACGCGATTCCAATGAAATTTGGAATAAGTGAAGGAATTTGGTACAAAAATAAATTTGTCAACTTATATTGTAATCGGTTGATGTTTGGATATAGCTCACATACACTTTCGGTAGATGTTATGTATTTGATGCACCAAACACGCTGCATATCTCTAATTTCAATGAAATCTGGAAACAAATTTGTAAAATTATATTGAAATGGGTTCAGTTTTGTAGATAGGTCCTACAAACATTTTTCGTCCGATTTCGTGTATTTAATGCATACCAAATTTCAATGAAGTATGAAATGTGTGACAGAATTTGGCCCAAAATTAAATTTTGCCAATTTATGTATATGTTACTATGCTAACGGCAAACAAGTAAAAAAGCTGTAAGTTCGGGCCGACCGATGTTTGAATACCCTCCACCATTTTTAACGAATTTGGCAATTTTCAAAAAAATTAAATCCGTTATATTTGTGCTATACGAAGACGTAGACCTGCACAGACAATTTTCTGTCTTAGGCTGTAGTATTCATTACGACCTTCAAATACCAAATTTGAAAAAATCCGGTGAATAATTTAGCTAAAATCATCAAAATACTGAATATCGGGAGGTACCATTTTATGGGTGCTATACGACCTACACAGACAATTTTCTTTCATAGGCTTTAGTATCCATTATGAACTTCAAATGACAAATTTGAAACAATTCCGGTGAACAATGTCGCTAAAATCATTAAAATACCGAATATCGGTAGGTACCGTTATATGGGAGCTGTACGAAGACGTGGACCTGCCCAGACAATTTTCTTTCATAGGCTGTAGTATCCATTACGAACTTCAAATACCAAATTTGAAACATGTCTGGTGAATAATGTCACCTAAATCACCGAAAAAAGAGGGTACCATTATAAGGGGGCTATACCAAAACGTGGACCTACATGACCAATTTTCAATACCAAAAGTCCTGCAGACATAATACACATTTGAGTAAATTGTTATCAACCTATTTCATTTCGTTCGGAAGCTAGAGTGATTTCCACAGACGGACAGACGGACGGACATCGCTAAATCGACATAGAATTTTATGTTGATCAAAAATATATACTTTGTGGGGTCTAAAATGTATATTTCGAGGTGTTACAAACGGAATGACAAACTTAATATATCCTTCATGCTATGGTGGAGGGTATAAAATACTACACAGCAGTGCTATTTAGGATGTGATACATTGTAGGGAAGTGTGTAGTGATATCTAGAATCCCTCCAATAAAATATAATAAAATTTGACATGTTCCTTCTTTTCTCATGGTCAGCTGTACAGTCCTGGAAGAAAAAAAAAAAAAAAAAAAAACAAGTAAGCAAAGCCTACAGTCGAGCGGGGCCGACCGTTGAATACCCTACAACACTATAATAAACGATACAGTTTATATAAGCGAGATACTCGAAAGAATTCCACAACATATTGTGACAAATAATAAAAGAAAACCTGGTTTTGGTCCATTTCAACTCCTAAATTTATGGCGATCATCTCCAAAAAGAGTAGGCTTCTATTCTGACCCTCATCTTATCCCCATGCAAAATTTCGTAAGGATCGGGCCATAAATGCGATCTGTATATGATATTCTGATATACTAACTACTTAGTTTTGTTAGCTGTAGAAATATTACCAAATGTTTAATTCAAAATGAAAATATGCCAAAAATATGACAAAATTGAAAAAATATGAGAAAATGTTACAAAATCCATATTTTCATTTTTAGAGAGATATTTTTATGCGATTTTTTAGGCGTTTTTTCTTTCCTGCCAAGAGGCAATTCTGAATTAATGAGAACTGTCGAAATCAGTTCAGCCGTTCTCGATATATAAAAAATTTTTCAAGAATATCTTCTTTGATAAACATATATATCGCACATAATTTGCTATATTATTTTACCCGCTAATTTTTTTACCCGATGACCACCCAAATTGGTAGGCTTCTTCCCCGCCTTAAACTCTATCTACATGCGAAATTTCGCGTCGATTGGTCTATAATTGCGACCTGTAGAGCTACTGCAAAATCCGACATTTTTCAGTATTTGGTCCATTTCAACCCCTAAACATTTGGCGATCATCTCCAAAAGCAATAGGGTTCTATTCTGGTCCAAGCCCCACCTACATTCTAAATTTCGTGAAGATCGGACCATAATTGCGACCTGTAGAGTGATTACAAATTAACATGGACAGACGGATGGACGGACATACATAGCTAGATCGACTCAGCTCGGCGAGCTAGGAAGATACATATATACTTTCCTATGTGGGAAACCAATATTTCGAGGTGTTACATAATTTTTGGCCCAATCAAACTTATAATACCCCCAACACATAGTGTTGTAGGGTATAATTATTGTATACCCTATAGCATTACAATAAATACGTTCTTAAATTCTTGACTTTTTTTAACCACAAAATATTTTTTAGATACAATTACAATTATACCCACAACAAGTACAAATTCAATATCTTGGAAATCGAGAACACGACTTCAGCTGGTTACAGTTTGAGAAGTCGAAAATCTATTTTTGTTGTTTGAAAAGATCGAAAAACGACCTTTTACGAAGAAGCCAGCCAGAAGAGTTTTTTCTAGCATAAGTTATCTATCGGCCTTTTTGTAGAAGAACAAAAACATTGGAATTCGCTTTTTCGACTTGAGGAAAATTTTCCAATTTCTGGTATTCTAATTTCTACTATTCGCTCTAACATATAAAAATATATTTCAATAACGGTCATCATCATTGCATCTGACAGCAGTGATAACCCGATAACAGGTAAAAATAAAACAAAATAAAAGCTCTTCATACACCCACTGAAAGCTTTTGACAGTAACTCTGGCTAATGATCTGTGGAGAGTACTTTATTGAGCATATCCATTCGGGCTGGCCGAAAACTATTTGAAATCTTAGATGGTTTAAGTCATTTCTACCTACCGCAGCCACATGGCTACGATTGATATCGGCCACGGGATGAACAGAGTATACCCCAGCAAAACATAAAGATGTCCAATGCCGCAGCAAAGTCACAAATCAACACAGAACACCGTTGCAGAATGTTGGTAACTTACTCTGGCCATTTACGGCAGACGCCAACGCCGCCACCACAATCGCCATCCGAACATCATTCATCCTGCGTCCATGTGTCTTGGGGAGAACTTACATAATAGTTCCCTGTATGGTATTGACTGAGTTCAACCTGAAATCAGTCTTGCGACGATGATGTCGATGATTGCCGTCTTGTGTGCGGGGAGGCAATCAATAAGCACTGAGCATTACACTAACTCCAAAGCAAAACGCTTTTGGAGTGGGCATTAGGGTTCATCATAATTTTCAACACAGCTGAAATATTTTTCAAAGATGGTCTTCTTAAGGTTGCGGTTTTTTTTTCGGGTTCACTTGTAGCCTAAAGATTGAGCTGGAATATGTGGAGGCAGTACCCTAACCAGTTTTATCTAAGATAAGAACATTTAGTCGACTGCACCTTTCGATGCAATGGGTTTCATTGATGTTCGTACACTTGAAGAAAATTGAAGGGGAAAATTCAAGAACACCAGAAAGTCTTCTGCCTACAGGATAAGAACATTAGGAAGCCTTCTATCCACGGAGGCCCACTAGGAGGTTTTCCATCTATTAAAGATCGTCATTCTTCTCTCTATAGAATACCGCCATTCTTCTCTCTATAGAATGCCGCCAGGTGGTCTTCTCTCTATAGAAGACCGACAGGAGGATTTCTCTCTATAGACGACCGCCAGGTGGTCCTCTATTTATAAAAGACCACGGGAGGTTTTCTGTCCATAGAAGACCGCCAGGAGGTCTTATGTTCTTCTATCTAAAGAAGGGCGCCAGGAGGTCTTCTGTCCATAGAAGACCCAAAGGAGGTCTTTTGTTAACGGAAGTCTCCCAGGTGATCTTTTATTTATCAAAAAACGCTAGGGCGTCTTTTGTCTTTAGAATACCCGCCAGATGTCTTCTATCAATCTTTGTTGATTTTGTTTTGTTTTTTTTTTTTTTTTGACGTGTACTAAATCAAACACAATTTTCGGGACCTTCAACCGTAAAGATCAACGGGAACAACAACAAATGATATCAATAATTTGTACAAATATTTGAGAGGTAAAAAGCTTCAAGATAGAGGCAGTAATGTCACACGCCCATCTTTGTAATATTTTGTTGTTTTTTCTTTGTTTTCCTTTATTTCATGTGCTTATGGAGCAGTCGATATGCTCATCGATATGACGCCATAGACCAACCTCTCGCTCTCGGTATCATCATCAGCGTCATTGCAGCTAAGCCATAGGATCATCTGTCAGCCAGCCGCAAGCATTCATGTTAACTGACCTCTAACAAAGTGTAAAGCTACTCTTCCTTCGGGATTGGCAGAAACAGTATGGAACAGACCAGCAATTCAAGAAGAAGAAGAAGAGTGTTTAAAAACAACATAGCCAGGCGTATCGACAAGCAAAAGAGCAAAAGAAAGACTAATCGGACAAGGAAACTTTTTTGTTTGTGTTTTTGTTGTTAGCCGCGTGCGCCAAGATTTCCATTTGAAGTTGGGCGATTACACAAACATGGGGTTTTTGTTGCTGTTGTTGGTTGATCACAAGTTCAAGTTAAGCAACGAGATCATTAAAGGCTGAGCATAAGCCGCAAAATACCTTTAATATGTGTGTGTGTCTACATGTGTCTGTTTTGTGATGGACGGTTGTACCCTACATTACCTCTACCGGGTTTTGGAAGATAATAGCCCTCTGGTATACAATCACAATTTCAGGCATTGTCCCATGATAATATTCAATGAGGTAATCTGCGCTGGTGGAGCAACTTGACATCTCTATGACCTTCGTTCCACTAGACCTAATCAATGATCGAAATCTGCAGCCCATTATTTCTCTAGGATCAGACCACGTTCCATAATCGAAAGTCACCTGATTTATTCCTTCTGAAAGTAGCTCTACTAAATCACGGAAAAGCTCATTGGTTTCAATTCAGAATGTTGACCAGCCGTCGCTTAGCTAAGAGTACTTATATGTACATGCTGCTGGAATACCCGTGTGGCGGTGAAATACTTCTGATCAGGGAATTATAAAAGGCGAGGAATATGGAAATATCACCCACTAAAATAACATTCATGTGCCGGATAAATGTTTATGTTGACTGCGTAAGCCACAGAACCACAGACGACAATCCCACGGCAGTGGCATTGTGTATATAGGTCCATGTTTTTGTATTGCACCCATATAATGGTACCTCCCGATATTCGGTATCTTTATGATTTTCACCACATTTTTCACGAATTTGTCTAAAAATTGGTAATTGTAGTTCACAATGGGTTCTACCTCTGGTGGCGAAATTGTGTATGTGTAGGTCCACGTTTTCCAATAGCGCACATATAACGAACGATACACATCGATGTTTAGTATTTTGATAATCAAATTCCACTCTTACTGGTATTTGCAGCTTAAAGTGGAACACGTTTGAATTCAGATACTTTGATAAAAAAAGGTTTTCTTTTCTCAAAGTATATATATTCTGGATCAGCGTAAAATTCTAAGACGATTTAGCCATGTCCGTCTGTGTGTCTGTCTATCTGTCCGTCTGTCTGTCTGTCTGTCCGTCTGTCTGTTGTAATCACGCTATCTTTCGAACAAATTGAGATAGAAGACTAAAATTTTGCACACATGTATATTTTGGCAGTAGGCAGGTTAAGTTCATAAATGGGCCATGTAAGTCCAAGTTATCATATAGGCCCTATATAACGGTACCTCCCGATATTCGGTATTTTGATGATTTTAGCGACATTATTCACCGGAATTGTTTCCAATTTGGCATTTGAAGTCCGTAATGGATACTACAACCTAAGACAAAAAATTATCTGTACAGGTCCACGTCTTCGTATAGCCCCCATATAACGGTACCCCCCGGTATTCGGTATTTTGATGATTTTAACGACATTATTTACCGGAATCGTTTCAAATTTGGTATTTGAAGTTCGTAATGGATGCTACATTCTAAGTCAAAAAATGAGCCATGCTGGTCTACGTCTTCATATAGCACCGAAATAACGGTACCCCCCGATATTCGGTATTTTGATGATTTTAGCGACATTATTTAACGGAATCGTTCCAAATTTGGTATTTGAAGTTCGCAATAGATACTGCAGCATAAAAAAGAAAATGGGCCATGTAGGTCCACTTCTTCGTACAGTCCCCATATACCGTCCCCCCCGATATTCGGTATTTTGATGATTTTAGCGACATTATTTACCGGGATTGTTTCAAATTTCGCATGTGAAGTTCGTAATAGATACTTCAGCCCATACCAGGTCCACGCCTTCGTATAGCCCCCATATAATGGTACAACCCCATATTCTGTATTTTGATGATTTCAGCTACATTATAAACAGATTTTTCTTCAAGTTTCGCATTTAAATATTGCAATAACTTATGACAAAAGTTGCCTATGCAGGTCTACGTCGTCGTATAGGCAATCGGTATTTTTAAGATTTTAACAGAATTTTAAACGGATTTTATTTATTTTTTTTGTACCAAATGGTGGAGGGTATTAAAAGTTCGGCCCGGACGAACTTACAGCTTTTTTACTTGTTTACTTGATTAAACTAATTTTTTGGCACATGATTGCATATTGGTAAGCACTTTCTTTCTATGACATGTCGTTGTTGAATTAAAATTTTTGTTGATGTTAAGATGATGTTTTGTGACTTATTATTTGGTAATCAGATATTGTAGTAAAAAATGTAAAGTTGGAAAAATTCAGAACTTACCTGAAATAAGTCATATGTACCAGAGTTGTTCTAAGAGAGTTGTTTCATTTTATTTTTAACTTTTTAGAAAAGGTGCCGGAAAGGTCCAATTTTAAACAAGTTTAAAAGCAGTAAATTCCGCCGGGCCGAACTTACCCTTCACCATTTGAACGAATTTGGAAATTTTCAAAAAATAAAATCCGTTAAAAATTCTGTTAAAATTCTTATTAACTTTAATTTGGCTTAAGGTCAATTGAAAAACATCAGTGTTTTCTTTTTATAATTTTGATTTTTATTTTCCGATATTTCGACTGTCTTCGACAATCATCTTCAAAAACACTGATGTTTTTCAATTGACCTTAAGCCAAATTAAAGTTAATAAGAATCAATATACAGGTCAACAATAAAAAAAAAAAAAAAAAAAAAAAAAAAAAAAACATTCTGTTAAAATCTTAAAAATACCGAATATAGCCGTTATATTGGGGTTTATATGACGTAGACCTACATAGGCATTGTTGTCATAAGCGATTACCATATTCAAATTCGAAACTTGAAATAAACGGTGAATAATGTAGCTAAAATCATAAAAATACCGTTTATAGGGAGGTACCGTAATATCGGAGCTATACGAAGACCTGGTCTTGCATAGAAAATTTTCTGTCACAGGATTTAGCATCCATTACGAACTTCAAAAACGACATTTTAAATAATTTCGGTGAGTATTGTACCTAAAATCGTCAAAAATATAGGGAGATACTAATATATGGGGCCTATACGAAGACCTGGACCTGCATAAACAATTTTCACCGAATGTAGTTTCCATTACGAACTCTAAATACGTGATTTGACACTATTCTGGTGAATAATGACGCTAAAACCGTTATATGGGGGCCATACGAAGACGTGAACCTGCAAAGACAATTTTCTGTCATAGGCTGTAGTGTCCATTACGAACTTCAAATGCCAAATTTGAAACAATTCGGATGAACCGTTTTAGGGAGGTACCGTAATATCGGAGCTATACGAAGACCTGGTCTTGCATAGACAATTTTTTGTCATAGGATTTAGCATCCATTACGAACTTTAAGTACGACATTTCAAATATTTTCGGTGAGTATTGTACCTAAAATCATCAAAATATCGAATATCGGGAGGTATCGTTATATTGGGGCTATACGAAGACTTGGACCTGCATACACAAATTTTTGTCAAAGTCTTCAATACCGATTACAAACTTCAAATACGAAATTTTAAATGATTCCAGTAAATAATGTCGCTAAAATCATGAAAATACCGAATATCGAGAGGTACTGTTATATGTGGCTATACGAAAACGTGGACCCACATGTGCCGTTTAACCTCCCTACTGGTCAACTATGCCAGTATGTAAAATTTTAGACTTCTACTCAATTCGTTCAAAAGATAGTGTGATTACAACAGACAGACGGGCAAACAGACGGGCATCGTTAGATCGTCTTAGAATTTTACGCTGATCCGGAATATATGTACTTTGTAGGGTCTATTATGAATATTACGAGGAGTTAGAAACGGAATAACAAAGTTAATATACCCTCCATAGAACAGTGGAGGGTATAAAAATTGCGACCCTTTGTGGGTGAGATACCAGAAGGGGCTCCGAGATATATTATCTTCACTTATTGAGCTTCATGGATACTCAAAACGTTGACCCTTTGTGGGGGAGGTACCAGTAGAAATGGTCCAATCTCTACCATCTTTATAACAGATCTTGTGTTGATGGAAATGTTGAAATGTACCAAGTCTGAATATAATAGAGCTTGGTGGATATTCAAATTTTTTACCCTTTGTAGGGGAGGTAACAGAAGAAGTGGAGCGATATATCAAATTTTCACAGCAGACCTTGGGTTAATAAAAATATTGTGATGTGTGAAATAGAGAACCGAATGCTTATTTCGGATTTTATTTTCGTTTTGGTTATTCAAAACGTTGACCCTTTGTGGGGGAGGTACTTTATGGAGTGAAGCGATATTGTCCATTTTCGCACTAGACCTAGCACTGATGCAAATATTGGGATTTGCAAAGTTGGTGCAGTAAAATATTTTTTTTTTTGAAAATTTTGACCTTTTGTGGGGCGGCGGAGTCAAACGATATTGCCTATTTCCGAACCGATATAAGTTTGATAATAATATTACGATGTACCAAGTTTGGACTAAATCGAACCAAATTCCTTCGAGGGTTATTGTGCGCACTAGCCAGCCAGCCAGACAGACGGACGGACGGACGGACTTCGCTAGGTCGACTCCAAATGTCCTGAAACCGATTTGCTCCAAAGAGACCTAGGCTCTAAAATCATTATTTCGATGAGGCACGTTTTGGCCGTATCAAATGATATATGCCCTATCTAGCCATATGGCTGAGGGTGTTAAAATGCCTATTCTTAAAATCAAATCAATGTTGCCTAATTTTTTTTTTGTAGAGTATACCCCTAGCCAAGTACAATTTTTTTCTTTCCTTGGCATCAAAGTTCAATTGTTGGTTCGATGACGTCTGAACCATAGTTTAGCTGGGCGGCCGGCCGATTGGCAAAGCCAAAAGGCTAATTCCATCGGTTCGTTTAAAATCCGTACACTTTTTTGTTATGATAAACAAATTCAAACTTTGGTTTTGAACATTTCCATACTAGAACCCCTATCCCACCCTTCCAAAAGATGATGTTTACCATTCGCATAAACAAATTGTATTAATGCTTCTTTTATTTGTTTCAACTTTGTTTCGCTCTCTCGCTGGACACAGCAATGCGGGCCTTCGTTTTGGTCTAAGCCATGCTGTGGCTACATGTTGTAGTCTGTTGTCGGTTGCTCTTGTCTCTCCCTTGGAGTTTAAGTTATGTTTTTTTTTTTTTGTGGTGACGGCGTCCGCCAGGGCAGATACCATGTTTTATCTGATCAAGCTTAATTATGATTGTACGGCTGTTTTTTCGTTTGGTTTGGTTTCATTTTAGGGAATACCCTCTTTTCCTGAGATTAGCTGGTTGGTACTGTTAACTGATTTCTTTGTAGTTGTTGATTTTGTTTTGGGGATTGGTATGTGAATGCGAATATTTGTTTTCTTCTGGGTTCCAAGGCGGAATGCTAATGATTGGTTCTGCCGAACGAAAAGAACATCAAATCAAAATATTTTCAAAGTTTTCTGCAGAAACAGATTGAAGACGGCAAATCTCAGAACTCATCATCGGTCACATAAATTTGAATAAGGGTATGTTCGGATTAGTTGGATTTAATTTGGTGAGATAGTTAATGTGGGTACATTTCCTATTTAAATAATCTTGAGAAAAACTTCTTACTACTGAAAGCCTTCTATTAATGGCAGACCTGTGGTATGAAAAATTTGTATTTCCATACATAAAAGATCGATTGATTGAATATCTTCCTCTTCTATCTGTAGAAGGTATGCTATATACAGACAGGTTTGTAGATGAATAGTTTAGTTGGTTATGTAGCTGATATACTTTTTCTCCTAATCAAATCCTATCAGCAACCCCCATTTGATCAAGTAAAAAATCAGCTAAGTTCAGCCGCGCCGCATTTTGGAAGAAACAATTCCATAAAAAAATTTGGCTGAACTCATAAAAATACCGAATATCGGGGTGTACCGTTATATGGGGGTTATACGATATCGTGGACCTATATAGACAATTCTCATCCAGGGAATAAACCATTCCGTTGAAAAATCATTAAAATACCGAATATTGGGAGGAACTGTTATATATGATATCGTGGACCTATATAAATAATTTTCTTCCAGGGGTTAATGTACTCACAAAACCCATTTTGTGGATTTTAAGACAATTCCATTGAAAATTTTGGCTAAAATCATTAAAATACCGAAAATCCGAATGTGCCGTTGTATGGGAGATATATGAGATCGTGGACCTGTATAGACAATTCTCTTTTAGGGAGTAAAGTACTTACAAAGAATTCCTTGTGTAGAATTTCAGACAATTTCATTGAAAAATGTGGCTAAAATCGTCAAAATACCGAATATCGAGGGTTACCGTTGAATGGGAGCTGTACAATATCGTGGATCGATATATCCCATCTGCGTGAAGACAAAAGAAAGAACTGTGCATAATTCGTTTTGACTGTAGTGTGATTACAACAGACAGGCGGACAGGGCTAAATCGTCTTAGTTGGTTGTTGGGTCTAAAACTATTATTTCCATGAGTTATAAACGGAATGACGAACTTCATATACCCCCCATTACTATGTATGGTGGAGGGCATAAAAATTCTCCTACTTCTTTAGCCTAGAGCCTAACTGAATATAGAAAATGAGTAGGTATGTTCTGCGGTTTAATTGAATAGATACAGCTTAGGCCTGCATCTCACGGTAGACAGGTGTTAATCACAACCTCCCCGGTCCATGCTCTTCAGCTGCAATGAATTAAGTAGACTAAGTGAACGGTATTCATACAGAATTGACCTACGACACCGGTGACCAGTAGATCAGTATCAATGCTATTCAGATCTAGATCTGGATTTAGAAGTTCTTTCTCTATAACAGATTACTGAAATAACTAACTGACTGAGAATCGACGGTCAGACTGAAGCTAGAATCTTGAAATGTTTCACGAGGGTTAGTCTAGGTCCGTAGGCGTGTGATAAGGCTGCTTTTTGCAAATTTGTACTAAAAGGGCACGAAAAGTACTAAAATGTACTAAAATTGAACGGAATGAGTTAGAATGCGAGTCACTGATGAGTGCAGGATAGATGTATCAAAGACCAGCAACAATGATTCTGGATGTATTTCAAAGATCTCAAACGTGTTTCGAATATTTCTCTATTGAGAAAAAAGTTTTGAAGCAAAGGACCTCATTTTGTTACCATTCTTGGGTGGCGCGTGCTGAGTGCGATGGTGCTGAGTTCTGTTGGAATGTTCAGGGTCTGCGGCCAAAATGTTTGCATGCCCAAGGCTTTAATACTCCCTCCAGAATATTTTCGCGATAATATTCGGTATTTATTCTGATGCCAAGGTCGATTAATACGAGCTGAGAGCGACCATCGGCTGTTAGGGCGGCCCACACCATCACCATGACCGGCGCTTGAGTTCTGGTGGCCAACCGAAGGTGCACATTTTTAGCTGACCTCTTTGGCAAGAAAACACGATCATATTGTTTGTTTGCAAACTGCTGGACAACGAATGTTTTCTCATCGGAGTAAACCAAATTCGGCTGTTCACCACTTTCAGCCAAGCGAAGCAACTCTTTAGATCATTTGAGTCTATTTACTTTCTGTTGCGGTGTAAGTCCTTGCACTTTTTGGAATTTCAATGGCTTTATCACGAGCTCATTTTTCAATATTTGTCGAATGGAATATTACGATATGTTTAGCTCACGAGTCATTTTTCGGCCACTGCGACGCGGGTTTCGATCAAGTCGCTTCTTTACTTTTCGAACCATTTCTGCTGATGTTGCTGCTTTCTTCTGTCCACTTCCTTGACGTCGGGCTACGCTACCAGTATCACGGTAACTAGCGATGGCACAAGACACAAAATATTTATTCACATTTAAATGCTGGAGTGCTCTAACGATAGCCCCTTGTAGTTTTCCAGCTAAATATAAAGAAATCACTCCATCACGCTCGAATTCCATCACGAATAACTTTTTTTCTGTAAAATTCTCACCAAAATGCTTTGTACGCTTGTAAACAATATAATGAGCTGTCACTGGAATAATTTTAACAGATGTCGGACGAGTGGCTTGGTTGCAGTTTCTTCATCTCACCTTGTAGAGTTATATATAAAGTGTCTTCATTTAAAGAAAATAATTGTCATGGCCAATTTTGTGGCTAAATTTTTGAGAGAAATAATGCACGGAGCTTTTCTCTCATTTTCCTTCAAAACCCAAAAAATTGGTCATTACAATTATTTTCTTTGAATAAAGAATCCTATGATTCATAAATTTTTCACATTTCAACCCAAAAATATCCCATTTCACAATTCAAAATTTCAACATTTTAAAAAAATTCCATGTTTCACCATACTTAGGGATTGCAATATGTAACACACAGCCTTTTATAGGTGTGGTGGTCCAATACTCCCCAAAAAGGCGAACAACAGCAACAACAAATATCCAAATATAATATGAATATTCATGACAAACCACTACAAACAAAAAGGTTGAAAGTATATGTGTGTAAATATATGTGAAAGTCTCTGTGTGTATGTGTTCATGGCTCCAACCAATTGGAGATGTTGGTCTATACATGTGCAAGTGTAGATAACCAAAAACAACAACAACGGATTTATTCTCCACAACCCGTTCTTCTTTACAAACAAATACAACATTTTGTGGCGGGATATGGAAGGGGAGGCTTACTTGTTCCACACTCATTTCACTGTGTTGATTGTTGTTGCTGGCTGTTGAGGTAGTTGGGGGGCCTTGGTGGGCACACCTAGCTTACTGTTACTCTTTTCTACACACATGACAATGTGAAAACGATGGGACTCTATTGGTTCCCGATTTATGAGCAATAAAATGAAATGAGAAATGAGTTCCGTTTTCACTGAGTAGAGAGGTGAGAATTGGTACAGAATACGAGTAGTGAGAGTGTAAATGAGAGATAAAATCAATAAGATAAGAATTTATCAAATAAATTCCGTATTTGTTGCTGGTATATACAAAGGTAAGTGCAAAATTAAAAATAAATTTTTTTTTGGAAAAAACTATGTTTTCGTGGAATATCATTTAGGCTTATATTTTGTGCAGTTGGATTATGATGGAAGCACGAAAAATGAAACAAAGATGATTAATACCCCATTGGAGACTATATACTTAAATTGTTTAAAAGCGACAAATTAAATTGCTGCTAATTCGCTTGAAAGTATGATTAACATGTCACATTTTTTTATTTTTGTTTTTTTCTATTTTTAATGATTTGTTTAAATTTAATAGGATATATCCTAATTGTTTAACATTTTAAAATATTTAATGCAAATTTAGCTTTTATATTGTATATACTTTTCTGAAACCGTTCATCATCCTAAGACCCAGGTAACTGTATCTGTGGAAAATTAAATAAATAAGTTGAAAATTTAACTATTCAGATCAAATCCGAAATATATTTTTGAATATATTCTTGGAATTTGTATATAGTTCAAAAACATTTCTTTAAAATACTCTACTATTGAAAATCGTCAATAATCGCATATGCTCTGTTCCAGTACCTGCAAGAATCTACAAGTTTTGCAATTTTCTTCGATTATATAAAGAATATATAAAATGGACTAAAATGGCTTTCGCAATACATTAATTCCTGTTACTGTTACTTTATATAGAGTTTTAATAATAACGGAATTTCGATAAACTTAAATTAATTCCTTAATTCCTTATGTCCGACCATTAGTATTACTAAGTTAGAAAGCTCAGCTCATTTCTAGAAGGTCGCCTAATACTACTACTGCGAACATTGCATCTGAATCCATCAATGTATATAGTTCAAGTTCTATGAAAGTGGACAATATATATATTGGTTTATTTATTGCTAAAGCATTGTCAAAATTGGTCTTCTTTGCCGACCTTATATACACCTTAAGTATTACAAGCGATATAAAAAATGACAAAAAATAAAAAATATATGACAAATTGTAACAAAATTATTCAAATATTTGATGGTGTATTTTCATGCAATTGTTTTTTCTTATGCTTTTCAGCCAAACAGACCTTTCTGAATATGGGTAAAATGCACGTTTTCGCATTTGTACCTAAGATTTTTCAATTTTTTCATTCAAAAAGTTATCATGCAACAATCCCATACAAATTTATAAAAAAAAAAATATTTTATACCCTCCACCATTTGGAAAAAAAATTTAAAAAAAATCCGTTAGAAAATACCACTCAAATGAAAACCGTTTTATGGGGGCTATACGGCTGTATTAACTGTTCCGAACTTTATATACGAAATTTGAAACAATTCTGGTGAATAACGTCGCAAAAATCATCAAAACACCGAATATCGGTAGGAACCGTTATATAGGGGATATATGATATCTGCTGCTGCTGACTGCTGACTGCTGTCATTTCTAAGCCACTCGTCCGACAGCTGATAAATTATTCCAGTGACAGCTCATTATATTTTTTACAAGCGTACAAAAACATTTTGCTGAGAATTTTCCAGAAAAAAAGTTATTCGTGATGGAATTCAAGCGTGATAGTGTGATTTCTTTATATTTGACTGGAAAACCACAAGTGGCTATCGCTAGAACACTCCAGAAATCAAGCGCCGGCCATTGTGATGGTGTGGGCCGCCATAACAGCCGATGGTCGCTCTCCGCTCGTATTAATCGATTGTGGCATCAGAATAAAAGCCCAATATTATTGCGAAAATATTCTGGAGGGTGTATTAAAGCCTTTGGACACGCAAACATTTTGGATGCAGACCTTAGACATTCGAACAGGACTCAACACCATCGTACTCAGCACGCGCCACCCAGTTACAAAATGCGCACAATGGCCACCAAAATCTCCGAATACCAATCCGTTGGACTGTTGTGTCTGGAGTATTTTGGAAAGCAAGGTTGGCACTAAAACGATGTCTGTTTGTATGTCTGTCAGTCTGTCTATCAAAAACGCGATATTTGACGTAGAGTTTCAAAATTTGGCAGAACAATTTGCTTTTTGTCTAGAAGCAAGAGAGATATACCCTCAGCCTATGTTCGATTATCTAAATATATTTTGACTAGTGTTAAGGTTATTCAAACGTTTGACCCTCTATGGAGCAGATCCCGAAGGAATGGGCCAATATTGCCCATTTCCTATCGGACCCAAAATATGATATAAATATTTCGACAGATGTGCCAAGTCTAAATGGAATCGGATGTTAATTTGGCGATTTATGAGCTTCATGGGTACTCAAAATTTCAATATTTTGTAGGGGTTGGTACTTGATTGAGTGGACCGATATTGTCCATTTTCACACCTGTCCTAGCACTGACGCAAATATTAGGATTCGCAAAGTCGGAGCAAATTCGGATTAGCCTTTCTCTTTCTGTGCAAAAAATTTGTTTTTTTTTTTGAGAAAATTTCGACCTTTTGTGGGGGAGGTACCAGAAGGAGTGGACCGATATTGTTCATCTTAACACCAGACCTTGGGTTATTATAAATATTGGGATGTGTGAAATTTGAAGATAATCGGTCTCTTACATAACATTTTATGAGAGTTGTAATTATTCAAAATTTTGACCATTTGTGGGGGAGGTACTTGATGGAGTGGACCGATATTGCCCATTTTCACACCTGACCTAGCACTGACGGAAATATTAGGATTTGCAAAGTTGGAGCAAATTCGGATTATCCTTTCTCTTCCTGTGCAAAAAATATATTTTTTGAAAATTTCGACCTTTTGTGGGGGAGGTACCAGAAGGAGTGGACCGATATTGCCCATCTCCGAACTCGATCTAAGTTTGACAAAAATATTACGTTGTTGCCAATTTGGACCAAATCGGATACTCTCTTCGAGAGTTATCGTGCGCACCAGCCAGCCAGACAGCAGACAGACGGACGGACCGACGGACATCGCTAGATCGACTCCAAATGTTCTGAAACGGATTTGGTCCAAAGAGACCTAGGGTCTAAAACCGTTATTTCGACTAGGCACGTTTTGGCCGTATCAAATGATATATACCCTCTGTAGCCATATGGCTGAGGGTATAAAAATGATATATTTTATATGAATTTTTGTATAGCTCCCATATACCGGTACCTCCAATCGGTATTTTGATGAGTTTTGCCATATTTTTCCAAGGATTTGTCTAAAAATGTTTATTTGTAGCTCATAATGGGTTCTAGATCCGGTGGCAGAACATTGAATATTTAGTTCCAGCAGCATCGACTGAAAGTAACATAGGCTATATAAATTTTTAAAATTCCACTAGGAACTGAAGATGTAGCATCAGAATCGGAGTTACCTCCAGAAAATTTAGTTTTTGAATGTACATATCGATTGATATATATGTTATAGATACAGTCTCCAAATTTATGTAACAGAAATCGGTATAAAAATAAATTTGCCAAATTGTACTGCAATCGGTTCAGATATATTCAAAGCTCTCATCTATATTTGATGCCTCAAACCCGATTCCAATGTAATTTGGAATCAGTGACGGAATTTGGTACAAAAATAAATTCGACAAATTATATTGAAATCGGTTGACGTTTGGATATAGCTTCCATATATATTTTCGGTCGATTTTATATTATTAGAGGTGAATAATGCACCAAACACACTATTATCTCTAATATCAATAAAATCTGGAAACCAATTTGTAAAATTATATTGAAATCGTTTCCGATTTTTTCGACGATTTGGTGTCTATGATGCGCCAAACGCGCTATGCATATTGAAGTTTGGAATGTGTGACAGAATTTGGCCGAAAATTAAATTCAATTCATATATCATTTAATTAAGGAATCTATACCCACAACGCCTTTGCAATGGTACTAAGCTAATAGTAAAAACCAGTAAAGAAAGTCCTAAAGTCGGACGGGGCCGATTTTATGGTACCCTACACCACTTTGCTAATTTAGTTGAGCTCCATATAACAACTAAAAGTTTTTTTTATGGGAGAATTCAATCATACACCCTATGATTATAATTATAATTTAAAATTCAACGGACTGAATATGCCAAAGCATTTGTATCTTTTAAATTCGGACTTGTATTGCCCATTTGGTGCAAAATTAATTCGAAATCAGATAAAGATATATATGGAAGCTATATCCAAATCTGAACCGATCTCTATAAAATTTGGCAAAGATATTTCTGAGCTGTATTTGATATATTTCCCTGAATATCGTTGTTACGGAGTGCATATTACGGCTGCGGGTAACAAATACAACAAATCGGATAAACAATATATTTCTGAGCTGCATTTGATATATTTCCCCAAATATTGTTGTTACAGAGTGCATATTACGTCTGCGGAGGACTAAAATAACAAATCGGATGAACAATATATATATGGGAGCTATAGCTATATCTGAACCGATTTCGATCAAATTTGGCATACTTATTTTCAGGTCCAATCTTATCTTATGTGCAAAATTCCATTCTATTCGGGCTGATATTACACGTTTGGTGCATAATAAAAGGCAAATCAGACGAAGATATATATGGGAGCTATATCTAAATTTTTACCGATTATCTCCAATTTCAATAGGGTTCGTCCTTGGGCCAAACAAATGTTGTTTGGAAAATTTCATCTCAATCGGATAATAAATGCGACCTGCATTTTGTTCACAAGAATACATGGACAGACGGACGGACAGACGGACTGACATATATAAATTAACTCAGAAAGTGATTCTATGCAGATCATCAAATGGAACTATGAGTCTATCTCGTTTTGCCTGTTACAAACAAATGCACAAAGACATAATACCCTGACCACCTTGTGGTGTAGGGTATAAAAACTTCGAAACTGTTTAATTGAGGCTACGTTATTACGGGAAAGTATGTAGATTTATATGTATTGCTACCTAGAATCCCTCCAATAGCCACAAAAATGTCGTTTAACTTCAAAAGGTTGCAGTTTCCTGTACCATTGGCATTTGATATGACAACTAACAAATCCCAAGGACAAATTCTTCGGGTATGCGGACTAAATTCGGCATGTTCCTGCTTTTCTCATGACCAGCTGTACGTGGAGTGTTCATGTGAGGGTGCACATCAATTACAGTTTCTTCATTACCGCTGGTTGTGTGTTGATAATCCCAACTCAGGAAATAAGGATTTTTTGTTATTAGATTCCTAATTGGTTGTTTTTGGACTTGTAAGTGTTTTCAAGCCCCAGCTAGGATAGATTGTCAAGAATTTTATATTTTATCCCCTTTCGTAATGTGCATTAATTTATGTTAAAACAAAATTTATTTTCAAATTTACATTCAATTAACATAATTTACATTTAGAAATACAAATTCTTACTCACACAAGCAACCAATTTAAATATTATCTGTTTCCTAACAACAACAAAATAAAAAAAAAAAACTAAAAATAATTAATTTTTGTTGTCATTAATTAATGGCTTTAATTGTAATGCAAAATTGTTTGCCATGTAGTAAATCTATTCCACAGATTCCAACACATATACACACATTTTTATATTGCCACGATTTTAAATTTGATTTCAATATCAAATGTTGGATGGCATTCAATTCGTATGCACGGGATTCTGTTATGACCCACTCTCCCCCCTTTGGTGTTACATACGCACCGAATGGCTTAGTTGTTTCAATTCATTTGCCAGTTCTAATAGTGAATTGATGTTGTTGTTGCTGCTAAAATATATATTGTAACAGCGGATTTCCCTTTCGGAAAACTGCAAACTACATGTGAACAGGAAAAAAGTTACTGTCAGTCACGCTTTAATGATCTCCAGCGGGGGTTCTTAACGTGTTCGAGATTTGTAAATGTTGAAGAGTTGACTGCTAAATTTGTGAGCGAGTCAATGAGAGGGAGAGGTGAATTGGATTTGGGAGTGTGGGAGTCTCCCAAAAAATATATATTTATTTATGCAGCCAGTGTTACCGCTAGGAATTATTGAGTAATTTTCTTAAAAAAAAAGTCACCCAAAAAAGTCAACTTTTCAATAAAATGTCGCAGAAATGTATTTTTTAAAGGTTTCTATTCAAACAAAATGCAACTTCAACTCCTTTGACAAAAAAAAAAAAATTTACCCAAATGACGAGATAGATAGACATACGGAATGAGGTTGAATTCTGCATTTGGAATGAGAGTCATTCATGGAGTGCAGGATAGATGTACTAAAGGGTTTTTGGAAATTCGAACTTTAAGGCTATGAAAAGTGTTTAAATTAGTCAAAGAATCAAGGTTGGAATGATAGTTTGATGTTTAGAACATGTGTACTACAAGTGAATGAAATGTACTAAATGGTAATAAATTTGGTATTGGCTGAAGGGTTAGAGATAAAATTCTGAAATTTGATATATCGATTACTGATTGTATCTGTGTTTGAGATTTGGCTGTGGTTTGGAAATGTGTATTATATTTGTATGAAAAGTACTAAATTGTACCAAATATGGTATTGGGTGAAGAGGTAGGACTGGAATATTCAAATTTGATATAGAGGCCTCTGTTGGTATCTGGAATTGAAATGAGATAAATTACGGTGGACGGATGAAACTGGAAGTTTGAAATGTTGTATTGGGGTCCCTGATTGTGGAAGGTTTGTGATAAAGATGTGGTTTTGGAAATGTCTATAACAGGTGCACGAAAAGTACTAAATAATACTATATCTGGTACAATTTGGTATTGAGTGACTTTAGTCATGTGTAACCTGGATATATGATGGAAGTAGTATCGGTAATCTGTACTATAACTGTCCGAAAAGACATAAAAAGTATAAAATGAGGTCTTCGTTGGTATCTGGAATTGACATTTGGATATGATTCGGTAAATATGTGCTATAATTGTACTAAAAAGTACTACATTTTTTATTGGGTGAAGGAATACAGCTGAAATCCTGAAATTTATTGGTATCTGTTGTTAAGTTGTGGACGTGGTTTTGCAAATGTGTACTTGTTCGAAAAGTACTTAGTGGTTTTGGGTAAATGAATAAAGCTGGAATCCCAAAATTTAATATTGGGGTCTCTGTTGGTATCTGGAATTGAGATGTAGAGGCGGTGTTGTTGTTAATTGTACGAAAATAACTAAATGTTACTAAATTGGTATTGGGTGAGGGGACAGAGTTTGGTAGCTGGAATTAGGATAGGGAGATTGTTTTAGAAATGCGTAATATAACTGTACTGAGGGGCACTAAATTTAATGTTAATGGGAGAAATTACAGAGTTGAAATCCTTAAATTCGATATTAAGGTAACTGTTGGTATCCGGGGTTGAAATATGGGTTTTGTTTTGAAAATGTGTACTTTCACTGTACGGATAGAACTAAATGTTACAAAATTTGGATTTGGGGGAAAAGGGGTAGAGCTGAAATCCTGAAATTTGATATGGATGTCACTGTTGGTGTCTGTAGTTCATGGTTTCGGAAAAGCGTCCTATGAACATATGAAAAGTCCAAAATGTGCCTTTGGATGTTGGAACAGAGGTGGAATGCTGAAATTTGATATCGAGGCCACTGTTGGTTTCAAGGTTTTATATATGGAGAAGTTGAAATAGCTTTAAACAGAACAATGTGGATGTGAGACCGTCGTGTTATGGTTTTACTAATATCCTCCTCGTTAATTAAAGATTTTAAAGACTTCTTGGTATGAAAGGTAAAAATTTTCCTATTAATATTTCCAAAAAAGACATAACCTGTGTCTTTTGAAAGTCTGAAGTAGTAGAATAAAGGAAGTTTGGATTAAAAATGTTTGTCAAACTGAACAAATTGTGCATTTTGAGTACTAAAAATTCTGAAAAAGTTAGATAGGAATAAGTAATAAAAGCTTTAAGTTTGGCCGAGGCCAAATTTTTAATACCCTCCACGAAGAGACAAAGAAAGGTATTGGAAATTAATATTCGGATACAATTTTAAACTACAAGTCCAAGTGAAATTGGTAGATGGTGTTATGTACAGCCAAATGGGACGCCATATTCTTGCGTACCGCTTCCTGCGGCGCTGTGGTGTTGTTCCGACAAGCTCAGTTGGAGCACATTATTTTTGTCAGGGGGTTCTCAACCATTCCACCCTCAGCCCTAGGCGTCCTACAAAAAAGGTAATGACATAATAAATAAAAACACAAAATAAAACGACAAACATTACATACAACCATGACAAGGGAACTTGGTGTTATTTTGTTCCCGCACTTTGCCCGCCCATCCTTGACCCTTTGATCCTAATTAACATGAAAAATTTGAAGTGTCCCATATTCCACTAACACTTACCACTCAATTACATAATCACAAACATAAACTTTGTGAGCCATTAATCAGGCAACCACCAATAACTCTAAGGACTTCAAATTTGTCAAATCTGGCCGCTAACTCAATTTTTAATTTTCCCTGAAAGAGCTCTCTTAAAGGTCGGTGCTGGACATTACCTTTTTGGTCCAGAAAAACAAGCTTAACTAAGTCCCAATTCAATGGGGTAACCCTACACTCACAGTTCCCTAGCATTAAGAATTCTGACAAATAATAAAACTTAAGTACTAGACTGTAATCTACGGACGTATACAATTAATTTAACATAAAAAAATTAATTTAAATTTGTCTTTTTCTCTTTTGTTGTAGTTTGTGGTTTCTGTCTCTGTTTTGCATATTCTTTGTCTCAAATATCGATGAATAATTTAAAATCTTATTTTCTTTAAATTTCAGGAAAAATAATTTTAGCGCGTTTTTGCGGCTAATTTTTCACTGCCATTGCAGGCAACCAATTATGATCTTTTTAAGCCGGTACTTATCGTTTTTATACCCTCCACCATGGGTAGGAGGGTATATTAACTTTGTCATTCCGTTTGTAACACCTCTAAATATTCGTCGTAGACCCCATAAAGTATATATATTCATAATCAGCATAAAATTCTAAGACGATTTAGCGATGTCCGTCTGTCTGTCTGTCTGTCCGTCTGTCTGTCCGTCTGTCTGTCTGTCTGTCTGTTGAAATCACGATAGAGCACACATTATTTGACGTAGACCTTTGAAATTTGGCACAAGTGTGTGTATTGTCCCTAGGATGGTTGGTATTGAAAATGAGATATATCGGTCCACGTTCTGGTATAGTCCCCATATAACGGTACCTCCCGATATTCGGTATTTTCATGATTTATGCCACATTTTTTCACGGATTTATCTGAAAATTGGTATTTGTAGGTCATGACGGGTCCCTGAGCGTGTGGCAAAACATTGCATGTATAGGTCCACGTTTTGGTATAGCCCCCATGTAACGGTACCTACCGATATTCGGTATTTTGATGATTTATGCCACATTTTTTCACGGATTTGTCTGAAAATTGGTATTTGTAGGTCACGACGGGTCCCTGAGCGTGTGGCAAAACATTGCATGTATAGGTCCACGTTTTGGTATAGCCCCCATATAATGGTACCTACCGATATTCGGTATTTTGATGATTTATGCCACATTTTTTCACGGATTTGTCTGAAAATTGGTATTTGTAGGTCACAACGGGTCCCTGAGCGTGTAGCAAAACATTGCATGTATAGGTCCACGTTCTGGTATAGTCCCCATATAACGGTACCTCCCGATATTCGGTATTTTGATGATTTATGCCATATTTTTTCACTGATTTGTGTAAAAGTTGGTATTTGTGGGTCATAATGGGTCCTAGGTCGTGTGGCGAAACATTGTAATTATAGATGCACGTGTTGGTGTAGCCCCCTTTTTAACGGTACCTCCCGATATTCGCATTTTAATGTTTTTTGCCACATTTTTTCTAATGTTCTTTTACCCTAGGGTGGAGGGTATTAAAAGTTTGGCCCGGCCGAACTTAATGTTTTTTTACTTGTTTTTTTCTCTCTTCAGTCCCACGTAATAAATCAGATGCGGGCTATAACGTTCACACTGGACAGAATTACATGCAGTTTCACAAGGGCTCACACAAGATTTGGTCACCTCCTGAATGCCGGCTAGTTGGATGTGGAACTTGAATGGGTTGTTCTGATTGTTCCCAAAAATGGTTGCTGACCGCCTCCAAATACATATATAGGGGCCAGGGTATTTTTGTTTGGTGGCTATCCTTGGCGAGACCTTTAACCAAAATACATATTGCATAAAAGGCCCTTCAACATAAAACACCGTACTCACTTCTGTTTTTGTCACACACCAACATCAATGAAATCAGTCACACCAAACACAATAAACAATACAACAGACCAATGATGTTTTTGTATTAATTTAAAAAAAAACTGTTACGCTGTATTTTTATACCCTCCACCATACTATGAAGGGTATATTAACTTTGTCATTCCGTTTGTAACTTCTCGAAATACTCATGTCAGACCCAACAAAGTATATATATTTTTGATCAGCGTAAAATTCTAAGTCGATTTAGCGATGTCCGTCTGTTTGTCTGTCCGCCTGTCTGTTGTAATCACGCTATCTTTCGAATGAATTGAGATAGATGGCCAAAATTTTGCACACATGTTTATTTTTCCAGTAGGCAGGTTAAATTCGTAAATGGACCATGTAGGTCCACGTTTTCATATAGCCCCCATACAACGGTACCTCCCTATATTCGGTATTTTGATGATTTTAGCGACATTATTCACGGGAATTGTTTCAAATTTGGTATTTGAAGTTCAAAATGGATACTACACCCTAAGACAGAAAATTGTCTGTGCAGGTCCACGTCTTCATATAGCCCCCATATAACGGTACCTCCCTATATTCGGTATTTTGATGATTTTAGCGACACTATTCACCGGAATTGTTTCAAAATTGGTATTTGAAGTTCGTTATGGGAACTATAGTCTGTGACAGAAAATTGTCTGTGCGGGTCCAGGTCTTCGTATAGGCCCCATATACCAGTACCACCCTATATTCGGTATTTTGACGATTTTAGGTACAATACCCACCGAAATTGTTTGAGATGTGGTATTTGAAGTTCGTAATGGATGCTACAGCCTGTGACAGAAAATTGTCTATGCTGGTCCAGGTCTTCGCACAGCTCCAATTTAACAGCACCTCCTTATATACGATATTTTGATGATTTTTAATGGTGAATAACGTTTATTTCAAGTTTCGAATTTGAATATGGTAATGGCTTATGACAAACAATGCCTATGTATGTCCACGTCGTATAGACCCTAATATAACGGCTATATTTGGTATTTTTAAAATTTTAACAGAATTTTTTAAGGATTTTATTTTTAAAAATTTCCAAATTCGTTGCAAATGGTGGAGGGTATTAAAAGTTCGGCCCGGCCGAACTTACTGCTTTTTAAGTTGTTTATCTTAATGACGGGAAAGATGACTTGCACACAACAAACCACAGACCAATAAAACGGATATTTCCCCGATTTGCCTTTTTATAGGGACAAAAAGCAAGCTGATTTTCCCTCTTTTCTTACATTTTCCCGGATTTTTCCTATTAATCTTCTTATGCTTTAAACGCACCTACGTTTACCTGCTATTCTCCACTCCAGAGTTGTATTTCCCTACCTAAATATAATTACATGTGGAACGCCGGAATTTTGCACATGAGCGTATCACTTCGCGTATCCGGTTCTCTTTTTACTTCCCGTCAACAACAGACAGGGGATTTGCTGCTGGTTCCTTTTTCCAAATTCCAAGTTCGTTAAAAATGTGTCAAATCTTCCGAAAATTCCGAATATCGGTGTTGGGGCTATCCGATATTGGGGTATTTTCAAAAACCCAATGGCAACACTATCATACAGCAAAGCTTTATTCGTGAGAACCACTTAAAATGAGAGTAAATAAGGGAGAGAGAGAGTGATGTTAAATTTATTATTCCTACTTGTTGCTCAACAATTTTGAGCCAAACTGAGAATGCTTTTTGGCCACAGCAGTGGCTAGCTGCTTAACATGTGTGTGATACACATACTGACACAAAACAACGAATGGTTGTGCATGGGGTTGGTCTGTTGGTTGATCCGTCGGTCGCTTGTTTGATCGTTCGACCTCCGTAGTTCAGTTAAGTCAAGTTAACCAAATGAGACGACTCTCTGTAATACGATGACGGTACGGTCGAACGGTCGTGTTTAGAACATTGAGACGGATGAGTGCTCAAATTTCGAAAATTCAATTTGTTTCTCAAAAAAGTGAATTCTATGGGATTTCGTATCGGCGATCATCCACCAACACCACGAGAATGCAACATTAGAACAAAGTAGAGTTGCATGAAATCAACAACAACAACAACAACAACGAGTGTATGAGTGTTTTTTCTTTAAGACAACGTATCTTAAAACTTAAGAAAAAAATTAAAATAAAATTCAAAGTGTTGCGTTGTTTTTGTTGGGGGTATGTGCTGTTGTTGTATTTGCTGTTTTGTCTTCATGCTAAGTTTGGTGTTGTGTACTTTTTTCCCAAGAGTATAGAGATACTTGTGCTGGGTCGACTTGGCCTGTTGCTCTTGCTGCAACCAGCCACGACAACAACAACTATAATATTGTCAGCAATAAGACAAGCGGCCAGCAAACACCAACCACCACCATCGCCATCACCGCCAACAAGAAGGCATGTAAATTGCAGAGCCCTTGATTTTAAGCACCAGATACGTTCATTAAGTCTGTGCAAGACGTTCCGCAATCTGAAAACGCGTTTCTTAAAGTCGCGTCTGCCCCGATTGCTTGACTTTTTTGAAGTTTTTGGTTTTTTTTTTTTTGGTTTGCCTTATTTTTTGTATCTCCATCATCGTGTTCTTCAATCGATCGCTCGTTTCGTTCACTCGCTCGCTCGCAATTGCAGCGCATTTTCGGTTTGTTTGTCTTCCAGTGCCGTTGTTGTCGTCGTGGTCGTCGTCGCAGTCGTTGTGCCACCCAAAAAGTGATTTCGAAAATTTCATCCAAATGGCAATAAAGTATTCAAATTAAAGGAAAATTAAAGATCAGATGAGATTGTTCAACGCAAATTGCTTTGCAAATTAAATTGCCTGACACGAAAAAATAAATAAAGAAAAATAACATCAAAACAAAATAAGAAAGAAAAAAATCTTAGGAAGATTCTTTGCACAACATAGAGATAAAAGTTTGTCGCTCGGCGAAGAGCTCATAAAAGCGTGTAAAAGTGCTAACAAAAATAATTACATGTGTGTAAATTAGGGGAAAACATCTAAAAGATAATTGAGCTTTTAAAAAAGTATTCGTGATTTACAGACCACATTAGAGTCAAAATGTAAGAATCTAAAATTTCAAATGAAATTGATTACGTCTTCAGGCGATAATGAAACTTGTGGATATATTTTATTGTATCATATAAAAACGGGAGTGATGATCATTCCCTTAGTTAAATCATGATTTAAAATTAAAAAAAAGGGAAAAGACTTAAGAAACAAGCGCTACAGCAAAGATGAATTTTGGCAGGTTCGTTTTCTAAGTCTTTTGTTTCACGAAGTCATTACGAAAAAAAAGCTAAATTTACGATATTAAAATTTTCTTTAACATTTCTCTTCAAAATGCTTCAGACTCGAGTTCTCTTCAAAAATTATTCATAAACATTTATCTTCCGTGAGTTTAAAACATAATATAGAAATACGAGAATTACAATACCAGAATTAATGTGAAAGTTTCTGTGGATGTGATACCCTTGGTACAAAATAAACGAATTCCTCAAGATATTGGGATACATCATTGGACTTCTTAAAAAAACATACAAGGTTCATTCTCTAGTTTTCGGGTTTATAATGTTTTAATTTCAATTTCAAAAGCGGATATTGGGATTATTATATCCTTCTTTCATTTCGTCCTCATTTATCTGGAATCTATATAGTCCAAAAACCTACAATCTCTTAATGACGAAGTGGGTGCATCACTTGAATTGGCTCCAGCGGAAAGATCATAAATTTAACAATCAAAATTTTTTTTCCCAAATATAAACGAACATATCATGTATTTTATGTTCATATATGACCCATTTATATACCTTCCACCGTACATAGTATGGAGGGTATTCGTCATTGCGTTTGTAACTCATTGGAATAAATATTCCTGATCAGTGTAAAATTCTAAGACGATTTAGCCCCGTCTGTCCGACTGCTGTAATCACGCTAGAGTCAAAACGAATTAAGATAGGAAGGTAATAGTTTGCACTGATCAGTATTTTGTCAAGGTCAAGTTCAAGGATGGGCTATTTCGGTCCACGATATCGTATATCCTGCATATAACGGTACCCCTTGATATTCGGTATGAAATTGTCTGAAAATCCACAAAAGGAATTCCTTCTCAGTATTTTACCCAGGAAGAGAATTGGCTCTATAAGTCCACGATATCGTATATCCCTCATTTTTATACCCTCTACCTTGGAAAGGAGGGTATATTAAATTTGTCATTCCGTGTGTAAAACTTCTAAATATTCGTCATAGACCCCATAATATATATATATATATATATATATATATATATATATATATATATATATATATATATATATATATATATATATATATATATATATATATATATATATCTAAGAAAGTTGTGTTAGTTACTACGCTTATAACTTAAGAACCGCTGGACTAATTTTAACGATTCATACAAATTCGGAATTGTCTCCTCTCCGAAAAGGATAATATCCAAAAAAATCGCGTAAAAATGTGTTATATTAACATTTTCATTTTGACTTTTGAAATGTACAATAGTAATGTTTTATTTTGCATAATGTTTTTCCATTTTGACTTACTTTTTTCTAATGTACATTTGTAGTGTTTTTTTTATTTTTTTATTTTTTTTTTGAATTCAAATATTAATACCAATTTATTTAATTGACTTGATTTCTTGAGAAATGAAATTGATGTCGAGTTACATGGAAGTGTAGTACCGAATTATGTGGTGGCGAAACGGAATAGATGATGTCGAAATAATTTAATGGAATCGAATTTTAAAATAGAAGTACATTCTATTGACAAACTATATAAGGATCTTTAAACATTTTCTGTAAAAAATCAGCGAACAAGTTGAAGTATATAAAATTTTTCACCAAAAAAATGAAATAAGTGCGAAATACGATGGTAACTGACATCTACCTTTCAACTCCAGGGCCGACATCGTGGTTCAGCTGGAAGATGCGAACACATTTGAACAAACGAAAATTACCGAAAAACCCTAATGGGGCTCATTTCAAAGCGTGGAACTACTTCTTTCCTGTCTCAATAATCCGTCCAATGTACAATCAGAAAAATACCAAATATAAAGGGTGGAAAATAGTAGAGCGAATGGGACTCTTAGTAAGAAAAGAATTTCTATCCTTCCAGAAATTCTTCCCAAACATTCGAGATACCTTTAATCGCTTTTGCAGGTCATGATATCGATCATAACTCACGGATAAGGGTACAACCCGATTTCATATTTATATAACCATCGTATGATTTAAGTTTTTTGGTGTCTTGGTCACTTTTTTAATATTTTGGACATTATTTGGCATATTTGTTTCTAAGGAGGTAGAAAACCTCTTCGCATAAAGTTTGAAATTTTCAGAGTAGGGCCCATTTTGGTTTTGACCATATTCATTAATTGATTTGGCTAAAAATTGTATTTATGCTACCCTGGGGTAGGGAACCATCATACAGATAATTGCCACACAGGAATTTATTTAAGTAAAGTCCCTACATTGGAGTATCTCCAAGTCCACTTTCACATCTAATTGGTGGTCAGAAAAGAAAATTTTGTTTTTTATTGAATTTGTAACCCCCAAGAGAATATTGGTTGGGCCACGTTTTGTTATAACCCTTATATAAATGTATCCCTGATTTCAGCTGTGACCGTGGTCTTGGCCACGTTTTTCAACTGATTTGGCCATTATTTGCTGTATTTAGGCTACTTTGTGAGTAGAGAACCGTCTTACAGAAAAATGTCAACATACGTAAATATTTTGGTACAGTCCCCATATAGTCCCCAGGCCCGCCGATCTATAGTGATGTTTACCGATTGGCGGACAACAACGCGGGTATTGTTTAATCGTCATTGAATTTTACTATGAACAAGAACATAGACTTTTTGGGGACTCTAATGCGCAATTTGAGGTGCTATGGTAATGGGTGTAAAAGCGTAATTAACTTTGACTATTCAGAAATTATTTTGATTAGTCGAATCAATATTTATATTAAAATTTGTTCACCTTTATGAGCTAGATTTGTGAAATATTATGCTATGCTAAATTTGCATTAAAGACTAAAACTACGGGCCGGCAACGCGGACAAATCCGAGGAGAAATGTGACAAAAATCGTCAAAATAACGAATTTCGAGAGGTACCGTTATATGGGGACTATACCAAAACGTGGACCATTTTCAATACCAACCATCCTATACACAGTACAAATTGTTCTGTTAAATTTTGAAGCTCTACGTCAAATAATGTGGGCTGTATCGTAATTTAAATAAACAGACATACAGACGGAGTCTATGACGAACATTTAGGGATGTTACAAACGGAATGAAAAAGTTAATATACCCTCCTTTCCAAGGTGGGGGATATAATAAGCATTAAAGACTAAAATTACGGGCCGGCAACGCGGACCGGGCCAGCTAGTTTATATATAAATATACCCAACTACACTATGAGTTGGACAAAACAGTTTATAACACCCCGAAATATAAGTCCGACCATGTATTATATCGATCTTACTATCTCGCTGAGGTGAGTCGACTTATCTAGTTAGAGCTTAAAATGGTTCAAAATAGAAAATTTTCCTGATTCCATAACAGAATCATAACTTAATGTGGCCATAAGTACGAAAGACATCGCCTGTTCAAATATTTTGGTTTGTTCCAATATTTAAAAAGGAATGTTCTACATCTTAAGGTAATCTATATATATAAATGTAAGTTGTGTTAGTTACTACGCTTATAACTCAAGATCCGCTGATCCGATTTTAACGATTCGTACAAATTCGGAATTGCCTCTTTTCCGAAAAGGATAATATTCAAAAAAAATCGCGCAAAAATGTGATATATTAACATTTTCATTTTGACTTTTGAAATGTACAATAGTAATGTTTTTTTTGCATGATTTTTTTCCATTTTGACTTACTTTTTTCTAATGTACATTTGTAGTGTTTTTTTTATATTTTTTTTAATTATTATATTAATACCAATTTATTTAATTGACTTGATTTCTTGAGAACTGAAATTGATGGCGGGTTGCATGGAAGTCAGTCAAATGATATCGAAATAACTTAACGCGGTTAGACCAATGTTAAAAGATAATTACTTTTTCAAAATCGCTAAAAAACACGATAAAAGAGATCTCATGGCAAAAAATCTCAAATCGGGAAAAATCGAAAAAAAAAATTTAAATGGAAATTGACTAGATATGGAAATAATCCATCCAATGAGAACTTAAAATGCAAAATTCATTGGGACTGCAACCAGTGAAATACCGAATATGAAGAGCACTGTTATATGCGAACTATATAAAATAGTGGAGCAAATTGAAAATTTGGAAAGAAAAGGATACATTTCCTCGGAAAATTCTTCCGAAACCTTAAAAGTAACCTTAACTCCCATGAAACGTTATACGGTGACTATGCGCTATCATCAGTAGTCAGTTTGGTTGGTACATAACAATCCCAAAAAGGTTGGATCAAACGTTTTTAGGGTCCATTTTATATAGTTTAACCAAACACAAAGGGCCTCAAATATTTTGCTCTATACTTCGCAAAAGTTACCATAGAGTTTTAAATTTTTCCTAGGGGTTTCATGAATAATCAGTTGTTCAAAATATATATCAGATGTATATCAAATGTTGGTAATTTGAGATTTTAAGAAGAACAACACATTTTTTCAAATAATTATAAGAATAGGACCATGCTTTGGTATAACCCTTATATGTGAACCTATTTCTTCAATATTACAGTAATCCGCCCAATGAGAACTCAAAATGCAATTCATTGGAGCAAAATGGTGCAAAATGGTAGAGCGAATTGGACATTTAGGAAAAAAAAAAAACTTTCAAGATATCTTAAATCACTTTTGCAGGTCACGATATATGACCCCCGGATAAGGGTACACTCCTTTTTCAAGTATAGTTTACATTTTAACCATATTTTACTCATACGCATTTTAGCAAAAGTTGGTAATTTGAGAAGAAACCATCCTCGCAAAAAATGATCACGTTTTGGTATAACCATTATATAATTTAAGCTATATTCGGGGTTTTCGACATTTTTCTTTCATTTTTCAGGCCTTTATTTGACATCTTTGTTTCTACGGGTGTAAAAAACCTCTTCTCATAATATTTTGACTTTTGGAGTAGAGTCCATCTTGGTCTTGATCACATTCATCAATTGATTTGGCTAAAAAATTGTATTTAGGCTACTCTGGGATAGAGAATCGTCTTACAGATAATTGTCCACGTAGGCATTTTATTAAGTATAGTTCCCACATTAGTGTTCCCGCAAATCCACATTCCTAACCAATGTTTGGTCAGAAAAAAAAATTTGGTATACTATTGAATTTTTAACTCTCAAGAGAATATTGGCTGGGAACGTAGATGTGGGATGTACGTCTACATGCTTTGATCTCCGAAATATCAAATTGTGGCAGAAACATGAAAAAATCACGAATATTATTTTTTGGATCGTTATTGAATTATACTATGAAGAAAAATATGGACTTTATGGGTTTTCCAACACACAATTTAAATGACAAAAATAAATTAATTCCTATCTTAAGGTAATGGGTGTAAAAGACCAATTATCTTTGACTATTTTGAAATCATTCAGATCAGTGTTCTATAATGCCTTAAAAAATATGCATTAAAAACTAAAAGTAGGGGCAATACAAAAAAAAAAACCAAAATTAAAATCATATGTGATTATGACCTTTAAACCACTAAAACTATGGAATTACAGCCTGAAGCCTTCGAAATACCGAAAATATATACTTCACTAAGAGTCAATTTACTATAAGAACCTATAGATAGATATAGATATAAGGAATTAAATGGAAGCTATAGCAAATAGTTGACTTACATATTTAGGACATGAAATGGACCAAAAACAGA
Source organism: Musca domestica (assembly GCF_030504385.1). Classification (NCBI taxonomy): domain Eukaryota; kingdom Metazoa; phylum Arthropoda; class Insecta; order Diptera; family Muscidae; genus Musca; species Musca domestica. The sequence continues at coordinate 427,244 of NW_026712115.1, read as the reverse complement.
AAAATGTCCCGATTTAGCTGTCGCCCTACAGATCAAAATTATAGAATATTTGAGATGAATATCTTTGATGTCGAAAGCCACTTCCCACCGAAATCGAAAAAATTACACTTTTTTTCTTACATTGATACAGATTTCATTGACGTATATAAATATAGAAATATTAAGTTTCAAATATTGTTTTGAATACCCATTGGCACGACAGAGAGCGTAAATATGTTGCAAATGCAACGAAACTTCTAATACCCTCCACCATTGGGTAAAGAAAACATTTCTATGCAAAAGTATTTCACACAGATCTATTAGAAATTGTGGCTTAAATCGTCAAAATTCCGAATATCCATGGAACCGTTATGTATGGCGCACATACTATAGGAAAACGTGAACCCAGGTATTCAATGTTTTGACACCGAATCTAGAACCTACTACGAGCTACAAATACCGATTTTTAGACAAATCCCTAGAAAAATGTGACTAAAACTATCAAAATACCGAATATCGGGAGATATACAAAAACGACAACCTGTATGTGGCAAAAGTCATCAAAATATCGAATATCGGGTGGTATTCTTATATGGGGCTATACGAAAACGTGGACCTATGTATACAATGTTCTGGACCTAGAGCTAGAATCCATAACGAACTGCAAATACCAATATATAACAAGAGGTACCGTTATATGGGGACTATCCCAAAACGCGGACCGATATATCTCATTTTCAATATCAACCATCCTAAATACAAAGCAAACAACGATGCCAAATTTTAAACTACGTCAAATAATTTGAGCTGTATCGTGATTTCAACAGACAGACGGACCAACCGACAGACAGATAGAGGGCAATCATTAAATCGACTTAGAATTATATATATATATATATATATATATATATATATATATATATATATATATATATAATATAATATATATAATACTAGCTGGCCCGGTCCGCGTTGCCGGCCCGTAGTTTTAGTCTTTAATGCAAATTTTGCATAGCATAATATTTTACAAATCTACCTCATAAAGGTGAACAAATTTTAATATAAATATTGATTCGACTAAGTGGAAATAAATAACTATGGAAGGAGGGCAAAATAATTTCTGAATAGTCAAAGTTAATTACGCTTTTACACCCATTACCATAGCACATCAAATTGCGCATGAGAGTCCCCAAAAAGTATATTTTCTTGTTCATAGTAAAATTCAATGACGATTAAACAATACCCGCGTTGTTGTCCGCCAATCGGTAAACATCACTATAGATCGGCAGGCCTGAGGACTATATGGGGATTGTACCAAAATATTTACGTATGTTGACATTTTTCTGTAAGATGGTTCTCTACTCAAAAAGTAGCCTAAATACAGCAAATAATGGCCAAATCAGTTGAAAAACGTGGCCAAGACCACGGTCACAGCTGAAATCAGGGATACATTTATATAAGGGTTATACCAAAACGTGGCCCAACCAATATTCTCTTGGGGTTACAAATTCAATAGAAAACAAAATTTTCTTTTCTGACCACCAATTAGATGTGAAAGTGGACTTGGGGATACTCCAATGTGGGGACTTTACTTAAATAAATTCCTATGTGGCAATTATCTGTATGATGGTTCCCTACCCCAGGGGCATAAATACAATTTTTAGCCAAATCAATTAATGAATGTGGTCAAGACCAAAATGGCCCCTACTCTGAAAATTTCAAACTTTATGCGAAGAGGTTCTCTACCTCCTTAGAAACAAAGATGCCAAATAATGGCCAAAATATTAAAAAAGTGACCAAGACACCAAAAATAGCTTAAATCATACGATGGTTATATAAATATGAAATCGGGTTGTACCCTTATACGTGAGTTATGATCATGACCTGCAAAAAAAATTATGATCATGACCTGCAAAAACCATTTAAGGTATCTTGAATGTTTGGGAAGAATTTCTGGAAGGATAGAAATCCTTTTCTTACTAAGAATCCCATTCGCTCTACTATTTTCCACCCTTTATATTTGGTATTTTTCTGATTGTACATTGGACGGATTATTGTGACAGGAAATAAGTAGTTCCACGCTTTGAAATGAGCCCCATTAGGCTTTTTCGGTCATTTTTGTTTGTTTAAATGTGTTCGCATCTTCCAGCTGAACCACGATGAAGGCCCTGGAGTTGAAAGGTAGATGTCAGTTAACATCGTATTTCCCACTCATTTCATTTTTTTGTGAAAATTTGTATATAGTGAAAAATTATTCTTTATTTTGTTCACAAAAAAATTCACTGAATTCAATTGGATAATACAAATTGAAAAAAATGACAAAAGAAGAATAACACATTGAAAAAATCTTCAACTTGTTCGCTGATTTTTTACAGCAAATGTTTAAAGATCCTTATATAGTTTGCAATAGAATGTACTTCTATTTTAAAATTCGATTCCATTAAATTATTTCGACATCATCTATTCCGTTTCGCCACCACATAATTTGGTACTACATTTCCATGTAACTCGCCATCAATTTCATTTCTCAAGAAATCAAGTCAATTAAATAATTTGGTATTAATATTTGAATTCAAAAATAAAAAATAAAAAACACTACAAATGTACATTAGAAAAAAGTAAGTCAAAATGGAAAAAAATCATGCAAAATAAAACATTACTATTGTACATTTCAAAAGTCAAAATGAAAATGTTAAAATATCACATTTTTACGCGATTTTTTTGGATATTATCCTTTTCGGAGAGGAGACAATTACGAATTTGTATGAATCGTTAAAATCAGTCCAGCGGTTCTTAAGTTATAAGCGTAGTAACTAACACAACTTTCTTTTATATATATAGATATATATATATATATATATATATATATATATATATATATATATATATATATATATACTAGCTGGCCCGGTCCGCGTTGCCGGCCCGTAATTTTAGTCTTTAATGCTTATTATATCCCCCACCTTGGAAAGGAGGGTATATTAACTTTTTCATTCCGTTTGTAACATCCCTAAATGTTCGTCATAGACTCCGTCTGTATGTCTGTTTATTTAAATTACGATACAGCCCACATTATTTGACGTAGAGCTTCAAAATTTAACAGAACAATTTGTACTGTGTATAGGATGGTTGGTATTGAAAATGGTCCACGTTTTGGTATAGTCCCCATATAACGGTACCTCTCGAAATTCGTTATTTTGACGATTTTTGTCACATTTCTCCTCGGATTTGTCCGCGTTGCCGGCCCGTAGTTTTAGTCTTTAATGCAAATTTAGCATAGCATAATATTTCACAAATCTAGCTCATAAAGGTGAACAAATTTTAATATAAATATTGATTCGACTAATCAAAATAATTTCTGAATAGTCAAAGTTAATTACGCTTTTACACCCATTACCATAGCACCTCAAATTGCGCATTAGAGTCCCCAAAAAGTCTATGTTCTTGTTCATAGTAAAATTCAATGACGATTAAACAATACCCGCGTTGTTGTCCGCCAATCGGTAAACATCACTATAGATCGGCGGGCCTGGGGACTATATGGGGACTGTACCAAAATATTTACGTATGTTGACATTTTTCTGTAAGACGGTTCTCTACTCACAAAGTAGCCTAAATACAGCAAATAATGGCCAAATCAGTTGAAAAACGTGGCCAAGACCACGGTCACAGCTGAAATCAGGGATACATTTATATAAGGGTTATAACAAAACGTGGCCCAACCAATATTCTCTTGGGGGTTACAAATTCAATAAAAAACAAAATTTTCTTTTCTGACCACCAATTAGATGTGAAAGTGGACTTGGAGATACTCCAATGTAGGGACTTTACTTAAATAAATTCCTGTGTGGCAATTATCTGTATGATGGTTCCCTACCCCAGGGTAGCATAAATACAATTTTTAGCCAAATCAATTAATGAATATGGTCAAAACCAAAATGGGCCCTACTCTGAAAATTTCAAACTTTATGCGAAGAGGTTTTCTACCTCCTTAGAAACAAATATGCCAAATAATGTCCAAAATATTAAAAAAGTGACCAAGACACCAAAAAAACTTAAATCATACGATGGTTATATAAATATGAAATCGGGTTGTACCCTTATCCGTGAGTTATGATCGATATCATGACCTGCAAAAGCGATTAAAGGTATCTCGAATGTTTGGGAAGAATTTCTGGAAGGATAGAAATTCTTTTCTTACTAAGAGTCCCATTCGCTCTACTATTTTCCACCCTTTATATTTGGTATTTTTCTGATTGTACATTGGACGGATTATTGAGACAGGAAAGAAGTAGTTCCACGCTTTGAAATGAGCCCCATTAGGGTTTTTCGGTAATTTTCGTTTGTTCAAATGTGTTCGCATCTTCCAGCTGAACCACGATGTCGGCCCTGGAGTTGAAAGGTAGATGTCAGTTACCATCGTATTTCGCACTTATTTCATTTTTTTGGTGAAAAATTTTATATACTTCAACTTGTTCGCTGATTTTTTACAGAAAATGTTTAAAGATCCTTATATAGTTTGTCAATAGAATGTACTTCTATTTTAAAATTCGATTCCATTAAATTATTTCGACATCATCTATTCCGTTTCGCCACCACATAATTCGGTACTACACTTCCATGTAACTCGACATCAATTTCATTTCTCAAGAAATCAAGTCAATTAAATAAATTGGTATTAATATTTGAATTCAAAAAAAAAAATAAAAAAATAAAAAAAACACTACAAATGTACATTAGAAAAAAGTAAGTCAAAATGGAAAAACATTATGCAAAATAAAACATTACTATTGTACATTTCAAAAGTCAAAATGAAAATGTTAATATAACACATTTTTACGCGATTTTTTTGGATATTATCCTTTTCGGAGAGGAGACAATTCCGAATTTGTATGAATCGTTAAAATTAGTCCAGCGGTTCTTAAGTTATAAGCGTAGTAACTAACACAACTTTCTTAGATATATATAGACTAGCTGGCCCGGTCCGCGTTGCCGGCCCCTACTTTTAGTTTTTAATGCATATTTTTTAAGGCATTATAGAACACTGATCTGAATGATTTCAAAATAGTCAAAGATAATTGGTCTTTTACACCCATTACCTTAAGATAGGAATTAATTTATTTTTGTCATTTAAATTGTGTGTTGGAAAACCCATAAAGTCCATATTTTTCTTCATAGTATAATTCAATAACGATCCAAAAAATAATATTCGTGATTTTTTCATGTTTCTGCCACAATTTGATATTTCGGAGATCAAAGCATGTAGACGTACATCCCACATCTACGTTCCCAGCCAATATTCTCTTGAGAGTTAAAAATTCAATAGTATACCAAATTTTTTTTTCTGACCAAACATTGGTTAGGAATGTGGATTTGCGGGAACACTAATGTGGGAACTATACTTAATAAAATGCCTACGTGGACAATTATCTGTAAGACGATTCTCTATCCCAGAGTAGCCTAAATACAATTTTTTAGCCAAATCAATTGATGAATGTGATCAAGACCAAGATGGACTCTACTCCAAAAGTCAAAATATTATGAGAAGAGGTTTTTTACACCCGTAGAAACAAAGATGTCAAATAAAGGCCTGAAAAATGAAAGAAAAATGTCGAAAACCCCGAATATAGCTTAAATTATATAATGGTTATACCAAAACGTGATCATTTTTTGCGAGGATGGTTTCTTCTCAAATTACCAACTTTTGCTAAAATGCGTATGAGTAAAATATGGTTAAAATGTAAACTATACTTGAAAAAGGAGTGTACCCTTATCCGGGGGTCATATATCGTGACCTGCAAAAGTGATTTAAGATATCTTGAAAGTTTTTTTTTTTTTCCTAAATGTCCAATTCGCTCTACCATTTTGCACCATTTTGCTCCAATGAATTGCATTTTGAGTTCTCATTGGGCGGATTACTGTAATATTGAAGAAATAGGTTCACATATAAGGGTTATACCAAAGCATGGTCCTATTCTTATAATTATTTGAAAAAATGTGTTGTTCTTCTTAAAATCTCAAATTACCAACATTTGATATACATCTGATATATATTTTGAACAACTGATTATTCATGAAACCCCTAGGAAAAATTTAAAACTCTATGGTAACTTTTGCGAAGTATAGAGCAAAATATTTGAGGCCCTTTGTGTTTGGTTAAACTATATAAAATGGACCCTAAAAACGTTTGATCCAACCTTTTTGGGATTGTTATGTACCAACCAAACTGACTACTGATGATAGCGCATAGTCACCGTATAACGTTTCATGGGAGTTAAGGTTACTTTTAAGGTTTCGGAAGAATTTTCCGAGGAAATGTATCCTTTTCTTTCCAAATTTTCAATTTGCTCCACTATTTTATATAGTTCGCATATAACAGTGCTCTTCATATTCGGTATTTCACTGGTTGCAGTCCCAATGAATTTTGCATTTTAAGTTCTCATTGGATGGATTATTTCCATATCTAGTCAATTTCCATTTAAATTTTTTTTTTCGATTTTTCCCGATTTGAGATTTTTTGCCATGAGATCTCTTTTATCGTGTTTTTTAGCGATTTTGAAAAAGTAATTATCTTTTAACATTGGTCTAACCGCGTTAAGTTATTTCGATATCATTTGACTGACTTCCATGCAACCCGCCATCAATTTCAGTTCTCAAGAAATCAAGTCAATTAAATAAATTGGTATTAATATAATAATTAAAAAAAATATAAAAAAAACACTACAAATGTACATTAGAAAAAAGTAAGTCAAAATGGAAAAAAATCATGCAAAAAAAACATTACTATTGTACATTTCAAAAGTCAAAATGAAAATGTTAATATATCACATTTTTGCGCGATTTTTTTGAATATTATCCTTTTCGGAAAAGAGGCAATTCCGAATTTGTACGAATCGTTAAAATCGGATCAGCGGATCTTGAGTTATAAGCGTAGTAACTAACACAACTTACATTTATATATATAGATTACCTTAAGATGTAGAACATTCCTTTTTAAATATTGGAACAAACCAAAATATTTGAACAGGCGATGTCTTTCGTACTTATGGCCACATTAAGTTATGATTCTGTTATGGAATCAGGAAAATTTTCTATTTTGAACCATTTTAAGCTCTAACTAGATAAGTCGACTCACCTCAGCGAGATAGTAAGATCGATATAATACATGGTCGGACTTATATTTCGGGGTGTTATAAACTGTTTTGTCCAACTCATAGTGTAGTTGGGTATATTTATATATAAACTAGCTGGCCCGGTCCGCGTTGCCGGCCCGTAATTTTAGTCTTTAATGCTTATTATATCCCCCACCTTGGAAAGGAGGGTATATTAACTTTTTCATTCCGTTTGTAACATCCCTAAATGTTCGTCATAGACTCCGTCTGTATGTCTGTTTATTTAAATTACGATACAGCCCACATTATTTGACGTAGAGCTTCAAAATTTAACAGAACAATTTGTACTGTGTATAGGATGGTTGGTATTGAAAATGGTCCACGTTTTGGTATAGTCCCCATATAACGGTACCTCTCGAAATTCGTTATTTTGACGATTTTTGTCACATTTCTCCTCGGATTTGTCCGCGTTGCCGGCCCGTAGTTTTAGTCTTTAATGCAAATTTAGCATAGCATAATATTTCACAAATCTAGCTCATAAAGGTGAACAAATTTTAATATAAATATTGATTCGACTAATCAAAATAATTTCTGAATAGTCAAAGTTAATTACGCTTTTATACCCATTACCATAGCACCTCAAATTGCGCATTAGAGTCCCCAAAAAGTCTATGTTCTTGTTCATAGTAAAATTCAATGACGATTAAACAATACCCGCGTTGTTGTCCGCCAATCGGTAAACATCACTATAGATCGGCGGGCCTGGGGACTATATGGGGACTGTACCAAAATATTTACGTATGTTGACATTTTTCTGTAAGACGGTTCTCTACTCACAAAGTAGCCTAAATACAGCAAATAATGGCCAAATCAGTTGAAAAACGTGGCCAAGACCACGGTCACAGCTGAAATCAGGGATACATTTATATAAGGGTTATAACAAAACGTGGCCCAACCAATATTCTCTTGGGGGTTACAAATTCAATAAAAAACAAAATTTTCTTTTCTGACCACCAATTAGATGTGAAAGTGGACTTGGAGATACTCCAATGTAGGGACTTTACTTAAATAAATTCCTGTGTGGCAATTATCTGTATGATGGTTCCCTACCCCAGGGTAGCATAAATACAATTTTTAGCCAAATCAATTAATGAATATGGTCAAAACCAAAATGGGCCCTACTCTGAAAATTTCAAACTTTATGCGAAGAGGTTTTCTACCTCCTTAGAAACAAATATGCCAAATAATGTCCAAAATATTAAAAAAGTGACCAAGACACCAAAAAAACTTAAATCATACGATGGTTATATAAATATGAAATCGGGTTGTACCCTTATCCGTGAGTTATGATCGATATCATGACCTGCAAAAGCGATTAAAGGTATCTCGAATGTTTGGGAAGAATTTCTGGAAGGATAGAAATTCTTTTCTTACTAAGAGTCCCATTCGCTCTACTATTTTCCACCCTTTATATTTGGTATTTTTCTGATTGTACATTGGACGGATTATTGAGACAGGAAAGAAGTAGTTCCACGCTTTGAAATGAGCCCCATTAGGGTTTTTCGGTAATTTTCGTTTGTTCAAATGTGTTCGCATCTTCCAGCTGAACCACGATGTCGGCCCTGGAGTTGAAAGGTAGATGTCAGTTACCATCGTATTTCGCACTTATTTCATTTTTTTGGTGAAAAATTTTATATACTTCAACTTGTTCGCTGATTTTTTACAGAAAATGTTTAAAGATCCTTATATAGTTTGTCAATAGAATGTACTTCTATTTTAAAATTCGATTCCATTAAATTATTTCGACATCATCTATTCCGTTTCGCCACCACATAATTCGGTACTACACTTCCATGTAACTCGACATCAATTTCATTTCTCAAGAAATCAAGTCAATTAAATAAATTGGTATTAATATTTGAATTCAAAAAAAAAATAAAAAAATAAAAAAAAACACTACAAATGTACATTAGAAAAAAGTAAGTCAAAATGGAAAAACATTATGCAAAATAAAACATTACTATTGTACATTTCAAAAGTCAAAATGAAAATGTTAATATAACACATTTTTACGCGATTTTTTTGGATATTATTCTTTTCGGAGAGGAGACAATTCCGAATTTGTATGAATCGTTAAAATTAGTCCAGCGGTTCTTAAGTTATAAGCGTAGTAACTAACACAACTTTCTTTTATATATATAGATATTACAAAATGTACAATTCAATATAGTAAGTCAAATTGAAGAAAATGCATGCGATTTTCCCTTTGGATTATATCCTTTTCTCACAAGAGAACATTTCGAAGTGATGTGAATTGTCAAAATCAGTGCAGCCGTACTTTAGTTGTAAGCGTATATATAGACAATTCTTTTTCGGGGGATAAAGTACTCACAGAGAAGTCCTTGTGTAGAATTTCAGACAATGCCATTGAAAAAATGTAGCTAAAATCATCAAAATACCGAATATCGGGATATACGATATCGTGGACCTATACAGATATTTTTTCGGGGGTAAAGTAGTCACGAGGAACTCTTTGTGTGGAATTTGAAACGATTCCATAGAAATGTGGCTAAAATGATCAAAATACCGAATATCGGTAGGTACTGTTATATGGGAGATATACGATATCGTGGACCTCTACAGAAATTTTTTTTCAGGGGGTAAAGTAGTCGCGAGGATCTCCTTGGGTTGAAAATCAGAATATTCCATTGAAAATATGCCTTAAATCATAAAAATACTGAGTATCGGGGGTACCGTTATATGTGGGCTATACGATATCGCGGATCGAAATAGCTCATCTTCGATCTTGTCTTGCTGCAGACAAAAGACAGATGTGTGCAAAATTTTAGCTTCCTACCTTTATTCGTTTTGACTCTAGCGTGATTACAACGGACGAACGGACATGGGTAAATCGTCTTATAATTTTATGCTTATTATTATTTCGATGAGTTACAAACAGAATGACGAAATTAATAATATTTATGGTCTATTTTACACGCTAAATATTGTCCGATGACCAATCAAATCAGCTCCAAACTCTAGCCCCAAGCTAAATCTTGTGCTGATTTGTTTATTATTGCGACATGCAGAGCAACTGCAAGTCAAGGAAATCTTTAGCGGGTGAAAAAGACCATAACTTTTATGTAAGAAACTATGAAATATTCCATTAACCTCGATTACAGGGTGAGATAAAAATACTGCACCAAACTGCAAAATCGAACGCCATTATTTTTACAGTTTTTTAATTTTATTGAATGAAATCAAAAAATGTCGGAAAAAGCATCAACTTTTAGAATAAGTTTAGATTTGTTCGAATTGGTCACCTTTGGCACGAATTATAGCATCCAAACGACCAATGAAACCGTCACACGCTGTCCGAATGTTGCTCTGCGGTATTTTGGCCCAATCCCGGCAAAGCGCTTGCTTGAGGTGATAGACACTTTGGTATTTTTTATTGCCAACCTTGCTTTCCAAAATACTCCAGACACACAATGGAATTTGGCACTTATCACCAAATTGACCATATTGACAAGTATGTTAAATTTGGTTCAGATAAAGTTGCAGCTCCATCATCATCCATGTTCATCCGTTTTGTTATATTATACCCTACACCACAAGGTGGTCAGAGTATTATGTCTTTGTGCATTTGTTTGTAACAGGCAAAAGGAAACGAGATAGACCCATAGTTCCTTTTGATGATCTGCATAGGTAGAAGAGCTTTTATGATTCATCTAATAAGGGATGCGTAACAACCTGCTGAAGTTCGAATATGATAAGGCGTATTTTTTTTAAATCTATACTAAAATATATAAAATTTTCTAAATATTTACACAAATGTAAATTGAGAATTCCGAAATTTAGTCAGTGGCTTTGTCTATGTCAAATATACAAGACAGAAAAAGTACTAAAGAAGTACTTAAAGGAAATGACATTATTTCCTAGGTATGGAGTGAGGGTGACTAGCATATAAAGTACTGTCTGTACAGCTAGGTTTGGGAGAGGGAGAGTGGAAAAAAATAGTATAAATATAGGGTGAGATGAAAAACCTGCAACCAGACTGCTGTCATTTGTAAGCCACTCTTCCGACAACTGTTAAAATTCTTCCAGTGACAGCCTATTATATGGTTTACCAGAAAAAAAATATTCGTGATGGAATTCAAGCGTGATTTCTTTATATTCTGAGTCGATTTATGCATGTCCGCCCGTCTGTCCATTTATTTTTGTAAACAAAATACAGTTCGCATTTATTTTGCACATATCATTCGTTTGACCCAAGGACGAACCCTACTGAAATTGGAGATAATCGGTAAAAATTTAGATATGGCTCCCATATATATCTTCGTCCGATTTGCTTTTTATTGTGCACCAAACGTGTAATATCAGTCCGAATAGTATGGAATACGAACGTACGATCAGATTGGACCTGAAAATAAGTATGCCAAATTTGATCGAAATCGGTTCAGATATAGCTATAGCTCCCATATATATTATTCACCCGACTTGTTATTTTTGTCCTCCGCAGCCGTAAAATGCATTCTGTTATAACAATATTTGGGGAAATATATCAAATACAGCTCAGAAATACATTTGCTGAATTTTATCGAAATTGGTTCAGATTTGGATATAGCTCCCATATATAACTTCGTCCGATTTAATTTTTATTGTCCACCAAACGTCTAATATTTGTCCAAATGGGATGGAATTTGGCACTAACGACCGAATCGAGCCTAGAAGCTAGTATGCCAAATTTGGTGAAGATCGGTTCAGATATAGCTATAGCTCCCATATATACGGTTCATTCGATTTGTTATATTTGATTGAATTCTCCCATAAAAACTTTTAATTGTTATGCGGAGCTCTACTGAATTAGGAAAGTGGTGTAGGGTATCATAAAGTCGGTCCCGCCCGTCTTTAAGACTTTCTTTACTGGTTTTTATATGAAGTTCTACTAAATATGCATAGGGGTGTATGATATCATAAAGTCGGCCCCGGCCGACTTTTAGACTTTCTTTACTGGTTTTAATTTAACTTACAATTTGAATTGCACATTTTTATACTCTTAGCCATTTGGCTGCGGAGGGTATATATCATTTGATACGGCTAAAACGTGCCTCATCGAAATAATGGTTTTAGACCTTAGGTCTCTTTGGACCAAATCCGTTTCAGGACATTTGGAGTTGATCTAGCGATGTTCGTCCGTCTAGCTGGTGTGCACGATAACTCTCGAAGGAAGTATTCGATTTGATCCAAACTTGGTACATCGTAATATTATTACCACAAAAAATTCGAAATTCTCAAAGAAAATAATTTACTGCACAGAAAGAGAAAAGAATTATCCGATTTTGCTCCAACTTTACATATCCTAATATTTGCATCTGTGCTAGGTCAGGTGCAGAAATGGACAATATCGGTCCACTCTATCAAGTACATTCCCCACGAAGGTCAAAATTTGGAATAATTATAACTCTTATAAAATGTGATGTAAGTGTCCGATTATCTTCAAATTACACACATCGCAATACCATTCCTCCTGGTACCTCCCCCACAATGGGTTACAATTTTGAATAACCAAAACGACCATAAAATCCTATGTAAGCATCCACACATCACAATATTTTTATTAACCCAAAGTCTGGTGTGAAGAATGGAATATATCGGCCCACTCCTTCTGTTACCTCCCCCGAAAATGGTCAAAATTAAAAACATAATCATAAAACACAAAATTGATATCCGATTCCATTCAGACTTAACACATCTCAATATTTCCATCAATACAAGATCTGTTATAAAGATGGTAGAGATCGGACTTCACATTGATGCTCATGTATTTGACGAACATAGCCAAATATCGGAGATACAGGAAACCATATAGAGGAATCTAAATTTTTAAATATTGTTTTGAATAGCCATTAACAGGACATAGGACGTAAATATAGGACAAATATAGATTCTCATGACCTCGTGGTTTCGGTCGAAACCCAAGTAAATGCAGGACTAGGTGACAAGAATTAAGTGAAAGTAACATATTCAATATACATGGAAAACATTTTAAGTTTTAAATTTCTGTTTTTCCGAGGAATCGAATTAGGAACGTCTGCTTGGTTTGTTTGGAAAGTATTGGTTTCAGATCCATGAAGATTATTCCAAAATAATAGATATGAGGATGTTTCTCGGCGGAATATTTATGCTAATCAAAATGGCTTCAGATCTGAAGAAACTTGGCGCAAATTGTAGTGTTGTAGGGTATCAAATAATCGGTTCCGCTCGATTATAACCTTTACTTACCTGTATTCTTTTTTTTGACAAATTCAGTACTTTTTCCAAACTCGCTGCAAATTTTCTTTTAATTTCATCGTTCGACTGAAGAAATATTTCGCAACTTTTTTTAATTTTAGTTAGTTGACATATTTTTTTAAGTTGACATATTTAGAATGTTTGAGTTCCTTTTATGCATAAATTTTTGATTTTCCAATCGGGCTGACCGGAAATGTGTACTTTGTTTTTTTTTTTTCAAAATTTCTTCCTAATCATGTGAATGAAGGTAATATTTCCTGATTTCCATCTGTCTTTGCACTCTTCGATATTTCTATCACCACTAGGTGTAGATATAGGAAGGATACTTGGGTCCCCTTCACCTAGTATTCGATTTGGTTAATGCTACCTCCTTTAAAAACATTCAAAATGCTAGAATATAAAAATCACATTTAAAGTGTTACGTATTTGACTAGGGCCTAATCTGGGGCAGGTTTTTCATATGATTATGTAGTCCTATGTCAGATTTGGTTACTTTCATTTTTTTTGATATATAAATAATAAAATACCTTTACCAAAACAAAAGACTTAAGAAACGAACACGAAAATGCCTTTGGAAAAATGAATAAATTAACAAAATTTAATTCACATTATAAACATTTGCCTTGCGTTTTCGGTGGAAACAAAGTCCAACACAGTTGATATCATTAATAATTTGAAATTAGAAAAAAAAATAATTTTGCGAATTAGTCATGCACAGGAAACAGTTTAAAATAATACATGACACACATTGTACGCTGGCAGTCAGCCAGCCAGAGAACTGCTCTCAACCTCAGTTAACAAATTTTCGTCATCGTCTGAGGCCGTAATTGTGTAGTCAAAACCTAAAAGATTTAATAACTGAGAAAACCGCACTGCCAGAAGAAAATTTCAAGTGCCCTGAAAATATAAATAAGTAATCATTTTTTTTTTTCATTGTTCCCGCTTAAAACACAGAAAGAAGAATTGAAAACACAGTGCACCCAAAGAAGAAAAATTAAAAGAAAACAACAAGCATTTTTTTTAAGAAATCTCGTTAAAAGTGTTTGCGTGTGCCTACATAAAGTGGGTGTGTGTGTGTCTTAGTGTGTGAGAAAAAACCCAAGAAAAATATAAAGAAAAAGAAACGCTCATTTGCTGGCGAAGGGAAAATCTAACGGAAAAATGCAACATTGAACAAAATGCTTTTGGCCCTAAAGCAACATCGAGTACTAGTTTGGCCAGCACTACTACCATTATTATTGTTATTACTATCATCATCGTCGTCATCATCATCATCAGTATTAACATCATTATTATTAGCATTACTAAGGCAACCACGTTACTCCAACAGCAAAAATCAGCAGCAACAACTACAACAAATACATTTTAGCAACGTAAATTTATTTTTTAAAACACCAAGTTTTCAAAGTGATCTTAAAGTTGCTGTTGTTGTTGTTGTGTTTTATTGCCGCCGCTGTGTTGGCCTGTCCACCACACCACCGCTTCAACCACCACAACCGCCAGCACCACGGACTTTGTTGCCACCACCACCACCACCTGTAGTACTACTATTGCTACTTCTCTCAAACCTCTGCTGCAAAGTCAAAGCCGCCAAATAAAGTGACGAAGACCACAACGAAATTTACGGTGACGACGTCGAGCAACGTAAAATGGAACCCTCATATGATCACGAACATCAACATCATTCTCATCAACAGTCGCAGTCGCAGCAGCAACAACAACAACATCTACTAACAAATTACAAGTAATACAATATTTACATTTTTCCCATGACAAAGTTTTTTTTTTTCTACTTTAAGTTGTTGTAGATTTTTATTTTTATTCTCCTTCATTATCATTACAACTTGCTTTACTCCCCTGTACTTTACTATCCGACTAGCATACATGCACGCATACGAACGGTGTGGGGTGCCATATTATATGTTTTGGATTTAAATTTATGGAAGTTGGTACTCTGGGGGGAGTACCGATCTGAAAATTTATTTGAATACCTGCAACACTAAAATTTTTGGATTAAAATAATGGTTTGCGCCTGGGCTGTAATATAGCTCCAAAAGTACTTATGTCACATTTAGGTCGGGAGAATTTTTATATTATATTGTGGTCAGGGTATTATGTCTTTGTGCATTTGTTTGTGACAGGCAAAAGGAAAGGAGACCATAGTTCTTTTAGATGATCGGCATATTGACAATTGAGCCTAGCAAGAAATATTTCAAATTTGATGGACATCGATTAAAATATAGCTATAGCTTCCATATATATTGTTCATCCGATTTGTTCAATTTGTCCTCCACACCCGTAATATGCACTCCGTAGTGGCGATATTCAGGGAAATATATCAAATACAGCTCAGAAACAACTTACCAAATTTCTAAGTTTTTTTTTTTATACCAAATGTTTAATATAAGTCCGAATGCAATAAATTTTGGCATATACGACCGAATTCAGCCTGGTATTTATATGATTTCAAAAGAAATTTTTAACAGATTTTATTTTTTTTTTTGAAAATTTCCAAATTCGTTCAAATTGATGGAGGGTATTCAAAGTTCGCTCCTTCCGTGTTTTGCGTAAAGATGGAATTAAATCAATACCAGTAAGAAAGCTGCATCCCTCCCATAGTGTATGCTTTTTACAGTTTTTTCACACTACATTGCAGGTAATTCTACATATTAGACGTCATACGAAATTTCACAAAGTTTTGTGCAAAATAAAATAATAATAATAATAATAATAATAATAATAATAATAATAATAATAATAATAATAATAATAATAATAATAATAATAATAATAATAATAATAATAATAACAAAAATAATAATAATAATAATAATAATAATAATAATAATAACAAAAATAATAATAATAATAATAATAATAATAATAATAATAATAATAATAATAATAATAATAATAATAATAATAATAATAATAATAATAATAATAATAATAATAATAATAATAATAATAATAATAATAATAATAATAATAATAATAATAATAATAATAATAATAATAATATAATAATAATAATAATAATAATAATAATAATAATAATAATAATAATATAATAATAATAATAATAATAATAATAATAATAATAATATAATAATAATAATAATAATAATATAATAATAATAATAATAATAATAATAATAATAATAATAATAATAATAATAATAATAATAATAATAATATAATAATAATAATAATAATAATAATAATAATAATAATAATAATAATAATAATAATAATAATAATAATAATAATAATAATAATAATAATAATAATAATAATAATAATAATAATAATAATAATAATAATAATAATAATAATATAATAATAATCATAATAATAATAATAATAATAATAATAATAATAATAATAATAATAATAATAATAATAATAATAATAAATAATAAATAATATTACAATATACCAAGTTTAGATCAAGTCCTTTAGAAAAATATCGTACGCAACAGCCAGGTAGCCAGACAGACGGACGGACACCCCTAGATCGTCTCCAAATGTCCTGAAACGTATTTGGCCCAAAGAGACCTAGGGTCTAAAACTGTTATTTCGTTGAGGCACGTTTTGGCCGTATCAAATGATATATACCCTCTGTAGCCATATGGCTGAGAAGAATGAATTTATTGACCAAATACCTTTATACCCAGTATTTGGGTTAATATCCGAATAATCACTTAATTTTGTTGATTATTTACCTATTGGTTATTTAATCACTATCAATCACTTACAACTTGTTAGGATTGAGAAACACATCATCTTGCCTAGTTTCAGGAATTAAAAAAGCTATATGTATATGGTGAACCCCAACAGAATTTCAAGATTCTACTTGCAACTGTTTTGTCTGAGTAATGATGAATCTGTCAAGTCACTTTTTTATGGAAGGGACACAGTGTTCCGATTATGATCATAGAAAATATATAGAACTAAGAAATTGTTGAAAACAGCCAGCTGAGATTCAATAATTTCTTACGTTAATTACAATTTTTCTGTTCTTACCCTATCTTGTTGTAGAAAAATGTCTCTAAGTATTTTTGATTATTATTGCCGCTTGTGGCCGTTTGGTGACTTTGTTGTTGTTGTTGCTATTGTTGTTTTAGTTGTTTGTCGTTTTAATTATATCCAAGTGAAGCGTAGATACATATCTTTTAGATAATAACCATAATAAATAGGGGTGTACAGGCGTAGTTCGCTGTGTGTGACTATGGCAAAGCAAGAGTTTAGTTGTGTGAGTGTGTGTGTCTGTTTGTCGGTCTACGACAACTTGTAGCTTTTCCCTGTGCAACTGCAATGGCAACGACGACGACAACAACAGCTGCAGCCATAACTGCAACAACAGCAGCACAACAACACTGAGTGTTTCCGATTTATTCGTTGTGCCGTTACCTTCTTGTGTACCGACGTATGTATGTATGTTTGTATGTGTTTTATTTACATACCCATGCACATTTTTACATTTTCTGTAATTACTGATTTTCAGAGACACTTGACGTTATGCAGATTTCTACATTTAGAATTTAAGCTAAGTTCACATTCATTGTTGTTGTTGCTGTTCGTACTATTTTCCATGGCATGTTCTATTCTGCTGGAACGGGAATGAGTGCAAGTGTTTTGTGTCGAGTAACCTTTCAAAAGACCGTATCGCCGAATGAATGACTCAACATATTTATCGATTTTAATTTTTGTCTTTTTATCATTTGCTATGCTTTTCGTTATGTTTAGTTGTTGTTGCTATAAATTAATTTAGAAATTAACTACCTAGGGAATAGCGAGGTGTATTTTAATGAATGTCAATGAATAAAATAGATTGTTTCATTTATGGTATGGCAGGTGCAAGCTAAAACTTTCAGTGGAAAACTTTACCAGACCAGGGCAATAGGGTCCCAAATCCCGTTTTTTTTCTGGCCAAACCCCAAAAACTTTGTTTGGCTTGTTTTGAAAAAAAAAAAAAACTTAATATCTGGAAATAATGTACAAAGTCTCAGTTGTGCATTGTTCTCGTCAACTCTTAAAATATGGGCCAATCTTGAAAATTGTTTGTATGAAGGCTTACTCTCTACAAAGAGATTGTAACTTGGTTTTCTCGCCGGCCGAGGTAAGCTCAGCTGTACCCAGCGTCTCCATCAGGACCAACTAAACCTTATGAGAAGAGTAGAATTCTCACGTTCCTTGGGCTAAAAATCGAATGTTTTATTGATTTTTATACCCTGCAACATGCATAGTATGGAGGGTATATTAAGTTCGTCATCCCGTTAGTAACTCTTAAAATTTTTCAAGTGGCAGCTCATCATATTGTGTACAAGCGTACAAAAGCATTTTGGTGAGAATTTTCCAGAAAAAAGTTAGTCGTGATGGAATTCAAGCGAGATATATATTTGGCTGGAAACTACAAGTGGGTATCGTTAGAGCACTCCAGCATTTAAATGTGAATAAATCTTTAGTGTCTCGTACTGGTAGCGTAGCTCGACGTCAAGAAAGTTGATGGAAAAACAGCAACATCAGCAGAAATGGTTCGATAATAAAGAAACGACCTAATAGAAACGTCACAGTGGCCGAAAATGGTACGTGAGCTCAACATATCGCAATATTCCATTCGGCAAAATATTGAAAAATGGCTTTACCATTTAAATTCCAAAAAATGCAAGAACTTACACCGCAACAGAAAAAAAGACTCAAAGGGGCTAAGTTTCTATTCTAAAATTTTATGCTATTTCCGACATTTTTTTGCTTCCATTCAATAAAATTAAAAAAAAATGTAAAAACTATGGCGTTCGACTTTGTTGCAGTTTTTATCTCACCCTGTATATTATTGATCAGCGTAAAATTCTCAGACGATTTAGCCATGTCCGTCCGATAGGAAACTTAAATTTTGCACCTATCAGTCTTTTGTCTGCAGGCAGGTTAAGTTTGAAGAAGGGATATATCGGTCCACGATATTGTATAGCCCCCATATAACGGTACCCTCCGATATTCGGTATTTTGATGATTGTTGCTAAATTTTTCAATGAAAATTGTGTAAAAATCCTTACTAGAAATTCTGTCTAAGCACTTTTCTCCCTGGAAGAGAAATTTCTCTCTGTCCACGATATTCGATATTTTGAAGATTTTAGGGACATTATTCACCGGGATTTTTTCAAATTTCGTAATTAGAGTTCGTAATAGGATAGGATTTTTATCGAATTTTATTTATTTAAAAATTATTTGGGAAATCGAGGTTGATGCTCTTAGTTCCATTGGTGTTCGGGATGTTAACGATTTTAAGGTTCTGCTTCTGATCTCATAGCCAAGATATCGGTCATATACCAAAATCTATATAAAAAGAATATGATGTTAGTTTCTACGTATAAACTCAAGAACGGTACAAACGTAAAAAAATAGAAAAACTCATGTAAAAATATGCCAATCAAAATTTGCATATTTTTTTATATTGAATTGTAATTTTTATACCTTACAGCACTATGTATTGGGGGTATTATAAGTTTGATTGGGCCAGAATTTATGTAACACCTCGAAATATTGGTTTCCCATATAGGAAAGCATATATGGATCTTCCTAGCTCGCCGAGCTGAGTCAATCTAGCTATGTATGTCCGTCCGTCCGTCTGTCCATGTTAATTTGTAATCACGCTACAGGTCGCAATTATGGCCGAATCCTTACGAAATTTTGCACGAAGGCGGTCAGAATAGAAGCCTATTTCTTTTGGAGATGATTGCCAAATGTTTAGGGGTTAAAATGGACCAAATACTTAAAAATGTGGATTTTGCAGTAGCTATACAGGTTGCAATTATAGACCAATCGACGCGGAATTTTGCATGTAGTCAGAGTTTAGGGCGGGGAAGAAGCCTACCAATTTGGGTGGTCATCATGTCTATCAAAGAAGATATGCTTGAAAGATCTCTTATATATCGAGAACGGCTGAACTGATTTCGACAGTTCTCATTAATTCAGAATGGCCTCCTGGCAGGAAAGATAAAACGTCTAAAAAAATCACATAAAAAAATAAAAATATATTGATTTTGTAACATTTTCATATTTTTTCAATTTTGTCATATTTTTGGCATATTTTCATTTTGAATTAAACATTTGGTAATATTTCTACAGCTAACAAAACTAAGTAGTTAGAATATCAGGATATCATATACAGATCGCATTTATGGCCCGACCCTAACGAAATTTTGCATGGGGATAAGATGAGGGTCAGAATAGAAGCCTTCTTTTTTGGAGATGATCGCCATATATTGAAATGGAACAAAAAACTGCAAAATTGTCAGTAGGTCGTAATTATCGCCCGATCCTCACGCACATTTGAATGGGGGTTACCGGACATTGCAAAAGCCAAGCAGTTTTGGATGGCCATCCAAAAATATTCAATGTGTGAAATAGTTTGCCAACTTTTGTAGACAAAATACGAACTGTGACTCTTTGCAGAATTCATAAATACAGGAAAGACGCACTTCTGACTATTTCGTTAACGCTGATTTCGTTGAAGAATATAGTCAAATGTCTGTATCTCATATAGATGCGTTTAACATTTTCATATTTTTTCAATTTTGTCATATTTTTGGCATATTTTCATTTTGAATTAAACATTTGGTAATATTTCTACAGCTAACAAAACTAAGTAGTTAGAATATCAGGATATCGTATACAGATCGCATTTATGGCCCGACCCTAACGAAATTTTGCATGGGGATAAGATGAGGGTCAGAATAGAAGCCTTCTTTTTTGGAGATGATCGCCATATATTGAAATGGAACAAAAAACTGCAAAATTGTCAGTAGGTCGTAATTATCGCCCGATCCTCACGCACATTTGAATGGGGGTTACCGGACATTGCAAAAGCCAAGCAGTTTTGGATGGCCATCCAAAAATATTCAATGTGTGAAATAGTTTGCCAACTTTTGTAGACAAAATACGAACTGTGACTCTTTGCAGAATTCACAAATACAGGAAAGACGCACTTCTGACTATTTCGTTAACGCTGATTTCGTTGAAGAATATAGTCAAATGTCTGTATCTCATATAGATGCGTTTCAGTCAATAACCAATAATAAATCTTAATCTTTTGCCACTTCTGAGAGATTATAGGTCTTTGGGAAATATTGGTTCCAGATCTACGAAGACCATTTACGTGCAACATCTTCCAATAAATTGGTAATGAGCAAATTAGTTTAAGTTGCTATTATTCGAAAATTAGAGAATGAAACTTGATGGTATTCTTTTATTTTTTGTCACAATATCTTGTGGAATTCTTTCGAGTATCTCGCCTATATAAACTGTATCGTTTATTATAGTGTTGTAAGGTATTCAACGGTCGGCCCCGCTCGACTGTAGCCTTTGCTTACTTGTTTTAATATTTGTTTCTCCTTACAATACCTTTGTGGTATTATATTCAGGTTGCCATTATAGTTCGATCTTCAAAAAGAGTAGAGTTTAGGACAGGGCTGAAGTCCAGCATTTTTGATGATCATCGGATAATATTTAGTTGTTGAAATTGGCCACAATTTTGTGTGATAAAATACCCAAATTGGCGAAATCACAAATACCTAAATAAGAAATTTCAGTTCTCTCCGAAGTTCTATCCGTAGAAGAAGCATTAAATATTTGATGTAGTAGAAGCAACTGCTTTTTAAAATACCGATGTTTTTTAGAGATTGTATGTTTATGAAAAATATTGGATCAACCTTGGGTTTTATTATGGAATCTTCACCCTCGTCAAATGGGTTTCAGATCTGCTGATACTTTACCGCAAATAATATAGTATTGGGTATTTTGTTGATTTTTACCGAAAATGTTTTAAATTTGGAATTTGAAGATCACAATCACAATGTACTACGTCCTATGACAGAAAATTGATCATACAGGTACACGTAATTTTGACTATTTTAGCGACATTATTCACCGGAATTGTTCCAAATTTCATATTTGAATATCGTAATGGCCTTTGTTAAAATTACACGTCTTCGTATAGGACCTAATATAACGGTAACTCCTTATATTCGGTATTTTTATACCCTCCACCATTCTATGGAGGGTATATTAATTTTGTCATTTCGTTTGTACTCTACAAAGTATATATATTTTGGATCAGCGTAAAATTCTAAGTCGATTTAACGATGTCCATCTGTTTATTGTAATCTCAATATCTTTCGAACGAATTGAGATAGTAGGCTATGTCGGTGCACGTATAAATAGGCTATCTCGGTCCACGTATTCGTATAGCTCCCACATAATGGTTTCATCCTTTATTCGGTATTTTGAAAATTTTAGCGCCATCACAAACCGGAATTGTTGTTGCAGGTTCATGCCTTCGTATATCCCACATATATCGGTACCTCCCTCTATTAGGTATTTATACTATATTAGCGACATTTTTCACCGGATTGTTTCAAATTTCATACTTGCAGTTCGGAATTGGTGCTACAGCCTATGACAAAAAATTATTTAGGCAGGACGAATTCTTCGTATGGCCCACATATATAGGGGTTTTCAATTAAGGTATTGTTTCGGATTTTTTAAAAAATGGTGGAGGGCATTTAAAGTTTGGCACAGCCGATCTTAGCTCCATTTTTAATTTTTATGATTTTAGCAATATTTTTCGTCGGAATTAATTTGAAAACTTCCAAATTCTTACCGGTTTTTCACTGGTTTATATCAACATGGCCACAACTTTCATGTTTTTATCCTTTTAAGAAATCTCCCTGAGATTTCATTTTGCCTAAATATGTTCAAATGTTCTAAAATAGCACAACTGTTAACCTATTTCAATAGCCAAACCGTTTTCAATTTGTAAAAAAAATTGCAGATATGTTTAACCGATTTGACTTTTACACCCATCAAAGCTGACCCGTAATGTGTACTCTTTAATAATGATATTCATTGTAAGAGGTTCGATTCGTCTTTTGCCATTTTTTGGTCGAAATCTGTGTATGACCCTCTTAAAGTCATAAAATAGCAACGATATTTGTTACGAGAGGTCACATAAACCAAAAAAATATATACCTCAGCCAAATTTAGTAGAAATTATTTGAAATAAAGACATATCTCCCATTCACACATATTCCTAATATCTACGTATTTTTGTTACGGATAAAACTTCTAAATATGCATAGTGATGATACAGTCACCCCCGAACGCTCGGGTTTGGCTGTCTTACATTTGTATTATCCTGTTGCAATTAATAATGTCATAAGTATTTGGGTTAAAAACTTCATTACTCAAAATTTTGTAAGTACGTCGATTTTGTATTTTTCCTACATTTTGATGTGGTTTTAATACAATTCTGACTTTTTCACTTTGAAACCCCAAATTCTAAAATATTATCCTTCATTTTGTGGGGTACAAAAGTTTCACCAAGTTGAAAATTCAATTATTTTCACTTGTTTTGCTCTTTGACTTTTCAGATTCGATGTGGCATGTTTATTAAATTAACAATATTTTGTTATATTTCACAATTTTCCCATATAATTTTAAGATATTTTGTTAATATTAGGTGGAAATTTAACTAAATCATTCAAAATTTTGTTGAAATACTAGTGATTTTTTGTAGCAAACGGTTGACTGAGTGACCTAATAAAGACGATTTATGTTTTTTGGACATTTATTAATTTTGTTTTGATGCCAATGCTACCAGCTTAGCTAGTGCCATTATTTTGTTTTATTATTTTAAAATTTCCTTGAATTTTTGTTAAAAAAAAAAAAAAACAGAAACAAAAATAATTAATTCATTTGGTCGTGGTCTTAATGACGTTGTCTCGACTCCACAAAGAACTTCCATTTTAAGAGGATTTTATCTTGAAGAATGTATTTCTTTCGGTGGTGAAAGTATTAAAAACGTCTCTGTCTGCAAAAAATGGAGGAGACTTTCGTTTGTGAGCTTGGCCAAATATGAATGAATGAAAATAAAGCAGTCAGACAGAAATGTCTAAAGCGTGATGATTTATTTACGTTTTAGTTTTATTTTCTTGGGGTTAGGGTGGAGGTTTTCATCGTCGTCATCATCATAACATCATTCCGAGTACAAATTTGGAACGTCAATTTTGTATCTGTATTTGGATGGATGTTGTTTTTTTATTTTTGCTGTTTGAGTTGCTTGTACATTAGTATGAATGTGGGTCTGATGTCTATGCTGCTGTTGGCTTGTTTATACTAATGTTTAGTATGCACTACATACTTACATAAAATTTAAGTATATACTTAAGTACACATACATATATACATGTAGATGTGGAAAACAGCAGGCAGTCGTCGTATGACAGGCCATATTGGCAGTGAGTGCTGTGCGCCGTGCATACATATTTATAAGCGTATGTATGTCATGGTTCGTGTAGTAAATGATAAATACATTAATTTAGTATTTCATGATCTGAACCACAGCATGTTGTTGTTGTTGCTGTTTCTTTGGCTCATTCACTTGCCACCACAACAGATTGCGCGCTGGGTCTTTTGCCAAAGTTGCCAAAGCCAAACGCGCGCGTTTTACTTTTCTGTGTCGCTGGATTGTGACTCGGTTTGGAGGAGTATGGAGGGAGGATTTTCTAGGCAAGCTGTGTTATTTTACTTCTATTTTTTATGATTATTTTCATTTTGTTGTTGTTGCTGCTGCTGCTGATGTTGTTGATGGAGGTCTTAGTGGTTATTTTCCAAGATCTTAAATATGCGACTGAGCATGGTGCTGTGAGAATTAGGTCTACTGCGTTGCCATTAACTTAGAAAAAAGAAATATTACAGAAAAGCACACAGCAATCAACGGACACAGAAACAAACATTTACTCACACACACACAACATACCAACATTCATACCTGGCTGGCTACTTGGCTAGCAAATGAACGAACATTCGGTCTGCCGCACATCACCCACAAAAGAGAAAATATATTCATGAAAACCCACAACTAAACAACAGCAATAACAACATCATGTCATGTAGCCTCGATAAATAAAATAAAAACAACAGCAACAATAAACAACCATACATAAGAAGGCCCCCAATGCCAACAGCAACAACAAACTAAATGAACCAACAAAACAGCTCCATCCACCGAATGAACGGCAACGAACGAACGAATGAAAAATCACTTATATTACCTTCGTGCACATATGGGAGAGTTTACTGTGGCTCCATTACGCACACACATGCACACTGTCATGCCACAGCATCCACATGAACGCATTGCGTTATTGGGGTTCTCTTAAGATCTTCCTCTCCTGCTCTTTCGCTCTTTTAATTGTCTTAATTAGCAATGATGTGGAGTTGTTGTGGTTGGTTTTATAATTTACACTCTGAGTAGAAAGAAACTCTGACTCTCACTAAAGATGTGTCGACTGAGATTATGTTTCCTTTCATAAAGAACAAGAACCAGTTAAATTGTTTTTGCTTCTGTGGATGCTGCGGGTTTGCTGCGGTGGATGCTTATTGGTTGGTTTCATTAAATAAAAGTAACAAAAACAACATGTTGCGGCACAAAAATAACAAGAAACCAATAAGAAAGGGACAAAAGGCAGGTAGGGTCGACCTTATGATAACCTACACCACTGTGCATATTTACGCACAACTAATATAAATATTTATTGGGAATTTGTTATTAAATGCGTATTTGGTCATACCGCGGTTTAAATTTCAAATTAAATGGAACTAAAATACAAGTTAAAAAGTATCAGTCAGTTTTGCCGACAGATCTATACCCTCAGTCAATGTTCGATTATTTAAATATATTTTTTCCGCTGTAATATTTATTCAAATTGTTGACCCTCTATGGATTGGGTTCCGAAGGAATTGGCCAATATTATCCACTTCGTATCGGACGTAAATAAATATGCTATAATTATTGCGATCAAGTGTTAGCAAAAATGTTTGTATGCGTGAAATTTAAAGAGAGTTGGATGCTTATTTCGTTTTCCTTGTGTGAATTGTTTTTCAAAATCTTGATCTCTACCATATTTATCTCTACCATATTTATAACAGATCTTGTGTTGATAGAAATATTGAGATGTGCCAAGATTGAGTGGAATCTGATGTTAATTTTGCGTTTTATAAACTTCATGGTTAATGAAAATTTTGACCCTTTGAACTGATGCAAATATCAGGGTTTGCAAAGTTGGAGCAAACTCGGATTAAATTTTCACTTTCTGTGCTGTAAAATATGTTTTGAAAATTATTATCTTTTGTGGTGGAGGTACCAGAAAGGCCGATATTGTCCATCTACGAACTCGATCTAAGTTTGATAGTAATACTACGATGTACCAAGCACCACCCATAGAGACGGACGGACGGAAGGACGGACATTGCTATATCGACTCTAAATGTCCTGAAAGGGATTTGGCCCAAAGAGACCTGTGGTCTATAACCGTTATTTCGATGAGGCACGTTTTGGCCGTATCAAATTATATATACCTTCTCTAGCTCTCCAGAGCTGCATCGTAATTTAAATCAATTTTCCGACATGAATTTCATGGACATTTTTTTATCTTTGCTTTAGAGGGCATACTATGGCCTTGAGAAATCTTCAGCCAGTGTTCCGATAGAGGAACAGTGAGCCAGTATTTTCCATGCTCCACGGGCCATGCTTAAGCTTTATTGACCCCTTTTATATGTGACATATGTGCGATTAATTTCGAAATTTTAATTGTCCATATCCACTCTAGCTCTAATATAGATCAAATATTGGGATAGGGCACCGACTTAATTAGAAATGGTACCATTTGAGGAGAGGGCCCAACCGACCAAACAAAGCAAAATTCCTAAAAATATCCAAAAATTTACCATCACGGGGGACCCCTGAGACTCCCCCCTGCCTACGTCAGTAGACGGGATGGTTTGCAGTAAATCGGACATTCATTTCCACCTTTAGAGGCTTATTATTATTTTAAATGTTGATATATTTAGGGAGGATCAGAAAGAGTTAAAATAATATATATATATATATATATATATATATATATATATATATATATATATATATATATATATATATATATATATATATATATATATATATATATATATATATATATATATATATATATATATATATATATATATATGTCAAACTTGTCATATATAGTACTAGCAAGTGCCTGCTACTGCGCCAGTGAAAAATCCACCTTAAAATTGTATAATCGCTCCAACAGTTCGTGTTAGGCCTTTTTACTATAGTCCATACTATTTTGAAGATGTAATCCAATTTTTCTATTTTCAGAACGTTGCCCATATTGCTTCACGGTTTCCATATATCAGTACCGACCGATATTCGGTGTTAGGATGATCCTAGCCACATTTTTTCACGGAATTATTTTAATTGTGATATTAAAGACTCGCAACAGATAACAACCCCTGTAGTAGAAAATTGTCTCTGTTTTGGTATGGCTCCCCTACAACGTCTCCGCCCACTTAATTCTTTTATAACCTACCCGTGGTCAGGGTATTTTGCCTTTTTGCATTTGTTTGTAACATAGAGTTGGAAGAGAGTTAGACCCATGGTTTCTTTGGGTGATCTGCATAGAATCACATTCTGAGTCGATATATGTATGTATATTTTTGTAGACAAAGTACATATCGTGTTTATTGCCCGATCAAGATAAAACTTTGGAAAAAAAATATTTGTTTGGCCCAAGGACGAACAATATTGAAATTAGTGAGAATCGGTTCAAATTTAAATATAGCTCCCATATATATCTTTAACTGATTTCGGGTTTCTTGTGCACCAAATGACTAATATCAGTCCAAATGACCTGAATTTTGACACATCCGACCGAATTCAGTCTAGAAGCAAGTACATCAAATTCAAATTTTTCTGTCCAAAACTTTTTCAACGTCTTCAAATGTAAATTATGCCAAAAAATAGGGCCAAGACCCTCAAAGTAACTAAACTCAGGGAGAATCTTTATATATGGGCTGTACCAATAGGTGAACTTATACTGATAATTTTTTTCTAAATAGCGTTTCCATATAATAAGAACTAGAAATCAAAAAAAAAAAAAAAATATAATAATAAAATAAATAAATAAATAAAATATGGCTAAACCGCAAAAACTACTTGGAATCGGATATATTCTCACGGGGGTACTAACCCAAAATGTGGACCCATTTTCTAAACCAATGATTCTGGATGTAATTCAAAGATGTCTATCAAATTTCAAAGCTCTATCTATCTTTAAATTGCGATTTATATCTCAAGGTAAAGGGCTCCTTTTGTTTATGGTCAAAACATGTTAAAAAGGACAGTGAATTGGGAAAAGTGTTAAATTTTGATCTAGAATAATTCTTATTTCGGAAATATTTTAGATTTTTATACCCTCAGACAATGGCTACAGAGGGTATATATAATTTGATACGTCCAAAAGTGCCTTATCGATAAAAGTTTTCAAATCCTAGGTCTCTTTGGACCAAATAGGAGTCGATCTTAGGGCGTCCGGCCGTCTATCTCTTTGGCTGACTGGCTAGTGCGCATGATAACTCTCGAAGGGAGTACCCGGTCCAAGCTGGATACATTGCAATATTTTTATCAAACTTAGATCGAGTTTGGAGACAGGCAATATTGGCCTACTTTTCTGGTACCTCTCCCTTAAAAGGTCAATATTTTTACAGGAAATATCCTTTTACAGATCATTGGATTTTACTCAAATTTTGCAAAAATAGAAAATATTGGCCCTCTTCATAAATAATTATAACTCTTACAAAATGTGAAATAAGAGTCCAATTGTTTTCAAATTTCTCACATTCCAATATTTTCATGGAATATAGCGGACAACTTCTTCCGGTACCTCACCCAAAACGAGTCAGAATTTTGAATAATTATAACGATCATAAAATGTAAAATAAGAGTATAATTCATTTCAAACTTCGCACAATTAAATACATCTGCATATACAAGATCTGATGTGAAGACGGGATATAACGGATCACCCCTTTAAAAAGCCCTCACATAAGGTTCAACATTTGAAATAGCCGAAACGATCTAAAAATGAGTATTGGACATTCAATTCTCTTCAAACTTCATACAACCCAGTATTCCTACTAAAACAATAACTGGTGTTAAGATGGAACATATTTCAATATTTGGAATAACCCAAACCCTTAAAAATTGCAAAATACGCATCTGATAGATTCTAAGCTTTACACATTCCAATGCCTGCACTAACACAAGATCTGGTGTGAAGATGGAATATATCGGTTTACTCCCCCAGAAAGGTTCAACATTTTAAATAATTATATCTCTCATGACATGCGAAACAAATCTGCAATTTTCATCAAACGTTGTGTATCTCAATATTTACAAGTTGGCGCAAAAGTCATCCTCCTTTCAAAAAATGCTAAAAAATTTTACGATTGGCCCCAAATGTCTTAATTACAGCAAAAAATAAAACATCGGAAGTTTTCTTTTGTGCCACCTTGTACATGCATATGTACTTGACAGACATTCCGATGTTTTTTTGGCTGTAATTAAGACATTAGAGGCCAATCGTAAAATGTGTAGCCTTTTCTGATAGGAGGATTACTTTTGCACCACCTTGTATATCAGATTTAGGTCCGGTACGAAACGGAGAATATTGGCCAACCTCTTCGGAGCCTCCCCTATAATCACATAGTGGTAAGGGTAATATGTCATTATACATTTGTTTGTAATTTGAGAAGGAAACGAGATCATCCATAGATACTTTTGAGTAGAATCACTTTCTGAGTCGATTTATGCATATCGATCGGTCTGTCCGTCCGTCCGTCGAGCTATCCGATTGAGATGAAATATTCCAAACAATTTAAATTTAGATATAGATTAGCTCCCATAATATCTTTATCCGTTTTCAGGTTTACTGTGCACCAAATTGCTAGTGTCAGCTCAAATGGACTGAATTTTGGTATTACCGATGGAGTTCAGCTCAGAAGCAAATTTAAGCGAAAATCGGATCTGACATAGCTCTAGTTCCCATACATATGTTTCATCCGATTTAGTGTTAAAGTCGTAATAAGCATTACACAATAATGGTATTTGATACCGCGCATCAGGTACTGTCTTAAAATACCTCTGCAAAAAATGTTGAAAATAGCATCAAATTTTAGAATAAGTTTAGATTTGTTCGTATTGGTCACCTGTGGCACGAATTATGGTCTTCAAACGGCCAACGAAACCGCTACATGCTTCCCGAATGTTGCTTTGCGGTATTTTGGCCCATTCCCGGCGAAGCGCTTGCTTGAGGTGATCGACATTTTGGTATTTTTTAGTGCCAACCGTGCTTTCCAAAATACTTCAGACACAATAGTCCAACGGATTGGTATCCGAAGATTTTGGTGGCCATTGTGCGCTGGAAATGAAGCGAGGAACCTCATTTTGTAACCATTCTTGGGTGGCGGGTGCTGAGTGCGATGGTGCTGGGTCCTATTGGAATGTCCAAGGACTGCGGCCAAAATGTTTGCGTGCCCAAGGCTTTAATACACCCTCCATTTATTGGCATTTATTGTGATGCCACGGTGGATTAATACGACCGGAAAGCGACCATCGGCTGTTATGGCGGCCCACACCATAGCCAGCGCTTGAGTTCTGGTGGCCAACCGAAGGTGCACATTTCCAGTTGACCTCTTTGGCAGGTAAACACGATATTTTTGTTTGTTTACAAACTGCTGGACAACGAATGTTTTCTCATCGTAGAAAACCAAATTCGGCAGTTCACCACTTTCGACAAAGCGAAGCAACTCTTTAGCTCTTTTGAGTCTATTTTCTTTCTGTTGCAGTATAAGTTCTTGCACTTTTTGGAATTTCAATGACTTTACCACGAGCTCATTTTTCAATATTTGGCGAATGTTCAGCTTACGAGCCATTTTCGGCCACTGTGACGCGGTTTTCGATCAAGTAGTTTCTCTACTTTTCGAACCACTGACGTCGGGCTACGCTTTGCTTTGCTTTTGTACGCTTGTAAACAATATAATGAGCTGTCACTGGAATAATTTTAACAACTGTCGGACGAGTGGCTTAGAAATGACAGCAGTCTGAAGTTGGTTGCAGTTTTTTCACCTCACGCTGTATATAGCTCTTAATATCTCCCAAAGCGGTAATATGATATTCCTTATAAGATATCATAAACAGTCTAGAAATACATTTCCCAAATTTTGTTAATATTAATTCGGATGTATATAATATATTTCCCCTTACTTTGTCCAATTAGTTCGAATTGTAGAGCCTACATTCGAGGTACGTCTAGAGGAAAGAACTAGTTTCAACCAAAGGGATTTAGATTAAGATATAGCTCCTCTATATTTGTGCCGTCCTTCTGAAAGCCATAATATGCAGTATATATCAATGATATTTTGTACGAGAGTTCATTTACAGCATTAAATTACCTTCATCACATTTGGTGCAAATTGATTCATATTACGTGTCTATATATTCTATATGTTACTTTCATTCGATTTCAAATTATAATCGTTCTTAAATTTAATAGTTCAGTTAAATAACTTTTTTTACATTTTCAGGGGGATTTCTTTAAATTGAGAGTTCTAGACTCATGTTTTCATAATTTACATTTTGTATATACTTTTGTTTTTTTTAAAAATATACCATGTAACCAAAACTGACAACATTGTAGTTGCACGTGCATACTTATGGCTATATAAAGAAGATATGTAAAAGCCACATATATTTTCCAAAACATATGCTTCAAATCCAAGCGAGCAATGAATATCTCCAAACGTACGATTGGCATATATGTGGCTGCATGTATTAAGATATTCATGTATGGGTGCTAATGGACAATGGACACTCTTGTTCGATTCTCCATATTTACTGCGCCACTTGGTAAAGCAACAAAAACAAAAAAACACAACGCCGACTCCAACTCCATATTAGCTCGAATATTGAATCCAGGCTAACGTGTGTTGGGTGGCTAGTTATGTGGCTTGTGGTAATGTGTGTGTGTGCGCCAGCCACCACATACCAGATTGACTGGTTTTCGGTGAGGCTTTTTTTACAGATTTCTATATAAGTGTAAGTTTGAGTGTATCAATCTGTCGGTGTGTGTCTGTGTGTGTGTGTTCATTCGATATGTAAACAATGTTTAAAGAGCTCTACTCTCCAAGTCAATTTAAAAACCAGTAAGGAAAGCTCAAAAGTCGGGCGGGGCCGACTATATGATACCCTACACCACTATGCATATTTAGTAGAGCTCTCGTAAAAAGGTTTATACAGGGCATTTCAGAGCTCTATGAGATATTTGGTACAAAATCAAAATGTATCTAATTCTATCGTGCATTTTACGAACTATAGCTATCTCTGAACCGGGTTTCTCCAAATTTTACGTATTATCTTCTAGACTGGTGATTTGGGCTGATATTGACCATTTAGTGCACATTTAACCCGAAATCGGATGAAGATATATATGAGAGCTATATCCAAATCTGAACCGATTTCGATAAAATTTAAAACAGCTATTCTTGTGCTCCATCTAATACCTGGTACCAAATATCACGATTGTGGAGTGAATATTACGAATGTATGGGACTAAAACTCTAAATCGGATGAAATATATATATGGTTGCTATATCTATATCTGAACCGATTTTCACTAAATTTGATATACTTGCTTCTAAGCTGAATTTGGTCCGATGTACTAAAATTCAGTCCATTTGGACTTATATCGGCCATTTGGTGCACAATTAACCCGAAATCGGATGAAGATATATATGGGAGCTATATCCAAATCTGAACCGATTTCGATAAAATTACAAACAGCTATTTCTGGGCTGTATCTAATACCTGGTACCAAATATCACGGTTGTGGAGTGCATATTACGAATGTGAGAGGCTTAAACACCAAATCGGATGAAAGATATATATGGGAGCTATAGCTAGATCTGAACCGATTTTCTCCAAATTTGATATACTTGCTTCTAGGCCGAACTCGGTTGGGTGTGCCAAAATTCAGGTAATTTGGACTGATAGTGGACATTTGGTGCTCATTTAACCCGAAATCGGATGAAGATATATATGGGAGCTATATCTAAATTTGATCCGATTCTCACCAATTTCAATAGGGTTCGTCCTTGGGCCAAAAAAAGATTGTTTGGAAAATTTCATCTCAATCGGATAATAAATGCGACCTGCATTTTGTTCACAAGAATACATGGACAGACGGACGGACATGCATAAATCGACTCAGAAAGTGATTCTATGAAGGTTCTCAAAAGTAACTATGGGTCTATCTCGTTTCCTTCTCCATGTTACAAACAAATGCACAAAGACATAATACCCTTACCACTATGTGGTGTAGGGTATAATAACACTCTGTGTTGTGAGCATTTAGGAGGCCTCCACCGGGGGTAACCAATGAAGTGCAACTCTAGAATCACGGTTTGCTCTTCGATCATTGGTTGGACACACCCCCTACCAGAAAGGCAAATAAAAACCAAAATGGTTTCCGTTATATTGTGAGAGAAGGAAAACAAGGCGACGATGATCATGACGAAGGTGATGATGATGACGATGGCGTTGGTGATGGTGACGGTGTGTGATGCCAATCGGTATTCGTTACAAATCTCCTATAAGCCATATCTATTTGTGTACACACATGCGCACATACATACGTACTTATGTGGAACGGCATGTAAAGAGTATTACAAAAACAATACACCCCTGGAATGAACGTGATTCACTGCATCAGCACCAGCATCAACACCGCCAACACCGGCATCATCACCTTGTTTTTAACATTTTCCATTTGTTTTTGTTGTGCTTCCACAGTTGAGAGCAGTAGCAGCTTTTTTGTTGTTATTGTATTCAGAGTTAGTGGCGCTGCCAGAGAGTATAACAAAACAAATTGCAAGACAAATTGTTGTAAATTTCATATTTGTCAGCCACCCGGCCAGTCAGGCCAACTAACAGTGATTGTTTTGTGATTGTTTGTTGGCCGGGTCTGGTCTGGTCTGGCCTGGCTTAGTTTAGTTCGTTTGTCTTCCTTTGGCTATTGTTTGTTGTTGGCTAGTGAAATTTTGAATTGAATTTCAATAGGAATTGTTGTGGTAATTCATATTAGAATAGAGAATAGGAGAAGTAAATTTGTTATTGAATTTCACATGTGGGGTGGGGCGGGGGTCGGTATGAGATCAATGAAACCCCCTTTAAATGGGCAAATGTGTGAAGTGACTGCTCCCCCCAATAGAGGAAGTGGATAAATGCGGTAGTTAAACGGTCATTAGCATAAATTAGGCCATGTTTTGAAATCGTGAATTGTATTTTTGTGTTGTCAAGGTTAATTGATGAATACAATTATGACTGCGACTTCAAGGAAAATGTAAAATCACATATTGTCACTGAAGGGCCTAACTTATTTTTTCTCTAGTCAGAAAAATATAGTTCTACTAGCTGAACCCGGTGCGCTTCGCTACCCCTTTTGATTTATTTATTATTATTATTTCGTAGCAAATACCAAGCGTGCAGGAAACTGCAATTTTTTGAAGTTGAGTGGCATTTCTATTGCAAAAAGTGAATTCGAGGGAGCAACATACTTCCCCGTAAT
Source organism: Musca domestica (assembly GCF_030504385.1). Classification (NCBI taxonomy): domain Eukaryota; kingdom Metazoa; phylum Arthropoda; class Insecta; order Diptera; family Muscidae; genus Musca; species Musca domestica. The sequence goes on along the minus strand of NW_026712115.1, from coordinate 392,332 downwards.
AAGCGAATTTCAAATTAATTGTTGTGTTGTGTTTAAGAGCTAGCCTAAAGCGTAATCATATCCCAATCTGATCCGATTTAAATATAATTTTAAAAAACCATTTTGCAAACAACAAAATACTACGGTATCCCGAACAAACAAGCCACACTGTTCTAATTTTAAAAAATTTACTTTTACACCAAATTCCGCCTCAACTTTCATATTTCATTGAAAGTGGTGCGTCAAATATGTGAAATCGGCCAAGAATATATATATGGGAGCTATATCTAACCTTAAATCTGAGCGAATTTGAATATAATTTGTCAAATTTATTTTTGTACCAAATTGAGTCACTCATGGCGAATTTCATTGGAATCGGAAATACGTATCGTGTTTTGTGCACCAAATATGTGAAATCGGCGGAAAATATATATGGGAGGTATATCCAAATCTGAACAGATTTTAATATAATTTGACTAATTTATTTTCTAATCAAAATCCTGTCACATATTCCAAATTTCTTTGGAATCGAACATACATATCGTGTATGATGCATAAAATACATGAAATCGGTCGAAAATATATATGAGAGCTATATCCAAATCTGAACCGATTTCAATATAATTTGACAAATTCATTGTTGCTCCCAATTTCGTTACTTATTTTAAATTTCATTAAAATTGGACATACATATCGTGTTTGGTGCACCAAATACATTAAATCGGCCGAAAATGTATATAGGAGCTATATCCAAATCTGAACCGATTTTAATATAATTTGATAAATTCATTTTCGGATCAAATCCCGTTAAACATTCCAAATTTCATTGGAATCGAACAGTCATATCGTGTTTGAGGCATCAAATGAACGAAATCGGTCGAAAATACTTATGGAAGCTATATCCAAATCTGAACCGATTTCAATATAATTTGGGAAATAAATTTTTTAGATAAAATCCATCACACGTTTCAAATTTCATTGCAATTTGGGAAACATAGCGTGTTTGGTGCATCAAATGCTTGAAATCGGCCGAAAATATATATGGGAGCTATATCCAGATCCGAACCGATTTCAATATAATTTGGCCAATTTATTTTTGTTCCAATTTCCGTTACGCATTCCAAATTTGGAGACTGTATCTGTAATCGATCAATAGATATGTGCATACAAAATCTAAATTTTTGGGAGGTACCTCCAAATCTGATGCTATATCTCCACTTCCAAGTGGAATTTCAAAAATGTATATAGCCTATGTTACTTTCAGGCAATGTTGCAGTATAAATGCAAATTTTCAGGAAAATGTGTTCAGCGGTTTTTGAGTCCATAAATTACAAACAAACAAACATACAAACATTTTCCTCTTTTATAGATATAGATAAAGTTTTTAGTGTTTCTGCGTTGAAATACCGTTATTTCGTCATATGGTTTCTGTAATTGTGCCAAAAATGATGACGTGGAATAAATGGAAAATAGGCTTTTTATGAATTAAAATAAGTTTTAAGTCTGCCAGCTTTAAACAATTATTATCCATGACAAGCTAAGCCTCCTACAAATAACAAGTAAAAAATCTAAAGCGTGGATACCCACCACCATTTGGAACGAATTTGGCAATTTTCAAAAAAAAAAAAAAATAAAATAAAATCTGTTAAAAATTTGGTTAAAATCTTAAAAATGCCGAATGTAGCCGTTATTTTAGGCGTGGAACTGCATGGGCAATTTTGTCATTAGCAATTACAATATTCAAAATGTGAAACTTGAAATCGGTCAATAATGAAGCTCATACCGAATATAGGGATGAAACATTATATGGGGGCTATACCAAAACGTGGACCTGCACAGACAATTTTCTGTCATCGACTGTAGTATCTATTACGAACTTCAAATACCTAATTTAAAACAATTCCGGTGAATAATGTCGCTAAAATCATCAAAATACCGAATATCGGGAGGTACCGTTATACGAAGACGTGGACCTGCACGGACAATTTTCTGTCGTAGCCTGGAGTATCTATTACGAACTTCAAATACCAAATTTGAAACAAATCCGGAGAATAATGTCGCTAATGCTTATTATGCATACTTAATATACATTTGAGAAAAATTTTCATTTCGTTCGGAAGCTAGAGCGATTTCTACAGACGGATGGACATCGCTAAATCAACATAGATTTTTATGCTGATCAAGAATATATATATACTTTGTACGGTCTAAACTGTATATTTCGAGGTGTTATAAACGGAATGACAAACTTAATATACCCACCATACTATGGTGGAGGGTATAAAAAGACTTAAGATACAAACCTGCAAGGTATTTTAAAAAGTAGAGTTTTGTGTCTATTGTTCTTTTTATATTATGCTCACTCATTTGAGACTTAACATCGTATGTATGTATTCCTGATCAGAGTAAAATTCTTAGGCGATTTAGTATCCGTGTCCGTCCGTCCGCCTGTGCATCTGTTGTAATCACGCTAGAGTCAAAACGAATTAATAGAGGAAGCTAAAATTTTGCACACATCAGTCTTTTGTTTGCATGGAGGTCAAGTTTGAAGATGGGCTATATCGGTCCACGATATCGTATAGCCCCATATAACGGTACCCCCATATTCGGTATTTTGATGATTGTAGCCAAAATTTTCAATGAAATTATCTGAAATTCAACACAAGGAGTCCCTTGTGAGTACTTTATCCCCTGAAAGAGTATTGTATGCATAGGTCCACGATATCGTATATCCCTCATATAACCGTACCTCGCTATATTCGGTATTTTGATGGTTTTAGCTACATTTTACAATTTTTGGTTTAGCTACTTTTTCTCTGGAAGAGAAATGTCTATATAGGTCCACGATATCGTATAGCCCACATACATCGGCACCCCCGATATTTCGACGATTTTAGGGTAATTATTCAACGGAGTTGTTTCAAAATTTCTTATTTAGAATTCGTAATGGGTACTACAGCGTATGCATGTCCACGTCATCGTATAGCCCTCATATAACGGCACCTCCCTTTATTCGGTATTTTGATGGTTTAAGCGACATTATTCTCTGGAAATGTTTCAAATTTCATATTTGAAAATTTGAAAGAAGATAATGGTTACTACATCAGCCTATGACAAAAAAAAAAAAAAAAAAAACTTATCCGCGGTCCGCGTCTACGTATAGTCCCCGTATAAAGCTCATCATTCAAGCGGTATTTTTGGAATTTGTTGAAATTTTTGGAGTTCCTTCTGAATGGTGGAGGGTATTAAAAGTTCGTCTCTGCCGAACGTAACTGATGTTTTACTTTTCTAAACTAGTACTTATTTCGTGAGTGGTAATACTTAGCTCATGTGTGATTTGAGATAGTTAGTATTATCCTTGGGCTGAACGAATATGTCGAGTTTAGGGCACATATATTGAAAAGCCGATGCACCCAAAACTAGTCAATATTTGGGGCGGATTTTGTTCAGAGACAGAAGGGGGCCATTTTTTTTGGATCATTTGCTATTTTTATGAATTTAGCCCCCACCCTACAAATATTCTGGATTTGGCGATGTCGGTCTGCCTGTTTGTTCTAATCACGCTATCTTTCGAACGAATTGAGGTAGAAGGCTAACATTTTTAGGCAGGTTAAGTTCGTAAATAGCCATGTCGGTCCACGTTTTTGGTATTTTGATGATTTAAGAGACATTATGAACCAGAATTGTTTAAAATTTCGTATTTGAAGTTCGTAATGGGTACTACAACCTATGAGAGAAAATTCTTTATGCAGGCTCACGGATTCGGGCATTATGCACAGGAATTGTTTGAAATTTCGAACTTGAAGTTCGGAATCGACACTAAAGCCTATGACAAAAATTACATATAGATACCTTTTAAAAATATATAACTTGATAAATGGTTGAGGGTATTAAATGTTTGGCCTGGTTTAACACTTCTTTTTTAAAGTTGAAGATACTAATGTAAGATAAAATGGGGTTGTTGTCAAAAATACATTTTTTTGGTAAATTTTTATACCCTACACCACAAAGTGGTCAGGGTATTATGTCTTTGTGCATTTGTTTGTAACAGGCAAAAGGAAACGAGATAGACCCATAGTTCCTTTTGATGATCTGCATAGAATCACATTCTGAGTCGATTTATGTATGTCCGTCCGTACGTCTGTCCGTCCGTCTGTCCATGTATTTTTGTAAACAAAGTACAGTTCGCATTTATTGTCCTATCCAGATGAAATTTTGCACAAATCATATGTTTGGCCCAAAAATTTAGATATAGCTCCCATATATATTGTTCATCCGATTAGTTAATTTTGTCCTCCGCAGCCGTAATATGCACTCTGTAACAACAATATTTGGGGAAATATATCAAATACAACTCAGAAATACATTTGATAAATTTTATCGAGATCGGTTCAGATTTGGATATAGCTCCCATATATAACTTCGTCCGATTTACCTTTGACTGTGCACCAAACGTCTAATATTTGCCCAAATGGGATGAAATTTGGCACTTACGACCGAATTGTCTAGAAGCTAGTATGTCAAATTTGGTGAAGATCGGTTCGGATATAGCTATAGCTCCCATATATACTGTTCATCCGATTTGTTATGTTTGTTACCCATAGCCGTAATATGCACTCCTTAACAACGATATTCAGGGAAATATATGGAATACAGATCAGAAATATCTTTGCCAAATTTTATCGAGATCGGTTCCGATTTGGATAAAGCTCTCATATATATTTTTATTGTTTTTTGGCTATTACCAAAAATTTTCCGCCAGAAATTGCCGCGGAAGGCATTGCTGACTACGTCAGAGAAGATTTTCCCAATCTAAATAATGAAGCTCATTTGGTCGGAAAAATGATAGGGGATGTTATGAAACCGATAATACTAATACAGAAGGAGTGGACAGATATTTTCTATCTCCGAACTTGATTTGCGTTTAATCGATCTTTTGGAAAGAACATTTTCATTTTGTAGAATTGGTATATTGTATAATTCTGCAAAAGTTTTATCCTGGCTTTATACCGAAACCACAAGCTCATGCAAATGTTCGCAGTATTTGCCCTATATTTACGCCCTTTGTTGTCTTAATGTGTATTCAAAACAATATTTAAACCAGTAAAGAAATTCTCAAAGTCGGGCGGGGCCGACTTTATGATACCCTACACCACTTTGCTAATTTAGTAGAGCTGCGCATAACAATTAAAAATTTTTATGGGAGAATTCAATCATACGCGCTGTGATTATAATTATAATTTAAAGTTCAAGGGACTAAATATCCCGAGCATTTGTATCTTTTAAATTCGGACTTGTATTGCCCATTTGATATATGTGGGAGCTATATCCAAATCTGAACCGATCTTGATAAAATTTAGCAAAGATATTTCAGAGCTGTATTTGATATATTTCCCTGAATATCGTTGTTAAGGAGTGCATATTACGGCTGTGGGTAACAAATACCAGAAATCGGATGAACAATATATATGGGAGCTATAGCTATATCTGAACCTATCTTCACCAAATTTGACATACTAGCTTCTAGACTCAATTCGGTGCAAATTTCATCCCATTTAGGCAATTATTAGACATTTGGTGCACAATAAAAGGTAAATCGGACGAAGTTATATATGGGAGATATATACAAATCCGAATTGATATCTATAAAATTTAGCAAATGTATTTCTGAGCTGTATTTGGTATATTTCACCAAATATTGTTGTTACAGAGTGCATATTACGGCTGCGGAGGACTAAAATAACAAATCGAATGAACAATATATATTAGAGCCATAGCTATATCAGAACCGATTTCCATCAAATTTGGCATACTTATTTTCAGGCCTAATTTGTGTGCAAAATCCATACTATTCGGGCTGATATTACACCTTTGGTGCACAATAAAAGGCAAATCGGACGTAGATATATATGGGAGTTACATCTAAATTTTTACCGATTATCTCCAATTTCAATAGGGTTCGTCCTTGGGCCACACAAATGATTTCATCTGGATCGGGTAATAAATGCGATCTGTACTTTGTTCACAAAAATACATGGACGAACTGACGGACGGACATGCATAAATCGACTCAGAATGTGATTCTATGCAGATCATCAAAAGGAACTATGGGTATATCTCGTTTCCTTTTGCCTGTTACAAACAAATGCACAAATACGTAATACCCTGACCACCTTGTGATGAGGGTATTACAAAAAAAAAAAATATATTACTCTATATGATTTCCTGTAACTCCGATATTTAGCTGCATTCGTCAGCAAAAGATCAAAGGTGCGCCTATCACGCTTTTGTGATTCGGTTATTGGCTGATATTTACACAAAATTGTGGTCCCTTTCAATAACTAAATATTATCCGATAGCCTAAACTCTAAACTTAAAAGAAAATTCCATTTTTATTCGTCCTTAGTTAAGAACTGAAGGGTGACTTTAGATTCTTGAAATTTTGTAGGAATTTGGTCCATTTTAAACCCCAAATATTTTTCAAATATCTTTGAAAATAATGGGCTTCTATTCTGATCCTAATCCTACCCCAAACAAAATTCCGCGAAGATCAAACTGTAATTACGATCTGAATATAATACCCGCAACACGTAGTGTTGTATGTTGAAAAAATATTACAGAATGTACAATTCAATATTGTATCCGTCCAATCTTTCTTGAGCTGTAAGCGATCTAACTAATATCCCTTGCTTTGATAAATGAGATGGCATATATTTTGCTAAATATGCGATATCATGGATATCAGCATCTGTGTAACGGTCGGAATTGACATTTTCGTTTATTTGTGATTTCATTGGAATAAAAATGAATAGCGGTTTAATGGCAATGTTCTTATTTTTATACCCTCCACCATACTATGGAGGGTATGCTAACTTTGTCATTCCGTTTCTAACTCCTCGAAATACTCATGTCAGGCCCAACAAAGTATGTATATTCTTGATCAGCGTAAAATTCTAAGTCGATTTAGCGATGACCATCTGTCTGTTGTAATCACGCTATCTTTCGAACGAATTGTACGAAGACAACCTAAATGGTACTAAATTTTGGTATTGGGTGAAGGAATAGAGCTAAAAGTTCTAAAATTTGATATGAATGCCAATGTTGGTGTCTGTGGTTGAGAGAAGTAACTGGTTTGAGATTTGCGTACTATAAGTGTACGAAAAGTATTAAAAAGTACTAAATTTGCTGTTGTGTAAAGCAATAGGGCTGAAATCCGGAAATTTTATATTGATGTCACTGTTGGCGTTTGTGGTTAAAATACTGAGGTGGTTTTGGAAGTGTATATTATAATTGTACGAAAATTCCTGAATGGGACTATATTTGGCATTGGGTGAAAGGATAGAGGTACAATTCTGAAATTTAATATTTATTGTTAGTATCTGAGGTAGAGCTTAGGAGGTGGTTTTGGCTATATGTACTATTAGTGAACGGGAAGTACTAAATGGTACTAAATTTGATATTGGGTGAAGGATAGGGCTCGAATCTATAAAATCTGATATTGAGGTCTCCGGTATTGAGATCTGGTAGTGGTTTTGCAAATGCGTTTTATAATTGTTCGAAAAGTACTGAATAGTACTAATTTTGGAGCATTGTTGATATCTAGAATGAACTGTTGGTTTCAAGGGGTTTCATATCGAGGCGTTGAAATAGTTTTTGACAAAAAAAAATTGGATGTGGGTCCAATTTGCAATGATTTTACTAATATCCTCCTCGGTAAACTTTAAAATTAAAGATTTCGAAGACTTTCTGGTGTAAAAGGTAAATATTTTCCTATTATTCCTTCCTAAAAAAGGAAAAACTTGAATCTATATTAATAAAAAAGTAAAGTAATTGACTAGCTGATTTAACGATTCATCAACGCCCAGTCGAAACGGCTGAATCTAGAATCTTGAAATTGTGGGTGAGGGTCAGAAGAGGTTGGGTTTTTGAAAATTCGTACCAGACCGGTACGAATAGTACTAAAAGGTACTTAATATGATCAACGAATCAGTACAGCTAGAACTCTTACATTTGGAAGAAAGGTGACGGATAGAGTGTGTGATGGATATACCAAAGGGTTATTGGAAATTCGCACTATAAGTGTACGAAAAGTACTAAAATGTACTATATTTACTATCAATTTGTATCATGTGAACGGTTAGAGTTAGAAACTTGACTTTTGGCATTAGAATCTTGGTTGATTTTCTAATAAGTACGAAAAGTACTAGGCGGTACTAAACTTGGTACAATTCGAATTCGGAGGAACTGGGCAGCTTAAATTTGAACTTGGGGGGAGTGTTGGATTGGGAATAGAGGTAGTTTTTCGAAATTTGTACTTATGTGCACGAAAAGTACTAAGTGGTACAAAATTTGGTAAAACTTCGATTTTGGTGAGCTGGAATGCTGACATTTGAAAATAAGATTATTATTGCATTGAAGGACTGAGTTATGTAGATAGTTTTGGTAATTCATACTTATGTGTACTAAATTGTAACAAATTTGGTATAACTCAATTTTTGGGAGAACCGGTAAAGTTGGAATCCTGAAAATTGGAAATAAGATTACAATTGCATTTTAAGATTGATGTAAGAAGAATGTTTTGGAAATTCGTAATTATGTGCACCGAGTGTTACTAAATTTAGTATAATTCAATTTTTGGGAGAATCCTGAAATTTGGAATGAAGACTTCAATTGGAATGTAATTTTGAAATACGTACTTATGTGTACTAAATGGTACTAAATTTGGAATTCTGTGAAGGGATAGGGCTGGAATCTTGAAATTTGATATTGAGGTCTGTGTTGGTATCTGGGATTGAGATATGACGGTGGTTTTTTAAATGTCTACTACAATTGTTAGAAAAGTATTAAGTGGTACAAATTTTGGTATTGGGTGAAGGGATAGAGCTGGAATCCCGGAATGTTATACTGAGGTTTCTGTTGGTATCTTAGATTGCGATATGGAGGTGGTTGTGAAAATATGTACTACAATTGCACCAAAAATACTAAATTGTACTTAATTTGATATTGTGTGAAGGAATAGAGCTGAAATTCTGAAATTTGATATTGACGTCACTATTGGGGTATAGGAGGTATAGTTGTTCGAAAAGTACTAAACTGAACTAAATTTGGTAATGGGAGAAGTGAAAGAGCTGAAATCCTGAAATTTGAAATGGAAGTCACTGTTGGTGTCTGTTGTTGAGAGGGATTGAAATCCTGAAATTTGAAATGGAAGTCACTGTTGGTGTCTGTTGTTGAGAGGGATTGAGATATAGGGGAAACAAATTAAATAATGTAGAAAACCTCGAAGGTTTGCAAAATTAAGTACGATTAACGAAGTTATGGTTAGAAAATTTTGTCGAAGAAAAAATATGCATTTTGAGTACTAAAAAGGCCTAACACAAATTCTTGGAACGAACCTAGTAATATGAAAAATCTTGAAAATCGAAATATTTAGTACGATGAATGAAGTTTTGATTCAAAAATTTTGCCAAATTAAACAAATTGTGCATTTTGAGTACTAACCAGTAAAGAAAGTCTTAAAGTCGGGTGGGACCGACTTTATGATACCCTATACCACTTTGCAAATTTAGTAGAGCTGCGCATAACAAATAAAAGTTTTTATGGGAGAATTCAATCATACACGCTATGATTATAATTATAATATAAGGTTCACAGAACTAAATATGCCGAAGCATTTGTATCTTTTAAATTCGGACTTGTATTGCCCATTTGGGCATATGGGAGCTATATCCAAATCGGAGCCGATCTCGATAAAATTTGGCAAAGATATTTCTGAGCTGTATTTGATATATTTCCCTGAATATCGCTGTTACGGAGTGCATATTACGGCTGTGGGTAACATATATGAAAAATCGGATGAACAATATATATGGGAGCTATGGCTATATCTGAACCGATCTTTGACATACTAGCTTCTAGACTCAATTCGGTCGTAAGTGCCAAATTTCATCCAATTTGGACAAATATTAGACGTTTAGTGCACAATCCAAGGTAAATCGGACGAAGTTATATATGGGAGCTATATCCAAATCTGAACCGATCTCGATAAAATTTAGCAAATGTATTTCTAAGCTGTATTTGATATATTTCCCCAAATATTGTTGTTACAGAGTGCATATTACGGCTGCGGAGGACAAAAATAACAAATCGGCATACTTATTTTCAGGTCCAATCTGATTGTACGTGCAAAATTCCATACTATTCGGATTGATATTACACGTTTGGTGAACAATAAAAGGCAAATCGGACGAAGATATATATGGGAGCTATATCTAAATTTTTACCGATTATCTCCAATTTCAATAGGGTTCGTCTTTGGGCCAAACAAATGATTTGCGCAAAAATTCATCTGGATAGGGCTATAAATGCGAACTGTAATTTGTTTACAAAAATACATGGACGGACGGACATGCATTAATCGACTCAGAATGTGATTCTATGCAGATCATCAAAAGGAACTATGGGTCTATCTCTTTTCCTTTTGCCTGTTACAAACAAATGCACAAAGACATAATACCCTGACCACCTTGTGGTGTAGGGTATAAAAAGTCGTAACGCTCCATAACAATGGTATTCGGTACAAGATAACTGATACATCATAGATGTAGATTATGTGTCATCCATACTACATTGGCACAAGTGGATTGAAATTGTGGATCACAAAATCAAGTTCTAATTAGAATGGTTTGGATGAAATCGATTCAGATATTGCTTTAGCTTACATATGTATGCTTCATCGGATAATATATAAGCCTTCTCAGAGTCGTATATATTTTGGTACAAGAGATCACATACAACATTAAAATGCCTCCATCAAATTAAGTGAGATTCGAGCAAAATCCATCAAATTAAGTGAGATTCGATTCAGATTTATATATGGTTCCCATTCATCCGTTTCATTGAATTTCGAATTTAAAGCATTCTAAAGCTGTAATTTACATTCAATGGTAATCATAGTTCGTATGCTTTATTCCTTACAATTTGAACCGCTAGCTCTGATATTTATTTAAGTTTTGAACTAGGGGAATTTAATAACGATTTAACAGATGTCCACCATTCTTATTAACTGGGGAAACTAACCTATATATGACAAATCTCGTACTAACTGACCCCTATTTGTTTCTATAATTATTCGGACACTTTTTACTATGCGCTATAAATATGCCACTACACAAACACACACACACACATTTGTATGTTTGGAGGGTGGGCATTAATATTTATAAGTCCATTTGGACGTTTTTATCATATTTTGCCATGAAACGAATCGTTCCAATTATTGAAATTTATTTATACTCTCCTAAAAATAATGACAAAAAACGTATCGTTACAAAAATGCCATTATTGGCGGTGATATAAATCTTTTGCCACTGTGTGTACGAATGAACGAACGAATGAACGAGAGCATGCGCTGTATGTGACACCGAAGACGACCGGGAGATCAACAACCAAAATGACTACAACACAACAACAGCAACAGCAACCACAACATCAGCCGAAGACGTAAATGACGATGTTCTTCTACTGCTCTGTTTCTGGTTGTAGTTGGCGATATATGATCCAGGTTTAGAAGCAGCCGCCACAACTAACAACAACACCGCCACCACGAGTAGGCACAACACAATATCTCCACCAATAACACCAACGTCATCGGCACAGAGGCCCCAAAACTGCCAACAACAAGAACTAAATCCTAGTGTTTGGATCGAGCATGGTTTGCATTGAAATGGATGCTGGGATATGGCGGGCTGTCTTCTACATGGGCCGCTGGCCGACTGGCTGGATGAGTTTGCTAACGAATCGGAAAGTAAAAAGGGACGTGTTAAAGCCACTTCTCATGAAATATGCTAAAGCCTTGACACTTTTCTACCGGTTTTCCATACCGTCGCAGCGAGGAAGACTGCTTGCATACGTTTTTTGTTTGTATTTCTTGGCCATAAACAAAATCCATTTTAAGCTTGGCGATATTGTTGTTGGCGTTGTTGCATTGGATGACATTATTGTTGTTCTTGTTATTTTACCATAAAGTGTGGCATCTTGATGTCTCCTACCAATAATTTAAAATGTTTTGCAATTTTTTTTGTTCGTCTTGCAGCAGTTGCACCAAATACTCGACTCCTTTGAAAGCAACAGAGCAACGGCGAAAAAAGAACAAGGCCAACAACAACTGTCATTACAATTTGAAGCAGTAGAACAACCACCATAAAACGAAATAAATAATAAATAATATTTTAGTCTATGTGAAGATATGTTTGATTCATAGATTGTAGTTTTCGCTTATGGGCTGAAAAGTCCTGAACTTAAAAATTACTCTTTCACAAATAATCCCCACAGACTTTCTTAATTATTAAAATGTCTACCGGAAACATATTCTTAATTAATTGTTAATCGTTTGGACTCCATCATGAACTATTTAGTATTTATTTCGTACTTCGGTGGGGTTCTTTTCAGTTTTAAAACTATATTGCACAAATATAAATATTTTGAAGTTTAAGGACTCATTTATCAACCGAAAAGGCTGTAATATGGAGTTTCGCTTTCTCAGGAGGAAGAAAACTTTCAGTCGATTTAAAATTACAGTTAAAACGTTTTGGGTACTGTTTTTATGCCCTCAGCTATATGGCTACAGAGGGTATATAGGAATAGGAAGTGATACGTCAGGTGTGAAAATGGGAAATATCGGTCTACTCCATCAATTACCTCCCCCACAAATGGTCAAAATTTTGAATAGTTACAACTCTTATAAAATTTGATGTAAGAGTCCGATTATCTTCAATTATGGTACCAAGATGGAATACATCGGTCCACTCATTTTGGTAAAAAAAACAAACAAAAAATATTTTCTGCACAGAAAGAGAAGCAATTATTAGATTTTGCTCCAACTTTGCAAATTAATATATGCATCAGTTCTAGGTCAGGTGCAATAATGGGTAATATCGGTCCACTCCATCAATTACCACCACCACAAAGGGTCAAGATGTTGAATAATTACAATTTTTAGAAAATGTGATATAAGAGTCCGATTTTCTTCAAATTTCATACATCCCAATATTTTTATCAACCCAAGGTTTGGTTTTAAGATGAAATATATCGGTGCGCTCCTTCTGGTACTCCCCCACAAAAGGTCGACATTTTGAATATTTATTAAGCTCATAAAACGCGAAATTAACATCCGATTCCATTCCATTCCATGGCACATCTGATAATTTCCATCAACACAAGATGTGTTATAATGATGGTAGAGATGGGAATACTACTTCTGGCACCTCCCCTACAAAGGGTGATAGTTCTGAATAACCAAAACGATCATAAAACTCGAAAAAACTGGACGTTTCAAATTAGACATATCTCAATATTTTTACTAGCCCAAGGCCTGGTGTGAAGATGGCACAAAGGGTCAAAATTTGTAATATCCATGAAGATCATAAAACGCGAAATGAACATCCGATTTCATTCAAACTAGGTACATCGCAATATTTCCATCAACACAAGATCTATTATAAAGATGGTAAAGATCGGACGATTTCTTCTTCTTCACAACAGATTTTTTACTAACAAAAATGTTTGTACGTGAAAAATTTTCAAAATATTGAACACCATGTGGGGAGGTACCAGAAGAAATCGTCCGATCTTTACCATCTTTATAATAGATCTTGTGTTGATGGAAATATTGCGATGTACCTAGTCTGAAAACGACATATATCTGCGAACCCCTTCTGGTGCCTCACCCACAAAGGAGCACAATTTTCAATAGTTTTATCTTTACAACTTGTTATGTCTTAATATTGCTTTCAACCAGAAACTTAAGATGAATATCGAATTTATGAATTCGCATAAAATTGGATATAAAGATTCGATTTACTTGTATTTTTCACTCCGATATATTATCTGTATGACATGAAGTATGAAAATGGTCGACTATACCTAATACCTCACGCACATTTTAACATTTTCTAAAAACTATCACATATCTCATACGAAGTGAAGGAAGTTACCAATAAAGTTCAAACCTGGCACGTCGAAATATTTATATCATATGTGTTTAGATCTGATACAAAATGAACAATACTGGTCCATTACTTCAGAACCTACTGCATAGATGGTCAACAATTTGAGTAATCATAACACAAGTCAAAATATATATTTTAATAATCGAACATTGGCTGAGGGTATATATCTGTCGGCTAAACCAAGAGATACTTTTTAACTTCTTCTCATTACTTCCATTACATCCTAGTTTTAATTTTCCGATTGTAGGAATTTTCGGAAGCATGAACTTTCTTGATAACATTTTTCGATTTCGTCAAGTTTTTAAAATATTTAAATTTAGTCCTAGAACCACAACCCTATAAAATTAACAGATTTTGTCTATTTTATTCACATTTTATAGATAGACTAGCCAGTGCCCGCTACTTTGTCAGCGAAAAGTCCACATTCAAATTTAAATTCGTTCCACCAACTCATTTTAGTAACTCAAAATGCACGATTTTTTATTATTTCTTGGACAAATTTTCCATACAAAGATTTATACATCGTACAAACTTTTCAGCTGCACCAGTTCAATAACATCTTTTTTTTCATTTCGAAAAATGGATATATTCGAAAAATGATTACATTTTACACAAACAAGTCTTCAAAATTTTTCGTTTTAAATTTTACTTCATATATCAAACTTTCTTTCTAATCTCTCTACCCGTTCACAGAATAACAAATGGTACCATTTTAGAACTTTTCGTAACGTTAAAGTTCGAATTTCCAAAAACCCTTTGGTACATCTATCCTGTGACTCTATCAATGACTCTCGTTCCAAATTTCACGCACTAACGCACTCCTACGCACCGAGACTGACCCTCGTGCAAAATGTGCAGATTATTCCTTCAGCCGTTTCATTTGAGTGTTTGCTCGCGGTCAGTCATTCAGTTATTTTACAACTCTTTTATATGTATAGATATTGACTGACATGTTTGGATATCAGAGGTTAGCTATTTGGAACTTCAATTTTTCAGAAATCAAATATGTTATATTAAATTTCTGTATAAAGGTACTGTACGATGGGGGGTTTTCAGAACTTCTTAAGCTTTTGGTCATTTCGCTTAGGGCCAATAAAAGGAAACTTTATTTACTGTGTCTATTATACCTTCCACCTTGAAAAGGAGGGTATATTAATTTTGGCATTCCGTTTGTAACATCCCTAAATATTCGTTGTAGACCACATAAAGTATATATATGTATTCATAATCAGCATACAATTCGATTTAACGATGTCCGTTTGTCTGTCTGTTGAAATCACAATACAGCCCAACCACAACATTTGACGTACAGCTTCAAAATTTGGCAGAACAAATTGTATTGTGTCTATGATGGTTGGTATTGAAAATCAGATATATCAGTTCACGTGGTACCTCTCGATATTGGTGGCCATTATGAGAAATGAAATGTCTAAGGCCTGCGCAAAAATGTTGCAATATTCATGCCCAAGGGTATATTAAATACCCTCCAGAATATTTTCGCGATAATATTCGCCATTTATTCTGATGCCACGGTCGATTAATATGAGCGGAGAGCGACCATCGGCTGTTATGGCGGTCCACACCATCACCATGGTCGGCGATTAAGTTCTGGTGGCCAACCGAAGGTGCACATTTTCAACTGACCTCTTTGACACGATCATTTTGTTTGTTTACAAACTGTTGGACAATTAATGTTTTCTCATCGGAGAAACCCAATTTCGGTAGTTCACCACTTTCGGCTAAGCGAAGCAATATTGCGATATGTTCAGTTCACGATCCATTTTTCGGCCACTGCGACGCGGGTTCAATCCAGACGCTTCTTTACTTTTCGAACCATTTCTGCTGATGTTGCTGTTTTCTTCCGTCCACTTCCTTGACGTCGGGCTACGCTACCAGTAACACACCAAAATGCTTTTGTACGCTTGTAAACAATATAATAAGTAATTTTAACAGATGTCGGACGAGTGGCTTATAAATGACACCAGTCTAACGTTTGTTGCAGTTTTTTCAACGTTTTTGTAAAGCCCCCATATAACGGTACCACCCGATATTCGGTATTTTGGTGATTTTTGTTACATTTTCCACAGATTTGTTTAAAATTTTGTATATGTAGTTCGTAGTGCGTTCTAGTTCCGGTGGCGGAACTTGCAATACTACTTACAATATTTCAGAATATAATAAATTGGTCGATATGTATAACATACATTCCCGGACAAAAATTGAATTATTGCAAGTGTTATTTATCGATTTGGAATTTTTACAGATTTGGATCGACCATTCGAATAAGGTTTTCATTTTCTGTTTTTTGTTAAAGTTTAAAATATTGTATACAGAATTTTCTTGTTAGGATTTCAAAACACTACTAAAAATTGTAATCAATCAAGTGTCTTGCTGAGGCCTACAAAAGGTTTGACATGTTCTTGATATGGCTTTGAATTATTTAACAAAAATTTCGGTTTTAATATTCATTTGAATACTTTGAATATTCATATAAAGGATTTCCAAAACCTCTAATTCCCCATTGGCCGAAAAAGAGTTTTATATTAAACAAAAACACGAGCACACTCTACACACACTACTGCTTAAAAACTAAACATAGCTCGAAACTAGAGGCATAGAATAAACAAGGCGGTCGGTCAATTGGCAGACATGCGGACAAGGAGGCTAGTTAAGGCAATATTTTTGGTGTGATGCTGTTGTATATTAAAAAGTCGCCAAAATAGCAACAACACACGCGGCCACGGTAGTAACATGCTGCCGCCGCCGACGACTGCTGGACCAGATTTTCGAATATGCAACATTTCTTAAAGATGTTGACATTTTACAGCTCAGAAAATATATCGACTTTGTTCGACTTGATTTGATTGTCTTTGCTCTGTTGTTGCTTACATGCATGCTCTGTGTGGTTTGTTGTACTCGTATTGCTCCATGAGTGTGCTAGCCAAATGTTTGTGGCAACGACAAGAGGCAACATCAACCAATGTTATGAGCGCTGAGTACGCGACTTTGTCGGTTGTCGGTTTGTCTCCAAATTTTGTTTGAGAATTTTGAAGCATCCACTGCAACTCACTACTGTTTGGTGTTTCTCCATGTAGTATGAGGCTATGGGGGAAAAAACAAGGTCTCCTTGAAGTAATCGCTGATCCATAATCCATGCATTCGAATGTGTGGACGTTTGAAATATTCAGTTGCCGCATACCTACCTACCCACATGTGTATAGCCATAAACATTTTAATGTATGGTTGAGTTTAAATAAGAATGTTTATGTATTCAAAGTTATATACTGCTGAAAAATTGTATAAGGATGCGTAAGAAGCTTTCCTATTAAAAAGAGAAGCCCTAATTCAGAAAGGCTGATTTGAAGTTTCCTATAGAACTCCATATTTAACTGTGCCGAATTAAAGTATTCCTCATGGTACAATTAACTAATGGTATATAAATTTTAACTGCATAGAAAACATGTTCCCACATCTGATTTTTTATATATAAGGTGAGATAAAAAAATGCAACAAAGTTAAACGCCATAATTTTTTTTTTAAATTTTATTGAATAAAAGCAAAAATGTGGGATATATCATCAAATTTTAGAATAAGTTTAGATTTTTTCGAATTGGTCACCTTTGGCACGAATTATGACCTTCAAACGGCCAATGAAACCGTCACACGCTGCCCGAATTTTGCTCTGCGGTATTTTGGCCCATTCCCGGTGAAGCGTATGCTTGAGGTGATCGACACTTTGGTGTTTTTTAGTGCCAACCTTGCTTTCCAAAATACTCCAGACACAATAGTCCAACGGATTGGTATCCGGAGATATTGGTGACCATTGTGCACTGGAAATGAAGCGAGGAACCTCATTTTGTAACCATTCTTGGGTGGCGGGTGCTGAGTTCGATGGTGCTGAGTCCTGTTGGAATGTCCAAGGTCTGCGGCCACAATGTTTGCGTGCCCAAAGCTTTAATAAACCCTCCGATAATATTCGCTATAATATTCGGCATTTATTCTGATGCCACGGTCGATTAATATGAGCGGAGAATGACCATCGTCTGTTATGGCGGCCCACACCATCACCATGGCCGCCCCTTGAGTTCTTGTGACCAACCGAAGGTGCACATTTTCAGATGACCTCTTTGGCAAATAAACACGATCATTTTGTTTGTTTACAAACTGCTGGACAACGAGTGTTTTCTCATCGAAAAAAAAAACACATTCGGCAGTTCACCACTTTCGGCCAACCGAAGTAACTCTTTAGCTCTTTTCGGTCTATTTTCTTGCTGTTTCTGTTGCAGTGTAAGTACTTGCACTTTTCAATGGCTTTACCTCGAACTCATTTTTTTATATTTGCCGAATGGAAAATTGCAATATATGGGTTTCGATCAAGTCGCTTCTTTACTTTTCCAACCATTTCTGCTGATGTTGCTGTTTTCTTCCGTCCACTTCCTTGAGGTCGGGCTAATATGAGCGGAGAGTATCGCCAGTGTCACGGTAACGAGCGATGGTACGAGACGCACGGAATTTTGCATGAAAAGAGAGTTAAGGACAGGGAAGAATTAAGAATTATTTAATTATATTTAGGTGTAAAATGGAAAACAACTTTAGTGTGAAATTGATTTGAATACATAACAAGTTAAAAAGCAGTAAGTTCGGCCGGGCCAAACTTTGAATACCCTCCACCATTTGGAACGAACTAGAAATTTTTCAAAAAATAAAATCCATTAAAAATCCTGTTAAAATCTACAAAATATCTAATATCGGAAGGTGATTTATGGGGGGAGATACGATATTGTGGAGCTATATAGACAATTACTTTTCAGGGGTTAAAGTGCTCACAAAGAACTCCTTGTGTGGATTTTCAGACAATACCATAGGAAAATATGGCTAAAATCATCAAAACACCGAATATCGGGGGTACCGTTATATGGGGGCTATACGATATCGTGGACCTGTATAAGTAATGCTCTTCCGAGGTATAAATGACCCACAAGGTACTCCTTGTGTGGATTATCAGACAATTCCGTTGAAAAATGTGGCTAATATAATCAAAATAACGAATATCGGAGGGTATCGTTATATGGGGCCTATACGATATCGTGGACCTATATGGATAATTCTTTTTCAAGGGATAAAGTACTCATAAGGAACTTCTTGTGTGGATTTCCAGACCATTCCATTAGAAAATGTGGCTTAAATAATCAAAATACCGAATATCGAGGGGTACCGTTATATGGGGGCCATACGATATCGTGGACCGATATAGCCCATCTTCGAACTTGACCTGTCTGCAGACAAAAGAGGGATCAGTGCAAAATTTTAGCTTCCTATCTTAATTCGTTTACACTGTAGCGTGATTACAACAGACGGACAAACGGACGGACATGGCTAAATCGTCTTAGAATTTTACGCTGATCAAGAATATATATACCTTGTTGGGTCTAAAATGATTATTTCGATGAGTTACAAATGGAATGACGAACTTCCATACTATGTATGGTGGAGGGTATAAAAACACGACGGAGTGTTTAAATATTGCGCAAATTCCTCGGGTCAAAAACCTAAGGGTAATATCAGGGCAGGGCTCTATGACATTATTTCAAAAACGAAATCTTCCAAAATAGATTTGGACCTAAGGGAGCTCCCAACATGTTGTTGGGTATCACATGGTCGGCCCCGCACGACGATAGCCTTTGCTTACTTGCTTAACCTTATGTTTGCTATCCACACTGTAGTTTGTTGAGGACATTTATGTGTTTGCCGTTCCTCAATGCATAGCAGATATGATATGTGTGTATGTCACATTATGCACGGTAGCTCGTTGCCCTATTTTAAATCAGACACAAGGTACCCCAGAAAAGAGTTTTCAAATAAGGAGCCCATTGGCATTGCAGAACATTTTGGAATAACTGCCGGCAATGTCGTCACGGTGATCACCACATACTCGCATATATTTGCAGCATAATGTGGTGAACAACACCAACAAAAGAACCTTTTGCTACGGTTATGCTGTGACACTGTCACTTTTTGTCGGTTCTACTTTTGTTGTTAGTGTTGTTTTCATTTTGTGCAGAACTTCCTTATGCCAAACTATACTGGAGATAAGGGCTTGCCGAAAAATAAGTTTATTCTTAGGCATATGTAATTCAGTGGAGAAAACAGTGATTACAAATTTTCCTATCGAAAACTCTATTCAGCTCAAGCTGAATTGAAGGTTTTCCCATGGAAAACTCTATTCAGCCCAAGCTGAATTGAACGCTTTCTGTGGTAAACTCTATTCAGATCAAACTGAATTGAAAATCTTCCTATGGAAAACTCTATTTAGTTCAAGCTGAATTGAAGGTTCTCCTATGGAAAACTCTATTCAGCTCAATCTGAATTGAAGTTTTCCTGTTGAAAACTCTATTTTCTATTAAAGCGAATTAAATCTTTCCTAAAGAAATCTTAAAATAAATATATAAAGCTTTTCTGTTCATCGAAGCTAATATCTATGTCCGGCAAACCACTGTATTTGTATTAAAAATACAGCTTCCACAAATCAAGCTTAACCCTTCCAATAAAATGTCACAAAATCCTCAATAAATTATGAAACTGTGGCTCACATCCTTTTGGGTCAGACAAGAGTTGGACTCATTCTTCGCTTGCCCTGAGGATTCATTTTGGCATGACATTACAGTTAGCGAATATCTATGGAAATGCTACAACAAAGAAATGACAGCTTCTTCAAAACAAAGACACCACGCAAACAATAGCCGAATATCCCCAAAGGCAATGTGTCAATTCTAAGACGAGTCCTAGTTTCATATTTTGTAATAGATTTTCAATGCAGCAGCCGAACGACAGCATTGACCACGCCAACAAATGGCACAGTTTCTCTGTCTTATTCCCAATCTTGCGAATTCTTCAAAAAGAAAAATGTGTTGAAAGGACATACCAACGGGAATGCCAATCGTTGTGTCTGTCACAACCAAAACTATCCCATAAATACCGTATTAGCCATGTGGGACAAACGGCTAGCCGCCTTAGTGGCCGAGTGTCATCATCACATTTCGCATTTCACATTTTCGGTGCTATGAATTCGCTCCGACAGTCACATTGGCGTATTCGATCGGGTATTTGCAGATTTGGAATTGCGAATACATTTTATTTTGGCAAATTCCAAGAAGGCCGTATTTACTACGAAATGTGTCGCAAAAGCCAAAGAGGAAGAAGAAGAAGAATAAGCAGCAGCCAGCGTAGGCTAAGGCCAAACGAGAAGAATAAGAAGAAGATGTGTCGCATAAATGTTGATGCCGCCGCCACCGCTGCCAGTGGTACTATGGATGCCGGCTATTCAAATGCTTTTGATTTCTGCAACCAAGCATGTTGATGCTCGGAGCAACAGAGGCAGCACCCTCCCTGTATTAATTCAAAATACACTTAGCGAAACAATTTGTAAGAAAGTATATTGCTCAACTGTATAGTGTTTTCTACACCACAAAATTGTAGCTTGATAGGAGTAGAGTTAACCCATGGGAAAACTTCAATTCTGCTTGAACTGAATGTACTTTTCCATAGGAAAACTTTAAATCAGCTTAAGCCCAAAGTGATTACAGTTTTTCCATAGGAAAACTTTAATTCAGCTTTAGTTGAATGGAGTTTTCTATCGGATAACTTTTATTCAACTTGAGACGAATACAGTTTTCTTCTGGGAAAAATTATATTCAGCTTAAGCTGAATAGAGTTTTCCCCTAGGAAAACTTTCATTCATCTTAAACTGAATCGAGTTTTCCCGTAGGTACACTTCAATTCAGCTTGAGCTAAATAGAGTTTCTTATCTCGCTGTTTCTCAGTGTCACCCATTCTGCATATGAACAGAACACATCCTCTCATCATTGGCTGCTATATATTTCTTTCATTTCCACCGTAGATCCGTTTATCCGCTTCTCTGTCCCCATCCACAGCCATTCCACTCGTTGCATGTCCGTCCTTGGTTTTTTTTTTTTTCAAACCTAAAGGAGTTTAGTTTAGAGAAGTATGTGTCGATCGGCAAATACCGTTGCGGTATCCGCTTTGATGATGACAATAGCTGCACGCGCCCAATTTACATTTACGAGTATGTCTACCGAAAACCAATGTTAAGCGAATTTTTCATTGAGCTGGGTAATATATATTTTGGTTAGCTGACTGGCCGGCTGGTGGTGGCTGGCTGGCTGGTTGGTTGGTTGGATGGTTGGTTAGCAGCACAACAAGAACAACATGGCCAGCAACAACAACAACGACAATGAATGGATATTTGAGGCTTTTCTCTTAAACTGGGCAATCAAAACAGTCAACAAAAGTAGTTTTGTTGTAAAACTAAGGAACACCAGTAATAACAACAAAAGCAACAAAAACGTCAACCCATGGCTTACCAACAAATACCAAGCAGTAGCCACCACAGTACAATGGAAAAGTGATGCAGTTCTGTTTAAACTTAAACGTTTTGCCAGTACTTGGAGTGAAGCTGCTGCTGCCGCCGCCGCCAACCGGTGATGACGGTGGTGGCGGCGGTTGTGGTCTGGGTGACCAAAAGAGCCCAGTTAAAGCACGACACTTGAATTTGTTTTGGTTTTTTGTGGCTTTCTGGCATGGGGTACCTTTTGCATTGTATGTCTGCCCTGGATCGCTGGCTGGCTGGCTGGCTGTTTGGTTGGCTGTGTTCGGGGGGAATTTTTCTCGTTCAATTTCAATATTTAAGGATAAACTGTCAATATGTCTACTTTAAATACATATATTTAGTGAACCTATAAATCGTTAACTGTCGTCAGTTGCCACGGTTTTTAGATTCTTTCTTCTGTGTGTACTTTTTTTACCTACTACCAACTTTTTTCCATAGCATTGGCGTAGGTTTTTTTTTTGGCAGAATTTCTCTGATGGGAGACACAAGTCAATGTATAGTGATAATTTGCATATTTGTGGATTTTTTATACCCTACACCACAAGGTGGTCAGGGTATTATGTCTTTGATGATTTGATTTGTTTGTAACAGTCAAAAGGAAACGAGATAGATCCATAGTTCCTTTTGATGACCTGCATTGTATTTTTGTAAACAAAGTACAGTTCGCATTTATTGCCCAAATAATTTGTTTGGCCCAAGGGCGAACTCTATTGAAATTGGAGATAATCGTTCAAAATTTAGATATAGTTCCCATATATATCTTCGTCCGATTTGCCTTTTATTGTGCACCAAACGTGTAATATCAGTCCGAATAATATGGAATTTTGCACGTACGATCAGATTGGACCTAAAAATAAGTATGCCAAATTTGATCGAAATCGGTTCAAATATAGCTATAGCTCCCATATATATTGTTCATCCGATTTGTAATTTTTGTCCTCCGCAGCCATAATATGCAATCTGTAACAACAATATTTGGTGAAATATATCAAATACAGCTCAGAAATACATTTACTAAATTTAATCGAGATCGGTTCAGATTTGGATATAGCTCCCATATATAACTTCGTCCGACTTACATTTTATTGTACACCAAACTAATATTTTCCCAAATTGGATGAAATTTGGCACATGCGAGCGAATTGAGTCTAGAAGCTAGTATGTGAAAATTGGTGACGATCGGTTCAGATATATAGCTATAGCTCCCATATATATTGTTCATCCGATTTCTAGTATTTGTTACCCACAGCCGTAATATGCATTCCGTAACAACGATATTCAGGAAATATATCAAATACAGCTCAGAAATATCTTTGCCAAATTTTATCAAGATCGGTTCAGATTTGGATATAGCTCCCACATATATCAAATGGGCAATACAAGTCCGAATTTAAAAGATACAAAAGCTTCGGCATATTTAGTCCTTTGAACTTTAAATTATAATTATAATCAAAGCGTGTATGATTGAATTCTCCCATAAAAACTTTTAATTGTTATGCGGAGCTCTACTAAATTAGCAAAGTGGTGTAGGGTATCATAATGTCGGCCCCGCCCGCAAGGTACTCCTTGTGTGAATTTTCAGACAATTCCGTTGAAAAATGTGGCTAAAATCATCAAAATACCGAATATCGGGGGTATCGTTATATGGGGGTTATACGATATTGTGGATCTATATAGATAATTCCCTTCCAAGGGATAAAGTACCTACAAGGAACTCCTTGTGTGGATTATCAGACAATTCCGTTGAAAAATGTGGCTAATATAATCAAAATAACGAATATCGGAGGGTATCGTTATATGGGGGCTATACGATATCGTGGACCTATATAGATAATTCTTTTTCAAGGGATAAAGTACTCATAAGGAACTTCTTGTGTGGATTTTCAGACCATTCCATTAGAAAATGTGGCTAAAATAATCAAAGTACCGAATATCGGGGGGTACCGTTATATGGGGGCCCTACGATATCGTGGACCGATATAGCCCATATTCGAACTTGACCTGCCTGCAGACAAAAGAGGGATCTGTGCAAAAATTTTAGCTTCCTATCTTAAATCGTTTAGACTGCAGCGTGATTACAACAGACGGACAGACGGACGGACATGAAAATTTTAGCTTCCTATCTTAAATCGTTTAGACTGTAGCGTGATTACAACAGACGGACAGACGGACGGACATGGCTAAATCGTCTTAGAATTTTACGCTGATCAAGAATATATATACTTTGTTGGGTCTAAAATGATTATTTCGATGAGTTACAAACGGAATGACGAACTTAATATACCTTCCATACTATGTATGGTGGAGGGTATAAAAACACGACGGAGTGTTTAAATATTGGGCAAATTCCTCGGGCCAAAAACCTAAGGGTTATATCAGGGCAGGGCTCTATGACATTATTTCAAAAACGAAATCTTCCAAAATAGATTTGGACATAAGGGAGCTTCCAACATGTTGTAGTGTTGTTGGGTATCACATGGTCGGCCCCGCACGACAATAGCCTTTGCTTACTTGCTTAACCTTATGTTTGCTCTCCACACTGTAGTTTGTTGAGGACATTTATGTGTTTGTCGTTCCTCAATGCATAGCAGATATGATATGTGTGTATGTCACATTATGCACGGTAGCTCGTTGCCCTATTTTAAATCAGACACAAGGTACCCCAGAAAAGAGTTTTCAAATAAGGAGCCCATTGGCATTGCAGAACATTTTGGAATAACTGCCAGCAATGTCGTCACGGTGATCACCACATACGCCCGACTTTTAGACTTTCTTTACTTGTTTTCTTATTAGCAAACATTAATTGTTAAGAGAAATAAACTGTCTAAGTTGACTATCTTAATAGCCTTCACCACTTTGTGCATGTGTTCGAGATGATATTTCGCACAGTTTATTTGTATGGTCCAAGGGTTTAGGGCTTTAGGTTGAGTTAGGTCAGCTCCGTCGGAGACCTTTAAGGTCCATTGTGGTCATTCTTTGTGAAAGAGAAAAAGAAAGGGAAATTAAAGTCGGAATAGATGAAAGGTGATTAATCTTTGTATAGAAGTAGAAAGGATGAAGGACGGCTTCGAATAGAGTGGTGTTATAACTTCGGCTCCGGAACCTGTACGGCCATTTTGCAAAATTATAGATGACAAAGGAATCCGGTTCTGAATGTACACTGAGATCATGAGTCGAATGTTTCCCCATAGCACGTAGTGTTTTCCTTGATAGAGCAGGACAGTGGCATAAAAGGTGTTTGATCGTTTCATTCTCTTTCTCACTCAAACTGCAGTATTCGACGTTAGACGTAATTTGGAAATTTTTAGACCGAATGTTGACCAGTAGACAGAATGAAGTTATGAATGGAATAATTGAGATATCACGCACTATCGCCGCGGCTTTGCTGGCACTAACGCGATATTTTAATGAAATTTTTAATGACCGTTTCATTGTGCAGCGTTCAATTTCCTCTTTTAAGGCTTGAGTTGTCGTCACATTATTCGGCTTCAGAAATCCCTAAAGAAAATTCTGGCAATTCTGGTCTCCAAAACGCGTAATAACAATGATTGATGCAGCAATTGAATTGTTTCTCTGGCTCTAAGACACGAGTCGCTATCTTGTGGAAACCATATGACCTCCACATTCATTTCTTCAGTTCTAGACAAGAAAAAAGTGATTATCATTTTACGATACCGAACACCATTGACTGTTTGCGCTTGACCTGCCTTTCACAAATAAAAGGTCCAATGATTCCTCCAGCCCAAAAACCACACACCACAGGGACACCTCACCCCAAATACAACAATTTTGCTTATTGACGAAGCCATCAAGATGGAAAAGGGCCTCATAACTGAAAGTGATTTTTTTGGCCAAAACCAGTATTTTCATGTTGTATCTCCAACGCCCAATTAACGAACTCCCTTTGCTGTCTATGGTCAGCTGGCCTCAGCACCTGAGTCAAATCTTTTGTTAAAATTCGTTTGATAGTGGATTTGGACACATAAATTTGTCGTTCTCGCTCGTTATCGAATTGAGGTGGATGAGCGACAACGAACTGGTCGAAGTCTCGTTGTTGTCTTTACATCACTAGCGGACCCAGTATCGGGAAATTTTTTCAATTAATCTCTTTACAGTTAGCTATTTTATAGCATTATTGTAACCCCAAATTGATCGCAATTTGCGAACTGTAGCCGCAAAACTTTCACCATTTTGGTATTCGTGTACCACTCCATATTTACTAACATCATACCTTCTATTAGCAAACAATAAGAACTGTTTAAACGCCAAGCAATCGAATGGCGCCAAATTTCTAAATTGCGTTCTATTTGGGACACCCTTTATCTGGCCAGTTGCTTTCGATACCTTGTACAGTGGTTTGTTCGTCTATAAAAATGTCGGTTTTAACATGTCGGTGACTTCAAGGACTTCGAGCCCATCCTTGCCAATTCATTGGCCTTCTCATTCCCTTCAATATTACAATGACTTGGTAGAGTCGTGTGCCGATTTTTCAGAATCGTTCTACACTTCTGCACTGCATCACAATTGATAAATAGTTATTGATTTAGTTATTTCATTTTCCATAGTTTTAAACAATCCCTGCCTGAAAAACGCTGCATTTTCCATCCTACTTGTAGGAGTAGGCGAATTCTATTTGCTCACGGAAGTCTCCGGCTCCGGTACCTTTTTCCAACTTTGGTCCGTCAGTATACATCGACAGACCGATTAGAGGTAGCTTGGCTCAGTTTAGTTCATCTCTGCTTGAAACAGTATCTCAATACTGTCAAACTTTATGGATGTCGTTTATTACAAGCACTTGTAGTAGGAGCGACAATAACACAGCGAAGGTCACATAGCTTTCAAACACACCAACACGGGTTCTTTGTATGTAGTTTAACTCTGAATGCCCCATACGACGATATGTCCATATATTAGGGATTTATTCGCTAGACGAAACGGCTGAAGCTAGAATCTTGAACTCTATGTATGGTGCGTGTGATACGGCTCGGCTTTTGGAAATACATACTAAAAATACTATAAATTGAACACTTTGTATTTGACAAACGGAAAGAGCTAGAATTCTGAAATTTGGAATGAAAGCCGCTGATTGAGTGCAGGGTAGATGTAACAAGGGGTTTTTGGAAATTCGAAAAGTTCTAGAGCTAAAAACTTGAAATTTGGTATGAGAATCAAAAATATGTTAGATATACAGGGTGAGATAAAAAACCTGCAACCAACTTCAGACTGCTGTCATTTCCAAAACCACTCGTCCGATGGCTGTTAAAATTATACCAGTTCGTTATATTGTTCACAAGCGTTTAAAAGCATTTTGATGATAGTTTTCCAGTTAATAAATCTTTTGTGTCTCGTACCATTGCTCATTACCGTGATACTGGTAGCGTAGCCCGACGTCAAGGAAGTGAACGGAAGAAAACTGCAACATCGAAACCCGCGTCGCAGTGGCCGAAAATGACTCGTGAGCTGAACATATCGCAATATTCCATTCGGCAAATATTGAAAAATGGGTTCGGGGTAAAGCCATTGAAATTCCAAAAAATGCAAGAACTTACACCGTAACAGAAAAAAATAGACTCAAAAGAGCTAAATAGTTGTTTCGCTTGGCCGAAAGTTGTGAACTGCCGAATTTGGTTTTCTCCGATGAGAAAACATTCTTTGTCCAGCAGTTAGTAAACAAACAAAATGATCGTGTTTACTTGCCACCAGAACTCAAGCGCCGGCCATGGTGATGGTGTGGGCCGCCATAAAAGCCGATGTTCGCTCTCCACTCGTATTAATCGACCGTGGCATCAGAATAAATGCCGAATATTATCGCGAAAATATTCTGGAGGGAGTATTAAAGCTTTGGGCATGCAAACATTTCTGCCGCAGAATGGTTACAAAATGAGGTTCCTCGCTTCATTTCCAATGGCCACCAAAATCTCCGAAAATCAATCCATTGGACTATTGTGTCTGGAGTATTTTGGAAAGCAAGGTTGGCATTAAAAAATACCAAAATGTCGATCACTCAAGCGAGCGCTTTGCCGGGAATGGGCCAAAATACCGCAGAGCAACATTCGGGCAGCGTATGACGGTTTCATTGGCCGTTTGAATGCCATAATTCGTGCCAATTCGAACTAATCTAAACATATTCTAAAATTTGATGCTATTTCCGACATTTTTTTGCTTTCATTCAATAAAATTAAAAAAAAATGTAAAATTATGGCGTTTGACTTTGTTGCAGTTTTTTATCTCACCCTGTAAAGGTGAAAGTTTGGTTTATTGTGAACAGCTGAATTTTAAAATTATGTATTGAGAACGAAAATTACTAAATGGCATTCAATTTGGTATTGGGTGAAGGGATATATATACAACTCTGAAATTTAATATAGGGTTCACATCATGGTAGAAAAATACAGGTAACAGCAAGTGTTGTTGTACAACAATCGTGACAACAACCACAAACACTTTAATTTTTGTACGTATTATAAGTGTTAGTGTGAAAATGCAGAAGAATATTTCTTAAAATATTTAATTTTAATGCTTTCACATCATTCCCCTGTTAGCTGTTGGTCCTAGTCTCTCAACACTTCAAGCAATCGCTAGAAAATCGTGGAAAAGGCAACATCCCTTTCACGTTGAAACCAAACAGCATACATAAAGTATTGAACATTTTGCAATTTTAGGAAACATTAAATATACGAATATATTATCTAATGTGGTTTTTGCGGTTAAGGAACAGCGACCTTAACAGCAAAAAAGTTTCGGAACCATCGCCATTGGCGTTTTGTTAGGTACAATTGCGATTTTTTTTCTATTATTAGGCAAAAAATATGTTCATATTGCCCTGCAGTGAAATTTTATATCAAACCAGTAAAGAAAGTCTTAAAGTCGGGTGGGGCCGATTTTATGATACCCTACACCACTTTGCTAATTTAGTAGAGCTCCACATAACAATTAAAAGTTTTTATGGGAGAATTCAATCATACATCCTATGATTATAATTATAATTTAAAGTTCAAAGGACTAAATATGCCGAAGCATTTGTATCTTTTAAATTCGGACTTGTATTGCCCATTTGGTACACAATTAATTTGAAATCGGATAAAGATATATATGGGAGCTATATCCAAATCTGAACCGATCTCGATATAATTTGGCAAAGATATTTCTGAGCTGTATTTGATATATTTCCCTGAATATCGTTGTTACGTAGTGCATATTACGGTTGTGGGTAACAAATATAACAAATCGGATGAACAATATATATGGAAGCTATAGCTACATCTGAACCGATCTTCACCAAATTTGACATACTAGCTTCTAGACTCAATTCGGTCGTAAGTGCTAAATTCCATCCCATTTAGACAAATATTACACGTTTGGTGCACAATAAAAGGCAAATCGGACGAAGTTATATATGGGAGCTCTTTCCAAATCTGAACCGATCCCGATAAAGTTTAGCAAATGTATTTCTGAGCTGTATTTGACATATTTCCCCAAATATTGTTGTTGCAGAGTGCATATTACGGCGGCGGTGTACAAAAATAACAAATCGGATGAACAATATATAGCAATATATAGCTATATATAGGAGCTATAGCTATATCTGAACCGATTTCGATCAAATTTGGCACACATATTTTCAGGCCTAATTTGGGTGTATATGAAAAATTCCGTATTATTCGGGCTGATATTACACTTTTGGACGGACAGACGGACATGCATAAATCGACTCAGAATGTGATTCTATGCAGATCATCAAAAGGAACTATGGGTCTATCTCGTTTCTTTTTGCCTGTTACAAACAAATGCACAAAGACATAATACCCTGACCACCTTGTGGTGTAGGGTATAAAAAGGGTATACCTATTGTATATAAAAAATGGAATTAAATCACAAAACGTCATATCGACTTTGACAGCAGTATTACTATTACTATATTATACCATGGGTTCACATATGGAGACATTGAAATAGTTTTGGTTTTACAAAGATCCTCCTCTGTAAACTTCAAAATTAAAGTTTTTGAAGACTGTTTGCTGTAAACGATGAAAATTTTCCCATTATTCTTTCCGAAAAAGAAAACACTGGAACAGTGTTGGCATGTTTGTTCGAGATACCATAGTATTTTGTTGTTGCAAAATGGACAAGACTACTTATAGAAATTTGCTCATTTATCCGATAAAAGCTTCTGGCCGATTTCGTCTCATAAAAATTATTCGATTAGTACCATACAGGCTTGTAAGATTTACATGGACGGATACATAACTAGACCGAAAGACAAATTAATTTTGATATACGTAATAATAGTATACAACTATTATTTCGGTGTGTAATAAAATTTAAGGGTAAAACCGACAGATAACTTATAAACAATTTTAAGAGCGTAAGTTCTTGTTACCAGTGACAATTTTGCTATGCTGCCAAGAGATTTATTCAAATATTTTTAAAAGTGCTTACAATTCTTTATTGAATATTATTGCCATATAGGGCATTTATTGCAAACCTCCTGTTCGGGATGCCACTACTATCTACGCCCCTGTTCGTCGCGTGAAATACGTTCTACATTGCTCCTTTGTCTGGCCAGGCGACATTTGTTAAATTTATATTAAACCCCTTAGAAACACACTTTCTTCATGCTCTCACTGTCAGCCATCTACCGACTAACTTAACTTCAACTCCTGTACTTAGCGTTCTTTTCGCTTTTGTTTTTTATTTTGAACTGAACTCTTTAACATTTTTTCGTTTTTCTTCTTTTTTTCTATTTTTAGTTCAAAAAAATACAATTCACCCATAAATCGTACCCCAGAATACAACAACAGCAGCAGCAACAACCCCGTAACCGGTGGCAGCGGTAATGGCGCTGAACTTCATGAGCAAACTACAAATGCAATTCTTGCCGACGGTCGTTTAGGTTCGCTACATGAAACAGCGGCTGCAAGCGGCCAAAACAGCAGCACAACAGATATATCCTACCAATATCGGCATGGCAGTGAACACTCCTCGTCTAGCCTCCACTCACCGGTAGTACATCATCATTCCACCTCAAGGTCTACACCTACGCACAACCACAACAGTTATGACGGTGATGCTCATAATGCGGCAGATCCAAGTAGTGTTGTTGCCGTGTCGTTACCTTTGACCTCGCAGTGTCACAATTCGGTAATAATGTCCAATTCGTATATGGTCGCCTCAACACCTTCGCCTGGATCACATACAACACATTCACAGCACATACAACACCATCCGCATCAGCAACAGCAGCAACAAACATCTCAGCATTTAATTGGTTCCAACATACCCTCTATGCTAGCCAATGCGAATTCAGCAGCATCCTCGGCCACAATGCTCAATAAATATTTAACGCATCCGAATATGATGTCGATTGCAATGTCTTCGGATACCGAGGATTATGCTGGGCACATGGGTGTCGCAACATCATCGGCGGGCCTTGGTGCTGGCGGCGGCGCCGGTGGTGGTGTGATGTCCGGTACTCTAATGGATAGCCCCATGTGGGCCTATGATTACAAGGGTGAACTGTGTGCCGCCAATGCCAGCTATCTGGATCAACGTCACAAATTAGTCAACGAAGTTAAATTTCGTGCTGTCGCCAACAATCAGTCTAAATGTGCCAAAGAAGCTAGAATACGAAGGCCCATGAATGCGTTTATGGTCTGGGCCAAAATCGAACGTAAAAAATTGGCCGATGAGAATCCTGATTTGCATAATGCGGATTTGAGTAAAATGTTGGGTAAGTATGTTTGTATATTTTGTTAGAATGCATCTTAGATATTGTTTACGCGTTCTACTTCCCATCTTTAGTGTTCTCTAGGAATCTATTGGCTTAGACCATAGATATAGATTCATTCGCCACACAGTGGTAAGTGGTAATTTATCTACGTGTTTTGGCAAACAGCAAGACCTATAAATCTGCACTGAATCACGTTCTGATTCGTTTTATACATGTCCGTTTGTGTTTCCTGTATATTTATAATGAGAAAATGAAATTATTGCCCAGTTACACAGTTCAGTTCAAATAAGGAATAAATTTTCGCCAGATTTCACACCAAATGCAAAAAGAAACTTTAAGAAATTTTGAATAAAATCGATTCAAAAATGAGATATATCGGTGCACGTTCTGGTATAGTCCCCATGTAACGGTACCTCCCGATATTGGGAATTTTGATGATTTATGCCACATTTTTTCGCGGATTTGTCTGAAAATTGGTATTTGTAGGTCATAATGGGTTCCAGCTCCGGTGGCGAAACATTGCATGTATGGGTCCACGATTTGGTATAGCCCCCATATAACGGTACCTCCCGATATTCGGTATTTTGATGGTTTTTACCAATTTTTTTCACTGATTTGTCTTGAAAATGGTATTTGTGGACCAGAATTCGTCCTAGTTCGTGTGGCGAAACATTGTATGTATAGGTCCACGTTGTTTTTCATGATTTTTGCCACATTTTTTCACTGATTTGTCTGAAAATTGGTATTTGTAGGTCATAATGGGTTCTAGTTCCTTTGGCGAAACATTGCATGTGTAGGTCCACGATTTGGTATAGCCCCCATATAACGGTACATCCCGGTATTCGGCATTTTAATGGTTTTTGCCACATTTCTTCTAATGTTTCCTTTACCCTAAGGTGGAGGGTATTAAAAGTTTGGCCCGGCCGAACTTAATGTTTTTTTACTTGTTAATAGATAAATGAAAAGTAGAAAATATTATACAATTTATTTTTGTGCAGAAAATTGACCGGATCCGCGTTGCTGGTTCCCAGTTTTACTGTTTTGTGCTTATTATACCCTCAGCCACATTGCTAGAGAAGGTATATTTCCTTTGATACGGCCAAAACGTACCTCATCGAAATAACGATCTCTTTGGACCAAATCCATTTCAGGATATTTGGAGTCGATGTAGCGATGATGACGAATTTGTTTTTTTTTTAACCACAAAATATTTGTATATAAATCTATCTAAGTTAATAAAAGAGTAGTGAAATGTTTGCATACGGGTCGATCTTGGTGCGTACGCATGTTATAAGGCTACGTTTTTGGAATTACGTACTAAAATGGTATGAAAAGTATTAAAATGTTCTAAAATTTAAATACTTCGTATTAGACAAACGAAATGAGCTAGCTACGAACAGTTCCAAAATGTTACTAAACTTCTAAAATGGTACTATTTGGTATTATGTGAACGGATAG
Organism: Musca domestica; assembly: GCF_030504385.1. Lineage (NCBI taxonomy): Eukaryota > Metazoa > Arthropoda > Insecta > Diptera > Muscidae > Musca > Musca domestica. The sequence goes on along the minus strand of NW_026712115.1, from coordinate 358,749 downwards.
AGCTACAAACTTGACATTTAGTATGGAAATCACGGTTGGAAAGTAAAGGTGCAAATACATAAAAATCTTGAAGTCATAGCTAGGCATATTAATGCCAAATTATAATGGAAAACGACGGTAGTGCGGCTCTGTAATCCCTTTATGAAATGTCACAAAATATACCTAGCCATGACTTCAAGCTTCTTATGTAGTTACAAATTTAGTTTGATATATAAAGGTGGTTTTAAAAATATGTACTAAATGTGCGAACTGTACTAAATGGTAATAAATTTAGGACAGATAGGTTTAGGATGCCGGGATAAGCCAGAATTTTGAAATTTAGTATTGGGCTCCCTGTTGGCGGTAGTTTTGTGATAAAAATGTGGTTTTGGAAACGTGTGCTACAGGTGCACGGAAAGTACTAAATAGAACTGTATTTGATACAATTTTGTATTGTGTGAACAGAGAGTGCTTGAAATCTGAAATTGAAAGAAAATTTGCAGCGACTCTAATATTATTAAATTTGAATATTACTAAATTTGATGAATTACTAAAAGATTACTTGATTACTAAAAGACAGATGAACAATTAATAAAAAAAATTAATTAAATTTAAATTAAATCAAGTAAGCAAAGGCTACAGGCGAGCGGGGCCGACCGTTCAATACCCTACAACACTATAATAAACGATACAGTTTATATAGGCGAGATACTCGAAAGAATTCCACAAGATATTGTGAAAAATAATAAAAGAAAACCATCAGGATTCGTTCTCTAATTTTCGAATAATAGCAACTTAAACTAATTTGTTCATTTGCAATTTATTGGTAGATGTTGCACTTAAATGGTCTTCCTAGATCTGGAACCAATATTTCCCAAAGTCCTATAATCTCTCAGAAGTGGCAAAAGATTAACATTTATTATTGGTTTTTGACTGAAACGCATCTATATGAGATACAGACATTTGACTATATTCTTCAACGAAATCAGCGTTAACGAAATAGTCGGAAGTGCGTCTTTCCTGTATTTGTGACTTCTCCAAAAAGTCACTGGAATGGACATTTTCGTATTTTGTCTACAAAAGTTGGCAAACTATTTCACACATTGAATATTTTTGGATGGCCATCCAAAACTGCTTGGCTTTTGCAATGTCCAGTAACCCCCATTCAAATGTGCGTGAGGATCGGGCGATATTACGACATGCTGACAATTTGGCAGTTTTTTGGTCCATTTCAACCCCTATTCTGACCCTCATCTTATCCCCATGCAAAATTTCGTAAGGATCGGGTCATAAATGCGATCTGTATATGATATCCTGATATTCTAACTACTTAGTTTTGTTAGCTGTAGAAATATTACCAAATGTTTAATTTAAACTATCGAAATCAGTTAAGCCGTTCTCGACATATAAGATATCTTTCAAGCATATCTTCTTTGATAGACATATATATCGCACATATTTTGCTATATATCCAAGTTGTTGGATGTTAACATCAATGTAAAGATCAGAAGTAACCTTGTCATGGCTTTGTGATTTTGCCGGGATTTAAAATATTCGCGGTTTAATGAAAAATTTTGAATTTTTTCAACACAAAATATATGGTCTATTTTACCCGCTAAATATTATTTGATGACCAAAATTGGTAGGCTTCTTCCCCGCCCTAAACTCTACCTACATGCGAAATTCCGCGTCGATTGGTCTATAATTGCGAGCTGTATAGCTACTGCAAAATCCGGCATTTTTTCAGTATTTGGTCCATTTCAACCCCTAAACATTTGGCGATCATCTTCAAAAGAAATAGGTTTCTATTCTGACTCTAACTCCACATTCGTGCAAAATTTCGTTAGGATCGAACCATAATTGCGACCTGTAGCGTGATTACAAATTAACATGGACAGACGGACAGACGGACGGACGGACATACATAGCTAGATCGACTAAGCTCGGCGAGCTAGGAAGATCCATATATACTTTCCTATGTGGGAAACCAGTATTTCGAGGTGTTACATAAATTCTGGCACAATCAAACTTACAATACCCCCAACACATAGTGTTGTAGGGTATAAATAGAATGTATTTTTGTAGTAACATTCATGAAAATATTTTCCTGATATATTTGGAAATAGAGATTTCATTTTCTAGTTGACTTGTAGTGGAATTTATTGAAGAATAATTTAGCCTTTCATGCCGTCGTTTTAAGGAGTATTTTGAATTCCGGACATTAAAATAAGATTTTGACTATTTGACCCAAGTAAATTTGTTGAATACCATAACTTGCGTTAAATGTATGCATTCCAAGGAATCTTTTTAGATTACTTTGTTATGTAAACTTTCAAAATGCCAATACACGTAACTTTCAGTTTTAGCTCTACTTTCACATTGTGTTGCACAGTGTTATTTTTTCATATCTAATTTTTCTGAACAACTTTTTTCAAAATATTTGTAGGCGAGAAAGAAAATTCTTTCAGTCCAAATTGTTAAGTAATTTTTCTGAACAACTTTTTTCAAAATATTTGTAGGCGAGAAAGAAAATTCTTTCAGTCCAAATTGTTAAGTAATTTTTATTGGAAAAATTATCGTACACATATATTTTATATCCAAATTAATTACATTTTCTTCTTCATTTTTTTTCTCCTCAGGTAAAAAGTGGCGATCTCTAACACCTCAAGATCGTAGACCCTATGTGGAAGAAGCTGAACGTCTCAGGGTTATACATATGACGGAACATCCCAACTATAAATATCGTCCACGGCGAAGGAAACAATCAAAAATGCGTTCCCTGCAACCCAATGGCGTGGCAAAGGAACAAAATGGAACCAACCCCAATGGGGGTCAATCGCCCAATAAAAGCGCGAATAACCAACAAAAATCGGCGGCAACACCACCCTCAAACTCCATGTCTTCGGGGACATATGAAACGAGTTCAAATCAAAGGAACTCCACACCACAAATACAATTACCACCGACAAGTGGGGCCGTCACCACCAGTCTTTATGAACAGACCTTAAGATCGAACTATTCTCCCAGTTCTTTGGATTGTTATAGTAATCCGGAATTAACAGGCGGCGGAGGAGGAGCGGGAGGTGGTGGAGCTGATAATGGGGAATATTTAAATTGTCAACCATCCTCAGCGACGGCACAAAGTGTGGAAATGAGTTCAGGGAGGGCGGGAAGTAGTTTTGCCATTGAGGAGTCGAATGGCACTGCATCGCCTAATTCTTCAGCGACCTACAAGAAAATTGGCTCAAGAAACCCTACCTTAACGGGTTCGCCAAAGAACCAGGGTAGAAATCGCCCAGGCAGCAACACAAACTCAACGAAACACTCAAAAGAGTCACAAAAACAAAGTAAAGACAGCGCTGAAACATCCATCTCATCCCATACATACCCGCTAAGTGCCACATCGATGTCAGTGGTGGCCGGCCGCGGCATGTATGTGACCTGTACAAATCGTGGTCTCTTGGACCATGGCCATTCGGTTAAGGGTACATTTTATCCTCCTGTATCGAGTCTGGATGAGGATAAACACCATTTGAGCAGCCATACAACGGCAATGGCCCATGCCAACTCCTCCGGTGGCAGTGGCATGCATTTGGGTTATAGCTCACAGCATTTGCATCAAAGCGACATCAATTTTTCGGCGCTAGATTCGACGCGTCTCGCACAGACAGGTGTGTCACCATCCGGAGATTATTTGGTAGCCTCCAATGCCTACAACGTAAGCCCAAATGTTACCTATGAGGATTATTTGCGTTATACCTCCAGTGCCCATGCAGCCGCTGCCCATGGATCCCAATTTGTCGATAGTGATTACGTCTCGGCCTCAAGTGAAAATAATGCCGGCAATATTGAAGATGAAACTCTCAAGAGTATCAATGCTTTGAAGCAGACCAAATATCCCGACACCAATCACAATTACGACAGCTATGAAACCTTCAATCCCATGGTGGTATCTACCTCCAGTGGTAGCTATTATAGTCAGTTGCCTTACTCGTTGGCTGGGCAATCGTTTCCCCTCCAACTGGCCCTGCCATTGCAGCAGAGTTCATTGGCAGGGGGAGTTTATGGTCAGGTCGCCTCTCACAATCAAAATCAAAGTTACCTTCATTATAATCATTACAGTCCCCAGTTGTCGACACAAATGTCACACATCGGGGATAGCGGTAACAATTCACCCTCGCAACTTGGTGGCGGAATCAATATGACACAAACAACTTCCAGTGCCGCAACAACGCCTTCCTTGCCCGCCAGCCTTGTACAGTCGTCAACAACGTCTTCCTATGCCAGCCATCCGCACAATCATCATCATCACCATGCCCATAATCACCATCATCATCCGCAAGTTTTCGGAACGGTTCCAAACTCGGGCACAGTTTTGGGTGTGGGAGAAATGCTTATCGAATCGAGGCGTGATGAAGAAATTAGTAATATTTTGGCTGGTGTACGCAAAACCTGCTATAGTAATTGATTTTATTTGGAGAGTTATTCCGCAATTTTCGTTGGACCACAACATCCTGCGTTATTCAACTTAATCGCATATAAAACATTTTTTTTTGCTTTTCTTCTTTAATTTATAAAAAATAAATTCATTTATACTGTATTAGTATCAATAGTAGTTGTAATCTTTTTTTTTTTTTTTTGTATGTGTGTAGCAAGTTTTGTTTGTATCATTCCACTCGTTCATGAGATATCCATCCCAGTATTGCATCTTGTTAAAAATGAAAATCTATTGTGTAAACGAATATTGTTTATTATGATATAAAGTGAATTTTGTAAATAAAAGAAAATGGATTAAACATATTTTGAATCAGTATTTTTATTTTTTATAAGGATAACGGAATGCGTTAAATTAGACTTTTTAAAGAAGCAGAATCATTTAATTGCTACTGTCAATCCTGCGTGCATCAAGCCCTTTGACGGAATGTGGGAAAAACTAGATTTGTTAAAGAAGCCATACCAAAAATATTCACTTTCTCACCAATATCCACTTTTTGACCCAGATATGCCGGAACAATAACTCCCACAAATGCGTAATATACACTGCAGAAGAATAATATTTGATACCAGCTATTGTACACAGCCCAAAAATACCTTTATCGAGATCGGATTAGGTTTGGATATAGCTCCCATATATATCTTCATCCGAATTCAGGTTTATTGTGCACCAAATGGCCAATATCAGTCCAAATGACCCGAATTTTGGCACATCCGATCGAACTCAGTCTAGAAGCAAGTACATCAAAAAATCGGTTGAGATATAGTTATAGCTGCCCTATATATGCTTCATCCGATTTGGCGTTAAAGTCCCTCACATGCGTAATATGTACTCCACAACAAATATGTTTGATATCGGACATCAGATACAGCTCGAAAATACCTCCGCCAAATTTCATCGATATCGGCTCAGATTTTTATATACTTTCGATACACATCTTCATTCGATTTTACGGTTATTGTGCACCATATATGTAATATCAGCCCAAATTGGATACATTTTTATACCCTCCGCCATACATAGTATGGAGGGTATATACAGGGTGAGATAAAAAAAAACTGCAACAAAGTTAAACGCCATAATTTTTACTTTTTTTAAATTATTTGAATGAAAGCAAAATATGTCGACAATAGCATCAAATTTTAGAATAAGTTTAGATTTGTTCGAATTGGTCACCTCTGGCACGATTTATGGTCTTCAAAAGGCCCATGAAACCGTCACACACTGCCCGAATGTTACTCAGCGGAATTTTGGCCCATTCACGGTGAAGCGCTTGCTTGATGTGATCGACACTTTCGTGTCAACCTTGCTTTCCAAAATACTCCAGACACAATAGTCCAATGGATTGGTATCCGGAGATTTTTATGGCCTGGAAATGAAGCGAGAAAACTCATTTTGTAACCATTCTTGGGTGGCGCGTGCTGAGTGCGATGGTGCTGAGTCCTGTTGGAATGTCCAAGGTCTGCGGCCAAATGTTTGCGTCCCCAAGGCTTTAATATACCCTCCAGAATATTTTCGCGATAATATTCGTCAGTTATTCTCAAGCCATGGTCGTTTAATACGAGCGGAGAGCGACCATCGGCTGTTATGGCGGACCACAACATCACCATGGTGGCAATCGAAGGTGCACATTTTCAGCTGACCTCTTTGCAAGTAAACACGATCATTTTGTTTCTTTACAAACTGCTGGAATGTTTTTCATCGGAGAAAACCAAATTCGGCAGTTCACCACTTTCGGCCAAGCGAAGTAACTATTTAGCTCTTCTGAGTCTATTTTCTTTCTGTTACGGTGTTAGTTCTTGCACTTTTTGCGATTTCAATGGCTTTACCCCGAGCTCATTTTTCAATATTTGCCGAATGGAATATTACTATATGTTCAGCTCACGTGCCATTTAGCTCCTTTACTTTTCGAACCATTTATGCTGATGTTGCTGTTTTCTTCCGTCCACTTCCTTGACATCGGTCTACGCTAAAAGTATCACGGTAACGAGCGATGGTACGAGAGTCAAAAAATTTATTTACATTTAAATGCCGGAGTGCTCTACCTGTGATTTTCCCGCCAAATATAAAGAAATCACACTATCACGCTTGAATTGTATCACGAACAACTTTTTTTCTGAAAAATTTTCAACAAAATGCTTTTGTACACTTGTAAACAATATAATGAGCTGTCACTGGAATAATGTTAAGAGCTGTCGGACGAGTTGCTTAGAAATGACATCGGTCTGAATTTGGTTGCAGTTTTTTCATCTCACCCTTCTTCTGGGCTGCATACTCTTACATACCTTTGTCAAATTTTATCGAGATCGGTTCAGATTTGGATATAATCTTTATCCGATTTCAGGATTTTTGTACACCAAATGACTAATATCAGCCCAAATGGACTGAACTTTGGGACTTCCGACGGAGTTTAGACTAAAAGCAAGTGCATCAAATTTTGAACTCGGTTCAGATAAAGCTATAGCTCCCATATATATGTTTCATCCGATTTGGCCTTAAAGTCCCTCACATGCGTAATATGCACTCCCAAACAAAGATATTTGATACCGGGCATCAGATACAGCTCTAAAATACCTCTGCCAAATTTCATCGAGGTCGGTTCAGATTCTTATATATATATACATATATATACATCTTCATCCGATTTTACGGTTATTGTGCACCATATATGTAATATCAGCCCAAATTGGATAAATATTTATACCCTCCACCATACATAGTATGGAGGGTATATAAGTTCGTCATTCCGTTTGTAACTCTTCGAAATAATAATTTTAGAACCAACAAAGTTATCAACGTAAAATTCTATGTCGATTTAACTGTCCGTCCGTCTGTTGTAATCACGCTCCAATCAAAACGTCTTCTGCCTGCAGGCAGGTCAAGTCACATTTTTCAATGGAATTGTCTGAAAATGCACACAAAAGTTCCTTATGAGTATTTTATCCCCTAGAAGATAATTTTCTATATAGATCCACTATATCGTATAGCCCCCTTATAAAGGTACACCCGATATTCGGTATTTTGATGATTTCAGCCAAATTTTTCAATGGAAAAATCCACAAAAGGAGTTCCTTGTGAATACATTACACCCTGAAAGAGAATTGTCTATATAGGTCCACCATATCATATATCCCCTACATAACGGTTCTCCCCGATATTCGGTATTTTGATGATTTTTGCGACGATATTCACTGGAACTGTTTCAAATTTCGTATATAAAGTTCGGAACAGTTACTACAGTCTATGACACAAATTAGTTATGCAGGACCACATCTTCGTATAACATCCATATAACGGTTTTCATTTGAGCGGTAATTCCCGACGGTTTTTTTTTTGAAAATTTTCCAGTTTATTTCAAGGGTATAGAAAGTTTGGCACGGCCAAGGTAAAGAAAACATTAGGGTAAAGAAAACATTAGAACCCATTATGACCCACAAATACCAATTTTTAGACATATTCATGGGAAAATGTGACAAAAACTCATCAAAATACCGAATATCGGGAGGTACCGCTATATGAGGCTTTACAAAAACGTGAACCTATACATACAATGTTTCGCCAAAGGAGCTAGAATTAAGACAAATAAGCGAAGAAATGTGGCAAAAATCATCAAAATACCGAATATCGGAGGTACTGCTATATGGGGCCTATACCAAACCGTGGAAATACATACATATGTTTCGCCACCGGAGCTTGAACCCATTAAACTCCATAAAATACTCACCACCAGATTTTCACCAACACCCTGTTACATATTTAACCACCACCATTGTAACGGAATTTCAACGCAATCAAAACACTTATACATCCCTGTTGACAAATGCCATTGTGAATGGTGCATCCGTAACGTTTCCATAAGGGATGTTCAAAAAGGAATTTCAGGAGCATGCGTTCAACGACGACTATGAAAATTTTTTTGGCAATGTAAGGCAAAACGAAGGATAGAAATCCACATTTTACACTAAATTTTTGTTGGCGTTAGTTACTTGTTATAACGTTACATAAAAAAAGAGTAAATATTCCATTGAAACATTTTATATTTTCAATAAAAAAAATCATAAAAATGTAGTTCAAGTTATTATCCTTTCGAAAATATGAATATTTTGTGTAGCATTTGAATATAAGCCGTAATTTTGACAACCTAAAAAAAAAACAATTTTACTACCATTTCAGTTTTTAGTGTTCACCAACCAAATCTCAAAATCCAAAAGAAAAAAAATTATAATTTGTATCGATTTCTATCTGTATGTCTGCCTGTCCATCTCAGCACTCATTGTTTGCTGGTTACGGTGCTACAACGGTCATTGTGTTGGAGAAAATGTCGTTTTTATTAATGGGCCAAATGTAAGCAGGAAAAAAGTGGATCAAAGCCATCATTGCAAAGGAGGAAAAAAAATGTATAACATTAGAAAAAAAATTGAAAAGATTTTCGAATTGGGGAAAATCAACGAAACCACGAAGTTATAATTGAAAAAATCAATTCCCCTGGTATTGGTTTTGGGGATAAAAAAGTATCCCTTTCATTTTATCCAAAAAGGTTTCCTTAAAGGAACCCCAAGAAAATTACTTAAATTTTGGCAATACCCCCACCCACAAAATTGGCCCCCTTTTGAAAGCATTATTCAACGCAACACAGTTGTCAGCATCGTAGTTGTAGTAGAGTAGAGCAGCAGTCAAACGCCAACGAAAGAAACATACAAAAGAGAACCAAAGCCACCTTCACCCCTGTTATCGCAACCCACCCTGCTTTACATCCTTTCATTGTTGTACATCGTCGCCGTCATCCATCCTTACATCCAACCATTCGAACTTCGTCTAGCATTGGAATTATTTAATCATGGCCTTTTTAAATAAACTGAAATCGGCACCCTTACCACCTTTGAAAAATATCCTCAATGTAGCCGTTCAGACTGCTCGCCAACATATGCCCGATAAGAAGGACTATGAACAACCTGGTGGTGGTAGACCGACAATGCCACAACAGCCCGACAGTACACAGGCCATGTTCCAGGGCGATGAGAATACCTATGGAACTACCGGTAAGTTTTAGAAAATTGAAATATTTTTTCGGAATTTTGTATTATTTTCGTATGTTTTTAGATGATAGACCGACAGAATTAAATCCCTTTCGCAATCCAAACGGTTGGATGGATGAAGGCGATGGCGGAGAGGCAAAAGGTGAAGGCTATCAAACGACCTCATTCAATGAATATGATGGACGATATCAGCAAGCAGATGCTATACGGTGAGTAAATGATTATAAAATTTGCTCGAAGATCCCTTATTTTGATTACTTTTGGGGAACAGAAAAAAACTACTTTTTCAATAACTAGAGAAACCGCATTTTATCCCATGTATAGTGGCAGATTTCCTTGGACAATAGTCTATGTCTATGCATATAAAAGTGTAGTGAAATAACTGACTGACTGAGAATCAACGCCCAGACGAAACGGCTGAAGCTAGAATCTTGAAATTTTGCACGAGGGTTGTTGTGGTTCACAAATCTGTGTGATATGTCTGTGTTTTTGTAGAAATTCGTACTAAAAGGGTACGAGAATTGCAATTTGACACTGGGGCACTGTTGTAGTACAGGATAGATGTACCGAAGGTTTTCTAGAAATTCGTACTTTAAGATAACGAAAGTTCTAAAATAGTACCATTTGGTATTATGTGTACGGAAAGAGAATCACAGGTTGGAAAGTCAGTTTGATATATAAAGGTGGTTTTGAAAATATGCACTAAGTGTGTGAACTGTACTAAATGTGGAATTGTTTGGTTTAAGGTGAACGAATAAAGCTGGAATTTTTAAAATTTGATAAAGAAGTGGTTTTGGAAATGTGTCCTTTAAGTACACAAAAATTACTATAATTGGTACAATTTGGTATTTTGTGCACATATAGTGCTTGAAATCTTGGTATTGGAGTCGCTGTTCATGTGTAGCCTGGATATGAGGAGGTGGTTTTGGAGATATGCACTATAGTTACATGAAAAGTACCGAATGTTACCATATCTAGCACTGGGTAACTGTGTCTAAGACTGGGCGGTGGTTTGGAAATGCTTCCTATATTTGCACGAAAGATAGGGCTTGGGTGAAGAGATAGGGCTTGAATCCTCAAATTTAATATTAAGTTGATGTCTGTGGTTCAGACATGGAGGTGGGTGTTCCATTGTGCAATAGTTTTACTAATATTCTCTTCGTTTAACTTCAAATTGAAAGATTTTGAAGAACTTTTTGTGTTAAAGAAAGGGAGGTACTGATATATGGGGCCTATACAAGACCTGGACCTGCATAGACAATTTTTTGTCATAGGCTGTAGTTCCTATTACGAACTCTTAATACGAAATTTTAAATTCCGGTGAATAATGTCGCTAAAATCATCAATATACCGAATATTGGGAGGTGCCGTTATATGAAGGCTATGCGAAGAAAAGGGGCTGCATACGCAATTTGTCACGGGCTGTAGGACCCATTACGAATTGTAAATACGAAATTTGAAACAACTCCGGTGGAATCTGTCCCTAAAATCGTTAAAATGTGGAATATCGAGGGGGGGGGTACCGTTGTTTGTGAGCTATACGATATCGTGGACCTATACAGACAATACTCCTCCAGGAGTAAAGTGCTTCTACTATCGATTTTTAGACAATTCCATTTAAAAATGTAGCTTAAATCATCCAAATACCGAAATAAGGGAGGTACCGTTATATGGGGGGATATACGATATCGTAGAACTATATAGACAATACTCTTCCCGGGGGTAAAGTACTCATTAGGAAGTCCTTTTGTGGATTTTCAAATAATTTCATTAAAAAATTGGCACAATCATTCGATATCGTGGACCGATATAGCCCATCTTCGAACTTAACCTGCCTACAGACAAAAGACTGATCTGTTAAAAATTATATATTTTGTTATGTCTAAAATTATTTTTTCTATGAGTTACAAACGGAATGACGAACTTAATATACCCTCCATACTATGTATGGCGGAGGGTATAAAAAGTCATTACGTTGGTACGAATTAAAAAATTTAAGGTGGACTTTTCGCTGACGAAGTAGTACTGAATATCTGAAGGTACCGTTTTCTGGGGCTATATGAAAACGTAAAGATCACGTTTCAATACAATCATCCTAGACACGATGCAAACTATTGTGCCAAATTTCTAAGGTCTAATTGAGGCTATTATCTGATTTCTACGGGCATACTAAGGATGCTCGTTTTACAACTTAGAATTTTATACTCAACGAATAGTTGGAGGTGTTACAAACGGATGATGAGTTTATTTTTCATTTCCATATTGGAGGGTATAAAAAAGCTAATATGTGTTTTTTTTACTCGAAATTTTGTCGTTTTACGCTAGGGAGCATTTATTGAGAACTACTTAAGAGAGAGAAATGTTTACAGTTGTGAGTTAAGCGTTAGCTGAATGTTACTGGGGAAAAATGTTCTCGTACCATTTTGCACGTTCGATTAGCAGTTCGTTCAGTTGTTTTATGATGAGCTGCTAATGCCCTAGACCTGTGGTTCCCAAATTTTACTGGATTGAGATCCACCAGAGAGTTAAATAATTCCGACCCACCTATTGGTAATACCAGTTTGCAATATATTTTTGATTTAATGTTAAAACAGCGTACAAACAATTTATTTCAATAGGAAGGACGTATGTGTTTTCTAGTTTTTGCATTATAGATTTAGCATCAATTTCAATATTAACAACATTCATTCTCAACATAGATATGAGATGGTTGGGGGCGAAGGACTTTGATAACTTCATCAAACAGACAAGGATACTTCCCAGCAACCTAAAGCCAGAATTTTGTTAATGGTTTAGGTTTGAAACTATGTCTGTGATGTATCTTCCGATAACTCAGTGAGCTCTCTTTCTCTTGCTCTCTCTCTCCCTCTCTTGCTTTTGTCAACATATTAGTTGGTCGAGAAATGAGTAACATATTCAATTCGTGTTTTTGAATTTTTTTATTTCGTTAGCGAAATTAGTATCAAAGTTATTTCTTAACAATGATATATGCTCGGCAATTCCAGAAAGTATGTCTATCTTTGGCTGCATTTGGGTTTCTACAATTAGGGTTTCAATATAGCTATTCGTTTTTATACCCTCCACCATACTATGGAGGGTATATTAATTTTGTCATTCCGTTTGTAACTCCTCGAAATACTAATGTCAGACCCAACAAAGTATATATATTCTTGATCAGCGTAAAGTTCTAAGACGATTTAGCCATGTCCGTCTGTCTATCTGTCTGTCTGTTGTAATCACGCTATCTTTCGAACAAATTGAGATAGAAGGCTAAAATTTTGCACACATGTATATTTTGCCAGTAGGCAGTTTAAGTTCGTAAATTGGCCATGTAGGTCCAATTTATCATATAGCCCCCATATAACGGTACCTCCCGATATTCCGTATTTTGATGATTTAGCGACATTATTCGCCGGAATTGTTTCAAATTTGGCATTTGAAGTTCGTAATAGATACTAAATCCTAAGTCAAAAAATGAGCCATATAGGTCCACGTCTTCATATAGCCCCCATATAACGGTACCCCCCGATATCGGTATTTTGATGATTTTAGCGACATTATTTAACGGAATCGTTCCAAATTTGGTATTTGTTCATAATAGATACTGCAGCATAAAACAGAAAATGGGCCATGTAGGTCCACGTCTTCGTATAGCCCCCATATACCGTACCCCCTGATATTTGGTATTTTGATGATTTTAGCGACATTATTTACCGGAATTGTTCCAAATTTCGCATGTGAAGTTCGTAATGGATACTTCATCCCATGCCAGAAAATTGTCTATGCAGGTCCACGTCGTCGTATAGGCATTCGGCATTTTTAAGATTTTAACAGAATTTTTAACGGATTTTATTTTTTTGGAAATTGCCAAATTTATACCAAATGATGGAGGGTATTAAATGTTCGGTCCGGCCAAACTTACAGCTTTTTTACTTGTTTCCTTCTAAGTATATTGATATTTCATGCCCCTGGATAACCCACGTATCTCAGTTTGTAGAAGAAGAGACGTATGAAGAATACCTATGTCTATATACCACAAAACACAGGGACATATACCGTCCCATTCCAACCTTTATTCTTTTATAAAAGAATCAATTGAACTGAAAATTTCTTCGCTTGATTCTCCTTACCTAACAAAATATTTTCATACACATTTTCTTCTAATATATGAAACACAAACATAGGCAGTGGATACAGGCCTTAAACGTGCGTGGAGTCATCGAGTTGTATGGTGTGGTATTTACTACCAACTGCACTTCGTAACATTTCAAGATCGTCCCAAATTTCGGGACTCAAACTATATTTTCCACACTCGACCCATACTTTGGGTAATACTGCCATAGACTAATGAAAAGAGAGAATGGGTCAATATACATAAAATTTTCCGCCACCGGAGCAAGAACCCATTATGACCTATATATATCAATCTTTAGACAAATCCGTGGAAAAATGTGACAAAGATCATCGAAACACCGAATATCGGGAGGTTCTGTTATATGGTGGCTATTCCAAAACGTGGACCTATACATACAATATTTCTCCACCAGAACCCATCCATTATGACATACATATTCCAATTTTTAGACAAATCCGTGGAAAATATGCCGAAAATTATCAGAATACAGAATATCGGGAGGTACCGTTATATGAGGGCTATAAAACGTGAACCCATATATCTCATTTTCAATACCAGCCATTCTAATAACATATAAAAATTGTTGTGCCAATAAATAAAATAATTAATAAAAATTGTTGTGCCAAATTTTGAAGCTCTACGACAATTAATGTGGGCAGCATCGTTATTTCTACAGACAGACATAAATCGACTTAGAATTTTATGATGATAATGATTAGATATACTTTATGGGGTGTACGATGAATATTTAGGGATGTTACAAACGGAATGACAAAGTTTATATACCCTCCCTTTCAAGGTGAAGGGTATAATAAATAAAATGAACATGAATTTTTATGAAATCTTGTTGGAAATGTACTTGTTAATAAAAACAACTAAATCTATATCAAATATCAGAATTGTATCTCTATCACCTCACCCAATGCCCAATACCCTCCACCATAGTATGGAGGGTATTTTAAGTTTGTCATTTCGTTTGTAATAATTCGAAATATACATTTTAGACCCCACAAAGTATATATATTCTTGATCAGCATAAAATTCTGTGTCGATTTACGAAGTGAGTCCATCTGTCCGTCTGTGGAAATCACTCTAGCTTCCGAACGAAATCAAGTAGATTGATAAAATTTTTCTCAAATGTATATTATATCTGCAGGACTTTTGGTATGGAAAATGGGCCATATAGGTCCACGGTTCGGTATAGCCCCCATATAACGGTACCCCCCGATATTCGGTATTTTGATGATTTTAGCGACATCATTTACCGGAATTGTTTCGAATTCGGTATTTGCAGTTCGAAATGAATACTACTGCCTAAGACAGAAAATTGTCTGTGAAGGTCCACGTCTTCGTATAGCCCACATATAATAGTACCTCCCGATATTGGGTACTTTGTTGGTTTTAGCGTCATTATTCACCGGAATTGTTTCAAATTTCGTATTTAAAGTTCGTAATGGATGCTACAGCCAATGAAAGGAAATTGTCCACGTCTTCGTATAGCCCCCATATAACGGTACCTCCCGATATTCGGTATTTTGATGATTTTAGCGACATTATTCACCGGAATTGTTTCAAATTTGGTATTTGAAGTTCGTAATAGATACTACAGCCTAAAACAGAAAATTGTCTGTCCAGATTCACGTCTTCGTATAGCCTCCATTTAACGGTACATCCCGATATTTATACCCTACACCACAAGGTGGTCAGGGTATTATGTCTTTGTGCATTTGTTTGTAACAGGCAAAAGGAAACGAGATAGACCCATAGTTCATTTTGATGATCTGCATATAATCACATTCTGAGTCGATTTATGCATGTCCGTCCGTCCGTCCGCCCGTCTCTCCATTTATTTTTGTAAACAAAGTACAGTTCGCATTTATTGCCCTATCCAGTTGAAATTTTGCACAAATCATTTGTTTGGCCCAAGGACGAACCCTATTGAAATTGGAGATAATCGGTCCAAATTTAGATATAGCTCCCATATATATCTTCGTCCGATTTGCTTTTTATTGTGCACCAAACGTGTAATATCAGTCCGAATAGTATGGAATTTTGCACGTACGATCAGATTGGACCTGAAAATAAGTATGCCAAATTTGATCGAAATCGGTTCAGATATAGCTATAGCTCCCATATATATTGTTCATCCGATTTGTTAATTTTGTCCTCCGCAGCCGTAATATGCACCCTGTAACAACAATATTTGGGGAAATATATCAAATACAGCTCAGAAATACATTTGCTAAATTTTATCGAGATCGGTTCAGATTTGAATATAGCTCCCATATATAACTTCGTCCGATTTACCTTTTATTGTGCACCAAACGTCTAATATTTGCCCAAATTTGATGAAATTTGGCACTTACGACTGAATTGAGTCTAGAAGCTAGTATGTTAAATTTGGTGAAGATCGGTTCTGATATAGTTTTAGCTACCATATATACTGTTCATCCGATTTGTTATATTTGTTACCCACAGCCGTAATATGCACTCCGTATCAACGATATTTAGGGAAATATATCAAATACAGCTCAGAAATATCTTTGCCAAATTTTATCGAGATCGGTTCCCATTAATTGTGCACCAAATGGGCAATACAAGTCCGAATTTAAAAGATACAAATACTTCGGCATATTTAGTCCTTTGAATTTTAAATTATAATTATAATCATAGCGTGTATGATTGAATTCTCCCATTAAAACGTTTAATTGTTATGCGGAGCTCTACTAAATTAGCAAAGTGGTGTAGGGTATCATAAAGTCTGCCCCGCCCGACTTTAAGACTTTCTTTACTGTTTTTTTTTTTTTTTTTTGAGAATTGCCAAATTCGTTCGAAATGGTGGAGGGTATTCAAAGTTCGACCCGACCGAACTTACAGCTTTTTTACTTGTTTTCTTTCACTTGTAGTACACATTTCCAAAATCACCATCATTTGTCAAACATAGTTTTCAAAATTGTTTCCTCATACCACATTTCAAGTTTTAAGTTCTAACCGTTGACATATTCCCAAATGGTACCATTTTAGAAGTTTAGTATCTTTTTTGAATTTTCTAGCTTACTCCGTTTGTCCAATACAAAGTATTAAATTGTTAGTACATTTTAATACCTTTTGTGCACTTTTAGTACGAAATCCCAAAAACCCAGCCTTTTAACACGCCTGCGCACCAAGACGGACGTTCGTTCAAAATTTCAAGATTTAACTTCAGCCCGTTTGGCCGTTATTCTAGGTCAGTCAGACAGTTATTTCACTTCACCAAATATTGGAAAGTCTACTTATATTGGGGTTATGTATAAAGCTGGGACCGTATACAAAATTACCTACCATCCAAAACATACTTCAGTGCAAACAATTTTATTTAAATATGGCTTAAATCATCAAAATACCGAGATTCGATCTCTTCTGTTATAAGAGGGCTATACAAAAAAATAGTCCAGAAAGTGCGACCTATTTCAATCTCAAAATACCAATTTGGGAAGTAGTGCGTAAAATAATGTGTCTAATAACAATGTTGAGGGTCACCTTATATGGAGTGGACCTACATAACAATTATCTGTTAATAAAAATTGTATCTATTAAGAACTTAAAATACTAACTTTGGGAAGTTCCGTTGAAAAATGTGTCTGAATACCAAACCGTTTTATGACATCCACACCACTTATATGGACAGTTCTTTGTAACGATGTTTTTGTCCGCTGGGAATATACACTGCCGATCTACAGCCAATTAGATTTAAAAATACAACTAAAATCCCGTTATATGAGGCCAATGAAAAATCGTGGAAATATATATGCAATTTTTAATATCACAAATTATACATGACTAAAGTATATGCGTGTGAATTGAAAACTAAATATACCCCTCATAGTATGGTATAGGGCCTTTAAAATATTTATAGATGGTCGGAACCGCTTTGAAGGGGCTATGCTAAGCTACAGTTCCGCAGGGAACTTTCTATTCCCTGAGAACTAAAAATGGCGTCACAAACCAAAAATGTCAAACTACAGGCCCAAAATTTAAAATTCCAGGAGGAATTTTAAAATCAAGATAGAGCTCAGATAGAGCTTGTTTGAAATGATTGGTATTTATAATGGGCAACATAGATCAGCACAGAGCTGCAGTCCACATTTCATATATGTGATTTTTAGATCTTCAGCAACATTTTCAAGAGAATCAGGTGCAGTTTTATACCCTCCACCAAAAAAAGTATGGAGGGTATATTAAATTCGTCATTCCGTTTGTAACTCATCGAAATAATCATTTTAGACCCAACAAACGGTACCCCCGATATTCGGTATTTTGATGATGTTAGCCACATTTTTCAATGGAATTGTCTGAAAATCCACACAAGGAGTTCCTTGTGGGTACTTTATACCTCGGCAGAGAATTATCTATATAGGTCCACAATATCGTATAGCCCCCATATAACGGTACCCCCGGTATTCGGCATTTTGATGATTTTAGCCACATTTTTCAACGGAATTGTCTGAAATCCACAGAAGGAGTCCCTTGTGGGCATTTTACCTCCTCAAAAAGAATTGTCTATATAGGTCCACGATATCGTATATCCCCCGTATAACTGTACCCCCCGATATTCGGTATTTTGATGATGTTAGCCACACTTTTCAATGGAATTATCTTAAAATCCACACAAGTAGTTCCTTGTGAGAGAGAATTGTCTATACAGGTCCACGATATCAATATGGGGGATATATAACGGTACTCCCCGATATTCGGTATTTTTATGATTTTAACCACATTTTTCATCGGAATTCTCTGAAAATCCACACAAGGAGTTCCTTGTGCTAACTTTATACCTCGGCAGAGAATTATCTATATAGGTCCACGATATCGTATAGCCCTCATATAACTGTAACCCCGATATTTTTATGTTTTTAGCCATATTTTTCAACGGAATGGTCACAAGGGGTTCTTTGTGAGCACTTTACCCCCCGACAGAGAATTCTCTATATAGGTTAACGATAACGTATAGCTCCCATATAACGGTACCCCGCGATATTCAGTATTTTGATGATTTTAGCCACATTTTCCAATCGTATTGTCTGAAAATCCACACACGGAGTTCTTTGTGAGCACTTTACCCCTGAAACGGAATTGTCTATATAGGTCCGCAATATCGTATATATATTCGGTTTTTTTATGATTTTACCCACATTTTTCAACGGAATTGTCTGATAATCCTTGTGGGTACTTTACTCCCTGAAAGAGAGTTGTCCGTATATGTCCACGGTATCGTATATCCCCCATATAACGGTACCCTCTCATATTCGGTATTTTGATGATTTCAGCTACATTTTTCAACGGAATTGTCTGAAATTTCACACAAGGGGTTCTTTGTGAGTACTTAACCCCTGACATAGAGTTCTCTATATAGATTACCGATATCGTATAGCCCCCATATAACGGTACCCCCGTTATTCGGTATTTTGATGATTTTAGCTATATATTCCAATGGTATTCTCTGAAAATCCACACAAGGATTTCTTTGTGAGCACTTTTACCCCTGAAAGGTATTTGTCTATATAGGTCCACAATATCGAATATCCCCCATATAACGGTACCCCCGATATTCGGGATTTTTATGATTTTAGCCACATATCCCAATGTAATTATCTGAAAATCCACACAAGGAGTTCCTTGTGAGTACTTTACCCTCAGACATAGACTTGTCTATATAGGTCCACAATAGCGTATATCCTCCCATATATCGGCACCTTCCGGTATTAGGTATTTTAAATATTTTAACAGAATTTTCAATGGATTTTATATTTTTGAAAATTTTCTAATTTGTTCCAAATGGTGGAGGGTATTCAAAGTTCTTATTTTATTTCTGGCTCCCTTCCAGCCGGAAATGATCAATATTAGTCCTATGTAAAGCTATTTTTATACTATCCACCATACATAGTATGGAGGGAATATAAAGTTCGTCATTCCGTTTGTAACTCATCGAAATAATAATTGTACAGGGTGAGATGGAAATATGCAACCCACTTCAGACTGCTGTTATTTCTAAGCACTCGTCCGATAGTTGTTAAAATTATTCCAGTGACAGTTCATTATATTGTTTACAAGCGAACAAAAGTAGAGAAGGTGAGAATTTTCCAGAAAAAAAGTTATTCGTGATGGTATTTAAGCGTTATAGTGTGATTTCTTTATATTTGACTGGAAAACCACAAGTGGCTATCGTTTGAGCAGGCCAGCATTTAAATGTGAATAAATCGTTTTTGTCTCTTACCATCACTCGTTACCGTGTTGCTGGTAGCGTAGCCCGATGTCAAGGAAGTGGACGGAAGAAAACAGCAACATCAGCGGAAATGGTTCGAAAAGTAAAGACGCAACTTGATCGAAATCCGCGTCGCAGTGGCCGAAAAATGGCTCGTGAGCTGAATATATCGCAATATTCCATTCGGCAAACTGGTGAACTGCCGAATTTGGTTTTCTCCGATAGGAAAACATTCGTTGTCCAGCATTTTGTACACAAACAAAATGATCGTGTTGACTTGCCAAAGAGGTCAGCTGAAAATGTGAACCTTCGGTTGGCCACCAGAACTCAAGCGCGGGTCATGGTGATGGTGTGGGCCACCATAACAGCCGATGGTCGCTCTCCGCTCGTATTAATCGACCGTGGCTTCAGAATAAATGCCGAATATTATCGCGAAAATATTCTGGAGGGTGTATTAAAGCCTTGGGCACGCAAACATTTTGGCCGCGGACCTTGGACATTCCAACAGGACTCAGCACCATCGCACTCAGCACGCGCCACCCAAGAATTGTTACAAAATGAGGTTCCTCACTTCATTTCCAGCGCAAAATGGCCACCAAAATCTCCGGATACCAATCCGTTGGACTATTGTGTCTGGAGTATTTTGGAAAGCAAGGTTGGCACTAAAAAATACCCAAGTGTGGAACACCTCAAGCAAGCGCTTCGCCGGGAATGGGCCAAAATAACGCAGAGTAACAATCGGGCAGCGTGTTACGGTTTCATTGGCATTGAAAACCATAATTCGTGCCAAACGTGACCAATTCGAACAAATCTAAACTCATTCTTAAACACATTTTTGCTTTCATTCAATAAAATTAAAAAAGATAGAAAAAATTTTAATGGAATTGTCGGAAATTCTGCACAAGGAGTTTTTGTAACTACTTTACCCCTACTTTACCCCTTGTCTATATAGGTCCACGGTATCGTATATCCCCCATATAACGGTACCTCTCGACATTTGGAATTTTGATGATTTTAGCCACGTTTTTCAATGGCATTGTCTGAAAGTCTACACAAGAAGTTCTCTGTGAGTATTTTACACCCTAAAAGAGAATAGTGGAGGGTATAAAAAGTTCGGCCCGGCCGAACATCGCTGCTTGTTTGAATTCAAAGTTACACCACAGTTTATTTTAGCAGCATACAATGGTATAAATGGATTTCGGTATGTTTGTATTTGATAATTTAAGTTCTCGGGGAATACGTTCCTCACAAACGAAATATGGAAACATGCCAAAATTTTGACTTAAATCTCTTGTAGCTGCATCGAACGGGTATTTTTAAATCTGAATGGATGGCACACTTCTTTCTCAAATATATATATAATAAATATCAAGGTCTTCAACTATCCCAACTACATTGCCTGAATTTAACGTCGTTTTTACCTCTTTTTCCATGACAATATTTACCAAATTTCCATTTCTCTCTCCCTCCCTCCCTCTTTTAGACAAGGCAGCATCGCTTCCGAAGGCAGTTCATTTGTGTGCGAAGGTGAAGGTGGCGGTGGTTCAAAAATCGATGAAATGCAAGCGGCCTGGAATGTCACCAATGCTATACAGGGTATGTTCATTGTATCGCTGCCATTTGCTGTACTCCATGGTGGCTATTGGGCCATCATTGCCATGGTGGGCATTGCCTACATTTGCTGTTATACGGGAAAAGTGTTAGTGCAATGCCTGTACGAGCCGGATCCAGCCACAGGACAATTGGTACGAGTACGCGACAGTTATGTATCCATTGCAAAGGTGTGTTTTGGTCCGCAGTTGGGAGCAAGAGCTGTAAGTATTGCCCAACTGATTGAGCTGCTGATGACGTGTATTTTGTATGTGGTGGTGTGTGGCGATTTGTTGGCGGGCACTTACCCCCAGGGTTCATTGGATTCTAGATCCTGGATGATGTTAGTTGGTATCTTTCTACTGCCAATGGGTTTCCTGAAGTCTTTGAAGATGGTATCGCTTCTTTCCTTTTGGTGTACCATGTCCCACATTGTCATAAATGTGGTTATTTTGGGTTATTGCATTTTACAAATTGGCGATTGGGGTTGGTCCAAGGTCCGTTGGAGCATTGATTTTGAGAATTTCCCCATTTCGCTGGGTGTCATTGTATTCTCGTATACATCACAGATTTTTTTGCCCACACTGGAGGGCAATATGATAGATCGTTCCAAATTCAATTGGATGTTAGATTGGTCACATATTGCCGCGGCTGCCTTTAAGGCCGGCTTCGGGTACATCTGCTTTTTGACCTTTCAAAATGATACCCAGCAGGTTATTACCAACAATCTGCATTCCCAGGGTTTCAAGGGATTGGTGAATTTCTTCTTAGTCATTAAGGCTATACTGAGCTATCCCTTGCCATATTATGCCGCCTGTGAGCTTTTGGAACGTAACTTCTTTCGTGGTCCACCAAAAACGAAATTTCCCACCATTTGGCATTTGGATGGAGAGTTAAAAGTTTGGGGCTTAGGCTTTCGTGTAGGGGTTATTGTCTCTACCATAATGATGGCATGTTTCATACCTCACTTTTCGATTCTGATGGGTTTCATTGGCAGCTTCACCGGCACAATGTTGAGTTTCATTTGGCCATGTTATTTCCATTTGAAAATCAAGGGCCATCTATTGGATCAAAAGGAAATGGCCAAGGATTATATAATTATTGGTTTGGGGGTATTGTTCGGGGTAATAGGCATATATGATTCAGGTAATGCGTTAATAAATGCATTCGAAATCGGTCTTCCATTTTAAAGAAGATGAAAAGGAAACGAGCAGGAGAAAGAAAATACAAAGATATCATACAAATTTCAATTAGAACAAAAGAAAAACCGAAAATTTAGTTTTAATTCGAGAAAAATATTGAGCAACATATATTATTTATAGCGAAATATATACATTAACCATTATATAAACACAAACATAACAATACAAAACTAATGCAACAAATGTCTTCCAACAAGAAATCAAAATAACAAAATTAATTATAATTAAATTTAAAAATCGAAAATTGTCTTCCAATAAAATGTAGAAAAAAATTAAATAGTTTTAAGTGCGAAACGATAACAATAAACATATAATTTTTAAATATATAAAAAAAAAACTATTTAAAGATAAATCATGTCTTCCAAAACAATATTAATTGTAACTGTATTTATCTAATTATACTATACACAAATATTTATAAAATAATTCACAAATTTAACAAAAAGAAAAATGTATAACAAAATTATGAAAATACTAATAATCATAAACGTTTTATTGTTTTAATTTTTCGTAAAACAACCCAAGAAAAAAGACATTATAATTTTTCCATCAAACAATTGTTCATTTTTTCCCCATTCGACATCTACAACTAATAAATGGATGTTTTTTTTTTTTAACAAAATCATAGTTAGTTTCCCTTAAATCACAAATGATTATTTGTTAATTTTTAACAAAAACAAATATACGAATATTGAAAGTTAAAAAAAACGTATTTCTTTTTATTATTTTCTTGTTTGGTTAAGGTAAAGCCTAAAGGTATGCAATACTTCTTTTTATGCATTTGTTCTCTTCAATATCAGAGATGTAAATAACCGTATTAACTCGAGTGAAACGGTGACAGAGACAGTGTACGACGAATAGACATGCCACTTATCAGGTATTTGCAAATACAGTGTGAGATGAAAAAACTGCAACCAACTTCAGACTGCTGTCATTTTTAAGCCACTCGTCCGACAGCTGTTAGAATTATTCCAGTGACAGAATTAAAAAGCGTAGAAAAGAATTTTGGAGAGAATTTTCCAAAAAAAAGTTATGCGTAATGGAATTCAAGCGTGATAGTGTGATTCATATATATTTGGCTGGAAAACCACAAGTGGCTGTCGTTAGAGCATAATTTTTTTGTGTCTCGTACCATCATGATACTGGTAGCGTAACCCGACGTCAAGGAGGTGGATGGAAGAAAACTGCAACATCAGCAGAAATGGTTCGAAAAGTAAAGACGCGACTTTATCGAAATCCGCGTCGCAGTGGCCGAAAAATGGTTCGTGAGCTGAACATATCGCAATATTCCATTTGGCAAATATTGAAAAATAGGCTCGGGGTAAAGCCATTGAACTTCCAAAAAGTACAAGAACTTACACCGCAACAGAAAGAAGATAGACTTAAAATAACTAAAGAGTTGCTTCGCTTGACCGAAAGTAGTGAACTGCCGAATTTGGTTTTCTCCGATGAGAAAATATTCGTTGTCGAGCAGTTTCTAAGCAAACCAAATGATCGTGTTTACTTGCCAAAGGTCGCTCTCCGCTCGTATTAATCGACCGTGCCATCAGAATAAATGCCGAATATTATCCTGAAAATATTTTGGAGGGTGTATTAAAGCCTTGGGCACGCAAACATTTTGGCCGCAGACCTTGGACATTCTAACAGGACTCAGCATCATCGCACTCAGCACGCGCCACCCAAGAACGGCCAAAAAATGGCTACCAAAATCTCGGGAAACCAATCCGTTGGACTATTGTGTCTGGAAAATATAGGAAACAAGGTTGGCACTAAAAATACCAAAGTGTCGATCACCTCAAGCAAGCGCTTCTCCGGGAATGGGCAATAATAACGAAGAGCAACATTCGGGCTGCGTTGGCCGTTTGAAGGCCATAATTCATGGCAAAGCTGACCAATTCGAACAAATCTAAACTTATTCCAAAATTTGATGCTATTTTCGACTTTTCTTGCT
Organism: Musca domestica; assembly: GCF_030504385.1. Taxonomy (NCBI): domain Eukaryota; kingdom Metazoa; phylum Arthropoda; class Insecta; order Diptera; family Muscidae; genus Musca; species Musca domestica. The sequence goes on along the minus strand of NW_026712115.1, from coordinate 334,120 downwards.
TTCATTCAATAAAATTAAAAATAAAAATTATTGCGTTTGACTTTTTGCAGTTTTGTTATCTCACCTTGTGTGTGCACTAGAAAAAAACTTAATATTGAATATTCAACCATTATGAACCACATATACCAATTTTTAGAAAAATCCGTTTAAAAATGTGGCAAAAATCATTAAAATAAAGAATATCGGGAGGTACCACTATATGGCGGCAATACCAAAACGTGGACCAACAAATACAATATTCCGCCACCGAAGCTAGAATCTATTATGAACTACAAATACTAATTTTTAGACAAATTCCCCGTTTATGGGGTGTACGATGAATATTTAGGGATGTTACAAACGGAATGACAAAGTTATAATACACTCCTTTTCAAGGTGGAGGGTATCATTAATGGAATTATGTCTATATCACTTTCAAAACCTCGAAAATAGACAATTTACAATCTGGCATCAACTCAGGGCCTTATGCCGAATTGTCAAAGATGCCATACTTTCTTTTCACCATTTCTTAACATTTCAACATAATCAAACCTTATATTATTATTGGCTCCAAACAAAAACTGTGTGCAATATGTTAATAACAAAAAGTGGGAAAGAATGTCATTTAAGATTATGATTATCGAGAAAAATATTGGCTGGCGTCCCTCAGGGTAGTATCTTAGGACCAATTCTGTACGTGTTATTTACTGCCGATATGCCCACAACCAATGAAACTCTAACCTCAACGTTTGCTGATGATACTGCTTTCATTAGCATACACAAGGATCTTCTGATTGCGTCGGAAAAACTACAATACCATGTATATCTTCTCGAAAATTGGCTGACAAAATGGAGAATATCGGTAAATGCAAGCAAGTGCATACACGTTACTTTTGCTCTAAGACGTGAACTTTGCCCCACGATAAAAATCTTTAATACTCAAGTTCCACAGAAAGATACCGTAAAATATCTCGGAATGCACCTGGACCGAAGACTTACATGGAAGCAACACATCGATGCAAAAATCTTAAAACTAAAAACGGCCAATCTTGAGTGGTTAATTGGTATACGTTCTTCTATTAAATTAGAATACAAAGTCCTATTATATAAGACTGTAATAAAGCCAATTTGGACGTATGGCATACAGCTCTCGGGCACAGCTAGTGCCTCTAACGTAAGTAAACTACAAAGAAGACAGTCGAATATTCTTCGATCTATTACAGGTGCACCATGGTACATAAGGAACGCAAACATCCACAAGGACCTAAATATACTTACTGTTGAAGAAGAAATAAAGAAGCTTTGCCGAAAGTACTTAAACAAACTATCCGAGCACCCAAATAGCTTGGCCCGCCAACTCCTACTATTCGGAGGACACGATAGACTGCGCAGACGTGACACTCTTTCTATCATATACTTTATTTTTTTGTCGTACTCTCTCATTATTTTTAGCTCTTGTCTGGCCAATTGAACGTCGCCCACTTTTATACTTCTACAGGTAGTAGATTGCTAAATTGGAAGCTGCTTCTGTGAAGAAATCGAAAAGACTATTGCTGTAGTCCGCGGGAAGATTAGTGAAGAAATCGATAATACTATTACTGTAGTCCTCGGGATGATTAGATATAACTGTATCTAAACAAAGCAACATTATATCCGTAAGACTATTTCTGTAGTTCGCGATTCACTTAGATATAACTGTATCTAAACTAATCTTAACTACCACTCAATTAATTCACGGATATAACTGTATCCACAAGCCCTCAAAATAACACACATCTATATCATAAAAAAATATCAATAATTAATAATTAAAGCATGAAAAAAATATAGGGTGATTGTATTGACAATCTCCCTATAAAAATATTAGTATATAAGATATGAAACCTTATTGTTGTAAATTTTCTATTGGGCGAATGTGTGGGGTCTTTTAATCTAGTTTTTGTTTTCGTCCGTGTATCATTTGGAGAAGATCTTTCGGTTTTGGGTCGTATTTGTGAAAGAATATACATGTGGTGAAAGGTATTAAATTGTTATATCATATTTAAAAAAAAAAAGTTTGCAACAATTTGCCCCTTTTAAAAAATCCATTTTGAAGTAGCTTATGTAATAAACTAGATTTCAGCAATATGTTATTTAAATATTATCAATAAATATTTTACCCATGATAAAGCAAAGTAATATCATTTAGGTACATACTAACCTATAGTGGCTAAGAAACAATGGCTCGAAAATCATTTTTTAAAAGGTATAAAGATATTATTGGCTCAAGACAGAATCTTCAAGTTGGTAGATTCGTCTGATCCGTCCTTATCACCTACACGTTTTAACAAGTATGAGAAGACAAAATAATACCCTACATCACTATGCATTTTTAGCAGAGCTTCCAGTAAAAAATTTCTTATATTGTGTATGTGTTTAAAGTAAATAATATCAACAATGGGCAATATGGCTTGAAATGAGAGCTATCAAAAGTATTTCTAGCTGTATGATACCCCATACTGAATATTATTGTTATAGAGTTCATATTATGACTCTGCGGGTCCTGACAGTTGACAGGATGACAGTTATATGAGGGAGATATATCTATATTCTTGCCGATGCAAAAGAAATTGGCAGATGTTGTTCTCATCCTAACCAGTATCTAAAAACGAAATTCAGATCCGTCTTTTGTCTGCATGCAGGTTAAGGGGCTCTATCGGTCCACGATATCGTATAGCCCCCGTATAAAGGTCCCCGAAACTCGGTACTTTTGATGATTTTAGCTACATTTTTCAATTGAATTGTCTAAAAATCCACACATAAAGTTCTTTCTAAGCACTTTACTCCCTGGAAGAGAAATGTCTATATAGGTCAACGATATCGTATAGCCCACATACATCGGTACACCCCCCCCCCTATATTCGATATTTTGACGATTTTAGGGACATTATTCACTGGAATTGCTACAAAATGTTTGCATTTCGATTTAGGATAAAATATTCACGAAATTGTTTGAAATTTCGTATTTGAAGTTTCTAATAGGTACTACAGTCTGTGACAGAAAATTAATGTTAATGTAGGTCCACGTCTTCGTATAGCCCCCATATAACAGATCCTCCTAATATTCGGTATTGTGATGATTTCAGCGACACTTTTTACCACATTTGTTTCAAATTTGGTAATTGAAGTTACAGCCTAAGACAGAAAATAGCCTATGCAGGTACACGTCTTCGTTCAGCCCCCATACGACGGTACCTCCCGATATTCGGCATTTTGATGATTTCGTATTTGTAAGATCGGAATCGGTACCACAGCCTATAACAAACAAGTAAAAAAGCCGTAAGTTCGGCCGGGCCGAACTTTGAATACCCTCCACCATTTGGAACGAATTATAAAATTTTCAAAAAAAAATAAAATCCATTAAAATTTTTTTTAAAATCTTTAAAATCTATATATATAAAAGGAAGTTGTGTTAGTTACTACGCTTATAACTTAAGAACCCCTGGACAGATTTTAACGATTCAAAAAAATTCGGAATTGTCTCTTTTCCGAAAAGGATAATATCCAAAAAATCGAGTGAAAATGTGATATATTAACATTTTCATTTTGACTTTTGAAATGTACAATAGTAATGTTTTATTTTGCATGATTTTTTTCCATTTTGACTTACTTTTCTTCTAATGTACATTTGTAGTGTTTTTTATATTTTATTTTTGAATTCGAATGCTAATACCAATTTATTTAATTGACTTGATTTCTTGAGAACTGAAATTGGTGGCGGGTTATATGAAAGTGTAGTACCGAATTATGTGGTGGCTGAACGGAATAGATGATATCGTAATAATTTAACGCGGTCACAACAAAGTTAAAAGACAATTATTTTTTCAAAATCGCTAAAAAAAACACGTAAATCAGCGAACAAGTTGAAGATTTTTTCAATTTGTTATTCTTCTTTTGTCAATTTTTTTCAATTTGTATTACCATATTGAATTCAGTGGATTTTTTTGTGAACAAAATAAGGAATAATTTTTCACTATATACAATTTTTCACCAAAAAAATAAATAAGTGCGAAGTATGATGTTAATTGACATCTACCTTTCAACTCCAGTGCCTACATCGTGGTTCAGCTGGAAGATGCGAACATATTTAAACAAACAAAAATGACCGAAAGAGCCTAATGGGGCTCATTTCAAAGCGTGGACCTACTTCTTTCATGAGACAATAATCCGTCTAATGAGAGCTTAAAATGCAAAAGTCTTTGGGAGTGCAATCAGTACAATACCAAATATAAAGGGTACAAAATAGTAGATCGAATGGGACTTTTAGTAAGAAAAGGATATCTATCCTCCAAGAAATTCTTCCCAAACATTCAAGATACCTTAAATCGCTTTTGCAGACCCTGATATAGATCATAACTCACGGATAAGGGTACATCCCGATTTCATATTTATATAACCATCGTATGATTCAGGCTATTTTTGGGGTCTTAATCCCGTTTTTATTTTTTTGGCCCTTATTTGGCATCTTTGTGTCTAAGGGCGCAAATGAAATTTTCAGAGTAGGGCCCATATTGGTCTTGACGACATTCATCAATTGATTTGGCTAAAAAATTGTATCTATGCTACCTTGGGGTATTCTATTGAATTTGTAACCCCCGAGAATATTGGTTGGGAACGTAGATTTGGGATGTACATCTATATGAAAAAAATTGTGAAAACATGAACAAATAACAAATATAAGAAGGTAACACGGGACCGAATATTTGTTGAATCGTCATTGAATTATACTATGATGAAAAATATGGACTTTATAGGGTCTCCAACTTACAATTTAAATGGCAAATAAAATTAATTCCCATCTTACTGTAATGGGGGTAAAATAGTAATTATGTTTGACTATTCTGAAATCATTCTGCCCTCAATTATGAGGTGGATAAAACTATTTTTACTTTTTTAAATCACGTGATTTTTTTTTCAGTTTGACATGCTATGTTGTTCTGCTATATTTTTGATTTGGCCTCTATTTGTCATCTTGGATTATAAGAGGTAGAATAAAGTTTTCATTGTAGGTCGATGTTTCGGAGTAGTGCCCATATAAAGGTACCTCTTGATTTTACCATATTTCAAAGGATTTGGCTAAAAATGTGTAGTTGGGGGGGGTGAAAATCTTACACAAAAATTTCAACATACCTACAAATTTTAGAATTTTTTCCATGCAATAGTACCCCCTTTGATCCATTACATGGGGATAAGATTGATATATACTTTTTAATAGATTTGTATAACACATCCACACATTTAAAGCACACGGTTTGAATATTGAAGCCCACGGCTTAAATATGAGTACAGATATTTTAAAACACTTTTAATCGACCAGTACGCGAACACTTATATCAGTCATATCTGTGAATATTTATGCTTTAAAAAATATGCATAATAGACAAAAACTACGGTCCGGCAACGCGGACCGGGCCAGCTAGTATCTAATATAGGAAGGTGCCGATATGGGGGGACATACGATATTGTGGACCTATAAAGACAAATCTATGTCTGCGTATAAAGTACTCACAAGGAACTCCTTGTGTGGATTTTCAGATAATTCCATTGGAAAAAGTTAGCTAAAATCATCAAAATACGGAATATAGGGGAGTACCATTAAATGGGGGATATACGATATCGTGAACCTATATAGACAATTCCGTTTCAGGGGTAAAGTGCTCACAAAGAACTCCGTGTGTGGATTTTCAGACAATACGATTGGTAAATGTGGCTAAAATCATCAAAATACCGAATATCGCGGGGTATCGTTATATGGGAGCTATACGTTATCGTTAACCTACATAGAGAATTCTCTCCCGAGGTATAAAGTACCCAAAAGGAACTCCTTGTGTGGATTTCAGACAATTCCGATGAAAAATGTGGGTAAAATCATAAAAATACCGAATATCGGGGGGTACAGTTATATGGGGGATATACGATATCGTGGACCTATATAAACAATTCTTTTTGAGGGGGTAAAATGCCCACAAGGGACTCCTTTTGTGGAATTTCAGACAATTCCATTGAAAAATGTGGATAAAATCATCAAAATACCAAATATCGGGGGTACCGTTATATGGGCGCTATACGATATGGTGAACCTATATAGATAATTTTCTGCCGAGGTATAAAGTACCCACAAGGAACTCCTTGTGTTGATTTTTAGACAATTCCGATGAAAAATGTGGATAAAAACATCAAAATACCGAATATCGGGGGTACCGTTATATGGGGGATATACGATATCGTGGACCTGTATAGACAATTCTCTCTCAGGGGGTAAAGTACTCACAAGGAACTACTTGTGTGGATTTTAAGACAATTCCATTGAAAAATGTGGCTAAATTCATCAAAATACCGAATACCGTGGGGGTACCGTTATATGGGGGCTATACGATATTGTGGACCTATATACCCTCCACCAAAAAAAGTATGGAGGGTATATTAAGTTCGTCATTCCGTTTGTAACTCATCGAAATAATCATTTAAGACCCAACAAAGTATATATATTCTTGATCAAATTCTAAGACGATTTAGCCCTGTCCGCCCGTCCGTCTGTTGTAATCACGCTACAGTCTAAACGAATTAAGTTAGGAAGCTAAAATTTTGCACAGATCTCTCTTTTGTCTGCAGGCAATTCAAGTTCGAAGATGGGCTATATCGGTCCACGATATCGTATATCCCCCATATAACGGTACCCCCGATATTCGGTATTTTGATAACTTTACCCACATTTTTCAACGGAATTGTTTGAAAATCCACACAAGGAGTTCCTTGTGGGTACTTTATACCTCGGCAGAGAATTATCTATATAGGTCCACGATATCGTATAACACCCATATAACAGTACCCCCGGTATTCGATATTTTGATGATTTTAGCCACATTTTTCAATGGAATTGTCTTAAAATCCACACAAGTAGTTCCTTGTGAGTACTTTACCCCCTGAGAGAGAATTGTCTAAATATCCCCCATTTGTCGAATATCCCTCATATAACGGTACCCTCCGATATTCGGTATTTTGATGATTTTAACCACATTTTTCAACGGAATTGTCTGAAAATCCACACAAGGAGTTCCTTGTGAGTACTTTATACCTCGGCAGAGAATTATCTATATAGGTCCACGATATCGTATAGCCCCCGATATTTGGTATTTTGATGATTTTAGCCACATTTTCGACGGAATGGCCATTTTAGCCACCGACAGAGAATTTTCTACATAGGTTAACGATATCGTTTATCACCCATATAGCGGTACCCTGTTTTGATGATTTTACCCACATTTTTCAATGGAATTATCTGAAAATCCACACAAGGAGTTCCTTGTGAGTACTTTACACCCAGACATAGATTTGCCTTAATAGGTCCACAATATCAGATATCCCCCATATACTGGGGGGGATAGATATTTTAAAGATATATTAGATATTTTAACGATTTTAAAAGATTTTTTAATGGATTTTATTTTATTTTTTTTTTTACATTTTCTAATTCGTTCCAAATGGTGGAGGGTATTCAAAGTTTGGCCCGGCCGAACTTACTGCTTTTTTACTTGTTACTTGTTTTACCCTCCACTATACGATCTATTAAATTTCTCATTCTGTTCGTAACTCATCGAAATACTCTTGTTAAACCCTAAAAGGTATTTATATTTCTGATCAGCGTAAAGTTCTAAGTCGATTTAGTTCATCTATATCAGTGTTGTAATCACGCTATCTTCTGAACGAATTTACCATTTAGAGTTTGTAACAGGTTCTACGATACCTTTGGTAATTTGACTATTAAAGCTAAATTTCTTACCGAAACGGCTGAGCTAGAGTCTTGAAAGCTTACACGAGGATCAATCTGTGTGCATATACATACCAACAGTTATCCTAACATCAAATTTCCGCATTTTATCTCTATCCCTTTAACCAAGACCAACTTTAGTACCATTCAGTACTTTCTGTACAATTATAATACACTTTTCCAAAACCACCTTCGTATGTCAAGGCTACACATGGCTAATACACATTTCCGAAACCACCTTCTTTTTATCACAAACATACCACCAACAGGGACCCCATGACGAAATTTCAAAATTCCAGCTTCAAACTTTAAATACCTTTCTCATTTACAAATTTTCAAAAAAATAAGATCCGTTAAAAATTCTAGCCGTTATATTAGGGTATATACGACGACATGAACCTGCATAGGTAACATATGTCATAAGCCATTACAATATTCAAATGCGAAACTTGAAAAAAATCGGTGTATAATGTAGCTGTGCCAAAACGTGGACCTGCACAGATAATTTTCTGCCATAGGCTGTAATATCAATTGCGAACTTCGAATACCGAATTTGAAACAATTCCGGTGAATAATGTCGCTAAACTTATAAAAATACCGAATTTTGGAAGGTACAGTTATATGGGGCATATAAGAACATGTGGACCTGCACAGATAATCTTCTGTCATAGGCTGTAGTATTTGTTGCGAACTTCAAATACCAAATTTGAAACAATTCCGGTGAATAATGTGGCTAAAATCATCAAAGTACCGAATATCGGGAGGTACCATTATATGGGGGCTATACCAAAACGTGGACCTACAAGGCCCATTTCCAATACCAAAAGTCCTGCAGAAATAATATACATGTGAGTAAAATTTTACTAACCTACTTCATTTCGTTCGGTAGATACAGTGATTTCCACAGACGGATAGACGGACGGACATAGAATTGTATGCTGATCAAGAATATATATATACTTTGTGAGGTCTAAAATGTATACTTCGACATGTTACAAACGGAATGACAAACAAAATATACCCTCCATACTATATTGGAGGGTATAAAAAATGTCCTAACTTTTGCTTAATATTGTTTTGAAGTAAACATAAGATTAAAGCTATAATGTACCGCCCAAAGATATGCTTTAATTTTAAAACAGGCGAGTGTCATACGTTCTACTGAAGAATCCATCTTAGTCTACCAAACAAAAAGGCTACACAATATCAGCAACTATCAAAGCCCAATTGTTATGCAGATTTTCCATTTGAAATATAGATACTTTAACTGAAATTTACAAATTCTACTTAAAATTCACATTTTTATTTTAAATTATCAAATTGTGTTTGATATTCAGCAACGTCATTTCAAAATACAGAAATACTATTTGGAATTCACAATATTGAAATTAAAATTCTGATACTCCGATTTAAATTAGAAAAATCTAATTGATGCTTAGAATTTGATATTAAAAATTTCAAAAAAATTCAGATATTTTTCATTAAAATTCAAAATAAGTTTAGAAATCAGATTTGAAGTTGTGAAATTTGAATTCCAGAAAATAGACTATTTTTAAAATATGCTGAAGTTAATAGACCACAAAGTTTCGTATTTGACCAACAGTAGCCTCTGCTAACCGATAATAAAAAAACAACGGAATTTCAAATAAAATTTCTTGAAATTGACTAAAGAATAAAAAATACTTAAAAATCGGGGTTTGCCCTTTCAAGAGGACTATACCAAAAATTTTTAAACCAACGATTCTTGAAGTAACCCAAAGCTCTCCATAAATGTTCTAAGCCTCATATTAAATGTTTCGAAATATGTCTCAAAATATTGGGGTAGCTTTGTATGTGGATTTATCTGGAAATTCAAAATGTTAGTATTGGGGTATTTGCTGGTGGGTAGGGTTTAGATAAAGAGTTTGGTTTTGAAATGTGTTCATCAAGCGAACGAAAGGTACTTAATTTGGTATTATATTATTATATTCAACGGATACAGCTTTAAATCTGAAATTTGGCATGAGGTGGTCTTGGAAATACGTACTAAAAGTACTAAATGTGGTATTTGGGTAAGGGATTGAGTTGGAATTCTAAAATTTGGCTTTAAGGTCAACGTTTTGGAAATAAGTACTAAAAACTATCAAAAATATTCAAATATTTGGTATTTGGCGAAATTGAAATAGAGCTGGAAATCTGAAATTCGGAGAGAGAGAGAGTCTTTGATGTTGTGTAGGATAGATAAACTAAGGTGTTTTGGGAATTCTAATTCATGGTTAGGTGGTTTCGGAAATGTGTATTAAGTGTAAAAACAGTACTAAATGGTACTAAATTGGATACATTTGTGTTTTGGGTGAGCGACAGAAGCTGGTAAATTGAAATGTTGATAGATTTGCGATAAAGAGGTGGTTTTGGAAATGAGTACCATAATTGTACGAAGAGTACTAAATTATACTATATTTGGTAGTGGGTAATGGTATAGAGATAAAATTCTGAAATTTGATATAGATGTCACCGTTGGTATTGGTGGTTAATATAGAGTGAGAAAAAAAACTGCAACAAAATCAAACGCCATAATTTTTACATTTTTTAAAAAAAATTTATTGAATGAAAGCAAACAATGTCGGAAATAGCATCAAACTTTATAATAAGTTTAGATTTGTTCGAATTGGTAACCTTTAGCACGAATTATGGGCTTCAAACGACCAATGAGACCATCACACGCTGCCCGAATGTTGCTCTGCGGTATTTTGGCGGTATTTTGGCCGCCATAACAGCCGATGTTCGACTGTGGCATCAAAATAAATGCGACCGTGGCATCAAAATAAATGCCAAAATTTATCGGGAAAATATTCTCTAGGGTGTATTAAAGCCTTGAGCACGGGACCCTCCAGAAGGAGGGTGTATTAAAGCCTTGGGCATGCAAATATTTGGGCCGTAGACCTTGGACATTTCAACAGGACTCAACACAATCACACTCAGCACGCGCCACCCAAGAATGGTTACAAAATGAGGTTCCGCGCTTTATATCCAGCACACAATGGCCACCAAAATCTCCGAATACCACTCCATTGGACTATTGTGTCTGGAGTATTTTGGAAAGCAAGGTTGGCACTAAAAAATACCAAAGTGTCGATCACCTCAAGCAAGCGTTTCGCCGGGATTGGGCCAAAATACCGCAGATCAATATTCGGGCAGCGTTGGCCGTTTAAAGGCCATAATTCGTGCCAAAGGTGACCAATTCGAACAAATCTAAACTTATTCTAAAAATTTGATGCTATTTCCAACAGTTTTTGCTTTCATTCAATAACAAAAAATGTAAAAATTATGGCTTTTAACTTTGTTGCAATTTTTTTTTTATCTCAGACTGTGTTTTAGATGTTCTATATCATATAGGTTTGTAACACTCAAATTACAGCCCGTTGCTGAAAAATAAAATCAGGTTATTCAAAATATCTAAAACCGGGGGTAGGTGAAAATCTATTATAATTATTGCCATAAATATTAATTTTTATTTAGAAATTACGATGGAGTCATTAATAAAAGAAAAAATGTGACGCGTATATGATCTGACTTATGTACGCGTCACATTTTTTGATTTATTATGCTTTAAAAAATAGGCATTAAAGACTAAAAGTACGGACCGGCAACGCGGAATTTTGTAGAATACTTGATTTAATAGGGAGTTTTGAACCATATTTAAAAAATAACCAAAAAGGCCCCTTTGGTGACCTGCTTGATGGTTACAAATTTTCAACAAAATAACCATGATATCAGTATCCTCCACTATATAACTAAAATGAACGGATTCCAAAGAATCAAAATCCAAAAATTAAATGTGGAAAAGGTGGGAAATTGCCTCCATTAAGGTTACTTTGCAATGTAAACTTTCAAACAAACTGATACCCATGTCTTCTATTTTTAGCTATTCTTTCATAATCTGTCGAGTTTTTCTGTAAATATTTTTTTATGTCACCAAACGTCGTCGAAAGAAAAAACACTTCGTTTTCAATTTTATTTTCACATTTCAAAAAAAAGGTTATTGTTATTTATTTTCGAGCAGTGGTTTTTGTTCATTATAATTAATACATAATTTGTTTGAATGTATAAAAATATATGTATGTAGTAAATATATATATATACGTATATTAAAAAATGTAGTTTTATTATGCGCTTGGTCGATTAGTAATAATATTGTGGAATAATAGATACAACATTAAAAACAAAAAAGAATAAAATAAAATAAAAAGTAAAACCCAGGGATAAAAACAATGTTATAAACTCAGTAATGTTTGTTGTGATGTAAATACAAAAAAAATATATGTAACAAGTAATAAAAAATAAAAACGGATTGTATTGGCTTCATATCAATATATAATTGAATTTGTTATTGGAATGACTCATATTCTTTTTGGCGGCAAAAATATGAGAGAGAAATTTCAAACGGAAATACAAAATAAATGTAAATGATTAACCCTTAAATCACTATGGCAATAGAGAGGGACGATCCTGGGATTTCCTTTGTGGGAATTGAATATAAATTAAGATTTGTTTTTTACAAAATATCAAACATATTTTTGTCTTTAATTAAATTTCTTTTTAAATCGTTTTTCCCTCTTTTACCGGTTTAAGGGTTAAACGGATCCTAAATATCTATATAATGTATACTTTTTCATTATTATTGTTTCTTTTTTAGATTATGTTACATGCTTATATAATTACAGATTATTATCATTAGTGGTTGTTGTTGTTGTTGTTATTGCTGTTACTTGGTAGTTTTGAAAAATTTATGCTCTTGAGTAGTATCCCTAGATTGTTGGAATGCACCTTGTGTTATTTTATGCACAGTACAGGTTGTGACTGGAACTGTTTTATATTCCATTTTATAATTACTGGAAACGGAGGACGATGATCCGGAATCACCCAATGAGAATGTCGATTGATTGCCACGATGACGTGTCACAACACGTTCACTGGTCCGATACGAGGGAAAATCGACAGCACTTGTTGTTGTGTGATGCTGATGATGGGTATGATGTGCGTTCGAGGAGGCCGTCTTGTTGCTCTGTTGCAACTCCTTTGTTTCACGGTGTATGGCAGTGTGACTACGACGCTCCGAGGCATTGTGGACGGCACATGAACTGTTGCCACCCTCAGATTCTAACTTCTGACGATGCAGGCTGCTGTAGCTTTGTCTTTCACTGGGGAACCATGAACTCGATGGCTGTTCATTTAGATTCATGATGCTCTTACGATGAATTTTGGCATTGGAGGAGAGGCTACCAAATTGCTGCGATTCTGTGGGAGTCGACTTACGTTGCAAAATCGTATTGGCCACATTCGATTCGGAAGAGAACTCGGTCTTACGGTGATGGAATTGTTTACTTGTCGACATGCTGGTGGACGATGTGTTGGCATTGGTGCTTTCGGTGATGTTGGAACTGATATTGGATTTTGACGACGATTGGACCAGATGACCATTTTCTGCAGTGCCACCATTTCTGGTAATTTTGGTGGTGACATTATATGTATCACTTCCACCACCTCCACCACTTATCAGGCTCTTCATATCAGAGCCATTGCCATTACGTTGATTAACATTGGTAACCCGACGTGTGGTCGTTGTTGATCCCTCCGAGTGGATTTTATTACTGGAAGATGTCATTTTGCTGGCCAGGCATGTGGATTCCTTGTCGGTGTGCTGAGTAACCGTAGAGGTTACTGTACGACTTCCACCACCCTTAATTATGGTAGTGCCACTCACTCCATTTTGAGTAACGCTGCTGCCATCAGTGGTGATCACATGTTTGGTATCACTACTGCTGCCACCGCTGGTGGTGTGGAGCAAATTCCTTTGGACCACCGGGCAAGTTTCGTGATGCACAATATTCTTATGGACATGGGTATGATTACCACTGGCATCATGATGATGATGGTGGTGGTGGTGATGGTGATTATGTTGTTCGTGACTGTTAACGTCACTCTGCATAACCTTTCTGTTAACAACATTTGTGCTGCTAACATCGTTCACGTCATGTTGCTGGATGCTCTTCTTGGCGGTACTCACACGATTCTGGGTCATCGATACGTCTTCATTGTAGACATTTTCCACGTTTTTAACATTCTTCACCTTGGTGGATTTCTCGACATTTTCAATGACATTGACCTTGCCCTGGCGACGAACATATTGAGTTTCGGGTTCCTTTTTGTTTTTGCTGCCAATAACGGTGGTCACCCGCTTAGTGGAGACTATCACCATGCCATCAGCCGGTTTTTGAGTATTCAAATCGGCCACGGGTACAGCGTTTTTACTCGAGGCATAACTCATCTGATTTGTGGTCTTCAGAATGGACGTGTCTGAACCCAAACTAATCGAGGAGCTGTTGTGGACTACCTTCTTTGTAGTTTGGCGTACCGTGGTTGCCGTGTGATCGGTCTTAGTTTGGTTTTTGCGGGTAATTTCCATGGTTCCCTCCATTTTGAGATTATCCACCGGCCTCTTGGGTGTTACACGGTCCACAACATCTCTAGGACCGGCATCCTTTTCTTTCTTATAGAACTCTCCTTCAGGTTTGAGATTATCGCTGGGCTTAATTGGTGTTGGCCTCTTGACATATTGATAGGTGTTCTTTTGTTCGAAGGTCATTTCACCCTCGGTACGTAAATTATCTTTGCGCACAACACGTTGCACCCTTTCAGCCGGTTTGAAGCCTGGTTTTTCGGGGGTCACAAATTCTCCCTCCGGTTTCAAATTATCTACCGGTTTCTTGGCCACAGGTCTCTCACCAGGCTTAAAGCCAGGCTTCTCGGGAGTATAGAATTCTCCCTCCGGTTTGAGATTATCCGAAGGCTTCTTGGCAACTGGTCTTTCGCCAGGTTTAAAGCCCTGCTTCTCTGGAGTATAGAACTCGCCTTCTGGCTTGAGATTATCTTCATGGCGCACCTGTTTGGGCCTGTCGCCAGCTACATATTTGGTTTTCTCCACAAATGTCATTTCACCTTCTGTACGTAAGTTATCCTTACGTATGACCTTGGTGGTCCTTTCGGCGGGTTTGTATCCAGGCTTATCGGGTACCGTAAATTCTCCCTCAGGTTTCAAATTGTCCTGAGGTTTCTTTTGCACCGGTCTCTCGGCAGGCTTGAAACCCGGTTTCTCGGGTGCATAAAACTCTCCTTCTGGCTTCAGATTATCCTTGAACTTAACAGGCTCTGGACGTTTAACATGTTTGTATACCTCCTTTTCCACAAATGTCATTTCACCCTCCGTGCGTAGATTATCCTTGCGCACAATTTTCTGAGTTCTTTCGCCCGGCTTATAACCTGGCTTTTCAGGTGTATAGAAATCGCCTTCAGGCTTTAGATTGTCTTTGGGTTTCTTAACCACCGGCTTCTCGGCGGGTCTAAAACCAGGCTTTTCGGGAGTATAGAAGTCGCCCTCGGTCTTGAGATTATCCTCAGGTTTCTTTTGCACGGGTCTCTCGGCTGGTTTGTAACCGGGCTTGTCGGGAGTGTAGAAGTCACCCTCCGGTTTCAAATTGTCTTCAGGTTTCTTTTGTACTGGTCTCTCGGCTGGTTTGTATCCGGGCTTGTCGGGAGTGTAGAAGTCACCCTCAGGTTTCAAATTGTCCTCGGGCCTTACAGGTTGAGGTCTCTTAACATACTTGTACTCCTCCTTCTCAACAAAGGTCATTTCACCTTCAGTGCGTAAATTATCCTTTCGTACAATGCGTTCGGTTTTCTCAGCCGGTTTGAATTGGGTCTTCTCGGGACGCACAAAGTCACCTTCGGTTTTCAAATTGTCCTTGGGTTTCTTTGGTATTACCTTTTCGGCGGGTTTGAAACCGGGTTTTTCGGGGGAATAAAATTCTCCCTCCGGTTTTAAATTATCCTCAGGACGTACCTGTGATGGCCTTTCGCCAGGACGGAATTTTGGTTTTTCCGGTGCATAGAATTCACCCTCTGGCTTCAGATTGTCCGTTTGCTTAACTGGTTCGGGACGTTTGACATATTTGTATTCTTCCTTTTCGACAAATGTCATTTCACCCTCGGTGCGCAAATTATCCTTGCGAATGACCTTTTGAGTTCTTTCGGCCGGTTTATAGCCTGGTTTTTCGGGAGTATAAAATTCACCCTCGGGTTTTAAGTTATCTTCAGGTTTCTTTTGTACTGGTCTTTCAGCAGGTTTATAACCAGGCTTTTCAGGAGTATAGAAATCACCTTCTGTCTTGAGATTATCTTCAGGTTTCTTCTGAACAGGTCTTTCGGCGGGCTTATAACCAGGCTTCTCAGGAGTATAGAAATCGCCTTCGGGTTTGAGATTGTCTTCAGGTTTCTTTTGGACCGGCCTTTCAGCTGGACGATATCCTGGTTTTTCTGGAGCATAGAAATCACCTTCGGGTTTCAAATTATCCTCCGGTTTCTTTTGAACTGGTCTTTCGGCAGGACGATAACCCGGCTTTTCTGGGGCGTAAAAATCACCTTCTGGCTTCAGATTGTCTTCATGACGAATCTGACTAGGTCTTTCGCCAGGTCGGAATTTGGGCTTTTCAGGGGAATAGAAATCACCTTCTGGTTTGAGATTGTCTTCCGGTTTCTTCTGAACTGGTCTCTCGGCTGGACGATAGCCCGGCTTTTCGGGAGCATAGAAATCACCTTCGGGTTTCAAATTATCCTCAGGCTTCTTCTGTACTGGCCTTTCAGCTGGACGATAACCCGGCTTTTCGGGAGTATAGAAATCGCCTTCCGGCTTGAGATTATCTTCAGGACGCACCTGTTCTGGTCTCTTAACGTAGGTGTATTCGTCTTTCTCTACGAACGTCATTTCACCCTCAGTGCGGAGATTGTCTTTACGAATAATTCTCTCAACTCTTTCGGCAGGTTTATAGCTTGGCTTATCTGGCACATTGAAATCACCCTCGGGCTTCAAATTATCCTCGGGTTTCTTGGCCACAGGTCTTTCGGCGGGTTTAAATCCAGGCTTCTCTGGTGCATAGAAATCACCTTCGGGTTTAAGATTGTCTTCGGGTTTCTTCTGAACAGGTCTTTCAGCCGGTTTGTAACCTGGTTTTTCGGGTGTATAGAAATCTCCCTCAGGTTTCAGATTGTCTTCCGGTTTCTTTTGAACTGGTCTCTCAGCTGGTCTGAAGCCAGGTTTCTCAGGTGTAAAGAAATCTCCCTCTGGTTTCAGATTATCTTCAGGACGAACTTGACTCGGTCTCTCTCCAGGCATGAATTTGGGTTTCTCTGGAGTATAAAATTCACCTTCAGGCTTGAGATTATCATCTGGTCTGACTTGTGACGGTCGTTCGCCGGGCAAGAATTTTGGCTTCTCTGGAGTGTAAAATTCACCCTCGGGTTTTAGATTGTCACCGGGCTTAACAGGTTCTGGTCTCTTAACGTATTTATATTCCTCCTTTTCTACGAATGTCATTTCACCCTCTGTGCGAAGGTTATCCTTCCTGACAATAATTTCAGTTCGTTCAGCAGGGCGATATCCTGGCTTTTCGGGAGTGTAGAAATCGCCTTCAGGCTTGAGGTTATCTTCAGGTCTCTTCTGAACGGGTCTTTCTGCTGGCCTATATTCTGGTTTATCAGGCACGGTGAACTCGCCCTCTGGTCTAAGATTATCTTCAGGACGAACTTGTGATGGTCTTTCACCAGGCTTGTATTTCGGTTTCTCCGGAGCATAGAAATCACCTTCCGGCTTAAGATTATCTTCCGGTTTCTTCTGCACAGGTCTCTCAGCGGGACGATAACCTGGTTTTTCAGGTGTGTAGAAATCTCCCTCTGGTTTCAAATTATCTTCTGGTTTTTTCTGTACAGGTCTTTCAGCTGGCCTGAAACCTGGTTTCTCTGGTGTGTAAAATTCGCCTTCCGGTCTTAGGTTATCCTCGGGACGAACTTGAGATGGGCGTTCGCCGGGCATAAATTTAATCTGTTCTGGAACATAGAAACTGCCCTCTGGCTTAAGGTTGTCTTCAGGTTTCTTTTGAACAGGTCTCTCAGCTGGTTTGAAACCAGGTTTCTCTGGGGTATAGAAATCACCCTCAGGTTTAAGAT
Source organism: Musca domestica (assembly GCF_030504385.1). Lineage (NCBI taxonomy): Eukaryota > Metazoa > Arthropoda > Insecta > Diptera > Muscidae > Musca > Musca domestica. The sequence goes on along the minus strand of NW_026712115.1, from coordinate 316,296 downwards.
TGTCTTCAGGTTTCTTTTGTACTGGCCTCTCAGCTGGCCTGTAGCCAGGTTTCTCTGGAGTGTAGAAATCACCTTCAGGTTTCAGATTATCTTCTGGGCGAACCTGATCCGGCCTCTTAACGTAGGTGTATTCTTCCTTTTCGACAAATGTCATTTCACCTTCGGTACGCAGATTATCCTTCCTTATAATGCGTTCAATCTTTTCAGCTGGCCTGAACTCCAGTTTCTCAGGTGCATAGAATTCACCCTCAGGTTTGAGATTATCTTCGGGTTTCTTTTGCACGGGTCTTTCAGCGGGACGATAACCTGGTTTTTCAGGAGTATAGAATTCACCTTCAGGTCTGAGATTATCTTCGGGACGAACCTGGCTGGGCCTTTCACCAGGCAAAAATTTAACCTGTTCAGGTACGTAGAAGTCACCTTCAGGCTTAAGATTATCCTCTGGTTTCTTTTGCACGGGCCTTTCGGCAGGTCTGTATTCAGGCTTATCTGGTACCGTGAAATCACCCTCTGGTCGGAGATTATCTTCAGGGCGAACTTGAGACGGTCTTTCGCCTGGCATGAATTTGGGTTTCTCCGGTGTATAGAAATCACCTTCAGGCTTCAAGTTATCCTCAGGTTTCTTTTGAACAGGTCTCTCAGCCGGTCTGTAACCTGGCTTCTCTGGCGCATAAAAGTCGCCTTCTGGTTTAAGGTTATCTTCGGGTTTCTTTTGAATCGGTCTCTCAGCAGGTTTATAGCCGGGTTTCTCTGGTGTGTAGAAGTCTCCTTCAGGTTTAAGATTATCTTCAGGTTTCTTCTGCACTGGTCTTTCGGCAGGTCTATATTCAGGCTTATCGGGAACGGTAAATTCACCCTCTGGTCGGAGATTATCTTCAGGACGAACTTGGGACGGTCTTTCTCCTGGCATAAATTTGGGTTTTTCCGGTGTATAGAAATCACCTTCAGGCTTCAAGTTATCCTCAGGTTTCTTTTGAACAGGTCTCTCAGCCGGTCTGTAACCTGGCTTCTCTGGCGCATAAAAGTCGCCTTCTGGTTTGAGATTATCCTCGGGTTTCTTTTGAACCGGCCTTTCGGCAGGTCTGTAACCAGGCTTTTCTGGGGTATAAAAATCACCTTCAGGTTTGAGATTATCCTCTGGTTTCTTTTGAACCGGTCTTTCGGCAGGTCTATATTCAGGCTTGTCGGGAACAGTAAACTCACCTTCAGGTCGGAGGTTATCTTCAGGACGAACTTGAGATGGTCTTTCTCCTGGCATGAATTTGGGTTTCTCTGGAGTATAGAAATCTCCTTCTGGTTTGAGATTATCCTCCGGTTTCTTTTGAACCGGTCTTTCTGCTGGCCTAAATCCAGGCTTCTCGGGTGTATAGAAGTCTCCTTCTGGTTTGAGATTATCCTCGGGTTTCTTCTGTACGGGTCTTTCGGCAGGTCTGTATTCAGGCTTGTCTGGAACCGTAAAATCACCCTCTGGCCGAAGATTGTCTTCCGGACGAACTTGAGATGGTCTTTCGCCTGGCATGAATTTGGGCTTCTCAGGAGTGTAAAACTCGCCCTCTGGTTTCAAGTTGTCTTCGGGTTTCTTTTGAACAGGTCTTTCGGCTGGTTTGTAGCCAGGCTTTTCCGGCGTATAGAAATCCCCTTCAGGCTTCAGATTATCCTCAGGTTTCTTTTGCATGGGCCTTTCGGCAGGTCTATAGCCCGGCTTATCTGGTGTATAGAAATCTCCCTCTGGTCTAAGGTTATCTTCAGGACGTATTTGTTCAGGCCTCTTGACATATGTGTACTCTTCCTTTTCGACAAATGTCATCTCACCTTCGGAGCGTAAATTATCCTTTCGAATAATGCGTTCAGTCTTCTCAGCTGGTTTGTAACCTGGTTTCTCTGGAGTATAGAAGTCGCCTTCAGGTTTGAGATTATCCTCTGGCTTCTTTTGTTGTGGTCTTTCGGCAGGCCTATATTCAGGTTTATCGGGAGCATAGAAGTCACCTTCAGGTTTAAGGTTGTCCTCAGGTTTCTTTTGTTGTGGCCTTTCGGCTGGTCGATAGCCTGGTTTCTCCGGTGTGTAGAAGTCACCCTCTGGTTTCAGATTATCCTCTGGCCGTACTTGTTCTGGCCTTCGCACATATTGGTACTCTTCCTTTTCGACAAAGGTCATTTCACCTTCTGTGCGCAAATTGTCCTTCCTAATGATGCGCTCTGTCTTCTCAGCAGGTTTGTAGGTTGGCTTATCAGGAACAGTGAATTCACCTTCTGGTTTGAGGTTGTCCTGCGGTTTCTTTTGTTCTGGCCTTTCAGCTGGTCTATATCCCGGCTTCTCAGGTGTGTAAAATTCTCCTTCCGGTTTCAGATTATCCTCAGGTTTCTTTTGCACAGGTCTTTCGGCTGGTTTGTAACCTGGCTTCTCAGGAGTGTAGAAATCACCTTCAGGTTTGAGATTATCTTCAGGTTTCTTTTGAACTGGACGTTCGGCAGGACGGTAGCCTGGCTTCTCTGGAGTATAGAAATCACCCTCTGGCTTGAGATTATCTTCGGGACGCACTTGCTCTGGTCTCTTGACATATGTATATTCTTCCTTCTCTACAAATGTCATTTCACCCTCTGTCCTTAGATTATCCTTACGGATAATACGTTCGGTTTTTTCGGCTGGTCTAAATGAGGGTTTATCGGGGACTGTGAACTCTCCCTCAGGTCGCAAGTTATCCTCTGGCCTCTTTGCAACTGGCCGTTCAGCTGGACGGTAGCCAGGTTTCTCTGGAGTATAGAAATCACCCTCGGGCTTCAAATTATCTTCGGGTTTCTTTTGCACAGGTCTTTCGGCTGGACGGTAACCAGGCTTTTCTGGGGTATAGAAATCACCCTCGGGCTTCAGATTATCTTCCGGTTTCTTTTGCACCGGTCTCTCAGCTGGACGATAACCAGGCTTCTCTGGTGCATAGAAATCTCCTTCGGGCTTCAAATTATCCTCAGGTTTCTTCTGCACCGGTCTCTCAGCTGGACGATAACCAGGCTTTTCTGGGGCGTAGAAATCTCCCTCGGGCCTCAAGTTATCCTCAGGACGAACTTGCGTTGGTCTAACAACGTACTGATATTCTTCTTTCTCCACAAATGTCATTTCACCTTCAGTGCGAAGATTATCTTTTTGGATGATCTTTTCAGTTCTCTCTGTTGGACGATATTGAGGTTTCTCGGGGGTTGTAAATTCTCCTTCGGGCTTAAGATTGTCTTGAGGTCTCTTTTGTACGGGCCTTTCTGCCGGTTTGAAGCCGGGCTTTTCTGGAGTGTAAAATTCACCTTCAGGTCGAAGATTATCTTCAGGGCGTACTTGTGAAGGTCTTTCGCCTGGCTTGTATTTTGGCTTTTCAGGAGCGTAGAAATCACCTTCAGGCTTAAGGTTATCTTCTGGTCGTTTCTGCTCGGGACGTTCGGCTGGACGATAACCAGGTTTCTCTGGAGTGTAAAATTCTCCTTCAGGACGAAGATTGTCTTCAGGACGTACTTGAGAAGGTCTTTCGCCTGGTTTGTACTTAGGTTTTTCCGGAGCATAGAAATCGCCTTCCGGTTTGAGGTTATCTTCTGGTCGCTTCTGTTCTGGCCTTTCGGCTGGGCGGTAGCCTGGTTTTTCTGGAGTGTAGAAATCACCTTCAGGGCGGAGATTATCTTCGGGGCGTACTTGTGACGGTCTTTCTCCCGGCTTGTATTTCGGTTTTTCGGGCGCATAAAAATCACCTTCAGGACGAAGATTGTCTTCAGGACGAACTTGAGACGGTCTTTCACCTGGCTTGTATTTTGGCTTCTCAGGTGCATAAAAATCACCCTCAGGTTTAAGATTATCCTCTGGCCGCTTTTGTTCTGGCCTTTCGGCTGAACGATATCCAGGCTTTTCTGGTGTATAGAAATCACCTTCTGGGCGAAGATTATCCTCTGGACGAACCTGAGAAGGTCTTTCGCCTGGCTTGTATTTCGGTTTTTCCGGAGCATAGAAATCACCTTCAGGTTTCAGATTATCTTCTGGTCTCTTTTGCTCTGGTCTTTCGGCTGGACGATATCCAGGTTTTTCGGGTGTATAGAAATCACCTTCCGGACGAAGATTATCTTCTGGTCGTTTCTGTTGAGGTCTTTCAGCAGGCCTGTAACCGGGCTTCTCAGGTGTGTAAAATTCGCCTTCTGGGCGTAAATTATCTTCGTGACGAACCTGAGTTGGCCTCTCACCAGGTTTGTAATGGGGTTTATCTGGAGCATAGAAATCACCCTCTGGACGTAGATTGTCTTCTGGTCTTTTTTGTTGAGGTCTTTCTGCAGGCCTGTATCCCGGCTTCTCTGGGGTGTAGAAGTCACCTTCTGGCTTGAGATTGTCTTCTGGTTTCTTTTGCTGTGGCCTCTCTGCAGGTTTGAAGCCTGGCTTTTCTGGTGCATAAAACTCACCTTCTGGCCTCAAATTATCCTCAGGTCGAACCTGGCTTGGACGTTCTCCTGGCTTGTATTGTAATTTTTCTGGTTTGTAGAAATCACCTTCCGGTTTGAGATTATCTTCTGGCCTCTTTTGCTGTGGCCTTTCTGCAGGACGGAAGCCTGGCTTTTCAGGTGTGTAAAAATCACCCTCCGGCTTGAGGTTGTCTTCTGGCTTCTTTTGTTGCGGTCTTTCAGCAGGCCTGAAGCCAGGTTTCTCTGGAGTATAGAATTCGCCCTCGGGACGTAGATTGTCCTCAGGACGTACCTGAGAAGGACGCTCGCCGGGTTTATATTTCTCCTTTTCTGGGGTATAGAAATCACCTTCTGGTTTCAGGTTGTCTTCAGGCTTCTTTTGTTGGGGCCTCTCTGCCGGCTTATAGCCCGGTTTTTCGGGAGTATAAAATTCACCCTCCGGTTTCAAATTATCTGGTCTCAAAACTGGTTCTGGTCTGGTTACATATTTATATTCTTCCTTCTCCACGAAGGTCATTTCACCTTCAGTACGAAGATTATCGGTATGAACTACTCGTTCGACACGATCAGCAGGACGATAACCTGGTTTGTCGGGTGCATAGAATTCTCCTTCCGGCTTGAGATTGTCTTCAGGCTTCTTCTGTTTGGGTCTTTCGGCTGGCCTAAAGCCCGGCTTTTCTGGTGTATAGAACTCGCCTTCAGGCTTTAGATTATCACCTGGCTTAATGGGAGCAGGCCTCTCGGATGGTCGGAATTCCTCTTTTTCCGGCTTGTAAAAGTCACCTTCAGGCTTCAGATTGTCATGTGGTCGCACTGGTTGAGTTCTAACGATATATTCGTATTCTTCATTCTCAAGAATAGTCGTATCCTGGGTCAAACGATCCGTATAGCGATCGCGTGGTCCTTCTGGCAGTGGCTTGGGAGAGTCCTTGGGACCTTTTCTGATTGTGGTAAGAGATTCATTATTCTCATAGTCATCCTTTGACCATGTATTGGTGCGTATTCTGGTCTCAACATTGTCAACCATGTCTGAGAGCGATGGGAGAGAACATTATATTAGTAAAGAAAACTTTGTTGGGCTAATTAAGAGTTGAGCTTACCCACAGATTCAGTTAGAGAATCGGTTTTGGTTGTTTTTGTTGTATCACTGGTTGTGCAATGATGACGCCTGTAACAATAACAAACATTACATTGTAGAGAGAATACAGTTGTGATAAATGTCTGCTCTTCTCCTTACTTACCCACAAGTACAGATCTCACAGATGCACATTTCAGTGTGTGTGCTTTTCCATGTTTTGTCGACTCCATCCTAAGAGAATAGAATAAATGAGAAATAAGATTGGCTTGTTCGTTTGTATGATGGTTTGAGTTTGAGTTGTCCTGCCAACTTACTTTTCGTGAATCGATTGTCTTCTTATTCTTATTGACGATCTGTAGCCTTTCGTCCGTTTCATCGTAGATATTCTCGGTAATATCCTTACGTTTGGAAGTCTTATTCAAATTGTATTCCATATTTTCATTTTCCTCCAAAATTTTAGAATTCTTTTCGATCTCCACAAATTCATCGATGTAAACGGTCTTTTTCGGTGCCTCAACAATCTTCTCAATGACATCTGTGCGTGTCTTCTCATCCAAAACGCGCCAGTCATTGATGCTTGCATCATAAATCTGAAATGAGCAAATGAAAACCCATTAGCAATAAAGGAATGGCTTGCCATTACAAATTAGATAGCATAAATTATTTTATATTTAAGATAGGATTTGCTCGATATTACTTGCAAGTAGAAGTACTTAAAGAGTACGAATTGTACAAGTTGTTCGAAATGGATTTAGAGATCATTCTAACAGTGTATTCGTGTGTGAGTGTCCAACCAAACCATTATTGATTATGCTAAGCCAGAAGAGAACAATTCCCAGAGACTGAATATTGCTATGGACCGTTGGATATTGTGCATAGAACCAGCTACAGTTGGTACTAATTAGTGACAATGTTTTCCACATATTTGTATTTGTTCCTTTTTCAATACATTTATTTATTTAAAAATAAAACAACGGCATTAAAAAATATAAAGCAGTAGGTCAAGGTTTGAAGGTCAAGGTTTGATGTCTGTGGTTAAAAATTTGCGGTGGTTTGGAAAAGTGTCCTAAATTTCAACGAAAAATACTAAATAGTACTAAATTTGATATTTGGTTGAATAGTGCTTGCAATTTGTAATTTTGTATTAGGGTCGCTGTTCATGTGTAGCCTTGACATGTGGAGGTGGTTTTGGAAGTGGAAAGTAATAAATTGTACTAAATGTGGTCTTAGTTGAAGGGATATAGATAAAATTCGGAAATTTGATATTTAGATTACTGGCGGTATCTGAGGTTGAGATCAGGAGGTGGGTACTCTATATTTGCTTGAAAAGGACTTTTGAATTACTGTTGGTTCTAGGATCGAGAGATGTAGGCTGTAGTGGATATTCGTACTTAATGTTACTAAATTTGGTATTGGGTGAAAGGATAGAGCAATGGTTTTACTAATATCTGTTTCTATTATTCTGTCTGCATTTTGAGTACAAAAACTGCCTAATACCAACTGTTAGAACTAATTTAAAATTTAAGGTGGAATTTTTGCCGACGAAGTAGCTGCAAAAAAATACAGTACCAATACCAATACCAATCATACTAAATATTTCAAAAAAATTGATATAAAAAGTGATAAAAATGAATACAAATTTTAATTCATTATACCCTCCACCTTGGGAGTAGTAGTTCCCAATATTCGGTATATTGATGTTTTAGCCCCATTTTTTCACCAACTTCTTAAAAAATTGGTATTTTCAGACCGTTATGGGTTCTAGCTCCAGTGGCAGAACATTGTACATATAGATCCACGTTTTCGTATAGCCCCCAAATAACGGAACCCCCCCGATATATGGTGATTCAATGGTTCTAGCCACATTTTTCCATAGATTTGTCTAAAAATTGGTATTTGTAGTTTGTAATGGATTCTAGCTCCGATGGCAGAACAAGGGTGATATAGGTTATATGGAGTCTATAAAACAGTGGTGTATATTCCCCATATAACGGTAGTTCCCAAAATTCGGTATTTTGATGATTTTTGGCCAAATTTTCCAAGGATTCATCTATAAATAAGTATTTGTGGTTCGTAATGGGTTCTAGCTCCGGTGACAGAACAAGGGATATATAGGTCCACATTTTCGTATGGCACGCATTTAAGGGTACCTTCCGATATTCGGTATTTTGATCATTTTTCTTCAGAAAAAGATAATTGTAGTTCGTAATGAGTACGAGCCCTGAATATCTAGGTCCAAGTTTTCCTATAGCGCACATAACGGTATATATGACGGTATGGCTTCTACGGCCGGTGTTAAAATATTGTCCATATTGGTCAACGGTTTCCCAACAATGGATTGGTATTTTATATTGGATATATAGACCAAGTTTGATAATCCTAGTCAAATGTACCCACGAAATGATGTCAGATTTGGTATTTAAGACTAGCAATATATTACAATCGTTATAGTATACAATTGTATGGCCCTTATATAACGGCTCCAACCCTTATATTTGTTTTTGAAAAATCTCACTGTTTGCTCCTACCTATCTTACTGGAGTTTGTAGTTAAAAGTCGAACACGTTTGATTCCAGGTAATTTTGGAAAAAACCGATGGAGGGTGTTAGAAGTTCGGCCCGGCCGAAATTAACGTCTTTTTACTTGTTATTCTAGTACGTTTTTTACTGTTTTATTGGCTTTTGGTCCATGACAGGTCCATGTAAAAATAAAGAGTTAGTCGATGGTGTCAAAATGTGCTGAGGAAGCACATCAATTGGTAATGTGATGCTGGAAAAATAAATGTGTTTACATTATTTCCCCTGTCTAAAATGAAGTTTTATTTTGTTTTAACGAATCGACCCAGAGAAAGGCCAAAGAAAAATCCATAAAAAACAAAATGGAATAATTTATATTTTTTTATCAGACAACTCACAATGTTGCGATCTAGTTAAGATTTTTTTTGTAATTACCCTCTAAATATTACCGCAATTATATATTATAGTCAAAAAACACCATTTACATTTTCTGTTTAAATAAATCAATCAATTAACATTTTTTATTTATGTACGATGAGGGAAATATTTATTTTATTTGGAAAACTTGTGTTTTGTTTTTGGCTAGCAATTTTTATAAAATTTCTAAATTTTCACATCACTTGTTTCTAAACTAAACAAATGTTTAGAAATATTTTTATCGGATTTAAGTTAATTTATAGTTTATGCCGACTGAATTGCAAATAGCATATCTTATACATTTAGAAACTAAAATAAGATTATTCTAATTCTTATTACCACTAAATTGCTAATATGAAAAAATCATTGTTAACAAAAAGGTAAAAAAATTAAATTGAATGAAATTACTGGAGACAAACTCGTTTGTTATCTTAGGTCAGACGTTTTTGTAGTTTTGTGAACAGGGAAATATCGGTTAATCTTAAACTATGCGAGATGCGAAATAGTTTATTATGCTACTGTTTAGAGAAGGCACATTATTAAATGATTTCTCAACAAGTATTTTTTCCTCAAATAACAACTTTAGGAGAGCAAGAACGCCAAAGTTTCAAAAATACCAAGAAATCATTAGACGGGAAAATAGACAAAAAATTCTAAGTCGACTTGACGATAGCCGTCTGTCTGTTGAAAACACGATAGCCCCATACAATGATACCTCCCGATATTAGGTATATTGGTGATTTTTGCCAAATTTTCCACGAATTTTTCTAAAAATTGGTAAAAATTTGTAAAAAATTCGAATTTGTATGTCATAATGGATTCTATCTCCGATGGCGAGATATTGCATGTATATGTCCACATTTTTGTATAGCACCCATATAACGGCCTCACCCACTTTATGGTTTTTTTGAAATGTTTAACAGCATTATCCAAACCATTCACAGGTATTTGTAGTTCGAAGTGGAAAACGTTTGAATTCAGATTTTTTTATATAAAAATGTTTTCTTTATCCAATTGTTGAGGGTATTAAAAGTTCGGCTCGGCCTAACTTAATGTTTTTTTTTACTTTTTTTTTATAAAAATGATACTCTGCCTTTTTTCGAGTTGATGCATGAACATAACATAAAATTTCGTTTTAGGCAAAAAGAAGAAATATTCTATACAAAATTTCATTATAAATCTTAGTGTAAACAATATATCTAGCTATAATAGTTTACGTTTTTATACCCTCCATACAAGTTTGTCTTTCCGTTTGTAACACCTCGAAATATACATTTTATATATATTCTTGATCAGCATAAAATTCTATGTCGATATAGCGTTGTCCGTCCATCTGTCGAAATCACTCTAACTTCCGAACTAAAATTTTACTCAAATGTTTATTATTTCTGTAGGACTTTTGGTATTAAAAATGGACATGCAGGTCCACGTTTAGGAATAGCCCCCATATAATGGTACCTTCCGATATTCGGTATTTTGATGATTTTGGCGACATTATTCATCGGAAATTTTTCAAACTTGGTATTTGAAGTTCGTAAAGAATACTACAGCCTATGACAGAAAATTGTCCGCGCAGGGCCACGTCTTCTAAAACGGTACCTCCCAATATTGGGTATTTTGATAATTTTGTCGATATTATTCACCGAAAACGTTTTAAATTTGGTATTTGAAGTTCATAACGGATACCACAGTCTAAGACAGAAAATTGTCTGTGCAGGTTCACGTTTTGTTATAGCCCTCATATAATGGTACCTCCCTATATTCGGTATTTTGATGATTTTAGCTACATTATTTACCGAATATTTTATTCAAGTTTCGAATTTGAATATTGTAATGGCTTATGACATAAGTTGCCTTTACAGGTTCATGTCGTCGTATAGACCCTAATATAAGGGCTACATTTGGTATTTTTAAGATTTTTACAGAATTTTTAAAGGATTTTATTTTTTGAAAATTGTCAAATTCGTTCCAAATGGCGGAGGGTATTCAAAGGTATACGTTCTTTTTCTGGCGATTTAATACAAAATTTAGTATGGAGGTTAAGTAAGGTTCAGAAGGCTGAAGGTGTTTGAAGATGTATATTAAGGGGTTCAACTGGACCAGACAATTAAAATTTTCCTGATTTTAAAGTCTTCCTACAGGTCACAATTAAAAACCAATCGACACGAAATTTTGCATAAGGTTGGAAGATGACATTACTACTTCTTACATTAAAAATCGACTAAAATGGGTTTGCACCTAAAGGCAGTTTTACAATATTTTATAGTAATGTGGGATATCACATGATCCACCCCGCACGACTATAGCACTTGCTTATTTGTTTCAATTTGACTTTATATGTGGAATTGCACATTTTGTAGTATTTTTTCTCAATTTATTTGAAAAAATCGAAGAAAATCAAATCAGTGCACAATTCTTTGATAGTTGTGAATTCGATCCTGAATCCAACATCACATGCATGGAAAGCTTAAATCTAAACGTGAGCTTTTATCGAACAATACAAAAGTAAAATTGCAGACCATTTTGTCGGAAGATTGGATTGAGATCAGTGAAGTGCCGGATATTAAGATTTACGTTATATAAAACCAACACACCAAAGTAGTCTGGTAAATTGATAGTCATTTTCTAAATAGTTGGCTTGAAAAATCAATTTTTATTTTCACTTGGACCCCCAAAATTGTCGCGGAAAATATTTCACAAATCTAAAAATTAAAACTTATCAAAAAATTAAAACTGTCGAAAAGTGAAAGAAACATGCAAAATGACGAGTGTCAGATAGTGGAATTATTTGAGGGCTACATCTGAAGGGGGAGTGATATACCTGCCGATGCAAAGATACAAACATATATCTTAAATCATGGGACCTCTATGATGATCTCAAGGGACGGGTGGGCAGACAGACGGACATCGTTTAATTGACGTAGAATTTTAATCTCTGAGTTTCCAAAGAAAAGTTGTTGTCTTAGAAACTGATGACAAAATAATTTATACCTATCATATGATTATGGGCATAAAAAAGCACATAAGTTTAGTCGTCCTGAACGCATTTTGCCCTCAATCAAAACTATATATACAGGGTGAGATGAAAAAACTGCAACCAACTTCAGATTGCTGTCGTTTCTAAGCCACTCGTCCGACAGCTGTTAAAATTATTCCAGTAACAGCTCATTATATTGTTTACAAAAGCATTTTCCAGAAAAAAACTTATTCGTGATGGAATTCAAGCGTGATGGTGTGATTCATTTATATTTGGCTGGAAAACCACAAGTGGCTATCAGTAGAGCACTCCAGAAAAATGGCTCGTGAGCTGAACATATCGCAATATTCCATTCGGCAAATATTGAAAAATGAGCTCGGCGAAAAGCCATTGAAATTCCCAAAAGTGTAAGAACTTACACCGCAACAGAAAGAAAATAGACTCAAAAGAGCTAAAGAGTTGCTTCGCTTGGCCGAATTTGGTTTTCTCCGATGAGAAAACAATCAAAATGACCGTGTTTACTTGCCAAAGAGGTCAGCTGAAAATGTGCACCTTCGATTGGCCACCAGAACTCAAGCGCCGGCCATGGTGATGGTGTGGGCCGCCATAACAGCCGAAGGTCGCTCTCCGCTCGTATTAATCGACAGTGGCATCAGAATAAATGCAAACATTTTGGCCGCAGAATTTGCACACTCCAACAGGACTCAACACCATCGCACGAGCCAACCAAGAATGGTTACAAAATGAGGTTCCTCGCTTCGTTTCCAGCGCACAATGGCCACCATAATCTCCGGATACCAATTTATTGGACCATTGTGTCTGGAGTATTTTGGAAAGCAAGGTTGACACTAAAAAATACCAAAATGTCTATCACCTCAAGCAAGCGATTCGCCGAGAATGGGCCAAAATAACACAGAGCCAAAATCGGGCAGCGTGTGACGGTTTCATTGGCCGTTTAAAGGCCATAATTCATGTCAAAGGTGACAAATTCGAGCAAATCTAAACTTATTGTAAAAGTTGATGACCAACAAAATGTAAAAATTATGGGGTTTGACTTTGTTGCAGTTTTTAATCTCACTCTGTATTTCGCAATATTTAAGATAGAGCTTTTAAATTTGATAGAGATATTTAAATTACACCACTTTTGGTCCGGTTGCGCAAACTCACAAAAGTATTGATTTAACCCTAAAATGTTTTTGATATATATGAATTCGAAGCGTTTAGGTAAGATTTAGACTTTTGGCGTATAATAAATCCCTTTTGAAAAATTTTTGATATTATTATCTAGGACAAATATTTTATTTTATTTATTTTATTTATGTATTTATTTTGGTAAAATCTCTGCCACTGTGACCCCTGTTGTTTTTAATTTAATTTTTTTATAGATTTCATTTCACTTCACACTTTGCCTAACTATAATTTTATATTACCACACTTCTCTTAAAAAAAAAACTCAAAATTGCTCACCAATCTCTTAAAAAAAAACTCTTAAAAACAAACTCTCTCTATCTCTCTCTCTCTCTTGCACTCACCTTGGTTATCTCCGTTGTTGTCGTAATATTGGCAACATCTGTATTATCTTTTTCAATTTCACGAGCAATATCTTGCGGTACATAAGCTTTGGTATCCACAAACGACTTCTCGTCGACCACCTTCCACTGACCGAGCTTAGAGTCGTAAACTTTGGTCGTGTATGTGGTACGTGTTGTATTAATGACATCATCGGCTATTTCGGGGAAACCAGTGTCGTGGGCATTATCCACGATTTTCTCTTCAACGACGCGCCACCGATTGTTGCGTTGATCGTAGATTTTCTTCTTGTAAGTCACCTTACAGGTGCCATCCTGACCATGGCTGACGAAGCGTTCGTACGACGGTTGCTTCTTGTTGATGCCGGCCGTGCTCAGATCGTCGCTTATTTCAGTCCATGTTTTGGTTTTGATGTCGTATATCTCTTTCTTGTTGACGGAGGTGCTCTTCTTGCTCAAACTCTCTTGAGTGGTGGATTCGGTTATCTCCTTGCTGCTGGTAGAGGATTTCGTTGATTTCTTTTTGTTGGCATTGGTGTTGTTCGTGGTAGTGGAAGATGTAATGGTGGAGGTGTTATTGTTGTTGCTTATCAGTCCCTTATTATTGCTGTTGTTGGTAATGTTCTGAGTTTTGTTGTTATTGTCAAGAATATAATTGTTGCTGTTGGTGTTAATTTGGTGATCAATTATATGTTGTTGTTGTATGTTGCTACTACTGCTGCTGCTGATAAATTCATTTGTGGAAGACTTGGTTGTGCTCTGTAAATCTTGTTGAGTTATCTTCGAATCCGAGGTAGTGGGTGTTATGGGCATGGTGACCTGATATGGCTGCTGCCCGCCGGTTGTGGGTGAATTTAAGAGCATTGTATTACCACCATCCATGGATGGCAGTTTGTTATAATTCGGTGTGGAATACGAAGAATATTCTGTGTTGGAGTGATTCTGTTCATTTATGGTCTGACCATTAACCGACTCGTTGGCCTTAAACTGGCTTGACAACATCGATGATGATGTCATTTCAGTAGCACCATTTATCGTTTTGGCAATTGACTGGTAAGCTTGTTTTGTGGCCATTGATTCATCTTTAATGATCACGGTTTCGGGTTGGAACTCAACCTCAACAATCTGACCGCCACCATCCCCCAAGCCATCGGCGGAGAGAATAGCCTTTGTGGAGCTTGAAGAAGAGGATATCTGTTGAGATTTGGAGGAGGACGAAGACATCATTTTCGATGAGCTGGAGAACATTTGTTGTTTGGTATTGGCCGCTGCCGTATTGCTGATTTCCACCACATCTATGGGTACCGAGAATACGGGCTCTTGGCTGGCACTCTCACTGACCAGATCAATGGATGAGATGATTTTTCCACTTGTGGAGGAAAATTCATCCATGGCCTCGGCGTGATACTGGGATGAGGAGAATGATGATGATTGGGTTAGGCCGGTTTCATTGATGACACTGGTTTCGCTGGTCATGGCAGATGATTTTTTACTGGACGATGCCTTGTAGGTTTTGCTGCCCGACGATATGCCGTAGAAATCGCCGGCCGTTGAGGCCTGCAAATCCTTGTGTGTCGACCTGCCGCCCCTTGAGGTGGAGGATGTGCCAGGATTTCCAACTGTCTGCACGGTTGTTGCTGATGTGGATGATGATGATGTTGAGGAGCCATTAGTTGTTTGCTGTTGCTGCTTCTTTTTGGCGTTTTTTGAGACCATTTTGTTATTGTTGTTCTGCTTCTCTAATTTTCAAAACTTTTCCAACTGGGCAATTATTCTGTTTTATATATTTTTTTTTCTATTATTCTCTTTTATTATCAATATTATTCCAATACTTTTATTTTGTTATTCCTTTTTTATTGCTTTCTTAATTTGTTAATTTATTAAAACTTCTTCTTTTTTAAAAAATATCACTTTTTCGTTTCAAGTTCGTTTAAAAAACTTTTTATATTTCGTTTAATTCTCTAAAGAATTTCGTTCGAAGAAAAAGAAAACACAAAAAAATAAATCAAATTAATATTCTTAAATGCTTAGCTATTCGTTGGCCTGATGTTGCCTTTTGTCGTTTGAAGGTTTGTTTAAAATATAATTTCTTTTTATTGATTACTTTGAGGGAAATACACAAAAAAAATGCGAAAAAACACAGCCAAATGTCGGAATGCTTTATTTTTAAATATTATTCACTAGTCACAGCCGAACCGTATACAAACACACATACACGCATTCAAATGATACACATCATCACATACGAGACCCACGACGACGACAACGACGATGATGACAACAACAAATAAGCGCTTAGCTAATAACGTACCCGGTCGGTCGGTCGTTGGAACCAAAACGCTATCAAGGTACAAAATACACTAATAATTTGGTTTTGTTAACTTAACAATCAGACACGAACGACCGACCGAATGAAAAATCAAATACACACACAAACCAACAAACACACAACCAAGCAACAACAAATGCTAACTTCTATCACATAAACAACACAGAAATTCGCTCAAAATACTCTTTTCTAAGATGGGCCAAAATAATGTTAGCTTGATTTTTCCGCTCTCAAATGGGAATTTTCACTCTTATTTTCTCTCTCTCTCTCTCACTTTTTCTCACACTCTTGATTTAATTTCCAAAAGAAAACTATTTCAAATTTTCATTAATACTCTTTCAGTGCTGTTGTTGTTGTAGTAGTTGCCTTCACTCGGGTCATTAATTATAACTTTGAGTTGTTTTGTTTCTAATTCTCTTGTTTCTTCTTCCTCTTCTTTTTTTCTTTTCACAAAAAATTAGAATTCTTTTATTTTTTTCTTCTTGTTTTTTTTTTTTCTTCTTGTTTCTTTCTTTTTTTTTACAAATTACTTAATATTCGGAAGAGTAATCGACCGTCGCGTACCAGCACTAAAATTGAACTGATCATTTTTGTTCAGCTGGAGCTATTTTCAACCTGTATTCTGTTTTTTTCTTTCTGCGTTTTCAGCAGCTATCATCGCCGCTGCAGACTCGCTGCGACTTCAGCTTGCAAGTGGGTTTTGAGCAGCAGCTCGGCTCAAATGAAAACAAAAAAAAACAATTGAATTTGTTTGCCACCAATCCTCCTACTCTTCACTCCAGCTAAAAAATCATCATCACCATCTAACACACAACTCAAGCCAGGTCTCCTCCAATAGAATAAGCGCCGGAATAATTACTTTCGACTAGAAGAGCGCGTGAGCGTATAAGCTAGCTTTAAATATTTGTAGTTCCATGAAAGCCAAAGGGAGGGAGTGTAATATGTTTGGGAAGATAGAAAATGCCAAGATCGGAGAAAAAATCTCAGAAAAATTGTCATCGAGTCAAAAGAATGAAAGGGCGTATGATTGATTTTTCTTATTTCCTTAAATTATCCCCCCGTATCATGTTGCGTATGAGCAATAAAGTTGAAAATATTTATCATACGTCTATATGCAATTAAAATCTTTTTCTGAACTTTGATAATGCTAAAACTTAAATTACAGCCAAATCAGAACTTCCTACAAAATTAAGATCCCATTGCATGAGCTATGTTTCTAAACTATTACAAATATTGAATATTTTTGAGAGATGTTATTTTAATCTTTACCAACCCAAAACATCAAATTAAAGCCAATTCAGTTAAAAAATGGAGCTAGAACTATCAAACCGTTAGAAACCGGGATCTACATATGAATAAGGCCAACTCTCGAAACGAATGGCCCGATTAAGTCCACATTTAAAATTGTCTGCATTTAACTGACTGGCCTAGAATAAACGCCCAGACGAAATTGCTGAAGTTGGAATCTAAAAAATTTGGACGAGTACCAGTCTTGGTGCGTGGGCATGTGATAAGGCTTCCTTTTTGGAAATCCGTACTAAAAGGGTACGAAAAGTAATAAATTACATATACATAAAAATTGAATACTTTGTAGCGGACAAACAAAATGAGCTAAATAGAATTTGAAATGAGAGTCACTGATTGAGTGCGGGATATATATACCAATGGGTTTTTGGAAATTCGAACTTGAAGGTTACTAAAAGTTCAAAAATAGTACTACACAACTAAAACGGTACCATTTGGTATTATGTGAACGGATAGAGCTAAAAACTTGAAATTTGGTATGAGAATTAATGTTGGAATGTAAGTTTGACACATGAATGTGGTCTTGGAAATGTGTACTAAGGGTTCGAAATGTCCTAAATGGTATTAAATTTCTGGAATTTTAAAATTTTGTATTGGGATCTCTATTGGTAGTAGGTTTGTGATAAAGAGTTTGTTTTGGAAATGAGAAATACAAGTGCACGGAAAGTACTAAATAGTACTTTATTTGGTACAATTTGATATTGCTTGAACAAATAGTGCTTGAAATCTGGTATCAGGGTAGCTGTTCATGTGTAACCTGGACATTTGAAGGTGGTTTCGGAAATGTGTACTATAATTGCTCTCAAAGTATTATGTGGTACTAAATTGGGTGAAGGGATAAAGCTGAAATCCCCAAAATTTGTATTAAGATCTCTATTGGTATCTGGTATTGAGATTTGGAGGTGGTTTTGGAAATGTGTAAAATAATTGTACGATAAGTACTAAATGGTACTAAATTGGGCATCGGGTGAAGGGATAGAGTTGGAATCCTGAAATTGAATATGGATGTCACTGTTGATGTCCGTAGCTGAGTGTACTAAATGTAACTACATTTGGTACTGGATAAAGGGATAGATTTGAAATTCTGAATTTTGTGTTTAGGTCACTGTTGGTATCTGGAATTTGGATATGGAGATGGTTTGCAAATGCGAACTATGATTGTTTGCAAATTACTAAATGGTGTTAATTTTGGATCACTGTAGGTGTTTAGAATGGAGAGATGTAGATTGAGGTCTCTGTTGGCATCTGGTATTGAGGTATGGAGGCGGTTTTGGAAATGTGTACAATAATTGTACGATAAGTACTAAATAGTACCAAATTGGGTATTGGGCGAAGGATACAATTGGAATCCTCAAATTTAATACGGATGTCATTATTGGCTTCCGTAGTTGTGTGAAATAGCTGGTTTTGGAAATACGTACTATAATTGTATTTAATGTTACTACATTTAGTATTGGGTTTAGGAAAAGAGCTGAAATCCTGAAATTTGATATTCAGGTCACTGTTGGTATCAGGAATTTAGATATGGGGGTGGTTTTGCAATCGCGTACTATTATTGTTCGCAAAGTATTAAATGGTGCTAATTTTGGATCTAGTATGTAGATTGAGGTCTCTGTTGGTGTCTAGTATTGTGATATGAAGGTGGTTTTGGAAATGTGCACCATAATTGTATGATAAGTTCTAAAAAGTACTTAATTTGGTGAAGGGATAGAATTGAAATCCTGAAATTAATATGAATTGTGTTGATAGAAATATTGAGATATGCAAAGTCAGAATGGAATCGGATGTTTATTTTTGCTTTTAATGAACTCCATGGATATTCAGAATTTTGACCCTTTGTGCGCTAGGTACCAGAAAGAGTGAACCGATATATTCCATCGTCACACCATGAAATCGCATTGGGTTAATAAAAATATTGTGATGTGCGAAATTTGAAGACAATGGAACTCTTACATCATATTTTATTAGATTAATAATTTTTCAAACTTTTGACCTTTTGTGTTGGAGGTACACATTGGAGTGAACCGATTTCGCACCTCACCTAGCACTGATACAAATATAGGATTTGCAAAGTTAGAGCAAAATGGGATTATCATTTCTCTTCCTATGCAGAAAATATATTTTTTTTTAAATTTCGACCTTTTGTGGGGGAGGTACCAGAAGGAGTGGACTGATACTGCCCATCTCCAAACTCGATCTAAGTTTGATAATCATATTACGATGTGCCATGTTTGGATCAAATCGGACACTCCCTTCAAGAGTTATCGTGCGCCCAGCCACACAGACAGACGGACGGACATCGCTAGATCGATTCCAAATGTCCTGAAACGGATTTGGTACAAAGAGACCTAGTAAAACCCGTAATTTCGCCTAGACACGTTTTGACCATATAAAATGATGTATACCCTCTCTAGTCATACGACTGAGGGTATAATGATAGACTTCTACCCAGTCCAAAACTCTAGTCTCATACTAAATTCCGCGTCGACTGGTCTATATTTGCGATCAAAATGCAAAATCAGTAAATGTTTCTGTTTTTGGTCCATTTCAATCCCTCCAAAAACAATAAACTTCTATAAACTCATATTTTCATGCTAAATTTCGTGACGGCCCATAACTGCGACCTGTAGCTTGATTACAAATTAATATGGACATATGGACGGACATATATAGCTAGATCGGTTCAGCTCGACGAGATAAGAAGATCTATATATAACATCCTATATATAGGACCAATATTTCGAACAAACTTATCTAACACACAGTGTTGTAGGGCTTCGATTGCAAATTTGTTAATTGGCATCAAGCTTTAAACTGGGAAGTTAAGACGCCATATTTACCGTCAAAGTTAGAAAGTATCGTCCC
This sequence comes from Musca domestica, assembly GCF_030504385.1. Classification (NCBI taxonomy): domain Eukaryota; kingdom Metazoa; phylum Arthropoda; class Insecta; order Diptera; family Muscidae; genus Musca; species Musca domestica. Next base: position 296,858 of record NW_026712115.1, on the reverse strand, counting down.
ATGGTATGCTCCCGATTTTATCTTGGGATGTAACTGAATTAAAGGATAACCGGTGAAATGATAGTCAACCACTCCGTCTCCGCAATTCGTGAAAATACTCCACAGCTGTAAATATATTCTTTGCAAATGTCTTTCTCCCTACATTCTAAAATACACCCTCTGATCTTTCTCGCCACTCTAATATGTCATTACTATTTTCTGACACTTTAACAGATTTCAAATTATCAAACCATCTCTAACACTTATCATACCAAACACCTCATCGCAACCACATTTCTATACAAACTCACTCAACCACATACGTGTGTATGCAAACACACTAAAAGCAACAAAGACTCAAAACTTGTTTCAAACTTTAAAAGGCGAAAAACACATCAATAAAAATTTGAAAACCGATTGTGGCGACGAAACAAACTTTGTGTAGGTATTAGACAGAGCTGTGCGTAGGAAACAAAAATCGCTATGCGAGGCGATGCGATGCGACGCGTCACGACACGACACTCTAATGACGACGAGACAACAAAGCTGAGCTATTGTTGTGGTCGTTGTTAACGTTGGCGCTGAGCTCCGGCAGACAACAGAAAACATTTATCTCAAACTGGAGATTAAACCACTTTCCCCTGGCCCGTTGCCGGCATCCCTTTGGCCAGGCAACAATGCATTAGACACAGGTTTGGAATAACGACCGGCCAACGCTGGCCAGTTTAGTGGAATGGGGAGGGGGCAGACAAAAAATCTCAGAACTGAAATCATTGCAGTGCGAGTATTAAAAATCTAAAAATTTCAAAACCATAAAAACAGAACGCAGCCAGCCAACGGTTTTTGTTTCTGTATTCTCCCGGCCAAAAAGACAATGGCAGCTAAAATTTGGTTCGAAACATCCGCGGCCAGGGCTTTTGTTGTTGTCTGTTTTATTTTCTACTATTTTGACCCTATTTAAAATTAAAACTAATTAGTTATTTTGTTGTGTTGTTTTCCGACTATTGTATGGTAATTAATTCCCCAGCTATGCCATTCCCAAATGTAGTGGCTGTAAACCGGACAAAAGGCGGTATAATAGAAAAGTTGTAGATATTTTGATTTGAGTCTTGTCTAGTTTTGCAGAGTACCAAATTGAATTTGAATTTTTCGTAAATTCATTAATTAATTCGGTCGATTTTGACGCATGAATCGAGCCGCGACACGATTACTTTCACTTTGAAATGAAATTTTGCAAACACTCGAATTGAGCAAAATGCCCACACTCTTCTGCCTTTTGTCCAATTTTGGTGCAAAAATCGCTGTTGTTGGTGAGGTTATCGATCGTTTGGTTATTTGTTTTCTTATTTGGAACAAAGAAGTGGGATTTCTTCTCATTTGCACCGAAATGAAGACAACTTCCATTGATAGTAACCGGCAAAAAACTCATTACCTAATAATGGGTTTAACAGGCAAACTTTCATTTTTTGGTAAATGTACATACTGGTAATGCAGTGGGTATTCAGTATTCGTTAATAGTAAAAAGTAAAGTAAAGTATAAGTCAGTTTTGGCGACAGGTGCATAACCTCAGCCAATTTTCGTTTATTTAAGTGTATTTTGACTTATGTTATGATCATTAAAATTTGTGAACCTCTATCGAGTATATTCCGAAGGAATAGGACTATATAGTCCATTTCGTCTCGGACCTAAATAAATATGATATTAATATTGCGCCGTGCCAGGTTTGGACTATATTGGTTATTTACTTCACTTTATATGAGATATGTGAGAATTTTTAGAAATTATTTAAATATACCTTCGGTACCAGATATAGTCGACCGAAGTATTCCTTTTTCATACTTAATCCAATACATTATTAGAAAAACCAACATTTATATCCATTTTATGGGAAATCATAAATTCCATATTCACGAGGGAAATATTTAGATATAGCAAGTTGTAAGGAATCGCTGACTTGTATCGCAAGTTTTGATCGATAAATGTGTTAAAAACTGTGAAGAAGGAGTCCGCAGATATATATATATATATATATATATATATATATGTATATATATATATATATATATATATATATATATATATATATATATATATATATATATATATATATATATATATATATATATATATATATATATATATATATATATCTGCGGACTCCTTCTTCGCTATGCGAGGCGATGCGATGCGACGCGTCACGACACGACACTCTAATGACGACGAGACAACAAAGCTGAGCTATTGTTGTGGTCGTTGTTAACGTTGGCGCTGAGCTCCGGCAGACAACAGAAAACATTTATCTCAAACTGGAGATTAAACCACTTTCCCCTGGCCCGTTGCCGGCATCCCTTTGGCCAGGCAACAATGCATTAGACACAGGTTTGGAATAACGACCGGCCAACGCTGGCCAGTTTAGTGGAATGGGGAGGGGGCAGACAAAAAATCTCAGAACTGAAATCATTGCAGTGCGAGTATTAAAAATCTAAAAATTTCAAAACCATAAAAACAGAACGCAGCCAGCCAACGGTTTTTGTTTCTGTATTCTCCCGGCCAAAAAGACAATGGCAGCTAAAATTTGGTTCGAAACATCCGCGGCCAGGGCTTTTGTTGTTGTCTGTTTTATTTTCTACTATTTTGACCCTATTTAAAATTAAAACTAATTAGTTATTTTGTTGTGTTGTTTTCCGACTATTGTATGGTAATTAATTCCCCAGCTATGCCATTCCCAAATGTAGTGGCTGTAAACCGGACAAAAGGCGGTATAATAGAAAAGTTGTAGATATTTTGATTTGAGTCTTGTCTAGTTTTGCAGAGTACCAAATTGAATTTGAATTTTTCGTAAATTCATTAATTAATTCGGTCGATTTTGACGCATGAATCGAGCCGCGACACGATTACTTTCACTTTGAAATGAAATTTTGCAAACACTCGAATTGAGCAAAATGCCCACACTCTTCTGCCTTTTGTCCAATTTTGGTGCAAAAATCGCTGTTGTTGGTGAGGTTATCGATCGTTTGGTTATTTGTTTTCTTATTTGGAACAAAGAAGTGGGATTTCTTCTCATTTGCACCGAAATGAAGACAACTTCCATTGATAGTAACCGGCAAAAAACTCATTACCTAATAATGGGTTTAACAGGCAAACTTTCATTTTTTGGTAAATGTACATACTGGTAATGCAGTGGGTATTCAGTATTCGTTAATAGTAAAAAGTAAAGTAAAGTATAAGTCAGTTTTGCCGACAGGTGCATAACCTCAGCCAATTTTCGTTTATTTAAGTGTATTTTGACTTATGTTATGATCATTAAAATTTGTGAACCTCTATCGAGTATATTCCGAAGGAAATAGGACTATATAGTCCATTTCGTCTCGGACCTAAATAAATATGATATTAATATTGCGCCGTGCCAGGTTTGGACTATATTGGTTATTTACTTCACTTTATATGAGATATGTGAGAATTTTTAGAAATTATTTAAATATACCTTCGGTACCAGATATAGTCGACCGAAGTATTCCTTTTTCATACTTAATCCAATACATTATTAGAAAAACCAACATTTATATCATTTTATGGGAAATCATAAATTCCATATTCACGAGGGAAATATTTAGATATAGCAAGTTGTAAGGAATCGCTGACTTGTATCGCAAGTTTTGATCGATAAATGTGTTAAAAACTGTGAAGAAGGAGTCCGCAGATATAATATATATATATATGTATATATATATATATATATATATATATATATATTATATATATATATATATATATATATATATATATATATATATATATATATATATATTATATATATATATATATATATATATATATATATATATATATATATATATATATATATATATATATATCTATATGTATGTATATGTATATATATATATGTATATAAATAAGCAAGCGGTTATCTTCATACTTCAGACATCCTATTATTTCCACTAACACAAGATCTACGATATAGATATATATATATATATATATATATATATATATATATATATATATATATATATATATATATATATATACATATATATATATATATATATGTATATATATATATATATATATATATATATATATATATATATATATATATATATATATATATATATATATATATATATATATGTCATTTATAATCGTTTTGGACTTTTAAAACTTTGACCCTTCGTGGGGGAGGTACCAGAATGAACGGTCCAATCTCTACCGTCTTTATAACAGCTATTGGGTTGATAAAAATATTGGGATGTACCAAGTCTGAATTGAATCGGATGTTAATTTCGCATTTTAGGAGCTTCATGGATGTTCAACATTTTGAACTTTTATGGGGAAGGTACGGACATCGCTAGATCGCCTACAAATGTCCTACCTCCCACAAAAATCGAGTCAAAATTTTGGACAATTATATGTCTCATGAAACGCGAAATAAGCTTCTGATTCATTCTAAACTCCCCACATTTCAATATTTCTACTAAATCAGAACCTGCTATGAAAATGGCAGAAATTAGGATGTCTTAATATACAGGGTGAGATGAAAAAACTGCAACCAACTTCAGACTGCTGTCATTTCTAAGCCACTCGTCCGACGTCTCTTAAAAATTTTCCAGTGACAGCTCATAATATTGTTTACAAGCTTACAAGAGCATTTTGTTGAGAATTTTCCAGAAGAAAAGTTATTTGTGATGGAATTCAAGCGTGATAGTGTGATTTCTTTATGTTTGGCAGGAAAACTACAAGTGGCTATCGTTAGAGCACTCCAACATATAAATCTAAATAAATCTTTTGTGTCTCGTACCATCACTCATTACCGTGAAACTGGTAGCGTAGCCCGACGTCAAGGAAGTGGACAGAAGAAGACAGCAACAACAGCGGAAATGGTTCGAAAAGTAAAGAAGCGACTTGATCGAAACCCGCATCGCAGTGGCCGAAAAATGGCTCGTGAGCTGAACATATCGCAATATTCCATTCGGCAAATATTAAAAAATCAGCTCGGGCTAAGCCAATGAAGTTCCAAAAAGTTGGAATCTGGTGTAAAATTAAATTTTGTCAAATTATATTGAAATCGGTTAAGATTGGGATATGGTTTTATTAAGAAGCATTGACCCACAACACCTTTGCATTGATACTATTATTATGGGGAAGTATGTCGCTACCTCTATTCTCTAAAGCGAGAGAAATGACACTCAAGATTGCACTTTCCTGCATGCTTGGCATTTGCTATGAAATTAATAAATCCGAAGAACGAACCCTTTATGTACGCGGACTAAATTTCGCATGTTTCTGCTTTTCTCATAGTCAGCTGTTTTTGGCATGATCACGCGTTGGTAAACCGAGCTATTTGTTTGTTTGCGCATTAAAGTACTACAATAATTACGTTTTTTTCTTCCTAGCTTGACATTAAGGAAGTGGACGGAAGAAAAGAGCAACAATAGCAGAAATAGTTCGAATAATATAGAAGCGACTTGATCGAAACCCGCGTCGCAGTAGCCGAAAAATGGTGAGCTAAACATATCGCAATATTTCATTCGGCAAATATTGAAAAATGAGCTCGGGGTAAAGCCACTGAAATTTCAAAAAAAAGTACAAGAACTTACACCGCAACAGAAAAAATTGACTCAAAAGAATTGGTTTTCTCCGATAAAAAAAAACGTTCGTTTTCCAACAGTTTGTAAACAAACAAACAAAATAATCGTGTTTACTTGCCAAAGAGGTCAACTGAAAATGTGCACCTTCTGTGGGTCACCAGAACTCTAGCGCCGGCCATGATGATGGTGTGGGCCGCCATAACAGTCGATGGCCGCTCTCCGCAAGGTTGACACTAAAAAATACCAAAGTGTCGATCACCTCAAGCAAGCGCTTAGCCAGAAATGGGCCAAAATACCGCAGATCAACATTCGGGCAGGGTGTGACGGTTTCATTGGCCGTTTGAAGGCCATAATTCGTCCAAAGGTGACCAATTCGAACAAATCTAAACTTATTCTAAAATTTGATGCTATTTCCGACATTTTTTGCTTTCATTCAATAAAATTTAAAAATATATATATAAAAATTATGGCGTTTGACTTTGTTGCAGTTTTTTCTCACCCTGTATAGATCGGATGTGAATGTTAATCATAAAACTTCTTCTGGTGCCTCCCTCACAAAAGTTCGACCTTTTGATTAAAATTCATTAACATCAAATTGGAATCCCATACCAGATTTTCCACTCGAAGTGGCTGTAATTTGAAATTCTGAAATCTTTATGGAAAACATATTCGATAAAATGTGTTCAATATGGATCCATACTTTCGGTATTGACATTTTGATGGTCCCCACCATATTTTAAAAGTGAAAAGGCGGCAATTTGTACTTTTTAAATTTTAAATATAACATATCTGCCCGACCGAACGTAACTCTATTTTTACACGTTTTTTCTTTGCGTAGAAATTATGATGACATAGTTTACCTGTTTCGGTTAAAAAATATCTAACTTCAGATTTTACTTGCTATTTGCAAACTGAGAGACTGTCCACTGTAAATAATATGGAAGTCCATGAGTTCGATTTTTACAAGGCTATAATTTAATGCAAAGTTAATGCAACCATAACTCACTGAATTTACCTTTATTGTCAACTGACTTTAATTTAACCTCAGAAAAATTATTGTGAACGTGACTTCAAGCCACAGGATGACATCATGCACAAAATTTTGACCTTCCCACACCAGACAGGCCAGGAAGTCCAATATAACTTTTTCCACACACACACACACACACACAATCAACAAAACCTTGCAACGAGGATGACGCCATCAGCCACCTACAATGTTGACACACGCGCCATAAACGTAGCAACATGCTGTTCAATGCCTTTGGAGTAGCTCAAGATCAGTTACACTTCCAATTACACCAAAAGGTCGTCTTGACCATAATGCAACGATGGAATTTGGACATTGTAAATATTTATTGCAGTTGAAGCAAAAAATAAACAAAAAACACATTATCATGCCTTGGCACCCATAAACCAAACAACATATTTCGAATGCACAAAAAAAGCCGATCGAACCAAAAATGTCCAACACTTGACAGATTGTGAAGTTGTGAACAAAAATGCAATAAAATTTAAAGACACAACAATTAAATGGAATTGAAATCGTATTGAATATTTGGAAATGATCACCAAAGTGAAATACAAAATAAATCACATTCAGATTCAGAGAAGTCACCAACCAAACCCCCCACCAGCCACCAATGCCGACATCACAGCTCGAACATGACGTAATGTTATATTTTCACTTGCATGGAGCAAAGCCAGCCAGTCAGCAATCACAGCAGCTACAGATACGTAGCTTGATGAATTGGAGCTGATGTATGTGCATTCGCCAACGAACGCCAACATCGTAGTGCCGACTCTGACTTCAGGCAGCGACGCTGGATTCATGAATTTTAATTTCAAATTTCTGTCTCAAATCAAAGGTCTCCTTCAAAACAAAAACCAGCCAACGATCTTCTCATTAAATAAATTTATAAAAAAAATAATTACAAAATAAAAAATTACGAAATATTCATAAACCCGATTGTCACAGCCCCATGCAGCACGCACTCACACAGACGCACACGCAATCCCAATGTCTATGCGATAGTGAAGGCAACAACGAAAAACCCCGATGACGTTATCCCCATTTTCTCAGCATTTAATTCAATTGACATTTAAGGGTAATTTATGTCAATTTCAATTGGGCAGTCCAAACGAACATCTGTCTCAAAATCTTTGTTTATTCTAGGAAAAAGTTATGAAGATTTATTAGAAGTAGCCAAATTTTCCAAAATCTTTTGATTCAATACCAAAATAAAATGTTTCGTATGTATGTATATAAGGCACACATGTTTTCTCTGGACTGGAAAAAGGCGTCTGATATTCGCTAGCCATTTGGATTCTGTCACCGGCGCGCCGGCTTACAGACACATTTTTCATAGCCCAGTTGATGTGGCCAATATCAAATGATCGATTTATAGACTACAGACATTACGACTGACATTAGAAAAACAAATAAACAGACCGAGTGATGTTTCATTTCACGTTGTTGTTATTATTTTGAAATCTAATTTACAGTATGCGTTGGATGGCGGGACAGTGGTTTGGTAAACTGAAACTAAATTCTCGAATTTTCAAGTTGGTTTTGAACCTGATGTAATAAGGATTTCGAACTTGTCTTCATAAGTAGGCTCGAATTTGTTTTAACACCTTTACAAGAATTTTGAACTCGCCTTTTTTAGCGGGTTCGAAGTTATATTTACAGATCGACCGAAACTCGCCATATGTACCCCGACTCGGATTCACTCTTCCAAAGCCGTCTCGAACTTGGCTTTATAGGACAACTGGAGATCGCCTTTGAAACCACTCGAGCTCCGCTTTATAAACGGGTCCAAACTCACCTTAACAAGAATTTTGTGTCCGCCTTTTAAGCGGATTGGAATCGAATTTGTCTTTACAAATTGGATTGAACTCATCTTTACAGTCGGGCTAGGGATCGAATTTCTCTTTACAGTTTGTTACAGACGAGATCAAACTCTCCATTTTTCAGATTGAATTGGAGGACTTTATAGGAGAGATTCAACTTCAATCCATAGGCGCCTTAAAACTTGTCTCTGGACCGATAAAAAAACCTCATAATCACTCTAGGTAAACCTTCTGTAGACTACCCTGAGCTCGTTGTGTGTTTAGGAGAGTCCAAATTCGACCCTATAAGTGAGTTCAACTTGTCGTCTTTATAAGTGATAACAAACTCGCTTGCATTGATTTGCTTAAACTCGCCTCCACACACTAACTCAAACTCGTCTTCATAGACGCATTCTCCTCCACTCGGGTCCAACTCACCTCCAAAGTACGCATTTACTAGTTCAAGCTCACATATGGACACAAATTCATACTCTCCTCCACAGACGAGCTTAAGCTCATACCCATAGGTGCGCTCGAAAAAGTAGCCAAAGTAGCTCGTCTTTACAGGCAGGATCGAACTTTTCTTTACTAGGGAGCTCGAAATCGCAAATAAACTCTGTTTTAAAGTAGCACTTCGATAAAATATTTATAGACGAAATCGAACATGTGCTCTGTGTAGTCTCTACAAGGGATCAGAAATTCGTCTTCCTTATAGAAAGACCTCAAGATCAAAGCCGAACACGAATTCGCCTGTATATTGCAGAACAAATGCATTTGTCTTACAAGCAAGAACTCGTCGTCCCTGTACTCGATACCATTTCACCTTCTTAAAATTCAAGAGCGAGTTTTTGGTACCTATAGGCGAGCTTGAGCCTCGTCGCCTTTATGACGAACAATTCATCTGAATAAGCTATCATACCGCCTCTAGAGCTCATGTCTGAGTTGTCAGCTCTATGGGCAAGCCCAAACGTTCTGTAGAAAAGCTGGAAGTCAAATTCACAATAAACGAACTTGATTTTTTCTCTACAGACAAGCACAAACTTATTGTATTTGTAGAGCGAACTCAAGCTCTTCGGCTGTGTGGAGAACTCGAATTCGCTGAGACTCGATATCTTCGTTATAATCGGCTTCCAACGCTTTTCTGTTCCGGTTTCGAACTGATCTGTAGGTGAAGACTCATCATCTTTAAAGTAAAGCACAAGCTAGTCTCACCTATGGACGAGGTCAAAAGAGTACCTATATATAGTCTATACAAATAAGTAGAATATCGAACTCCTTATTTCTATAGACTATCTATAGCCTATAGACGAGCTACAAGTCGAATTCGATATAACGGGTACGAATTCGTATCCACAAGTGGGCACGATCTCGTTACTTTTATAGAGCGATCTCAAGATCGTTGTCTTCATAATTCGAATTGGTCTATAAAGGGGAGCTTGAATGCATTGTCTTCATAAGCGAGTTCGCACACGTCTCGAAAGGCTTACTCGAACTTTATAGGCTTGATACTGTCATTATCCTTTATTTTGCGTTCGAACTTGTCTCCTCGATTGGTAAAAACAAACTCATTGTCTTCATAGACAACAGAGCTCATATATTCCCTTTTAACCCGCGAGTAAAAAATGTTTATGTCGGTTTGACGTATTTCTAAGTCGGTTTGACGATCCGTCGGTCTGTGAAATCACGGTACAGCCCACAATATAGGTATAGCCCTTATATAACAGTAACTCCCGATATTCGGTATTTTCATGATTTTCGCCACATTTTGAGGACAGCATGTTATTTGTCGCGCTTTGAGTGCGTGTTCTCTGCTGATTTTTTGATTGTTTGGAGTTCAATTGGTAGTAGCGATGCTACGAAACCTGACTGAAGGCTATATTCTGATACCTAGATCCCCGGATCTAGGCTGATAGAAGGTGTTGGCCCCTAGTGGGAACATCGCGTTGGGTGTGGTTTAAATCCAAATGGCAAGGAGAGTGTGTTGTTCGAATGTGGAGGTGCATTACCAACCGCGTGCCTGACCCATAGAAAGGCAACCGCGTCCAAACAACGTGTGAGCGAATTGGTACTCAATTTTGCGGAGGCTTTGGTAGACGCATTGTATTCACCCGGTGCTAAGACCACTGTGAGAGAGACCGCACACAAGTATACATAAAAATCTATTGCAGTCTTCCACCTTTAAAATTCTCACTAAATGTTCGAAAATCCAAGTTGACATCTATTTAAAAATTATTATTTTTAAAAATTATCTAAACATGAATCTGATAAAATTGTTGTTCTACAACAAATTTAACCCATATTAATGTCAATCGTTTTAGTAATTATTTTATTTTGTTTATTGAATTTTAATTAAAGTGGACGGTTGTATTTTTTTTTTTTTTTTTTGTTCGGAGGAATGGCCGGAGATAATGTTGAGATAAAATCCAATCATTAATAATCTCTTGCCAAACAACTATCTAGCCAACTTGACTTTTATTTATTCAAATACTAGTTGGAACCGAACAGATGGTCTATTATTAAGATAATGCATCATCGATCGATCGATTGAAAAAGATAACGATTAACAAACAAAAATAGGGGTGGTTGACAGGGCAAACAAGCATTTGACAAACAAAAATCCGGTAAGTGATTGTCATTAATGGCACATAACTCCGTAAATTTCGAAGAGACCTTTCCAAACATGAGCTGATGGTATAGTAGTACACCACTGTGCGCACGACTCAACTTACAGACAGGCGCCCACGTCTGTACGTGTTTAAAGCCGGTTTTAGTTTTTCTAACTGTGAGTGAATTTGTTCGATTGTTAATAATATCAACAGCATGTGTGTGCGTTTAAACCATTTTCGTAGTTATTCATTGTTCAAGTCATTAGAAACTTTGCATATTCCATTTTCGAAAAAAAAAAAAAAAAAAACTGAAAAATATATACAAATGTCTGTCTGTCATAAGTTCATACACACGTTCATAGATATTTATTACTGCAAACAATGACTAATGTTATTGTTTTTTGGTGGCAGTAAAACTTGATTTAAATTAATCATTCTAAAACCATGACAAATTTTGTTCCCAAAACTAATGAGGGTTTGAAACGAAATCACAGCAGAGAGTCGGGCAGAGTCCACACTTTGTCTTATAGGTTTCATAAAATTCGAAAAAACGAAAATCGAAAATAAAAGCAAACTAAATTTTACACCAGAAACTTGTGCAACAACGTAATGAACAAGGGTGTGCGCCGTCACAATGCGCATGAGCGTGGGCTGGTCTCATGTCACCCACTCAGAATTTCATTTCACAGCCAATTTTTTGGTTAAATGCAATAACTTAATCTTAAATGTTCAAGATTTTGAGTGATTCTGTTGGATTCTAAAGAAATTTTGCAAATTTGGTAAAGTTTGAGATATTTTTTATGATTTTGAAATTCAAAACAAAAAAAACATGATTCATCATAGTCATCTTTGTATTTCAAAAATTTAATCAGTGAATTTTAAAATTGATTTGTAATTATAAACAGGAAATTATCATTAGATACACAGTAATTTACAAAAAAAAAAAAAAACGCTGTCTACAATGCCACAGTCACAGCAACAGGAAATGTAAATCATTTGGCAAAGTGTTTGGAATATAATATTTTTATGCAATTTACTGCTAGAATTCAAGATAGATTGAAAAATATAAGAAACACAATTTGAATAAAACCCCAATGTTTCCAATCAACAAATTTGGATTTCTAGATATGAGATATTTTTATCAGGTTTAGAACTGGATGATTATATTAAAAGCAGACCATCTTAGTTTGAACAAGTAAAAAAGCAGCTAAGTTCAGTCGGGCCGAACTTTTTATACTCCCACCATTCGAAAGGTACTTTAAATATTAATAATTTTCTGTTTTAGGCTGTAGTTCCAATTCCGAACTTCAAATACGAAACAATTCCGTTGAATAATGTCTCTAATATCATCAAAACACCGAATAAAGGAAGGTACTGTTGTATGGGGGCTATACTAAGACGTGGACCTGCATAGACAATTTTCCATCATTAGTTGTAGTACCCATAACGAACTTCAAATACGAAACTTTACGCAAATTCGGTTAATAATGTTGCGAAAATCCTAGAGATACCGAATGTCTCAGGGTAGCGTTATATGATTACTATACTAAAACGTAGATCGTTATATAGACAATTCTCTTCCAGGGGTTAAGTACTCAGAGAGAAATCCTTGTGTGGATTTTCAGACTTTTCCATTGAAAATTGTGCCTAAAATCATCAAAATACCGAATATCGGGACGTACCGGTGTATGGGGACTATACGATATCGTGGACCTATATAGAAAATTCCATCAAAATACCAAATATCGAGAGGTACAGTTATATGGGGGATATACAATTCCTTTGAAAATTTTGGTTAAAATAATTAAAATACCCAATATTTGGGGTAGTATTATATGCGGGCTATACGAAATCGTGGACATATATAGACAATTCTCTTCCCGGGGGTAAAGTACACAAAGAGAACTCCTTGTGTAGAATTTCAGACAATTCCTTGAAAATTCTCCAAAATACCCAATATCGGGGGTACCGTCATATGGCGGCTATACGATATCGTAGACCTATATAGACAATTCTCTTCTAGGGAGTAAATATCGGGGGGTTCCATTATATGGGGGCCAATCGATATCGTGGACCGAAATAACCCATCTACGAACTTGACCTGCCTGCACACAAAAGACTGATCAGTGCAAAATGTTGGCGTCCGATCTTAATTCGTTTTGACCCTACTGTAATTACAAGAAACGGACGGACGGACAGACAGGTCTAAATCGTCCAAGAATTTTAACTTAATAAACACTCCATACTATGCATGGTGGAGGGTATAAAAAAGAATATAACTTCGGCCTTTCACCATTTGGAAGGAACTTGACAAATTTCAACAAATTTCAAAAAATTCCGTTTAAATGATGAGCTTCATACGGGGGCTATACGAAGATCTTCAAATACGAAATTTTAAACAGTTCTGGAGAATCATCAAAATACAGAATAAAGGGAGGTACCGTTATATGGGGGTTTTACGAAGACATGGACCGACATTTTTGCCTTCTATCTGAATTCGAAAGACAGCGTATGGTAAAATTTTAAAATTCTAGCTTTCTCTATTTCGCCAAAAGGGCCAAAGCAAGAATCTTGATATTTCGCCAGTCCTGATGCGTAGGCGTGTGATATTGATGTTTTTTTTTTTAGAAATTTGAACAAACGGCAAGAGCTAGAATTCTGAAATTTGAAATGTGACTCACTGGTGGAGTGTAGGATACATGTATCAAAGAGTTTTTAAGTTTACGATAAGATCTTAAATGGTAAATGGAAACTTCTAAAATAGTATAATTTGGTATTATGTGAACGGAAAGATTTGAAATTTGATATGAGAATCGGGGTTGGAAAGTATGTTTGATATATAAAAGTGGCTTTGGAAATGTACACTAAATGTACGACATGTACTGAATCGTACTACATTTGGAACAGTTTGGTTTAGGGTGAACTGATGAAGCAGGAATTATTGTAGGAAAGTTTGTGATAAAGAAGTGGTTTTAAAAATGTGTACTACAAGTGCACGAGAAGTACTAAATAGTACTATATTTGGTATTGGGTGAAGAGATAGTGCTTGCAACGGCATATTTTGTAGCACTTCACACTCTTCGTAAGTCCACGCATTTCCAAAACCACCTTCTTCTTTTAAATACAGACACCAAGTGTAGCATTTTCAAAACAATCTACATATATCAACCTCAGATACCAACAGTGACCCTAATATCGAATTTCAGGATTTCAGCTTGGTAATTTCCCCAATACTAAATTTACTACCATTTAATACAATTATACGATGCTTTTACAAAACCAGCTACTTCTCTCAACTACATCCCTACACCCAAAACTTTATGGTTTTTTGAAAATTTTAACAGCATTATCCAAATGGTCTTACTGGTATTTGTAGAACACGTCTGAATACAGATACTTTTTCTTTATTCAAAGATGGAGAGTATTAAAAGTTCGGACTAACTTAATTATTTTTTTTTTTCACTTGTCCATTTATTCTACTTGAAATTCGAATCATTTTATTTGTAATTCAAAAAAGCAAATGTGAAACCAACACAAAAAATGTTTGCGATGTCTTGTTTCGAATTTCAAATGGAATAATTCTAATTTCAAATGGAATAATTCTAATTTCAAATAAAATAATTCGATATCGAATTACAAGTGACAAATGGAAATCTCGAATTACAATTGAAATATTACTAATTACAAAAGCAATTCTCGAATTTCAAATAAAATGTTTATAATTACATCTGAAAAAAGCTGTTCAACTGAGTAATAGAAACTATATAAACTTTATATACAAAACCAGTAAAGAAAGTCCTAAAGTCAGGCGGTGCCGATTTTATGATACCCTACACCACTTTGCTAATTTAGTTGAGCTCCACATAACAAGTAAAAGTTTTTCTGGGAGAATTCAATCATACACCTTATGATTATAATTATAATTTAAAATTTAAAGGACTAAATACGCCGAAGCATTTGTATCTTTTAAATTCGGACTTGTATTGCCCATTTGGTGCAAAATTAATTCTAAATCAGATAAAGATATATATGGGAGCTAAATCCAAATCTGAACCGATCTCGATAAAATTTGGCAAAGATATTTCTGAGCTGTATTTGATATATTTCCCTGAATATCGTTGTTACGGAGTGCATATTACGGATGTGGGTAACAAATACAACAAATCGGATGAACAATATATATGGGAGCTATAGCTATATTTGAACCGATCTTCACCAAATTTTGCATACTACCTTCAAGACTCAATTCGGTCGTATGTGCCAAATTCCATCCCATTTGGGCAAATATTAGACGTTTGGTGCACAATAAAAGGTAAATCGGACGAAGTTATATATGGGAGCTATATCCAAATCTGAACCGATCTCGATAAAATTTAGCAAAGGTATTTCTGAGCTGCATTTGATATATTTCCCTAAATATTGTTGTTACAGAGTGCATATTACGGCTGCGGAGGACAAAAATAACAAATCGGATGAACAATATATATGGAAGCTATAGCTATATCTGAACCGATCTTCACCAAATTTTGCATACTACCTTCTAGACTCAATTCGTATGTCGTATGTGCCAAATTCCATCCCATTTGGGCGAATATCAGACGTTTGGTGCACAATAAAAGGTAAATCGGACGAAGTTATATATGGGAGCTATATCCAAATCTGAACCGATCTCGATAAAATTTTGCAAAGGTATTTCTGAGCTGCATTTGATATATTTCCCCAAATATTGTTGTTACAGAGTGCATATTACGGTTGCGGAGGACAAAAATAACAAATCGGATGAACAATATTTATGGGAGCTATAGCTATATCTGAACCGATTTCCATCAAATTTGGCATGCTTATTTTCAGGCCTAATTTGGTTGCATGTGCAAAATTCCATACTATTCGGGCTGATATTACACGTTTGGTGCACAATAAAAGGTAAATCGAACGAAGATATATATATGGGAGCTATATCTAAATTTTTACCGATTATCTCAAATTTCAATAGGGTTCGTCCTTGGACCAAACAAATGTTGTTTGGAAAATTTCATCTCAATCGGATAATAAATGCGACCTGCATTTTGTTCACAAAAATACATGGACAGACGGACGGACAGACGGACGGACATGCATAAATCAACTCAGAAAGTGATTCTATGCAGATCATCAAAAGGAACTATGGGTCTATCTCGTTTCCTTTTGCCTGTTACAAACAAATGCACAAAGACATAATACCCTGACCACCTTGTGGTGTAAGGTATAAAGATGGATTTGTATTCGGTATTGTATGAAAAAAATTCGGCTAAATCAAAAACATTTTTCTATAAAAAACTCTACTCTCGTCATATATTTTCTATTAATTTATTCTCATCAGGGAAGACCCATTTTCGCCTCTTTCTTCTTTGCAGAAAAGCTATTGACCTTTTGCCATAAAAAAATATCTTTCACGTCATCCGAAACGTCCAAACGTATCAACAACTTTATTTATAAGCCAAATCATAGCTGATGACCGCATCTTGCGATTTTTTGCTTATTTACTCGAAATATTATCGTTTCAACCAACAGCCGTTTATCTACAAAACAAAGCAGAACAGTAAAATTTACTCAGCTCCCAATCAGTAAAGCAAACAAATGCATTTAAAACTGAAATCGGAAGTCTATATAAAGAGTGACTAAATCGACGGTTATTTACAAATATCTTTCCCACAAAGCAAATATTTTGAAATTATTAAAATATAATATTTTGATAAAAGTAAAACAAGGGTAAACAATTCGATTTCTCTTCAAATTTAAATACCCAAAACGAAACAAAAATGTTGAAAAAAAAAAATATAAACAATAACAAAAGTCGAAATTTTGATTTCTCTTTAGTTTTACTTATTGCACAATTTCAGACATTTTCTGCTATTTTTTTTTTTTTTTTTGCAGGGGTCATTCAACTTATTGATTGAACTCGCTTTCACACTTCACTCCCCCTCTCCATAGTTGTCGCTGTACGAATGAAATCACGCAACAATACTTTCCATCAATCCATTGAAATTCCAATTGGAACACCGAAAACTTCGTCAATAGGTCGCAACACAGTTGATTTGTTCTAACCTATTTCGAAACATTGTCACACACATATATATATGCTACCTTATTATACATTTCTGTCTGTCTGTCTGTATGAAATACAGTTTGTTTGTAAATGAAGTGAAATATTACCCCAAATTTGTTATGGCCCCCAAAACAAGTTATTACAACGTGTATCATTGGCTCAAAGGAAAAGCGGAAACCCAATACTGTTGTATTTCATTTGCAACCCACAACTATCACGACAAGGTCATTGCTTTATTTGGTATGCTAACGTAAACGCGAATGTACATACAAATGTTTGTATTTATTTCCAAATAAATTTGATGTCATTATGTGCATGAAAATGCCAAATTACAGCTACAACCCATGGGAACATTGCAGTCAAGGACGTTTGAAAATGACAAAAAGTTTTCAACAAACATTTAAATCGAAATTTCACACACAACTACTTTATGGTAATTACAATGATAATTGACAACTTGTCGAGGTAAACTGAAAAAAATGTCCTGCCAAAAGTTATATTCAGCTGGTTTACTATAAAAAAATCCTTTTCAGCTAGGCTGAATAGAAGAAGCTTTCCTATGGAGAAACTCCTATTCCACTGGGCTGGATAGCAGTTTTACTATCGATAGAAGATTTTTTATACGGAAACCCCTATTTATACCCTACACCACAAGGTGGTCAGGGTATTATGTCTTTGTGCATTTGTTTGTAACAAGCAAAAGGAAACGAGATAGACCCATAGTTCCTTTTGATGATCTTCATAGAATCACATTCTGAGTCAATTTATGCATGTCCGTCCGTCTGTCTGTCCGTCCGTCTGTCCATGTATTTTTGTAAACACAGTTCAGTTCGCATTTATTGCCCTATCCAGATGAAATTTTGCACAAATCATTTGTTTGGTCCAAGGACGAACCCTATTGAAATTGGAGATTATCGGTAAAAATTTAGATATAGCTCCCATATATATCTTTGTCCGATTTGCCTTTTATTGTGCACCAAACATGTAATATCAGCCAGAATTGTATGGAATTTTGCACATACAACCAAATTAGGCCTGAAAATAAGTATGCCAAATTTGATTGAAATCGGTTCAGATATAGCTATAACTCCCATATATATTGTTATTTTTGTCCTCCGCTACCGTAACATGCAATATGTAACAACAATATTTGGGGAAATATATCAAATACAGCTCAGAAATACATTTGCTAAACTTTATCGAGATCGGTTCAGATTTGGATATAGCTCCCATACATAACTTCGTCCGATTTACCTTTTATTGTGCACCAAACGTCTAATATTTGTTCAAATGGAATTAGGCACTAACGACCGAATTGAGCTTAGAAGTTTTATGTCAAATTTGGTGAAGATCGGTTCAGATCTAGCTATAGCTCCCATATATACTGTTCATCCGATTTGTTATATTTGTTACCCACAGCCGTAATATGCACTCCGTAACAACGATGTTCAGGGAAATATAGCAAATACAGCTCAGAAATACATTTGCTAAATTTTATCGAGATCGGTACAGATTTGGATATAGCTCCCATATATATCTTTATCCGATTTCAAATTAATTGTGCACCAAATGGGCAATACAAGTCCGAATTAAAAAGATTGAATTCTCCCATAAAAACTTTTAATTGTTATGCGGAGCTCTACAAAATTAGCAAAGTGGTGTAGGAAATCATCAAGTCGGCCCCGCCCGACTTTAAGACTTTTTTTACTGGTGTTCCAAGTGATAAACCCCTATTCAGTCGGGCTGAATAGAGAAAATCCTATTCAGCCGGGCTGAATAGAAGTTTTCCCACAGAGAAAACCCTAATCAGCCGGGCTGAATAGAAGTTTTCCCACAGAGAAAACCCTATTCAGCCGGGCTGAATAGAAGTTTTCCCACAGAGAAAACCCTAATCAGCCGGGCTGAATAGAAGTTTTCCCACAGAGAAAACCCTATTCAGCCGGGCTCAATAGAAGTTTTCCCACACAGAAAACCCTTTTCAGCTGGGCTGAATAGAAGTTTTCCCACAGAGAAAACCCTTTCAGCCGGGCTGAATAGAAGTTTTCCCACAGAGAAAACCCTATTCAGCCGGGCTGAATAGAAGTTTCCCAATGGAGAAAACACTATTCAGCCGGGCTGAATAGAAGTTTCCCAATGGAGAAAACACTATTCAGCCGGGCTGAATAGAAGTTTTCCCACAGAAATCCCTATTCAGACGGGCTGAATAGAAGAAGCTTTCCTAGAGAAGACCCTATTCAGCCGGGGTGAATAGAAGATGTTTTCCTATAGGAAAACGTTTCCATATTCAAACTGCGACTGGATGAATCGCAAGGTTTCCTATGGAAAATGTACAAGTCTCTGCATTCAAATTCCATCATTGTGTAATAAATTAATAATACTTTTCCATATTTTTGTTGTCTATTTATTTTTCTCAATGAAACTAGACAATCTCATCATCATTCAAACTTCCACCATCATTATTATCATCACCATGGCGAGACAACAACTGAAAATGAGAAACAACAACAATCATTACAATGACAATTACGACAACGCTTGTCTACAACGAGCAATCTATGGAGGGAGTAGTTCAAGTTCAGCAAAAATACTCGAAGTATGATAATAGTTGCACAACATCAACAACTGCTACGCTAAAGCAACAAATAAAAATCTTAATAAGAAATTGAAAACAGTGTTCTACATTCTATTTAGATAATGAAGAGAAGCCATAGGGGAAAAAGAGCAACCGCAAGCTTGATTGCTCTGCTCTAGATCTAGGTTATGGGAAAGAAGAAAATATCGGTACTGCCAAAGAGCTGAGAAAGCTAAAATCGTATGCATTTGTTTTATTTTATTTTTTTTTTTTCATTTTCTTTGGACAAGGAAACGACCTTAAATACTCAAAGAATAGATAACGCCATATCTTACCGCCCTCTTCAAACCGCTGGCAAATAGAAACAAAATAAACGTAAGCAACCATCACCTTAGCCCCATACACGCTGTTTTTGGCATTTATACTGTTGTTGGTAACTGGCATTGTTGTTATCACAACAACAACAACAAAAACAAAATATTCACAATAAAATTTTTGCAAACAAACAAATCATAAATTGCAAACAAAAATGAATTCACTGGGTAAGAATTTTTCGCAAAACGAAACTTCTAAAAATACTACTATACCTTCCCCAACCCCTCAGTCAAAGTCCACATCGAACCCTAATTGAATGTTTGTTGGTTCGATTGCAAGTAGTGTGAAAAGCAATAAGGCGCTGGGTATTAAGAGCTTAAAAAATTATTTGTTTTTCTTTTCATTTTATTTCTTTGTAGTTATCACCCAGGTCCGTCGTCTGCGCCACTTGGCATACCCGGAACATTTTTAAACGTTTGTACTTAGTTGCGAAAAGCCGCTTTTATTTTGTACACATTTACACTAAAACATCTACCTTTGGAGCTATTAGCGCGGGTAATTATGTTTGTTCGCTGGATAGTTTGTTACCACACTAAGGCTAATGGAATTGTCACACAAGTGCTTATATTGGTCAAGGTCATTTAAGGTGGTTAAAAGTAAAAGCCGAAATGACCTACTTGGCAGAGGCAAAATACTACCAGCATTATTGTACTATTACAACGTTAACAATAACAAGTGAAAAAGCAGTAAATTCGACTGGGCCGAACTTTGAATATCCTCCACCATTTGGAAGAAATTTAAAACTGCAAAAATAAAAAATCCGTCGTACTGGATACGAAGACGTGGACCTGTATATTCAATTTTTCACATTGGCCATTATGATTATGAAATACGAAATTTCATACAATTACGCCAAAATACCGAATATAGGAAGGTACCGTCATTTGGAGCGCTATACGTACACTTGGACCTATATATACATTTTTCTATCTCAGGCTGAAGTACCCATTAAGAACTTACAATACGAAATTCGAAACAATAATGTCACTAAAGTCATCAAAATACCGAATATAAGGGGGTACCGTTATATGGGGGCTATTCCAATATGCAGATCAAGAATACGTACCTTGTAGGGTCTACAATTTATATTTAGAGGTGTTAAAAACGGAATGATAAACTTAATATCCCACAACCAGTAAGGAAAGCTCAAAAGTCGGGCGGGGCCGACCATATGATACCCCACGCCACTATGCATATTTAGTAAAGCTCTCGAAAAAAAAGGTTTATATTGGGCATTTCTGACCTCTATGAGATATCTGGTACAAAATATTATTATGGTAAGGTGCATTCTCCGAAAGTTGGAGATTTAATGATATGGGAGCTATATTCAAATCTGAACCGATCTTTATAAAATAAGACCCATGTATTGCGGGGCTGAATCTCATATCTGGTACTAAATATCATTATACCCTACAACGCTATGTGTTGGGGGTATTATAAGTTTGATTGGGCCAAAAATTATGTAACACCTCGAAATATTGGTTTCCCACATAGGAAAGTATATATGGATCTTCCTAGCTCGCCGAGCTGAGTCGATCTATCTATGTATGTCCGCCTGTCCATGTTCATTTGCAATCACTCTACAGGTCGCAATTATGGCCCGATCTTCACGAAATTTAGAATGGAGGGGCGGTCTGGGCCAGAATAGAACCCCATTGCTTTTGGAGATGATCGCGTAATATTTAGGGGTTGAAATGGACCAAATACTGAAAAATTTCCTGATTTTGCAGTTGCTCTACAGGTCGCAGTTTTAGACCAATCGAAGTGGAAGTTGGCATGTTTCTAGAGCTTACGACTGGGCAGAACCCTTCCAATTTTGATGGTCATCGGGTAATATTTAGTGGGTGAAATAGGCCATAACATTTGTGTTAAATAAAAGTATATTCTGCCATTAAACCGCGGTCAATCCTGACCGTTACGTAGATGCCGATAGTAAATATATCGGATATGTATTGCGAAATATATACAATACATATATACAAAGGAAGGAGATGTTAGCTAAAATGCTTATATCTCAAGAATGGATGGACCGATTTTGACAAATGTTATAAATTCAGAATGCCCTCTTGGCATAAAAGCATAAAATCTAAAAAAATCGCATAAAAAGATGACAGTAATGATGTTAATTTAGATTTTGTAGTATTTTGTGACATTTTTTTATTTTTTATCGCATGCGATTTTTTCACTTTGACTTATAATATTGATGTGTACATTTTGTAATATTTTTTCAGCTTACAACACAGGTTGGGTATATTATATATAGTGATTGCAATTATCGTCTGTTCCTCACGAAAATTTTCATAAGGGTAGGGTAAGAATTAAGAGGGCGAGGCCTGAAGATGTCCGCAATATATTTTGGGGTTGAAATGAACCAAAAACAGAAACATTTTCCTGATCACACAATTCGAACCAATCAATACGGGATTTTGCATAAGAATAGAGTTAAGGACAGGGAAGAATTCTAGCATTTTGGATGACCATTGTTTGCTATTTAGCTGTAACATGGAGCACAATAACTTACAGCACGACGAAGAGCGTAAATATTGGGCAAATGTCCCTGGCCAAAATTCTAAGGGTAATATCTGGGCAGTTCTCCGTGACATAATTTCAAAAGCGGAATCTTCCAAAATGGTTTTGGACATAAAGGGGTTGTAACATATTGTAGTGTTGTAGGGTCGGCCCCGCACGACTATAGCCTTTGCTTACTTGTTTTTGTACTAAATATCATTTTGGGTGTATATTACGAATGTAAGGGAATTAAATACAAATACAAATCAGATGAAACATGTATATGGGAGCTAAAGCTATATCTGAACCGATTTCCACCAAATTTGAAGCACATGCTTGTATGCTGAATTCGGTCGGGTGTAGCAAAATTCACACCATTTTGACTGATATTAGCCATTTGGTGCACAAGAAACCTAAATATGGGAGCTATATCTAAATTTGGACCGATTTTCACCAATTTCAATAGGGTTCGTCCTTGAGCCAAACAAATGTTATTTAGAAAATTTCATCTCAATCGATGCAATCTGCATTTTGTTTACAAAAATACATGGACAGACGGACGGATAGACAGACAGTCGGACGGACATGCATAAATCGACTCAAAATTTTATTCTATGCTGATCATCAAAAGGAACTATGGGTCTATCCCGTTTCCTTCTCCATGTCACAAACAAGTGCACAAATTCTGGATAATTCCTTTGAATGATGAGACTAAAAACAATAAAATACAAATTATCGAACGATACGATAAGCAGGAATGTGTTTTTTTAAATTTTTTTGTCAATTTTACATGGAAATGTTATTTTTCTGCCAGAGGGATATATGATAACCTGGACCGATAAAGCCCACCAGTAAACTTAATCTGCCTGCATACAAGATCTTAGCTTCCTGTGTGTGCAAACTCTTTGTTTCCTATCATAAATCGATTGGACTCCAATATGATTAAAATTTATATCCCTCGAACACATTCCTTAACTAGAAAAGGCTTATTCCTCCATAGAAAATCTTCTTAATGTATTATATCCACAGAATAGCTTTTAACTGGTCTTTATACTTTTATAGGTTTTCGATCCATACGTATAAGACATTCTGAGTGTTGTCTATCCATGGAAAACCTTTTAAGATATCCTATCTTGAGAAGTCCTTCTTAATGTTTTATATCCATATTTATTTTTGGGGGTACTCGGAGAGTAAGAGCTTACAATAAATTTATTTATGTGAGAGCAATCACGAGCCATATCGTGTGGAAAAATTAATGTATTTTTATGCCCTCCACTATTATATGGGAGGGTATATTAACTTTGTCGTTCCGTTTGCAAGTCCTCGAAATATTCACAATAGACCCAACAAAGTATATAAATTCTGGATCAGCGAAAAATTCTAAGTGGATCTAGCGAGGTCCGTATGTCTGTCTGTCGTAATCACGCTATATTTCGAACGAATTAAGATAGAAGGCTAAAGTAATGCATACATGCATAGTTTACCAATAGGCAGGTTAACTTCGTAAGTGGACCATGTCGATCCACGTTTTCGTATAGCCCCCACATAATGGTACCTCCCGATACTCAGGTTTTTTCATGATTTTAGTAACATTCTTCACCGGAATTGTTTCAAATTTTGTATTAGAAGATCTTAATGGGTACTTAAACCTATGACAAATAATTTCGTATGCAGGTCCACGTCTTCGTATAGACCCCATATGGCGATACCTCCCGATATTCGGTATTTTCATGATTTTAGCGACATTATTTACCGCAATTATTTCAAATCTCGTATTTGAAATTTGTAATGGGTACTACAGCCTATGACAACAATTTCTGTATACAGGTCCACGTCTTTGTATACCAAACTCCACCCCCCCCCCCCCTATAACGGTACCTCCCTATAATTGGTATTTTGATGATTTCAGCAACATTATTCACCAGAATCGATTCAAAATTCTTATTGGAAGATCTTAATGGGTACAACAACCAATGGTAAAAAAAAATTGTTGCAGGTCTTCGTATAGCCCCTATATAACGGTCCGCCCCGATACTCGGTATTTTGATGATTTTAGCGACTTTATACATTGGAACTGTTTCAAATTTTCTTATTTAAAGTTCTTAATGGATACTACAGCATATGACAAAAATTTCGTATGCAGGTACACGTCTTCGTATAGTCCCCATATAACGATTTTCAATTAAGTGGTATTTTTCGATTTTTTTTTTTTTTTTTGGAGGGAATTAAAAGTTCGGCCGGGCCAAACTTAGCTGCTTTTATACTTATTTTTGCTGATTTGTGTGTATTTTACTTTGATGTTGAAATGGCCTAGGGTGGGGAATGGATTTCAAGATGGTCGATTTCAAGTGTATTTTACACAACTCAAAGTCGTCCTGATTTTAGTTGGCATAGAAAAATTATGTATAATTCGAGTAGATAATAAAACTCTGAGCTCTACTTAAAAAGTTATTTCCATATAAGACCACTAATAGATAGAAACATTTTTAAGAGACGTTTACCGATAAAAAGGCTTTTTCTAATGCAAGTCCATCTAGAGATCATATTTCCATAGAAAGCCATTTGAGTGAGAAAAGAATACGACCGAATGGTTTGGCTGTTGATTCAGTTCTAATTTTATTATGAAAATATTTTTCTTAAGTACTACTGAAACTAATCTAACTTAACCTATTCGCAGCCACACAATTATTTTTATCTATTCTATTATTGAATGGAGAACATTGCAGGGCTACTTGTCATTTCATTCAAGTGGTCTTGTGCATCTACTGAGCGCATCGATATCTGTGCGTGTGGGTCATAACCTTTATTATCTCACACATAATCGTATGCGTCACATGTGATATTTTATGGCGGCTGGGAAATATTTAATTTTAGAACATTTATTTTTTATTGCTCCATTTTCCCAGCGCCTCAATCGCACTCAAAAGTATGTACAAAGTATTTTGTACACCATTTTAAAGTCTTCCTCCTGTAGAGCAGTTTCTGAAGGTATCCTCTTGAAAGAAGACTACATAAATTACAAAAATTACTTACAAAAATGACCTTCTTAAAGTCCTTTATTGGAAAGAAGTCCTTCGCGAGGCCTCCTTTAATAGAAATGCCTTCTAAATGTCTTTTATTTATAAAAACATATACAAAGCTAGAGAAGCACTTCAAGAAAGAATCTCTTTTTATTGGAGATTTTATTAAGCTATTCTTTCTATTGGCCCATAGACAGACGACCTCCTATATACCAGAGAAGTTCGTATGTCGATAACTTCTTAATGCCTTTTGCTTATATCAGACCTTCTGATCTTTTCATTGAAAAATGTTCCAAAGCAGAGCTTTGATATATACTTTAATCGGTGATTCCAATATTCTTTAATACCTACTCAAATTTCCAAAAAATAAAAAAAAAATATTTGAAATTCAATACCCGTTAGTTGTTGCTTTGTGTTGTATGCGATTCCAGCTATTTCGTTGACTGATTAACAATTTCTGTTCGATGACTTTATTGGAAATATGACTAAGACTATCTTTATGTGATCAATAAAAATATGTTTAGTTTAACAACTAATATCACAGCTATGACAAGAATCTTTACTAGACACACTTGAAATTCTATAAAAAAAAAAAGAAACTCAAAACAGATTATCGCTTCTTTTGATATATCAATAGTATTATTCAATTCAATCCATTTGATGTGGAATTGTGTTTCTTGTTCTTTGAGAATTGAGTTTGAAATAGAAAAAAACAACATTATTTAAGAGTTAAGAAGACTAGTTGTCCCCAACATGGTTATTTTGGGGACAATAAACTAATAAAAAGTAAATACTTGGAAAAAAGATTGTAAAAATATAAACTCAAAGTGAAGGAGATAGAAAATCTGTTTCACATTTGAAGATTTGAAAAAATTAATCATTTATTTGAAATATAATCAATGGACGGAATTTGTTTCGTATATTGTCAATATGTTTGCACGACAACCCAATTATTTATAAGAATTTGTAGGATCATTGGATTTTATTCGGTAACTCAAAAACTTAACACTTGAGGTACTGAAAGCCTTTGCTCAAAGTTGGTACCAACCCTGACACCATAAGTCCAAAGGACCTAATTCGACCAATTAAAAACAGAATACTAAACAAGTAACCCTTCACCATTTGAAAGGAATTTGAAAAATTTTAAATTTTAAAAAATACATTTTATAAGTACTCTATGTAAGTGATTTAAAAGGCAAAAAACCTTAACATTGTAATTCATTTAAAGTGAAACAATAAATAAATATTAAAAGATATCATATTTCAATGCAAAAGCCAAACTCGTACACTTCGTATAATTTAGAGAATTTCTAGACATTAATATTTTATATGCATTCCTTTACATTTTTTACATATACTTTTTTTACTATACTTTTAACAAGTTTTTCGCAAAAGCTAGTTTCAATTTTTTTGTCATTCATCCAACAAAGCTTTCTTCAAATCTTCTTTGCAAGATATGGTATACTGGCGGATTTTTCCTTCGAGATAGCTCCATAAATTCTATGTCTTCGCCAAGGCCAAGCTTTTCCTTACAGAGTGCCAAACTTTCTTTCAAAATGTTAAGGTACATATTCTGATACAAAATACCCTCAATAAAATGCAATGTACCAACTCCAGAGACTGAAAATGAACCCCACACCATTACCGACCCACCACCGTGTTTCACTGTAGGCTTCATATTTTTGCCAAGGAGCGCTTCATTTGCCTTTCTCCATGCATAAGGTCTGCCATCTAAACCAAAAAGATTGAATTTGATCTTCCAAAATTCTTCCAAAATGATAAATCTTTTGATATGTGCTCCTTGGGAAATCGCAATCTTACTTCTTGATTTCGCTTGCTGATTAGAGGTTTATGTCTAGCTCTTCTTCCATAGTATTACGACTTATGCAGTATATTTCATATTGTTTGAGGGCAACATGCTTTTCCCAAATCCTTTTCAGCAATTTTTGTGAGCTTCGGTGCACCCAAAAATGGATCCTTTTTGATCTGCCGTAAAATATACTTCTCATCACTCAAGGTCAATATTCTTCTATTTTC
Organism: Musca domestica; assembly: GCF_030504385.1. Taxonomy (NCBI): domain Eukaryota; kingdom Metazoa; phylum Arthropoda; class Insecta; order Diptera; family Muscidae; genus Musca; species Musca domestica. The sequence continues at coordinate 269,234 of NW_026712115.1, read as the reverse complement.
CGTTTTTTACTTATTTTCTACACATCCATCTGTTTTGAACCGTTTTATGATGTTCTGAACTGTAGATCGGCTTCTATTAACAATGTCAGATATCTGTCTAAGCGATTTATGGTTTTGGTAATGTTTAATTACTAAAATTCTCACTTCAATAGTGGTTTGTCTTCGTAGTCTTCCCATATATTTTTATATTTACGTCAGCACGTGGAAATTTGTGATAAATTAGCTTTTAGGGACTTCCATTTTCCAACAATCGCGTGAAGTTGGACGCAGTTCGGAACGGGGTTATACGAATACGTGGACCTGCATAAATAACTGTTTGTCATAGACTGTACCACCCATTAAGATCTTCAAATACGAAATTTGAAACAATAATGTCGCTAAAATCATCAAAATACCGAATAAAGGGAGACACCGTTGCACGGGGCTGTAGTACCCACTACAAACTTCGAATACAAAATTTGAAACAATTCGGGTGAATGATGTTGCCAAAATCATCAAAATACCAAATATCGGGAGGTACCGTTATGTGGGGCTATGCGTCGGCCACTGCGACACGGGTTTCGATCAAGTCGCTTCTTTTCGGACCATTTCTGCTGATGTAGCTGTTTTCTTCCGTCCACTTCCTCGACGTCGGGCAACGCTGCCAGATTTATTCACATCTAAATGCTGGAGTGCTCTAACGATAGCCACTTGTGGTTTTCCATTTCCAAATTTAATTGTCAATCCGGCTCGAAAGACCAAAGGTAAATGAGAAAAGAATACAACCAATTCGTAAGAGTGTAGATTCAATTCTGCTATCCGGTTAGAGGGATGAATGCAGAAAGTGAAAAAAAACAACCACCTTGCAACAACGGTTCGATTCTAGATCCTCCTTGAAGAATCAATGTAGTAGTAGACTGTTTTATTGCCACAGTGTATTTTTGATACATAATATTCAAATTTCATATGGCAACGCTGCCTAACATCAATCAGCTGATACATTTTTTTAAGTTTGTTACACAAATGGTATATCAGATTTTTAATTAAAAAATTGTTGAAATTTCAAATATTCGGAAATACTGTAAATATTGGAATTGCTGGTTATAAAAACTATCTAAAACAAATACAAAAAATAGATAGATACTTCTTGTAGTACATGTAGACATCTTTATTTGTAACAATCAACAGAAATATGTTTTCTTATCAGTTATATTTATCAGCTGATATCGAAAAAAGACAATAAAAAAACAATAATAATAATAATAAATGACCAAAACAATAAAAATAACAAAACAAATGGAATGGAATAAAGAGATTAGTCATCGATCTATGGGAATCGACGGTGACAGCACCAAGTCAAATTAATCCAATGATTCAACAACAATGTAACGGAATGGAATGCCTGATAGTTTCGAATAGAACTTCATATTTGGTATTGTTTATGCCTACTTACCTATCTGTTTACATGATAAGCCTACAAATTATTTGCATAAATTTGTGATTATTATTTATGTTACTTAATTGATAAGCTCATGATTGGGTAGGGTTTTCAGTATTAATTTGGTCAATGAATTTTGCCATATTTGGTATTACAACGGGTTTGGGTTAATTTTGGAATATTATTAAAAAAATATATATTTTCCTTTTCGGAAATATTGTGTTTGTGACAAATATAGTCTAAATGTGTGTCATTTGTACGTGCAGTATTTTTTCGGCTTGTAATGTAACATGATTACACAGACGTGTAATCCGATAAAAATAAAAATTTATTAATTACTAAAATATAAATATTAACGCACTATGTAATAAAGCCTAAGATGTAACCTAGACTATAAACTGATAAGCATATATGTAGCCGATTTGTTTAAGATTTATGGCGGTGTTGTGGACATGTATTTTACTTTATGTATCACTCTCTTACTTTTACACTCAATGATATGTTAGATTAAGTCCTATTATCAAAAGTTGCTCCTAAGAAATATTTTTAATAAATAAATGGGTGTATTACAACCACTTATTGAAGAAAGACGTGCTATATTTTAAGTCCCCTGTTCACATTGGTCCTTCGAGCCGGATAGGTGGCCGGCAGTGGGGAAAAAATCAATGAATAAATGTTAAGAAATTTGCCTTAATGTAAAAGAATTGCTGATGAGGAAATAGCACATGTGGTAAGAACTCAAGCAAGAAAGTGAAACTACTTTCGGCGGTATGTCTGATTCGAAGTAGGCTCGTAAAGTGGCTGAGACAGGAGATGATGATTTCGCTGCGAAAATAGCAAAAAATACCGGCAAAGATTTGAATTGGCGTAGAAGGCCCCATTATTGAAGTGGAAGTACTTGGGGAAGAAAATGAATCATAAGTGAAAAAGCAACTAAGTTCGGCTCGGCCGAACTTTTAATACTCTCAACCATTTCGAAGGAACTTGAAAATTTTCAAAAAAAAAACTCCGAGAACTACCACTTAAATGAAAACCGTTATATGGGGACTATACGAAGACGTGGACCTGCATAGTACCCATTAAGATCTTCCAATACGGAATTTGCAACGATTCCGTGAATAATATTGTTGAAATCATCAAAATACCGAATATCGCTAGGTACCGTTATATGGGGGCTATACGAAGACGTGGACCTGCATACAACATTTTTTATCATATTTTGTAGTACCCATTAGGATCTTCCAGTACGAAATTTGCAACGATTCCGGTGAAAAATGTTGCTGAAATAATCAAATTACCGAATATGGGGGCTATACAAAGACTTGGACCTGCACACGAAAATGTTTGTCATAGGCTGTAGTACCAATTGCGAACTTCAAATACGAAATTTGAAATAATTCCGGTAAATAATGTCGCTAAAATCATGAAAATACCGCATATCGGGAGGTACTAGCAGTATTTACGAACTTAACTAACTATGCATGTATGCAAAATTTTAGCCTTCTATCGCAACTCGTTCGAAAGATAGCGTGATTACAACAGACAGACGGATATCGCTAGATCGTCTTAGAATTTTACGCTGATCCAGAATATATATACTTTGTAGGGTCTATTATGAATATTTCGAGGAGTTACAAACGTAATAAAAAGATGTTGAGGGAAGTAGTACAGCTTGCAAAAGGCGAATCAGAGAGGCAGGAGATTATGTATGCTTTCCACGCTAGAACGTAAGCTGTGCAAGGTCTGTAAGATTGTGCTGTTAGAGAAGAATAACACCATTCGCCTCAGAAAGAAGACATGGAGGTGGGACCTTCAAAAAATAGAGATGGAGGAGCTTCCTGGGTGCTACAAACATCAGTTATATTTAATAATTTCCAATGCTTCATTAAAAAAATGTATTTTATACATACATATATGTTCCTGCCGATAATACTCACAGATAAGTGAATAAGTTTTTATAATAAAATAGAATAGTGAGTCTACCTAGTGTAGAAATGTTAAATTTTTGTTGACCAGCGATTTTTAATGCAGTCCAAAAAAACTGATTCGGCGCAGAACATAGTAACACAACATCATTGGATGCGATATCCACACAGTTAAGTCAAGGACTAAACTAAAAGAATTATTTTAAATATCTTGCATAATTGTTCTAAGAACCCACTTTCTATAAGTCTTCAAGGGGGATTTTTACATCTTCCGTGGAGTTTTTACACCTCGTATTTCCTCTATATTCTTAATCCTTCAACTAAGAAAGCAAGGATGTCCAAGGGTATGTCTGAAAGTCGAAGTCAATTTTTGGAAAAATCGTAGAGTCCACTTTTAGTAATCTAACACCCGAAGGTTAGATTGGATGTTATCATCTTTTGGCAAAACTTCATATCGAAGAATTTAAAAGCGAAATCGACTTTATTGACTTTGGTTTGAAAGTCGAAAATCGAAATTAAAAATCGGTTGTGTAAGAGTCTCTTAAGATTTACCATCCATGCCAGAGACTGTTTATACTGTTTCAACTTTTCTGAATGAGATCCCATGTTCACCAAGGCCAACCCACGCAATGATATTTCTCATTCGTTTGCCACAACATTAAAATTGAAATTGAAATTCTCGAATAATTTTCTTCAAGTCATTTTAATATCAACTACAAAATAACAAAGTAATCAGACATACAGGCGGGCACAACATGTACATACGTATGAATGGTGCGTTCCGTACCTTGTCGAAACGGAAAATAATACAGCCCGCAGAAATCTAAACAACAACGTCTACAATAATAAAAATAAAGAAAAGTAACTTAAATTAAATTCACCTTGAAGACTGATTTAGGGAGTGAACATAAAGCTTCACTACAAACTAAGAAACTAATTTAGAATGGAATCAAACTCTCGTGCACAAAACAACAACAACAACAAAAATAAAATGACGATGATGGTGGCTATGGCGGTGATGACGACAACTTTTTTGGGACATCAACACAATCAGCAACAACATACCAAAATAAACATATATACAAAATTTATAACCTCAAATTCCAACAACATTTCAGAGAACGAATAAACAAAAAGGAGAGTAGTTTGCTAGAGTTCAGTACGATTTCAAGAGAGAGTGTGAGAGAGCTAGAAAGGGAATACTAACTCAATATGGTCAGATTAGATGTGGAGACTGACACGCGAACAAATCAGCTGAAGCAATTGGGTAGTTCATACCTTCAGCGACATTAGGTATAAAATCCAGGGATGGAAATGCAGTGCGAATGTATTTTTCGTTTCTTTCCTACTGGGGAAGGTATTATCAGCATTTCCCAACATTAGCTCAATGAAAATTGCAGACTACATCGTTGTTATGGTTAGAACGTGGTGAGGAAGAATCGCACAAGAGAGATCGCCTCTAGTGGGCCGTACTGGAATGTATGGGGTTAGCGGTTAATAGCTGTGAACTGTATTATTTGCCAATTACCGCCTAATACTAGGAGATTACAAAACCCACAGGGAGGTGTGGCATTGCGTCTTAGGAAGACCTCCGTTCTTCATTTTAAATGAGGATTCCCCATCCGAATAAGAGGAGAGTATCGCAGTTCTGCAGGCTTGATTTGACAAATTAACAGTGGATGTCAAACTGTGGGTATAAGAAGAAAAAATTGCTTATCCATACCGATATGAGTAAGAGATTAACACCCATGTCGGCTGATACGAAGAGAAGAAGAAGATGTTATTCAAAACCAAAATATGTGTTGTGAACCCTAAGATTGATAGGGCGCAAGAATTATGTTTCTTATATGTGGTCCCGCCGAGGAGGTACGACCATAGTTTACGATGGGTGATGTTACAAATCTAATCCAAAGGACTAATTCATCCAAAGTGTTGGTCTGAAGTTGACTACCTGATAGAAGTCCTCAACCTGTCGCTATCCACTCACATTGTTCCCGAAGCCTGGAAATGGGACGGGTGGTCCCGCTAGTAAAGCCAAACAATGATGCCAGCAAAAGTTAGTCATGGAGACTTATTTTGCTTTTGTCGCCAGTAACGAACTTTTGAGGCTTTACACCTCCCCATCATTAGAGCAAGCTATTCAGTTCCCTACCATTAACTCGGATTCCGTCCACAACATAATACCACAACAGGATTGCTCGACGTATACACTCGTAAGTCGAGGACCAAACTAGAGCAAGTAGTTCATAGAACAGTGTTGGTATCCCTTAACTTATCATAGATATCTGATACAGCAATTCCCTGTTTGAAAATGGCGAGAGAATTACCGTACGGGCAAGGTTGAAACGTTGTATAATCAGCAATATGTGTGGACCCCACTCGAACGTAGAATTCCGAAACAAGAATTTAAAACTCCGTAGATATCTCCGGAACTGTTAACCTCTACATTTCGGAAATTCCCCCAAGACGATCATAAGGTATTCCAATGACTGCACAGTCATGTCGTGTCTCACGGAGCTTCTACAAAGCGAGTAAGATGAAAATATCCGCCACTAAGTCAACGGCCATATCTTTTACCACATGATCTGTGGAAAAGATAACAACGCTGAATATGCAGGTCGAGAGACGTTTATTTCCGACCACAAACTACCCTAAATTCCTAGGGGTCTTCGTGCTATCTGCAAAAAATTGAAAAGTAAAAGCAAGATATTCTATGCGCTACAAGGTAGCACTTTATGCGCGGACAGGTACACCTTATGGCATCTTATAAATAAGTCAGTCTTCGATTAGCTATGATTGTGGTCTGCTTATACTAGTATTACTTGAGGAAGAGTATCCAGACCTACCAGAATGCTGTTCCGAGAACTGCAACAAAGTACCTCCCTATGACACCCAAGAACCATCTACATGCTTTGTAGACCGCCATAACGCAATAACACTTCCCGATCCATGCATCTCACGAAGGGACTTACACGATCTAGAGAGGGAATCAACGTTATAAGATAGAGGGAATCAACGTTATGAGAGAGAGTCTCTAGAATAAGAGCTCTCTCGACAGTCCAATTTCTCTTAGTTCTATTATAAATAATCTTGGACAATATTCATATTAAAAAAAACATTGAAATTAATCGTTAAATATTAAGAAAATAGAAAAGGACTTAGCTTCTGGAGAGAATATGCTCGACAAAAAGCAAGGGAACTGATGAGGATTGGTGGCTCTTTCCGAAACGTAGGTATTAGTGGCTCTTTCAGAAACTTAGGTATTCCCTGCCTTACCCCGTGGTAAACATTGCCATTATTCTCCACTAATAAATCAACGTTGTTTATACTTCAAGGATTATTACATACCAAATCTTCTTAAATACCAAATTTGAAAAACATTTGTGGGTAAATGTGACTAGGATTATCAAAATACCGAATATCGGTGTGTATCGTTATACGTGGACCTATACATAATATGTTCCACCAGAGGAGCTAAAATCCATAACGAACTACAAATGACAATTTGTGGACAAATCCGTGGAAAAATGTGGCAAAAACCATCAAGACACCAAATATAGGGAGGAATAGTTATATGGGAGCTATACCAAAACGGGGACCAATATATGTTCCACCACCAGAGCTAGAATCCATTATGGGGGCTATACAAAAACGTGGACCTATACATACAATGTTTCGCGACCGGAGCTAGAATCCATTATGACAAACAAATACCAATTTTTAAATAAATCCGTGGAAAATGTGGCGAAAATCATTAAAATACCGAATATCGGGAGGTACCGTTATATATCTTAGACACAATACAAATTATTCTGCCAATTTTTGTAAGCTCTACGTCAAATAATGTGGGCTGTATCGTTTTCAAGCATCCTAGACACAATACAAATTGTTCTGCCAAATTGTGAAGCTCTACGTCAAATCGTCGGATATCGTTAAATCCACTTAGAATTTTATGCTGATCATTAATATATACTTTATGGGGTCTACGACGAATATTTATGGATGTTACAAACGGAATGACAAAGTTAATATACCCTGTTTTTCAAGGTAGAGGGTATACAAATGTTGTTGAGCAAACTTTCTGTTTTTAGCTTCTACTATTTGAAAGTGTCAATTGTAGTTTTCGTTTTGTCAAATTTTATTTTCCATCCCTGCAACAAACCCTACCCATCCATTTATATCTATTCAGCTGCGCGAGAGAGAGCCAAAGAGTCTAGTCAAAACTAGAAAGCAAACATCTGAAGGTATTTAATGTACCCGGTGGTACCTTTGCGTTTCTTCTACATGTCTACCTGTATGTCATACCAAATACCACATCTGTAGGTATTTACGAAGCTTTGACGTTGATTTTGGTCATGCAATACAACAACTTGCCGATATAGGTAGGTATGTACATACCTACGAATACGTAATCAAATAGTTGCTCGTGCGGTTTCTTCATGAAAAAAAAACAACAATCACAGAGGAAAGGTAACACCAAAGCTAAACACCATTCATACAACAACCATACATCGACTATAGAACTTGTCTACTCTCCTATTCCACATAACAGAATGGCTTTCATTACTCCAAACGCCTAACAAAAAACGCACAGCAAACGCCAAACAGTTACAGCAAAATGTTAGCGATTGAAAAAACGTAAACTTGTTTAGATTACCACAATCAACAAGTGTCAGTTGTTTCCACTCTCATTGTGTTGTTTCAAAGATATTCTGAAGCTCTCGGGTGAGTACCAACAAACTGACATACTCTCACTGTCTACGTCAAATACAGCCCCATTAAATACAATAGAGCTAAATATTTATTTTCTAATAAGAAAGAGAGATAGTATTCAATAAGGAGGGAATTTTCTCTTTACACTGTGCTCTTAAAATATGAAGCTCTTTCTTTCGTTTATATTTCTTTAATACAAATCGCTTATCATACTTTGACTATACTCGGGCAAAGAATTAACTTTTTGCTTCATTTTTTTCACTGTTGGGAATGCAGCCCATGGGTTCAATATCATTTTCTAAAACAACACATATACTATTCCATATTACCGGGGCTGCTCAAAAGCAAAAGCTCGATCAGTAGTTCAATTTCTTTTAGCTTTCTATACCCTACACCACATAGTGGTAAGGGTATTATGTTTTTGTGCATTTGTTTGTAACAGGAAGAAAGAAGCGATATGGACCCATAGTTACTTCTGAGGATCTCTATGAAGAGTTGATTTATGCAAGTCAGTCCCTCTGTCAGTCCGTCCATGTATTCTTGTGAAAAAAGCAGGTCGCATTTATTATCCGATTGAAATGAAATATTCCAAACAATATTTGTTTGTCCCAAACACGAAGCCTATAGCTTCTTTACATCTCGGATTTCGGATTAATTGTGCACCAAATGGCCAATATAAGTCCAAATGATCTGAATTTTAGCATATCCAACCAAATTTAGTCTAGAAAGAAGTACATCAAGTATACGGAAAATCGGTTCAGATATAGCTATAGCTCTCATAAATATGTTTCATTCGATTTGGTGTTTATGTCCCTCACATGCGTAATAAGCAATTCACAACAATGATATTTTGTACCACATATCAGATACATCACAAAATTACCTTTGCCAAATTTTTTTCAAGATCGGTTCAGATTTGGATATAGCTCCGATATATATCTTTGTCTTATTTCGGATTTATAGTGCACTAAATGGCCAATATCAGTCCAAAAGTCTTGAATTTTAGTATATCTGACCGAATTCAGTCTAAAATCTAACACATCGAATTCGGAGAAAATCGGTTCAGATATAGCTATAGCTCCCATACATGGGTTTCATCCGATTTGGTGTTTAAGCCCCCCACATTCATAATATTCACCCCACAAGAATGATGTTTGCTATAAGATATCAGATACAGACCAGAAATACCTCTGCCAAACTTTATCAAGATCGGTTCAGATTTGTATATAGCTCCTAATTGAACCGTTTTTGGGTTAATTGCGCACCAAATGACCAATATAAGTCCAAATGATCTGAATTTTTTCACATTCAACAGAATTCAGTGTAGAAGCAAGTACATCAAATTTAGTGAAAATCGGTTCAGACATAGCTATAGCTCCCATATATATGTTTCATCCCTTATAGTGTTTAAGTCCCTCACATTCGTAATATCCATTCGACAACAATGATATTTGGTACCAGATATCTTATAGAGCTCAGAAATACCTCTGCCAAATTTTATCAAGATCGGTTCTGATTTGGATATAGCTCCCATATATATATTCAACCGATTTCGGTTTAAATTGTACACCAAATTTTTTAGACAAATCCGTGAAAAAATGTGGCAAAAATCATCAAAATACCGAATATCGGGAAGTACCGTTATTTGGTGGATATACAAAAACGTGGACTTTTACATACAACGTTCCGCCACCGGACCTAGAACCCATCATGACCTACAAATACCAATTTTTAGACAAATCCGTGAAAAAATATGGCGAAAATCATCAAACTACCGAATTTAGGGAGGTACCGTTATATAGCGTCGAATGGAACTAATATATTTCATTTTCAATAACAACCATCCCAGACACAATACAAATTGTTCTGCCAAATTTTGAAGCTCTACGTCAAAAAAGGTGGGCCGTATCCTGATTTCAACAGACTGACAGGCGGACATCGTTAAATCGACATAGAAGTTTATGCTGATTAAGAATATATATACTTTATGGGGACTAGGACGCATTTATAGCGATGTTACAAACGGAATGACAAAGGTGGAGGGTATAAAAACTGCACAAATCATCACTTTTGATTGTTATTGCCTGCCATGTACCCTGTCTGATATTCTTTAACTTGTTGTCAAACTAGAGAGTTCAACAGGTTTGATCGTGACTTCAACTTTTGATCCGATCTGAAATAATACTTCTGCAAACTGGTGTAAAATATAAATACTCACGATTTAAATTTGTAAGTAGACACTTGGATATTCGTTTGTTTGGACATTTGAAACCCTGACTTTGAGAGTCAAACTTGTCTGCCTATTAAACCGCAACGTACATGCCATAATATCTCTATATAGGAGAGAACCAATAAAAGATTGTTTACATTTTGAGAGTGCTCCATTTGTCTACACGAAGAGAAAAAGAGATATATTTCCAGAGATATGAACGTACAACACGAAAGTCTTAATGAATATTTGTTTACATTGCTATTTTTTTCTATTTCGCATTTGTTCCGCTTTCGGTGAAGGAATTTTTATTGTTGTAAAAATGTTTTCAATGTTAAACACGATGAGTTATTTTAGCAGGAAAAAATGAAGACGACTCACACATTTAGAAAAATACATTGTTGTGGATATTTCACATTTTTGTTCCATTTTCGGCACAGTGGGTGGATCTGTTAAAATTACAGTTAAGGTATTTACTATTTTTAAATTTTTTTTTACCAATATATATATTTTTTAATAATAGAAAAATTTTAAGCGTTTTTCTTTTTCCATCGAAAGCAATTTAATATCTGTTAATTTGTTTGGAATTGTTTTTTAAACCACAATTGCGGTTAAATACCAGCCAGCGAACACTAAATACCTAGGTGCTGATGATTGGTTGGTTGGTAACATTAGAAGGGTCTGTGGTTTTCTGTTTCTTCAAAGGAACTGTCACAATCGCCGTCTATTCCACACAAATGATTAGCCATGTGGTTGGACTTGGGGAAGCTAACAGCAGTTATTGCATCAAAAAAATATTAATTTAACAATTTATGATTTAGTCACAATGTTAATGAATAACAAATCGAATAAAGGTATTAATAATGATGTAACGAGAAAATGGAATAAAGGAAAATTTCAATTTATTTTTGCTACGTTTCAAAACAGCAAGAAAGTGAAATAATGTTATCGAAAAAAAATTGCGAAACAAGTAGATTCTTGCAGGTTCTTGAACAGAGCATTTGTTTGTGGATGATGAGGCTTACGTGAGAAGTCGCATAAAAATATATTAAAGCCTTGGGCACGCAAACATTTTTGCCTCAGACCTTGGACATTCCAACGGACTCAGTACCATCGAACTCAGCACGCGCCACCCAAGAATGGTTACAAAATGAGATTCCTCGCTTCATTTCCAGCGCATGGACAACTCCGGATCTCGAGATACCAATCTGATGGACTATTGCGTCTGGAGTATTTTGGAAAGCAAGGTTAGCACTAAAAAATACCAAAGTATCAATCACCTCTAGAAAGCGCTTCGCCGGGAATGGGCCAAAATACCGCAGAGCAACATTCGGGCATCGTGACGATTTCATTGGCCGTTTAAAGGCCATAATTCGTGGCAAAGGCGACAAGTTTTTTTTTTATCTCACCCTGTATATGATTGTTTGTTATGAACGATTTTATAAACATTCTTCCAAATAAAACTCGATCCTATGTGCCGAAATATTTTTCAGCTGGTCAGATATTATGCATTTGGTGCATAATAATCGATTTTACGAAGATATACAAGGGAGCTATGTCCAAAACTTAACCAATTACGGCCAACTTCAAAACAACCTCTACACAGACTGTCAGAGGGAATTTGGATAGACTCAACTCACAACGAGAAATCTTCCAGTCTATTAAAGATTTCGGTTTGACCGATAATATTTTTCTGTGTTTAGTAAACGGGAAATATCATTTTTCTTAAGTGTATTTTTTTTTTTTTTTTTTTTTTTTTTTGTTGGCAAATATAAACAATACAAGTAAGCAAAGGCTACAGTCGAGCGAGGCCGACCGTTGAATACCCTACAACACTTTAATAAGTGATACAGTTTATATAGGCGTGATACTCGAAAGAATTCCACAAGATTTTGTGACAAATAATAAAAGAAAACCATCAGGTTTCGTTCTCTAATTTTCGAATAATAACAACTTAAACTAATTTGCTCATTTCCAATTTATTGGTAGATGTTGCACGTAAATGGTCTTCCTAGATCTGAAACCAATATTTCCCAAAGACATATAATCTCTCAGAAGTGGCAAAAGATTAACAGAGAGATACAGACATTTGACTATATTCTTCAACGAAATCAGCGTTAACGAAATAGTCAGAAGCGCGTCTTTCCTGTATTTGTGAATTCTCCAAAAAGTCACTGGAATGGACATTTTCGTATTTTGTCTACAAAAGTTGTGCGTGAGGGTCGGGCGATAATTACGACCTGCTGACAATTTTGTAGTTTTTTGGTCCATTTCAACCCCTAAATATATGGCGATCATCTCCAAAAAGAGTAGGCTTCTATTCTGACCCTCATCTTATCCCCATGCAAAATTTCGTAAGGATCGGACCATATATGCGATCTGTATATGATATCCTGATATCCTAACTACTTAGTTTTGTTAGCTGTAGAAATATTACCAAATGTTTAATTCAAAATAAAAATATGCCAAAAATATGACAAAATTGAAAAAATATGAGACAATTTACAAAATCAATATTTTCATCTTTAGAGAGATATTTTTATGCGATTTTTTTAGACGTTTTTTTCTTTCCTGCCAAGAGGCCATTCTGAATTAATGAGAACTGTCGAAATCAGTTCAGCCGTTCTCGACATATAAGAGATCTTTCAAGCAAATTTTCTTTGATAGACATATATATCGCACATATTTTGCTATATATCCGATTTGTTGGATGTTAACATCAATGTAAAGGTCAGAAATAACCTTGTCATGACTTTGTGATTTGCCGGTATTTAAAAAATTCACTGTTTAATGAAACACAAAAGACATGGTCTATTTTACCCGCTAAATATTATCCGATGACCACCCAAATTGGTAGGCTTCTTCCCCGCCCTAAACTCTAGCTACATGCGAAATTCCGCGTCGATTGGTCTATAATTGCGACCTGTATAGCTACTGCAAAATCCGACATTTTTTCAGTATTTGGTCCATTTCAACACCTAAACATTTGGCGATCATCTCCAAAAGAAATAGGATTCTATTCTGAACCTAACCCCACCTTCGTGCAAAATTTCGTAAGGATCGGACCATAATTGCGACCTGTAGCGTGATTACAAATTAACATGGACAGACGGACAGACGGACGGACGGACATACATAGCTAGATCGACTCAGCTCGGCGAGCTAGGAAGATCCATATATACTTTCGTATATGGGAAAAAAATATTTCGAGGTGTTACATAAATTCTGGCCCAATCAAACTTATAATACCCCCAACACATAGTGTTGTAGGGTATATTAATACCCGCATTAAGCTACCTATCATAAGGTGGTATTCTGCCCCACACTCCTCCCGTCATTTGTTGTTATTGTTAAACGTCGTACCCCCCAAAATACCACACTCACCACACATACAACTGCTCCACAACAAGATATTCCCATTACCTTCGGATAGTTCGTCGTCATTGGGTATCTTGCTATATTTTGTTTTTTTTTTTTTTATAAAAAATTATGTTGACGCTAAACATGACGTCATTTTTTGGCAAAAATATTTTGCTGTTCCTTTTGTTTTATTTTCTGTATTGTTTTATTTTTTGAATAGAATACAAAAAAGAAGGAGAGAAAATGAATTAACAATAAAAAAACCAACAGAAAAACAAACAATCATCATACAACCACAACAAGCAATTATTTAGACATGATGAGATAAAACCTGATTTTGAAGTCAAAACTAATGGCATTAATGGTCCGGCAAATATTAAAAAAGCTTGTGAAGCGAAGTGGAGAACACAAAACAAAGTGGTAATTGGAGTTTATTTATAACTGAGAGGGAGAGGAAACCAAGAAAATTAAGTCAAATGCTGTTTTTATTAGAAGTTCAAACGTAGATCTATACAAAGTCCAAATGGGTTTCTATACAAAAATGAATAGGAAATCTTGACTGTCTTCTCCAAGTTGATGTGTACTTAAATAAAGTGCATACCGACTAGAACGAATTTTAAATAAAAAATATTTGAAAAAAAACGTGAAACCTTTTTATACGATAAAGTAGACAGAATGAAACAATGTACAGGGTTGCCCATATTCGATGGACCCATGGACCCATTCCAATTGACGAGGCTTGTCCGCAGGCAACATTCTTTGTGTCAATCGAATTTTGTACGGGAACAAATGCAAATCAATGCGAATAATCCGTTGTAAATTGGACCGAGCTATGCCCAACTGCTGAGAACGGTGTTTTTGGAATGTTCTTGGGGACATCTCAACACTGGCTCGTACGGCAGCGATATTCTCGGCTGATCGCCTTGGTCGACTTTTATATGGCCTCTTCGGATTAGAAAGAGCCTTACCAGTCGAAAAATTTTTTTTAATGTTTTAAAAGCACGTTGAGTTTTCACAATTGACTTTTTCTGTTGAATGTAAATTTCAGAGCGCTCGCGTGGCGTGTATTGGTTCATGGTAAAAATCTGCTTGGACTGACGCTTCAAACGCGGTATGTCATTAAGCGAAGTTACATCTCTGTCAAAAGTTATTGCGTTGCCAGATGGGTCCGTCGAATATGGGCAACCCTGTATGGAACAAGATACCGTGCAGATGGGCGCCGCGAATTTGCTGGTGATCTATATCTATAAAAGAGGAAAATGTTCGTTTGTAATTCATGGACTCGAAAACCGCTTAACAGATTTTCCTGAAAATTTCCAAGAATACTAGAACATCGCCTGAAAGTAACATAGGCTATACAAATTTTTGAAATTCCACTTGGAACTGGAGATATGGCATCAGAATCGGAGGTACCTCCCAAAAATTTAGATATTATATGCACATATCTATTGATTGATACACAGATACACCCTCCAAATTTGGAATGTGTAACGGAATTTGGAACAAAAATAATTTTGCCACGTACTGAAATCGGTTCAGATTTGGATATAGCTCGCATTTATATATGCATATATATATATATATATATATATATATATATATATATATATATATATATATATATATATATATATATATATATATATATATGTATATATATATATATATATATATATATATATATATATATATATATATATATATATATATATACATATATATATATATATATATATATATATATATATATATATATATACATATATATATATATATATATACGTATATATATATATATATATATATAGGAGCTATATCCAAATATGAACCGAATTCAATATAATTTGGCAAACGTATGTTCGTTTTAAATTCCGTTACACATTCCAAATTTCTTTGAAATTAGAGATACATAGCGTGTTTAGTGCAATAATGGGATTTTGCCTGACGATTTTGCAACAACAAAATACTATGGTATCCCAAACAAGCAAGCCAAACACTATTATTTTTTTAATCCAAAAAATATTGGTATATAAAATTTTGAGTGCATATAAAATCAAAGGGGGTAGCGTCTTTTAAAAAACTTTCCTTTAACCGTTTTTCATAAATGTTGTGGTATCTCATTAATGCAGACTTCAACATCCTATTTTTGAGCTTGAGTCGTCGTTGACTTATTCGCGTAAACCATAGACTTCAAATCACCCCAAACAAAAAAATTAAAGGTGTTAAATCTCACGATCTCGGCTGCCAATTCTGGTCTCACTAATGCAGCAATTGCATTTTTTCATGTGGGACTGTCTTGTTGAAACCACATGCCCTCCATATTCATTTTTTCAATTCTACGCAAAAACAAGTAAAAAAAGCAGTGAGTTCGGCCGGGCTGAACTTTAAATACCATCACCACCACCATACCACCACCATACCACCATTTTGAACGAATTTGCAAATTTTCAAAACAATAAATTCCGTTCAAACTTATGTTAAAATCTTTAAAATACCGAATATAGCCGTTATATTGGGGTCTATAAAAAGACGTGGACTAGCGTAGGCAACTTTTGTCATAGGTTATAACAATTTTTAAATACGAAACTCGAATAATGTAGCTAAAATCATCAAAATACCGAATATGGGAGGTACCGTTATATGGGGATTATGCGAAGACCTGTACCTGCATAGACAATTTCGTGTCACAGGCTGCAGTACCTATTAGGAACTTCAAATACCAAATTTTAAACAATTCCGGTGAATATTATACCTTAAATCGTATCCGGTGAATATTGTACCTAAAATCGTTTAAATTCCGAATATTGGGAGGTACCGGGGGCTATACGAAGACGTGGGACTGCATACGAAATTTTTGTCATAGGCTGTAGTACCCATTACAAACATTGAATAACATTGAATAGAAATACACACTTTATATCCCATTTTCAATACCAAGAGTTCTGCAGAGCTAACGCACCTCTACGTAAAATTTTATCTACCTAGATTTCGTTCGGAAGCTAGAGTGATTTCTACAGAGGGACAACGTTAAAATTGGCATAGAAATAAAATGTTATGTCTTATAGTTTTAGCTCTACTTTTCATAATCTACTGAGTTATTAATTGCAAACTTATGTGCCAAACCCAATTTAGCAACTCTGCACAACTAATTGATTGTTACACCTGAACATGCAATATCCATATCACGTACAAGTTGTCATTCAAAGATCGAACATCTATCAATAAACCCCCCCCCCCCCCCTGAAAAATGAGATCTAAAAGTAAACTTAATTTGCATATTCTCATTTTGTTGTTGTCGGAAATGCCAAACATTGTGCTTAGCTATAATTAACTCGCTAAATTGCTATATAGTTTTGTTAGCAGCTATATTTAAAAAGATAAGAAAATCTCTAAAGTAGAAAGAAACAAGTAAGCAAAGGCTACAGTCGAGCGGGGCCGACCGTTGAATACCCTACAACACTACAATAAATGATACAGTTTATATAGGCGAGATACTCGAAAGAATTCCACAAGATATTGTGACAAATAATAAAAGAAAACCATCAGGTTTCGTTCTCTAATTTTCGAATAATAGCAACTTATACTAATTTGCTCATTTCCAATTTATTGGTAAATGGTCTTCCTAGATCTGGAACCAATATTTCCCAAAGACCTATAATATCTTAGAAGTGGCAAAAGATTAGCATTTATTATTGGTTTTTGACTGAAACGCATCTATATGAGATACAGACATTTGACTATATTCTTCAACGAAATAGTCAGAAGTGTGTCTTTCCTGTATTTGTGAATTCTCCAAAAAGTCACTGGAATGGACCTTTTCGTATTTTGTCTACAAAAGTTGGCAAACTATTTCACAAATTGAATATTTTTGGATGGCCATCCAAAACTGCTTGACTTTTGCAATGTCCGGTAACCCCCATTCAAATGTGCGTGAGGATCGGTTGATAATTACGACCTGCTGACAATTTTGCATTTTTTTTGTCCATTTCAACCCCTAAATATATGGCGATCATCTCCAAAAAGAGTAGGCTTCTATTCTGACCCTCATCTTATCCCCATGCAAAATTTCGTAAGGATCGGCCCATAAATGCGGTCTGTATATGATATCCTGATATCCTAACTACTTAGTTTTGTTAGCTGTAGAAATATTACCAAATGTTTAATTCAAAATGAAAATATGACAAAACTGAAAAAATATGAGAAAATTTTACAAAAATCAATATTTTCATCATTAGAGAGATATTTTTATGCGATTTTTTAGACGTTTTTTCTTTCCTGCCAAGAGGCCATTCTGAATTAATGAGAACTGTCGAAATCAGTTCAGCCGTTCTCGACATATAAGAGATCTTTCAAGCATATCTTCTTTGTTATACATATATATCGCACATATTTCGCTATATATCCGATTTGTTGGATGTTAACATCAATGTAAAGGTCAGAAGTAACCTTGTCATGGCTTTGTGATTTCGCCGGTATTTAAAATATTCGCGGTTTAATGAAAAATTTTGAATTTTTTCAACAAAAAAGATATGGTCTATTTTACCCGCTAAATATTATCCGATGACCACCCAAATTGGTAGGCTTCTTCCCCGCCCTAAACTCTAGCTACATACGAAATTCCGCGTCGATTGGTCTATAATTGCGACCTGTATAGCTACTGCAAAATCCGACAGTTTTTCAGTATTTGGTCCATTTCAACCCCTAAATATTATGCGATCATCTCCAAAAGAAATAGGGTTCTATTCTGACCCTAGCCCCACCTCCATTCTAAATTTCGTGAAGATCGGACCATAATTGCGACCTGTAGAGTGATTACAAATTAACATGGACAGACGGACAGACGGACGGACGGACATACATAGCTAGATCGACTCAGCTCGGCGAGGTAGGAAGATCCATATATACTTTCCTATATGGGAAACCAATATTTCGAGGTGTTACATAAATTCTGGCCCAATCAAACTTATAATACCCCCAACACATAGTGTTGTAGGGTATAAAAACATCAGTGCACCATTAAAAACCGCAAAATTGTATAACCTTAATTGCAATTATTAACACCACAATGAGCCAAGATCTACATAAAATAATCAATTAATGGACTTGAAGAGAAAAAATTGAAAAAAAATCTACACGAAACAACATCGGCCGGCCAGTGGAGGAAGGGAGGGTCGTCTCTATTGCCTGGCCAATTGTTGTTAATGAAATGTCGTTGTTGTTCATTTTATTATTTTGATTGCCAAGACAACGACGCTGATGATGATGATGACGACGATGAAAGTGCTCATGATAATCATCGTCATCATTGTCAAGTTCATTATTGAATTAATTTGAAAATTGTATTCGTCATCTCGTTTGTGTTGCATCAATTCTATTTCTTTATCAAATATTTTGTCGGGCAAAGAAAAAGATTTTAGCAAATTTTGTTTTCAAAATATTTCAAATACACATATTTCGTTTTTTTTTTTTTCGCTAGTCATTCATTCATTTTATGGGTAATGGAAACTATTTTTGGATTATTGATTCATTGATTTGTATCAAATATATTGTTATAAGTATTTTAGTTATTATTCATTTTCATTCAATTGAAATTGGCATCACGGTTTTTCTGTAAACATAGCTATAGCTATAACAATTTGTTTCTTCTCAAAAAGGGTATTTTAGAAATAAGCCAAAATATAGGTAGACATATATCTACAGGGTGAGATGAAAAAACTGCAACCAACTTCAGACTGCTGTCATTTCTAAGCCACACGTCCGACGGCTTTTAAAATTATTTCAGTGACAGCTCATTATATTGTTTACAAGCGTACAAAAGCATTTTGGTGAGAATTTGAGAAAAAAAAGTTATTCGTGATGGAATTCAAGCGTGATAGTGTGATTTCTTTATATTTGGCTAGAAAACCACAAGTGGCTATCGTTAGAGCACTCCAGCATTTAAATGTGAATAAATATTTTGTGTCTCGTATCATCCGTACCGTGATACTGGTAGCGAAGCCCGACGTCAAGGAAGTAGACGGAGAAAAACAGCAACATCAGCAGAAATGGTTCGAAAAGTAAAGAAACGGCTTGATCGAAACCCGCGTCGCAGTGGCCGAAAATGGCTCATCGCAATATTCCATTCGGCAAATATTAAAAAATTAGCTCGGGTTAAAGCCATTGAAATTCCAAAAAGTGCAAGAACTTACACCCCCACAGAAAGAAAATAGACTCAAAAGAGCTTGACCGAAAGTGGTGAACTGCCGAATTTGTTTTTCTCCGATGAAAAAACATTCGTTTTCCAGCAGTTTATAAACAAACAAAATGATCGTGTTTACTTGCCAAAGAAGTCAGCTGAAAATGTGCACCTTCGGTTGGCCACCAGAACTCAAACGCCGGTCATGATGATGGTGTGGGCCGCCATAACAGCCGATGGTCGCTCTTCACTCGTATTAATCGACCGTGGCATCAGAATAAATGCCGAATATTATCGCGAAAATATTTTGGAGGATGTAATAAAGCCTTGGGCACACAAAAAATTTGGCCGCAGACCTTGGGCATTCCAACAGGACTCGGCACCATCGCACTCAGCACGCGCCACCCAAAAATGGTTACAAAATGAGGTTTCTCGCTTCATTTCCAGCGCACCATGGCCACCAAAATCTCCGGATACCAATCCTTTCAACTATTGTGCCTGGAGTATTTTGGAAAACAAGGTTGGCACTAAAAAATACCAAAGTGTCGACCACTTCAAGCAAGCGCTTCGGCGGGCATGGGCCAAAATACCGCAGATTAACATTCGGGCAGCGTGTGACGGTTTCATTGGTCGTTTGAAGGCCAAAATTCGTACCAAAGGTGACCAATTCGAACACATCTAAACTTATTCTAAAATTTTATTCCCTTTCCGATATTTTTTGCTTTCATTCTTTGATACCCACACTGTGGTACAGGATATTACGATCCTTTCATACCCTCGATCATACTAGGGATGGTGTATTCTCTTTGTCATTCCAGATTGGTTTTCGGGTAACTGAGATAGTGCAAATGTCTCATGTGATGGTGCAAATGTCAATGTCGTATTGGATCTCATTATTTGTCCGGCAAAATATACCTCCTGTTTGAAACTTGGAATTAAGTGATAAATTCGAAGAAACACATGAGCTGATGCACCAAAATAACTATGGCGATCGATGATGTACACTTTTTAGGATCTCAGATAACTAAAGAAAATTAAACAAATAAAAAATAATAATGGGACTGAAACTTTATACTTTTATGACTTTTGGGCAAAATACTTTTAAAGCATATAAGAACAATAAACTTCCCAATTTTTATTATTTACTCTCTACTCTACCCTGCATATTTATTTAGATTTTCTCTTACTTATTTCTTTAGCTACGAGTACTTCAAAAAAGACAAGCTTACCGCAGCAATAAAACAAGACGCAAAAAATCAAAGCGTACTTTAAACGAACCAACAAAACGATCGACAATTAAAATAACATTTCAGAACTGGTTTACGGGCAATAATTACCTACTGTTGTCTGTTTTGTGTGGCGTTTTTAATTTCTGTTTCGTGTACAACAATTTGAATACAACACGAACCTTCATTTCTGTTTATCTATTGGATTTAAATCTTATATGCGTACAACATGAAACTTACTTTTATATTGGAGAAAATAATTGTAGAATATTGAAGTCCACCAATGATAAAATTTGAATTTCATTACGCTCTTTTGCAGCTGCCAAAAGGATTCAAAAAATTATTTTGTATCGAGGATTCAAAAAATTATTTTGCCAGCCACTGCTGCTTAGAAGGACGGATATTCGGCGCAGATTGGAAATATTGATATTAGAACAGGAATAGAGTTGTAAAAATCTGCGATACATATTATACCCCACGCTTAAGTTTATCACGAATTAGAAGCGAATATACATTACTCTTTTTTTTTTGGAAGTAAAATTCGCTCAAAAGCGAGCATTTTCCTTTGAGAGTATTTTTGGCTCGCAAGTAAAATCAACTGATTAAAACTCATAGTATTTTAAATAAAACAAGTAAAAAAACTGTAATTTCGGCCGGGCTAAACTTTGAATACCCTCCTCCATTTGAGCGAATTTGACAATTTCAAAAAAATTTAATTCGTTTAAAATTCCGTTCCGATCTTAAAAATAGCGAATGTCGACGACGTGGATCTGCATAGGCAACTTTTGTCATAAGCATTTACAATATTCAAATGCGAAATTTAAATAAAAATCGGTGAATAATTTAGCTAAAATCATCAAAATACCGAAGGCGTGACCTACACAGACAATTTTCTGTCTTAGACTGTAGTATCCATTACGAACTTCAAATACCAAATTAGAAACAATTCCGGTAAATAACGTCGCTAAAATCGTCATAGTACCAAATACTGGGAGGTACCGTTATATGGGGTCTATACCAAAACGTGAACCTACATGGCCCATTTTCAATATCAAAAGTCCTGCAGAAATTTTATCATCCTACTTCATCAACATAGAATTTTATGCTGATCAAAAACATATCTACTTTATGAGGTCTAAAATGTATGTTTCGAGGTGTTACAAACGGAATGACAAACTTAATATACCCTCCATACTATGGTGGAGGGTATAAAAATTACACACTTATAAGTAACAATTCCGTGTGAAATTTATAACTTTTGTTACCCAGTCGAATCGTGAATTATGAATGCGTGAGAAATTTCTCATTCTTTCCCATTTTTACAATCAAAAAAAAATTCTCTCGGAAAATAATTCCGAGGGAGAAAAAGTTTCTGACAGGAAGCTGGGAGATATTTTTTCGGAATGAAATGGAATGACAAAGTTCATATACCCACCATAGTATGGTGGAGGGTATAAAAGAATTTGTTTTACTTTAGGAATTAATATTCCATATTATCGTAATCATGTATTTTTTATTTTCCGCTGAGCAATGCGGATTGGTCGAGCTGCAATCTACAGTGAAGCCAAGGTCATTACCACAATATTTGGGAAGGCAGAAAATGCGCCGTCGTGCCTGTCTTAGAGATTCTGTGAGAAATTGTGGCTTTAGTGTGAATTCCATCTGCAGTTGGTCTCAGTAATATAAAAGGGATGGTTATTGAAGTAGCCACGGACAAAGTCAGAATACTGTTAAGCTATTTCACTTTCGTTTCCCACAAAACAAGCAGTCTTGGACCAGTAGTCTGGCCTCAACCCGGTGCAGATTGCATGGGCGCGGCAGACGACGCCAAATATCGATATCGCCTTGGTCCAGGAGTCCTAACTTTTAACAATAGGTTTTCCAGGCTAAGCGGCAAGAACTTAAATTAAATTGCGAAGAGAAACTTAAATCGAATACATCTTTCTAATTTAATTAAAGAAAACATCAACACCCTAAGGCTGGATGGAGTTAGTAGTAGTGGTAAGCCAATGCTGATATCCTCGACCAATATGTCTTACAAAGACCCAGACCCACCTCACAAGGACATCCTGAACCTACTAAAGAACCTAGGATGTAACACAAACGCCGAAACATTTAACTAGGGAAGCTGTACCAGGTAGTCAGTATTCAATTTTATTCCCAACAATAATCTTCGAATACCGGGTGAGATAAAAGAAGTGCAACAAATTCAAACGCCATAATTTTTACATTTTTTTTAATTTCATTAAATGAAAGCAAAAAAGTCGGGAATAGCATCAAATTTTAGAATAAGTTTTGATTTGTTCGAATTGGTCACCTTTGGCACGAATTATGGCCTTCAAACGGCCAATGAAACCATCACACGCTGACTGAATGTTGCTCTGCCGAATGTTTGGCCCATTCCCGGCAAAGCGCTTGCTTGAGGTGATCGACACTTTGGTATTATTTAGTGCCAACCTTGCTTTCCAAAATACTCCAAACACAATAGTACAACGGATTGGTATTCGGAGATTTTGATGGCCATTGGGCGCTGGAAATGAGGCGAGGAACCTAATTTTGTAACCATTCTTGGAAGGCGCGTGCTGAGTGCGATGGCGCTGAGTCCTGTTGCAATGTCCAAGGTCTGCGGCCAAATGGTTTACGTGCCCAAGGCTTTAATACACCCTCCAGAATATTTTTGGGATAATATTCGGCATTTATTCTGATGCCATGACGGCCCACACCATCACCATGGCCGGCGCTTGAGTTCTGGTGGCCAACCGAAGGTGCACATTTTCAGCTGACCTCTTTGGCAAGTGAACATGATCATTTTGTTTGTTTACAAACTGCTGGACAACGAATGTTTTCTCATCAGAGAAAACCAAATTCGGCAGTTCACCACTTTTTGGAATTTCAATGGCTTACCCCGAGCTCATTTTTCATGCGATATTATTTTTTTATTGCGATATGTTCAGCTCACGAGCCATTTTTCGGCCACTTTGACGCGGATTTCGATCAAGTCGCTTCTTTACTTTTCGGACTATTTCTGCTGATGTTGCTGTTTTCTTCCGTCCACTTCCTTGACGTCGAACTACGCTACCAGTATCACGGTATCGAGCGATGGTACAAGACACTAAAGATTTATTGACATTGAAATGCTGGAGTGGTCTAACAATAGCCACTTGTGGTTTTCCACAGGTGTGTACGCTTGTACACAATATAATGGGCTGTCACTGGAATAATTTTAACAGCTGTCGGACGAGTGGCTTAGAAATGACAGCAGTCTGAAATTGTTTGTAGTTTTTTATTTCACCCTGTACGTAATAATATAACGATAGTATAAGATGGGAAGTCATTGACAGCACCACCTTCAATGTCGACGACTTTGCTGTTAGCAACTGGAAGGTATCTAAAAATCATTTTCATTCAATGCGCCAAATGTGTAGACAGACAGAAATCTTATGGAAATCCAAGAATAAGGCAAATTCAAATCTTTTGGGCTGGAATTCATAACTCTTACTTAGATTTTTTAGACAACAACGTCCATTCGAAAAATCCGAAAATTGGTTGATAGATGCGACATTATCACTTACAAGAATGAAAAACTACAATTAAAAAATTCATCTACATTTTTTCATATTTTTTATTAATTTTTTTCATTTTTTTCTTACTTTTCAGTTGAGCTTATATTAAAATATATTTTTTATTCGGTTATTTTTTTATTCGTAATATTTAAAACGTTTCTTTTGTTATTTATATTTATATGTATATATAGTAGGCTTAACTAAATATTTATACACAACGTTGGTTTGTTCCTTTTTTATTTTAATATATATAATTTTATTTTATTCTTAATATTATTTGTTTTTTAAGTGGAAAGAACATCCACTGTTTTTTTTTTCTTTTTTCTTGATGTGATAATTTACATGGTATGTATATAACGATGTGGAGTTATTGTGATTTTGGGATTGTGGTAGTAGTGTGAATTTTGTGTGCTGTAGGCACAGTATTATTAGCTCCAGTATTTAAATATATATATTTATTTTTTCTCACGTGTGATATCTATTTTTCTATTATTAAATGTGTGATTTTGTGTGTATGATGTTTTTAATTTCAATTTATAGTTTTCTTATTTCTTCTTGTCAATTTTTATGACTGACTGTGTCTCTTTATATATTAGTTAAAACTTATTATTCTTTATATATATGCATGTATATCTTCACCTTTATATATACTATTTATATATAAATATGTATAACATGTTTATGTTGATTCTGTAAAACTAAGTTTTTCTTTGTTTTTGTCTAATATTAAACTTCGTGTAATTTTATTTATATAGTACCTGTGTGTATGGGGGTGTTCTTTTAAAAAGACTTGTATATGTTTTAATTTTCTTCTTTAAATTGGGAAAAGGAAAAAACGAATGAAACTCATTTTAAAAAATCTACATAAAGGGGCGAAATTTGAACTCCCGAAAAACATTTCAATTTTTATTCTTTTATATAATATTTAAGAAATAACGAGTAAAAAAGCTTCTAATTCGGCCGGGCCGAACTTTGAATACCCTCCACCATTTGGAACGAATTTGACAATTCTCAAAACCAATAAAATCCGTTAAAATTCTGTTACAATTTTAAAAATACCGAAACTTAAAAAATCGTTAATATAATGTAGCTAAAATCATCAAAATACCGAATATCGGGAGGTACCGTTATCTGGGGGCTATACGAAGACGTGGACATGCACAGACAATTTTCTGTCAAAGGCTGCAACATCCGTTACGAACTTATAATACCAAATTTGAAACAATTCCGGTGAATAATGTCGCTAAAATCATCAAAATACCGAAAAAATGGTGGTATTGTTATATGGGGGCTATACGAAGACGGGAATCTGCGCGGACAATTTTCTGTCATAGGCTGTAATACCCATTACGAGCTTCAAATACCAAATTTGAAACATTTCCGGTGAATAATGTTGCTTAAATCACCAAAATACCGAAAAAATGAGGTACCATTTTATGGGGGCTATACCAAAACGTGGACCTACATCACCCATTTTCAATGCCGAAAGTCTTGCAGACATAATCTACATTTGAGTAAAGCTTGATCAATCTACTTCATTTCGTTCGGAAGCAAGAGTGATTTCCACAGACGGACATACGGGTAGACGGACATCGCTAAATCGACATAGAATTTTATGCTGATCAAGAATATATATACTTTGTGGGGTCTAAAATGTATATTTCGAGGTGTTACAAACACAATGACAAATTTAATATACCCTCCATACTATAGTGAAGGGAATAATAACGACAATGGAACAAGCAAATTGAAAAGCAGTGCTCTGTTTCAGAACCTACAGAAATCTTTTAGATTTACGAGACATTAAATCGAGGGTTACTCTTGCATGCAAAAAAGCCTCCTCGAAACACGTGGGCTCATAGCAATACAGTTAAAAATGAAGTGGCTGATACGGGTCCCAGTAGATTTATATACCGATTGATGAGACTGTTAAACCACCAATAAGCTATGACATTAGCTGCTTAAAAAATTTCATATTGAAGAAGCTGGCATTTGGAAACCGGTTTCTGAGTATATAAGGTCATCTGGCCGGTAATCTCGAGGGCAAGAACAAGGTTCCTTCTATAAGTTAGTACGTCTGATCTAAGAATCGTGGTGGACATACTGACTGGTCACTGCAGAGATATCTGACCTCAAAATTGGGCAACAGTGTTTCTGACTACAATAGACTATGTGAAGATGAAGAAGAGGTAAAGACGATTGAGCATCTACTTTGCATACGTTCAATGTTATCCAACTAAAGACAAAGGCCATTTGGCTACGTTCTTCTCGAATATATTACATCATCATTTACAAATCCTCCAAAGGCAATACCTTTGCTAGGTAGACCAACCTCCTAACTTAACAGCTCGCTCCTATATCTACTCTATTCCCAGATTTTTCATTTCTGCTCGGATGAACACAATGTTTCAAAGGTCTCCGAGTGAAGCAGTTACCGAATTCGTGTAGTGGATATCACAGAGGTATAATCGTTTATCATAGTACATACTTTTACATTCTTGCAGTTATGGAACAGAGCACAGGTTGTTTTCGTGACCTATGGAACTCTGATCGACTTGAAGGAACAAATTTCGCACAGCAATACTCTATGGCATTGAAAATTTTACTAAACCTTACTCATTTTTTACGAGTTAAACCCTTTCGTCATGAGTTTATGTATAATACACCTACAAAGTACCATTTAAAAAGAATAACATCCAATACAAAATTATTCTTCATCAAAATTCATCAAATAAAAGAAATCTCGATTTCCATTACATACCTAGAAAAATTGCATCAATGTTTCCAAAAAAACACGAAAAATAACCTAATTTTAACACTATCTTTATTCGAGTTAATGAATGAAAGTAACATAAAATTTCTTTTTTTCTGTGTAAAATTTCAAGTGAATTTGATAGTATCCGATTTGTATTATATCAAAACCCTAAAACTGTTTCGGGTTCTTAGGTCAAACTTCTTGAGGCATTTATATACTGTTGACCATATACAAAGAGACGCCAATATGTTGAGATATATTTGGCAACATTTAATTTTACTTTATTTTGGTCATTTGATATAGTCCCCGGTTTCAAGTATTTTGTTTTAGTCATATTTTCTATGTTATGTCGTATTTTGAGTTTTTATTACAAAGAAATGCTCCTAACAAGAAAATAACATCTGCCAGACTTGGAGACCTCCCGGTCCTTTGGACCATTCTAAATTGAACAAAAAAAATAGATTTGTAATCTACAAAAAGAATTTATCATGTTGTCTTTAGTCTTCTGATTAAATAGAGAATGACTGCAGATTCTGTGTTGGAGAATGCCTATTTCTCACACCGAATAGTGTTGGAAAGTGGCAGATTAAGTGTTCGACCATTTCAGTTTCCTCCTTATCGTAAGAGAGCTTGTCATCGCTATCCCACTTAAAAGTCATTTACCTTATGTTACAGTTGATGATAGTTATAGTTTTGGACAAATTTTTACAACCCCTTCCATATATCCAGTTTTGGCGGTGTCCTCTCTTCCATTTTGTAAAATAAGGATTATTTAAAACTACTATTCATCCCACCATTTACATGAGGAGACGGAGGTTCATCTCTTACGTCAGCATAATCATATGCTTTCGTTGCCGTATCGGAACTCCTCACCCAGGCGTGCCAGGAAGGATACATGAGAGAGAGAGATAGATAGGTCCAACGGTATAAGCGAGAGCCTTTAGATAATGAAGCCTATCAAGCGGATCTGAATAGATGCAATCGCTGATTACAGACTGAAGAGTTAGAAATGATTGAATACCTACTACACCATGTTATCAACCAGGAGACAAAGGAAATGTTTGGTAGGTGAGATAGAAAACCGAAGTTCCATGTTATCAACCAGGAGACAAAGGAAATTTTTGGTAGGTGAGATAGAAACTCTAACGTTCTTCTAAAATGTAGATAACTATCATAACATCGTTTTGTAAAAGCATATCGTAGCCTAGCAAACCACTCTTACTACAAGTCTTTCTTTTTTTCAATTCTATATCTCCAAAAAAGTCCATAGTGTAAATCTTCTTTCTAGAGAGGTCAGTAGTCTATTATGACCTTGAAATTTTCGTTGACGGCATATCTTCACTGAATGCAGTTCGAAAAATTTTCTTGTCTTTTTGGCAACATTCCTAGTCCTACACCAAAAATGCTTCGTTAGAACAGAAAGATCCTGCTATTTGGCAAGCATCACCGATTTAAATCTTAATTTCCTGAACTCGAAAATTAGTTCAGAACTTAACATTTTCGTTGCTGGCAGGTATATTTCCACAGAATAAATACTGCCAAATACTTCCGGTAGCTAACAACAAACTCTTACAATTTTCCTTTTATACCGTCTACATCAATAAAAATAGGTTGGTCCTAAAAGCTCCAGCAGCTAAACTCCTTTGGAAACCTTTTCTCAAGGATACATCCTCTGTGGCTTGAATCGAAATTTGAAGATTTTATCTTTCTGTTAAGTTTTTTTTTTTAATGAAACATTCATTAGAGAACTTGTCGCGTTAAAGAATATGTCATGCAGATTTTACATTTCAATTTTCACAGGGTCTTTTTAATAAAATATCTAATTTGAATAATTGATTTCAAAGTTGTTCAAATGTTGATTACCATCAGTTAAATATTTGAAATCAATTTATTCAGATCAAAAACTTGTTTACAAACGTGGGAGTTTTGTCGCAATCAAGTCTCTTTGCAATCGTCCTCTTTCCCTTTTGGCTAACTGATGTGACAGAAATTGTTTCTATTATTTTTTTCTTCTCTTGCTACACATAAAAAAATTAAATGAAAACAAAAAATTAGAATATTTTTACAATCATATTTTTCTTATATTTTGCTGTTGGGTTTTTTTCTTTTGTTTTTATCTTTTACACAATTTTTCTCTTATTTCATCTGTATATTTGTTTTTTGTATAGCTTAAAAGAGAGGTTGTAGTTTTAGATGCGACCAACACATCACTGCATAGATTTTTCTTTATATATTTCTTTTTCTTTGTTTATTAGTTTTTCGTTAAATTTAAATTTTAATTTTTTCAAAAAATATGGGGAAGAATTCGAAAATGGGTAGTTTTATGTTTGCTCATTTTTTTTTTTTTGTCTTGCGTGATTGTGTGTGTGTTTAAGGGTGATCATAAAAACTAATTTTGTAGAGGTTGAATAATTAAAACTTAATTGGAAATAATGCAATAGAGGTGTAAAAATCATCATTTTTCTTTGTGTTTGTTTTTTTTTTTTCTTTCATTTTCTTTTCATTAACATTAGACCTAAAATTTACAATTTATGATATAGATATATATATATTTAAATGTATGTATACTATTTATAAGTTATAAAATATAACATTTTAAAATATAAGTATACGTGGGTAGTTGTTGCAGTAGTTATTGGTAGAGTGTAAGGTAAAAAATATCTGTATGAAACTAAAAAATAAGAAGGTAAATGGCTTCTTAACAACTAAGTAAATTACACAATTCGTATATAGCAAAAAAAAAGAAAAGAAAAATGTTGGCAACAATATTTGTAGTTACATATCAATGATGATAATGAATAATTTTGATGACTACTTAAAACCGGCGACTGTTTGAAGTTTATATCTAAATTGTTGGGCTATCCTGAGCTATTATGTGTGTAGGGGATGTGTAAAGATATTGACAAAGATTTCAAGGAAAGGGTGATGAAACGTCTCTTGTTCAATTTTTCACAAATGTGTTGACAACTTAAAAAATGGCTGCTTATGTATTTTCTGATTATGAATATCCCATGCAAAGACTAAAACCTATCATTAAAGGCAATACATGGAAGCGGAATAAATCGAGGACTTGGGAGACTCGCCCTGGGAGGTCTAAAATTCCCAATATCCTTGGTATCTATATACAATAAAGAACGCCAACTTGATATAAATGTTGGGAGAAAATATATTTTTTAATAACAAAATTAAGAGCATACTTTAAGGCATAAGTGAGTTTATTTAAAAAATATAATTTGCAAGGGAATAAGGAGGTATAGAGGATCACTTGCAAAAGAGCCTTACGTACCACGACTAATAAAACAGGAATGGTCTTTTTAAAAATTAAAAAGAAGTAGAGTTAGCCTGGAACAATTGAAAGCACTCATCAGGTGGCCATAGGCACACAAAAGTATTAGAATACTCAGGAAAATGATTTGAACAACACGGATAAGATACTTTGGGGTATACAAGAGATCACTTTTGGGAATGGAACAAGGGATAACGACAACATCTCTGGTTCCATAATAACATTGCAGAAAAGAATAGATAGTTGCAAAGCAGACTAATTCCGAATGTTCGTGTCATCTTTACTTTTGATTACAGATGAAGGAATAGCTGAACCAAAATAACGGTTGGGTAAACGAGAGTATCGAGAAGCTCTTCTACTATGTCCTCGATTTTTAGATAAGAGGTGTTGACAGATGTATGGTTTTGAATTACAATACGGTTTTTGAGGTCTTACTTGTTCTTCCTTTTTAGAATTCTTTTTTTCATTAAAACATAGTTTCGTTTTTTCCACACTCTCTCCATTGCCAATTCTACAACTAACATCCCCACATCATTCATGCAGCATAACAACTGTCCTTAGATATAAACTTCCTTAGATCATGACAAGATAAATATCCTTAAATATGGATATAAAAATTGCAAAACCATAAAATTCTATCAATGATTCTCCATTTTCCACACATCACAGCTAAATGGGGTTGGTGGTTTGGTGTTAGAGGCGTGCACGCTTTTTGTTTTCTCTGATCCAATGACTTTTTTACTACAGAGGTGTAATTAAAAAGGGATTTTCCGTATTACATGGTGCTAGAATCTATGTTTCTGTTGTTTTAAAATAAAAATCTTTGCTAAAGATTTTACTTTTTATTACGTCCATTATATATTTCTGATATTCCTTTTATGCTACAATTTTTGTGTGGTTGGTTGTTTTTTTTTTTTTTTTTTTTTTTTTGTATAAATATCGGGAGCTATGTTTAAGGATATTTTCTGTTGCTGTTTTTAATTTTATTTTTTTATTGGGGCGGGGGATTTATGGACTGTGCAATTTTAAAGAATTAATAAAAAAACAAAAACATTTTTTTACACAAATCTGTACCAATATTTCAAGTGTTTCATTGTTTTTGTTTTACTTTGCTTTTACTTTAATATTTAAAAAATAATAAAATTAATAACTATATACAAACTACAATTAAAATAAAAAGATGAAATTAGAAAATTGATAAAGAGAATATCTAAATAATAATAATAATAATAATGGAAAAATTAAAACAAAAATATTATATAACTGCATTGTGTTTTAAACCTAGGTAATGTACTTTTGTTTTTCATACTTCTACTTATTTATAAATTAAAAAATATATTGATTTTTATTCTTTCTTTAAAGGGTATTATTTAAAAAATAAATGTTAATAACTAGAGAGGGGGACGACGATGTAATTTTTCTTTTTGTAAATTTTAACTGCAATATTTGTAAAAAAATGT
Source organism: Musca domestica (assembly GCF_030504385.1). Classification (NCBI taxonomy): domain Eukaryota; kingdom Metazoa; phylum Arthropoda; class Insecta; order Diptera; family Muscidae; genus Musca; species Musca domestica. The sequence continues at coordinate 237,145 of NW_026712115.1, read as the reverse complement.
ATGTGTATGTGTCAATAAATGTTAAAAATATATTTATATTGTAATTATATATGAATATATATACACATATTTGTATATATAACAAAAAAAAACTTAGACAAAACAACAACAACGACGAGGTCAAACTATGATAAGGTAATCGCCTGCGTAACACAACATGGGTGAAAACAAATTTCCCAATTGTAACAGAAATACTGATGGCTTTCGAATTTCGAATTCACTTAATTTGAACTACCAGGAAGGTCTATTATCGATTGAAAACATTTAAGCTGTAGACGATCTTCCATTTGTCTGCTGCTAAATATCAAGATATATATAGTGCGACTGTCTGTGTAAAAATCTTATTTAAAAAGGGTTCCATGCGTTTATAGAGCTCTTATATGTGGAAAATATTATGTCTATGTTGTGCTAACTGGAGTAATTATGTCTATAGAAGACATTTCCAAATGTGGGAACCCTTCTGTCTATAAACAAACTTTTGTCTTAGACAACTATGCAATCCAATATATAGAAGACTTGGCAAAGGCTTTTTTTATTTTTAAGAGACCTGTTGAACACCTTCTAAAGAAAACATACTGAAAATATTCATTTTTTAGAAAAACTATTGAAGTCCACCTTTTCTTCAAATTATAGAAGACATACTCACTGTGACAAATACGTGGGTGATATGATAAAGATCTTTCTATTTATAGAAGATTTACTGATGGACTTCAGTCTAAGGAAAGTGTGTATTTTGTAGAAGAATTGGTGAGATCACAAAGATTGCAATATGAGCAATATAATTCAACATTTTGGTATTAGAATAGCTTTTCTATTACAGCTTTTTCCCCCAGACAAGTCGTGAAAAAAAGAATAAAAAAACTTGGAATTGCTGTATATTACAGTAAACAATCTGCTGTTTATAAGAAAGACTGAGCACGCACATGTTTTCTTGACGACTCATAAAAAACTTGTATTCGAGCCGATAATCTATGATTTTAATTAATTAATTTTAGTGTTTCTATGTTACAATCGGGACTTTTCAGCCCATATATTCAATATGAATGCCAGATTAATTGGTATTTTTAATGTTTTGTTCCAAAAAGAGAGAAATTTAAAAACCGAAAAAAACAAATTCAAATTTGTTAATTTTATGTGAAATTAAATTATAAAATATGAAACAATAAACCCCTCTCTTTCTCGGCTATGACTTAGCTCGCAACGTAGTAAGGCAAAGGTAACAACAAATGAGGAACGGGTCGTTTTATAACTGTTTGGGGGAGTGGTGTTTTTGTGGGGGAAGTAATGTTTCCTGCTTCCTTCCCTAGGGAATTCTTACCATCATTTGCATAAAAAAGTAACAGTTACTCGGTTTCCCAGATATTTTGGTAAATGCTTGTTTTGCTTTTGTCCTGTCGTTCTTATTCGAAGTATTATAGTTTTTTGTTTTTTTTTTTTTTTTTTTTTCGTGTTAACACATCTTTATGTTCCATTCTCATTCCTTGGGATTTGTTGCGAAGGATTTGATGACATTAGCTATCCTTGCTATTCCATGTTTTGATTTTCTTGGGGTATATTGATTTCATATTTGATAACTTGTGCTGTATTCGTTCCCTGTAATACTTGCACATGAACGGCCTGATTACCAATCATAACTTCTCTAGTATTCATTTGTTGTTGTTGAGAATTTTGTTGCTGTTGTTGTTGTTGCTGCTGCTGCTGTTGGGCCAATTGCTGTTGTGCCTGTTGTTGCTGCTGCTGTTGTTGTTGCTGCTGTTGTTGTTGCTGCTGTTGTTGTACGTGTTGTTGTACGACGTTGGGATCCTGTCGAAGAAGAAAATCAAGCTGCTTGTATTGTTGTAGTCAACAAGACTTTGCGTCTCATTTTTAAAAAAAATTAATAAATTCATAATGAAAAATGAAAAGAGAATTTTGAAAACAATTTCATAATAGGTATGATGAGAGAGAAAGAGAGAGGGGAAAGAAGTTGGGATAAAGAGATGTGAAGAGATGTAGTGAAAAAATAACAATAATTTAACCAAAAACAAATTTAAAGAAGATAGATAGAAGAGATTTTGAAAAGAAATAATGATATAATATAAATAAAAATTAATTTAGAGGTTGGCGGTTGTGTTGTGTGTGCAGGTATGTTTTGTGTTGTAAAAAAGGGGCAATTACTAAATCATAAAAGAATCAAATTAGGGTAAATTCATATGACCTCCACCACCAAAAAAAAATATTCTTTGTCGACTTGATAGAATGATATAATCCGCCATCGAATGTACGCAAAGAGGGGGATAAAACTGAAAGTTGACATCGGTCGTAACCTTCATGATTGCAACAGTGACTACATTGATGACTTTGAGATCCTGATTCCTAACAGAGATGAATGGAAGAAAGTTAATCTATCTCTGCTTGATCCGCCAACATGCATAGGCGAATATAAGAAGGAAGGAGGGAGTAATAAAATTTACTAAAACCAAGATGTAAATTTGGCTCATATTATCGAGACGATCGGAGTCATTTCTAAAGATTTACAAAGGACACAATTAAAAATTAACCTCAATCTTTTTCTTGCCGCTTATCCTAATGGTGTAACCTCAAATCTTTGATGTTCTACAAATGGAGGAGACGCTTAGCCAACGATGAAACGCATCGCATAATGGTGAGTTGGGTGTGGGATAGTGTCTATTTGTTTTTTTTTTTTTTTTCATTGCAAATTTCAGATAATTAAGCTCGTCTCGAAAGAGACACAAAGAGAACAGATTTTGAAGCAGATGTTCTTCTAAAAGGTATTTCCATGTCCTTTATGCATTCCGGAACTTGGGAGCTAAAAAACAATTCTACCATCATCCGAGAATTGTATTCTATAAATACACTCCTATTAATTTCGATATTTAAAATCTTCTCACACGACCTCGAACCATATCTAACATGAACTACTAAAATCAGTAGGATTGTGTAATGTGTAAAATAATCATGGAACTTAATAAGAAACCAACACCAATGTTAAACAAATTGCAAAGCATCTTAAATGAAACAAATAATAAATATTAATAAGAAAAAAATTAATCAAGAAAATATATCTTTTCTACTCAAATAATTGGGAATTGAGGAGAACTGTTTGTTTGTGTATTGTGTTGGGGTGTTGTGGGGGATATGTTAATTAAGGAAGGGAGATTGTGGTGTGTGTATGTGTATGCAGACATATTAACAAAAAGAAGAAATAATATATAAAATTATTACAAAAGAAAAAATCTAATAATTTCTTGTTTGTTTTTGTTTTCGAATTTCTCATTATATGGAGAACAGGTATAGGAAGGGAGGTTTAGAGAGCATCATATGGTGGACGACTCATTTTCTTTGCTTTCAAAAAACAAAATATTAATTAATTATTTGGTAAATCATCTTCAACACTTACGTTGCACAACTACAACCATTGATTTATTTGGAAAGATTTAAACTCATATTTAGAGAGCTTGTTTGTTTTGTTTGAGAGAATGATTGTGAGGAGTGAGAGGTTCAACACACCTGTTGCTGTGTAATGGGTGGTTTCGTTTCCAGATGTTGACGTTGATGTAGCATTAGATGATTCTTCTGGAAGAAGGCTTTGCCACATTCGCAGACATGCGTGCGTACGGTACAGCCGCCGTTCGGATGGCGTCGATTGTGTTGCATTAAGCCATGTTTTGCGGCAAAACCTTTACCACAGCTGGCACAGAAATGAGACTTGGGTTTGGTGGGTGTTGGTTGCGTTTGCTGCTGCTGTTGTTGCTGCTGTTGCGGTTGCTGCTGCTGCTGTTGTTGAGGATGGCCTGCGGGATTACCATTTTGTAAATGTTGAGTTGCCTGTTGTTGCTGCTGATGATGTGCCTGCAATGGCATTGTGGCAACTAAACTTTGCGGATGAGTCGTAGCGGCGGCCTGCACCAGTGTTGTCTGTGAAACAACTTGACCCGTTGATGATATGATTTGAACTGGCATTTGGTTTTGGGCTATGATATTGGGATTTGCAGATACCACGGTTGCTGTTCCAGGATTAAGACTGCCTGTGCTTAGGAGATGGGTTGGCAAGGCAGCGGTTAAAGCACACAAATCGGTCATAAGACTTTTATCGCCGGTATGTAAACGCAGGTGAAGGGCTAAAGCTTCGCGACTGTTAAAGGCACTTCCGCATTCCCTGAGAACAAAATAAAGCAGAATTAGCTCTCACCCGATTTCTAAAAAAATAACTGTTCACAACTTACCGGCAAACAAATTGTGGCCTATTATTTGCATCATTGGTTACTGTCAGCAATGCTGAGTTGTTGGGATTACTAACCACGGTTACGGTCTGTGGGTGGCTATTTTGCACCTGATGCGCTTGCTGCTGCTGTTGCTGGTGTGTTGTTTGGGCTTGCGTTTGGTGTATTTGCTGGTGAACGGAATCAGAATGAAACGAAATTAGAACAACCTATTCCAGAAATAATGTATCACTCAATTGATAAACTTACTTGTATAGTTTGAGTTTGTTGTTGAGATGTTATAACAGCATTATTGGACGGCACTGATGCTGTATTTGAAGAATTTGGATTGACACCGCCATGTACACTGCGTATGTGTTGATTTAAATCGGGTCGTGTCATAAAACCTTCACCACAACTGATACAAGGATGTGGTTGATCGCCAGTATGAACGCTAGAATTGCAGATGGGAATTAATTAATATAAATTACCAATAATAATGATTATGACTGAACATAGGATGAATTTCCCTGATTTAATTTTTCTTATATAGATTTTTCAAATTTTTGGGATGGACGTGATTTGCATTCATGTGTGAATGCTCGAAGCTTATGAAGCTTGCTTTTCAAAAAAAGTCGTCATATCCAATAGCCTACTCTATACTGAGAAACCATATTCTGAAGACGTCTTCTATAAATAGATAAAATCGTCTATGCATAGATGACCTTTCCTGTGGCAATAATATAAATATTTTAATTTTTTTACCATATGGAAACCCATGAAATAATGTCTTCCTATTCTATTTGAAAAAAAAAAACATTATATTATGCCAGTATAATAGAATTGACCGCTACTATATGATTTAAATACAAATTTTAGGTAAAAACCCAACTTACCGCATATGTGCCACCAGAGTACGCTTCTGTAAAAATTCCTTGCCACATACCGTACATGAATGTGGTACTTTGCCATGTATGCGAGCATGATTGACCAATTGAAATTTTCGAGGAAATGTAACACCGCAATCCTGACAAACAAAGGGATTTACAGAACCATGGAAACTGGAAAGAAAATTAAAAACGAAGTTTCACAAAATTAACATGTCCAATCGATTGGTCAAATGAAACGCTTACCGTGAATGCATAATTAGATGATTTTCCTGGGCAAAACTTTCGCCACATTCGTCGCACACATACGGCCGTTCGCCGGCATGGAATTTACTGTGTGTCACCAGGTGACGTTTGAGGGGAAATGTACGACCACATTCCTGGCAAATAAACGGCCGATCACGCGAATGAACACGTGAATGTGTTAACAAATGATGTTTCAATGTAAAACTTTTCTTACACTCTGTACACTGGTAAGGGCGATCGGTGGAGTGTAACAGTAAATGTGTGTTTAAGCAGTGTTTGTGGGCAAAGCTTTTGCCACAATGTGTACAAACATGAGGACGTTCGCCTGTAGAATAATGAATGTTAAAGAGAAGAATTAGCAAATCAATAGGAACTCTTGAAGATTTGATGGCATATGGAAACCTAGGCTTTCAGGCTTAAAATGACTTTCAAAACGAAAATGACAACATCGTATTTTTAATTATTTGTTTGCCAACTGAACAACAAAAAAACAAAATGCAATCAAAAATTATAGACATGTAATAAAGAAACCTGTATATTTTATTCAAACTTTGCTCCGCAATTTTTTTCTGGTGATTATTTATTTCTTTTTTATTTTTTACTACAAGGAATGGGGTTTGGGGAGTATGATTTCAGAGGTGCTCTATAACTCACCTGTATGCACTCTAGCATGAGTGGTTAAATGATGTTTCAGTAAAAATGATTTACCGCACTCCTCACAACTGTAAGGGCGCTCCTTCTTTATTGTGGTATCGTTCTACAGGAACAAAAACAATCGGAAACAGAAAAAACAATACAAATCAATGGAAAATTTAAAAATCAGTTAATTTGGTTTTAGTAAAATCAAATAAAATAAAAAATTAAAAATCAAATAATTACACCATAATTATGTGGGTAAGTTGACAGTTTAGATTGCAATTTAAATTAAGACCGCATAATTGAGCAGTAACGAGAGCGAAGTTGAGAAGAACGGTAGACAAAAATAAAAAAAAAACGAAGAAAGCTTCTTAGTCTATGACGGTTGTTGGACACATATGGGAAGTTTTTAGAAGTTGTGGGTCGATATATTTTTTCTTTGAACTTAATCTAGGTTCTTGGAAATAATAATATGTGAAAACGGGAAGTGAGTACTCCCTTCACTTTTAATTAAGTGTACGATTTTTTAAATGTCCTATATCATAATGCTCGCATTCGATATCGAAAAAAATCCGATCGAAAAGAATGTGGAATAAAGCTTTACGATTTTCGGTAGAAATATTTTAATAAAGAATGTGAATTTTTTATTATTATCAAACTATAATGCACATAAATGAATTTATTTCGATGGAAATTTGTTACATATTGAATACAAAAATTTTGGCCCCAAAAATAACATTTTCCAATTTTAACCTTTTTAAGGATGTAACACACGTAGTGAATCGTATAGTACGCACTACAATTGGATCAAAAAAAGGCATGATTGAATTTAAATAAAAAGATCTCGTCAAACATTTATGAGGTCTTAACCAGTTGTCGAAGTGCCACATTTTTACCCTAACGAATATATCATCAGTATTTTATATATACTGGGGACATATTGTCTCTGAAAAAGAGGTTTACAATACAATATACAATATCGTTATTAAGCGGGCTAAATAATTTTTTTCTTAATATCATAATTCAAGCTACCCACATAATATTCGGTGTAATTTGAATTTAATTATGACGCGAACTTACATCACTAAAATGCATTGTTTCTTGTAATTCGGTTTTCGGTGATAGTTCCAATGTACCCGGTTCCAATTTTAGATTTGGTGTGTCACCTTGTGATTCATCATTTTCTTCCAGACCTTGTATAACTTTCTGTACTTGCACTGAAATACCAGGCATAATGTCACCTAACATTACATGGCCAATATTTTTAAAATAGTTAACGGAAACGAAAATAAAAAAATAAAATTAAAATTTCAAATGATAAAAACAAAAAAGACGAAGAAGGTAAATAATACAAATCAGATCACAAAAATTACATGGATATAAAATACAATAAATTATAGAAAAGAACTAATACTAAAAATAAATTAAATTAAATAAAAAGAATATACAATAAAGAAAAATTAAATAATAAAATCAAAAGAAAAATTGAAAGAAAAACGATTTCAGGTTTAAGCCTTACTTGCTGAGGTCGCATGACCATCATTCGCTGTTATCGACTGAGGATGTGAAGCGGCCAAGGCACGCTTCATTAAAATCTCATTGCACTCCTCGGCCGTTAGATGCAATGGCCCAATAGGGCTAAAGTGTGTTTTACCCGCAGATGTTAATATCGTTTGTGCTTTCGAATCCACAATGCCATTGCTGAGATGTGTCTGATCTGTTTGATCCACCAAAAGATCTGCAAGGAAACGAAAAAAGAATCTCATTAACGCATTGTTAAAAAAATCATATAGTAAAATTAAACCTACAATTTTTGTCACAATTTAAACTGAGAACTTGTTGATCTGGTTTCTTGACCACTGTGGAATTTCCACTTGTTATCACTCTGGAAAAAATAAAACAAAAAATATTGATTAGAAAAATTAAAGAATAAAGAGGCATATATTATTGCCCACCTTTGACCTCCTGGTGAAAAGGGATCATTGACAAGCACCATTCGCCGTACAAGACCTTTACTGGGCGCCAAGCCGGCTTTTACATCTTTTTGAACTGTTAACGACCCATCTGTAGATAACAAATATGGCATCTGAAATAGAAATGCAAATTAATGGCTTGAGCTTAATTTCAGTCTATAAAAAAAAAACTGTTTTTGAAAATCAAGTTGTTCAACAGAAATGTTTTTAATTGCCAGGGAGAACGTTTATTTATTTGAAGCTTTTGATCAAAAATAAAACGGAAATTAGAAAAATACTAAAACAGTAAAAAATAGATATTATGAGTTTATTAACCGCTAATATTAAGACATTAACCGCTAATATTAAGCATATGGTATTGAAAAATTAACGACCCAGATATATTATTTGAACTTTCTTCACTTCTCAATGTAGCTGATATTCTAACTATACAATATGCAGATTTATCTCCTTCACTTGAATGCACGCCTTCTGTTTCGACGGTCGAGCATTCTTTATCCTCTCAAGAAGGAAACCTTTATGAATAAAAAATCCGGATTCGGAATAATACCATTAAATGGGCGGCACCGATCATAGACAAATTTCTGCTTTAGAGGGATATAGAAAAACGGACACCTACGTAGAAAATTGTAGATGGTTTTTTTTATCGATTGTAAGTTCAACTACCAAATTTGAAACAATTCCGTGAAATCTACACACAATATGAACACAATTCGAAGATCTACTTCAAACAATATAAACTGTATATTGATTTTAACGGACAGGCAGACTATAGGACATCATTAAGTGGACCTCCTGGGACCGTGTTTGACGAATTTTTGGAGTTGTTACAAGCGGAATGACAACTTTAATATAAACCCTACTTTTCTAGGGTGGAGGGAATAATAATTATAATAACATTATAATATTATTGATGAAAGATAGAAGACGCTAGGGAAAGAAATAAAAATAATTTAATGAAATAAGGCATGGAATAAAGGGTAAAAACAAAGAAATGACATGTTTATGAATAAGTAAATAAAAAAATAGTTAAATAAATAAATATATACAGTAGACTTATTGAGGGGCGAGATCTATTCACTTTCTGGAACGATTAATTGGCTGTCTAGATCGTTTCGCCCTTTGACTTTTTCTTGCGGTGCTATGGTCTACACAGACGAGCCTGCTTCAATTGTCGCATTGGACGGCAACATTGAAGCATTTATTTGTGTGATGCCGGCCAAAATGTCGGAAATAGAATGTTTAAGCAAGTGTACTATTTAAGGCTCGATCGTGGTCAACATTTGCATGAACTAATTTTGAAACATTAAATTCTATGAACCGTTCGACCAATTCAAACGACAATTTTATGAATTTCTCTGAATTTTATAGGTTTCTTTTTTTAACTTTCCTTTAGCTTTTATAAAATCACCCTTTACATGTGCATATTATTATTATACGAGGTACAAAATTAACATCAACGACCACGTTCTTATATAAAAATAGCGATTCTCGAGATCTGAACAACTCTGTACACTCCCCCCTTAAAAAAATTAATGTTGGTACTTAGACATATATTTTGGTTGATTCAGTCCAGTGGTTCACATTACCATTTAAACCATAATTCGGTTTTTGAAATGGTTTTCATGCGGCTCGGTTCAGTGTTATGTGTACATATATATCCAGTTTTGCACACAAACTGCTTGTCGAAATTAATCAAAATAGTCGCTGTGGCTAGCTTTCAAGCTATTTTAAAAATATTTATAGTAATATATATAAAATGGTATGGTTTTAACAGATTTTTATAAGGAAGTAAAAAAATAAATAAAATAATAAACGTTGTTTACGTTTCGATACAAATTCATAATTTTGGATAAACAACTTGTTTAACCTAACCAAGTCATTCTTATTTAAAATACGTTGGTAAAATGGTTTGGCTCGGAAAAATTTACGAAGTTAGGGGTTCGGTCCGAAACCGGTTTGCATCCCAGTTATTTTGTATGTATGTGGTTTTTAAACTGATTTTAGCAATTAAGTACATCTGAGGATAGGTATTAACTATAACTACAAACAATTTCCTAATTTCCAAACAAAATAGTAAAAAATTTTCAGTTTGGATTTTCCTCAAAAAAAATATTGTTACAAATCGGTTTTTCGTATTGTGAAGATCCAGTCTCTATTCATAATTGAGGGGAAAAAAGCCGAAATAGGTTTTAGATGTACAAATTATTGATATTCCAAAGCTCAGATACATAAAATGCGAAGAAAAGAACAGTCTCCGATCATGAAATGAGTAGGCACCTACATGAACATCGTCCTTTTAGGGCATGTTTCTGTATGACAATAAGTGTACTCGATAGAAAAACATCAATTCTGAGTTTTTTCAACTAACTACACTATGAAAATTTTAAAGCAATAAAATGGCCGATAACTTCCCAACATACCAAAAATACAAGCTTGAATGAAAAATACAGCTTGAAAATAATATAATAAAAATAATTCGCCATAACAATTTTTCAACAATGTTTTAGAAACACTTATGTTGCACAAACTTTTCTCAAATATGACTTTGTTTACAAATTAGTTTTATATTTTTTGTGAAAATTGTCGGCTACAATTTTTTTCTTTGGTAAAAAGTATAATTAAGCGAACTTAGGACCCATTTCCGGACCGAATTATTAAGGTAATGATGTGGTATATATTATTTCAACATCGTTTCAGACTGGAGTCAATCAAAAAAGGTGCAGGAATGCAATAGAAGTGTAGTATTAGTGAGGAAGATGCAGAAGCTCAAATAAAGAAAAAAGGAAGCGTCAAGGTATCAAGGCCACAGGAGGCAATGGCAACTGCTAAAAAAATGAAAAAATAAATATTTTATACTATTATAAAAATAAGCTTAAGATAATATTACTTTCGAAAGTTTGTTCTACAATTAAAATTATAAGCTTATAAATAAGGGTTCAATTTTAATTATTCCATGGTACAAAAAAAGGTAAGGTAGAGCTACCAGCTGATTACAATTTTTTTAAGTGTGCCCGACTTCGGCCAATTTTGTGTATGTATTATTGTTTTGAAAAATAAAAACAAAATATTTTCAAAATCAATGATTGGAAGACGCGTACATTGCGAGACGCGCTTTAAAGCCATTTGCCAGTTTTGCCACGGAATTGAAAGATAGAACTGTTTAGATCATATTTTTGAAAGAAAATCCAGGCATTTAATTCATTTTTCCCGCTGATTTTAAAAAAGCGGAAAAATATTAAATAAATTAAAACAACCTGTTGCATGGAAATTCGACAGAAAGCGGGCATAGCCTTAGGGCTGTACTTATGTAGTTTTACGAAGCTGTTCTTCCTCCTTATTTTACCATGGATTATTTTATATTTGTTACACAAACATTTGTCAATGTTTTAGATTATCTCTGGCAGATTGTAATATTATTCGTAAACCATTTTGGTATGTTGGGTTCATATATATAGCAGGGACGTATGCAGGCTGGTGGCCAGGCCCTATCAGCAATTGCTATATTTGCCATTTTTTGCAAGGTAATTTATTGTTAAACTAAGGGAAAGCTTAGATTTCGTTAGATTAGCAAATATAAATATTTAAGGTTTTAAAACTATCTCACACATGTATGGCAATTAGGACATTGATGTCCTGAATTCACTTTTTTCTCTAGAACTATTGAGTTTCTATGGATGATTCTTACCACCCATATAATGGATAACACCTTCATCGGTGAGAAGCCTGTTGCTATGGACCCCATAGGTATGTGCAAAATGAAGTGAGATTTTAGATAATCTGAATTGAACATTGACATGTCTAATCGTCACATCTGCAAATTGTCCAATTCCCCGAGATTTTTATCGATACGATTCTGCTTTTGAAGAATAACCAGCACATAGCTATTCCTAGTTAATTGATTACTGACATGCATGGATGGCCATCTTCAAAATATCCAATACCTACTGAAAGACGCGCCTTTTTCTTTATCCAAAAACACAAAAAAAAAAACAAGTTGGTCAGGAAATGATGGTGATGTTTTGCTATTTGACAGTTTTCCCACATCAAAAAGACAGACATGCTGCATATGCGTATGCAGAAGAACAAGCATATTGTTGTTTGTTTACTTCTATTTTCTATACAAATCTCATGCTACTAATTCATACTAATTCTCTGCAAAAATGTGTGTTAAAATTATATGCAACTGTGTGTGCTTTGCCGTTGTATTTATCAACAAATAACACACATTGAAGAAAAAAAACATAACACTAAACAAAAAAAGCAAAACAATTAAATTAAAAAAAAGAAATACATTGCATCAACACGTATCGATGTATGGTAGAAACACTTCATAATATTGGTGGCATAAACAACAGTCTACTGGCGCGCGCAATGCCACCATACTATAGTTCTAAGCAAAAGCAGCATAAAACCTCCCGTATGCCAAACAATGACAATACAACCCTCTCCCACCCAATTCCCCCCTTTATCTATCATTCCGTTGAACAATCCCACAACGAAAGAGCCAAGCAAAAGAAAACACACAACAAAACATTTCATACTACATAATCATTACTTTGTTGAGTCGACCGTGTGTGTGTGAGCGGTGGGAAGGAAACCAATAACAAGAACACAGCCATACATCATCACGCGCGCGCTTTCTTACAATATGGACTGTGTGCTTGCTTGGTTGCTGGTTTGCTTTGCTTACTTGCTTGCTAGACTGCCTGCCAGTTCGTCTGTTTGCTTGTCAGCCAGCCGTTCGTACTCGTCGTTGTCGATGTATTGTGTGTGTGTGTTGTTAACTTCTGCTGCTCTTCTGTGTCTCTAAACGGGCAACAACAGCACCACTTCCAACAACAACGACACACACTGGCAAAATCAACGACGACGACGACTACATGACGACCACGGCTAACGAAACTACCACGACTATCACAAGTACAGTCATATAAAAAAATTTTTATGTGTTGTATTTACATTTTTGTTTTGTATTGTGTTAAGCACAAGCAAAAACAAGAAGAATATCAAAATGAAAACGATTTGTAATGTAGAACCAGCTTCTTCTCTTCAATCTAGAAAAGCGAACACGTCGAAATAAACGTAACTCCCCCGAAAACTACAATAATTTGGAACTTACAGATTCACTGCTCACGGTATAGTTGATATTGGGCGATATCTCCAATACGGAATCTGCCCGAGTATTGTCGGCCGCAAAACCCCATGTGTAAGGACCAAAACTTTGCGTCGGATTACTTTGAGCAGCACACATCCTCAAGGCCTCCTTCTACGGCGAGTTCGTCGTGTAATTCAAAAAATTCAGTTAATGAAGAATAAAAAAAAATAAAAAACACACGCACGAACACGTATGAATGAATGCCCCAAAACGACGAATAAAACTGTTGTGGTGGGCAAATGGAAACGGCAACAAATTTTCTTGTTTTTTTTTTTTGTGTGCCTCCTCTATCGTGGTATGCTTCGTATTGTATGTTGCTGCTGCTTGGCGTTGCGTTTTAACAGCTTTGATATAATTTATTTCAATAGATTTTCTTCACATTCATTTCATATTCCTTTGAGGAATATTTATATTTTAGTAACTTTTCAATGATTCCAATAACGTCGTATGCGAATTATTAACAAATTAAAAAAAGAAAGTCAAGACATCATCGCAGGCGCCATTTTTATTTTTTTCGTAACTTTTTCACTTTTTTCACTGCGACGTTCTTTTCGTTCATCGAATCGATGATGTTGTTTTGTATTTTCACTTTTTATTTGATGCATTTGCGAAAATTCTTTAACATTTTCCACTAGATTATTTGTTTGTGTTTTCAAAACTGCACTTTATTGTTGTAATTGGGTTAAATATCCACCAATATATGTATATATAATATGAATATAAAAAAGAATCAACACAATTGAAAAAATTCCTCAATTCCATCACTCTACTGACGTCGCCATTTTAGTTTAAAGTCATACACACACACGGTCACACATACACTAAAATCGTGCCTGAGTCGAATGTTTACAGAGCAACGGCGTCAAAAGCAGTGTTAATTGACGGAATAACGGCGTCATCGCGTGTGTTTTTTTCATTCGTTATGTTACGCTTTTTTAAAAGGTTGCAATAGAAGTAAAGAAAAAAGAATTAATGAAATGAAATGGGGTTTTCTTCGCTTCCAGTGTCAGAAGGATTGTAAAATATGGATTTGAAAAAAAAAACATATAACGGTACCCGACTAGTTCATTGTGAGTACTTTATCCCTTGGAAGAGAATTATCTATATAGGTCCACGATATTGTATAGTCTCCATATAACGGTACCCCCCGATATTCTGTGTTTTGATGATTTTAGCCACATTTTTCAACGGAATTGTCTGAAATTTTACACAAGGAGTTCTTTGTGAGTACTTTACCCCTAGTCATAGATTTGGTATATAGGTCCATAATATCGTATATCGCCCCATATATCGGCACCTTCTAATATTTGTGGTCTGCTCCAGAACTGTAAGAATACGATAACTGATTTTCCCTTTATAATATCGAAAAAATTGCAAAACTAGTAGATTCTTGTATGTACTGGAAGGGATCATTGGTATTTTAAAGATTTAACAGAATTTTTAATGTATTTTATTTTTTATTAAATTATCTAATTCGTTCCAAATGGTCGAGGGTATTCAAAGTTCGGCCCGGCCTTACTTACTGCTTTTTACTTGTTTTCTTTACACTTAGTTTTAGTAAACACTAATTAAAAAAATTTTAATAAAGCCAGACGCTGAAAATTACGCTTTAGTCATTAAAACAAGACATTATAGTTTTAAGCATTTTTTTCGTGTTAAAAAAACAAAGACTCAATAAATTCAAATTTATGAATGAATTTGAATTGAATTACTTGTTTTCTTTTAGTGCCCTTATTTTGTCGAGACATATACACATTTTGTGTATGTGTGTGTTGTTTTGAATAAAAAACACAATAATTGCAAATTATTTCAAATTCGGTTGCAAAATAAATGGATATTTTCGAATTTGGGATAAAACTGTATTGTCCCACTATTGTAGATTCAATCTTGTAGAATAACCTCAAAATGCCATTCTTGTTTCGCGAGTTTTCACCAATATAAGAATTTTGTAAAAAAATTAAAAGTAAACAAAACCATATGAATATTAAAAAGTATATTTGACACTATAAGACTCCAGCACAGAGTTGCATTTTTCTAGTTTCTTTCAAGTTGAGCAACCTTTCATGGTCATTATGTTATGAATTGGTATAATGGCATTCCTTTGCAAATATGATATATATGAGTTTCAACATAATTACGTTTTTTAACATTTTTAAACATCTTATTTACAATTTTAAATAATTCATAGACAATGTTCCTTTCATAATTTTGATTTCTAATTTTCGTTTATCCCATCGGCTTCGCTGATGCGAGTGCCTTTTACATCAACATTAACTGGCCAAAGCCAGAGGCTTAACATACGTCGCCGTTATTTTGAATGCTTGATGACGTCTTAAAAATCAATAACAATAAGGGTTGTTCACAGGTGTAGATATTGATCAGGGTAGAAGAATACAGGTGGATGCATCAACACTTCTGAACATTGTTGATACGTCAACATTTTTAAAAATAAATAATAAATAAATAAAGTCAAAAATAAATATATTTTTATAATACTTCTTATATGACATCAATCGGAGGTTTTTATGATATGTATTTTCAAGAATTGTTACAAATATGACAAATTTTTCATTCAAAATTTTTAATTTCAAAATTGGTTTGACAGTTCGTTGTTCCAGCAGCTGTGTCGAGGCGACTATCTTCTACCATGGATATTAGTTACACATACCATGTCGCTTACACATGATGAATTGTTGTAAATCAGAGTTGCATGGAAACTCCATTTACATATAATCGATGTTAGATTTAAAATAGCTGTTTATTAACTTTTTAAGGATAAAATAAAGTACATTAGATATTTAAATCTCTTTGCGCATATTTCTATTACCATTTCGTATGATTACATATATTGTTAATTATTCTATATTGTTATAATATCTAAATTTTTCTTTGATTTGATTAATATTCGGCCATAATATCAAAGAGTTAAATAATGGGAAATCCAGGAGCAAATTTAATGAACTTATATTTAGTCCGTTCCAGAACTTTAAGAATGTAAAAGTTTTTACTACGATAACCGATTTTCCCAATAACTAGTATATTCTTTCAGGTTCTGGAAAAGTACAATTATGTAAAAGCTAAGCGGACTAAGATTCGACAATAAATATAAGGAAAGTAACGCTCATGGTACAATTACCAATATAATCTCAAGCAATCATATGATTCCATTTTTTTATATCATGTTCCTTCATTGTCAAGTTCATATATTGGAATTCTTCCTTAAATAAGGGCGTACAACTAACAAGAAGTTTACCCTTGTTTCCGATCAAACATTTTGTCATTTTCACTACCTTTAGAGGGTATAAAAGTCAAGGAGAAATATAATCTAAAATAGAAAACTAAAATATTAGCCTCATAAGCATGGTCGAATTTTTCGAAATTATTCCTTTGACAACATTTCATTGTCAAAATTTGCATTTATAAATCCATTGCATATACAAAAATTAAATGGAAACCTATTTTCTATGCAGTGAAATTTGACAAGATAGATTACAGAAAATGTACAGATGGATATGCTTATTTTAAATGACTTTATGAAAACGTAAACAAAAATTTTGAAAGTATGTACGTATTTCAATCACAATAATATTAATTTTCCTTTGTGCTTACGCGACCTGTTTATGGGACTTTGGTACAATTAGAATGATCCAATTGGATTTTCGCTCCGTTTCATTACCCACCAGAAAATTTAACTTTTTATTGGTCACCCTGTTTTGCTAATTGCACACAACTCAATCGATAACTTTTCTGGCTCTCCCTGTTCTCTCCCGCTCATTTCAAAACACCTCAGCTATCGATAAATGTTTGTGCATGTGTGAAGCCTACTGTCATTTGCCGAATGTCCTTTTTACGGTCTTTTCATTTCCTTATTATAGAATTATAAGCTGCAGTACAAAAATTGTTAAGAATAATTGTTTAATTAATGAAAAAAAATTGTTAAAAAAAGTATATTAAAAATACTTAAAATAAAATCTGTTATCTATTGTTATAAAACATAAAAAATATGAAGGAAATTAACATATAAATGTGTGAGTGTAAATTTACAAAAATATAGCAAAGAATTAAAGAAAATCAAAAGAAAGTGTAAAAAAGGAAATAAGAAGCACTGAGGAAGAGTTAGAAAGAGAAAACAAAAATCATGTAATGAGGAGGGATTTAATCAAGGAAGAACGTCCTACCTATGTAGGTGGAAAACGTATGTATGTGTATGCGAATTTTTGTTATGCCAAAGAAAACAAACATTCATTATTCCCAGAGAACTTTCCAAGAATAATTCAAAGGGAATTTCTCTTATACATTGGTTATTATGTAGAAATTTATTGAGTGTGTGCGTGGGGGAAAGAGTGTGTGTATCATAAGTTTTTATATTAAGGCTTGCTGCCTGACCATCACTATTAACCTACAAACTGCTGTGATATTATTATGTTCAGATATAGGCATGTGTGCGTGCCTTCATGTGTGTTGACTTGCTCCCATTTACAACAACATGCTGTTTATAGACAAGCATGTAATAATATAGTGCTATATTCCTATATGTGTACAAGACTCCTACTTTTGTTTGTAGGTGTCTGTAAATTTAAAATTAGGTTAGCAGTGAGAGTGTTACAAAATATGCCGCATGTTGGAACCTGAAAAGGTACATAATTATGGAATATTTTTTTCGGAAACAGCAAAATGTCTGCTTTACTTTACCTGTTCTTACAAGGACGTTAATTTCACAGACTTTCTTATAGTGGATTTACAGTTTATAGGTTATACGCAAACCCAATGATATCAAATTTGCCAATTCCATTACATATACAGCGTGAGATGAAAAATTGCAACCAACTTCAGACTGCTGTCATTTCTAAGTCATTCGTCCGACAGCTGTTAAAATTATTCCAGAGACAGCTCATTATATTGTTTACATGCGTACAAAAACATTTTGGGAAGAATTTTCCATCGTTATCGTTAGAGCACTCCAGCATTTAAATCTGAATAAATCTTTTGTATCTCGTACAATCGCTCGTTACCTTAATACTGGTAGCGTAGCTCGACGTCAAGGAAGAATACAGCAACATCAGCAGAAATGGTTCGAAATATAAAAAGCGACTTGATCGAAATCTGCGTCGCAGTGGCCGAAAAATGGGTCGTGAGCTGAACATATCGCAATATTCCATTCGGGAAATATTGAAAAATGAGCTCGGGGTAAAGCCATTGAAATTCCAAAAAGTGCAAGAATTTACACCGCAACAGGAAGAAAATAGGCTCAAAAGAGTAAAGAGTTGCATCGCTTGGCCGAAAGTGGTGAACTGTCGAATTTGGTTTTCTCCGATGAGAAAACATTCGTTGTTCAGCAGTTTGTAAACAAACAAAATGATCGTGTTCAATTGCCAAATAGTTCAGTCGAAAATGTGCACCTTTGGTTGGCCACAAGAACTCAAGCGCCGGCCATGGTGATGGTGTGGGCCGCCATAACAGCCGATGGTCGCTCTCCTCTCTATTAATCCACCTGGCATCAGAATATATGCCGAATATTGTCGCGAAAATATTCTGGAGGGTGTATTAAAGCTTTGGACACGCAAACATTTTAGCCGCAGACCTTGGACGTTCCAACAGGACTCAGCACCATCGCGCTCAGCACGCGCCACCCAAGAATGGTTACAAAATGAGGTTTCTCGCTTCATTTCCAGCGCACAATAGCCAAAGAATTACATAAAACTAAAATTATTTTGGAAAATCTTCTAAATCTTACAACCGCATATATAAACATTTCCACCTTTTTCCACTTGTTATACTCTCGTTTTACATGGACGAAGTAGCATAACCATGTAAGTTGGTTTTGTCTGTTACAACAAAACCCCCTTCGTCTTCATTTTTATACCCTCCACCATAGTATGGTGGGTATATTAAGTTTGTCATTCCGTTTGTAACACCTCGAAATATAGATTTTAGACCCTACAAAGCATATATATTCTTGACCAGCCTAAAATTCTATGCCGATTTAGCGATGTCCGTCCGCCTGTTGAAATAACTCAAGCTTATGAACGAAGTGAAGTAGATTGATAAAATTTTACTCAAATATATATTATGTCTGAGGGAATTTTGGTATTGAAAATGGGCCATGTAGGCCCACGTTTTGGTATAGCCCCCATATAACGGTACTTCCCCATATTCGGTATTTTAATGATTTTAGCCATATTATTCGTCGGAATTGTTTCAAGTTGCCTATGCAGGTCCATGTTGTCTTAACAGCTACATTCGGTATTTTTTACTTTTTTTATCAGACTAGGGTAAGTGTACCAGTAGTCGGCACTTTTAGGATTTTCGCGTTTTTAATCGCTCACCATTCTGAGTGCAACTTTTCAATTATTACAAAGTTAGTTTATTCAGATTCGAAATTTTGTATAGTTTTTGCAATAATAAATAAAGTTTTAATAACTTTTTATTAAATTTCATAAATTTGTAGTTTTATTAAAACAATGCTTTTTTGCCAGTAGTCGGCACCACTTGCCAATTGGCGGTATGACATGTTCCAACAGTCGGCAATTAAAATTTTTTGTAAGAATAATTAATAATAATAAATTAATTCATTAAAATATAATATTTTTGTTTAGTTAAACTGATTCCACGTCTTTATTGTACTTTTCTTAAGAATATGGATTGTTGAGGACCTTTACAGACAAAAATTTAATTTTTATTAGAATAAATCATCTTTTCTTAGCGAAATTGTACACAAAGATAGCTGGCAATAAATTTGAAGTAAACAAAATACATTTAGTTATAATAGTTTCATTTATTTGGGCTTAAAAATAAAAAGTGCCGACTACTGGGACATGCCGAACTTATTCGATCATTACTCCTTAAAATACAACTCTCATTCAAGACATGTATAAACCCGGTTCACACAGTATATTTTATTCTGGACAAACTCATTAGGAAACCTGGCCAAATATCAAATTGTACCGACACTATTGAGTCCTATCGACATATCTCCAGTTACATAATCAAATTTTGTTCCCACATTCATAATACACTTGCCGAAATCGACTACCACGGGTGGTAAAACCAAGAACTTTCATGTCGGATAAACTGAGGTTACTCCAGAAGATTCTTGCAGGTTCGGCAACAGATGAAGTTTAGTGGTTTACTAGCAAACAGGAGCATAATTCAAAGTGTAAACAGGGCTCACAAATAACTACTTCTGCAACTTTTTTTAAACGTAAAAAGCGATTTAAAGTTTACCTTTTTCTCGTGTTAACATCGTTTGTGAGGGTTTACTTGAGGTAAAATTAAAAGGTTAACGTGTAACGGAGCTGACGAGTGGGTTCGGTATGGCGAGGCCCAATAAGTAAAGGCTTATTAAATTATTTGCTGGCTGTAAAATAGAAGTTAAGTTGGCTGCGAGTGAAATTTGCTGCATTCACACACCACACGGTCATATTCACAGTGTCGTCTCCAACGCCAGGTTAGTACAACAAACGACCAGAGTTTGCGTGTATGAAAGAATCTTCAACTTTTGCAACTTTTCAATATCAAATTGCATTACTGTGACACAAAAAGTAAAATATACCTTATACAGTGTAAAGAACAAATTTTGACATTTAGTCTGATTCGTAAAACCTGCTGGAACACCTTGTAATTGTGCTATGCTCCGATAACTAATATATGAACACAGTGTCTTTTTTAAGACTAGATCCCAGTTCCTGAATTTTGAGTATTATTTCTTTATTGAAAAATTGCCTTGTTGTATCATCCATCCAAGTTAAACTTCCAAATTTCCCAATCAATAAATGAATGAATGGATGGGTGCATCCGTGTCGTTATGCATTTTTATTGCAATTGCAATCATTGCCCTGAGAGTTCTTCTTCATATTCGCCTTTTACAATGTAACCATAATGAAGTATATTTGTGTGTGTGTGTGTGTGTGTGTTTGGGTTTGCAACTCGTTTGCGTTGTTGTTGCTTTTGTTTTTGTTCTCGTTTAGTTTAAGAAAATTCTTTGTGGGTTTTGTAAGTTGCTGAAAATGTCTCACTACTACTCTCGGTACTCACTAACCATAAACAAGCAACAACAACACAAACTATTACACCCCAACATACTCAATGCACTCCACTTATGGGTCTCTATGGCTTGTGTGTGTGCATGGGGCGAGGGAGGTAATAGTGTTGTAGAAGAAAAAACGATTGTAAACGAATCAACCAAGCCCGACAGACGACACGAAACGACTCTTGTTTGGTTGGTTTAGATCACTTGAGATTTTTGGCCTAAATCTGTAGGCCTTGAGAAAACGCAACAAAAAAATAATACAAAAAAGAAAAAACAAAAACAAGCAAGCACACTATGAATGAGGGAAATACCTGCAGCAAAGCAGCTCTGTTGACGTTGAATTAATAACGTTGGCGTTCGACGTCGCTGTTGTGTTTCGGCTGGTGGTGTGGGGAGAATATGAGAAATAGTATAATAAGCATTCGTTCACACAAACAACAACTATGTTTAACCATCATCTCCATCACTCACATTTGGAGTATGCCATTCATGTTGCTGGCGTTCTTGTTGTTGCTGGACAATTATTGCTGGGTTGTTGAAGGTGGGCCGCTGCTGCCACCACCACCGCCGACAACGATCTGATGTGCATGGAGAATCCCCAAAGTCGGGCATTTCGAATGTTGTTGTTGTTCGAGCGTTGCTGCCAGAGATTTGCTGGTTTGTTTTGCTTTTGAGACCAGCAAACACCACTGGCCCCATTGACAGTCATTTCAGTATGTTTTTGTTTTGCGACCATTGCGGATGCGGATGAATTTGTTGACGACAACGACAGGCGAACGACCACACACACTCCGAGCATCAGAAGTCGGCTTCTTCATGGACGTTTATATTTTACGTTAATTTTGTTTCGGTTTTTTTATTTTTTAAAATAAAAATATATACATATATTTCTCTGGATGTTTGTTAAACGGTTCCGTTGTGGTTACAGTGTCAAGAAAAAAAAAAATACAATCAGCTAACCAAGAAACCAAAGCGCAGCAAAATAGAAACATTGCGGTACGGTAGATGTTTGGTGTGTGCGCTCGCCCGTTGATGCTTTCAATGCGTTTCTGGGCTTACAAAGAAACGCGTCATTTTACGCTTTTTCCCACTTCTGATCGTTGGACCTACAATATTGTTCTTTCGCAGCATCAACATCATCGTGGTCGGTAAAAACGGTCGATCATTTTAAAAGTATTGCCTGTGCAATCCGGGTTGGTACATCGTCTTCCACACGATCTCACAAGAAAAAATGCAATACTTTTCATTGTTGTCGTTATTAAAAGGTCGAATTGAAAAATCTATGAAATAAGAAAACACATTACAATAAAATTAAAAAGAACAATCCGCATCCAAAAGTTATAAAAAGTGCAATTGCCAAAAAATTTCGTTTGTAATTTGAAAGCGAAAAACCCTCGGTTACAGGATCACTAAAACTGCAACAAAATTGGATCATACTCAACGATAAACGATTCCCCAGTTCTAAAAGTTCTTCAAAAAGTGAGTCAAAAATTTCCAAAATGCCCCGACAAATTAAAAAAGAACTGTCCCAATTTCTAATATCAAAAAAAAAAAAAAAAAAAAAACTCACTCCCCCTACAAAGAATTAAAACACCTTTACCCTGTGCTGCTTCTTCTCGTTTATATTGTTTTTGTTATTATTTTATTACAAACTGAAAAGTGTTCTAAACGAAACGGCAGAAAACTAAAACAAATGACCCAAATAATTTTTAGAACAACAAATAAATCAAGAATACGACAACCCGTTGTGTTGTTGTAAGCTAAAAGTAAAAAAAAAAAAAACGAAAATAAAAGTGGGAGACTAAATGCTTTATCTTTTAGCGTTTCTTTGTAAGTGTGCAGTAAAAATGTCCACCAGCTATTTGTATCGTGTAAATAATTGTCCACAACCACACACCTGCAGTTTATGGCTGGATGGTGGTGACAGTGATTTTTATGCAGCCCTTCTCACACAGCCTACTCATACATGGGCAAATTTAAATAAAATTTTTTGGGATATCAAATTGTCACAAATTTTGACTGTTTGGCCTTTTTGCGCTACCATCGGTGATGCAATCTCTAATGATTGCATATGTGACAGAGTTGCCACATAGTTAAGGTTGGTTGGTGTGTGTGAGGTGTGTGCGTGGGGACTCGGTAGCCAACAACTGTCAATCGGTTGTCAAACCATCTGTGGGAGTTTACTGCGGCAGGTGTTGGATTTGATTTTGAAAAACTGAATGAATTAATGTCAAACGATGTTTGACATTAAGATGACAGTACATATGTGATGTTACAGTAGGAAAGGTTAATAAGGTTTACGTTCACCAAATCAAAAAAGAAAACCTTGTGACAATTCCGATTAAATGTTAACTATCAAAATTGATGTGTGGCCAGACCACTTAATGGATATGGCAAACGTAATAACTATATTGTCTTGTGTGAACCGTGCTAATGTTTATGACGTTTATAAATGAAGCGACATGTAATTTAACAAATAAAAAATGAAGAAAGCTGTAAAATACTATTCTTTTCAAAAATGTTTAATATAATACTCTAATTTTTAATCTTAAAAATATTTAAGGAATAGTAAACCCAGTGGATTTAAATTGCGTTAAACATACGTCAATTAAATCCTCTTGAAGGCTTTTAACCCGGTGTACGTGTAAACATACTGTGTACGTAATTTCGCAGATAACTGCGTTAACAGGATAAAAGATCTTACAACTCTTGTGGATAGACGAGTTCTCGTTTTAAAGTTCATGGAAAAATCTACTTATTAACTACTTTTCACAGCAAATGGTTAAATATGTTTCCACAGAAAACTTGCACGGATAAAATAGTTTCCATAAAAAATTTATTGGATATGCTTTTTTTATAAAAAAAAAACATGCATGGATAAGCGTATTATCGTGGAAAAGCATGTATTAACGTATTATCATGCTTGGGTAAGCGAGTTTTTCTAAAAAACATTTTCATAGAAAACTTGCCGGGATAAGCGAGTTTTCATAGACAACTTGTTAGGATGAACGAGTTTTCATAGACAACTTGTTAGGATAAACGAGTTTTCATAGAAAACTTGCCGGGATAAGTGAGTTTTCATTGAAACTTGCCGGGATAAGGGAGTTTTCCTAAAAAACTTGCCGGGATAAGTGAGTTTTCCTAAAAAACTTGCCGGGATAAGTGCGTTTTCATTATTACTTGCCGAGATAAGTGAGTTTTTATAGAAAACTTGCCGGGATAAGCGAGTTTTCCTAAAAATCTTGCCGGGATAAGCGAGTTTTCATTGAAATCATGCCGGGATAAGTGATTTTTCATAGAAAATTTTCTTGGATGAGCGAGTTTTCATGGAAAACTTGCTTGGATAAGGGAGTTTTCATGGAAAACTTGCTTGGATAAGGGTGTTTTCATCGAAAACTTGCTTGCTCATACTAATTTTTTATTGAAAACATTCCGAGAGATAGAGATAGATTTTTTTAGTAAATAAACTCTTAAAATTAGACTGGTTTCGTATAATTAGACAAGACATACATTTTTTAAAGATTTCGCTTGATGTTGTATTTACAATTTCCAAAATCTTGCTCGACAGTCATATCCGAAGGTATTCTCATAAATTTCATGACGAAGTTTCCCTTTGATCGCAACAATGTTGATCGATGTGATCCCAATTTGTGTCCCCTTTTTTCTGTCTCAGTTAAGCTTTCACTTCTCAGAACATTTTTGTTCATTCGCTCGTTCGTTCTTTTGTTTTGCCATCATCATTTCAAAAGAATGCCAAGTGGCAGCACCAACACCAGCAATTGCAACCACCCTGTCATCTAATATCCGCTGATCTTCTCATCGTGCATTTCCCTTCGATTGCATTTGTCACAGTTTTTGTTTTTATATTTTTGTTGGTTTCTGACAAATTTGCCATGGCCTCCTCTCTGTTTAGATTTTCGCTGTTCTGTATTACCCTGCAATGTTCTGCGCCTCCTCCCCCGTCCGAGGTAAATGTCTGTCCCCTCCCCATCAATCTCCTACGAATTGCGAAATCCCAGCTTTATATCAAGTAAGAAACAAAAAACTGGGTTACTTGTATTGTATAAGCTCACTTACCTTGTGGGCCGTTTCGTTCAGTTCAGGTTGTTGTTGGTGGTGGTGGTACTTGCCAGCCAGCCAACCAACAAGCTTACTGAAATAAAAATCAAAGAAGACAACAGCAGCAGCAGCAACATCAGCCACAACAACACTAAAACACCAATATAAAGAGCTTTAATGATTTCATTTGCAGGTGGCTGGCTGGCTGGCTGACTGTGTCAGCTGGTGAACACCATGTGTCTGTCTGTGTAAAAATGTTTTGGATTTCTGTGTCTGCATGGTTGGTTGGGTAAATAGTCTGTCGGTTGGTCGGTCGGCTCGACTTGGCTTACTTGCAACTTGGTTTCATTCTACTTCTTTGACTTGGTGATTTCATATTCGGTCGTTGTAACTATTTTTTATGGTTTTCTTAAGATACATTCTCATGTTTTCCAAAGTCACTTTTTGCGTTACATTTATCCAAAATAGCGAAACAAGACAAAGGTGTGAACGCAAAGGCCAAAAGAGAATTGTGGGCCTTTTTATTTTAGTAGCCATTTGTTGGTTATAGAATGTTTATTCTCCGACTGAACTATACACTCGTTCTTCCCGTATTGGTGATATATTTAGTAAATCAATCACTTTCAGAAGCCTTGACATCATTGTGATCTCTGAGACTGCATTTTTAGGTCGTTTTGGACGTGTCAAACCAATAATCCTCAAAAACTCGGTGATGGCGCCAAAACTGAGGCTCTTAGTGAATGAATCACTAGAAATTACTTTATAAATATCTGTCACATAATGTGCTTTAAGATTTATCAGCTGTGCTCGTTTACTATTCATAAATTTGGCGCCCAACTAATTGTATTTTTCGTTATATTTCTTTTTTACGATCCCTTAATTTGGCGCCCAACTAATCAGATTTGTTTGTTATTTTTTATTATTGTCCTTCGAATGCCTAGTAATGTCAGCATCTTTAAAGCAGTTGTTTTGCATTTATATGTAAAATTCCCTAAAGCTGAGCATACATACAAAATACAACAACGGTGTAACAAAAACTAAAAGGCAGGAGTACTATCTGCTCGATTTTGAACAAATTTTATTCCACTCAAAAACCATGAAAATATGGACACTCATATTCCAGCGACATCGAAAATTTCAGTGCGCCCAATTTTTTTTTCTACTCTCAGGAGCGCGCTCGCTTGAATTTGCGTGGGTTGTACTCTTTAAAATACTTCGAGCGAATTTTTCAAAGGTCTTCCCCAAAAGCTTGGCAATGGTATCAAAAGTGGGCCTCGTTGGGGATCAAATTACTTTTTAAGTTTCTATCATATCATGCGCTTTCGGTGAAATTTGAAATAAAAATTGTTGTGCATTTTTGGTCATCCACTGGCAAAGAATCAATCGAGGCAATCAATGCAATCTACACAGACTTCAGTGAGGCATTCGATAAAGTTAATCATAAACTACAGGGTGAGATAAAAAAACTGCCACACAGTCAAATGGAATAATTTGCATTTTTTAAATCTTATTGAATGAAAGCAAAAAAATTTCGGAAATAGCATCAAATTTTAAAATAAGTTTAGTTTTGTTCGAATTTGTCACCTTTGACACGAATTATGGTCTTCAAACGGCCAATGAAACCGTCACACACTGCCCGAATATTGGTCTGCGGAATTTTGGCCCATTCCCGGCGAAGCGTGTGCTTGAGGTTATCGACACTTTGGTATTTTTTAGTGCCAACCTTGTATTCCAAAATACTCCAGACACAATAGTCCAACGGATTGGTATCCGGAAGTTTCGGTGGCTATTGTGCGCGACTCACACCATCACTATGTCCGGCGTTTGAGTTCTGGTGGCCAACCGAAGGTGCACTCCAGACACAATAGTCCAACGGATTGGTATCCGGAAATTTTGGTGGCCATTGTGCTCTACCCACTCCATCACTATGTCTGGCCTTTGAGTTCTGGTGGCCAACCGAAGGTGCACATTTTCGGCTGGCAAGTAAACTTGTTGTTTACAAACTGCTGGATGTTTGTAAATGTTTTCTCATCGGAGAAAACCAAATTCGGCTGTTTTCCACTTTCGGCCAAGCGAAGCAACTGTTTAGCTCTTTTGAGTCTATTTTCTTTCTGTTCCGGTGTAAATTCTTGCACTTTACCCCGAGCCCGGGGTAAATATTCCACTGCCGAATGGAATATTGCGATATGGTCAGTAGGCCAGTGGGTCGCGGATTTCGATCAAGTCGCTTCTTTACTTTTCGAACCCTTTTTGCTGATGTTGCTGTTTTCTTCCGTCCACTTCCTTGATGTCGGGCTACGCTACCAGTATCACGGTAACGAGCTTTGGTACGAGACACAAAAAATGTATTCACATTTAAATGCTGGAGTGCTCTAACGATAGCCACTTGTGGTTTTCCAGCCAAACATAAAGAAATCAACTATCACGCTTGAATTCCATCACGAATAACTTTTTCCTGGAAAATTCTCACCAAAATGCTTTTGTACGCTTGTAAACAATATAATGAGCTGTCACTGGAATAATTTTAACAGCTGTCGGGCAAGTGGCTTAGAAATGACAGCAGTCTGAATTTGGTTGCAGTTTTTACATCTCATCCTGTATTACGATTAAAACTTTATTTATAATGTCATTATGGGTGATATGTCACCCGGCTTTCTTGTTAGCAACATCAACTCCAATGTTCCTCAACGTACCACCTGCCACTATGTACCACTAGCAATTCAATTTCCAGAATTAGCTGGAGAATATCATTTGCATGATAATCATTTTTCTATAATGTCAAAAGATTTTAATGAATTTTGAAATTTTGCTGATTTTGCAATCGATCTTAATACTGTAAAAAGTAAAATAACAACGTTTGGAGATTCTCAATTTTATGCATAAAATGTCATAGTCTGTAAGGAAACAATGCAATACATTGTCGCCCAATTTGTCGTTCTCAGCATCTTTTTAACTAACCTTTAACATTTATGGAAAAAATTACCCAAGGATTTTAGGGATCGATCGCTGCAAATTACATTCTACATTTCTATCGGGCTATAAGAGTGATTTCACCAAAAAATAGAGGTACTTTTTTGCATCTTCTAAAGTGACACGCAACAGAATGAATTTTTTGTAATATTTATTTCTTAGACCGATATTTTATTTATGCCAGCCTTTTAATTTTAACCAGCTTTCGATCAAACGCATTATTTAACCCAATTCTGGCAAGGCCCTTTATTTCCAAACCCCTAATCATGGTGTCCAACAGTTCGATTGCAACCAAAACAAAGTTGTTTCTGTGCTAAAGTAAAACCTCTACGAACAAGCACTTGTGTAGCTAAAATTAATCACGACGACCACCAACACTGGGATAAGTAGGCTAACTGTTACAGTAGTTGTGGTAGCTGTTGTAGAAGTGGTAGAGGTATTACAAAATTGTGACACCAAAATAACTAATAAGGAAGGTTAACCACACTCCAATTATTGTCATTGTGATACCCCATAAACATTTCTTGTTGGTCGCCCTTCAGGTCAAGATGAAATTCTTCATCAATGATTAGGGTTGTTCGACGCACATCTATCTCATTTGCATGATTACAATAACTTGGGTCAAACCTTTTCTTCTCGCTAGTGGGGATGTGAAGCAAACCGGTTGGAAGCTGTTGGCTGTGTCAATCATTGATCTGCTCAAAATTGGGGAACACCCTTGGATTAGTAAAAAAACTACAACAATAAAAACTCCGATTTGCATCACTCATCGCCGTTCGCTCAGTTCTCAGTTTTGTTTCTTTCTGTTTACACCTACAGTTTTGCACAAAGTAGGTTATTTGAAGGAGCGATACCGAATTGCGTTGGCTTGGCATTGATTTAATTATTTTCGATAAAAGAGTTATTAGTTTGATGATAATTTTGGGACTGAAAACTTCAACAAATGAACGGTAATCGGTTTAGTATCAATGTTTTAGGAGCCTATTCAAATGAGTTTCGCTAAGAACAGATTTTAACACAACCTTTTTTAATAGATATAAAGATGAAGGACTCATTTAGATGCTTCTTAGATAAATGACTATCGTTGAGATCTTCTGGAAAAACTGTTGGCTTTTATTGTAAATCAACAAAAGAATTTAGGGTTACCGAGTTCGAATTCAGCCCATAATTGCATCTAATAAATTATGCGAGAAGAAACCCTTAAGATGAGAATACATAAAACGCTTTTTTGACTGGCTTAAGTCACCTTTATGCGATAAGGTTTTCGTCCTACAGCCCTGCATATTTACAGTGACCGTTTTATTTATTCAAATCTTATTATTAGCATAGGTTAAGTGGCTTAAACCTAACTATTCTATAATTAAATATGCGTTTATACAACGTCTACATTATATTAAGAAATCGTGTCACAACATAAGTTTAGATTTAGCACGAATTGTGGCCTTCAAACGGCCAATGAAACCATCACACGCTGCCCGAATGTTGCTCTGCGGATTTTGACCGAAGAACTTGAGGTGATCGACACTTTGGTATTTTTTAGTGCCAACCTTGCTTCCCAAAATACTCCAGACATAATAGTCCAACGGATTTGTATCCGAAGATTTTGGTGGCCATTGTGCGCTGGAAATGAAGCGAGGAACCTCATTTTGTAACCATTCTTGGGTGGCGCGTGCTGAGTGCGATGGTGATGACTCCTGTTGGAATGGCCGAGGACTGCGGCCAAAATGTTTGCGTGTCCAAGGCTTTAATACACCCTCCAGAATATTTTCGCCATAATTTTCGGCATTTATTCTGATGCTACGGTCGATTAATAGGAGCGGAGAGTGACCATCGGCTGTTATGGCGGCCCACACTATCACCATGGCCGTCGCTTGAGTTCTGGGGGCCAACCGAAGGTGCACATTTTCAGCTGACCTCTTTGGCAAGTAAACACGATAATTTTGTTTGTTTACAAACTGCTGGACAACAAATGTTTTCTCATCGGAGAAAACCAAATTCGGCAGTTCACTACTTTCGGCCAAGTGAAGCAACTCTTTAGCTCTTTTGAGTCTATTTTCTTTCTATTGCGGTGTAAGTTCTTGCACTTTTTGGAGTCTCAATGACTTTACCCGAGCTCATTTTTCAATATTTGCCGAATGAAATATTGCGATATGTTGAGCTCACGAGCCATTTTTCGGACACTGCGACGCGGGTTTTGATCAAGTCGCTTCTTTACTTTTCGAACTATTTCTGCTAACGTTGCTGTTTTTTTCCGTCCACTTTCTTGACGTTGGGCTACACTACCAGAATCACGGCAACGAGCGATGGTACGAGACACAAACGATATATTCACATTTAAATACTGGAGTGCTCTAACGATAGCCACTTGTGGTTTTCCAGCCAACTATAAAGAAATCGCACTATCACGCTTGAATTCCATCACGAATAAAGCTGGGAATACATAAAGCGCTTATTTGGCTGGCTTCTTCGGAAATAAACAAAGGAGCCTAGGGCCAAAATCGAACTAGGTCAACCTAAAACTCCTTTGTTCAAAGACATAGAAGTATAAAGATGGGACAAGACAGAGTCAAAATATTGTCACCAGGTGTAAATACCTCTGTTGTTACGATATCATAACAACATAATCACCAATGTTAAGTTGTTTTAACAGCAAATGCAATATTCAAACGTCAGTGAAATGCAATTTTTAGTTCAAATTTTTGGTTTACAGAAAATTTTATTCTTAAAATTGCTCTGTAAATATAATTTTTATGCTAACATGTCACTGTTGTGAGCAGCGCCTCTATATATTTTTCACATTAACTATTTTTCCATTATGCATTTTGTCCAGTCTTTACCATTTTAGGTCTTTGCTTTGTTCATCTACGAAGAAGCCAGCCGATGACTTAAGCCAGCCAAAGATGCGCTTTATGCTTAACTTTTATTTTGGAAAATTCTCACGAAAAAGCTTTTGTACGTTGGTAAACAATTAACAATGAGCTGTCACTGGAATAATTTTAACAACTGTCGGACGAGTGGCTAAGAAATGACAGCAGTCTGAAGTTGGTTGCAGTTTTTTCATCTCACCGTGTACATGCAGAAAGAAGTTAATTTAGTTTTCCTTCTAATCTGAGGAACGTTTCTTCTCAACTCACGGAAACAAAAAAATTAGAATTTTAACAATTATCTATTCAGATAAACTTGAAAATCAAAAAAATAGAAAATATAATTTTGAGCTGTCAACATTTTCAGAATAATACAATAACATGAATTTATGATACTATTGCTCTATGAAACAAGACAATTGTTTCTGATATTCATATGTGTTCATTTTCGTTCAAATACCCATAAAAATCAAGAAGAAAAAAAAAAACAATTATGTTACTTTGAATTACGAATCATGCCGTTAAATCGTTTACGGTTAGAGTGGAATGAGAACATGACATTAGGGCCTTCAATGCGAAAAGTCAATTTATCGACTTACAAGTCCCTATTTTAGAAAATAATAGGAAGAAAATCCGGAGAATCCAGCATTTTGTAAATAGCCGAATTGTGTGATGGGAACACAAAATTTCTCACCTGCTTCCTGAGTTCGTTGTGACCATTATCGCTTTTCATTTCCAGCTACGCTGCCAGCAAAACGTTCCTCCGATTTCTAAAACCAATTATCTTACCTCGGCGGTATTCTTAAAAGATCCATAGCATATAAATCCAACATTGCGTATTTTCTCCAGCTATGGCTTTTTTATACTCTCTTTCTAATATGTCTGAGCTCCAACATATTTTTCACCATGTTTTAGCTATGTATATGTATTCACCACATGATATTCTCCCTGCACAACTGCAAACAAACCTTTCTCGTTAAGTTTGTTTTCATTCCAAAAAAAAAATCTATTTTAACTTTAAAGTCATAAAAACCACTACTACTACTACTTCTTCATTGAAACTCTTCAAGGTGAACAGGTCAAGGCCATTTCAAAGTAAAAAACAGGCGCCGCCACAAGGCAATTCAAAAGGAGAAACAATAAACAAACGCAACAACATAGCTAGTCATATCCTTTTTAAACCAAAAAAGAAAAAACTTTAAAACTAATGGCAAAATTTTACTGCTTCCCACTACACTACAACAATATCTCTTGGGTATACTTCCCCTTACCAATATATATTTTCGCTTAGAACTATGAACACAACAACAACAGCAGCGGCACGATTGCAGCAATACACATCTCTCAACTAAAACACAAACAGCCAGTTCCACGATATCGAAAGAACACGTTCGCACAACTTTTACACGACAAACAGCTGATTTCCGTTCCACTAAAATCTATCAGAACGAAAATTTGCACGAAAATCAAAGCGAACGAAAACGTAAGCATTTCAGTGTAATTTTGCGTTCCACTATCTTTTTTCTTTCGTACGCATGCGAACACAAATGTCAAAATCAGTCACTTGTGTGTTTGCTATCGTATAATAACAATTAAGGAAAATTGTTTTAACATAAACATTGCTTGATTGAAAATGGAAACAAAAATGTAAGTAAAAATAATAAATGCAATTTAATATGTGAACAACAAATATATATATTTTTTATTTTCTCAATTCCAGCACGAAAAAATCATCAACTACACAGCTGCGGGCACTAGTTGAGTAAATGGAGGAGAATCCTGTGTTCGCCAGAGGAATGCCAATTTTTGGAAGCAGCAGAAGAAGTTTTAAATCGGGGCGGATTTGGGTAGTTCTGCAACCGGGCACCCACTTCTCTTCCATCATATCCAAAAGAGCCCGAAAACTTCCTTCGACACACGAAAGTTGGCCACAAACCTAGAAAAAATCATTTTTTATTATTTCAAAAATGTAAAAATACAATCATACTTACTGGTTGTTAGGTACTTCAAATAAATTCGAAGCATCTCTTAAATTCCTCCGTGGCACATTTCGAACCTCCTCCATAAAAAATAGAGCTACGGAAATATTCTTTTTTTTATTTTCTAAGAGCACAAATAGTTTGAACACAATCACTAGAAATTTTATTTCGTTTGTTTATTTACAATTTGTTTGTTTACAACTGAAATGTCAGTTGAGACAGAGCCACTGCTGCTTTTTCGCGTTTAAATTAGACATTTGACGCTTTTTTTGCTTTATTTCGCGATTAATTTTTCCAAAAAAATATTTAGCAACACTGAATCACGTAAGGCTATGCGAAAGAAAGAACGAAAGATAGTGGAACGCATTCTTATACGAAAGTGAGTGAGTAGCCTTCGTTCGCACAAATTTTCTTTCGAGATCGTGGAACAGGCTGAAAATCCAAATACGAAAAACCTACAAACATTTCACACAGCACCAACAACGACTGACAGCATCAGCGAAGCCTGGCAGGTTATTAGAATAGAGGAGCAAGTTACACCAACTTAGCTACATTTGCCTGAGACGAGACATTTGAAACGAATGAAACCGAAAAAATGTTGTAAAAGAACACCAAACCAAATCAAGCCAACCACTCAACCGAGCCGAAAAACGAAACGAGTCGCCGCCGCCACTGTTGCCGAGAGATGTAAGTAGGTAGGTTGGTTGTGATTGAAAAGGTATGGTGGATGTGTGGCGGGAGTGGAAACGGAAAAAAGGTGAACCATCATCTGTTTTGGGGGACAAGACGTGGAGCTCACATACACACACCAATGCAATTAATAGTTGGGGGTACGAAATAGCTGGTGTGCGTTTCCGTTGCTGCTCTTCCCGCCACCAACCAACCAACGGACTGCCTGTCATTAGACTGGTATGCAATGCAATGCGAAATTCATTCGTTCTACGAAATTTCTCAATGGATTTGCAGATTTGTTTTTGTTCCTATCGTTAGCGGCAGCGATTTCTTGACGCTGTTGTTGCAAGCATATTTGCACAACACCGCAACGAGACAGTCGTGGCGTAGCTTTGCACAACTCTCATCCAAAAAAAAAGAAACTGACTTGGCAAATATATGAGAATATCTCATTTGGTGTGTAAGTGTGGGTGCATGCATTTTTGCAAACATTAAAACAAACAACAAATTCTTTTACATCCATGCAATGCACTACAGTCGGCCCCACCACCCCACACACATGACTTGTTTTCCCAGGTAATCAACGAATCGGAACTAATAGACAATCGGCAAAGACACTGAGAACTTGATGTGTTGGTGTGTGTGCCCATATGTGGGAGGATGTGGGAATTCGTGTTCGGTGCAACGTGTTGTATTGTTGGTTCTTTCGTTCGTTTATTGGAGGAGAGATGAGAATTTCTAGAACACAACAATCCCTAAAGAGGGAATTCGATTGAGAGTTAGTTAGGTATCTAATTTGTCAGAATTCCCAAGCTAATAAAAGTGTCAAAAGCCGATAATAGGGATGCCAATACAAGGTTTATTTTCATTCAAACGAAACATTGAGTTTATTAACAAAAACAAATTAGTACTAAACATTAGTACTCCATATTTGGGAATTATAATATTAAATAAAATAATATTACTTATAAAAAAGAAGGGATTTTTTTTATTCAAACTCAATTTTTCCCTGAACATAATTTTTGACACACCTAGTAAATATGGGCTTAAGATATATAATTAGTATTTACTAGAATAACCATTTATTTTTATTACATATATTAACCCTGCAGGCATCGGAAGGAACCAATTTTATTTTGTAACATCCTGTGCGAAATTTTTACATTCTTGTGTCAAAGTTTTCTTTAATTTATTAATTGATTTGATTTCTGACTCGTCTTTCTAATTCATACCACAGATGCTTGATTGGGTTTAGGTTGGGGTATCGCCATATTATAATCTTACCGTCTGAACCGAATGTATTAAATTGCTAAAACATTGTTCCAGAAGACTTATTTCTTGCTTTTGTACAACCGCACTTACTTCAATCTCGTTTTTTATTTATCGTCGCTTATGTGCAACTTTCTTCTAACGATTCTCGGTTTGTACCCAGAACGATGCAGTGTTCTGCGAATTTTTATCATTTTTGAATCCTTTTTAATTTTTTTTTTTTCACAATTTGAGCCTTTTCACTCACACTGAAGCCCTGAGGTCGCCTAGTGTGTTGTTTACTTGTAAAATTTTTACTCTGTTCATGTTGTATTATATTTCGAACTGTGTATTTGCTCTTTTCACATTCTTTGTTTTTTTTTTACGAAGAAGCCAGATGACTTAAGACGCAGGAGTGATTACGTACCATTCGACCTTAATGATTTCCCAAAAGGATGTTTTGATCTAGCTAAATCCGCTCGTATTATGATTCCTCAAAGGTTTTCGATTGGGGTTTCGATCAGGGCTCTGGGCACACCAGTCCCGAACGACTTGTGATCGGTGTTTGAGGTTGTTGTGCTGAAATATCAAGACTAAGTGTGAATAGTCGGAATAATCAGTTAATATAAAACGCTATAAATTTTACATGTTTTTTTTTTTTTTAATTGAATTGGTCACCTTTGGCACGAACTATGGCCTTCAAACGGCCAATGAAACCTTCACACGTAGCCCGAATGTTGCTCTGCGGTATTTTGGCCCATTTCCGGCGAAGCGCTTGCTTGAGGTGATCGATACTTTGGTATTTTTTAGTGCCAACCTTGCTTTCCAAAATACTCCAGACACAATAGTCCGGAGATTTGGTGGCCATTGTGCACTGGAAATGAAGCGAGGAACCTCATTTTGTAACCATTCTTGGGTGGCGCGTGCTTAGTCCTTCGGCGGCCAAATATTTGTATGCCCAAGGCTTTAATACACCCTCCATAATATTTTCACGATAATATTGGGCATTTATTCTGTTTTTACGGTCGATTAATAGAGCCGAGAGCAACCTTCGGCTGTTATGGCGACCAACACCATCACCATGGCCGGCGCTTGAGTTATGGTGGCCAATCGAAGGTGCTCATTTTCAATTGACCTTTTCGCAAGTAAACACGATCATTTTGTTTGTTTACAAACTGCTAGACATTTCTCATCGGAGAAAACCAAAGTCGGCAGTTCACCACTTTCGCCCAAGCGAAGCAACTCTTTAGTTCTTTTGAGTCCATTACTTTCCGTTGCGATGTAAGTTCTTGCACTTTTTGGAATTTCAATGCCTTTACCCCTAGTTCATTTTTCAATATTTGCCGAATGGAACTTTGCGATATGTTCAGCTCACGAGCCATTTTTCGGCCACTGCAACGTGGGTTTCGATCTAGTCGCTTCTTTATTTTTCAAGCCATTTCTCCTGATGTTTCATATTTTTCTAGTTTTTAAATAGGTAAGTGTTTTACCAAGAACTATTTCAGTAAAGTCTCTTTTACAATTTTGACAAACTTACCTTGCATTTATTTTAAATATATACTTATATTTTTCAAAACATATGCACCAGGTTAATATTTTGGTAATACAATTCTCATTTCTGAAGAAGTGAAGCTCTTCACTAGTTCATAACACATAAATATAATTTTCCCCCACAAATCGATTTGATAACATTTAAACATTTCAATTTACAAAATCCCTCACACTATCTATTCTTGTGAAATTTCGCAATGCGATCCCTATCCCCACACACTGTATGATCAGAAATAAACATAGGCATTTACACACACACACCTATCTACTCATATGCACATGAAATGACATAAAATTGAACTGAACCTGGTGAATGATTTCTTTGGTGTTTCTGTTTTATCTGGTGCTATGGGCAATTGTTGTTGCTGCTGTAAATGTTGCAATCAATGCCGCGGTTACCGTTGCCTGCCCCTCTGTTTCGTTGAGCGTTGGCGGGAAATTGCAAGAGAGCCAGAGAGTCATCAAACAAATGCCGAATTTAAATGAGAACTTGCCGAACAGCATATGTACATGCGAGAGAGCAGAACAACGAATTAAGGCCTCTGTCAACGTCAACATTGACGGCGACAGAGTCACGTTAATACGAGCCCACTCCAAACCTGTTGACCTAATTTCACTACGTCCGCTCTGTCGTTGACGTATGCATGTTGTGTATGTTGGAAAGTGTGTGTGTGTGTGTGCTTTGTTTTCAAAACTACTGTGGTGGTGATGTTGTTGATGGTGATGATGACGGCAAAGCTTGTTGGCTCTGCAAACTAAATTTTTGTTTAACTGAGGTGAGTTTTCCATTCGGAAATATACACTCGGTGTTTTTTGAGAGATTAGAGGAGAGAACAAGAACGAGCATCACAGGCCAAACAATGACAATAGTCATGAAATGCGAAACAAACCTACCACACTTTATTATATTTAGCAAAGGCAGAATATAACAACAACGACAAACACAACACAAAACACAGGCACCTAGAGTCGACCAGCCCGCTAAGCAGAGCAAGCAAATCAGGCTGACTGGTGGCTGCCTAGCTTTGCTGGCAAACAGCTACACAGCTGCCGTCATGGCCATCGGCATTCCATAGAGTCCCACCAGAGTCGGTTACACTTCCAAACGTCAAACAACTGAAGCTCGCTCGCTGCTCGCTTAATAGCTTCTTTTGTAAACTTACAAAAATACCTAGACAAAATAAAGCACACATAGAATATCCCGTGGATCACAACAACCATAATCCAATAAAAAATTCTTCAAATGGTATGGGAATTACACGAAAATAAGCAATAATGAAAATCTTGAAAAAAAGTTCTGGAATAACGAAAAATACCTCTTTATAGAATAAAAAAGTGAAAAATTACAAGGATAAAAAGTGAATTTTTGTGATTTCGAAATGAATGCAAAAGTGTTCTATGAAAAAAAAAATAAAAATAAATTGTTCCCTTAACTTCGAGAACGAGAACCAAATTGCAATTGCATCGATTACGTTGGGATTATTGGCGTATCTATGTGTAAATCTGTGTTCCATTGTATTTTGTTACACACAGACACGGCCACTCAGCAAAACATTCTTTTGTATGTAAAGTAGTTGGTTGGTTCCTTCCTTCTGTCTTTCAGCAATGTGTGCCGTTTGTGTTATTTTTTATTTTATTTGGACCTAACCTACCACATTTTCATTTTTTCTATTCACGACCCACTTGCCCCGCCACCAACTTATTCTCCTAACATTCGAAATCCCTCGACCATCACAACACAGAAATCTTCTCACATATTCAACCGCAGCAAGAAGAAAAAATGAGTACAAACCCAAAAACAACAATAACAAAAACCAAGCAGAATGAAAACAAAAAACTGACAGCAAAAATATTTGATGAAGAGAAAAATTAGGTCAACAAAACAAAGCCCCCGCAATACACCTGACACCGTTCGTTCGTTGCTCTCGTGCCTAATGTGGACTCTTTTTTGTTGTTGTTTTGTCATTATAATTTTCACAATAGTGTGCGCTCGGCTCATTTAGCACCCATTTGGTGGGAGAGCAATATCAATTAGCTAAATAACATATGAGATGTAAATCAGTGTTGTCAATTTGGTGATTTTTATAAGATGATGCTAAGAAAGATGGTGTTTAATATAACCGAGTCACAACTCGGAAATCTTATAAATTTTGTACTGACACGTTTAACAATGTTTTTACTGGTATGGTTTATATATAGAAAATTTATAAACATTCCGAAAGAATAGTATATTTTACAAACCCCCAAAAAAATATAATAATGCTTCCAAAAATCTGATTCGCTAAAAGGTGTGGTAAAATCCAGAAATATTAAATAGAGTCGCATTGAAATAACAGAAAACGCATAAATCAATATTGAGATGTTTAAAAAAAATGTGCAAGTAAAAAAGATATCTCCAAACACGTAAGATCAGATTATACGAAGATATATCAACACACAATTAATTGTGAAATATTTTGGCAATTTTTTTTTTTATTTAGAAAATGTTATTTTTAATTTTTTTCATTTGTAAATAAAACGTAGGTTCATGGAAAATTGTACAAAGTAATCCCAGCATGTGATATAACATTTTCCATAATATTTCATTGCCAACATCCAACTTCCAAAAATAAAAATAAAATATTGTTTCCATTTTGAAATTCGCTACTTTTGTACATAATAGAAAGAATTTGTAAAAAAAGGCAATAGAACGTGAGAACAGTGCGGATCGCAGAGTGGAAAATATTGTTTTAATTTTACCAATAAAGTGATCTGATAAGATTTTTAGTGTTTTTATGTCAATAAACACCAATAAAATAGAAAAATTGTTCCATTCAATCAACACGAAAACGTCATACTGCTTTACTTTTTATTTATTTTTTAATAAAAAGGGTTGTCATAATTGATTTGGCAATTAAGATTACCTTATTGATTCTGAATTCCGAATTCCTATCCAACAAAATTTAAAGGAATTTGTTCTATATGATGCAATGTAACATGCACAAGTAGTACATATTTATATATGACATATATTTGTAATTTTCCCGTCTTTTATACACTCCATTAAGGAAGAATGTTTGCAATACCTCTGATATCAGCGCCATAAGAAATGCAAGGCTTGATTATAGAAAAATTAAATTTTGTTCCAAAGTATAGTTTAGTTTCAACTAGGAATCTAAAAATCTGCAATATTTTTATCATAAGCTGTTGAAAGATTGTATAGCAGACGAACTAAATAGAGCGGGATCTGCCGCTAACGAATTTCCAAGAGCATCAGTCGCAACCCCAATGGAAGTATGTAAAGGGGAGCTCAGATGGGACAAGACTGAAACTTGTAAAATAAAAAAATCTACACAACCACATTACAACTTTTAAAGTACAAAGTTCCTGATTAGCCAAACTCGATGTATCATGGCAAGATTTATTGCGATGCTAACCGGTTACTACTA
Source organism: Musca domestica (assembly GCF_030504385.1). NCBI lineage: Eukaryota > Metazoa > Arthropoda > Insecta > Diptera > Muscidae > Musca > Musca domestica. The sequence continues at coordinate 197,243 of NW_026712115.1, read as the reverse complement.
CTTGGTCTGTTTCAGAACTGCAAGTATGAAAAAGCTTTTACTACGATAACCGATTTTCCCTTATGGTATCGGAGAAAATTGCAAAACTAGTAGATTCTTGCAGGAAAAACCAACTGTCACAGCTCCTCTTCTCCCAAAATTCTCAAATGCAACGTATGTTCAAAAATCTAGGACTATAAAGGATATATAGTCACCACGTAACCCAACCAAATCCATATAGCAGATATCATAAAGATTTCCCAAAATTTTTCAGCTGCTTATTCTGGGCATGGAAGAACTAAGAAGGTAAAGTTAAATGCAGTCATATGTTTAAAATTTTTTCAAAATTTTCCTTTGACAACATCTCATTGTCAAAATCTATGTTCATAAATCCATAGTATATGCACTATATCGGAGATGGGAACTGTTTTCTATGCATTGAAATTTGACAATATAAATCACAGAAAATGCAGAGCTGGGAATGATTATTTGAAACGAGGATACCTTAATTTCATTGTACCATGATTCTGGCTTTTGATCGTTAATGAATACCTTTTAATAAAATGTCATTCGAAGACTTCTTAAAAACTCGCAGCACTAAGATAATTTCCTTACGATGGAAATTAGATATAGATATTTTAATCGGATAAGAATCAGTTTCTACGCTCTACGGAGAGTCGAAGATAAAAATATGATTTATATACAATACAAAACTGCAAGATTGTAAACATTTTTACTACGATAACCGATATTTTCTTTATGTTATCGAAACAAATTGCAAAAAAAAAAAAGATTCTTGCAGGTTATGGAACAAAGCAATAATATAAGTTGTGTTCCAGTACTTTTTAGTAGTAAAACTAGCAGAAGAGAGAACAGTTCGAAATGTCATTCTCATTTAGGTTTGCTCAAAAAATAAGGGAACGGAAAATTAGCAGAAATGCGATAAAATGTCAAAATTCCAAAAGTAAACAGCCTAAATCGGACTGGTGAAACCTTACTGAAAAGAGCGCCAACATTTAAAAAATTAATATTGAAGACGATAAGTTAAAATTAATAATTTATAATAATAATTAATCATCTGATTCCTCATTCAGCCAGTCCTCTTCACTGCTGGAATCATCCAAAAGTGAATACATCAGTTGCTCCATATTTTCTCTTTTTGTTTTTTGCACGACAAATATTAGTTTTTCCTTTAGTTTTCAAGTTGATCATTTTCTTTATTGAAATGTATCAATACATTTTTCAATCTTGTTAGCCCTGCCAATTAAATGTCAAATTTACAATATGCACATTTCTGCTCGGCCAAATTCATGTAGCTAAAACAAGCAGAAATGTGCACCACTCAGCGCCATTTTTTTTCTCGAGAGAGCTGCAAGTTTTGCTAGTTTTTGCAGTACGGGAACGCGTTGTAGCAGAATTAGTGCTAATTAGTACTAATTTGCAGGTTCTGGAACACAACTATAGTTGACTTTGACAGAATATCATTTGCGATCAACTTTTTTCGGTGCTCATTTTTTATGTGAATACGAACCCTATTGAAAGTGGCGATGAACCGTCAGTGTCGGATATAGCTACCATATACAACTTCTCCATATTTCATATTTATTACTGACTTTATACCAGAAGAGTGTGTTAATTTTGTTAGAAAGCATTATTAAAATACGATAAATTCAAGGTAAACTTATTTTAAATTATAATATTGAGGTCTGAATTTTCTGCAATTTACCATGTAATATTTAACTTTATAGAAAACAGGTTCCTATCTCTGATTTGAGAATATAAAATGGATTTATATAAATAAAAATTTTGAAAATGAGACTCCACATGAAAAATTTAAAAAAAAAATGTGAACATAAGGTTGCAAGACATTACCTTCTTAATTTTAACATGATGCTCTTCATAAAAAATAAACTTTGAATTGAAATTACATTTAGATATAGCTACAATAAATATATGTATCAGCAGATTTGATGTTTGATGTATATTAATTTGACAAAATATCCATCAAAATGTGAAGCTTCAAGCTACTTAACAATTTTTATAAAGAGGATAGCTGAAAAGGTAATTTATTCTTCCTCACAGGAATATGCTTAATTTAGGCAATTTTTTCGATATATAAAAAATTATGCTGTCGACCAAATAAATCCTTGTATCTTTTAACGTCAAGTTTACTTAATTCACGTTGCCATATTTTTTATTGATAAGATGGCAATAACAGCAAAATGTATTCAATTAAAAAAGTCACACATTTACTAAATGTAATAATTTTATTGCTATATGTCCTAAAAATAATTTATTTTAATGTAATAATGAAAACCCGATAATGTAAACTATATCATTTACCTTTGTCTCACAAATCTGGATATAAAGATAATATATAATAACGGGTCTTAACTTTTTTGTAAAAGTACCTAGTGATTGCAGTCATAGTAGCGCTTTCTTGACACTGAAAAATTGTCAACACTGGTATTATACTCTCTAAATAACAGTAACATTTTTGCAATGCCAACTCTCTCTCTCTCCCTCCCTTTGGCTTTTGCTCAAACAAAACAAAGTGAGCCAAAGACAAAAACAAAATCCGAAGCTCTCGCAATAAATGAATGGAAGCAAAAAAAAGAGCAAGAACGAATGTCATCATCAACATCAAACTCACAGTTGAGCTAAAAGCGCTTTACGCCTCGCCGCCTTTTATTTCAATGGATGTAAACAATAACACAACAACAATGACAACAGCAGCATGCATGACAATTGCAAGTGCATTTCAGACATGGTTTTTGTTTTTTGCATAGTTGGATCACAAATGTATAAAAAAAAATTAAAAGAAGAAGCAAAAAACAACAATTGCTACTTCTTTTTCTGCTACTTTGTGACAAAGTGAATGTGCACATGAATCGTGTGTGTAACTGGATGTGTGTGTATGCGAGTGTGATGTGTGTGGGATGCAGTTATAAATACAGTGAATGCAACTGCAGGGCATTTGTTTTAAGATGCTGCGACTGCTGCCACTGCGCCTCTGATGTTGATGCTGTCACCGCTATACTATTTATGAATGCAAAGGGAACAAGTTCATAATACGTCCTATGGATGCATTTGAATTTTAAATTTAGTTTTTGCTGTTGTTGTTGTTTTTCAAAAGCGGCACACATCCGTGCCAAACAAGCAAGGCAAACAAAAAGAAACACACACTGTAATAAAAATAAAGCATCTGTAAAAGTGTAGTGTTTGCTACATTGCAAATATCAAAGTTTGTCGTTTTTTGTTTGTTAACAAACAGAGTTGCCACTGAGTTGGTTTTTGAGGCCGTAGTTCAACTCCTCCGTAGGCAGATAAATACAGTCGGGCCTCGGATATCCGTCATGTTCGGGGCCAGAATCACATAATATAACGATTTTCACGGTTAAAAGAATATCAATTTTAATTATACAGTTTTTTATTCCAATATTTTTATACCCTCCGCCATTCTATGGAGGGTATATTAACTCTGTCATTCCGTTTGTAACTCCTCGAAATATTCATAGTAGAAAAGTAGTCTGGAAAAATAGAAAAATAATCTGGATCAGCGTAAAATTCTAAGACGATCTAGCGATGTCCGTCTGTCTGTCTGTTTGTTGTAATCACGCTATCTTTCGAATGAATTGAGATAGAAGGCTAGCATTTGAAGTTCGTAACGGGTACTACAGCCTATGACAAAAATTTGTGTATACAAGTCCACGTCTTCGTATAGCCACCATTTAATGGTACCTTCCGATATTCGGTATTTTGATGATGTCAGCAACATTATTCATCGGAATAGTTCCAAATTTCGCACTGGAAGATCCTAATAGGTGCTAAAATCTATGGCAAAAAATTTCGTATGTAGGTCCATGTCTTCGTATAGCCCTTATATAACGGTACCTCCCGATATTCGGAATTTTCATGGTTTCTGCGACATTATTTACCGGAATTATTTCGGATTTCGTATTTGAAGTTCGTAATGGGTACTACAGCTTACGAGAAACATTTTTGTATGCAGGTCCACGTCTTCGTATAGGCCCCATATTAATGTAGCTCTCGATATTCGGTATTTTGATGATTTCAGCAAAATTTTTCACCGGAATCTTTTCAAATTTCGTATTGGGAGATTTTAATGGTTACTACAAACTATGGAAAAAAATTTTGTATGCAAGTCCACGTCTTCGTATAACCCCTATATAAGGGTACCTTCCGATATTAGGTATTTTGATGATTTTTTGATGATATTATTCACCGGAATTGCAACAAATTTCGTACTTGAAGTTCATATTGGGTACTACAGCCTATGTATCGTGTATCCCCCATAATCCGGAACATCCCAATATTCGGTATTTTGATGATTTTAGCGACATTATTCACCGGAATTTGGTATTTGAAGTTCGTAATGGGTACTGCAGCCTATGACAAAAAATTTTGGTCCTCGTCTTCGTATAGTCTCCATATAACAGTTTCCATTTAAGTGGTGGTTTCCGGAAGTTTTTTTTTTTGAAAATTTTCAAGTTCCTTCCAAATGGTGGAGGCCGAAAATAGCTGTTTTTTTACTTGTTAGCCTTAAAATCATGAGGCAAAGACAACAACACGCCTTCGAGCAGTTCCATCGACAGAAAATATCGCATCTCTACGCGACAACGTCGATCAAACTCCATCCTCATAAATTCGAAACCGAGCTCAGCAAATTGTTGTCTCCAAATCCACTATGCAGCGAATTTTGACGAAAGACTTGCATCTTCATGCATATATAGTTCATTTGATCAGGAACTGAAGCCATGTGACCATGGACAGCAAGGGAGTTTGTTAATTGCGTATTGGAGAGACAACACGAAAATGCTGATTTTGGCGATAAATTCACCTTCTTCGTCAGTAGACAGAATTGTCACATTCGGGATGAGGAAAATCCTTGAGTGATTTACGAGAAGCAGATGTATCCTTATCACTCTGGTATGGTTTTGCGATAGTGGCATCATTGTAACTTTTATATGAAAATCAGGCAGTTCAAGTGCAAACAGTCAATAGTATTCGGTATCGTGAAATGATAACCAGTTTTTTCTTGCCTAGAATTGAAAAATATATGTGGAGGACATGTGGTTTCAACAAGACAGATAAATAAATTTGGAGACGAGAATTGGATTTTTTTTGAAGTCGATGCTTTACTCGAATAAGCCTTAAAAGAGGAAATTGGACGATACATTAATGAAACACCGCAGCATTTATTCAAATCGGCCATTTAAAATTTCATTTGTACAAGCAAAATTACGGCGGCCATCTGTACGATATCTTATTATTTAATCAATCGTAACGGCACTATATTTCACAGATATTTTTTTAAATTTTAAAGAACATGATTATAAACTTTTGTCTCGTTTTCATTTGGTTGACTTGATCATATAGAGCTTGTTACCATAGTGAGGAAGGTGTTTTTTTACCTTCTCGTCAAGTACAAATCAAACCATTTCATTCAACAACAACCTCAATAGATTCCACAAAAATATTATATGATTCAAAAGTATAGAAATGCTCAGAATCCAAAAAAATATATAATTATGCTTAAAACAAAAGATTATGAATTTTTTTAAAGCTCATGGCAATTAATTAAGATGTTGTTATTAGTCATGTATGAATTTTTTGTAAAATTAAACGCTACTGTTTATTATTTGTCGCCACAGAATGAGTGGGGGAACAACCTCCAAGAAGATGTCCTTAAAACTTGAGTCTGTGGTTTTCAACGTTTTAAAAGATTTGCCGTATAGGAACTCTTTGTGTAAATCACCCATTAAACGATTTATTTATACCGAAATGTAGTATAAAAACATGTGGGATTGAGATGTGGTTTCAAAAGAATTCCATAATAAAAATAGACGCATTTAAACTGGACATCCGTATCAGATAAGAACCATTAAATGATTGCCAGTAAATTAGAATAATTTCTATCATTCCCTAAAAATATACAATAATTCCCCTCCACTTTGTATGGCATTGGCAACTCTGTTTGCTGTGCTAATTTTCCTTTTTGTAGCACACAGTTATTTTCCCGCTCTTGGTAATTTGTTCTCTATTCACCACACTCTGTGCTGCATCCCTTCACAAAAATACAAAAACAAGCTTGGTTGTGAAAGGCTTCAAACATATGATATGTATATCGTTATAACCACATGTGTGCGAACATCTGTGCAAAGTTTGCCTCCACCAAAGACCATTACCAGCGACGGCAACTATCCAACCAACCACCACCGCCACCACCTGCAACAACGACTAAACATAGAATTTAAGCAAACAATGTCATTAAGTTTGGCCGCATTAGACATTTGCAAACACACACCGACACCAAACACACATTCACACACACCAATACTGACTTAAGTAATTTGCTCTCATTTCGGCAAGTTGTTGTTTTTTCTCTGTACTAATGCCGAATAGTTGTTGCTGTTGTTGTTTATTGCGGCAACAACAAATAACATTATTTGAGCTAAAACAACTTCTATCGACTCGACTGTCTGTCCGTCCGTTTCTTTTCGTAAATCCGACTTATTGGCAATCAAACTGCCACCATCATACATCCAACAAAAGCAACCAACACACAACATAGAATTTCAACGATTAGTTGGAGAACAAAAAAAAAATGAGAGTCTAATAGTCTAAATGTTTTTAGTTAATTAGGGTGGATTGTTGAATAATGACATGGGTACATATTTCGAATAATGACCACAATTCAAATAAGACCACATTTTAAACGACAATTAACATGATTTGATTTCTGATTCGATTTTTTCAAAGGGGGCGGTAGTGCTCAATCCGACCCACACTTCGCACATTTTCCGGGAAATAGTTCTGACTCATCCAGTTCGTCCCATACGAGCTAGAACTTTGATACTTTGCATGGGGGTCGACGTTTGGGTGAGATAAGCACGATTGTTGGAAACTCGTACTAAAATGACAGGAAAAGTGGAAAATTCTACTACATCGTTACTGAGCAAGATCTCGATCTTTTAACATTTGCGCAAGGGTCACTATTAATGCGATGTCTGAGAAAGATATGAGTTTTTGGAAATTTAAACCATTGAAAATGCATGTAAGGCCTTTAAGTCCTCGATTAGGTATGTGAGATTATAGACGACGAGAGCTTTCAATATCGACTGGTAGGAGATGACGCGCCAACAGTTTTTGTACGGTCAGCTGTGTTATTTGCATGGTCAATTCACTCGACTTCGAAAACAAATTACTTGAATTTTCAAAAATTAATATTGGTTATTTGAATATTTTCGATGTCATTATGTAAGGTTCAGTTTTCTCATTACTATTTGAGTGACTATTTTATTTCCACTCAAAACCTAAAACGATAGGGACGCATCTTCTGATTCGATTTTTTTCGTTGATAAAAGGTGATATCTTTCCTTCGTCTACATATTTATTAGTCTATGGTCCGTTCTTATATATTTTCTTTATGGTCCATTAGGAGAGATAAAGGATAAAGTTTAGATTATCGGGTTTTCATTATTAAATATTTCCTTTAAATGCTTTCTCTCAGAGATATAGCAATAAATTATTACTTTTAGTAAATGTAAGTGGTAGTCACTGATATTTTTTTCACAGTGGATCTCATTTACGGAACTTTTGGTTTACGGAACAATATTTTAATATTTTGTATAAAATATTGGGTACATTGTACACAACTTTCACCAGCACTTTTTCTACCAACATAAGCTCTGTCCAGGACCTACTAGAATCTTCTAGTTTTGCAATTTTTTTGCTTATAATTGGAAAATCGGTTATCGTAGTACAAATTTTTTTATTCTTTCAGATTTTGGAAAAGACCTATAATTTTTCTCCCAATAAACAATCTTATGGAAATCAAGATTATAATTTTGTGGAACATATAGAATATGTTCTGGAGCCTTTTTAAGCATTAAAACATTTTTTATTGGACAAAAAGGCTATAAAACATAAAATGTACATTTTTTGTTTGTTTCTCTTTCGAGATGAGCTTATTGATCTGAAATTTGAAGTGGACAGGAAATTCAGAGAGACACAATCACAAACTCACCACAATGCGACGCTTTTCGCCATTGGTTAAGGCATATTTGATGTGGATTATTTGTGGATATATTTGATTCTCATTCACTTTTCTAAACTTGTGAAGCCAAAGAAGATCGTTGGTGCATTACACAAACAATTTCTTAGCATTATTACCGTTATCTTCATTTATCGAATTCATTATAGAATTGAGTACATTATTCTATTGGAGGATTTTAGGACATTTTTAATATGTGAGTATTTCAGCTAATTAGTATAAATTCTATGTAAGCGTATATTGGAAAAAGTAACAATAAAACACAAGTAAAAAAGCTGTAAATTCGGCCGGGCCGAACTTTAAATACCCTCCACCATTTGGTACAAATTTGGCAATTTCCAAAAAAAAATAAAATAATTATAACATCCGTTAAAAATTCTGTTAAAATAGTAAAAATACCGAATGCCTATACGACGACGTGGACCTGCATAGGCAACTTTTGTCATAAGTTAACACAATATTTAAATGCGAAACTTGAAGAAAAATCTGTTTATAATGTATGTTAAAAACGGTAAAAGGGCTGAATTCGAAGTTACAAATGTATCTAAAAGCATCAAAATACCGAATATAGGGGGTACCTTTATATGGGGGCTATACGAAGACGTGGACCTGCACAGACAATTTTCTGGCATGGGCTGAAATATCCATTACGAGCTTCATATGCGAAATTTGAAACAATCCCGGTAAATAATGTCGCTAAAATCATCAAAATACCGAATATCGGGGGGTACGGTATATGGGGGCTATACGAAGACGTGGACCTACATGGCCCATTTTCTGTTTTATGCTGCAGTATCTATTACAAACTTCAAATACCAAATTTGGAATGATTCCGTTAAATAATGTCGCTAAAATCATCAAAATACCGAATATCGGGGGGTACCGTTAACTTGGACCTACATGGTCCATTTACGAACTTAATCTGCCAACTGGCAAAATATACACGTCTGCAATTTTAGCCTTCTATCTCAATTTGTTCGAAAGATAGCGTGATTACAACAGACAGACGGACGGACATGGCTTAATCGTTTAGAATTTTACGCTGATCAAGAATATGTATACTTTGTTAGGTCTGACATGAGTATTTCGAGGAGTTACAAACGGAATGACAAAATTAATATACCCTCCATAGTATGGTGGAGGGTATAATAAGGAAAATATCTGCGCTGATAATGCGATATTATCCGCGATGATTTCTATCACTTATGCGTGACTTCTAAGTCAATTCGGGATATTTTTGCTTGCAGGGATGGCTTTCGAAGTTATTGTGATAAGACATATGCGAATAAGACACCAGAACAATCCAAGCTCGACCCATGTCCTACTAGAATATCTACCTTTTCGAAATTAGAAGTACATCCTGTCAAGGAACAATGCGCTGATAACGCAGTTTTTTGTTCAATGGGTTTATTTTGCACTTTTGATCGGATTTATGACCACTTATCCTGGTTTTGAGTTTGCGTTTGGTAGTGCCGACATATACCCTGTGGCATATGTGGGACTTGTCACCATTGCAACTTTTCCTATGAACGACGTTTGATTTTTCTTCAAGTTGAGTCTTGGATTTTGTTCGACTGTATTGAAATTAAACCTTATTCAATGCTTTTAACTTTATCAGACTTTATATGTTTTAAAAGTTCAGTGATGGTCTTATTAGGCAAATTGTTCATTTTCAGGATTCTTCTGTCGTCATGTCCATTTTTGGAATGGACCTTGCTATCACTGATATTGAATGATAATGCGTCATGCAATGAGGCCAAACTGCTTATGTTTCATCACTTTTAGCCTTTAATTAATTTTTTTCAGAATAATTGATGACGGCATTGATATGCGTCCCATCTACATTTTTTTCCTTTCCTCTTGTAAATATATTATTATTGACGACGGATCCACCTAATACACATGATCTAAAAAAATTTTTGCGGCCATGCTTGTTATTGAGGCAAGTGTAGTTTCGCAACACACAAAAACAAAAATAGTGACGACGGCGGCAACAACCACATAAATCTGTTGTGTGGCAGCATGAAATCATCGTGGCGTAACGTTAACGCTCCGATGTTGTTATTTTTGTTTTTGTTTTTGCTAGTTTGTCTGCCTCCTCTTGACGTTCTGGTGTTTCCATTTTCATTCACCGCTGCTGTTGTAATTCCCTATGCTGGCTATGATGATAATGATGGGCAAAGCTCTTTGGCTCTGGCATTGATATGTCAGCAACACCAGCAAAGTTTTTGCGAGAGGAAAATGTGTGGAGAGACATACGTGCCAGAGTGGGGGCATTAAAAAAGAGGGAAATTCCTGTTCCACTTTCTATGTTTGGGAGCACACAAAAGAAGAAAGCAAACAGGCTAGGCCGTGTAGTTGGCTGGCTGGCTGGTTAGTTGGCAGACTGTGTAACACCATACTTAGCACCACGACACGCGACAAAGTATGTCATATCGTGGAAAGTGGTTTATTGCTGTAATTTTCTTGTTGCTGCTGTTGTTGTTTTTAAAGCCTATGTGTTCTTCTTTTTCTTTTTCGTTTCCATTTCTCTTGTTTTGATTTTCTCCCACTTAACAGTAGTTTTTTGCTTGCTTTTGCGGCGCATGGTTGTGTGTTTGAATGACGTCGTCGTCGTACGTTGCAACGTACATTGGCTGGCATTAACTTATACCACCGCAATGTAGCACATGTTTTCTTGTTTGGCGCTTTCTTTTAGTTTCGTTGGCGTAGATCATGTTTTAGTTGGAGAAATATCTATTGGGGGAAATTCAAGAGAGAGATATATATATTGGGAGAAGATTAGTGGATAATTGGGATGTGCAAGCATTTGTGCTGTGGGCGTGTGTGTGGCAATAGGCCTGATGTGCATATGTATTTAGTTTGGCGGGTATGTTGTTGTTCTTGGTTTTTTATTTTGTGTATGATTTTTCTCTCTGTTATATTTAGAAGAAGATTGTTGAGTTGTGGGCCACCGACAATAATCGTGCTCTGGTTATTTGTAGCCCGTTGGTAAAATTAGTTCTTCTTGCAAAATATTTGTTGTTGTTGTTGTTGGTTGCAAAACAAACACATCTTTGTTTTCCGTTTTGCCTTTACTCTTTCTCTCCATTGAAAAAGGTATTTCTCTTTCGCCGCTCATCATTCATGCCATTTTTGGGGGCGACTTATGCGTAGAAATATGTAGACCAGAAAACTAGCAACAACAACTACAACGGAATGGAATAAATTTCGCCGCCGCATCGTTGAAGGAGAAAACAGGTCATGGTGAAATGACCGCTTAACATTGTTACCTAAATCAAAAGTGTGTTGTGTTGAAATGCTTTTTAAAGGATGAAGCAAACATGCAATTTTCTTGTTGTTGTTGCTTGTTCTTCTTTTTGGTGTTTTGTTTTTATTTTTTCAAAAAAGGTGTTGTATCAAACTAAATGGGAGCATGACGCATGATTAGTTGAATTTTAATCAATGCTGTGTAAAATGAGAAAAGGGGAGTTTGTGTGTATGACTGTTGTGATTTCCACGGAATGTGGCAACTTGTCTGGCGCAGTTTGTAGTGTGGTTAAAAGGGGCATTTTCTGGTTTCTGGTCTTTTTTATAAATGTTATTAATGTCTTATTATAGTATAAAGAGTTTTATGAATATGCCACAATTCTGCATGTAATGTCTGTGTGTGTATGAGTAGGGGTCATGATGTTCAATTTTATTTTTAAGAATTTACGACGAATATTGTATTTGACCGCAGAGATTATGAATTATGACTAACTCACATCGGTTTTAAGTGTTTTTTTCTCAAATCCAATTCCGAAATTTTTTTATTTTAAGACTTACGATAAATAATGAGGTCATTCTTAATAGAAAATATTCTATCTCTATAGTAGCATGTTTACAATAGATATTTTTGGTAGTTTATAGTATGTTTTCATTAGAGCTTTTTGCCGGTTTATACGTTATAATTGACAAATCACAATAAATTAAGTACTTGTTTGCCATAGTCAAAGATGTATCCTTGAACATTTTCCCACATTGGGTCGAAACAAAATTCTACTTAGGGTGACCATATGAAATATAGGTCTGGCCACTGTGGCATGATCTTTCCTGAAATGAACACCACAAAGATATATCCTTGATCATTTTCCCACTGTGGTCCCAAGCCATTTTTCTCCTTGAAGTGACTACACAAATCTTTTATTTGAATTGAGAATAAGGTGCATATAATTTAAAGTTTTAGTTTTGTCATTTTGTCAAATTGCCCATCTGCTTGGTCACATTTTGACACATTCTTTCCGACATTTCGGCCGGTATCCAACGAATAAATAAAATAAATGTTAAAACTCTCCTAGATTAGTTTTCGTTATTAATACCTCAAACATGTTATATTTTTCGAAACATGACCTGTAGTGGAATTCTTTAACTCATATTTTGAGTTACCGACAAAATGCTTATAATTTCGGTAATTAACGAAATTTGTCGGAAAGTTAGCAACGAAATGAAAATTGTCGCTAAGACCGATAGATACAAATGTTGTTAACCTTACATTTATTTATATCAAAATTTTGGGTTTCAAAATTACCGATTTTTGTCGGTAAATTAAAAAATGAGTAAGAGAATCTATTTAGAATACAATTTCGATTTGTCAGAGCAAGTCATGAAAAATAACTAGTGCCAATGTCCCCGCATATGGCAACTCAATTTACTCTGTAAAGCACAATGTCAAAAAGTGTTTCGTTTTAAAGATAACGGTAAAAAACTTAAGTCAAGGACTGTTATTTTCGTTTTTATTCAAAGCAAAATTGAGCCAAGTCAGTGTGTTTCACTTTGAATCGGTATTAGTGAGCAAGTGTATATTGTCGTTTAGTTTTCAGCAATATTAAAAAAAAAACAAGTTAAAAGTATCAGTCGGTTTTGCCGACAGATGTATACCCTCAGCCATAGTACTCCTATAGTATGGAGGGTATATTAAGTTGGTCATTCCGTTTGTAACACCACGAAATATATATTTTAGACACTACAAAGTATATATATTCTTGATAAGCATAAAATTCAATGTCGGTTTCGCGATGTTCGTCTGTCAATGTGTGGAAATCACTCCAGCTACCGAGCCAATTGAAGTAGGTTGATAAAATGTTACTCAGACGTGGGTTTCGTCTACAGGTCTTTTGGTATTGAAAATGATCGGTATTTTGATGACTTTAACGACTTTATCCACCAAAATTTTTTCATATTTCGTATTCAGTATTTTGATAAACAGCACTAGTTAAAATAAAAGAAAATTAAGTATTATTTGTTTAATTTTCATAACTAAAACCAAATATAATTAGGAAGAAATTAGTAAAAGCCAGATTAGCTGTTGTTTTAAAAAGCTTTAAAGGGGTTAAGATGTATTCAGACTATTATATTAATAATTAAAAATATAAAAATAAGTAATAATTTAAAAATGTTAATATAATATTTATTTCAACCCCAAAGGTATATTTATTTTTATTAGAGTAGCTAAGATGCTATGAAGTAAATTTAGAATATTTTTAGATATATATTTAAGTTATAGTCAATATAATAATGTGCATATATACAAATGGAGTAGCTATGATGTAAAGTGGTTTCTTTGTAATTGTATTTCAATTGACCAATAATCAGGCTTTGATTACAAAGAAAACAATTTGACAAAACTAGGCATATACATATTGCCATGGTAGAATCAAGAGGGTAAAGTCATGCAATCATATATTGACAATTTTTATAACCTCCACGTTGGAAATGAGGGTATATTAACCTTGTCATTCCGTTTGTAACATCCCTAAATATTCGTCGTAGACCCCATAAAGTATATACAGGGTAAGATGAATTCGCAGGTGAATAATACGTGTGTTGATAACATTTTTGAGTTTAGATGACTTTCGCATGACGAAGTTGTAGAAGCTTTTGGGACCGTATATTTAAATGCTATTGGTTTCAGACAAGTGGACATCCTTGAAGACGTGGACCTGCTTAAGTAACTTTTTAGGCTGTAGTATGGTCAAAATGTTCAAATACGAAATTTGAAATAATTCCGACGAATAATGACGGTAAAATCATCAAAATACTGAATAAAGGGACGTACCGTTATTCGAGGGCTATCCAAAGTTGTGGAGATTCATAAGATTTTTTTTTGCATAGGCAGTACACAGTGGTCGCTGCCATTGGCCAAAATTCAAAAAATGAAAATCAGATATTTATTATCAAATGTGTACACATGAACTCTTAAGAGGTTAAGCTTTTTAGAAAACATAATAATCTTGGCTTCACTCTAACGGCCCACTTCTAGAATAGCATCAAAAAAGAGAAAATGTAATTAGTTGCTTTTTTCAGTGGGATCAGTGAAAAAGTGGAGTAAAAATAGATCTGTATTACAAAATTAAATACATTTTAAAATGACAATTCTTGGCATAATTATTGAAAAGCAAGGTATTGACTTATTTCTAGTGCAGTAATTTGTGTGTTTAATAGTTGGGTATAATATAGACGATGTGAGTGTTCTGAGTTGCTTTTAAGATTAATTTTGAAAATAAAATTGGATTTCAGTTAAAGTTTTAATTCTTTTCCCCCCTGAATCCTCCAATGAGTCTTTTCTCGCGCCATTAGTAATGGTCCTAAGATTCTTGAAGTGCTAATTTAACTTTCAGATTTTGTCAGATTTGTATGTTATGCCCAATATACTGAAGTGACTTCGTTCAAATTATGTCAATTCTATGGTGCTAATGACATAGAATATGTTTTTGTTGTTTGGATTGATAAAGATGTAATTGAGAGGTGTTCAATATTGTTACAAGGATGCCATATTAATGTCGACAAATTTAAGGACTTTACACTGGAAACTGCTAAAGAGTTAACAAATAGATATCCATGACACTATCTTACACCCACAGTTCATAGAATTTTAATACATGCTCCCGACATTATAAAATATGTCATTGTATCGATTGGAGAATTATAGGGAGGCCGCGAAGTCTGTCAAAATGATATACCCGAAAAAATTCTCGTATTTCAACAAACGCAGATCTTATTAACTTCTTCTTCTGAGCTCTGATCCTTTTATAACGGGACAGCGAACGTTACCAAGCAATAAAATATATAAATTATTAAAATCTGCATTTGATTACTTGAATAACACTGAAATTTATATATATCCATTAGTAACTTTGATTTAATTTTATATTGAATTGTTTAAATATATAAAAATATAATCAAATTTGGAATTGATTTTTATAAAAATACTTCTATTTTTGGAGGTACCTTTACAGGTGGACTCTACCTGAAGGCGGGCCGTTCCAAATAATTTTCAGTAAGACTATTTTTTAGCTCTTTAGAACGTAAAATGTCAAATAACAGAACAATCTAGTGTAGAAATGTGACGAAAATTGGGCAAAAAACCCTTATTCGGGAGGTACGTTGTAAGGGAACCATGCCAAAACATGTCTCGACCATATCAATTTTGTCACATTTTTTATTTTTATCCCCTCAATGTACCATAACCAAAGATTCATATTGATATCTGCACTGAAAGTATTTTTGGCCGCTGTTCCCATACGACCTCGACCACTGTGCAGTGGTAACCTTTACAAACTTCGAATACGAAATTTGAAAAAATCGTACCGAAGTAATTGCGGCTATACAAAAACGTGGACCGACATGGCCCATTTACGAACTTACTGGCAAAATACACATGGTAGACTTCTATCTCAATTCGTTCGAAATATAGCGTGATTAAAACAGACAGACTGACATCGCTTCATGGTCTTAGAATTCTGCGCTGATCCAGAATATATAAATACTTTGTATGAATATTTCGAGGAGATACAAATGGAATGACAAAGCTAATATACCATCCATAGAATGGTTGAGACTACAAAAAGAGTGTGGCGGGGCTACCTTGTGTAGAAGAGAGATTTTTTAAACTGGGATCTTTTTAATACAGTCCACATTAAATACGATAGAATTGTCCGTTGCTACATGTGGTATGTTTGAGTTAGATTACGAGATGTAACATTTTTCATGTATGCGGATGAAGTACAGTTATCGGTCCTACAGATAAAATTGAAGAATGTCATTGACTGAATGTCATCCGAATGCCTTAGAGTTATAAATGAACTTGCAATCTCAACATTTCCTTATTCTTTACCTTATCGCAACACATTCCAATCATAATCAAGAGCTTATAAAAATAAACTTCTGTGGTGAATCCAACTATAAAATTACAATCAAATACTAATTCCAATCCGAAAGCAAAATAGTTTGGAAAAACTAACCACAGGGTTGAGGTACATTTTTTAATGATTAATAAAGTCTCACTCGCAATGTACAACAAATAAAGCATTAGAAAGAACTGCATTTTTAACACTGCACTTTACTTATTTAGTATTTTTAAATATTTCTCATCGATATTTAGTTGTTTATTTTTCACTGTGAGTCACAATCGCGTAAGAATAAGATGATGGATAATAACTTTCTACAATAGAATGGTATCAGCGATATTATCTTGGATTCTCGATTGGGATTAAGGATTGAAATGTTTCAATTTTATCTTTGGGAAACTGTGTAAACATTTTAAATATACTTACACTGATATTACAATACCAATTATCGCAATAATTTTCGTAATAATTTTTTATGAAAACGCGCTTTGAGTTTTCTATAAGTCTAAAGGTAAGAATACGTAAAACGCTTTTCTGACTGGCTTAAGTCATCGGCTGGCTTCTTCGGAAAAGAAAAATGGTGCCTTGGGCCGAAATCGAACTAAGTCAATCCAAAACTCCTTTGTTTCTTAACGAAGAAGCCAGCCGATGACTTAAGCCAGTCAAAAAAAGCTTTTTATGTACTTTCACCTTTAAGGTAGTTTGGCATCACGGCTAGGCATATTAATGTCAAATTATTAGATCTGGCATCCCTTTATGATATGTCACAAAATATACCATGCGAAGAAGAAGCTGGTTATGTACCCACACCTTGAAAGTGCAGATAGTGATGACATGATTGATGGAAATATTGATAATAATCGATTATTTTCCTTCAATTAACCTCCGATTGAATTAGTCGATTACTCCAAATAATAATTGACAAACAAAAAAGATTCGTCGCCAGCCGCCAAATGTATTCATTGAGCGACTAAACGTCTGAAACTGCAATCCTAGTTACTAACGTCGTTCGCGGCAATGTAATAGACGCAAAAAAAACGGAACAATAGAGTTTATGAATTAATTGCCAGGCCTTAATTAGATCATGGTAATTGAAATAAAATAGTTAAGGCAACCGCATTTCTAATATAATAAACTGTAAAATGCCCGTCTTCTTCCAATAACAGGCCTATACCATAGACAAATAAAAGTATAGACTAAAATGTTTCAATGTTTACACCTCCCAGCAGAGGCCACCATGGTTGATCATTGAGACACTAAAGTGACCCAGGGCTAGTAAAGTTACTCGACTTCGAAAACAATTCATTTTTCTGATATTTACTTTGTATATTTTTATATTTCACGACATAGATGAAAACAGGTAGATGCATCAACGCTTTGGAATATTGATATGTAAAAAATATTAATGTTTTTTTTATTCAAAAATACGTAGATTTATATATATTTTCCTATACGGCGGCAATCGGAGGTTGTTTTGATAAGCTTTTTTTTAAGAATTTTTACAAATTGGAATAATTTTTCATTGAAAAATTTCGATTCCAAAATAGCATTGACAGTTCATAGTTCGATCATCTGTGTCGATGCGACTACCTGAATTCTTCTACCATGGTCTATACATTTATCTTTTATTTTGGTTTATTTTTCGCTTCTGTTTTTGTTCGACCTACTCGACTTCGAAAACGTCCAAATAATACGTTTTAAGAAAAAGTACTCGATATAAGACTTGGTAGTGCAGAACTTAAATAATGTGGGGGAAGTTTCCTTGGCTCCTATTGGTGAATACGAAAAATCTTGGGGAAATGACGGTTATATTCATTCATTTTACATTATTTCTTGCATGTTCTTTCCGTTCGCTATAGTTCTATATACGACAAGGTCTGCACATGTATTATGCACACACACGAAAAGAAATTTAAAAAGTACATATGTACTTGTGGATGTATGTAAATTAGGTCTCATTTTTTCGTCTAAATTTTGCTTTTTGTTTTTTTTGAGATTTTTTGTTGAGATTTTGATTTGTCGTGTGTGTACGTGAAATATTTTGCAGCACTGCACTATGGGTTTTTTTACGTTTATTTTGGCATAAACTCTAATTTCAAAGCTATTGAATTGAAATTTGGTTTGTATGCATTTTTTATGCTTCCAAGATGACCTACCAATTTTCATATGATTTGGGGCACTATTTCATATAGCTGCTATATAGCGGATCTGGCCGATTTGACCCAACTTTTTTGTTTATGAAGCTATTGAAGTGAAATTTGGTTTGTATTAATTTTTTTTACCCCAAAGATGACTTACGAATTTTCATATGATTTGGGGCACTATTTCATATAGCTGCTATATAGCCGATTTGGCCGATTTGACCCAACTTTTTTGTTTATGAAGCTATTGAAGTGAAATTTGGTTTGTATTCATTTTTTATGCCCCCAAGATGACCTACGAATTTTCATATGATTTGGGGAACTATTTCATATAGCTGCTATATAGCCGATTTGACCCAACTTTTTTGTTTATTAAGCTATTGAAGTGAAATTTGGTTTGTATTCATTTTTTAAGCCCCCTCAAGATGACTTACGAATTTTCATATGATTTGGGGCACTATTTCTTATGTAGCTGCTATATAGCCGGTCTGGCCTATTTGACCCAACTTTTTTATTTATGAAGCTGTTGAAGTGAAATTTGATTTGTATTCATTTTTATGCCCCCAAGATGACCTACGAATTTTCATATGATTTGGGGCACTATTTCATGTAGCTGCTATATAGCCGATCTGGCCGATCGGCTATGATGATTTGGAGAAACATACTGCTCATTCATTACAATAATTATACTTTTGCTAAGCCATTTTGAATGTTTAGTTTTAAATCGCTGTAGTTTACGGATGCACATTGGCAAATGCTTTTTTATATAATTAACAAATTTTTTCACTTGTTTTGATATCAAACGCATTTGGTCTTCATTTAAACTGATATTATTGATATTCTGTAACACATATTTCACAAGTGCATCTTCTGAGCGATTGTTGCTTCTCCAAATTTCAATAAGCGCTGCATGGACAAACACATGTTTATCTGCAAAACACGTGTTGGCACAAAATAGAACAAAAAAGGCTAGTTACTCATTAATTAACACACTTTTGTTAATAACTTGGCATTTATACCTTTTTGCAATGCTTTGCCATTCACAAGTTACACTCCACGGAATACAACTACAATTTATAGATTTTATATAAAGCTATACATAAACGAAACAATTCACAGTATTACAACAACAGACAATTATGACAAAAAGGGCACCTCGTCTTAAATTTACATACCTGCACTAACGTTTTCCATAATTACACATTTTATTTTTTTCAATTTTGTCAAATCAGAAGCACTTGAACTTAGCTGATCTTTACCGCCAGTTGTACCAAAACAAAGTGACTTTCAAACAGCTGACTTTAAAAGCTCGCCAGCAAAAAAGGGTTGCCACCCGTATTGATATTAAACATTTTTTTTTTCTAATATGGGTATCTACATTTAGGAAATCAGTTAAATTTCAAAATATGAAACCAAAAAAAAAATGACTTTATGCCAAAAAATCATGCTTTTTACCCATAGTGCACTGTCTCATTTTTTGTAACACAACTGAACCCTATTTTTAGTAACCGTTTGCCGAATAAACTGAAAAAAAACAAAAGGAAAGCAAAAGTGACATATACTAGGTAATGGAAAGAATGGGGCCTATTTTGCGTTTACTTACACACTTACATTTACATGTATATTTGGTGTGTAGGAGATTATTTGAAAATAGTGGCAACGTTGTTGTTTTTTATGTCGGTAAGGCAAAAGAAAAGTGCAATAAGATAACCCTCCGTTTTTAACACTTCGAAATATACATTTTAGACCCCACAAAGTATATAAATTCTTGATCAGCATAAAATTCTATGTCGATTAAGCGATGTCCGTCCGTCTGTGGAAATCACTCTAGCTTCCGAACGAAATGAAGTAGATTGATAAAATTTTACTCAAATGTATATTATGTCTGCAGAACTTTTGGTATTGAAAAACGTTACCTCCCTATATTCGGTATTTAAATGAATTTAGCGACATTATTCAGCGGAATTGTTTCAAATTTTGTATTTGAAGTTCGAAATGGATACTACAGCCTAAGACAGAAAATTGTCTGTGCAGGTCTTCGTCTTCGTATAGCCCCCATATAACGGCACCTACCGATATTCGGTACTTTGTTGATTTTGCGACATTATTCACCGGAATCGCTTCAAATTCGGTATTTGATGTTTGTAGTGGAGGCTACAGCCTATGACAGGATATTGTCTGTGCATGTCTACGTCGTCGTATAGCCCCCATATAACGATACCTCCCGATATTCGGTATTTTGATGATTTTAGCGACATTATTCAACGGAATTGTTTCAAATTTGTTATTTGCAGTTTGTAATGGATACTACAGCCTAAGACAGGAAATTGTCTGTGCAGGTCCACGTCCTCATATAACGTTACCTCACAATATTCAGTGTTTTGATGATTTTAACGACATTATTCATCGGAATTGTGTCAAATTTGATATCTGAAGTTTGTAATGGAGGCTACAGCCTATGACAGGAGATTGTCTGTGCATGTCTACGCCTTCGTATAGCTCCCATATAATGGTACCTCCCGATATTCGGTATTTTCAGTCTATGAAAGAAAATTTTCTGTGCAGTACCACGTCTTCATATAGCCCCGATATAACAGCACCTCCTGATATTCGGTATTTTGATGATTTTGGCGACATTATTCACCGGAATTTGGTATTTGGAGTTCGTAATGGATATTACAGCCTATGACAGAAAATTGTCTGTGCAGGTCCACCTCCTCATATAACGGCACCCCCCTATATTCGGTATTTTGATGATTTTAGCGATTATTCACCGGAATGGTTTCAAATTTGGTATTTGAAGTTCGTAATGGATACTACAGCCTAAGACATAAAATTGTCTGACCAGGTTAACGTCTTCGTATAGCCCCCATATAACGGTACCTCCCGATATTCGTAATTTTAATGATTTTAGCGACATTATTCACTGATTTTTTCAATCATTTGAATATGGAAATGGCTTATGACAAAAGTTGCATATACAGGTCCATGTCGTTGTATAGACCCTATTATAACGGCGATATTCGATATTTTTAAAATTTTAACAGAGTTTTTAACGGATTTTATTTTTTGATATTGTCAAATTCGTTCCAAATGGCGGAGGGTATTCAAAGTTCGGCCCGGCCGAACTTACAGCTTTTTTACTTGTGCATGCTGAGAATCTTCAAAAATTTAAAGATCTTTAAAAAATTTACGATTTTTGTTATTTAGGGTATCTTGAAAAATAGTTTAAAAATTTCAAAGGGTTTCCTCTCCAGGGAACTTTGAAAAATCTTCAAAAAATCCAAGAGTTTGGATATTTAAGGTAGTTTGGAAAAACGCAAAAAATAAATCCACAATTTCTTATAATCTGCTTGGTTTAATGCAAATACGAATTCTGGTCTTGAGGGCGCTTTAAGGTAAACGATTTCTGATTTTCGAGAATGCTTCTTTCCAAAATCCATAATTTTCAGGTTGATGAAAGAAATTCACGATTTCTAGCCTTTATGAGTTCTTTTTTTTTTAAGAATTTAAGGTTTCTTACGATAAGGAAGACTTTTAGAAATAAAAGATAATTGGTTTTCATCAATTTCTGGTCTTCAGCGAGGCTTTAAAATCCCCAATTACATGTCTTCAGGTAGAACTAAATAAATATTGTGAAATTTTTATATTCACTTTTCAGAACGGATAGATTTGACACAGTTTTTGCCATGTATGTTTGGAATCTGAGGGGTTGCAGGACAGCTTTTTATACCCTACACCACATAGTGGTAAGGGTATTATGTCTTTGTGCATTTGTTTGTAACATGGAGAAGGAAACGAGATAGACCCATAGTTACTTTTGAGAACCTTCATAGAATCACTTTCTGAGTCGATTTATGCATGTCCGTCCGTCTGTCCGTCCGTCCGTCCGTCCGTCCGTCCGTCCGTCCGTCCGTCTGTCCATGTATTCTTGTGAACAAAATGCAGGTCGCATTTATTATCCGATTGAGATGAAATTTTCCAAACAATATTTTTTTGGCCCAAGGACGAACCCTATTGAAATTGGTGAGAATCGGATCAATTTTAGATATAGCTCCCATATATATCTTCATCCGATTTCGGGTTAAATGAGCACCAAATGTCCACTATCAGTCCAAATTACCTGAATTTTGGCACACCCAACCGGGTTCGGCCTAGAAGCAAGTATATCAAATTTGGAGAAAATCGGTTCAGATATAGCTATAGCTCCCATATACATATATCTTTCATCCGATTTGATCTTTAAGTCCCTCACATTCCTACTATGCACTCCACAACCGTGATATTTGGTACCAGGTATTAGATGGAGCACAGAAATAGCTGTTTTAAATTTTATCGAAATCGGTTCAGATTTGGATATAGCTCCCATATATATCTTCATCCGATTTCGGGTTAATTGACCACCAAATGGCCAATATCAGCCCAAATGGCCCGAATTTTGGCACATGTGACCGAGATTAGCCTTAAAGTAAATACAACAAATTTGGAGAAAATCGGTTCAGATTTGGATATAGCTCCCATATATATCTTCATCCGATTTCGGGTTAATTGTGCTCCAAATGGCCGATATGAGTCCAAATGGACTGAATTTTAGTACATCGAACCAAATTCAGCCTAGAAGCAAGTATATCAAATTTAGTGAAAATCGGTTCAGATATAGATATAGCAACCATATATATGTTTCATCCGATTTAGTGTTTTAGTCCCTTACATTCGTAATGTTCACTCCACAACCGTGATATTTGGTACCAGATATAAGGTACAGCCCAGAAATAGCTGTTTGTAATTTTATCGAAATCGGTTCAGATTTGGATATAGCTCCCATATATATCTTCATCCGATTTCGGGTTAATTGTGCACCAAATGGCCGATATAAGTCCAAATGGACTGAGTTTTAGTACATCGGACCAAATTCAGCCTAGAAGCAAGTATATCAAATTTTGTGAAAATCGGTTCAGATATAGATATAGCAACCATATATATGTTTCATCCGATTTAGTGTTTTAGTCCCTTACATTCGTAATGTTCACTCCACAACCGTGATATTTGGTACCAGGTATTAGATGGAGCACAGAAATAGCTGTTTTAAATTTTATCGAAATCGGTTCAGATTTGGATATAGTTCCCATATATATCTTCATCCGATTTCGGGTTATTGACCACCAAATGGCCGTAATAGCATCAATTTTGGCAAATCCGATCGAAACCAGCTTAGAAGCAAGTACACCAATTTTAGTAAAAATCGGTTCAGATATAGCTATAGCTCCCATATATATGTTTCATCCGATTTCGTCTTTAAATCCCTCACATTCGTAATATGCACTCCACAGAAATGATATTTGGTACCAGTTATCAGATAAAGCCCAAAAATAGTTGATTTTAATTTTATTAAAATCTGTTCCGATTTGGATATGCCTCCCATATATATCTTCATCCGATTTTGTGTTAATTGTGCATCAAATGGCCAATACCAGCCCAAATGGCATGAATTTTGGCAAATCCGACCGAAACCAGCCTATAAGCAAGTACACACATTTTAGTAAAAATCGGTTCAGATATAGCTCTAGCTCCATATATATGTTTCATCCGATTTGCTCTTTAAGTCCCTTACATTCGTAATATACTCTTCACAGGAATGATATTTGGTACCAGATATCAGATAAAGCCCAAAAATAGTCGATTTTGATTTTATAAAAATCTGTTCAGATTTGGATATAGTATAGCATAGCATACTCTTCACAGGAATGATATTTGGTACCAGATATCAGATAAAGCCCAAAAGTAGTCGATTTTAATTTTCTCAAAATCTGTTCAGATTTGGATATAGCACCCATATGTATCTTCATTCGATTTCGAGTTAATTGTGCAACAAATGGCCAATATCAAACGAAATGGCATGAATTTTGGCATATCTGGCCAAATTCAGCCTAGAGGCAAGGACACCAATTTTAGTAAAAGTCGTTTCAGATATAGCTATAGCTCCCAAATATATCTTCATCCGATTTCGGATTAAATGTGCAGCAAATGGCTAATATTGGTACATCAAATTTAGTGAAAATCGGTCGGATACAGCTATAGCTCCTATATATACCTTTCATCCGATTTGTACTTTAAGTCCCTCAAATTCGAAAAATGTACGATACAAGAATAATATTTGGTATCAGATGCAGCCAAGAAATATCTTCTTTTTCAGTTTTAAAAATATCGGTTCAGATTTGGATATACCTCCTATGTATATCTTCATCCAATTTCGTGTTGATTGCGCACCAAATGTCCAATATCAGCCCAAATGTCCTGGGTTTTGGCAAATCTGACCGAATTCAGCCTAGAATCAAATACATCAAACTTGGTGAAAATCGGTTCAGATATAGCTATAGTTCGTAAAATGCACGATAGAATTAGATAGATTTTGATTTTGTACCAAATATCTCATAGAGCTCTGAAATGTCCTGTATAAACCTTTTTACGAGAGCTCTACTAAATATGCATAGTGGTGTAGGGTATCATATAGTCGGCCCCGCCCGACTTTTGAGCTTTCCTTACTGGTTTTAAATTAGCCTCTTTCTATTCAATTAGTAATATTTTTTTTGAGCAGGTTCTGATTCCCCTTCTTATGAATCAATATCTTCCAAATGTCCAGTGCAAAGAGTTCAATACTGTATTTATTGAATCAGTGTATTGTCGACTACAAACTAAATCTAGTTGAAACTCGGTTATTATGTTACTTGCATTCCTTTCCCTTTGTTAATATATTCCATTAACATTTTAAGGCCTTGGCCTTAAGGCAAATTTTAACGACATTTGGATGATGCCGATGATGATGAAATTATTTTCGGGGTAACATCTTAACTATTGGCAAATTTGAATAAAAGTTAGGCGGAATTTGAGTGCCATTATCTTTTCACATTTCGTGTCACACAACATCAATCATCACTTCCCTTCGCAAAGCGGGTCATTAAAATCAGTGATGACCCATTTTTTGTGGGCTAAATAGCATCTTTGGCGCTCATCTGGCAACGTTGTTTACATCATTTGCATAATATGAATGTAGGTAGATAGGTTGGTTGCCCACTGGGCGAACTAATAACACTAACACCCTAGTGGGCGAGTGTGTGTGTGCCTGTTTTGCTTGAAACTCAAACGCAATTTTCAGGGCTGTCATATAAAAAAATATATTTTATGGGCTAGTGTTCCCAATGTGCTTGGATGAGGAAGGGAGGTAGGTGGAGATGTGGGGCCCTCTTTGACTATAATGCATGT
Source organism: Musca domestica (assembly GCF_030504385.1). Classification (NCBI taxonomy): domain Eukaryota; kingdom Metazoa; phylum Arthropoda; class Insecta; order Diptera; family Muscidae; genus Musca; species Musca domestica. The sequence continues at coordinate 171,639 of NW_026712115.1, read as the reverse complement.
GGTGGGTTAGACACCAACTTACCCTCTACCAACACCTAATGTTATGGTTTGTAGGCACTGACGATGATGATGGCTGTGTGTTATGGGTGCCAATGATGATGATGTTGGGGCCTGGCCTCATGGCTGCCCCCCCACCATCCTAGCATGGTGTTGTTGATGACGTACCACATTCACCCCCTTTTTAAAAAACCTGGTGTTCGTGAGTTATGTGGTCTTGTGAATTTTTTTCTTCTTCTATTTTCTTTTTTTGTCTTTCTTTTTTGCTTCTGTTCAAAACATTTGCTTTGAGCCACAACAACGTTTTTCGTTGCTGTGGTGGTGTGGTGTTTTTGTTTCAATTCAGTATCAAAAGCAAAATGACCTAGTTGGCCTTAAAAACTTGACCTAATGACTTCGTTAAGATGCGCTTTGTGCTGAAGTCGTTTTTTGTCGTGTGGATGTATAAAAAAAATGTTGGCTAAAAAATAAAGTCAACATAGTCAGCCAGCCAACTAGTCAGCTATGTAGCCCTGCTCATTAATTTTCTGACTATGAATCTATTAATTAATTATTTGCTAGTTTGTGTTTTTTATTTATTATTCAACAAATTCCCAAGCATTCATGGCATTGTCTTTTGCACAGAGTGGGACATGAATGTATTTTTTGAGTATCTGCTGGCCTCATCTGCTCCGCCATAAAACTTTAAAGAGCGGTGCATCATTATCTTGTTTTGGTAATCCAGTTTAGGTGTTTTTTTGTGATTTCTTCTTTCACGCACTGTCTTTGACGAGATATATCCATAATGAATCTGTGGAATTCGGAACAGCATTTTGGGTTAAACAAAAAAAGAATACTTGACCATGAAAATAGATAAAAGAAGGTCTAATCGGAGGGTTCCTATTAGACAAGTTAATGGAAATGTACTCAAAAGAGGGCATAAGAGATTTCCATTTTTTAATACCTCTACATTTTTCCATTAATACCTTAAGTATGCTATATTTCCACAGATGACCTAAAAAGTGGATTTTTTCGACGGAAGTTTTTGAAACGAAGGTTATTTTATAGAAGTCTTCATAGAAAACCGTTGAAGAGAGGTTTTGTTCGTGGCAGTCCATAGAAGAATAACCCCCTATAGAATGACCCCAAAAAGGTCCTCTGTCATTAAAAAGTCGAAGAGGTGTCTTCTCTAATCAGATGTTTTTTTTTTTCTTTTTTTAGAAGATGGATGCAAGTCATCTTGCATTGCAAGACCTCAAGCATAATAGAATACGTTTTCGAGGATTTGTATAGAATACGTCATCTTTCGAGGTTGGACGTTTTCTATACAATGATAAGATATTTTGAAGTATTCGATAAAAGAAGAAGAAATCTCTTGGGTCATTTTTGAAAAATCAAAACCTCTTATAAAATAAGTAGCCCTCTTGAGATCATCTTGAAGGCCTCATTTGATGTCTGCGAGAGAAAAAAAAAAATTTTTGTGAGCCGTTCTGTGAAGCAGACCTCTCTTTAGGTCTTCTATTGAAGTAGACCTCATTTGAGGTCTTCTATAGGATTAGACTTCTCTTGAGGTCTTCTATTAAAGTAGACCTCGCTTATGGTTTTCTATGGAGAAAGAAGATCTCTCTTGAGGTCTCATTTGAAAGAAGATCTCTCTTCTAGAAGAAGTTCTAGAATAGAACACGTCTTTTTTTAAAGAATAGTTTTTTAGAGACGATTTCGAATGGACCTTCTTTTGTGGGAGTCTTCGAAACAGTGTGGGAGTCAAAATAGTTATTAATTTTTAGAAGACCCCAAAAATGCATACTCTTACAGAAGACGTCCAAAGGGGTCAAACGTAGGATTCTTCAAAAGGCGATCTCTTTTATAAAAACCATCGAAATAGTGAGGACCTCAATAGATCCCCTCATCTTTCTTGGAAGACCTCGAAAGATGTATTCTTTCATAGAAAACTTCGAAGTGACCTTCTTTTGTAGGAATCTTTGAAGGGGATTTCTTTCATAAAAAACCCTCGAAATGAGCCTTATTTTACTCATCAGTAAGTGCTGTTTCTTAGGAAAACTTAAAAGAGATCTTCTTCCATAGAAGGTCTTCTATGATAAAGAGGGTCTCTTTTGGAGGCTGGCCTCTCTTGAGGTCTTAATTTGAAGTGTTCTGTGGAAAGAAGAGAATTCCTTTAACACATTCTATGGAGGAAAATCCAGTTTTGTGATCTATGATAGGAGACCCCATTGAAGGTCTGGTATGGAGTAAGACCCTAGTTGGGGTCTTTGGTAGAAAAATAGTAATTTTGTTGCTTTCTGAATGAAGACCTACATAAATATAGGCCACAGTTTGGAGTCTTTTTAAAAAAGACCTATTTGCGTCCTTCATAGAATAATAAGTTTAAATTCCCTGAAAATGAGTTATATTGTTTGAGAATAGTGTCAAATGATTTCCTCTATAGTCTAATTCCGTTGGGTTTTGATATCAAAACACAGCAGCAACAAAAAAACAACAACAAAGTCCAACCAACAACACCTTCTTTCTTCGTTTTTTATGTAGCATTCTTCTTCTCTATTGTCTGCATCTTTTCATTCAATTTGCCAAAGTGTTCCACACACACAGACATCTCATGGCATCCATAAATCAGACAAAGATGAGCAATCTTTCACAATTCACAACAAAAATACTGGTGGCTGGTTTGTTGTTGTAAACATCATTATATTCCCATTCCCAGCTCTGCATTAATGCTAGGCAAACTTAATGACGGACGGATGGATGGAATGGTAATGGTGGTGGCTATAGCTTTGTTACTGCTTCTGCTGCTGGATTAGATTTGCTTTTTGGCCACATTCAAGATTATAAAGCGTATGTATTGGAGTGTGTGTGTGGGTTGTATTGTGGGGCAAACAATCTTTTCCGTACCATTTGACACAATATTCAATGTTAATTGGATATGGTCCAAAAACACAAAATGATTTCTTTGTTTTATGGAAAAGCTCCGTCAGTCAAGGAAGATGATCTGGTGTTATGTGAGACAGTGTGTGTTAGTGCGCATTGTTTGCGCAATCTAAATGCAGTTTTTTTCTGTTAATCAAAAAAAAAACAATAATTCAAATCGAACCCGAATACCTTCTTCTTCTGTTTGCTTTTTTTCGTTTGGAGGGGAGATTTGTTTTTTTTTTTTGCTCTTACCTGGGGAGTTGCTGATTACACACACACACACAAACCAATACCAGCTTCCTGAAGTTCAAGGTAACCTTGGAGGGGATTTTGTGTTTTTTGGATGATGATGACAACGACGACGACAACAACGTTCCACTTGATGATATTTTATTGTCGAATTTGACACTTTGAACTACTTTTTGGATATCCCACTCTATTTGTGTTTTTAGTTTGCCTCATTATGAGATGAAAGGGAAAAGACGATGGAGACACTTGAAAACCATAAATCATCTTTTCAAGGTTTTTGAGTACATGTAAACTTCAACGGCGATAAAAAACGTTTTTCGTTTCAGATTATCAACAATTTATTGTTTGTAAAATATATCTTAAAGGCCTTTTATGCAATATCTGGAACCGTAAGAAATTCAAAAGGAAATTCACTTTTGAACCAGAAATTTTCCAGAAGATATCTGATGAGACGTTGTTACAAAATACACCGAAGGAAACCATCAAATAAGTAATTCTATTATCAAAAACATCAAATGAAATCTTCTGTTATCCAAAAGACCTAATGTTCTTCTATTATCCTAAAGAGAAATGTTCCCTTAAAGAAGACGTTTAACGAGCTCTTCTCGTACTGAAGACCTTACAGGTCAGGTTGCAGGTCAGGTTGCAGGTCAGGTTTATTTTATAGAGGAAATTAAAAAATATTCTTTTATGGAAGCTACTGGTTTATAGGCGACCTCAAAAGATGTAGTTTTCCATAGAATAATGGCTTCTGTAAGAGGACTCAACAGGGGTTTTATTCTCCTCTAGCGTTGAAAAACTAACAGAATGATCTTCCTTATAATCTATTATAGTATTAATCAAATGATGTTTTCTTTTATAGAAGAAATTTAAAACGTATGTTCTAGGAATACTACTGCGAAGAAATAGCACAATGAGAAGTCTTTAAAAAATAACATAAAAGAGGGGTTTTGTTCATACAAGGCCTTGACAAAGGAAATTTTAACAGAAGATCTCAAAAGATGTAGTTTTTTTAAAGGAGAACGTCTTTGGTTAAATGGATCAAAAATAGTCTTATTCTATTAAAAAACATCGAAGTGACCATTTTGCAGGAGTTATCGATAATGTTAAATTATCTATTTGGTTTTTGAAGATGATCTAATAAAGAGATCGCCTCTTTATGGAATAACATAAAATAGGGGTTTCTTTCATACAAGAAGACTTTGAAAGAGCTATTTTTTATAGAAGAAAGCTGTTGGTACAAGAACTCTTACAGGTCCTCTTTCTTAGAAGACCTCAAAAAAAACGAATTCTCGAACCGAAGACTTCAAATGGGGTATGCTTCTTTCGTAGGAATCTTCGAAAGGGGAGCTCTTTTATAAAAACTCTCGAAAAATTAAAGGCCAAAAGACCTCAAACTGACCACTTTCTTATAAGGATCCCTCATTTTTAAGAAGACCATGAAGTGACATTCTTTTGTATGAATCTTAAAAAGGGATTTTTCTGGGATTCTTCTCTTGTGCAATTTTTTATAGAAGACTTCGAAGGGGCCTTCTTCTGTAGAGATTTTCGGAAGGGTCCTCTTTCTTAGAAGAAGTCGAAAGAGACATTCTTTTATATAAGACTTCGAATGGGTCTTCTTTTATAGGAATCTGCAAAAGCCGATTACTTTAATAGAACCCCTCGTAAGGGGGCCTCTTTTCTAAGAATAGTTCATTTTTTTAGAAGAACCTTTCTGTGTCTTCTTCCTTAGACGATTTCAAAAGAGCTTGTCCTCAATAGAAAACCTTCGGATGTTGTGAATTGAATACAGCTTAGCTAGTGATTTTTCTACAAAAAATTTAATGTAGCCTGGCTAAACTAATTTTTCTATAGAAAAACAAGTAAGCAAAGGCTACAGTTGAGCGGGGCCGACCGTTGAATACCCTACAACACTATAATAAATGATACAGTTTATATAGGCGAGATACTCGAAAGAATTCCACAAGATATTGTGACAAATAATAAAAGAAAACCATCAGGTTGCGTTCTCTAATTTTCGAATAATAGCAACTTAAACTAATTTGCTCATTTCCAATTTATTGGTAAATGTTGCACATAAATGGTCTTTCTAGATCTGGAACCAATATTTCCCAAAGACCTATAATCTCTCAGAAGTGGCAAAAGATTAACATTTATTATTGGTTTTTGACTGAAACGCATCTATATGAGATACAGACATTTGACTATATTCTTCAACGAAATCAGCGTTAACGAAATAGATGTGCGTCTTTCCTGTATTTGTGAATTCTCCAAAAAGTCACTGGAATGGACATTTTCGTATTTTGTCTACAAAAGTTGGCAAACTATTTCACACAATGAATATTTTTGGATGACCATCCAAAACTGCTTGGCTTTTGCAATGTTCGGTAACCCCCATTAAAATGTGCGTGAGGATCGGGCGATTATTACGACCTGCTGACAATTTTGCAGTTTTTTGGTCCATTTCAACCCCTAAATATATGGCGATCATCTTCAAAAAGAGTTGTCTGACCCTCATCTGATCCCCATGCAAAATTTCGTTAGGATCGGACCATAAATGCGATCTGTATATGATATCCTGATATTCTAACTACTTAGTTTTGTTAGCTGTAGAAATATTGCCAAATGTTTAATTCAAAATGAAAATATGCCAAAAATATGACAAAATTGAAAAAATATGAGAAAATTTTACAAAATCAATATTTTAATCTTTAGAGAGATATTTTTATGCGATTTTGTTAGACGTTTTTTCTTTCCTGCCAAGAGGCCATTCTGAATTAATGAGAACTGTCGAAATCGGTTCAGCCGTTCTCGACATATAAGAGATTTTTCAAGCATATCTTCTTTGATAAACATATATATCGCACATATTTTGCTATATATCCGATTTGATGGATGTTAACATCAATGTAAAGATTAGAAGTAACCTTGTCATGGCTTTGTGATTTCGCCGGGATTTAAAATATTCGCGGTTTAATGGAAAATTTTGAATTTTTTCAACACAAAAGATATGGTATATTTTACCCGCTAAATACTATCCGATGGCCACCCAAATTGGTAGGCTTCTTCCCCGCCCTAAACTCTAGCTACGTGCGAAATTCCGCGTCGATTGGTCTATAATTGCGACCTGTGTAGCTACTGCAAAATCCGGCATTTTTTCAGCCCCTAAACATTTGGCGATCATCTCCAAAAGAAATAGGCTTCTATTCTGACCCTAACCCAACCTTCGTGCAAAATTTCGTTAGGATCGGACCATAATTGCGACCTGTAGAGTGATTACAAATTAACATGGACAGACGGACGGACGGACATACATAGCTAGATGGACTCAGCTCGGCGAGCTAGGAAGATCCATATATACTTTCTATGTGGGAAACCAATATTTCGAGGTGTTACATAAATTTTGGCCCAATCAAACCAAACCAATACCCCCAAACCAATACCCCCAACACATAGTGTTGTAGGGTATAAATATGAATAAAAAACTGTGAATGGGTGGAAATTTTGAATTCAGCATTGGCTGAATTGAGTTTTCTATATGAAAATTTGAATTCCGCCTTGGCTGAATTGAGTTTTCTATGTGGAAACTTGAATTCAGCCCCGGCTGAATTGAGTTTTCTATGTGGAAACTTGAATTCAGCCCCGGATGAATTAAGTTTACTATGTGAAAACTTGAATTCACTTGAATATTCTATGGGAAAACTCAAACTCAGCCCCGTGTGCATTGAGTTTTCTTTGGAAAAGTTTGAATTCAGCTCCGACTGAATTGAGTTTTTTTTTTGGAAAACTTAAGTTCGTTCAGCTTCAGCTGAATTTACGTTTTTTATGAGACAGGTTAAAGCTTTTACCTGTGTTAGATACAAGTTTTCCAATAGAAATTGCATTTCAGCTGATCGAGTGCAAAATCTTCAATCAGACTCTGCTGAATAAGAGATCTTTGAAAGCTAAATTCTATTAAAATCTCCATTCAAGCCAAAATACATTATTCCTATAGCTTTGTGGCCCATTGGCACTTGCACCTGGAGTCTTAACACTTCATCCTCTAACATTTGCGTTTTGCTGCTCTGCCTATTTTGTAAATCATATTTATTTTTTATTTCAAGTGTTACTCAACTCTTTAGAAACCCACAAAAAATCGCCAAATAAAACCCCATCAAATCAAGCAACCAAAACGTTCCAAAAACAAGACAAAAAAAGAATTGCAACATAAAACATCTTTTTTTAGTGTTACTTCTTCTATGGTGGGCCATAGTCTAAAAGTCTATGGGTTGAAGCTACGAAACACGTCTATTTTCGCAATAAGTATCTATCTATCTATCCATCCATCTGACTACGACGTACCTGTGCTAGCTAGCTGGCTGTTCAATAACTTCTATAATGGCTAAAGTACACTAGTGGGTTACCATATGCCAAAAAACAGCAGCAGCCACGAAACTATAGAAGCAACAACAAAAATATTCTTGAAATCTTCAACCACCAGTGCGATTACCATTACCATCATCATCAGCCAAAAAATATTCACATTTAGCACAACATCGAATTGGCTGGCTGCACACATACCGAATATTGCACATAGAATGCATGCTTAATAGCTGTTTTTGTTGTTACTGTTGTTGCCCATATCCACCTGATGGAATACAAAAACACAAACCACTGTTTTTTTTTCTTCTTTGCGACAGAGTCAATGTTCCAAATGCCTTTACCATAACATTTGGCTAGTCGAGACGCCGACTTCTTTGGTCTGCCAAACAACCAGCCAAACCAATCGGCAGCAGCATGATGACGACAACGTCCTCTATGACGAACCGTCCATGGGTTGGGAAATCGCATCAGAAACTAGTTTATATAGCTGACTAACTGGCTGACTGACTGGCAAGCAGGTAGGCTGGCTTGACGGCCGTATAGCCAAAAACCAAGCAAGTAAAATTGAGCACAAGCTCTGCTCGCTCTGCTTTACACTTGCATGCGTTCGTCGTATCTAACGACGACCTAGCTATTGTACTACATGCTGTTGGCTATGTATATGGCTGTAGAAGTAATCTGTTGTATTAGTTGTGTTTTTGTTGTTGCTATTTTGGGAATAAAAACAAATTCTTGAAAAGTGGGGATTTCCCTGCAATATAAAATTCCCTGGGTAGCTATATAAATTCCATATGGAATTAACTTAGGTTTTTGACATATCATTAAAAAATTGAAATTTTATTTTAAAAACACCAATTATTTAAGTTTTCTGGGGTTGAATTCCAGCTTTTCCTATAGAAAAATAAAATTACCGAAGCGGAATTTAAGTTTTCCTATGGGAATAGTCAATTAAGCCTGCATAAGTTTTCTTATGGGAAAAGTCAATCAAGCCTGGCCTGAATTCAAGGTTTTCTATAAAAACCACAATTCAGCCGGTGCTAAATTTAAGTTTCAAGTCAAGGCAGGGCTGAGTGCGCTGAATTCCAGCTTTTCCTATAGAAATCAAAAGTCAGCCGAAGTTGAATTATTATTTTCCTAAGGGAAAAGTGAACTAAGCCAGGGCTGAATTCAAAATTTCCTATAAAAACCACACTTCAGCCGGGGAAAACTCAATTTATGCGGGGCTGAATTCGAGTAAACCTGGGTTGAATTCCAGCGTTTTCTATAGAAAACTGAAATCATTCGAAGCGGAATTTAAGTTTTCCTATGGGAAAACTCAATAAAACCAGGCCTGAATTCAAGTTTTCCGATACAAATCACAATTCAGCCGGGGCTAAATTCATGTTTTCCTCAATTCAACCTAGTGCTGAATTCCAATTATTCGTCTACAAAATCCCTCCATTGCAGTTTCCACTGAAGTATGAGTGTTTTACTAATATGTGCATGCGCATACGTACATACGTACTCATATCCGACATGTGTGCCATGGATATGTTTAGATACAGTAGCAGCATTTCATTCGCATTTATTTTAGTTGTGTGTTGAAAAATTGAGATCAAATTCGTCGCAAATACCTACATATGTTAATCCCGCATATGAGTATGTATTTTCGAACTTCCCCATCCAAATGGTCTCGGCTGACCATGCTGTGTTTAAGCTCGTTTGTCAATGCAAGCTGTATTTGTGAATGTAGGTTGAGTTGAAAGTTCACTTGCAGAGACCTTAATCCAGCATCGAAAAACGTCAACGATCAATCATAATCTTCAACTACATTAAGTGTTGATAAAACTGACGCGATGTGATTTTGATAATGGGAGCTTGTTTTTAAAAAAGCTTTAGTAAATAGTATTTGATCTTTTCAAAATAATCGGTGGTAAGTGACCTGCGGGCAGGTGAGGTCTTATAAATACGTACATACAGATTTGCTATTGGATATACAAATAGTTTCTATGGAAAATCAAAGAATACTCATTTTTAAAGAATATATTTCTTGGTAGCTAATGGGGAATTCTCAACCTGTCCTCAGTGAGGTGTTTTTCCTGCATCAAAAAATGTTGACCTCTGATATCGTTTTTCTATAGGAAAAAATCTAACCTCAGCTGGAGAAGCATGCTTTTCTATATAAAATCTAACCTGTGAAACTAATGTATAATTTTCTATTGAAATTTTTTTCTATAAAGATTTAGGTTTTTCTATATAAAAGGCCTTTCTATCGAATAATAACTGACGTCATCTCAGAGGAATTTTTTTATTGAAAAAAGACGCTGCCATTTTTTCTCTAATTTTTTTTTCTATACAAAAAATCGGCTTGTAAAAAATATGTCTTTATTTTTTTGATAGAAAAAAATCATTCAGTTTATTTTTTCAAAGAAGGAATCTCATTTCTTACTCCCAAGTAATTGAGAGCTATATTATTATTTTAATTTGCCCCCATCAACGTAACTAACCGTTTCTTGTTCTTTTCCAATTTCTTTGCAGCAAAATGACCGACACAATGAGTTCTGCCGGTCAAATGGAGCTATCGCTCAAAGATAATGGACTCATTGTTGATATGTCAACAACAGCGTCACTGTTACATCACAATACATTAGCCTCACACGCTCATGCCTTGCGTAGCCTTAAAGAACACCATCATCATCACCAGCAGCAGCAACAACAGCTTCAGCTACACCACAGCTCCGAAGATCAGTCGTCTTCGTCCTCAGATAATGGTGGCGAGAAGCCCATCTCCACACCAGTTACAGCCAATGTCAGTATATCGCCAACAAATCTCTCAACGAACAACAACAACAGCAATTCAAATGCCTCCAATAATCCTACAACATTCCGTTGCGAACGCTGTGACAATTTCGAGACAAGCTCCCGAGCCACATTGCTCTTGCATGTAGTCCAATGTTTATCGAATTCAGCTGCTGCCGCAGCACGCCTTAAAAACGAAGATGTCGATGGGGGTGATAGTCTACAGAACTCGGCAACGAGCAGTGGCGGTCCAGATCAGCATCCGGGGGGTTCGGTAACACCGGTCAGTGGGGGTGTGGTCAGCGCCATTGCCAATGGTAGCAATTGCACTGCCCCAGCCAATTCAACAAATCCGTCTCAGCCAGCGTCCCGCAAAGTGTTCGAATGCGATGTCTGCAATATGAAATTTTCGAATGGTGCAAACATGAGACGTCATAAAATGCGACACACCGGTGTCAAGCCTTATGAGTGTCGAGTGTGCCAAAAGAGGTAAGCAACTGGTTTCATATGGCTGGTGGCTCGGATGTTGCAATAATTTGTGTCTGTTTTTTGTTTTAGATTCTTTCGCAAAGATCACTTGGCGGAACATTTTACCACACACACAAAAACGCTGCCGTATCATTGCCCGATATGCAATCGGGGTTTCCAGCGACAAATTGCCATGCGGGCCCATTTCCAAAATGAGCATGTGGGCCAACATGATCTCGTCAAAACCTGCCCATTGTGTAGTTACAGGGCAGGATCCATGAAATCTTTAAGGATACATTTCTTCAACAGGTCTGTCGCTCCATTCACACCACGAATTTAAATAGCTAATTGTATTTTTTCTGTTTGGCTTAGACATGGCATTGATTTGGACAATCCTGGACCGGGCGGTTCTTCGTCGCTGTTACTCGCTCTGGAGTCACAGGCATCACAGGTGGCTGCCGCCGCCGCTGCAGCCGGTTATGTGCCGACTGGTCTGAATGCCGTTGCAGCAGCGGCCGCAGCTGCTGCTAATGCAGTTAATTCCAATGCGGCCATTGTCTCGGCCGCCAACAGCATGCCCAGCCACCAGAGCGACAGCGGTGAATCGCTACGCTCCCTGGAAAATGCAACACCGCCAATGCATTTCCTAACGCCCCACGTGGAGATCTCAACACTACCCGACAATGGCCTCTCGGATAACGCTATGTTCAATGTAAATCAATGTTCCAATTCTAATGATTCTCTTATGTCTGTAGTAAACTCATTGACTTCCTCTACTTCATTCTATACTCGTTCGTCCGTTGAGAATGTCCTCTTATGCGTTTTGCGTGCATTTGATTTGCAGGGTCACACCAACACCACCAATGCCAGCAACACCCCCAATAGCAGTAGCAACAATAATAACAACAATACGACCACATCATCGGCCGGCAGTACCACGGGAGATGTGATGGGTCCCAATGATCGTGACACCCTCATGGAGTCACCAGTGCCGTTGACCATAAATATGCCGCCACAAGAACATCCGTTAGATTGTAATGCCAAATCGTTGCCTTCAAGTACCAGTAGCAGTGCCAGCAGCAGCAGCGGTGGCGGCGGTGGCAGTGGCAACGGTGTCGGTAGTATGGGACCGGGTGGAGCTTTATGTGGTGCCTTGACTTCCGTATCACCGAAGAACCATCATGAAAATCACATAACGCCCTCCATTAGTCTCATACCAATTAAGCAGGTCAGTGTAAGTTTCCGGAGACGTTGTTGTTGTAGTACTTAATTTAAATATATTTTCCCGAAAATATATACTATATAAATGAACATGCTCCGGATGTGGAGGGTAGGTTATGAAGTGGAAGAAAATATTTTTTGTTGTTAACTTTATTTTTGGGAACAAAAATGTTGAATGAAAAATTAAGTCATCATCTCGATAAGGTTTAGGAGAACAAATCTGTCCGTATGTATTCAGTGTATGGAAAATACATTTTACACAGTGAAATTTCCACAGGAGAATCCTAATTCGGTAAGTTTTCCCACAGGGAAACTCAAATCAATCTGTCTAAATAAAAGTTTTCGCTGAGCTGATTTTTTTTCCAATTTCAATACAGCATTAAGGAAAATTAAGGATAGGAAAATTTCGATTCAGATTGGCTGAATTGAATTTTCTGTAGGAAAACTTCGATTCACTTTGGCTGAATTGAATTTTCTTTGGGAAAACTTCGACTCAGTTCTGCCAAACTAAAAATTAGAATTTTGCTTGGGAAAGCTTCAATTCAGCTTGGTTGAATAAAAATGTAAATAGCCAAACTTCAAATGATATGACTGCATAAAATTTCCCATAGGAAAATTTCAGAAGTTTTATGGAAATGTTGATATCAACTTAGGCGAATAGCGGTTTCTATAGCAAGATTGTAATTCTTCATATATGAGTTTTCCATAGTTAAAATTAAAGTCACCTCGACTGAGAAGCTTTTCTCTGCTAATTGGGGTCTTGTGGCAAAAAAAAACTTATATTAATTTTATATATTTCGATTCTTTTAATGGGAATTAAATTGAAGAGAGGGGAAGAGGAAATGTTGTTTTATGAAAATAAACTGATTCATGTTTGATTTTTATTAGGAACCTCAAAGCGAGGACACTGGCAAGAATTCTATCAATGGCGAGACCATGAATGGTGGCGATAGCAGTGAATCGGAATTCTCAGCACCAAATACGAGACTAACGTCGCTGATCAAGGTAAGTATGAGGAGATAAAATACCAAGAAATGCTTTTATTTATTGTTGTGGTTTTTTTATGGCTAGGTTTCCCCCTTAAAATCATTGCTGCGGGAAGATCTGAAACGCCGTATTTGTGCCAAGGCCAATAATCGTATTACTCGCAATGCTGCCTCCATGGAAAACAATAATGTGATACAAAGCAGTTTGACACCAACATGTGGAGCTGCCACTTCGTCCACTACGCCGATTTGTAATGGCACCATAACATCGACCGGACCCGAAAACGATTCGGCTGGTCTCAATCGGAAACAAATACTCACTTGTCTGTTCTGTGGCATTGAATTTCCCGACGAAACTCTCTACTTCCTGCACAAGGGTTGTCATTGTGAAAGTAATCCATGGAAATGTAATATTTGCGGGGAACAGCTGAACAATGTGTACGAATTCAATGCTCATCTGTTGAGCAAAAGTCATCAATAGCAACCAATGCATAAGGGTGTCTTGACACCTGCGGCAAAAGATTAAAGAAGGCGTGGTAGAATGCATAAAGAAGAATGGCCATCATTCTGCAAGGAGAACAAGCGGGCGTTGGGGCTTTATCAGATCCCATGATGTAAAGAGCATAGCGTAATTTTTTGTTTTGTTTGAAAATAGGTCTCGAAACAAAGAATGAAATTTAGAGAAGATATCATGTGAGAGAAATAGAGCGAGAGGCATTTGATTCTTATTATAATAATTATTATTGTTTTTTTTTACATTTTTCATTCATAATGGTTTTTTATATATATACAATTTTTTTTTAATTTTTCGTTGTATTTTTTCATTTTTGTTATTCATATCTCGTATAATTAATTGTAGATATATTTGTAGGTTAAGTGAAGTAATACAAAAACAACAAAACAACACATTTTAAAGCTAACAAATCAGAAGAAAATAACAAAAAAAAAAAAAAAACAACATGGGCAAAGGCAATATTTTAAGTAAACGAGATTTAACAAAACTACAAAAACATGAACATAAAGAAATAATTTCAACAAATTTTTAAAAATACAAACATTGGAGTGTGATAGTTAGTCCTTAGATTTTAACAAAGTGAAAAAAAAAACAAAAACAATAACAACATAATGTACTTTAAAAGAAAATTGAAACAAATCAACAACAACAATTACAAAAACAGAGAAAGAGTAAAAATTTTAGATTTTTAATTAAAAACCATAGTAAGAACGACGCATTACAAAAAACAAATAATAACAACCGAATATATTTGCACTTGTAATAAACAATAGCGATGATATCCAATTTTTTTTAAGAACATTTTTTTTTTGTTTTTTTTTTTATAGTTTGAAAAGACGCAGTCCAATATTGGGCCCACATTAATCATTTTTGTAAAGAGTGTGATAAAGGGGAAAGTGATAATGTTGATTGAATGAAAAATGTTAAATACAGTTTTAAGCACAACATAAATTTAATATTCGAGATGATCAGCAATAAAATGACTTAAGCCAGATTTACTCTATTAACATTTTCTTCAAAGTGGTTCAAACTGGAGCAAACAACAAAATTTCTTCAACATTTATTGACCAAATAAATTAAAACATTTTGAAGAAAATTTCAATTGTGTAAATCCAGCTTTAATTGCAAGCGAAGGACCAAATAAACAGAATCCCTTTATTGTGCATTTTTAAGTTGAGTGACCGGTCTTAAAATACGTTTCCTAGCTATTCGAACAGATTCGCAATCCATTCGAATTCATACTTTAATCGTTCATAAACTCTTCAAGTGTATGAAAAGTCCTTTGGATTTTAACAAACGCTCTGAGGACGAAAAAAGTACTTTGTGAATTTTTCAGAGAGAAGGTCCAGACTTTTTGGAGGTAATTTTTTTATGAATTGTATATATAGACTTGCCTTTTTCAGCTTGTTTCAACATTGAATGTTGATTAGCTGTGGTAAATAATATAGTTCACTATAATCCCTACGTTGGTAGACGTCGTTTCTTTTCGTCTCTGTGGCACGTTGTGGGACCCTCCTTATGTGTTGTCGATTGTCTATTTATGACCGGAAGTCTCTAGTAAACAGGCTGAGTACTTGTCCTGTGCATGAGTCGTCATATTTATGTGATGGGACCGGATCATCAGTCCGGGTTTGTTTGCTGTCAAACTTGTAGGAGGTCGGCTGCCAATTCTATCCTGATAGCGTGTGCCGCAAGCGTCTAGACTTGTTGTTTTAGTAGGAGTGCAGATATCTTATAGTGCAATAGGGTGATTGTGATTTGCACAAAATATGGTATAGGCTCGCATATTACGTTGCATTATCAAGCAGCTTAGATAGGCTCCGAACCTTATCAAAGGTGTGAACACGAATGAATTTGTGAATGTCCGTACTTCGGTATGGGGCGTCCATGGGGTTAGTCAGAACTATCGGAAGTTTTGAATGACATTCACAGAGATGAAGATTGAATACAGATGTGGATTGAATGTTATGCTTAAGCACCAATATTATCCTTCCTTTCAGGAGTGCGACAACATTGGCCGCGGTTCATATTGAGCCTGAATTGGTGGCATAATGTAGAACATCTAGTTGGAGTATAGTACTGGTCGGCATGATCGCTACAGGTTCTAACACCGTTTTTAAGCTTCGACCACCTTTGACAAGCATTTGACTGGAATATACTCATCAAAATAACGGCCTTAGATCCATGGCTGTTTGGACGGGAATTTAAGTCGACCTAGCCAGAATGATGTCCATCTGTATAGTCCTCTTAAGAGAAAAAGTTCTTTCTTGATGTAATTGGGTTAAATGAGCATTTTTGGACGTTTTCAATGCATTTAATCCGTTCTCAGCATAGCTACGCCAACCAATTGGTTCATTATAGTCAGATATGCGATCATTTGATGGCATGTATTCCAATATGTTCAACCGTGCCGATATTCTTCTTTTCTATTATTCTCGTCCAAAACAAAATGAATGTCATGGTTTGACAGCTCTGGTGGGTTTCATCTTCGGCTAGGACGTGGGAACAGTTAAGGATAATTTTTGAGAAAATAAGTTGCTCTTATTTTAAACACATTATTTTTTCGAAATAATTTCAACTTTTGAACCAAATAAAGATGTATGAAAGTCTTCTCTTACATCAATACTCCAACTTTTGGAATAAAGCTTATTGAAGATTCAGTCGACTGTTTTGGATTTGTAAAGGGCAAAAGGCCATTTTACAAATGTATTTATTACTGGCATAGGTCCATATAATTTAAATTTTTCTTATTACGAGGGGTATAGTTTACTTCGGTCGAACTGATATTGAGGTTTTATTTTTAAAAACAGCTTTTAAAAGTCTGCATGTTTTAAATTTTCGGATCAAAATTCTTTGAAATCCTAACTGTTTAGGCATACAAAGATTATTTTGGTCAAAAATTTAAATCCCCAAACGAGTCACCAAGATGTTCTTTTGGACTTTTCTTTAAAATATAGTTAAAAACTCCTAGCAAGTGCAAATATTCTACAAGAAAATGGTCCTATAATTCAACTATACATTTTAGGGTTAAAACCATACTTTATATTAATTTATGAAAAATTCTCCTACAAAGCATCATTACAGAAGGATGAAGTGAGAGATAATAATATTCTAATATACCAAATAGAAGACATTTATATTCTCACTACATGTTAAGAAAATTTTGCACTAATGTTGTGTATTTTGATTATTTGTGTCACACTTTTCACCGAAAATACTTCAAATTTGGAATTTGAAGTTCCCAATGGGTAGTACATCTTATGACAGAAAATTGCTAACACAGGTCCACGTCCTCGTATAGACCCCATATAACGGTACCTCCCTACATTCGGTATTTTAATGACTTTAGCGACATTATTAGGTGGAATTCTTTCAAGTTTCTTATGATGTTCAACGTAATGACCTATGATAAATATTGCATACATAGGTCACGTCTTCGTATAGGACCCAATATAACGTAACTCCCTATATTCGGTATTTTTATGATTTTAGCAGTATTGTTATCTATCTTTTTTTAATGTCTTCATACTTGAAAACTGCAGGTTTTTAGAGAATTGGCGTTGTCATTATCAAAATATAGGTTTTTTGTTTGTAAAAAATCTTTTTCAAAGAATTTGGTCTTTCGATACAAAAACTATAATTTTTAAATTTTCTTGTGTTAATTTTGCTCCGCCTTAGATGATTTAATTTTCCCCTTTATGTTTGAATACAAACATGGTTGGTTATATATATACAGATCACAAATATTTGTGCATATAATTTGTATATTGTACTTGTTAATTCATAAATATATGTATATTTTTTTTTAAATCTGGTCATTCAAACATTCTGCGTGACAAAGTACCTTCATTAAACCAATAACAATTGTTTTTTTTAATACATTTCAACGTATAAACAGAAATATACAAGAAAAAATTGCATAATATACGTACATTTAATACATACTTATTTACATTTTAAGTCTAAGAAAAAGAAAATAGACATTTAATTTAATTATGAGAGGAAATACCACACCAATTCTATAGAATTTTAAATACGTTTTTAAAGAAAATATAAAAAAAATGCAAACATACAAAGCAATAACTAGGAATAGAAACCAACAGTGAAAAACAAGGTATTTGAAACGAAAATAATTTTGAAAAATAGTGGTTTGAATTTCCCAGAAAAATATATCTATTTAATTGGTATGTTTGAATAAATAAGAAAAACTGATTGTAATTCATCGAAGTTAATTTCTTAAGGCTAGTATATGCATAATGATAGTAATATGTAAACTTACTTTCTCTTAATTTATATTAAGTATTCGTATAGCATATTTTAAGGCGTTTCACACAATTTTTTATATGAAAGGAAACGCTTTACAATATAGTATATATTCATGGTATAAATGTAATATAAATATAATACATCTACATTATATAGCTTTGTAGAGTATATATTTTGTATATTATAGCGTTTCACATAAGTTTACAAATTGTTGGGCGCGCGAAAAAGTCACTTTACATATGACTCTATCACGATGTGGAAACTGGCCTTTCTGGAAATATTTTCTGTTTTAGGCACTGTAAAAAAATATCTTACATCAAATTTATAATGAATATATAGAGGGTGAGATAAAAAAACTGCAACAAAGTCAAACGTCATAATTTTTTTTTTATTTATTTTTTTTTAATATTATTGAATGAAAGCAAAAAATGTCGGAAATAGCATCAAATTTTAGAATAAGTTCAGATTTGTTCGAATTGGTCACCTTTGACACGAATTATGCCCTTCAAGCAGCAAATGAAATCGTCACTCGCTGCCCGAATGTTGCTCTGCGGATTTTTGGTGATCGACACTTTGGTAGTTTTTAGTGCCAACCTTGCTTTTTAAAATACTCCAGACACAATAGTCCAACGAATTGGAATCCGGAGATTTTGGTGGCCATTGTGCGCTGGAAATAAAGCGAGGAACCTCATTTTGTAACCATTCTTGGGTGCCGCGTGCTGAGTCCTGTTGGAATGCCTAAGGTCTGCGGCCAAAATGTTTGCGTGCCCAAGGTTTTAATACACCCTCCAGATTATGTTTGCGATAATATTCGGCATTTATTCTGATGCCAGGGTCGACTACTACGAGGGTCGACTACTACTACCACACCATCACCATGGCCAGCGCTTGAGTTCTGGTAGTCAACCGAAGGTGCACATTTACAGCTGACCTCTTTGGCAAGTAAACACGATAATTTTGTCTGTTTACAAACTGCTGGATGTTTGTAAATGTTTTCTCATCGGAGAAACCCAAATTCGGCAGTTTTCCACTTTCGGCCAAGCGAAGCAACTCTTTAGCTCTTTTGAGTCTATTTTCTTTCTGTTGCGGTGTAAGTTCTTGCACTTTTTTGAGTTTCAATGGCTTTACCCCGAGCTCATTTTTTCAATATTTGCCGAATGGAATATTGCGATATTTTCAGATCACCAGCCATTTTTCGGCCACTAAGACGCGGGTTTCAATCAAGTCGCTTCTTTACTTTTCGAAGCATTTCTGCTGATATTGCTGTTTTCTTCCGTCCACTTCCTTGACGTCGGGCTACGCTACCACTATCACGGTGACGAGCGATGGTACGATACACAAAAGATTTATTCACATTTAAATGCTGGAGTGCTCTAACGATAGCCACTTGTGGTTTTCCAGCCAAATATAAAGAATACACACTATCACGCTTGAATTCCATCACGAATCACTTTTTTCTAGAAAATTCTCACCACAATGCTTTTGTACGCTTGTAAACAATATAATGAGCTGTCACTGGAATAATTTTAACAGCTGTCGGACAACTGGTTTAGAAATGACAGCAGTCTGAAGTTGGTTGCAGTTTTTCCATCTCACCCTGTAAATGTCATCTCTGATTGATGAGTTATAATCGATGTGCAATTTTTCATAAGGTAAAATTAAAAAATCCCTTGAACCGTAGTTCCGTATTTCGTAATGATCCACAATGGTAGAATTAAAAGGGTATAGTCATTTCAGATATGCATGTCAAATTTCAATGTGTAGGAAACACGTTTTCATCTCTGATTTCTGTATAAAAATATATAAATATTCATTTTGACAGTGAGTTGTTGTAAAATGAGCATAATTTTACTTTATTGATTCTACCATGAACGGAAAACTGCTAATAAGATATTTATGTAATGCAAATGTTTTTTCGCAACATTAATGCAAATATTTTCTTGATATATAATGTATATACATAAAAAATGCTTTGTTAGGGATTTTTGCAGAACTCACATTACCCTAAAATATGTGTTTTAATAAAGGCAGTTGTGAAATCTTGAATGATAACCAGTTTTTTTCTTTCCTAGACTTGAAGAAATGAACGTTGAGGGCACGTGGATTTAACAAGACGGCGCCACATTTAATACAGTTAGGGAAACAATTTAATTGCTGCATCAGTCATCATCAGTTATAAATAATCCATTATATATTCCCAAATCAGATGTGGAAACCTTCTTTTAAATTCATTGAAATTTGACAAGGTAAATTACAGAAAATGCAGAGATGGATTTTATTATTTGGAATAACTTTACCCTCGTAATTTTACCATGTTTCTTCCCATGTTAGAATTAAGAAGGTGAAGTCATGCAGTCATATGCTTATAATTTTTTCGAAATAATTCATTTGACTATATCTCATTGTCAAAATGTATATTTACAAATCCTTTTTATATAAAGAAATCAGAGATGGGAACCTGTTTTCTATGCAGTGAAATTTGACAAGGTAAAATACAGAAAATGCAGAGATGGATATGCTTATTTTAAATGACTTTACCTTCTTTATTTTACCATGGTTTCCTCCTTAGAAATTAAATATTTTGCTTGTGGTTTAGGACATGAAACAATTGAAATTTACAACTACACACTTTTCAAATTATTTCCGTTTCCAACACCTTGAAATTGTTGATAAAACAAATTTATTTTAAATTATTTTTAAGATCTTATTAAATAACATTTAATCAAAATGTAGCCTAAAAACAACAAATAAATAAGAGAAATATTTTTGTAAAACAAAGCTACGTAGATACCTATCTTCCTTAGAAGCATTAGTGACAACAACAAAAACACAATATTAAACTTATATTTAATATTATATTTAAAAAATGCACGTATATATTGAAAAAAAAAAATGCAAATCGAAAGACAAAATTTTTATTGTCAAAAGCAATCTTCTTCGTAGTAAATTTTTTAGTGACAAAAAAAAACGTAACGAAAAAGTGAAAACTGTAGCAGTAAAAGTGAACAAAAAATGTTAACACAAAAATTCTTTTTAAAAAAGAAAAACAATTTTAAAAATTAAAGGAAAAAAAGAAAAAACTACTTTTTTTTCAAATATATAAATTAATGTTACGACTCAGCGGCAGAAAAAGTGAAGAAGAAGAAATATTAAAAATAACTCCCTCTTGTTAAAATAGTAGATAGTTAGTTACGGCTCCACCCGTTGTTATTACCAAGGTAAAGATGAAATATTATAAAACTTGTTAAAATAGTAAATAATTAAATTATCAAAGAAGAAAGGGAAAGGTTGAGTAGGAAAATCAAGGAAAAGCTTAAAACTAATTGTTATTGTCGGAATTTGTTTGGTTATGCCAAGCAATTTTGGTATTGATAATAAACCCCGCTCCTCCCTTAAATGCAATATGTACTATAAACAAATCAAATTTATTAGATAAATTTAACACAACAAGAGCAACAACAATAATTAAAAATATAATACTAATACCACTCTATAATATAGTAACTATAATAGTTATAATTTGATATTAACGGTAAATTAGATTTTAAATCAAACAAAATCAACAAGAACAAAGAAAACAAAATGAAAAAGCACATCACTTAAAATGGCCTTTACGAAATGGCTTTAAACAAATTGTTATAATTTTTCAGAGTTTATTAAAATTAAAAATGAAAAAAGTAAAAACCTAAAACGTAAAACAAAACAAGAGCAATATAGAGCAACCACAAGAACAACTACAAAAAAATTCTAATACAAAAGAAAAAAAATAATGAAACAATAAACGTTATCTCTTTGCAAAATACAAACTACAACATCAACCACAACCTTAATAATTTACAATTTGTTCTAAATTCAAGCAAACAAAACAAAAGAAATGTAAACAAAAAAGAACAAAACAGAAATAGAACTAAACACTGCAATAATAACTAAAGGAACACACACACACGAACAAATAAAAATAAAACGACATTATAAAACAAAAAACAATATATATGCCAAAAGATTGTTTTACAATGATCTGACAATATAACATAAAACACCAGAATTGAAAGGGAATGGGAAGGAGATGTCTTTTTTTGGATATTATACATTTTTTAATTTAATTTACAATTGTAAATAGATTCATTCATCTGTTCTTGTTCAAGCAAAAAATATCTTTTCCGAAAAATGGATTTATTTGTTGTGTTCCCTCCCGCTCCTTTTTATACCCTCCACCATAGAATGGAGGGTATATTAAGTTTGTCATTCCGTTTGTAACATATCGAAATATAACTTTTAGACCCCACAAATTATATATATTCTTGATCAGCATAAAATTCTATGTCGATTTAGCGATGTACGTCCGTCTATCCGTCTGTCCGCCTGTGGAAATCACTCTAGCTTCCGGACGCAATGAAGTATTTTTTACTCAAATGTATATTATGTCTTCAGGACTTTTGGTATTGAAAATGGGCCATGTAGGTCGGTATCTATAACGGTTTAGTGAAATTATTCACCGATGTTTTTAAGTTTCGCATTTGAATATTGTGATGGCTTATGACAAAAGTTACATACGCAGGTCCATGTCTTCGTATACCCTAAAATAACAGCTACATTCGGTATTTTTAGGATTTTAACAGAATTTTTAACGGATTTAATTGTTTTTGAGAGTTACCAGATTCGTTCCAAATGATTGAGGGTATTAATAGTAAAACTAGTAAAAGAGAAAAATGTAGCTTTAGCACAGAGAGAACTGCTGACCAAAAAGTACGGGAACGGAAAACTAGTCAAAATCTACTATATCAAAATCCACATTTTAACCAATCTGGCAACCATGCTATTATATTTTACTTGACAACAGCAATCTTTCCCGCTAATATTAGATCTAATGTTACGTTGAGATATGCAGGTCCAATCTATATGATACTTTCCTGAAAAAGGTATACATAATCAAGTTCAAATACATCAGTCGATTTACCAACAGATATATACATATAATCTGAGCATTTGACCATTTATTTATTTTGGGGAATATCATAAAAATTGGACCCACATATCTCTTTTTCTACACTATGTGCTGGGGGTATTATATTATAAAGTTTGTAACACCTCGAAATATTTGTCCAAGACATAGGATGTTATGTATGGACATTTCTATCTAGCCGATCCTTAAAAAATTTTGCATGAAACATTTAGGACCAAAAACTGATCATTGTATACCACCAAACATAGTATGGAGGGTATATTATGTTCGTCATTCCGTTTGTAATTCATCGAAATAATAATTGTAGACATAACAAAGTATATATATTCTTGATCAACTTAAATTCTAAGGCGTTTTAGCCCCGTCCGTCCGTCTATCCGCCTGCCGTAATCACTGTAGAATCAAGATATTAAGCTAAAATTTTGCATAAATAAATCTTTTGTGTGCAGGCAGGTCAAGTTCGGAGATGCGCTACATCGGTCCACGACATCGTATTGCTTCAATATAACGATACCCTCCGATATTCGCGTATGCAGGCCCACGTCTTCGTATAGCCTCCATATAACGGTGCCTCCCTATACTCGGTATTTTGACGATTTCAGCAACATTATTCACAAGAATCGTTTCAAATTTCCTACTGGAAGTTCCTAATGGGTACAACAGCCTTTGACAAAAAGTTTTGTATTCAGGTCCAAGTCTTCGTATAGCCCCCACATAACGATACCTCCCGATATACGGTATTTTAATGATTTCACAACATTATTCCCCGGATTTTTTTTTAAATTTCCTACTGGAAGATTCTAATGGGTACTACAACCTAAGACAGAAAATTGTCTTCGGTACCTCCCGATACTCCGTATTTTCATGATTTTTGCGACATTATTCGCCGTAAATGTAACAAGTTTCGTATTTGAAGTTCGCATAGTTCCCATATAACGGCTTTCATTTAAGTGGTAGTTTTCGGATTTTTTTTTAATGTTTCAATATTCTTCGAAATGGTGGATAGTATTAAAAGTTCGGCACGGCCGAACTTATCTTCGTTTTTACTTGTTTAATTTAATTTACAATTGTAAATAGTCTTTTATTGTTCAAGCAAAAAATCTCATTTTCGAAAAATGGATTTATTTGCTGTGTTCCCTCCACCTCCACCTTGGAAAGGAGGGTATATTAACTTTGTCATTCCGTTTGTAACATCCTTAAATATTCGTCTTAGACCCCATAAAGTATATATATTCATAATCAGCATAAAATTCTAAGTCGATTTAACGATGGCCGTCTGTCTGTCTGTCTGTCTGTCCGTCTGTCTGTCTGTCTGTTGAAATCACGATACAGCCCACATTATTTAACGTAGAGCGTCAAAATTTAGCAGAGCTATTTGCATTGTGTCTAGGATGGTTGGTATTGAAAATGAGATATATCGGTCCACGTTCTGGTATAGTCCCCATATAACGGTACCTCCCGATATTCGGTATTTTGATGATTTATGCCACATTTTTCACGGATTTGTCTGGAAATTGGTATTTGTAGGTCATAACGGGTCCCTGAGCGTGTGGCAAAACATTGCATGTATAGGTCCACGTTGTGGTATAGCCCCCATATAAAGGTACCTCCCGATATTCGGTATTTTAGTTTTTTTGCCACATTTTTTCACGGATTTGTCTAAAAATTCGTATTTGTGGGTCATAATGGTTTCCAGCTCCGGTGGCGAAACATTGCATGTATGGGTCCATGTTTTGGTATAGCCCCCATATAACAGTACCTCCCGATATTCGGTATTTTTATGATTTTTGCCACATTTTTTCACTGATTTGTCGAAAAATTGGTATTTGTGGGTCGTAATGGGTCATAGTTCGTGTAGCGAAACATTGTAGTTATAGGTCCACGTTTTGGTATAGCCCCCATATAACGGTACCTCCTGATATTCGGTAATTTGATGATTTTTGCCACATTTTTTGCCACAATGGTATTTGTTGGTCATAATGGGTTCCAGCTTCGGTGGCAAAACATTGCATGCATGGGTCCATGATTTGATATAGCCCCCATATAACGGTACATCCCTATATTCGGTATTTTGATGGTTTTTACAACATTTTTTCACTGATTTGTCTAAAAATTGGTATTTGTGGGTCCTAATGGTTCCTAGTTTGTGTAGCGAAACATTGTAATTATAGGTCCACGTTTTGGTGTAGCCCCCATATAACGGTACCTCCCGATATTCGGCTGGTTTTTACCAATGGTTTTTGCCACATTTCTTCTAATGTTTCTTTTACCCTAAGGTGGAGGGTATTAAAAGTTTGGCCCGGCCGAACTTAATGTTTTTTTACTTGTTAATAGTAAAACTAGTAAAAGAGAAAAATGTTACATTAGCACTAGGTAGAACTGCAAAAAGTACGTGAACGGAAATCTAGTCAAAGTCTTCAATGTCAAAATCCACATTTTTACCAATCTGGCAACAATGCTATTATATTTTACTCGACAACAGACATCTTACTTCACTAAAAAGGTACATAAACAAGTTCAAATATATCAGTCGATTTGCCAACAGATATATACATATAACCTTAGCATTTGACCATTTATTTATTTTTGTTTTTTTTTTTAGTTTTCCTAATGTTGCAAGTAAATGCACGAAATCGGCCGAAAAATTATATAGGAGCTATATCCAAATTTGTAACGATTTGAATATAATTTGAAAATTTTCTTTGTAGAATAAATTCCAACATATACCAAATTTCGTTGAAATTTTAGATAAATAGGATGTTTTGCGCATCAAATACATTAAATCGGCCAAAAGTATATATGGGAGCTAACTGAACGGATTTCAATATAATTTGGAAAATCATTTTTAAACAAATTCCGTTACACATGCTTAATTTGAAGAATGTATCTGTAAACGATCTGTAGATGTGTGCGATTCCCATCAATATTTTTGAAATCACCAATACCAAAAATGCGGGTTTTGGCCAGTAAATAAGATTTTAAATCAAAGTTCACAGTAATGCTTTGGTGA
Organism: Musca domestica; assembly: GCF_030504385.1. NCBI lineage: Eukaryota > Metazoa > Arthropoda > Insecta > Diptera > Muscidae > Musca > Musca domestica. The sequence continues at coordinate 145,921 of NW_026712115.1, read as the reverse complement.
CAATTACAATGGGCCATCGATAAGAAAATTATTATTCATTTAAGCCAGGACACAACTTTTATCATGGGAATTTCGACTCAATGAGATACAGGCTGATACTGTTTCGTTATTTTTAAGATTTCAGACCCAGTTTCCAAAAACATTAATATTAGTTTCATATTTCAATAACAATTTTCCAACGAGGCCGTAGAAGTTTTTGCATCATCTCTCCAACATTTCCACTTTCCATTGCTATGGCTGGGACATAAAATAATTTATATATATTTTTTCTCTCCCTTTTTCTTCTCTTGTATCACAAGTATACCAATATCCAAAATATATATTGGCAATCCCTCACATCACAATAAATCTGGTGTTTTATGTAAAAAAAGAATAAAATAAAAACAACAAAAAATACCTTGTTTCAAGATATGCACATCAATCAAAAACAACAACTATATATTTCAAAAGCAAAAATTAACTAAAACCAAACGCAATAAGTACAGAACAAAAGGTAAAATTCTTTAAATTATTCAATAAAATGTAACAACACAGAATCTAATAGCAATAAATAATACTACAAGAAAGAAAACAGAAAATAACAAAATATTCATTAAGAGATCCGTCCACAAAATCCAGAACAAAAATTTAATAAAAAAGAAAAAATGTCATGGAAAGAATGTTCTAAAACAATAACAAAGAAAAAAAAAGAAAAAACTAACACCACATGCCTGAGGAAGTGGTTCCCTTTTATTTTCAAAATTACATTTTTGGCAACAGGAATACATTTTTCATTATACTTTTTATTTGAATTTTCTACAAGAAAATATGTTTCAAAAACAACATCTATCCAAAAATATAATTTTTTAAATTTAGTTTTCAATTAAGAACAAAAAACATTTTCTAGTAAACTAATTGTTAATTAAAAATACACATAAATATGAATTATTAATTAATAAAAACAAACATTGTTAAACTAATTTTATTCGATTTTAAAATTAGAAATATGATTATAATTTAATTATATTACATAAGACACTCACATTTATTTTTATTTTTGGAAATTTGTTAGTAGTTAATTATATAGAAAAATTTATATATTTTAATATTTTTGTTTTAAATTGGCATATTTTGTTGTTCATTTTCTCTTTTCTTTACATAAAATATTTGTATGTATATGTATAATTGAAAATTTTTATGCATTATTTTTTTATTATTATAAATTGTTATCTATCTTTATAGAAATACAATAAATATTTCTTAAAAACAAAAAATCAATAAAAATTATGAAAGATGATAATATAGAATAAAAAATTGTTAAAAAGCTGAATATTTGTCGTTGATTTTTATTCTGGGGTTTCCTGAAGGTGTGAAAAATTGATTTCGATTATCTGTGGGAATTGTTAGCAGATTCTAGATGATGTGTAAACAGCGAAACGCTCTCTTATACTATAAGCTCAAGCTCACGCCGTTTGTAGGCATTTGAATGAAAATAATATCAAAAATGAGAAGAAAAAAAATATATATATATATATACATATATGTATGAGAAACAAGGTTGAAATGTATGTTTGATATATGAAGGTGGTTTGGGAAATGTGTACTAAGTGAGCGAACTGTACTAAATGGCACTGGATTTGAAACAGTTTGGTTTAGGGTGAACGAGTAGAACTGGAATTTAAAAGTTTTTGTATTGATATTTTTTGGGTGATTTTGGAAATGTATAAAAGTGCACGAAAAATACTAAATAGTACTATATTTAGTATTGGGTACATACGTAGCCTGGACATATGGAGGTGTTTTGGAAATGTGTCCTATATTTAAACGAAAAGGACTAAATGGTACTAAATTTGATATTGGGTGAAGGAATAGAGCTGACATTCTGAAATTTTATATAGATACAACTGATGGAGTATCTTGTTAAGATATGGAGGTTGTTTCGGAAATGTGCACTAGAATTGTATGAATAGTACTGAATGGTACTATAATTGATATTGGGTGAAGGGATAGATATGTAATTCTGAAATTTGAGACTTAGATTACTGATGGAATCTCTGTTTGAGATTTGATGGTGTTTTGGAAATGCGTCCTATATTTGTACGAAAAATACTAAATTGAACTAAATTTGATATTGGGATAGCATAAAATATGACTGGAACTCTCAAATTTGATATTGAGATCTCTTTTGGAATTGAGATATGGAGGTTGTTTGGAAATAACTGTATGAAAAGTACTAGATGTAACTGTGGGTGCTTGTGGTTAACATATTGAGGTGGTTTTGGAAATATATACTGTAATCGTTCGAAAAGTACTATGTATTATTTTTCTCTTTTTTTTTCTCGGTATACTAATCTTTTGTGATTAGTAGTAAAATTTGATGAAGAATATTTAATCTTTGACGTTTAGATTTGAGTGAGATTTAGACTTTTTATGACTTCTGGGATCCAAACTTTTTCTACTAAAAATTTTATTTTATTTAACGTGGTATTATATCGTTTTTTACTATGTTGTGAAAAAAGGACCTGTTGCATTGGTATATCTTTCAAATCCTTTCAGTGGCTATTCAGTTTGTCATTTTGTTTGCCATTCACTTTTAATCTTTGTAATTTAATTATCTTCTTTATAATTTCATTCCAAAAGCGTTTTTATGTGCATTCTCAAATGTCATCTTCTTTGTATGTACGATTTAATCAACAAGCAATGTAAGATATCTAAAGATAACTATTCTGCAGATAATGTGCTATAACTGCAATAATGTTATTCAGCACATGGTGTGCGTCTAAGATTATACAGCAATATGAAGAAATGCTGCCAAGTTTTTATATAGTTAAGTCGTATACGGCAATATAGAAAACAATAGTGCCAAGTTTTTATCTGGTTATGTTTTAAATTATATGGTACCATTTGTTTGGTGTGGTTGTCGCCGATAGCTATCATAACAGTATTGCCCAAAGTATGGGCAAAGACCTAAAATGGTAAAGACTAGACAAAATGCATTTTGAGCAAATGGTTTGTGTCTACAATACATAGAGTAACAGCTCATGGCAGAGACATGTTAATATAAAAACCACTATTACAGGAACGGATATCAAATAAAAATTTGAAAAATCCAAAATTTTGGTTTCAAAGTTCTATTCCATGGACCTTTCCGAAAATTTGCACATTGTTTTGGCGGTTTAAATCAGTTAACATTTGTAATTATGTTGTTATGATATCGTAACAACAGAGGTATTTTCACAGGGTTACCATATCTTGACTCTGTCTTGTCCTATCTTTACACTTCTATGTCTTTGGTATGGGTCGCACTTAGCTACACACAATCGAAATATCAAATTTTAGCTCTTTGTTACTATAATCTCTGTTCCCAACATTTCAAAATACTGAAGGTTTGAATGTGAAATATTATTTAGCTTTTTTTTTAGGTAAGTAAATTTTGGAAAGACAAAAGGATGATCAATGGAATGGAAAAAAATGTCGGTATATGCACGGAGCGCGAGCTATGTGCGGGAAAAGTAACAAATTTTGGAAAGACAAAAGGATGACGATATTTTGGTCTGTAAATCAATGGAATGGAAAAAATTGTCGGTATATGCACGGAGCGAGAGCAATGTGCGGGAAAAGTAACAATGTGGTTAGAAGAGTTCTTTAATAAAGTCCCTTACTCTGTGGACTCATGTAGTCTTCACAGAGAAGCACTGGTTTCAAAAGCATTACCCGACGATTTAAGAAGTGTGCTAAATAAAGCTGTTCCAATTGTAAATTACATCAAAACCAGGGCCTTTAAAAACTCGTTTGTTTTGGATGTTGTGTAGAAATTGGCAGTCCTCATTCTGTAAACCGAGATATATTGGTTATCCAAGGGAAAGGTACAGATACGATTAGTGGGACGGCTTGAAGTACCAATATACTTAGATGGAATTCTCGAATATATTGAAACTCTCCCTGACGAAGGAATTCTGTTTAAATTGACATATGCAACATTTTTGCAGATCACTACAAAATTCGAGCATTCGTAAAAAAGCTCCTTTTGAAGGAGAACATTGACTTCCATTTCTTGAAGAGGTGAAAAAGCTCAAAAAGTCCAATTGAATGTGTAACTCATTTCTTGATCAACTACCAAATAATATGTTGACAAAAGCAAATAAAGATCTCATGGATTTATCGGAAGATACATCACTAAAAAATACTTGGAGATGCAAACAATTAACATAATTCTGGCCCTCGATTGCTGGAAAGTAGTCTTGCATCTTTGATGGAGCAATCGAAGTCCTCCTCCCTTTTAGTACCTCATTCGGCTATGGTCAAAAGACAACTAAATACCGAAATTAATTAGAAAACAAATGCATCATATCCACTGAAATACATTTATTTTACGCATTTTAGTACTACAAAAAAATAAAAAAAAACAGCTAAGTTCGGCAGGGCCGAACTTTTAATAACTTCCACAATTTGGAAGGAACTAGCGAAGTGTAAAAATATATGGTGAAAAACGTGCCTCTAAAATTATCAAATTAACGGATTACCGGATACATGCCTATTGTATACTACAAATACGATTTTGGAGATAATTTGGCTAAATTCGAAAAAATATCGAATATCGCAAGGTACCAATATATGGGTATAAACAGAGATGTGGATCTTCATAGGTAATTTTCTGTCATAGTTAGTGGAACCTACTTTGATCTCCAATTACCAAATTAGAAACAATTTTGGCGAGAAACGTGGAAAAAGTCGTGAAAATATCAAATATTGGGAGGAATAATTATAAAGCCTCCATGGATTTACAAAGACGTGGGACATAATATGGAGGGTATATTAAATTCGTCATTCCGTTTGTAACTCATAGAAATAGTAATTTTAGACAAAGCAAAGTATATATATTCTTGATCAGAGTAAAATTCTGAGATGTTTTTAAGCCCTGTCCGTCCGTTCGTCTGATGTAATCACGCTTGAGTCAAAATGAAATATTGATAGGAAGCTAAAATTTTGCACAGATCAGTCTTTTGTCTGCAGCCAGGTCAAGTTCGAAGATGGGCTATATCGGTCCACGATATCGTATAGCCCCCATGTAACGGTACCCACCGATATTCGGTATTTTGATGAATGTGTCCAAAATTTTCAATTTTTTTATGAATTTTTGTCTAAAAATCCACAAAAGGAGTTCCATCTGAGTACTTCACCCCTTGATGTATATTTGTCCACGATATAGTATATCCCCATATAACGGCACTACCTTATGTTCGGTATTTCGACGATTTTAGGGGCATTATTCACCGGAGTTGTTTTAAATTTCGTATTTAGAATTCGTAATGGATATTACAACCTGTGACAGAAAATTGTCTATGTAGGTCCAGGTCTTCGTATAGCCTCGATATAACGGTACCTCCCTATAAATTTTAGCTACATAATTCACCTTTTTTTCAATTTTCGCATTTGAATATTGTAATGGCTTTAGACAATAGTTGCCTATACAGGTGCACGTCTTCGTAAAGACCCCAATATAACGGCTATATTTGGTATTTTTAAGATTTTAACAGAATTTTTAACGGATTTATTTTTTTAATTTCCAATTTAGTTCCAAATTGTGGAGGATATTCAAAGTTCGGTCCGCCCGAACTTACTGCTCTTTTACTTGTTTTAAATAAAATTTATGTTCATATCAAAAAATACGGCATGTAAAAACATTTTGTTCCATATTTTAGGAAGACGAATTGTATTCATTTCGATAGTTCTAAGCTTAATCATAAAAAATGAGGATTTTAAACTCTTCATCTTGAGGAAACTTTCTCGGTGCTTTCAGTTCATGTGTAGTCCTCGAATGACGTTTTATTTTTCACAATCTTTAAGGATCAAAACTCAGAATATTTTAATTTTTTGTTTTAGATAACATGACAGAATATTTGATCGGAAATAATTTCTTGTCAGCTGTACGCTCATATTTAAGGAAGATTAAGAATTTATTTCATATTTCTATAGAACAAGAATTGATGCCCAGTACTAATTATCTTTATAACAATAGGTTCCCCATATGTGTTTCTTGAAATTCTAATGTGTTCATCAATCTAAGTGACTGTATATAGCTCAGTCTTTCTGCTGTTATGCATTTGAATATGTATGTATGTACACGTCTATATGTACTCTTATGACATGTTTAGTGGCTGGATTAATTTGTCTGGTGGCCTCATTGAGTGCATTCGTATTTATGTGAATTTGTGTGTCGTCTGTTTGTGTGCGACTGCCTATGTGTTGTTTTCCTGACTTGAATGTTGTTACTGCTTGGCTTGTCTGCTTGTCAGCCTACCAGAATAATCAACCAGTAGGATGTAATTAATCTGGCCACGAATCATTGGAGGGAACAATTTCATTTTATCAACAACTACAACTACAGCAACAACAGCAGCTGTGGCTGCTGCTGGAGTAGCAATAACAATAGATTTAGCAGCAGCAGCAACAACAAGCAAAACTTATTTCTCTGAACAGATGTCGGAGCAAATATTTTTATTTCCATAGGACGGGCAGAGAGTGAGAAGCGTTGTTGCATTGTTACACAAAGTGGCAAGTTAAGCAAACACATTTTGTATTGTGCAAAACTCAATTAAAATTTATTCAAAATGTCAACATCAGGCACTCGACGAAATTAATTCCGCAACGAGGGTGGGAGCAATGAATGTTTGGGAAATAAGAAAGTTGTACATGATGGTTGAAAAATATGATTTGTTTTTTGTATTCAAGAGATATCTAAAGGGTCTTCTGAAGATGGAAGATCTTCAGAAAACACTTTCACTGATTTTGTTATGAACCGAATACAATTGAAGACTCTTTCATGGACATAGGACCATAGGTCTTCCATGGACGAAAGGCTTTTACAAAATTTTCTTTAGGCGGAAGATTTTCTGAAGAGTTTTTTATGAACAGAAGATCATTTTAAGGCCTACTTCATGGACTAAAGAACTATTAAAGATGTTCTATTGACAGAAGACTATTTAAAGGCTCATTTGAAGGTCGACAATGAAAGAAAGTTTTTTTTAAAGATCTTCTATAGAGAAAAGTTTTCCGCAAAAATAATAGTATTGCTATGTGCTGTGCAAGCTACATAAAGAGAAGACATTTTAAAAATCGTCTACATAGAAATCAACGCTTAAACGTATTTAATGGGGACAAGAACTCTTAATACTATCTATGCAGAGAAGAACTTTGGAAGATCTGATATGGGGAATAAACTTGTTCTTTTAACTTATTTTTGACATGAAGTCCTTTTATCTTTCTATAGTCAAAAGGTCTCTTCAATGTTACTTGTAGCGAAAAGTATTTTATAGCATCTTCTATAGAGACCTTCTATTGAACATTTTTTTTATAGATTTTTGTTACTTACTTTCGATGCTTTTATGTGGCCAAAAGACTTTTTGAAGCCCTTACATAAAAATAATACATTTTACTATTTGTGAAGGTAATACATTTTTAAGGCCTTCTGTCGAAGTTATGACTTTTTATGTGCTTCTATAATCTTTCAGGGAGAGAAGACCCTTTATTGGTATTCCGTGGGCTGGAAAGCTCTTAAAGGAGTTGTATGGAGGGAAACTATTTAACTGGCCATTTACAGAACATTTTTAAGACCATTTATGGGCAGAATACATTTTTAAAGCTTTCTATGGATAGAAGACCATTTAAATGGAAGCTTTTGGAGAGAAGGCCTTTTAAAGACCTTGCCTTCTATAGAAAGACAACCTTTAAAGGGTAGCGAGAAAACTTTTTAAATGGTGTTCTGCGAAGATCTTTTAAGAGGAAAATTTCCTTTGCAGATATTTCAAATGTGTTTTTACGGAGAGAAGAAATTCTTTAGAGTCATTAAGTCTTCTATAGAGAGAAAAGTTTTTAAGCATCTTCTTTTGATTGAGAACCTTTATAAGGCCTCTAATAATATTAAATCCTTTACGAGTCTTCTAGGGACTGAATATATTTTAGGAGACTTCTACGAATAGATTGGTTTGTTTTGAATGGGGTTATTGGATGTGATTCCCATTTAAATTTCCGATTGTAGTATTTTAAAGGAATTAAGCGTATTTGCCCAAGTAATTTATTGAAAATTAGTTTTTCCAACGTAAACCGATTTCATTTTATTTTTTGACCAAATTAATATTCTAAATCAAAATATCAAATTATTAGCTAAAAAGCATGATTTTAGAAAAAACCAAAGAGTAAAAAAGTAAGGATTCCAAAGCATCTTAATCCGAACATTTCAAAAATGTGTAAGAGAGAGAGAGAGATACGGCGATATTTTTTAGCTCTGCTTTCACAATCTACTTCTTGTAATTACTTTAAAAGTTGATTTTTTTTGCACAGTGTAATGTGAATTCTTTTCAAAATTTTCAATGTATAGAAGGCCTGTATACAAGAGTTCTTCACATGGAATATATTCTGCTATATACTCAAATTGTGTTCATATGAACCTCGTTGTTGACAATAAATACTATGAAGATTTCTGCTTACAGTTAGTTAGTTAGTTGTAGTTTTGTGTGACAGCATCGTTTCATGATACAATATTTGCAACATACATTTACTACACTTCCAAAAGATATTCACACACTTACAATACAAATACACATACCCTGTAAGCAGCACAAAAACTCAAGTGGCAGTACTTGAACATTTATTTCTGTATACCTAACAAGTATCATCAAAAACAGTCGGTCGGGTAAACAGTCGATACCATCATCCTGACATTAAATGATCCAACCATTCACTTCTAGAACGGATGGATTAAAAGAAAAACACACACCAGCGAACATATTGATGTTGCCGGGGTACAGCGACAGGTATTGTAAATAAATACGACATGTTGCAATTGCTTGTGACTCGGCAGAAAAAAATCGGTTGGTATTTGGAATTTTATTGATACAACAATGTGTTGCAGAACAGTAGCTAACAACGGTGGCAATGACGAGACAGTATATGCATGGGCCTGTGTAACAACAAACGGCGACAATTACACCAAACAACCAACCAGCCAACCTGTCAGTCACCCAGCCAGACATCCATCCGTCTATCTAGCCAACCAACAAACAAAGAGAATCGAACCGATAATGACTTGACAAAATGTTGTCTTTCGTTTGTAGTTTTGGTGGATATGGCGGCCCAATTATTATTTTTGTCTAATAATAATGTACACATGACGTTTAATATAAAAACAATAACAACAACAATAGCACTGCAGTTATAATACCTATATAAAATAAACAAACACAACTGTAACAACGACTCATACTTATTAGTCGGCTCTTTGTGTGTGTTTATTTCGATTGCATGAAAGGGGAGGAGTTGTCTGGCTTACAGCCTCTCACATTAAAGGGCTCGCTCGCTCTCACTCACCCTTTTGTACCCCAACACAAAAGGGTGAGTGAGAGAAATGTAACACCTCCCATTACATGGACGGAACGATAAGAATTTCTCCTCTTCGTTTGTTTACATTTGTTTTTGTGCTAGAAGAGCAAGACTATAGAGCGCATTTTACACAACGAATGGGTGTTGGTTTAGTGTTGTTACAAATGAGTTTGTGGTTTCAGAGTAACAAATATGAAACATTCCTTTGTTGTTGGGCATAGTGTTGTTTTTGTGTGTGTCTCATGAGATTGTTGCTCGTCTGAGATTTAGAAATTGTTGTTATTAATCTCACCACTCACTCTCTGTACTATACACTGTATTTGAATGATAGTTTTGTTGAATGTCATCTTTAGCTTTGCAACTAAAAAAAAAACACCATTGCTAGATTTCTTTTTCTTAGGAAGAGGAGTAACGGTTCGCTCAATGACAACAAATTTTGGTTAATTTTAATAATTTTCTGCTGCAAACATTAGAGTGGTTAAAGTTGATATTTTTCGAGTTTGGTGAAGTTGTATGCTTGTTCATCCGCCCGCATTATGTGCATTCACGATAAGTATCAGTGTGATTTGAAGGATTTATTCAATGGTCGTTGATTTATGCTGCCATTGAAGTTAAATATTCCATCGTCCTGCATCAGTGATTTGTGCTTGCATTTGAATTAGTTTGATTTGGTTGTTGATTTAGAAATAGAAGTCATACACATAGTATAGAGTTGTGTATGGTTCCTAGTGTAACATTTGATGTGGGTTTCAAATATTTCGTCAGTAAAGGAGTTAGGATTGTTATTAAAGAATGGAGCTAGGAAGGTATTTATTTTTAAAAATAGTCTCATGTATTATTATCTCTTTGAATTTGGAAATAATTTAGAATAAACTGTTATTGAGTCATAATATTATTAGTTTCATGAGTGTTTACATGAAGATTTTTGATACAGATATATTGGGCAAGTGTCAGAGTAGTTGGCACTTTAAAGTTTTTAAATCCCGCATATTTAGCATATAAGAAAAAAACTTTACATTTTATTTATTATTATTTATTAGATGTTTTTTTTATAGATTGGTGAAATTTTAAAATTAAATAAAATAGGGTTTTTGTGTCAGTAGTCAACACCACTTAGTCGGCATACAGAATTTTGGGAAGGAAATATTTGGAAATATTATAATTATATAACAGATCATTTCTATTTAAAAAGTATATACCGGCATTTAATGCATGCAACATAGAAACATTTTGCGACTTTACTCTTTTTTTTAAGAATTTACATTATCTCGTTTGTAGGTTTTAGACCGGAAGAATATGCTCAATATTTACGCACTCCGTCGTGTTATTCAAAAAAAAAAATGTTATACGAAAGTTGTGGTCATCCAAAATTCTAAACTTCTTCCCTGTCCTTAATTCTCTCATGCAAAATCCCATGTCGATTGGTTTTCAATTACGACATGTGTCAGAAAAGTTTTAATTTTGTTGGTCCATTTCAACCTCTAAATGTAAATTTTTTAAAAACAAAAGAGTTTAATTCTGACTAAAACATTTAGCATATAACAAACAAACTTTACTGACTGACTACAAAATCAGAAAAAAAATATTTTTGGTAAATTTGAACCCCTAAATGTAAATTTTTAAAAACAAAAGGCTTTAATTCAGATCCAAATCATACCCCATGCAAAATTTCGTGGAGATCAGACCACAATTTCAACTTGTATATTAACACTCAACACATAGTGTTGCGGGGTATCGAAAAACTTTGGGGAATGTACAATTGAAAATTGTAAATCAAATTGAAAAACCCGTGCGATAAAAAAATATGACAAAAATTAAAAAATGTTACAAAAATATACACTTTTTTATTGTCATATTTTTTTATTTCGATTTTCTTAGATTCTATCCACAATTCCAAATAGATGAGAATTTTGGAATATCATTTCAGCGGTTCCTGACTTATGAGCACAATAACTAAGATCTATTTCTTTTACATATATATTTTACCTAATTTCCTATATATCCGATATCAGCTATCAGCATTTCTGTAATGGTCAAAAGTTACCTTTTAATATATTTGTAATTTGGCCGGTATTAAAAATAACCTTCAAGCCGGGTACCAAAGCTGCCTATTTGCCCTTTTTCAAATATGGTTTAATACTCCCGCTAAACGAGATCGTAGCAAGATAACGTCTTATACTCAATTATTTGTCCCAAAGTCTAAATCTTATCTAAACGCAATTGAGTCATATATATTAGGAAAGCCTTTTATGTTTAAAGCCGTACTTTGTGTTAGTTTATGTCAAATATTTTTACAAATTATCATTTTAGAACGAAACTGTCATAGGCAGTATAATTCTTAATCGAATTTAATTTAAGTCATCAGATAAAAGAAATCTCTTTTTCCATTATATATCAAGAAATTATTTGCATCAATATTGGAAAAAAATATCTGATCAATTTTGCCTCGAACAAAAAAAATCACTATAAATCTAAGAACAAATAACCTTTGAAATTTATGTATAATTGGTTAAAAGTTCAGTTTGACAAAAAGTTTTTGATCATAATTTAATTCATAATACTTAATTTTCAGACTTTCAATGTGTTATATATTGTTCAAGCTTTTCGCCTGTCCTGTATTATCGTACACATTTCCGATACCATCTATGAGTACATATGTCCAGACAACACTTGAACTGCGACCAATACCCAACCTCAGAATTCAAGCACTATCTCTTCATAACCACCTATGAGTACATATGTCTAGACAACACATGAACTGCGACCAATACCCAACCTCAGAATTCAAGCACTATCTCTTCATCCAATACCGATTTCTACCAAATATACAGGGCGAGATGATAAAATTGTTACCAACTTCAGACTGCTGTCATTTCCAAGCCACTCGTCCGACAACTGTTAAAATTATTCCAATAACAGCTCATTATATTGTTTACAAGCGTACAAAAGCATTTTGGTGAGAATTATCCCGACCTCAAGGAAGTGGACGGAAGAAAACAGCAACATCAGCAGAAATGGTTCGAAAATTAAGGAAGCGACTTGAAAAATGGCTTGTGACCTGAACATATCGCAATATTCCATTCGGCAAATATTGAAAAGTTAGCTCGGGATAAAGCCCAAAAAGTGCAAGAACTTGCGCCGCAACGGAAAGAAAATAGACTCAAAGGAGCTAAAGAGTTGCTTCGCTTGGCCGAAAGTGGTGAAATGCCGAATTTGGTTTTCTCCTATGAGAAGACATTCGCTGTCCAGCAGTTTGTAAACAAACAAAATGATCGTGTTTACTTGTAAAAGAGGTCAGCTGAAAATGTGCACCTTCGGCTGGCCACCAGAACTCAAGCTCCGGCCATGGTGATGGTGTGGGCAGCCATAACAGCCGATGGTCGCTCTCCGCTCGTATTAATCGACCGTGGCATTAGAATAGATGCCGAATATTATATTAATCGACCGTGGCATTAGAATAAATGCCGAATATTATAGCGAAAATATTCTGGAGGATGTATTAAAGCCTTGGGCACGCAAACATTTTGGCCGCAGACCTTGGACATTCCAACAGGACTCAGCACCATCGCACCAGCACGCGCCACCCAAGAATGGTTACAAATGAGGTTCCAGTGCACAATGGTCACCAAAATCTCCGGATACTAATCCGTTAGACTATGGAGTCTTAAGGGTTTTTTGGAAAGCAAGGTTGGCACTAAAAAATACCAAAGTGTCGGTGACCTCAAGCAAGCGCTTCGCCGGGAATGGGCCGAAATACCGCAGAGCAACATTCGGGCAGCGTTTGACGGTTTTATTGGCCGTTTGAAGGCCATAATTCGTGCCAAAGGTGACCAATTCGAAAAATCGAAACTTGTTCTAAAATTTGATGCCATTTCCGACAATGTAAAAATTATGGCGTTTGACTTCGTTGCAGTTTTTTATTTCACCCTGTACTACTTTTAGTACTTTTCATGTACTTGTTATACACATTTCTAAAACCACTTCTTATCACAAACCTACCGCCAAAAGGGATCTCAATACCAAAACATCGAAATTTCATCTTTATCTGTTCCCCCTAAACCAAACTGTTCCATATTAAGTACAGTTCGCACACTTAAAAAACATTTCCAAAACAACTGTCATATATCAAACTTACTTTTCAACATTGATTCTGTAGTTGTATGCATTCACATAATACCAATTGGTACCATTTTTGAATTGTAGTGCCCTTTTAGAACTTTTCATAACCTTAAAAGTAAAATCAGAAATTCTTATTCCAAATTTCAGAATTCAAGCTCCGTTTTTATACCCTCCACCTTGGAAAGGAGGGTATATTAACTTTGTTATTCCGTTTGTAACATCCCTAAATATTCGTCGTAGACCCCATAATTTATATATATTCATAATCAGCATAAAATTCTAAGGCGATTTAACGATGTCCGTCTGCCTGTCTGTCCGTCTGTCTGTTGAAATCACGATACAGCCCACATTATTTGACGTAGAGCGTCAAAATTTAGCAGAATAATTTTTATTGTGTCTAGGATGGTTGGTATTGAAAATGAGATATATCGGTCCACTTTTTGATATAGTCCCCATATAACGGTACATCCCGATATTCGTTATTTTGATGATTTTTATTTGGAAAATTGGTATTTGTTGATCATAATCGGTTCTAGCTCCGTTGGCGAAACTTTGCATATATAGGTCCAAGTTTTGGTATAGCCCCCATATAAAGGTACCTCCCGATATTCGGTATTTTGATCATTTTTACCACATCTTTTCACGGATTTGTCTGAAAATTGGTATTTATAGGTCATAATGGGTCATAGTTCGTGCGCCGAAACATTGTATGTATAGGTCTACGCTTTGGTATAGCCTCCAAATAACGGTATCTTCCGATATTCTGTATTTTGATGGTTTTTGTCACATTTTATCGCGGATTTGTCTAAAAATTGGAATTTGTTGGTCATAATGAGTTCTAGCTCCGTTAGCGAAATATTGTATGTATAGGTCCACGCTTTTGTACAGCCCTATATAGCGGTACCTCCCCATATTCGGTATTTTGATGATTTTTCCCACATTTTCCCACGAATATGTCTAAAAATTAGTATTTGTGGATCATAATTGGTTCTAGTGTTTCCATGACCCTAAGGTGGAGGGTATTACAAGTTCGGCCCGGTCGAACTTAATGTTTTTTACTTGTTAGTCCAAATTTTAGGTTTGCAGAAAATGTTATTTTTGTATTATTCAAAATATTATTTTACATTCTTTTCTATAATTGTTGTTTTTTATATTAACATGCCTCAGGCATGGGCTGTTAATCAAGATAGTATAGCCACCAACCATTTGCTCAGAATGCATTTTGTCTAGTTTTCACCATTTTAGGTCTTTGCTTCCGTTACCAATTAATGGATTTTCTATTCTAATTTTATTACTCTTAGCTGGATTTATTTTTACAACGGCATGTTGCCTGAAATAAGTAATTATTCTTGGGCTACTAGAACTCACAACCTTCGGTTTTGTAGACGGACGAACACACTCTGCGCCGACGTTACTCAATACTTAATAATGAGAAAACGATTTTTTTGGAAATAGCAAATTATTTTCAATCTACTGGTAATGCCGCAGATACTTTTTTTACACATCTACTAAGGGGTTATTCGGCTCATACCAATACCAAGCCCAACTTAATAGGGTCAAACAGGAGGGAATTCAGAACTTAGCTCTCTATTGCTGCGAAGTTCTTGATGTCAAAAAAAAAAAAAAAAAAAAACAAAATTGGGAAACTCTAATAAATACTTCACATATTCGTATTTAAACGTGGTATACGGTACACGGTATATTAATTTTGAAAACCAAAGAAAACAAGCTGTTGTCTTACAGTGTCGCCATGTACAAACTCCTCGAAAAATACTTACAGATTTTCAGCATTTTCTTGAATACAAAACCATTTGAGGGTTCTTTAAAACAACAATTGAACAAATGTTGCTCCCTCCTGGAATGTTGGTAATATGATAATGTCTGGGAAATTTCCTCTCTGTCAATCGGCAATGACAAGAGGAAGATAGAATACGATTATAATGGCGACTGATGAATATAATGACAAACAATAATTTCTAAATAGAATTAAATTGTTTTTGTAAATTAACAGCAATTTTGTAATGAATGGCATGATTATCAGCAGCAACAACAGCATCATCAGTCATAAATGCAACCAACAAACAACTAGCCATCCATTCATCCATCCAACCAAGCAACCAATCAGTCAGCCCCATTATCACAGCCTCCCAACCACAATGAAGGCGACCTTCTTCTCCTCCTCCGCTTCCTTCTGAACCATAATCTAGAGAATGCATCACGAAATGGAAACAATTGTGAAATCATATTTCTTAAACAAGGAAATAAAAACTGTGGAGCGGGGGCTGAAGCAACGTAGAAGTGAGAAATGCGCTGCAATGGAGGAGAGTGATAAAGTAACAGAATATGAAACCAGAAACGATGACATTTTCGTTAACGAATTCAATTGAGAAGAATTTTTCATTTAACGTTTTATTTAATAAATACCCTGACGAGCTATGCCATGACATACCACGGGATGTGATGATGAACATTTTCCATCCATCTCAGCGTTCAAATAACATCAGCATCAACATTATGTGTGTATGTGTTAAAGTTGTTGTAATAAGGATGAACAAATGGGGACAGTGGTAAAATGATGTTAATGGAACATATAAAAATTAAAATTGTGCATATTTTGTGGATTATACGAAAATTATACACATATTGTGGTTAGTAATAATATTATCGAAAATTTTGTGGAGAATATGAATTTTATCCACGCATATTGAGGATAACGTGGGAAATGTATGTATATACTTTATGGGGTTTATGACAGAATTTTTAGAGGTGTTACCGAATGACAAATTTAATATACCTTCCTTTCCAAAGTGGAGGGGATAATAATATGGAAACTGCTTACATTTTATAAGAACTATATCCTGTAAATTTGCTATCAATTTAATAAACCACTGTTCAGTTTCAACTCTTCATTGTTGTAAACAAGGTACTCTGCCATGGAACACTATATGAAATACATGATGGATGAATGAACAGATCGACAGAAAGACGAACAAACGGATACATATTGCCACAATTGCATACCTCGTCATAGTTGTCGTTGTTGTTGTTATTATAGTCGTTGTTGTCGTATAGCAAGTACCAGTCACACTATTCGCCATTGAAACAGACGGATCGAAGATATACACTCGCTCTGACATAACGTGTCATACAACGATTTGCTGCTTGAACAATAGCAGCATGAAATAACAATGACAACAACAACGACAACTGCAGGATGTGAGTGCCATGCAATGTGATGATATATAATAATGGCGACATTTTCATTTCATGTTGTGTTCTATTCACATCCCATCTAACTGATGGATGGATGGGTGAGTTGAGCTGTTTGGGTTGCTGTACTTTTGGTTCTGGCATATGGTTTGGTATGAACCATATGAATGAAGTGCTAGATAACAACGTTCAAGATGATACTTTTGAGGATATTCGACTGTTGTTGGGACTTAATCCAAAATTCTCAATCTAAATAACAAAATCATTAAAATGAATATTTAGTTTTGATGTCACGAAGTAAAACATAGATTTTTATTTTCTAATTATTGGCATTTTGAAGGTTTCGACCACAATTTCAAATTATAGGTAACTTGACATTTTGAGCCGATAGAATCTTTCCATGAAAAATTTTGGAAGATAGTTATTTGAAGGTTTCCGGCATTTTAGGGGTTTCAGACAGAGTTTTTTTCAATTAACTTTTTTTGATATTTTGTTTCTGAGTGGATTAAAACTCCACAAATTTCCAATATAGGATCACCCTAAGTCTCTGTAGAGTCCAGTGGGGTTAGATCTTTAATTAACATTTATTTAAAGCATGTAACGAAATGGCTCTCATTTATTTTTACTTTTATACTCATTGTTTTGTTTTATGTTTATATCCTAATCAAAAAATACTTTATTCTTTTAAAATCTTCTTATTTATATAAAAATTGACTAGTCTTATGAAATAGGCAAAGTCTTATTGTTTATATTTATAGAAACAAGGTCAATAGTATCAGTCGGTTTTGCCGACAGATGTAAACCCTAACCTTGAGTTATTATTAATTATCATTGTAGTCCTTTTATGGGGGAGGTTTCGAAGCTGTTGGCCAATTCGTATCTGACCAAAGTCTGATATAAATATTACAACGTGCCATATTTGGACTATATCGTCTAGTTCCTACACTTTACATGAGATATGAGCAAATTTTAGGGAAAAGGTGGAAATATGTGTAAGGTACCAATATATTCCAAATATTCCACTTCATTTAATACAGATACAATATTGGTATGCGCAAAATTAAAATGAAATCGAACATTTATATCTAATTTTATACGAAATCATAAATTCCGATAAATTACATATTCATACCAGATTTCTGGTAAAGAGAAATATTTAGATATGGCAAGTTGTATAGAATCGCCGACATGTTTCTCAAGTTATGACAGATATAAATATTGAAAATTGTGACCCTTTGTGGGTGAGGAACTAGAAGGGGTTGTCACAAATATATACATTTTCACAAAAGATTTTGCTTTAGTACCAGAAGAAATGGTCCGATTTCTACCATCATTATTAAATATTGTGTTGATGGAAATATTGAGATGTACCATGTGTGAATGGAATCGGATGTTAATTTCGTGTTTTATGAGCTTCATTAATATTCAAAATTTTGACCCTTTGTGGGAGAGTATCACAAGGAGAGCACCGATACATTCCATCTTCACCGCAGATCTTGTGTTAGTAGAAATAATGAAATGTATGTAATTTAAAGATAATCAAACTCTTGCATCACATTTTATAAGAGTTAGTATTATTTAAAATTTTGACCCTTTGTGGGGGAGGTACTTGATGCAGTGGACAGATTCTGTCCACTGATGCAAGTATTATAATTCGCAAAGTTGGATCAAAATCGGATCATCCTTTCTATTTCTGTGCAGAAAATATTTCGATCGATATTACCCATCTCCGAAATCGATCTAAGTTTGATAATAATATTACGATGTACCAAGTTTGGACCAAATCGGATACTCCCTTCGAGAGTTATCATGCGCACCAGCCAGAGAGACGAACGGAACGGACATCGCTAGATCGACTCCAAATGTCCTGAAACGGATTTGGTCCAAAGAGACCTAGGGTCTAAAACCGTTATTTCGACTAGGCACGTTTTGGCCGTATCAAATGATATATACCCTCTGTAGCCATATGGCTGAGGGTATTAACCATAAAACCTCTTTTTTGTGCGAAAAAGTGAAATATATTTTTTTATACCCTCCACCATATAACGATACCCGGATATATTCGGTATTTTCAGAATTTTCGCAATATTTTTCACCGGAATTGCGTCAAATTTCATATTTGAAGTTGGTAATGGGTACTACAGCATATGACGGAGAATTGTTTATGCAGGTCCACGTCTTTGTATAGCCCCCATACAACGGTTCCTCCCTTTATTCGGAATTAAGATGATATTAGATGCATTATTCACCGGAATTGTTTCAAATTTCGTATTTGAAGTTCGGAATCGGTACTACAGCCTATGACAGAAAATTACGTGTCCAGCACCACTCCTTCGTATAGCCCCCATATAAAGGCATTTTTTTGACGGAGTTTTTTTTTAATTTTTCAAGTTCCTTCCGAATGGTTAAGGGTATAAAAAGTTCGGCCCGGCCGAATTTAGCTGTTTTTTTATTTGTTTTTTAAGCAAATGTTATTATTTTTGTCCTACTGCTATGCAGATGGTATTTCGGGATTGTTATCAAAATACAAACTGATGATATTTTATATCGTTTTAAACTTTGACCTTTTATCCATAAGAAACTTCATTTTTTCGAGATTTGGAAAATTTGACTTGATTTTAATTCCAAATTTTTAATTTGTGCTTTATATACCCTGGAATATATATGTAGTTTCTATGCATTCCCTGTGAATAAAACTACTCATTATATAAGAGCAACTACTTTACATTTGTCCTCCATCCTCCAGGCGAATTTAAACATCAATGCAAAACCCTCGACATTATGTTTTAGTGACTCAATGTACCAACAACTATAAAGACACATTCGTCCTCTTGAGCAGTATATGCGGTAAGAACGTGTGTTGTGTTGATATTCGGCAAACCAAATTTTGAGTTTGGAACAAAATTTTGGAATTCAGCTAGCTGAATACAAAAACTATTGAACATTTTTAGATTTTATTTACATAGATTATTTATACATCACAATCTATTGATATTCAGTAAGTCAAATTTTGAGTTTGGAAAAAAATTTGCAATTCTGCTAACCGAATACAAAAAATATTAAATTTTATTTCCATAAATCATTAATGCATCCCATTCCAATGATATCCAGAAAGAAAAATTTTGAGTTTGGAACAATATTTTGGAATTGAGCTGGCTGACTACAAAAAATATTGAAAATTATTAAATTTTATTTGATTAATCATTAATGCATCCAATTCTAGTGATATTCACCAAGCCAAATTTTGAGCATTGAAAATTTTTAAATTTTATTTACATAGATTTTTAATGCATCCCATTTTATTGATATTCCTCAAGCAAAATATTAAGTTTGGAACAACATTTTGGAATTAAGCTAATTGAATACAAAAAAATATTGAAAATTATTAAATTGTATTTGCATAAATCGTTACTGTATCCCATTCTATTGATATTCAGCAAGCTAAATTTTGAGTTTGCAACAAAATTTTTTATTTGATTAATCATTAATGCATCCAATTCTAGTGATATTCACCAAGCCAAATTTTGAGCATTGAAAATTTTTAAATTTTATTTACATAGATTTTTAATGCATCCCATTTTATTAATATTCCTCAAGCAAAATATTAAGTTTGGAACAAAATTTTGGAATTAAGCTAATTGAATACAAAAAAATATTGAAAATTATTAAATTGTATTTGCATAAATCGTTACTGTATCCCATTCTATTGATAAATTTTTTTTCTATAAGCTAAATTTTGAGTTTGCATCAAAATTTTGGAATTCAGCTAACTGAATACCAAAAATATTGAAAATTATTAAATTTTATTTGCATAAGTCATTAATGCATCCCATTCTATTGATATTCAGCAAGCCAAATTTTGAGTTTAGAACAAAATTTTGGGATTCAGCTAGCTGAATAACAAAAGTAGTGAACATTTTTTAATTTAATTTGCATAGCCCATTTGTGCATCACATTATATTGATATTCAGCATGCTAAATTTGGAGTTTGGAAAAAAATTTGGAAATCAGCCAAATGAATACAAAAAAATATTGAAAATTATTAAATTTTACTTGCATAAATCATTAACGCATCCCATTCTGCTGATATTCAGCAAGCCAAATTTTGAGTTTGGAACAAAATTTTGGAATTTATCTAGCTGAATACAAAAAATATTGAGTTTTGTAAATGTTATTTACATATATTATTTATGCATCACATTCTCTTGATATTTAGCAAGCTAAATTTTGAGTTTGGAATAAAATTTTGAAATTCATCTAGCTGAATACAAAAAATATTGAAAATTTTTTAATGTAATTTTCATAGCCCATTTATACATCATATTATGCTGATATTCAGCATGTTAAATTTTGAGTTTGGAAAAAAAAAATGGAATTCAGCTAACTGAATACAAAAAATATTGAAAATTATTAAATTTTATTTGCGTTAATTATTCATGCATCCCATTCTATTGATATTCAGCATGCTAAATTTTGAGTTTGGAAAAAAATGTGGAATTCAGCTAACTGAATACAAACAAGTTAAAAAGCACTAAGTTCGGCCGGGCCGATCTTTTAATACCCTCCACCATTTGCAACGAATTTGGAAATTTTTAAAAAATAAAATCCTTAAAAAATTCTGTTAAAATTTTAAAAATACCGAATATAGCCGTCATATTGGGGTCTATACGACGTGGACATACATAGGCATTGCTTGTCATAAGTCATTACCATATTCAAATTGGAAACTTGAAATAAACGGTAAATAATGTAGCTAAAATCATCAAAATATCGTATATAAGGAGGTGCCGTTAAATTGGAGCTGTGCAAAGACCTGGACCAGCATAGACAGTTTTCTGTCACAGGCTGTAGCATCCATTACGAACTTCAAATACCACATTTCAAACAATTTCGGTGGGTATTGTACCTAAAATCGTCAAAATACCGAATATGGGGAGGTACTGATATATGGGGCCTATACGAAGACCTGGACCCGCACAGACAATTTTCTGTCACAGACTGTAGTATTCATTACGAACTTCAAATACCAATTTTGAAACAATTCCGGTGAATAATGTCACTAAAATCATCAAAATACCGAATATAGGGAGGTACCGTTATAGGGGGGCTATACGAAGACGTAGACCTGCACAGACAATTTTCTGTCTTAGGGTGTAGTATCCATTTTGAGCTTCAAGTACCAAATTTGAAACAATTCCCGTGAATAATGTCGTTAAAATCACCAAAATACCGAATATCAGGAGGTACCGTTATATGGGGGCTATACGAAAAAATGGACTTGCACAGACAATTTTCTATCTTAGACTGTAGTATTCATTACGAACTTCAAATACCAATTTTCAAACAATTCCGGTGAATAATGTCGCTAAAATCATGAAAATACCGAATATAGGGAGGTACTGATATATGGGGCCTATACGAAGACCTGGACCCGCACAGAAAATTTTCTGTCACAGACTGTAGTTCCTATAACGAACTTCAAATACCAAATTTGAAACAATTCGCGTGAATAATGTCGTTAAAATCATTAAAATACCGAATATAGGGAGGTACCGTTATATGGGGGCTATATGAAAACGTGGACCTACATGGCCCATTTACGAACTTAACCTGCCTACTGGAAAAATAAACATGTGTGCAAAATTTTAGCCATCTATCTCAATTCATTCGAAAGATAGCGTGATTACAACAGACAGACAGACGGACAGACAGACAGACAGACGGACAGACAGACAGACAGACAGACGGACATCGCTAAATCGACTTAGAATTTTACGCTGATCAAGAATATATATACTTTGTTGGGTCTGACATGAGTATTTCGAGGAGTTACAAACGGAATGACAAAGTTAATATACCCTCCATAGTATGGTGGAGGGTATAAAAATATTGAAAATTATTAAATTTCATTTGCATAGATTATTAATGCATCCCATTCTATTGACATTCAGCAAGCCGAATTTTGAGTTTGGAACAACATTTTGTAGTTCATCTAACTGAATTCCAAAAATATTGAAATTTTTAAAGTTTTATTTACATAGATTATTTATGCATCACATTCTAGGGTTTGGAACAAAATTTTGAAGTTCATTTAGCTGAATACAAAAAATTTTGAAAATTATTAAATTTTATTTGCATAGATTATTAATGCATCCCATTCTATTGATATGCAGCAAGCCAAATTTTGAGTTTGGAACAAAATTTTGTAGTTCATGTAGGTGAATTCCAAAAATATTGAAATTTTTATAGTTTTATTTACATAGATTATCTATGCATCACATTCTATTGATATTCAACAAGCTAAATTTTGAGTTTGGAAAAAAATTTGAAATTCATCTAGCTGAATACAAAAAATTTTGAAAATTATTAAATTCTATTTGCATAGATTATTTAAACATCACATTCTATTGATATTCAGCACGCTAAATTAAGGGTTTGGAACAAAATTTTGAAATTCAACTAGCTGAATTTAAAAAATTTAGAAAATTATTAAATTTTATTTGCATAAATCATTAATGCATTACATTCTATTAAAATTCAGCTAGCAAAATTTTGAGTTTGGAACAAAATTTTGGATTTCAGCTAGCTGAATACAAAAAATATTGAAAATTATTAAATTTTATTTACATAGATTATTTATGCATCTCATTCTCTTGATATTCAAAATTTTGAGGTTGGAAAAACATTTTGGAATTCAGCTAACTGAATAAAAAAATATTGAAAATTATAAAAATTTATTTGCAAAAATCATTAATGCATTCCATTCTTTTGATACTCAGCCAGCAGAATTTTGAGTTTGGAACAAAATTTTGGAATTAATCTAGCTGAATACAAAAATATTGAAGTTTTTTAAATGTTATTTACATAGATTATTTATGCATCACATTTTATTGATATTCAGCACGCTAAATTTGGAGTTTGGAAAAAATTTTGGAATGCAGCTAACTGAAAACCAAAAATATTGAAAATTATTACATTTTATTTGCATAAATTATTAATGCATCACATTCTATTGATATTCAGCAAGCTAAATTTTGAGTATAGAAAAAAATTTGGAACTCAGCTAGCTGAATACATGAAATATTGAAAAATTTTTAATTTAATTTGCATAGCCCATTTATGCATCACATTATATTGATATTCAGCATGTTAAATTTTGAGTTTGGAACAATATTTTGGAATTCATCTAGCTGAATACAAAAAATATTGGAGTTTTTTAAATGGTATTTACATAGATTATTTATGCATCACATTTTATTGATATTCAGAAAGCTAAATTTGGAGTTTGGAACAAAATTTTGGAATTCAGCTAACTGAAAACTAAAAATATTGAAAATTGAACAGTGTGGGATACCGTAGTATTTTGTTCTTGCAAAATGGTCAGGCTTTATCCCTTTATTGTTGTTTTTATAAAAACAAGGTTTGTTTATTAGTGGAGAACGATGGTAATGTTTACCAGGGGGTAAGGCAGGGAATACCTAGGTTTCGGAAAGAGCCACCAATCCTCATCAGTTCCCTTGTTTTTTGTCTGGGATATTCTCCCCAAAAGTTATTTTAAAATAACTCCTATGACAAAAAACTTTTTTAACCAAGTGACGAGATCGTAAGCTCAATAGAAGAGGAACCAAAGAATTAAATAAAACTACAATTCTTTTGGAAAATCTTCTAAATCTTACAACCGCACTTATAAACATTATAAACCTAGGTATTCCCTGCCTTACCCCCTGGTAAACATTACCATCGTTCTCCACTAATAAACAAATGTTGTTTTATAAAAACAACAATAATGGGATTAAGCCTGACGATTTTTGCAACAACAAAATACTACGGTATCCCAAACAAGCATGCCAACACTGTTCTGTTAATAGACAAAGGCACGGTCGACGAAATGATTTTTGTTGTAACAGACAAAGCCAACTTACATGGTTTTGCTTTTTTCGTTGAGGTAAAACGAGAGCATAACAAGTGGAGAAAGATGTAAATGTTTATAAGTGCGGTTGTAAGGTTTAGAAGATTTTCCAAATGAATTTTAGTTTTATATAATTCTTTGGTTCCTCTTCTATTGAGCTTACGATCTCGTCACTTGGTTAAAAAAATTTTTTGTCATAGGAGTTATTTTAAAATAACTTTTGGGGAGAATATCCCAGGCAAAAAACAAGGAACTGATGAGGATTGGTGTCTCTTTCCGAAACATTACCATCGTTCTCCACTAATAAACAAATGTTGTTTTATAAAAACAACAATAATGGGATTAAGCCTGACGATTTTTGCAACAACAAAATATTGAAAATTATTAAATTTTATTCGCATAAATCATAAATGCATCACATTCTATTGATATTCAGCAAGCTAAAACTTAAGTTTGGAACAACATTTTGAAATTCAGCTAACTATATACAAAAAATATTGAATATTATTAAATTTTATTTGCATAAATCATAAATGCAGCCCATTCTATTGATATTCAGCAAGCCAAATCTTGAGTCTGGAAAAATATTTTCGAATTCAGCCAACTGAATACAAAATATATTCAAAATTTGAGTTTTGCCTTATTAAGGCGAAGATCATATGTTTTATGATTTATGTGTTTGATTTCTCTTTCGAGACGAGCTTAATGATCTGAAATTTGCAGTGAAAAGGAAAGCCAGATAGACACTATCACACACTCACCACTATTCGACGCGTTTCGCCGTTGGTTAAGCGGCTCATCAGGCATATTTGGTGTGGATGATGGCTTACAAGGGCCGTTCTCTGGAAAGAAGTATATATTTCGAACTTATTGCAAATTAGCAAATTAGCAAATTGCATACAAGTGTATGGATTGGAAGCAATGTAGTTGTTGTGGACCAAAAATCCATCACTACAAAAACAAAAACTTTGCTGTGAAAAAGATCTGCCAATAGAACTTGAGTCGAACCTGGAGAGTTTCTAGTGTATAATTCGCATATGCTAATTTGCAATAAGTTCGAAATATATACTACTTTCCAGAGAACGGCCCTTGTAAGCCATCATCCACACCAAATATGCCTGATGAGCCGCTTAACAAACGGCGAAACGCGTCGCATAGTGGTGAGTGTGTGATAGTGTCTATCTGGCTTTCCTTTTCACTGCAAATTTCAGATCATTAAGCTCGTCTCGAAAGAGAAATCAAACACATAAATTATTCAAAATTATTAAAGTTTATTTGCAAAAATCATTAATGCATCCCATTCTATTGATATTCAGCAAGCCAAATTTTGAAATTGGAAAAAATTGGAAGTCAGCACACTGAATACAAAAAATATTGAAAATTTTCAAATTTAATTTATATAGATTATTTATGCATCACACTTTATTCATATTCAGCAAGATAAATTTTGAGTTTGGAAAAAATGTTGGAATTCAGCTAACTGTATACCAAAAACATTGTAAATTATTAAATTTTATATGCACAAATTATTAATCCATCACATACCATTGATATTCAGTAAGCTAAATTTTGAGTTTGGAACAAAATTTTGGAATTCAGCTAGATAAATTAAAAAAAAATATTCAAATTTTATAATTTAACTTGCATAGCCCATTTATGCATCACATTATATTGATATTCAGCATGATAAATTTTGAGTTAGGAAAAAAATTGAGGAATCCAGCTAACTGAATGCAAAAATATTGAAAATTATTAAATTTTATTTTCGTAAATTATTAATGCATCCCATTCTATTGATATTCAGAAGCCAAATTTTGAGTTTGGAACAAAATTTTGGAATTCAGCTAGCTGAATAC
This sequence comes from Musca domestica, assembly GCF_030504385.1. Classification (NCBI taxonomy): domain Eukaryota; kingdom Metazoa; phylum Arthropoda; class Insecta; order Diptera; family Muscidae; genus Musca; species Musca domestica. Next base: position 119,470 of record NW_026712115.1, on the reverse strand, counting down.
AAAAAATATTGAAAATTTAATAATTTAATTTGAATATCCCATTTATACATCACATTCTATTGATATTCAGCATGCTAAATTTTGTGTTTGGAAAAAAATTTTGGAATTCAGCTAACTGAATATAAAAAATATTGAAAATTATTAAATTTTATTTTCATAAATTATTAGTGTATCCCATTCTATTGATATTCAGCATGCTAAATTTTGAGTTTGGAACAACATTTTGGAATTCAGCTAGCTGAATACAAAAAATATGGAAAATTTCCTAATTTAATTTGAATAGCCCACTTTTACATCACATTCAATTGATATCCAGCAAGCTAAATTTTGAGTTTGGAACAAAATTTCGGAATTCAGTTAGCTGAATACAGAAAATATTGAAAATTTCTTAATTTTATTTGCATAAAACATTGATGGATCCCATTCTATTGATATTCAGCAAGCCATATTTTGAGTTTGGAACAAAATTTTGGAATTCAGCTAACTGAATACAAAAAAATCTTAAAATTTCTTAATTTAATTTGAATAGCCCATTTATACATCACATTCTATTGATATTCAGCATGCTAAATTTTGAGTTTGGAAAAAAAGTTTGGAATTCAGCAAACTGAATATAAACAAGTTAAAAAGCACTAAGTTCGGCCGGGCCGAACTTTTAATACCCTCCACCATTTGCAACGAATTTGGAAATTTTTAAAAAATAAAATCCTTAAAAAATTCTGTTAAAATTTTAAAAATACCGAATATAGCCGTCATATTGGGGTCTATACGACGTGGACATACATAGGCATTGCTTGTCATAAGTCATTACCATATTCAAATTGGAAACTTGAAATAAACGGTAAATAATGTAGCTAAAATCATCAAAATATCGTATATAAGGAGGTGCCGTTAAATTGGAGTTGTGCAAAGACCTGGACCAGCATAGACAGCTTTCTGTCACAGGCTGTAGCATCCATTACGAACTTCAAATACCACATTTCAAACAATTTCGGTGGGTATTGTACCTAAAATCGTCAAAATACCGAATATGGGGAGGTACTGATATATGGGGCCTATACGAAGACCTGGACCCGCACAGACAATTTTCTGTCACAGACTGTAGTATTCATTACGAACTTCAAATACCAATTTTCAAACAATTCCGGTGAATAATGTCACTAAAATCATCAAAATACCGAATATAGGGAGGTACCGTTATAGGGGGGCTATACGAAGACGTAGACCTGCACAGACAATTTTCTGTATTAGGGTGTAGTATCCATTTTGAGCTTCAAGTACCAAATTTGAAACAATTCCCGTGAATAATGTCGTTAAAATCACCAAAATACCGAATATCAGGAGGTACCGTTATATGGGGGCTATACGAAAAAATGGACTTGCACAGACAATTTTCTATCTTAGACTGTAGTATTCATTACGAACTTCAAATACCAATTTTCAAACAATTCCGGTGAATAATGTCGCTAAAATCATGAAAATACCGAATATAGGGAGGTACTGATATATGGGGCCTATTCGAAGACCTGGACCCGCACAGAAAATTTTCTGTCACAGACTGTAGTTCCTATAACGAACTTCAAATACCAAATTTGAAATAATTCCCGTGAATAATGTCGTTATAATCATCAAAATACTGAATATCGGGAGGTACCGTTGTATGGGGGCTATACGAAGACATGGACTTGCACAGACAATTTTCTATCTTAGACTGTAGTATTCATTACGAACTTCAAATACCAATTTTGAAACAATTCCGGTGAATAATGTCGCTAAAATCATCAAAATACCGAAAATAGGGAGGTACTGATATACGGGGCCTATACGAAGACCTGGACCCGCACAGACAATTTTCTGGCATAGACTGTAGTTCCTATAACGAACTTCAAATACCAAATTTGAAACAATTCGCGTGAATAATGTCGTTAAAATCATTAAAATACCGAATATAGGGAGGTACCGTTATATGGGGGCTATATGAAAACGTGGACCTACATGGCCCATTTACGAACTTAACCTGCCTACTGGAAAAATAAACATGTGTGCAAAATTTTAGCCATCTATCTCAATTCATTCGAAAGATAGCGTGAATACAACAGACAGACAGACGAACAGACAGACGGACAGACAGACAGACAGACGGACATCGCTAAATCGACTTAGAATTTTACGCTGATAAAGAATATGTATACTTTGTTGGGTCTGACATGAGTATTTCGAGGAGTTACAAACGGAATGACAAAGTTAATATACCCTCCATAGTATGGTGGAGGGTATAAAAATATTGAAAATTATTAAATTTTATTTTCATAAATTGTTGATGTATCCCTTTCTATTGATATTCAGCAAGCTAAATTTTGAGTTTGGAACAAAATTTTGGAATTCAGCTAACTGAATACCAAAAATATTGAAAATTATTAAATTTTATTTACATAGATTATTAATGCATTACATTCTATTGATATCCAGAAAGCTAAATTTTGAGCTTGGAACAAAATTTTGGAATTCAGCTAACTGAATACAAAATATATTGAAAATTATTAAATTTTATTTTCATAAATCATTGATGCATCCCATTCTATTGATATCCAGCAAGCTAAATTTTGAGCTTGGAACAAAACTTTGGAATTCAGCTAACTGAATACCAAAAATATTGAAAATAATTAAATTTTATTTGCATAAATCATTGAAGTATCCCATTCTATTGATATTCAGCAAGCCAAACGTTGAGTTTGGAACAAAATTTTGGAATTCAGCTAACTGAATACAAAAAATATTGAAAATTTCTTAATTTAATTTGATTAGCCCATTTATACATCACATTCTATTGACGTTCAGCATGCTAAATTTTGAGTTTGGAAAAAAAATTGGAATTCAGCTAACTGAATATAAAAAATATTGAAAATTATTACATTCTATTTTCATAAATTATTAATGTATCCCATTCTATTGATATTCAGCAAGCCAAATTTTGAGTTTGGAACAAAATTTTGGAATTCAGCTAACTGAATACAAAATATATTGAAAATTTATTAATTTAATTTGAATAGCCCATTTATACATCACATTCTATTGATATTCAGCATGCTTAATTTTGAGTTCGGAACAAAAATGTTGAATTCAGCTAACTGAATACCAAAAATATTGAAAATTATTAAATTTTATTTGCATAAATCATTAATGCAGCCCATTCTATTGATACTCAGCAAGCCAAATTTTGAGCTTGGAATAAAATTTTGGAATTTAGCTAACTAAATACAAAAAATATTGAAAATTATTAAATTTTATTTGCAAAACCATTAATGCACCCCATTCTATTGATATTCAGCCAGCACAATTTTGAGTTTGGAACAAAATTTTGGAGTTCATCTAGCTGAATACAAAAAAATATTACAAAATTTCAAATTTTATTTACATGGATTATTTATGCATAATATTTTATTGATATTCAGCAAGTTAAATTTTGAGTTTGGAACAAAATTTTGGAATTCAGCTAGTTAAATTCCAAAAATATTGAAATTTTTTTAATTTACAAAAAATATTGAAAATGATTAAATTTTATATGCATAGATTATTAATGCATTACATTCTATTGATATCCAGCAAGCTACATTTTGAGTTTGGAACAAAATTTTGGAATTCAGCTAACTGAATGCAAAACATATTGAAAATTGTTAAATTTTATTTTCATAAATTATTAATGTATCCCATTCTATTGATATTCAGCAAGTTAAATTTTGAATTTGGAACAAAATTTTGGAATTCAGCTAACTGAATACCAAAAATATTGAAAATTATTAAATTTTACTTACATAGTTTATTTTTTCATCACATTCTAATGATCTTCAGCAAGCTTAATTTTGAGTTTGGAACAGAAATTTGGAATTCAGCTAACTGAATAAAAAATATATTGAAAATTATTAAATTTTATTTGCATAAATCATTAATGCAGCTCATTCTATTGATACTCAGCAAGCTAAATTTTGAGTTTGGAACAAAATTTTGGAATTCATCTAGCTGAATTCAAAAAATATTGAAAATTATTAAATTTTATTTACATAGATTATTTATTCATCACATTCTATTGATATTCAGCAAGCTAAATTTTGAGTTTGAAAAACAATTTTGAAATTCAGCTAACTGAATACAAAAAATATTGAAAATTATTAAATTTTATTTACATAGATTATTAATGCATTACATTCTATTGATATCCAGAAAGCTAAATTTTGAGCTTGGAACAAAATTTTGGAATTCAGCTAACTGAATACAAAATATATTGAAAATTATTAAATTTTATTTTCATAAATCATTGATGCATCCCATTCTATTGATATCCAGCAAGCTAAATTTTGAGCTTGGAACAAAACTTTGGAATTCAGCTAACTGAATACCAAAAATATTGAAAATAATTAAATTTTATTTGCATAAATCATTGAAGTATCCCATTCTATTGATATTCAGCAAGCCAAACGTTGAGTTTGGAACAAAATTTTGGAATTCAGCTAACTGAATACAAAAAATATTGAAAATTTCTTAATTTAATTTGATTAGCCCATTTATACATCACATTCTATTGACGTTCAGCATGCTAAATTTTGAGTTTGGAAAAAAAATTGGAATTCAGCTAACTGAATATAAAAAATATTGAAAATTATTACATTCTATTTTCATAAATTATTAATGTATCCCATTCTATTGATATTCAGCAAGCCAAATTTTGAGTTTGGAACAAAATTTTGGAATTCAGCTAACTGAATACAAAATATATTGAAAATTTATTAATTTAATTTGAATAGCCCATTTATACATCACATTCTATTGATATTCAGCATGCTTAATTTTGAGTTCGGAACAAAAATGTTGAATTCAGCTAACTGAATACCAAAAATATTGAAAATTATTAAATTTTATTTGCATAAATCATTAATGCAGCCCATTCTATTGATACTCAGCAAGCCAAATTTTGAGCTTGGAATAAAATTTTGGAATTTAGCTAACTAAATACAAAAAATATTGAAAATTATTAAATTTTATTTGCAAAACCATTAATGCACCCCATTCTATTGATATTCAGCCAGCACAATTTTGAGTTTGGAACAAAATTTTGGAGTTCATCTAGCTGAATACAAAAAAATATTACAAAATTTCAAATTTTATTTACATGGATTATTTATGCATAATATTTTATTGATATTCAGCAAGTTAAATTTTGAGTTTGGAACAAAATTTTGGAATTCAGCTAGTTAAATTCCAAAAATATTGAAATTTTTTTAATTTACAAAAAATATTGAAAATGATTAAATTTTATATGCATAGATTATTAATGCATTACATTCTATTGATATCCAGCAAGCTACATTTTGAGTTTGGAACAAAATTTTGGAATTCAGCTAACTGAATGCAAAACATATTGAAAATTGTTAAATTTTATTTTCATAAATTATTAATGTATCCCATTCTATTGATATTCAGCAAGTTAAATTTTGAATTTGGAACAAAATTTTGGAATTCAGCTAACTGAATACCAAAAATATTGAAAATTATTAAATTTTACTTACATAGTTTATTTTTTCATCACATTCTAATGATCTTCAGCAAGCTTAATTTTGAGTTTGGAACAGAAATTTGGAATTCAGCTAACTGAATAAAAAATATATTGAAAATTATTAAATTTTATTTGCATAAATCATTAATGCAGCTCATTCTATTGATACTCAGCAAGCTAAATTTTGAGTTTGGAACAAAATTTTGGAATTCATCTAGCTGAATTCAAAAAATATTGAAAATTATTAAATTTTATTTACATAGATTATTTATTCATCACATTCTATTGATATTCAGCAAGCTAAATTTTGAGTTTGAAAAACAATTTTGAAATTCAGCTAACTGAATACAAAAAATATTGAAAATTATTAAATTTTATTTACATAGATTATTAATGCATTACATTCTATTGATATCCAGAAAGCTAAATTTTGAGCTTGGAACAAAATTTTGGAATTCAGCTAACTGAATACAAAATATATTGAAAATTATTAAATTTTATTTTCATAAATCATTGATGCATCCCATTCTATTGATATCCAGCAAGCTAAATTTTGAGCTTGGAACAAAACTTTGGAATTCAGCTAACTGAATACCAAAAATATTGAAAATAATTAAATTTTATTTGCATAAATCATTGAAGTATCCCATTCTATTGATATTCAGCAAGCCAAACGTTGAGTTTGGAACAAAATTTTGGAATTCAGCTAACTGAATACAAAAAATATTGAAAATTTCTTAATTTAATTTGATTAGCCCATTTATACATCACATTCTATTGACGTTCAGCATGCTAAATTTTGAGTTTGGAAAAAAAATTGGAATTCAGCTAACTGAATATAAAAAATATTGAAAATTATTACATTCTATTTTCATGAATTATTAATGTATCCCATTCTATTGATATTCAGCAAGCCAAATTTTGAGTTTGGAACAAAATTTTGGAATTCAGCTAACTGAATACAAAATATATTGAAAATTTATTAATTTAATTTGAATAGCCCATTTATACATCACATTCTATTGATATTCAGCATGCTTAATTTTGAGTTCGGAACAAAAATGTTGAATTCAGCTAACTGAATACCAAAAATATTGAAAATTATTAAATTTTATTTGCATAAATCATTAATGCAGCCCATTCTATTGATACTCAGCAAGCCAAATTTTGAGCTTGGAATAAAATTTTGGAATTTAGCTAACTAAATACAAAAAATATTGAAAATTATTAAATTTTATTTGCAAAACCATTAATGCACCCCATTCTATTGATATTCAGCCAGCACAATTTTGAGTTTGGAACAAAATTTTGGAGTTCATCTAGCTGAATACAAAAAAATATTACAAAATTTCAAATTTTATTTACATGGATTATTTATGCATAATATTTTATTGATATTCAGCAAGTTAAATTTTGAGTTTGGAACAAAATTTTGGAATTCAGCTAGTTAAATTCCAAAAATATTGAAATTTTTTTAATTTACAAAAAATATTGAAAATGATTAAATTTTATATGCATAGATTATTAATGCATTACATTCTATTGATATCCAGCAAGCTACATTTTGAGTTTGGAACAAAATTTTGGAATTCAGCTAACTGAATGCAAAACATATTGAAAATTGTTAAATTTTATTTTCATAAATTATTAATGTATCCCATTCTATTGATATTCAGCAAGTTAAATTTTGAATTTGGAACAAAATTTTGGAATTCAGCTAACTGAATACCAAAAATATTGAAAATTATTAAATTTTACTTACATAGTTTATTTTTTCATCACATTCTATTGATCTTCAGCAAGCTTAATTTTGAGTTTGGAACAGAAATTTGGAATTCAGCTAACTGAATAAAAAATATATTGAAAATTATTAAATTTTATTTGCATAAATCATTAATGCAGCTCATTCTATTGATACTCAGCAAGCTAAATTTTGAGTTTGGAACAAAATTTTGGAATTCATCTAGCTGAATTCAAAAAATATTGAAAATTATTAAATTTTATTTACATAGATTATTTATTCATCACATTCTATTGATATTCAGCAAGCTAAATTTTGAGTTTGAAAAACAATTTTGAAATTCAGCTAACTGAATACAAAAAATATTGAAAATTATTAAATTTTATTTACATAGATTATTAATGCATTACATTCTATTGATATCCAGAAAGCTAAATTTGGAGCTTGGAACAAAATTTTGGAATTCAGCTAACTGAATACAAAATATATTGAAAATTTATTAATTTAATTTGAATAGCCCATTTATACATCACATTCTATTGATATTCAGCATGCTTAATTTTGAGTTCGGAACAAAAATGTTGAATTCAGCTAACTGAATACCAAAAATATTGAAAATTATTAAATTTTATTTGCATAAATCATTAATGCAGCCCATTCTATTGATACTCAGCAAGCCAAAATTTGAGTTTGGAACAAAATTTTGGAATTCAGCTAACTGAATACAAAAAATATTGAAAATTTCTTAATTTAATTTGATTAGCCCATTTATACATCACATTCTATTGACGTTCAGCATGCTGAATTTTGAGTTTGGAAAAAAAATTGGAATTCAGCTAACTGAATATAAAAAATATTGAAAATTATTACATTCTATTTTCATAAATTATTAATGTATCCCATTCTATTGATATTCGATAAGCCAAATTTTGAGTTTGGAACAAAATTTTGGAATTCAGCTAACTGAATACAAAATATATTGAAAATTTATTAATTTAATTTGAATAGCCCATTTATACATCACATTCTATTGATATTCAGCATGCTTAATTTTGAGTTCGGAACAAAAATGTTGAATTCAGCTAACTGAATACCAAAAATATTGAAAATTATTAAATTTTATTTGCATAAATCATTAATGCAGCCCATTCTATTGATACTCAGCAAGCCAAAATTTGAGTTTGGAACAAAATTTTGGAATTCAGCTAACTGAATTCAAAAAATTTTGAAAATTATTAAATTTTATTTGCAATATCCATTAATGCATACCAATCTTTTGATATTCAGCAGTTCAAATTTTGAGTTTGGGAAAACATTTTTGGAATTCAGCTAACTGAATACCAAAAATATTGAAAATTATTACATTTTATTTATATAGATTATTAATGCATTACATTCTATTGATATCCAGCTAGCTAAATTTTGAGCTTAGAACAAAATTCTGGAATTCAGCTAACTGAATACCAAAAATATTGAAAATAATTAAATTTTATTTTCATAAATCATTGATGCATCCCATTCTATTGATACTCAGCAAGCCAAATTTTGATTTTGGAAAAAAAATTTGGAATTCAGTTAGCTAAATACAAAAAATATTGAAAATTATTAAATTTTATTTGCAAAACCATTAATGCACCACATTCTATTGATATTCAGCCAGCACAATTTTGAGTTTGGAACAAAATTTTGGAGTTCATCTAGCTGAATACAAAAAATATTGAAAATGATTAAATTTTATTTACATGGATTATTTATGCATAACATTTTATTGATATTCAGCAAGCTAAATTTTGAGCTCGGACCAAAATTTTGGAATTCAGCTAGTTTAATTCCAAAAATATTGAAATTTTTTTAATTTACAAAAAATATTGAAAATGATTAAATTTTATATGCATAGATTATTAATGCATTACATTCTATTGATGAGTTGAGTTTGGAACAAAATTTTGGAATTCATCTAACTGAATACAAAAAATATTGAAAATTATTAAATTTTATTTTCATAAATCATTGATGCATTTTGAGCTTGGAACAAAATTTTGGAATTCAGGTAACTGAATACAAAAATATTCAAAATTATTAAATTTTATTTTCATAAATTATTAATGCATCCCATTCTATTGATATTCAGCAAGCTAAATTTTGAGTTTGGAACAAAAATTTGAAATTCAGCTAACTGAATACAAAAAATATTGAAAATTATTAAATTTTAGTTACATAGATTATTAATGCATTACATTCTATTGATATCCAGAAAGCTAAATTTTGAGCTTGGAACAAAATTTTGGAATTCAGCTAACTGAATACAAAATATATTGAAAATAATTAAATTTTATTTTCATAAATCATTGATGCATCCCATTCTATTGATATCCAGCAAGCTAAATTTTGAGCTTGGAACAAAACTTTGGAATTCAGCTAACTGAATACCAAAAATATTGAAAATAATTAAATTTTATTTGCATAAATCATTGAAGTATCCCATTCTATTGATATTCAGCAAGCCAAACGTTGAGTTTGGAACAAAATTTTGGAATTCAGCTAACTGAATACAAAAAATATTGAAAATTTCTTAATTTAATTTGATTAGCCCATTTATGCATCACATTCTATCGACGTTCAGCATGCTAAATTTTGAGTTTGGAAAAAAAATTGGAATTCAGCTAATTGAATATAAAAAATATTGAAAATTATTACATTCTATTTTCATAAATTATTAATGTATCCCATTCTATTGATATTCAGCAAGCCAAATTTTGAGTTTGGAACAAAATTTTGGAATTCAGCTAACTGAATACAAAATATATTGAAAATTTATTAATTTAATTTGAATAGCCCATTTATACATCACATTCTATTGATATTCAGCATGCTTAATTTTGAGTTCGGAACAAAAATGTTGAATTCAGCTAACTGAATACCAAAAATATTGAAAACTATTAAAATTTATTTGCATAAATCATTAATGCAGCCCATTCTATTGATACTCAGCAAGCCAAATTTTGAGATTGGAACAAAATTTTGGAATTTAGCTAACTAAATACAAAAAATATTGAAAATTATTAAATTTTATTTGCAAAACCATTAATGCACCCCATTCTATTGATATTCAGCCAGCACAATTTTGAGTTTGGAACAAAATTTTGGAGTTCATCTAGCTGAATACAAAAAAATATTACAAAATTTCAAATTTTATTTACATGGATTATTTATGCATAATATTTTATTGATATTCAGCAAGTTAAATTTTGAGTTTGGAACAAAATTTTGGAATTCAGCTAGTTAAATTCCAAAATATTGAAATTTTTTTAATTTACAAAAAATATTGAAAATGATTAAATTTTATATGCATAGATTATTAATGCATTACATTCTATTGATATCCAGCAAGCTACATTTTGAGTTTGGAACAAAATTTTGTGAATTCAGCTAACTGAATGCAAAACATATTGAAAATTGTTAAATTTTATTTTCATAAATTATTAATGTATCCCATTCTATTGATATTCAGCAAGTTAAATTTTGAATTTGGAACAAAATTTTGGAATTCAGCTAACTGAATACCAAAAATATTGAAAATTATTAAATTTTACTTACATAGTTTATTTTTTCATCACATTCTATTGATCTTCAGCAAGCTTAATTTTGAGTTTGGAACAGAAATTTGGAATTCAGCTAACTGAATAAAAAATATATTGAAAATTATTAAATTTTATTTGCATAAATCATTAATGCAGCTCATTCTATTGATACTCAGCAAGCTAAATTTTGAGTTTGGAACAAAATTTTGGAATTCATCTAGCTGAATTCAAAAAATATTGAAAATTATTAAATTTTATTTACATAGATTATTTATTCATCACATTCTATTGATATTCAGCAAGCTAAATTTTGAGTTTGAAAAACAATTTTGAAATTCAGCTAACTGAATACAAAAAATATTGAAAATTATTAAATTTTATTTACATAGATTATTAATGCATTACATTCTATTGATATCCAGAAAGCTAAATTTGGAGCTTGGAACAAAATTTTGGAATTCAGCTAACTGAATACAAAATATATTGAAAATTATTAAATTTTATTTTCATAAATCATTGATGCATCCCATTCTATTGATATCCAGCAAGCTAAATTTTGAGCTTGGAACAAAACTTTGGAATTCAGCTAACTAAATACCAAAAATATTGAAAATAATTAAATTTTATTTTCATAAATCATTGATGTATCCCGTTCTATTGATATTCAGCAAGCCAAACTTTGAGTTTGGAACAAAATTTTGGAATTCAGCTAACTGAATACAAAAAATATTGAAAATTTCTTAATTTAATTTGATTAGCCCATTTATACATCACATTCTATTGACGTTCAGCATGCTAAATTTTGAGTTTGGAAAAAAAATTGGAATTCAGCTGACTGAATATAAAAAATATTGAAAATTATTACATTCTATTTTCATAAATTATTAATGTATCCCATTCTATTGATATTCGATAAGCCAAATTTTGAGTTTGGAACAAAATTTTGGAATTCAGCTAACTGAATACAAAATATATTGAAAATTTATTAATTTAATTTGAATAGCCCATTTATACATCACATTCTATTGATATTCAGCATGCTTAATTTTGAGTTCGGAACAAAAATGTTGAATTCAGCTAACTGAATACCAAAAATATTGAAAATTATTAAATTTTATTTGCATAAATCATTAATGCAGCCCATTCTATTGATACTCAGCAAGCCAAAATTTGAGTTTGGAACAAAATTTTGGAATTCAGCTAACTGAATTCAAAAAATTTTGAAAATTATTAAATTTTATTTGCAATATCCATTAATGCATACCAATCTTTTGATATTCAGCAGTTCAAATTTTGAGTTTGGGAAAAAATTTTTGGAATTCAGCTAACTGAATACCAAAAATATTGAAAATTATTACATTTTATTTATATAGATTATTAATGCATTACATTCTATTGATATCCAGCTAGCTAAATTTTGAGCTTAGAACAAAATTCTGGAATTCAGCTAACTGAATACCAAAAATATTGAAAATAATTAAATTTTATTTTCATAAATCATTGATGCATCCCATTCTATTGATACTCAGCAAGCCAAATTTTGATTTTGGAAAAAAAATTTGGAATTCAGTTAGCTAAATACAAAAATATTGAAAATTATTAAATTTTATTTGCAAAACCATTAATGCACCACATTCTATTGATATTCAGCCAGCACAATTTTGAGTTTGGAACAAAATTTTGGAGTTCATCTAGCTGAATACAAAAAATATTGAAAATTATTAAATTTTATTTACATGGATTATTTATGCATAACATTTTATTGATATTCAGCAAGCTAAATTTTGAGCTTGGACCAAAATTTTGGAATTCAGCTAGTTTAATTCCAAAAATATTGAAATTTTTTTAATTTACAAAAAATATTGAAAATGATTAAATTTTATATGCATAGATTATTAATGCATTACATTCTATTGATGAGTTGAGTTTGGAACAAAATTTTGGAATTCATCTAACTGAATACAAAAAATATTGAAAATTATTAAATTTTATTTTCATAAATCATTGATGCATTTTGAGCTTGGAACAAAATTTTGGAATTCAGGTAACTGAATACAAAAATATTCAAAATTATTAAATTTTATTTTCATAAATTATTAATGCATCCCATTCTATTGATATTCAGCAAGCTAAATTTTGAGTTTGGAACAAAAATTTGAAATTCAGCTAACTGAATACAAAAAATATTGAAAATTATTAAATTTTAGTTACATAGATTATTAATGCATTACATTCTATTGATATCCAGAAAGCTAAATTTTGAGCTTGGAACAAAATTTTGGAATTCAGCAAACTGAATACAAAATATATTGAAAATAATTAAATTTTATTTTCATAAATCATTGATGCATCCCATTCTATTGATATCCAGCAAGCTAAATTTTGAGCTTGGAACAAAACTTTGGAATTCAGCTAACTGAATACCAAAAATATTGAAAATAATTAAATTTTATTTGCATAAATCATTGAAGTATCCCATTCTATTGATATTCAGCAAGCCAAACGTTGAGTTTGGAACAAAATTTTGGAATTCAGCTAACTGAATACAAAAAATATTGAAAATTTCTTAATTTAATTTGATTAGCCCATTTATGCATCACATTCTATCGACGTTCAGCATGCTAAATTTTGAGTTTGGAAAAAAAATTGGAATTCAGCTAATTGAATATAAAAAATATTGAAAATTATTACATTCTATTTTCATAAATTATTAATGTATCCCATTCTATTGATATTCAGCAAGCCAAATTTTGAGTTTGGAACAAAATTTTGGAATTCAGCTAACTGAATACAAAATATATTGAAAATTTATTAATTTAATTTGAATAGCCCATTTATACATCACATTCTATTGATATTCAGCATGCTTAATTTTGAGTTCGGAACAAAAATGTTGAATTCAGCTAACTGAATACCAAAAATATTGAAAACTATTAAATTTTATTTGCATAAATCATTAATGCAGCCCATTCTATTGATACTCAGCAAGCCAAATTTTGAGCTTGGAACAAAATTTTGGAATTTAGCTAACTAAATACAAAAAATATTGAAAATTATTAAATTTTATTTGCAAAACCATTAATGCACCCCATTCTATTGATATTCAGCCAGCACAATTTTGAGTTTGGAACAAAATTTTGGAGTTCATCTAGCTGAATACAAAAAAATATTACAAAATTTCAAATTTTATTTACATGGATTATTTATGCATAATATTTTATTGATATTCAGCAAGTTAAATTTTGAGTTTGGAACAAAATTTTGGAATTCAGCTAGTTAAATTCCAAAAATATTGAAATTTTTTTAATTTACAAAAAATATTGAAAATGATTAAATTTTATATGCATAGATTATTAATGCATTACATTCTATTGATATCCAGCAAGCTACATTTTGAGTTTGGAACAAAATTTTGTGAATTCAGCTAACTGAATGCAAAACATATTGAAAATTGTTAAATTTTATTTTCATAAATTATTAATGTATCCCATTCTATTGATATTCAGCAAGTTAAATTTTGAATTTGGAACAAAATTTTGGAATTCAGCTAACTGAATACCAAAAATATTGAAAATTATTAAATTTTACTTACATAGTTTATTTTTCATCACATTCTATTGATCTTCAGCAAGCTTAATTTTGAGTTTGGAACAGAAATTTGGAATTCAGCTAACTGAATAAAAAATATATTGAAAATTATTAAATTTTATTTGCATAAATCATTAATGCAGCTCATTCTATTGATACTCAGCAAGCTAAATTTTGAGTTTGGAACAAAATTTTGGAATTCATCTAGCTGAATTCAAAAAATATTGAAAATTATTAAATTTTATTTACATAGATTATTTATTCATCACATTCTATTGATATTCAGCAAGCTAAATTTTGAGTTTGAAAAACAATTTTGAAATTCAGCTAACTGAATACAAAAAATATTGAAAATTATTAAATTTTATTTACATAGATTATTAATGCATTACATTCTATTGATATCCAGAAAGCTAAATTTGGAGCTTGGAACAAAATTTTGGAATTCAGCTAACTGAATACAAAATATATTGAAAATTATTAAATTTTATTTTCATAAATCATTGATGCATCCCATTCTATTGATATCCAGCAAGCTAAATTTTGAGCTTGGAACAAAATTTTGGAGTTCATCTAGCTGAATACAAAAAATATTACAAAATTTCAAATTTTATTTACATGGATTATTTATGCATAATATTTTATTGATATTCAGCAAGTTAAATTTTGAGTTTGGAACAAAATTTTGGAATTCAGCTAGTTAAATTCCAAAAATATTGAAATTTTTTAATTTACAAAAAATATTGAAAATGATTAAATTTTATATGCATAGATTATTAATGCATTACATTCTATTGATATCCAGCAAGCTACATTTTGAGTTTGGAACAAAATTTTGTGAATTCAGCTAACTGAATGCAAAACATATTGAAAATTGTTAAA
Organism: Musca domestica; assembly: GCF_030504385.1. NCBI lineage: Eukaryota > Metazoa > Arthropoda > Insecta > Diptera > Muscidae > Musca > Musca domestica. The sequence goes on along the minus strand of NW_026712115.1, from coordinate 104,130 downwards.
TTTTATTTTCATAAATTATTAATGTATCCCATTCTATTGATATTCAGCAAGTTAAATTTTGAATTTGGAACAAAAATTTGGAATTCAGCTAACTGAATACCAAAAATATTGAAAATTATTAAATTTTACTTACATAGTTTATTTTTTCATCACATTCTATTGATCTTCAGCAAGCTTAATTTTGAGTTTGGAACAGAAATTTGGAATTCAGCTAACTGAATAAAAAATATATTGAAAATTATTAAATTTTATTTGCATAAATCATTAATGCAGCTCATTCTATTGATACTCAGCAAGCTAAATTTTGAGTTTGGAACAAAATTTTGGAATTCATCTAGCTGAATTCAAAAATTATTGAAAATTATTAAATTTTATTTACATAGATTATTTATTCATCACATTCTATTGATATTCAGCAAGCTAAATTTTGAGTTTGAAAAACAATTTTGAAATTCAGCTAACTGAATACAAAAAATATTGAAAATTATTAAATTTTATTTACATAGATTATTAATGCATTACATTCTATTGATATCCAGAAAGCTAAATTTGGAGCTTGGAACAAAATTTTGGAATTCAGCTAACTGAATACAAAATATATTGAAAATTATTAAATTTTATTTTCATAAATCATTGATGCATCCCATTCTATTGATATCCAGCAAGCTAAATTTTGAGCTTGGAACAAAACTTTGGAATTCAGCTAACTAAATACCAAAAATATTGAAAATAATTAAATTTTATTTTCATAAATCATTGATGTATCCCGTTCTATTGATATTCAGCAAGCCAAACTTTGAGTTTGGAACAAAATTTTGGAATTCAGCTAACTGAATACAAAAAATATTGAAAATTTCTTAATTTAATTTGAATAGCCCATTTATACATCACATTCTATTGATGTTCAGCATGCTAAATTTTGAGTTTGGAAAAAAATTGGAATTCAGCTAACTGAATATATAAAATATTGAAAATTATTACATTCTATTTTCATAAATTATTAATGTATCCCATTCTATTGATATTCAGCAAGCTAAATTTTGAGTTTGGAACAAAAATTTTGAATCCAGCTAACTGAATACCAAAAATATTGAAAATTATTAAATTTTACTTGCATAAATCATTAATGCAGCCCATTCTATTGATACTCAGCAAGCCAAATTTTGAGTTGGGAACAAAATTTTGTAATTCAGCTAACTGAATTCAAAAAATTTTGAAAATTTTTAAATTTTATTTGCAATATCCATTAATGCATATCATTCTATTGATATTCAGCAGGTCCAATTTTGAGTTTGGGAAAAAAATTTTGGAATTCAGCTAACTGAATACCAAAACAAGTAAGCAAAGGCAAAGGCTACAGTCGAGCGGGGCCGACCGTTGAATACCCTACAACACTATAATAAACAATACAGTTTATATAGGCAAGATACTCGAAAGAATTCCACAAGATATTGTGACAAATAATAAAAAATACCATCAGGTTTCGTTCTCTAATTTTCGAATAATAGCAACTTAAACTAATTTGCTCATTTCCAATTTATTGGCAGATGTTGCACTTAAATGGTCTTCCTAGATCTGGAACCAATATTTCCCAAAGACCTATAATCTCTCAGAAGTGGCAAAAGATTAACATTTATTATTGGTTTTTGACTGAAACGCATCTATATGAGATACAGTCATTTGACTATATTCTTCAACGAAATCAGCGTTAACGAAATAGTCAGAAGTGCGTCTTTCCTGTGTTTGTGAATTCTCCAAAAAGTCACTGGAATGGACATTTTCGTATTTTGTCTACAAAAGTTGGCAAACTCCTTCACACGTTGAATATTTTTGGATGGTCATCCAAAACTGCTTGGCTTTTGCAATGTCCGGTAATCCCCATTCAAATGTGCGTGAGGATCGGGCGATAATTACGATCTCCTGACAATTTTGCAGTTTTTTTTGGTGCATTTTAACCCCTAAATATATGCCGATCATCTCCAAAAAGAGTAGGCTTCTATTCTGACCCTCATCTTATCCCCATGCAAAATTTCGTAAGGATCGGGTCATAAATGCGATCTGTATATGATATCCTGATATCCTAACTACTTAGTTTTGTTAGCTGTTGAAATATTACCAAATATTTAATTCAAAACAAGTAAGCAAAGGCTACAGTCGAGCGGGGCCGACCGTTGAATACCCTACAACACTATAATATACCATACAGTTTATATTGGCGAGATACTCGAAAGAATTCCACAAGATATTGTGACAAATAATAAAAGAAAACCATCAGGTTTCGTTCTCTAATTTTCGAATAATAGCAACTTAAACTAATTTGCTCATTTCCAATTTATTTTTAGATGTTGCACTTAAATGGTCTTCCTAGATCTGGAACCAATATTTCCCAAAGACCTTAAATCTCTCAGAAGTGGCAAAAGATTAACATTTATTATTGGTTTTTGACTGAAACGCATCTATATGAGATACAGACATTTGACTATATTCTTCAACGAAATCAACGTTAACGAAATAGTCAGAAGTGCAACTTTCCTGTATTTGTGAATTCTTCAAAAAGTAACTGAAATGGACATTTTCGTATTTAGTCTACAAAAGTTGGCAAACTATTTCACACATTGAATATTTTTGGATGGTCATCCAAAAATGCTTGGCTTTTGCAATATCCGGTAACCCCCATTCAAATGTGCATGAGGATCGAGCGATAATTACGACCTGCTGACAATTTTGCAGTTTTTTCGTCCATGTCAACCCCTAAATATATGGCGATCATCTCCAAAACGAGTAGGCTTCTAGCCTGACCCTCATCTTATCCCCATGCAAAATTTCGTAAGGATCGGGCCATAAATGCGATCTGTATATGATATCCTGATATCCTAACTACTTAGTTTTGTTAGCTGTAGAAATATTACCAAATGTTTAATTCAAAATGAAAATATGCCAAAAATATGACAAAATTGAAAAAAATATGAGAAAATTTTACAAAATCAATATTTTCATCTTTAGAGAGATATTTTCAAGCGATTTTTTAGACGTTTTTTCTTTCCTGCCAAGAGGCCATTTTGAATTAATGAGAACTGTCGAAATCAGTTCAGCCGTTCTCGCATATAAGAGATCTTTTAAGCATATCCTCTTTGATAGACATATATATCGCACATATTTTGCTATATATCCGTTTTGTTGGACGTTAACATCAATGTAAAGATCAGAAGTAACCTTGTCATGGCTTTGTGATTTCGCCGGGATTTAAAATATTCGCGGTTTAATGAAAAATTTTGAATTTTTTCAACACAAAAGATATGGTCTAAAGATATAGCTAAATATTATCCGATGACCACCCAAATTGGTAGGCTTCTTCCCTGTCCTAAACTCTAGCTACATACGAAATTCCGCGTCGATTGGTCTATAATTGCGACCTGTATAGCTACTGCAAAATCCGACATTTTTTCAGTATTTGGTCCATTTCAACCCCTAAACATTTGGCGATCATCTCCAAAAGAAATAGGGTTCTATTCTGACCTCAACCCCACCTACATTCTAAATTTCGTGAAGATCGGGCCATAATTGCGACCTGTAGAGTGATTACAAATTAACATGGACAGACGGACAGACGGACAGACGGACAGACGGACGGACGGACATACATAGCTAGATCGACTCAGCTCGTCGAGCTAGGAAGATCCATATATACTTTCCTATATGGGAAACCAATATTTCGTGGTGTTACATAATTTTTGGCCCAATCAAACTTATAATACCCCCAACACATAGTGTTGTAGGGTATAATGAAAATATGCCAAAAATATGACAAAATTAAAAAAATATGAGAAAATTTTACAAAAACCAATATTTTCATCTTTAGAGAGATATTTGTATGCGTTTTTTAGACGTTTTTCCTTTCCTGCCAAGAGGCCATTCTGAATTAATGAGAACTGTCGAAATCAGTTCAGCCGTTCTCGACATATATGAGATCTTTCAAGCATATCTTCTATGATAGACGATTTTTTGGATCTTAACATCAATGTAAAGATCAGAAGTAACCATGTCATGGCTTTGTGATTTCCCCGGGATATAAAATATGCGCGGTTTAATGAAAATTTTTAAATTTTTGCAACAAAAAAGATATGGTATATTTTACCCGCTAAATATTATCCGATGACCACCCAAATTGGTAGGCTTCTTCCCCGCCCTAAACTCTAGCTACATGCGAAATTCCGCGTCGATTGGTCTATAATTGCGACCTGTATAGCTACTGCAAAATCCGACATTTTTTTAGTATTTGGTCCATTTCAACCCCTAAACATTTGGCGATCATCTCCAAAAGAAATAGGGTTCTATTCTGACCCTAACCCCACCTCCATTCTAAATTTCGTGAAGATCGGGCCATAATTGCGACCTGTAGAGTGATTACAAATTAACATGGACAGACGGACAGACGGACGGACGGACATACATAGCTAGATCGACTCAGCTCGGCGAGATAGGAAGATCCATATATACTTTCCTATGTGGGAAATCAATATTTCGTGGTGTTACATAATTTTTGGCCCAATCAAACTTATAATACCCTCAACACATAGTGTTGTAGGGTATAAATATTGAAAATTATTAAATTTTATTTACATAGATTATTAATGCATTACATTCTATTGATATCCAGCAAGCTAAATTTTGAGCTTGGAACAAAATTTTGGAATTTAGCTAACTGAATACAAAAAATATTGAAAATTATTAAATTTTATTTGCAAAACCATTAATGCACCACATTCTATTGATATTCAGCCAGCACAATTTTGAGTTTGGAACAAAATTTTGGAGTTCATCTAGCTGAATACAAAAAAATATTGCAAAATTTCAAATTTTATTTATGCATAACATTTTATTGATATTCAGCAAGCCAAATTTTGAGTTTGGAACAAAATTTTGGAATTCAGCTAGTTAAATTCCAAAAATATTGCAATTTTTTTAATTTGCAAAAATATTGAAAATGATTAAATTTTATATGCATAGATTATTAATGCATTACATTCTATTGATATCCAGCAAGCTACATTTTGAGTTTGGAACAAAATTTTGGAATTCAGCTATTCATTTAGCAAAACATATTGAAAATTATTAAATTTTATTTTCATAAATTATTAATGTATCCCATTCTATTGATATTCAGCAAGTTAAATTTTGAATTTGGAACAAAATTTTAGAATTCAGGTAACTGAATACCAAAAATATTGAAAATTATTAAATTCTATTTACATAGTTTATTTTTTCATCACATTCTATTGATATTCAGCAAGCTAAATTTTGAGTTTGGAACAAAATTTTGGAATTCAGCTAACTGAATACAAAAAATATTGAAAATTATTAAATTTTATTTTCATAAATCATTGATGCATTTTGAGCTTGGAACAAAATTTTGGAATTCAGGTAACTGAATACAAAAATATTCAAAATTATTAAATTTTATTTTCAAAAATCATTGATGCATCCCATTCTATTGATATTCAGCCAGCACAATTTTGAGTTTGGAACAAAATTTTGGAGTTCATCTAGCTGAATACAAAAAAATATTACAAAATTTCAAATTTTATTTACATGGATTATTTATGCATAATATTTTATTGATATTCAGCAAGTTAAATTTTGAGTTTGGAACAAAATTTTGGAATTCAGCTAGTTAAATTCCAAAAATATTGAAATTTTTTTAATTTACAAAAAATATTGAAAATGATTAAATTTTATATGCATAGATTATTAATGCATTACATTCTATTGATATTCAGCAAGTTAAATTTTGAGTTTGGAACAAAATTTTGGAATTCAGCTAACTGAATGCAAAACATATTGAAAATTGTTAAATTTTATTTTCATAAATTATTAATGTATCCCATTCTATTGATATTCAGCAAGTTAAATTTTGAATTTGGAACAAAATTTTGGAATTCAGCTAACTGAATACCAAAAATATTGAAAATTATTAAATTTTACTTACATAGTTTATTTTTTCATCACATTCTATTGATCTTCAGCAAGCTTAATTTTGAGTTTGGAACAAAAATTTGGAATTCAGCTAACTGAATAAAAAATATATTGAAAATTATTAAATTTTATTTGCATAAATCATTAATGCAGCTCATTCTATTGATACTCAGCAAGCTAAATTTTGAGTTTGGAACAAAATTTTGGAATTCATCTAGCTGAATTCAAAAAATATTGAAAATTATTAAATTTTATTTACATAGATTATTTATTCATCACATTCTATTGATATTCAGCAAGCATTATGCTAGGAACACAATTGGAGCGAACGACGAATTTTTTCGCGGCGTATGTTCGTCGTCAAAAATAAAACACATATGTGTATATGGAAGTGCACACAATCACGGCACCGGCGAAAATTTCGTCGGTCGCCGCGAACTCAATTAGCTTTATTTCTATTTCATACGCCGGCGACCGGCGAACAAAACAGTACAAGGTGGCCATACTTGTACGAATTTTATGTGTTTTAGTAAATAAAGTTACTTTTTACTTTAAAATTTGTTATGGTCACTCTACTATCTGTTACTCGTATAAAAAAAAAAAAACATAATTAATTTGTTTATTTATTTGTGTACTTGCGCCTGAGTGAAGATGGATATCAGTGAATTTATAATAGAGAAGATGGACATTAGTGAAATTATAATAGAGAACGTAAAGAATTATGTGTTCTTGTATAATTCATTGTAGTCAACAAATGAGCAAAAAGTAAACAACTTCATCAGCTGTTTTATAATTTCGTCGGTATTGTGTTCCATACGACGAATTTTCGCGGCTCATTTTGTCGCCGCGTAGGGCGAAATTCGTCGTTCGCTCCAATTGTGTTCCTAGCATAAATTTTGAGTTTGAAAAAAAAAATTTGAAATTCAGCTAACTGAATACAAAAAATATTGAAAATTATTAAATTTTATTTACATAGATTATTAATGCATTACATTCTATTGATATCCAGAAAGCTAAATTTGGAGCTTGGAACAAAATTTTGGAATTCAGCTAACTGAATACAAAATATATTGAAAATTATTAAATTTTATTTTCATAAATCATTGATGCATCCCATTCTATTGGTATCCAGCAAGCTAAATTTTGAGCTTGGAACAAAACTTTGGAATTCAGCTAACTAAATACCAAAAATATTGAAAATTATTAAATTTTATTTGGATAAATCATTGATGTATCCCGTTCTATTGATATTCAGCAAGCCAAACTTTGAGTTTGGAACAAAATTTTGGAATTCAGCTAACTGAATACAAAAAATTTTGAAAATTTCTTAATTTAATTTGAATAGCCCATTTATACATCACATTCTATTGATATTCAGCATGCTAAATTTTGAGTTTGGAAAAAAAGTTTGGAATTCAGCAAACTGAATATAAACAAGTTAAAAAGCACTAAGTTCGGCCGGGCCGAACTTTTAATACCCTCCACCATTTGCAACGAATTTGGAAATTTTTAAAAAATAAAATCCTTAAAAAATTCTGTTAAAATTTTAAAAATACCGAATATAGCCGTCATATTGGGGTCTATACGACGTGGACATACATAGGCATTGCTTGTCATAAGTCATTACCATATTCAAATTGGAAACTTGAAATAAACGGTAAATAATGTAGCTAAAATCATCAAAATATCGTATATAAGGAGGTGCCGTTAAATTGGAGCTGTGCAAAGACCTGGACCAGCATAGACAGTTTTCTGTCACAGGCTGTAGCATCCATTACGAACTTCAAATACCACATTTCAAACAATTTCGGTGGGTATTGTACCTAAAATCGTCAAAATACCGAATATGGGGAGGTACTGATATATGGGGCCTATACGAAGACCTGGACCCGCACAGACAATTTTCTGTCACAGACTGTAGTATTCATTACGAACTTCAAATACCAATTTTCAAACAATTCCGGTGAATAATGTCACTAAAATCATCAAAATACCGAATATAGGGAGGTACCGTTATAGGGGGGCTATACGAAGACGTAGACCTGCACAGACAATTTTCTGTATTAGGGTGTAGTATCCATTTTGAGCTTCAAGTACCAAATTTGAAACAATTCCCGTGAATAATGTCGTTAAAATCACCAAAATACCGAATATCAGGAGGTACCGTTATATGGGGGCTATACGAAAAAATGGACTTGCACAGACAATTTTCTATCTTAGACTGTAGTATTCATTACGAACTTCAAATACCAATTTTCAAACAATTCCGGTGAATAATGTCGCTAAAATCATGAAAATACCGAATATAGGGAGGTACTGATATATGGGGCCTATACGAAGACCTGGACCCGCACAGAAAATTTTCTGCAACAGACTGTAGTTCCTATAACGAACTTCAAATACCAAATTTGAAATAATTCCCGTGAATAATGTCGTTATAATCGTCAAAATACTGAATATCGGGAGGTACCGTTGTATGGGGGCTATACGAAGACATGGACTTGCACAGACAATTTTCTATCTTAGACTGTAGTATTCATTACGAACTTCAAATACCAATTTTGAAACAATTCCGGTGAATAATGTCGCTAAAATCATCAAAATACCGAATATAGGGAGGTACTGATATACGGGGCCTATACGAAGACCTGGACCCGCACAGACAATTTTCTGGCACAGACTGTAGTTCCTATAACGAACTTCAAATACAAAATTTGAAACAATTCGCGTGAATAATGTCGTTAAAATCATTAAAATACCGAATATAGGGAGGTACCGTTATATGGGGGCTATATGAAAACGTGGACCTACATGGCCCATTTACGAACTTAACCTGCCTACTGGAAAAATAAACATGTGTGCAAAATTTTAGCCATCTATCTCAATTCATTCGAAAGATAGCGTGATTACAACAGACAGACGGACAGACAGACAGACAGACGGACAGACAGACAGACAGACAGACGGACATCGCTAAATCGACTTAGAATTTTACGCTGATCAAGAATATATATACTTTGTTGGGTCTGACATGAGTATTTCGAGGAGTTACAAACGGAATGACAAAGTTAATATACCCTCCATAGTATGGTGGAGGGTATAAAAATATTGAAAATTATTAAATTATATTTGCAATATCCATTAATGCATACCATTCTATTGATATTCAGCAAGTTAAATTTTGAGTTTGGAACAAAAGTTTGGAATTCAGCTAATTGAATACCAAAAACATTGAAAATTATTAAATTTTATATGCATAGATTATTAATGCATCCCATTCTATTGATATTCAGCAAACCAAGTTTTGAGTTTGGAACAAAATTTTGGAATTCAGCTAACTGAATACAAAAAATATTGAAAATTATTAAATTTTATTTTATAAATTATTAATGCATTACATTCTATTGATATTTAGCAAGCCAAATTTTGAGTTTGGAACAAAATTTTGGAATTCAGCTAACTGAATACAAAAAATATTGAAAATTATTAAATTTTATTTTCATAAATCATTGATGTATCCCATTCTATTGATATTCACCAAGTTAAATTTTGAGTTTGGAATAAAATTTTGGAATTTAGCTAAACGAATACAAAAAATATTGAAAATTATTAACTTTTATTTACATAGATTATTTATTCATCACATTCTATTCATATTCAGCAAGCTAAGTTTTGAGTTTGAAAAACAATTTTGAAATTCAGCTAACTGAATACAAAAAATATTGAAAATTATTAAATTTTATTTACATAGCTTATTAATGCATTACATTCTCTTGATATCCAGCAAGTTAAATTTTGAGCTTGGAACATAATTTTGGAATTCAACTAACTGAATACAAAAAATATTGAAAATTATTAAGTTTTATTTTTATACCCTCCACCATACTATGGAGGGTATATTAACTTTGTCATTCCGTTTGTAATTCCTCGAAATACTCATGTCAGACCAAACAAAGTATATATATTCTAGATCAGCGTAAAATTCTAAGTCGATTTAGCGATGTCCGTCTGTCTGTCTGTCTGTTGTAATCACGCTATCTTTCGAATGAATTGAGATAGATGGCTAAACTTTTGCACACATGTTTATTTTTCCAATAGGCAGGTTAAGTTCGTAAATGGGCCATGTAGGTCCACGATTTCATATAGCCCCCATATAACGGTACCTCCCTATATTCGGTATTTTGATGATTTTAGGGACATTATTCACCGGAATTGTTTCAAATTTGGTATTTGAAGTTCGTAATGAATACTACAGTCTAAAATAGAAAGTTGTCTGTGTAAGTCCATGTCTTCGTATAGCCCCCATATAACGGTACCTCCCGATATTCGGTATTTTGATGATTTTAACGACATTATTCACGGGAATTGTTTCAAATTTGGTACTTGAAGCTCAAAATAGATACTACACCCTAAGACAGAAAATTGTCTGTGCAGGTCCACGTCTTCGTATAGCCCCCATATAACAGTACCTCCGGTATTTTCGGTATTTTGATGATTTTAGCGACATTATTCACCTGAATTGTTTCAAAATTGGTATTTGAAGTTCGTAATGAATACTGCAGTCTGTGACAGAAAATTGTCTGTGCGGGTCCAGGTCTTCGTATAGGCCCCATATATCAGTACCTCCCCATATTCGGTATTTTGACGATTTTAGGTACAATACCCACCGAAATTGTTTGAAATGTGGTATTTGAAGTTCGTAATGGATGCTACAGCCTGTGACAGAAAATTGTCTATGCTGGTCCAGGTCTTTGCACAGCTCCAATTTTACGGCACGTCCTTATATACGATATTTTGATGATTTTAGCTACATTATTCACCGTTTATTTCAAGTTTCCAATTTGAATATGGTAATGGCTTATGACAAACAATGCCTATGTATGTCCCATGGTAGAAGAATATAGGTAGACGCGTCGACACAGCTGCTGGGACAATGAACTGTCAAACCAATTTTGGAATTGAAAATGTTGAATGAAAAACTATTTAAATATGTAAAAATTTTTGAAAAACGCGAAATATAGTAGCCTCCGAATGACGTAGTATAAGAAAACATATAAAAATCTACTTATATTTAAAAAAACATTTAAATTTTGTTGACATATCAATGCTCCCAAGCGTTGATGCATCTACCTGTATTCCTCTGCCATGGTATGTCCACGTCGTATAGACCCCAATAAAATTTTAACAGAATTTTTTAAGGATTTTATTTTTTAAAAATTTCCAAATTCGTTGCAAATGGTGGAGGGTATTAAAAGTTCGGCCCGGCCGAACTTAGTGCTTTTTAACTTGTTATAAATTACTAATGTATCCCATTCTATTGATATTCAGCAAGCTAACTTTTGAATACCAAAAATATTGAAAATAATTAAATTTTATTTTCGTAAATCATTGATGCATCCCATTCTATTGATATTCAGCAAGCCAAATTTTGAGTTTGGAACAAAATTTTGGAATTCAGCTAACTGAATACAAAAATATTGAAAATTGTTAAATTTTATTTTCATAAATTATTAACGTATCCCATTCTATTGATATTCAGCAAGTTAAATTTTGAGTTTGGAACAAAATTTTGGAATTCAGCTAACTGAATACAAAAAATATTGAAAATTATTAAATTTCATTTACATAGATTATTAATGTATCCCATTCTATTGATATTCAGCATGCTAAATTTTGAGTTTGGAAAATAAAATTGGAATTCAGCTAACTGAATACAAAAAATATTGAAAATTATTAAATTTTATTATCATAAATTATTAATGTACCCCATTCTATTGATATTGAGCAAGTTAAATTTTGAGTTTGGAACAAAAATTTGGAATTCAGCTAACTGAATACCAAAAATATTGAAAATTATTAAATTTTATTTGCATAGATTATTAATGCATCCCATTCTATTGATATTCAGCAAGCTAAGTTTTGAGTTTGGAACAAAATTTTGGAATTCAGCTAACTGAATACAAAAAATATTGAAAATTATTAACTTTTATTTACATAGATTATTAATGCATCCCATTCTAGTGATATCCAGCAAGCTACATTTTGAGTTTGGAACAAAATTTTGGAATTCAGCTAATTGAATACCAAAAATATTGAAAATTATTAAATTTTATTTGCATAGATTATTAATGCATCCCATTCTATTGATATTCAGCAAGCCAAATTTTGAGTTTGGAACAAAATTTTGGAATTCAGCTAACTGAATACAAAAATATTGAAAATTGTTAAATTTTATTTTCATAAATTATTAACGTATCCCATTCTATTGATATTCAGCAAGTTAAATTTTGAGTTTGGAACAAAATTTTGGAATTCAGCTAACTGAATACAAAAAATATTGAAAATTATTAAATTTCATTTACATAGATTATTAATGTATCCCATTCTATTGATATTCAGCATGCTAAATTTTGAGTTTGGAAAATAAAATTGGAATTCAGCTAACTGAATACAAAAAATATTGAAAATTATTAAATTTTATTATCATAAATTATTAATGTACCCCATTCTATTGATATTGAGCAAGTTAAATTTTGAGTTTGGAACAAAAATTTGGAATTCAGCTAACTGAATACCAAAAATATTGAAAATTATTAAATTTTATTTGCATAGATTATTAATGCATCCCATTCTATTGATATTCAGCAAGCTAAGTTTTGAGTTTGGAACAAAATTTTGGAATTCAGCTAACTGAATACAAAAAATATTGAAAATTATTAACTTTTATTTACATAGATTATTAATGCATCCCATTCTAGTGATATCCAGCAAGCTACATTTTGAGTTTGGAACAAAATTTTGGAATTCAGCTAATTGAATACCAAAAATATTGAAAATTATTAAATTTTATTTGCATAGATTATTAATGCATCCCATTCTATTGATATTCAGCAAGTTAAATTTTGAGTTTGGAACAAAATTTGGGAATTCAGCTAACTGAATACAAAAAATATTGAAAATTATTAAATTTTATTTGCATAAAACATTGATGTATCCCATTCTATTGATATTCAGCAAGCCAAATTTTGAGTTTGGAACAAAAATTTGGGATTCAGCTAACTGAATACCAAAAATATTGAAAATTATTAAATTTTATTTGCATAGATTATTAATGCATTCCATTCTATTGATATTCAGCAAGCTAAGTTTTGAGTTTGGAACAAAATTTTGGAATTCGGCTAGTTGAATACAAAAAATATTGAAAATTATTAACTTTTATTTACATAGATTATTAATGCATCCCATTCTATTGATATCCAGCAAGCTACATTTTGAGCCTGGAACAAAATTTTGGAATTCAGCTAATTGAATAAAAAAAATATTGAAAATTATTAAATTTCATTTACATAGATTATAAATGTATCCCATTCTACTGATATTCAGCAAGTTAAATTTTGAGTTTGGAACAAAATTTTGGAACTCAGCTAACTGAATACCAAAAATATTGAACATTATTAAATTTTATTTGCATAGATTATTAATGCATCCCATTCTATTGATATTCAGCAAGCCAAATTTTGAGTTTGGAACAAAATTTTGGAATTCAGCTAACTGAATACAAAAAATATTGAAAATGATTAAATTTTATTTTCATAAATCATTGATGTATCCCATTCTATTGATATTCAGCAAGCCAAATTTTGAGTTTGGAACAAAATTTTGGAATTCAGCTAACTGAATACAAAAAATATTGAAAATTATTAAATTTTATTTGCATAGATTATTAATGCATCCCATTCCATTGATATTCAGCAAGCCAAATTTTGAGTTTGGAACAAAATTTTGGAATTCAGCTAACTGAATACAAAAATATTGAAAATTGTTAAATTTTATTTTCATAAATTATTAACGTATCCCATTCTATTGATATTCAGCAAGTTAAATTTTGAGTTTTGAGAATTCAGCTAACTGAATACAAAAATATTGAAAATATTAAATTTTATTTGCATAAATCATTGATGTATCCCATTCTATTGATAATCAGCAAGCCAAATTTTGAGTTTGGAACAAAATTTTGGAATTCAGCTAGCTGAATACAAAAAATATTGAAAATTTCTTAATTTAATTTAAATAGCCCATTTATACATCACATTCTATTAATATTTAGCATGCTAAGTTTTGAGTTTGGAAAAAAATTGGAATTCAGCTAACTGAATACAAAAAATATTGAAAATTATTAAATTTTATTTTCATAAATCATTGATGTATCCCATTCTATTGATATTCAGCAAGTTAAATTTTGAGTTTGGAACAAAATTTTGGAAATTAGCTAACCGAATACAAAAAATATTGAAAATTATTAACTTTTATTTTCATAGATTATTTATTTATCACATTCTATTGATATTCAGCAAGCTAAATTTTGAGTTTGAAAAACAATTTTGAAATTCAGCTAACTGAATACAAAAAATATTGAAAATGATTAAATTTTATTTTCATAAATCATTGATGCATCCCATTCTATTGATATTCAGCATGCTAAACTTTGAGTTTGGAACAAAATTTTAGAATTCAGCTAACTGAATACAAAAATATTGAAAATTATTAAATTTTATTTTCATAAATTATTAACGTATCCCATTCTATTGATATTCAGCAAGCCAAATTTTGAGTTTGGAACAAAATTTTGGAATTCAGCAAACTGAATACCAAAAATATTGAAAATTATTAAATTTTATTTACATAGATTAGTAATGTATCCCATTCTATTGATATTCAGCAAGTTAAATTTTTAGTTTGGAACAAAATTTTGGAATTTAGCTAAACGAATACACAAAATATTGAAAATTATTAACTTTTATTTACATAGATTATTTATTCATCACATTCTATTGATATTCAGCAAGCTAAATTTTGAGTTTGAAATACAATTTTGAAATTCAGCTAACTGAATACCAAAAATATTGAAAATTATTAAATTTTGTTTGCATAGATTATTAATGCATCCCATTCTATTGATATTCAGCAAGCTAAGTTTTGAGTTTGGAACAAAATTTTGGAATTCAGCTAACTGAATACAAAAAATATTGAAAATTATTAACTTTTATTTACATAGATTATTTATTCATCACATTCTATTGATATTCAGCAAGCTAAATTTTGAGTTTGAAAAACAATTTTGAAATTCAGCTAACTGAATACCAAAAATGTTGAAAATTATTAAATTTTATTTGCATAGATTATTAATGCATCCCATTCCATTGATATTCAGCAAGCCAAATTTTGAGTTTGGAACAAAATTTTGGAATTCAGCAAACTGAATACAAAAAATATTGAAAATTATTAAATTTTATTTACATAGATTATAAATGTATCCCATTCTATTGATATTCAGCAAGTTAAATTTTGAGTTTGGAACAATATTTTGGAATTCAGCTAACTGAATACCAATAATATTGAAAATTATTAAATTTTATTTGCATAGATTATTAATGCATCCCATTCCATTGATATTCAGCAAGCCAAATTTTGAGTTTGGAACAAAATTTTGGAATTCAGCTAACTGAATACAAAAAATATTGAAAATTGTTCAATTTTATTTTCATAAATTATTAACGTATCCCATTCTATTGATATTCAGCAAGCTAAATTTTGAGTTTGAAAAACAATTTTGAAATTCAGCTAACTGAATACCAAAAATATTGAAAATTATTAAATTTTATTTGCATAGATTATTAATGCATCCCATTCTATTGATATTCAGCAAGCCAAGTTTTGAGTTTGGAACAAAATTTTGGAATTCAGCTAACTGAATACAAAAAATATTGAAAATTATTAACTTTTATTTACATAGATTATTTATTCATCACATTCTATTGATATTCAGCTAGCTAAATTTTGAGTTTGAAAAACAATTTTGAAATTCAGCTAACTGAATACCAAAAATAGTGAAAATTATTAAATTTTATTTGCATAGATTATTAATGCATCCCATTCCATTGATATTCAGCAAGCCAAATTTTGAGTTTGGAACAAAATTTTGGAATTCAGCTAACTGAAAACCAATAATATTGAAAATTATTAAATTTTATTTGCATAGATTATTAATGCATCCCATTCCATTGATATTCAGCAAGCCAAATTTAGAGTTTGGAACAAAATTTTGGAATTCAGCTAACTGAATACAAAAATATTGAAAATTGTTAAATTTTATTTTCATAAATTATTAACGTATCCCATTCTATTGATATTCAGCAAGTTAAATTTTGAGTTTGGAACAAAATTTTGGAATTCAGCTAACTGAATACAAAAAATATTGAAAATATTAAATTTTATTTGCATAAATCATTGATGTATCCCATTCTATTGATAATCAGCAAGCCAAATTTTGAGTTTGGAACAAAATTTTGGAATTCAGCTAATTGAATACAAAAAATATTGAAAATTTCTTAATTTAATTTAAATAGCCCATTTATACATCACATTCTATTAATATTTAGCATGCTAAGTTTTGAGTTTGGAAAAAAATTGGAATTCAGCTAACTGAATACAAAAGATATTGAAAATTATTAAATTTTATTTTCATAAATCATTGATGTATCCCATTCTATTGATATTCAGCAAGTTAAATTTTGAGTTTGGAACAAAATTTTGGAATTTAGCTAACCGAATACAAAAACCGAATACAAAAATATTGGTGGCTCTCTCCGAAACCTAGGTATTCCCTGCCTTACCCCCTGGTAAACATTACCATCGTTCTCCACTCATAAACAAACGTTGTTTTTATAAAAACAACAATAATGGGATTTAGCCTGACGATTTTGCAACAACAAAATACTATGGTATCCCAAACAAGCAAGCCAAACTCTGTTCTATTAATAGACACAGGCACGGTCGACGAAGGGGTTTTTGTTGTAACAGACAAAACAAACTTACATGGTTATGTTACTTCGTTCAGGTTGAACGAAAGCATAACAAAGTGGAGAAAGATGTAAATGTTTATAAGTGCGGTTGTAAGATTTAGAAGATTTTCCAAAAGAATTTTAGTTTTATGTAATTCTTTTGTTCCTCTTCTATTGAGCTTACGATCTCGTCACTTGGGTAAAAAAATGTTTTTTGTCATAGAAGTTATTTTTTAAATAACTTCTGGGGAGAATATCCCAGACAAGAAACAAGGGAACTGATGAGGATTGGTGGCTCTTTCCGAAACCTAGGTATTCCCTGCCTTACCCCCTGGTAAACATTACCATCGTTCTCCACTCATAAACAAACGTTGTTTTTATAAAAACAACAATAATGGGATTTAGCCTGACGATTTTGCAACAACAAAATACTATGGTATCCCAAACAAGCAAGCCAAACTCTGTTCAATATTGAAAATTATTAACTTTTATTTTCATAGATTATTTATTCATCACATTCTATTGATATTCAGCAAGTTAAATTTTGAGTTTGAAAAACAATTTTGAAATTCAGCTAACTGAATACAAAAAATATTGAAAAATATTAAATTTTATTTACATAGATTATTAATGCATTACATTCTATTGATATCCAGCAAGCTAAATTTTGAGCTTGGAACAAAGTTTTGGAATTCAGCTAATTGAATACAAAAAATATTGAAAATTATTAAATTTTATTTTCATAAATCATTGATGCATCCCATTCTATTGATATTCAGCATGCTAAACTTTGAGTTTGGAACAAAATTTTAGAATTCAGCTAACTGAATACAAAAATATTGAAAATTATTAAATTTTATTTTCATAAATTATTAACGTATCCCATTCTATTGATATTCAGCAAGCCAAATTTTGAGATTGGAACAAAATTTTGGAATTCAGCAAACTGAATACAAAAAATATTTAAAATTATTAAATTTTATTTACATAGATTAGTAATGTATCCCATTCTATTGATATTCAGCAAGTTAAATTTTTAGTTTGGAACAAAATTTTGGAATTTAGCTAAACGAATACAAAAAATATTGAAAATTATTAACTTTTATTTACATAGATTATTTATTCATCACATTCTATTGATATTCAGCAAGCTAAATTTTGAGTTTGAAATACAATTTTGAAATTCAGCTAACTGAATACCAAAAATATTGAAAATTATTAAATTTTATTTGCATAGATTATTAATGCATCCCATTCTATTGATATTCAGCAAGCTAAGTTTTGAGTTTGGAACAAAATTTTGGAATTCAGCTAACTGAATACAAAAAATATTGAAAATTATTAACTTTTATTTACATAGATTATTTATTCATCACATTCTATTGATATTCAGCAAGCTAAATTTTGAGTTTGAAAAACAATTTTGAAATTCAGCTAACTGAATACCAAAAATATTGGAAATTATTAAATTTTATTTGCATAGATTATTAATGCATCCCATTCCATTGATATTCAGCAAGCCAAATTTTGAGTTTGGAACAAAATTTTGGAATTCAGCTAACTGAATACAAAAAATATTGAAAATTATTAAATTTTATTTACATAGATTATAAATGTATCCCATTCTATTGATATTCAGCAAGTTAATTTTTGAGTTTGGAACAAAATTTTGGAATTCAGCTAACTGAATACAAAAATATTGAAAATTGTTCAATTTTATTTTCATAAATTATTAACGTATCCCATTCTATTGATATTCAGCAAGCTAAATTTTGAGTTTGAAAAACAATTTTGAAATTCAGCAACAGAATACCAAAAATATTGAAAATTATTAAATTTTATTTGCATAGATTATAAACGCATCCCATTCTATTGATATTCAGCAAGCTAAGTTTTGAGTTTGGAACAAAATTGTGGAATTCAGCTAAATGAATACAAAAAATATTGAAAATTATTAACTTTTATTTACATAGATTATTTATTCATCACATTCTATTGATATTCAGCAAGCTAAATTTTGAGTTTGAAAAACCATTTTGAAATTCAGCTAACTGAATACCAAAAATAGTGAAAATTATTAAATTTTATTTGCATAGATTATTAATGCATCCCATTCCATTGATATTCAGCAAGCCAAATTTTGAGTTTGGAACAAAATTTTGGAATTCAGCAAACTGAATACAAAAAATATTGAAAATTATTAAATTTTATTTACATAGATTATAAATGTATCCCATTCTATTGATATTCAGTAAGTTAAATTTTGAGTTTGGAACAAAATTTTGGAATTCAGCTAACTGAATACCAATAATATTGAAAATAATAAAATTTTATTTGCATAGATTATTAATGCATCCCATTCCATTGATATTCAGCAAGCCAAATTTTGAGTTTGGAACAAAATTTTGGAATTCAGCTAACTGAATACAAAAAATACTGAAAATGATTAAATTTTATTTTCATAAATCATTGAAGTATCCCATTCTATTGATATTCAGCAAGCCAAACGTTGAGTTTGGAACAAAATTTTGGAATTCAGCTAACTGAATACAAAAATATTGAAAATTATTAAATTTTATTTTCATAAATTATTAACGTATCCCATTCTATTGATATTCAGCAAGCCAAATTTTGAGATTGGAACAAAATTTTGGAATTCAGCAAACTGAATACAAAAAATATTTAAAATTATTAAATTTTATTTACATAGATTAGTAATGTATCCCATTCTATTGATATTCAGCAAGTTAAATTTTGAGTTTGGAACAAAATTTT
The DNA here is from genome assembly GCF_030504385.1 of Musca domestica. Classification (NCBI taxonomy): domain Eukaryota; kingdom Metazoa; phylum Arthropoda; class Insecta; order Diptera; family Muscidae; genus Musca; species Musca domestica. The sequence goes on along the minus strand of NW_026712115.1, from coordinate 84,541 downwards.
GGAATTTAGCTAAACGAATACAAAAAATATTGAAACATATTAACTTTTATTTACATAGATTATTTATTCATCACATTCTATTCATATTCAGCAAGCTAAGTTTTGAGTTTGAAAAACAATTTTGAAATTCAGCTAACTGAATACAAAAAATATTGAAAATTATTAAATTTTATTTACATAGCTTATTAATGCATTACATTCTCTTGATATCCAGCAAGTTAAATTTTGAGCTTGGAACATAATTTTGGAATTCAACTAACTGAATACAAAAAATATTGAAAATTATTAAGTTTTATTTTTATAAATTACTAATGTATCCCATTCTATTGATATTCAGCAAGCCAAACGTTGAGTTTGGAACAAAATTTTGGAATTCATCTAGATGAGTACAAAAAATATTGAAAATTATTAAATTTTATGTGCATAGATTATTAATGCATCCCATTCTATTAATACTCAGTAAGACAAATTCTGAATTTGGAACAAAATTTTGGAATTCAGCTAACTGAATACCAAAAATATTGAAAATTGTTAAATTTTATTTTCATAAATTATAAATGTATCCCATTCTATTGATATTCAGCAAGTTAAATTTTGAGTTTGGAACAAAATTTTAGAATTCAGCTAACTGAATACAAATAATATTGAAAATTATTAAATTTTATTTACATAGATTATTAATGCATCCCATTCCATTGATATTCAGCAAGCCAAATTTTGAGTTTGGAACAAAATTTTGGAATTCAGCTAACTGAATACAAAAAATACTGAAAATGATTAAATTTTATTTTCATAAATCATTGAAGTATCCCATTCTATTGATATTCAGCAAGCCAAACGTTGAGTTTGGAACAAAATTTTGGAATTCAGCTAACTGAATACAAAAATATTGAAAATTATTAAATTTTATTTTCATAAATTATTAACGTATCCCATTCTATTGATATTCAGCAAGCCAAATTTTGAGATTGGAACAAAATTTTGGAATTCAGCAAACTGAATACAAAAAATATTTAAAATTATTAAATTTTATTTACATAGATTAGTAATGTATCCCATTCTATTGATATTCAGCAAGTTAAATTTTGAGTTTGGAACAAAATTTTGGAATTTAGCTAAACGAATACAAAAAATATTGAAACATATTAACTTTTATTTACATAGATTATTTATTCATCACATTCTATTCATATTCAGCAAGCTAAGTTTTGAGTTTGAAAAACAATTTTGAAATTCAGCTAACTGAATACAAAAAATATTGAAAATTATTAAATTTTATTTACATAGCTTATTAATGCATTACATTCTCTTGATATCCAGCAAGTTAAATTTTGAGCTTGGAACATAATTTTGGAATTCAACTAACTGAATACAAAAATATTGAAAATTATTAAGTTTTATTTTTATAAATTACTAATGTATCCCATTCTATTGATATTCAGCAAGCCAAACGTTGAGTTTGGAACAAAATTTTGGAATTCATCTAGATGAGTACAAAAAATATTGAAAATTATTAAATTTTATATGCATAGATTATTAATGCATCCCATTCTATTAATACTCAGTAAGACAAATTCTGAATTTGGAACAAAATTTTGGAATTCAGCTAACTGAATACCAAAAATATTGAAAATTGTTAAATTTTATTTTCATAAATTATAAATGTATCCCATTCTATTGATATTCAGCAAGTTAAATTTTGAGTTTGGAACAAAATTTTAGAATTCAGCTAACTGAATACAAATAATATTGAAAATTATTAAATTTTATTTACATAGATTATTAATGTATCCCCTTCTATTGATATTCAGCATGCTAAATTTTGAGTTTGGAAAATAAAATTGGAATTCAGCTAACTGAATACAAAAAATATTGAAAATTGTTAAATTTTATTTTCATAAATTATTAACGTATCCCATTCTATTGATATTCAGCAAAAACAAAATTTTGGATTTCATCTAGATGAGTACAAAAAATATTGAAAATTATTAAATTTTATATGCATAGATTATTAATGCATCCCATTCTATTAATACTCAGTAAGACAAATTCTGAATTTGGAACAAAATTTTGGAATTCAGCTAACTGAATACCAAAAATATTGAAAATTGTTAAATTTTATTTTCATAAATTATAAATGTATCCCATTCTATTGATATTCAGCAAGTTAAATTTTGAGTTTGGAACAAAATTTTAGAATTCAGCTAACTGAATACAAATAGTATTGAAAATTATTAAATTTTATTTACATAGATTATTAATGTATCCCATTCTATTGATATTCAGCATGCTAAATTTTGAGTTTGGAAAATAAAATTGGAATTCAGCTAACTGAATACAAAAAATATTGAAAATTGTTAAATTTTATTTTCATAAATTATTAACGTATCCCATTCTATTGATATTCAGCAAGTTAAATTTTGAGTTTTGAGAATTCAGCTAACTGAATACAAAAAATATTGAAAATATTAAATTTTATTTGCATAAATCATTGATGTATCCCATTCTATTGATAATCAGCAAGCCAAATTTTGAGTTTGGAACAAAATTTTGGAATTCAGCTAGCTGAATACAAAAAATATTGAAAATTTCTTAATTTAATTTAAATAGCCCATTTATACATCACATTCTATTAAAATTTATCATGCTAAGTTTTGAGTTTGAAAAAAAAAATTGGAATTCAGCTAACTGAATACAAAAAATATTGAAAATTATTAAATTTTATTTTCATAAATCATTGATGTATCCCATTCTATTGATATTCAGCAAGCCAAAATTTGAGTTTGGAACAAAATTTTGGAAATTAGCTAACCGAATACAAAAAATATTGAAAATTATTAACTTTTATTTTCATAGATTATTTATTCATCACATTCTATTGATATTCAGCAAGCTAAATTTTGAGTTTGAAAAACAATTTTGAAATTCAGCTAACTGAATACAAAAAATATTGAAAATTATTAAATTTTATTTGCATAGATTATTAATGCATTACATTCTATTGATATCCAGCAAGCTAAATTTTGAGCTTGGAACAAAGTTTTGGAATTCAGCTAACTGAATACAAAAAATATTGAAAATTATTAAATTTTATTTTCATAAATCATTGATGCATCCCATTCTATTGATATTCAGCATGCTAAACTTTGAGTTTGGAACAAAATTTTAGAATTCAGCTAACTGAATACAAAAATATTGAAAATTATTAAATTTTATTTTCATAAATTATTAACGTATCCCATTCTATTGATATTCAGCAAGCCAAATTTTGAGTTTGGAACAAAATTTTGGAATTCAGCAAACTGAATACCAAAAATATTGAAAATTATTAAATTTTATTTACATAGATTAGTAATGTATCCCATTCTATTGATATTCAGCAAGTTAAATTTTTAGTTTGGAACAAAATTTTGGAATTTAGCTAAACGAATACACAAAATATTGAAAATTATTAACTTTTATTTACATAGATTATTTATTCATCACATTCTATTGATATTCAGCAAGCTAAATTTTGAGTTTGAAATACAATTTTGAAATTCAGCTAACTGAATACCAAAATATTGAAAATTATTAAATTTTATTTGCATAGATTATTAATGCATCCCATTCTATTGATAATCAGCAAGCTAAGTTTTGAGTTTGGAACAAAATTTTGGAATTCAGCTAACTGAATACAAAAAATATTGAAAATTATTAACTTTTATTTACATAGATTATTTATTCATCACATTCTATTGATATTCAGCAAGCTAAATTTTGAGTTTGAAAAACAATTTTGAAATTCAGCTAACTGAATACCAAAAATATTGAAAATTATTAAATTTTATTTGCATAGATTATTAATGCATCCCATTCCATTGATATTCAGCAAGCCAAATTTTGAGTTTGGAACAAAATTTTGGAATTCAGCTAACTGAATACAAAAAATATTGAAAATTATTAAATTTTATTTACATAGATTATAAATGTATCCCATTCTATTGATATTCAGCAAGTTAAATTTTGAGTTTGGAACAATATTTTGGAATTCAGCAAACTGAATACCAATAATATTGAAAATTATTAAATTTTATTTGCATAGATTATTAATGCATTCCATTCCATTGATATTCAGCAAGCCAAATTTTGAGTTTGGAACAAAATTTTGGAATTCAGCTAACTGAATACAAAAAATATTGAAAATTTATCAATTTTATTTCATAAATTATTAACGTATCCCATTCTATTGACATTCAGCAAGCTAAATTTTGAGTTTGAAAAACAATTTTGAAATTCAGCTAACTGAATACCAAAAATATTGAAAATTATTAAATTTTATTTGCATAGATTATTAATGCATCTCATTCTATTGATATTCAGCAAGCTAAGTTTTGAGTTTGGAACAAAATTTTGGAATTCAGCTAACTGAATACAAAAAATATTGAAAATTATTAACGTTTATTTACATAGATTATTTATTTATCACATTCTATTGATATTCAGCTAGCTAAATTTTGAGTTTGAAAAACAATTTTGAAATTCAGCTAACTGAATACCAAAAATAGTGAAAATTATTAAATTTTATTTGCATAGATTATTAATGCATCCCATTCCATTGATATTCAGCAAGCTACATTTTGAGTTTGGAACAAAATTTTGGAATTCAGCTAACTGAATACCAATAATATTGAAAATTATTAAATTTTATTTGCATAGATTATTAATGCATCCCATTCCATTGATATTCAGCAAGCCAAATTTTGAGTTTGGAACAAAATTTTGGAATTCAGCTAACTGAATACAAAAATATTGAAAATTGTTAAATTTTATTTTCATAAATTATTAACGTATCCCATTCTATTGATATTCAGCAAGTTAAATTTTGAGTCTGGAACAAAATTTTGGTATTCAGATAACTGAATACAAAAAATATTGAAAATATTAAATTTTATTTGCATAAATCATTGATGTATCCCATTCTATTGATAATCAGCAAGCCAAATTTTGAGTTTGGAACAAAATTTTGTAATTCAGCTAGCTGAATACAAAAAATATTGAAAATTTCTTAATTTAATTTAAATAGCCCATTTATACATCACATTCTATTAATATTTAGCATGCTAAGTTTTGAGTTTGGAAAAAAAATTGGAATTCAGCTAACTGAATACAAAAGATATTGAAAATTATTAAATTTTATTTTCATAAATCATTGATGTATCCCATTCTATTGATATTCAGCAAGTTAAATTTTGAGTTTGGAACAAAATTTTGGAATTTAGCTAACCGAATACAAAAAATATTGAAAATTATTAACTTTTATTTTCATAGATTATTTATTCATCACATTCTATTGATATTCAGCAAGTTAAATTTTGAGTTTGAAAAACAATTTTGAAATTCAGCTAACTGAATACAAAAAATATTGAAAATTATTAAATTTTATTTACATAGATTATTAATGCATTACATTCTATTGATATCCAGCAAGCTAAATTTTGAGCTTGGAACAAAGTTTTGGAATTCAGCTAATTGAATACAAAAAATATTGAAAATTATTAAATTTTATTTTCATAAATCATTGATGCATCCCATTCTATTGATATTCAGCATGCTAAACTTTGAGTTTGGAACAAAATTTTAGAATTCAGCTAACTGAATACAAAAATATAGAAATTTATTAAATTTTATTTTCATAAATTAATTACGTATCCCATTCTAATGATATTCAGCAAGCCAAATTTTGAGTTTGGAACAAAGTTTTGGAATTCAGCTAATTGAATACAAAAAATATTTAAAATTATTAAATTTTATTTACATAGATTAGTAATGTATCCCATTCTATTGATATTCAGCAAGTTAAATTTTTAGTTTGGAACAAAATTTTGGAATTTAGCTAAACGAATACAAAAAATATTGAAAATTATTAACTTTTATTTACATAGATTATTTATTCATCACATTCTATTGATATTCAGCAAGCTAAGTTTTGAGTTTGAAATACAATTTTGAAATTCAGCTAACTGAATACCAAAAATATTGAAAATTATTAAATTTTATTTGCATAGATTATTAATGCATCCCATTCTATTGATATTCAGTAAGCTAAGTTTTGAGTTTGGAACAAAATTTTGGAATTCAGCTAACTGAATACAAAAAATATTGAAAATTATTAACTTTTATTTACATAGATTATTTATTTATCACATTCTATTGATATTCAGCAAGCTACATTTTGAGTTTGAAAAACAATTTTGAAATTCAGCTAACTGAATACCAAAAATATTGAAAATTATTAAATTTTATTTGCATAGATTATTAATGCATCCCATTCCATTGATATTCAGCAAGCCAATTTTTGAGTTTGGAACAAAATTTTGGAATTCAGCTAACAGAATACAAAAAATATTGAAAATTATTAAATTTTATTTACAAAGATTATAAATGTATCCCATTCTATTGATATTCAGCAAGTTAAATTTTGAGTTTGGAACAAAATTTTGGAATTCAGCTAACTGAATACCAATAATATTGAAAATTATTAAATTTTATTTGCATAGATTATTAATGCATCCCATTCCATTGATATTCAGCAAGCCAAATTTTGAGTTTGGAACAAAATTTTGCAATTCAGCTAACTGAATACAAAAATATTGAAAATTGTTCAATTTTATTTTCATAAATTATTAACGTATCCCATTCTATTGATATTCAGCAAGCTAAATTTTGAGTTTGAAAAACAATTTTGAAATTCAGCTAACTGAATACCAAAAATATTGAAAATTTTAAATTTTATTTGCATAGATTATTAATGCATCCCATTCTGTTGATATTCAGCAAGCTAAGTTTTGAGTTTGGAACAAAATTGTGGAATTCAGCTAACTGAATACAAAAAATATTGAAAATTATTAACTTTTATTTACATAGATTATATATTCATCACATTCTATTGATATCCAGCAAGCTAAATTTTGAGTTTGAAAAACAATTTTGAAATTCAGCTAACTGAATACCAAAAATAGTGAAAATTATTAAATTTTATTTGCATAGATTATTAATGCATCCCATTCCATTGATATTCAGCAAGCTAAGTTTTGAGTTTGGAACAAAATTTTGGAATTCAGCAAACTGAATACAAAAAATATTGAAAATGATTAAATTTTATTTTCATGAATCATTGATGTATCCCATTCTATTGATATTCAGCAAGTTAAATTTTGAGTTTGGAACAAAATTTTGGAATTCAGCTAACTGAATGCAAAAAATATTGAACATTATTAAATTTTATTTTTATAAATTATTAACGTATCCCATTCTATTGATATTCAGCAAGGCAAATTTTGAGTTTGGAACAAAATTTTGGAATTCAGCAAACTGAATACAAAAAATATTGAAAATTATTAAATTTTATTTTTATAAATTATTAACGTATCCCATTCTATTGATATTCAGCAAGCCAAATTTTGAGTATGGAACAAAATTTTGGAATTCAGCAAACTGAATACAAAAATATTGAAAATTATTAAATTTTATTTTTATAAATTATTAACGTATCCCATTCTATTGATATTCAGCAAGCTAAGTTTTGAGTTTGGAACAAAATTTTGGAATTCAGCTAACTGAATACAAAAAATATTGAAAATTATTAAATTTTATTTTTATAAATTATTAACGTATCCCGTTCTATTGGTATTCAGCAAGCCAAATTTTGAGATTGGAACAAAATTTTGGAATTCAGCTAACTGAATACAAAAAATATTGAAAATTATTAAATTTTATTTACATAGATTATAAATGTATCCCATTCCATTGATATTCAGCAAGACAAATTTTGAGTTTGAAACAAAATTTTGGAATTCAGCTAACTGAATACAAAAATATTGAAAATTGTTCAATTTTATTTTCATAAATTATTAACGTATCCCATTCTATTGATATTCAGCAAGCTAAATTTTGAGTTTGAAAAACAATTTTGAAATTCAGCTAACTGAATACCAAAATATTGAAAATTATTAAATTTTATTTGCATAGATTATTAATGCATCCCATTCTATTGATATTCAGCAAGCTAAGTTTTGAGTTTGGAACAAAATTTTGGAATTCAGCTAACTGAATACAAAAAATATTGAAAATTATTAACTTTTATTTACATAGATTATTTATTCATCACATTCTATTGATATTCAGCAAGCTAAATTTTGAGTTTGAAAAACAATTTTGAAATTCAGCTAACTGAATACCAAAAATAGTGAAAATTATTAAATTTTATTTGCATAGATTATTAATGCATCCCATTCCATTGATATTCAGCAAGCCAAATTTTGAGTTTGGAACAAAATTTTGGAATTCAGCAAACTGAATACAAAAAATATTGAAAATTATTAAATTTTATTTACATAGATTATAAATGTATCCCATTCTATTGATATTCAGCAAGTTAAATTTTGAGTTTGGAACAAAATTTTGGAATTCAGCTAACTGAATACCAATAATATTGAAAATTATTAAATTTTATTTGCATAGATTATTAATGCATCCCATTCCATTGATATTCAGCAAGCCAAATTTTGAGTTTGGAACAAAATTTTAGAATTCAGCTAACTGAATACAAAAATATTGAAAATTATTAAATTTTATTTTCATAAATTATTAACGTATCCCATTCTATTGATATTCAGCAAGCCAAATTTTGAGTTTGGAACAAAATTTTGGAATTCAGCAAACTGAATACAAAAATATTTAAAATTATTAAATTTTATTTACATAGATTAGTAATGTATCCCATTCTATTGATATTCAGCAAGTTAACTTTTTAGTTTGGAACAAAATTTTGGAATTTAGCTAAACGAATACAAAAAATATTGAAAATTATTAACTTTTATTTACATAGATTATTTATTCATCACATTCTATTGATATTCAGCAAGTTAAATTTTGAGTTTGAAATACAATTTTGAAATTCAGCTAACTGAATACCAAAAATATTGAAAATTATTAAATTTTATTTGCATAGATTATTAATGCATCTCATTCTATTGATATTCAGCAAGCTAAGTTTTGAGTTTGGAACAAAATTTTGGAATTCAGCTAACTGAATACAAAAAATATTGAAAATTATTAACTTTTATTTACATAGATTATTTATTCATCACATTCTATTGATATTCAGCAAGCCAAATTTTGAGTTTGAAAAACAATTTTGAAATTCAGCTAACTGAATACCAAAAATATTGAAAATTATTAAATTTTATTTGCATAGATTATTAATGCATCCCATTCCATTGATATTCAGCAAGCCAAATTTTGAGTTTGGAACAAAATTTTGGAATTCAGCAAACTGAATACAAAAAATATTGAAAATTATTAAATTTTATTTACATAGATTATAAATGTATCCCATTCTATTGATATTCAGCAAGTTAAATTTTGAGTTTGGAACAAAATTTTGGAATTCAGCTAACTGAATACCAATAATATTGAAAATTATTAAATTTTATTTGCATAGATTATTAATGCATCCCATTCTATTGATATTCAGCAAGCTAAGTTTTGAGTTTGGAACAAAATTTTGGAATTCAGCTAACTGAATACAAAAAATATTGAAAATTATTAACTTTTATTTACATAGATTATTTATTCATCACATTCTATTGATATTCAGCAAGCCAAATTTTGAGTTTGGAACAAAATTTTGGAATTCAGCAAACTGAATACAAAAAATATTGAAAATTATTAAATTTATTTGCATAGATTATTAATGCATCCCATTCTATTGATATTCAGCAAGCTAAGTTTTGAGTTTGGAACAAAATTTTGGAATTCAGCTAACTGAATACAAAAAATATTGAAAATTATTAACTTTTATTTACATAGATTATTTATTCATCACATTCTATTGATATTCAGCAAGTTAAATTTTGAGTTTGGAACAAAATTTTGGAATTCAGCTAACTGAATACCAATAATATTGAAAATTATTAAATTTTATTTGCATAGATTATTAATGCATCCCATTCCATTGATATTCAGCAAGCCAAATTTTGAGTTTGGAACAAAATTTTGGAATTCAACTAACTGAATACAAAAATATTGAAAATGATTAAATTTTATTTTCATAAATCATTGATGTATCCCACTCTATTGATATTCAGCAAGTTAAATTTTGAGTTTGGAACAAAATTTTGGAATTCAGCTAACTGAATGCAAAAAATATTGAACATTATTAAATTTTATTTTATAAATTATTAACGTATCCCATTCTATTGATATTCAGCAAGCCAAATTTTGAGTTTGGAACAAAATTTTGGAATTCAGCAAACTGAATACAAAAATATTGAAAATTATTAAATTTTATTTTTATAAATTATTAACGTATCCCATTCTATTGATATTCAGCAAGCCAAATTTTGAGTTTGGAACAAAATTTTGGAATTCAGCAAACTGAATACAAAAAATATTGAAAATTATTAAATTTTATTTTTATAAATTATTAACGTATCCCATTCTATTGATATTCAGCAAGCTAAGTTTTGAGTTTGGAACAAAATTTTGGAATTCAGCTAACTGAATTCAAAAATATTGAAAATTATTAAATTTTATTTTCATAAATTATTAACGTATCCCATTCTATTGATATTCAGCAAGTTAAATTTTGAGTTTGAAAAACAATTTTGAAATTCAGCTAACTGAATACCAAAAATATTGAAAATTATTAAATTTTATTTGCATAGATTATTAATGCATCCCATTCTATTGATATTCAGCAAGCTAAGTTTTGAGTTTGGAACAAAATTTTGGAATTCAGCTAACTGAATACAAAAAATATTGAAAATTATTAACTTTTATTTACATAGATTATTTATTCATCACATTCTATTGATATTCAGCAAGCTAAATTTGAGTTTGAAAAACAATTTTGAAATTCAGCTAACTGAATACCAAAAATAGTGAAAATTATTAAATTTTATTTGCATAGATTATTGATGCATCCCATTCCATTGATATTCAGCAAGCCAAATTTTGAGTTTGGAACAAAATTTTGGAATTCAGCAAACTTAATACAAAAATATTGAAAATTATTAAATTTATTTACATAGATTATAAATGTATCCCATTCTATTGATATTCAGCAAGTTAAATTTTGAGTTTGGAACAAAATTTTGGAATTCAGCTAACTGAATACCAATAATATTGAAAATTATTAAATTTTATTTGCATAGATTATTAATGCATCCCATTCCATTGATATTCAGCAAGCCAAATTTTGAGTTTGGAACAAAATTTTGGAATTCAGCTAACTGAATACAAAAATATTGATAATTGTTCAAATTTATTTTCATAAATTATTAACGTATCCCATTCTATTGATATTCAGCAAGCTAAATTTTGAGTTTGAAAAACAATTTTGAAATTCAGCTAACTGAATACCAAAAATATTGAAAATTTTTAAATTTTATTTGCATAGATTATTAATGCATCCCATTCTATTGATATTCAGCAAGCTAAGTTTTGAGTTTGGAACAAAATTTTGGAATTCAGCTAACTGAATACAAAAAATATTGAAAATTATTAACTTTTATTTACATAGATTATTTATTCATCACATTCTATTGATATTCAGCAAGCTAAATTTTGAGTTTGAAAAACAATTTTGAAATTCAGCTAACTGAATACCAAAAATAGTGAAAATTATTAAATTTTATTTGCATAGATTATTAATGCATCCCATTCCATTGATATTCAGCAAGCCAAATTTTGAGTTTGGAACAAAATTTTGGAATTCAGCTAACTGAATACAAAAATATTGAAAATTGTTCAATTTTATTTTCATAAATTATTAACGTATCCCATTCTATTGATATTCAGCAAGCTAAATTTTGAGTTTGAAAAACAATTTTGAAATTCAGCTAACTGAATACCAAAAATATTGAAAATTATTAAATTTTATTTGCATAGATTATTAATGCATCCCATTCTATTGATATTCAGCAAGCTAAGTTTTGAGTTTGGAACAAAATTTTGGAATTCAGCTAACTGAATACAAAAAATATTGAAAATTATTAAATTTTATTTACATAGATTATAAATGTATCCCATTCTATTGATATTCAGCAAGTTAAATTTTGAGTTTGGAACAAAATTTTGGAATTCAGCTAACTGAATACCAATAATATTGAAAATTATTAAAATTTTTTTTGCATAGATTATTAATGCATCCCATTCCATTGATATTCAGCAAGCCAAATTTTGAGTTTGGAACAAAATTTTGGAATTCAGCTAACTGAATACAAAAATATTGAAAATTGTTCAATTTTATTTTCATAAATTATTAACGTATCCCATTCTATTGATATTCAGCAAGCTAAATTTTGAGTTTGAAAAACAATTTTGAAATTCAGCTAACTGAATACCAAAAATATTGAAAATTATTAAATTTTATTTGCATAGATTATTAATGCATCCCATTCTATTGATATTCAGCAAGCTAAGTTTTGAGTTTGGAACAAAATTTTGGAATTCAGCTAACTGAATACCAATAATATTGAAAATTATTAAATTTTATTTACATAGATTATTATTCATCCATTCTATTGATATTCAGCAAGCTAAATTTTGAGTTTGAAAAACAATTTTGAAATTCAGCTAACTGAATACCAATAATATTGAAAATTATTAAATTTTATTTGCATAGATTATTAATGCATCCCATTCCATTGATATTCAGCAAGCCAAATTTTGAGTTTGGAACAAAATTTTGGAATTCAGCTAACTGAATACAAAAAATATTGAAAATGATTAAATTTTACTTTCATAAATCATTGATGTATCCCATTCTATTGATATTCAGCAAGTTAAATTTTGAGTTTGGAACAAAATTTTGGAATTCAGCTAACTGAATGCAAAAAATATTGAAAATTATTAAATTTTATTTTTATAAATTATTAACGTATCCCATTCTATTGATATTCAGCAAGCCAAATTTTGAGATTGGAACAAAATTTTGGAATTCAGCTAACTGAATACAAAAAATATTGAAAATTATTAAATTTTATTTACATACATTATAAATGTATCCCATTCTATTGATATTCAGCAAGTTAAATTTGAGTTTGGAACAAAATTTTGGAATTCAGCTAACTGAATACCAATAATATTGAAAATTATTAAATTTTATTTGCATAGATTATTAATGCATCCCATTCCATTGATATTCAGCAAGCCAAATTTTGAGATTGGAACAAAATTTTGGAATTCAGCTAACTGAATACAAAAATATTGAAAATTGTTCAATTTTATTTTCATAAATTATTAACGTATCCCATTCTATTGATATTCAGCAAGCTAAATTTTGAGTTTGAAAACAATTTTGAAATTCAGCTAACTGAATACCAAAAATATTGAAAATTATTAAATTTTATTTGCATAGATTATTAATGCATCCCATTCTATTGATATTCAGCAAGTTAAGTTTTGAGTTTGGAACAAAATTTTGGAATTCAGCTAACTGAATACAAAAAATATTGAAAATTATTAACTTGTATTTACATAGATTATTTATTCATCACATTCTATTGATATTCAGCAAGCTAAATTTTGAGTTTGAAAAACAATTTTGAAATTCAGCTAACTGAATACCAAAAATAGTGAAAATTATTAAATTTATTTGCATAGATTATTAATGCATCCCATTCCATTGATATTCAGCAAGCCAAATTTTGAGTTTGGAACAAAATTTGGAATTCAGCAAACTGAATACAAAAAATATTGAAAATTATTAAATTTTATTTACATAGATTATAAATGTATCCCATTCTATTGATATTCAGCAAGTTAAATTTTGAGTTTGGAACAAAATTTTGGAATTCAGCTAACTGAATACCAATAATATTGAAAATTATTAAATTTTATTTGCATAGATTATTAATGCATCCCATTCCATTGATATTCAGCAAGCCAAATTTTGAGTTTGGAACAAAATTTTGGAATTCAGCTAACTGAATACAAAAATATTGAAAATTGTTCAAATTTATTTTCATAAATAATTAACGTATCCCATTCTATTGATATTCAGCAAGCTAAATTTTGAGTTTGAAAAACAATTTTGAAATTCAGCTAACTGAATATCAAAAATATTGAAAATTATTAAATTTTATTTGCATAGATTATTAATGCATCCCATTCTATTGATATTCAGCAAGCTAAGTTTTGAGTTGGAACAAAATTTTGGAATTCAGCTAACTGAATACAAAAAATATTGAAAATTATTAACTTTTATTTACATAGATTATTTATTCATCACATTCTATTGATATTCAGCAAGCTAAATTTTGAGTTTGAAAAACAATTTTGAAATTCAGCTAACTGAATACCAAAAATAGTGAAAATTATTAAATTTTATTTGCATAGATTATTAATGCATCCCATTCCATTGATATTCAGCAAGCCAAATTTTGAGTTTGGAACAAAATTTTGGAATTCAGCTAACTGAATACAAAAATATTGAAAATTGTTCAATTTTATTTTCATAAATTATTAACGAATCCCATTCTATTGATATTCAGCAAGCTAAATTTTGAGTTTGAAAAACAATTTTGCAATTCAGCTAACTGAATACCAAAAATATTGAAATTATTAAATTTTATTTGCATAGATTATTAATGCATCCCATTCTATTGATATTCAGCAAGCTAAGTTTGAGTTGGAACAAAATTTTGGAATTCAGCTAACTGAATACCAATAATATTGAAAATTATTAAATTTTTATTTGCATAGATTATTAATGCATCCCATTCCATTGATATTCAGCAAGCCAATTTTGAGTTTGGAACAAATTTGGAATTCAGCTAACTGAATACAAAAAATATTGAAAATGATTAAATTTTACTTTCATAAATCATTGATGTATCCCATTCTATTGATATTCAGCAAGTTAAATTTTGAGTTTGGAACAAAATTTTGGAATTCAGCTAACTGAATGCAAAAAATATTGAAAATTATTAAATTTTATTTTTATAAATTATTAACGTATCCCATTCTATTGATATTCAGCAAGCCAAATTTTGAGATTGGAACAAAATTTTTGAATTCAGCTAACTGAATACAAAAAATATTGAAAATTATTAAATTTTATTTACATAGATTATAAATGTATCCCATTCTATTGATATTCAGCAAGCTAAATTTTGAGTTTGAAAAACAATTTGAAATTCAGCTAACTGAATACCAAAAATAGTGAAAATTATTAAATTTTATTTGCATAGATTATTAATGCATCCCATTCCATTGATATTCAGCAAGCCAAATTTTGAGTTTGGAACAAAATTTTGGAATTCAGCTAACTGAATACCAATAATATTGAAAATTATTAAATTTTATTTCCATAGATTATTAATTGCATCCCATTCCATTGATATTCAGCAAGCCAATTTTGAGTTTGGAACAAAATTTTGGAATTCAACTAACTGAATACAAAAAATATTGAAAATGATTAAATTTTATTTTCATAAATCATTGATGTATCCCACTCTATTGATATTCAGCAAGTTAAATTTTGAGTTTGGAACAAAATTTTGGAATTCAGCTAACTGAATGCAAAAAATATTGAACATTATTAAATTTTATTTTATAAATTATTAACGTATCCCATTCTATTGATATTCAGCAAGCCAAATTTTGAGTTTGGAACAAAATTTTGGAATTTAGCTAACCGAATACAAAAAATATTGAAAATTATTAACTTTTATTTTCATAGATTATTTATTCATCACATTCTATTGATATTCAGCAAGTTAAATTTTGAGTTGAAAAACAATTTTGAAATTCAGCTAACTGAATACAAATAATATTAAAAATTATTAAATTTTATTTGCATAGATTATTAATGCATTCCATTCCATTGATATTCAGCAAGCCAAATTTTGAGTTTGGAACAAAATTTTGGAATTCAGCTAACTGAATACAAAAAATATTGAAAATTTATCAATTTTATTTTCATAAATTATTAACGTATCCCATTCTATTGACATTCAGCAAGCTAAATTTTGAGTTGAAAAAACAATTTTGAAATTCAGCTAACTGAATACCAAAAATATTGAAAATTATTAAATTTTATTTGCATAGATTATTAATGCATCTCATTCTATTGATATTCAGCAAGCTAAGTTTTGAGTTTGGAACAAAATTTTGGAATTCAGCTAACTGAATACAAAAAATATTGAAAATTATTAACGTTTATTTACATAGATTATTATTTATCACATTCTATGATATTCAGCTAGCTAAATTTTGAGTTGAAAAACAATTTTGAAATTCAGCTAACTGAATACCAAAAATAGTGAAAATTATTAAATTTTATTTGCATAGATTATTAATGCATCCCATTCCATTGATATTCAGCAAGCTACATTTTGAGTTTGGAACAAAATTTTGGAATTCAGCTAACTGAATACAAAAATATTGAAAATTGTTAAATTTTATTTTCATAAATTATTAACGTATCCCATTCTATTGATATTCAGCAAGTTAAATTTTGAGTTTGGAACAAAATTTTGGAATTCAGATAACTGAATACAAAAAATATTGAAAATATTAAATTTTATTTGCATAAATCATTGATGTATCCCATTCTATTGATAATCAGCAAGCCAAATTTTGAGTTTGGAACAAAATTTTGTAATTCAGCTAGCTGAATACAAAAAATATTGAAATTTCTTAATTTATTTTAAATAGCCCATTTATACATCACATTCTATTAATATTTAGCATGCTAAGTTTTGAGTTTGGAAAAAAAAATTGGAATTCAGCTAACTGAATACAAAAGATATTGAAAATTATTAAATTTTATTTTCATAATCATTGATGTATCCCATTCTATTGATATTCAGCAAGTTAAATTTTGAGTTTGGAACAAAATTTTGGAATTTAGCTAACCGAATACAAAAAATATTGAAAATTATTAACTTTTATTTTCATAGATTATTTATTCATCACATTCTATTGATATTCAGCAAGTTAAATTTGAGTTTGAAAAAACAATTTTGAAATTCAGCTAACTGAATACAAAAATATTGAAAATTATTAAATTTTATTTACATAGATTATTAATGCATTACATTCTATTGATATCCAGCAAGCTAAATTTTGAGCTTGGAACAAAGTTTTGGAATTCAGCTAATTGAATACAAAAAATATTGAAAATTATTAAATTTATTTTCATAAATCATTGATGCATCCCATTCTATTGATATTCAGCATGCTAAACTTTGAGTTTGGAACAAAATTTTAGAATTCAGCTAACTGAATACAAAAATATTGAAAATTATTAAATTTTATTTTCATAAGTTAATTACGTATCCCATTCTAATGATATTCAGCAAGCCAAATTTGAGTTTGGAACAAAGTTTTGGAATTCAGCTAATTGAATACAAAAATATTGAAAATTATTAAATTTTATTTACATAGATTAGTAATGTATCCCATTCTATTGATATTCAGCAAGTTAAATTTTTAGTTTGGAACAAAATTTTGGAATTAGCTAAACGAATACAAAAATATTGAAAATTATTAACTTTTATTTACATAGATTATTTATTCATCACATTCTATTGATATTCAGCAAGCTAAATTTTGAGTTTGAAAAACAATTTTGAAATTCAGCTAACTGAATACCAAAATAGTGAAAATTATTAAATTTTATTTGCATAGATTATTAATGCATCCCATTCCATTGATATTCAGCAAGCCAAATTTTGAGTTTGTAACAAAATTTGGAATTCAGCTAATTGAATACAAAAATATTGAAAATTGTTCAATTTTATTTTCATAAATTATTAACGAATCCCATTCTATTGATATTCAGCAAGTTAAATTTTGAGTTTGAAAACAATTTTGAAATTCAGCTAACTGAATACCAATAATATTAAAAATTATTAAATTTATTTGCATAGATTATTAATGCATTCCATTCCATTGATATTCAGCAAGCCAAATTTTGAGTTTGGAACAAAATTTTGGAATTCAGCTAACTGAATACAAAAAATATTGAAAATTTATCAATTTTATTTTCATAAATTATTAACATATCCCATTCTATTGACATTCAGCAAGCTAAATTTTGAGTTTGAAAAACAATTTTGAAATTCAGCTAACTGAATACCAAAATATTGAAAATTATTAAATTTTATTTGCATAGATTATTAATGCATCTCATTCTATTGATATTCAGCAAGCTAAGTTTTGAGTTTGGAACAACACTTTTGGAATTTATCTAGCTGAATACAAAAAATATTGAAAATTATTAACGTTTATTTACATAGAATTATTATTTATCACATTCTATTGATATTCAGCTAGCTAAATTTTGAGTTTGAAAAACAATTTTGAAATTCAGCTAACTGAATACCAAAATAGTGAAAATTATTAAATTTTATTTGCATAGATTATTAATGCATCCCATTCCATTGATATTCAGCAAGCTAAGTTTTGAGTTTGGAACAAAATTTTGGAATTCAGCTAACTGAATACCAATAATATTGAAAAATATTAAATTTTATTTGCATAGATTATTAATGCATCCCATTCCATTGATATTCAGCAAGCCAAATTTTGAGTTTGGAACAAAATTTGGAATTCAGCTAACTGAATACAAAAATATTGAAAATTGTTAAATTTTATTTTCATAAATTATTAACGTATCCCATTCTATTGATATTCAGCAAGTTAAATTTGAGTTTGGAACAAAATTTTGGAATTCAGCTAACTGAATACAAAAATATTGAAAATTATTAACTTTTATTTACATAGATTATTTATTTATCACATTCTATTGATATTCAGCAAGCTACATTTTGAGTTTGAAAACAATTTTGAAATTCAGCTAACTGAATACCAAAAATATTGAAAATTATTAATTTTATTTGCATAGATTATTAATGCATCCCATTCCATTGATATTCAGCAAGCCAAATTTGAGTTTGGAACAAAATTTTGGAATTCAGCTAACTGAATACAAAAAATATTGAAAATTATTAAATTTTATTTACATAGATTATAAATGTATCCCATTCTATTGATATTCAGCAAGTTAAATTTGAGTTTGGAACAAAATTTTGGAATTCAGCTAACTGAATACCAATAATATTGAAAATTATTAAATTTTATTTGCATAGATTATTAATGCATCCCATTCCATTGATATTCAGCAAGCCAAATTTTGAGTTTGGAACAAAATTTTGCAATTCAGCTAACTGAATACAAAATATTGAAAATTGTTCATTTTATTTTCATAAATTATTAACGTATCCCATTCTATTGATATTCAGCAAGCTAAATTTTGAGTTTGAAAAACAATTTTGAAATTCAGCTAACTGAATACCAAAAATATTGAAAATTATTAAATTTTATTTGCATAGATTATTAATGCATTTTATTTACATAGATTATAAATTGTATCCCATTCTATTGATATTCAGCAAGTTAATTTTGAGTTTGGAACAAAATTTTGGAATTCAGCTAACTGAATACCAATAATATTGAAATTATTAAATTTATTTGCATAGATTATTAATGCATCCATTCCATTGATATTCAGCATGCTAAACTTTGAGTTTGGAACAAAATTTTAGAATTCAGCTAACTGAATACAAAAATATTGAAAATTATTAAATTTTATTTTCATAAATTATTAACGTATCCCATTCTATTGATATTCAGCAAGCTAAGTTTTGAGTTTGGAACAAAATTTTGAATTTAGCTAAACGAATACAAAAAATATTGAAAATTATTAACTTTTATTTACATAGATTATTTATTTATCACATTCTATTGATATTCAGCAAGCTACATTTTGAGTTTGAAAACAATTTTGAAATTCAGCTAACTGAATACCAAAAATATTGAAAATTATTAAATTTTATTTGCATAGATTATTAATGCATCCCATTCCATTGATATTCAGCAAGCCAAATTTTGAGTTTGGAACAAAATTTTGGAATTCAGCTAACTGAATACAAAAAATATTGAAAATTATTAAATTTTATTTACATAGATTATAAATGTATCCCATTCTATTGATATTCAGCAAGTTAAATTTTGAGTTTGGAACAAATTTTGGAATTCAGCTAACTGAATACCAATAATATTGAAAATTATTAAATTTATTTGCATAGATTATTAATGCATCCCATTCCATTGATATTCAGCAAGCCAAATTTTGAGTTTGGAACAAAAATTTTGCAATTCAGCTAACTGAATACAAAAATATTGAAAATTGTTCATTTTATTTTCATAATTATTAACGTATCCATTCTATTGATATTCAGCAAGCTAAATTTTGAGTTTGAAAAACAATTTTGAAATTCAGCTAACTGAATACCAAAAATATTGAAAATTATTAATTTTATTTGCTAGATTATTAATGCATCCCATTCTGTTGATATTCAGCAAGCTAGTTTTGAGTTTGGAACAAAATTGTGGAATTCAGCTAACTGAATACAAAAAATATTGAAAATTATTAACTTTTATTTACATAGATTATTATTCATCACATTCTATTGATATTCAGCAAGCTAATTTTGAGTTTGAAACACAATTTTGAAATTCAGCTAACTGAATACCAAAAATAGTGAAAATTATTAAATTTTATTTGCATAGATTATTAATGCATCCCATTCCATTGATATTCAGCAAGCCAAATTTTGAGTTTGGAACAAAATTTTGGAATTCAGCTAACTGAATACAAAAAATATTGAAAATGATTAATTTTATTTTTCATAAATCATTGATGTATCCCATTCTATTGATATCAGCAAGTTAAATTTGAGTTTGGAACAAAATTTTGGAATTCAGCTAACTGAATGCAAAAAATATTGAACATTATTAAATTTTATTTTTATAAATTATTAACGTATCCCATTCTATTGATATTCAGCAAGCCAATTTTGAGTTTGGAACAAAATTTGGAATTCAGCAAAACTGAATACAAAAATATTGAAATTATTAAATTTTATTTTTATAAATTATTAACGTATCCCTTCTATTGATATTCAGCAAGCTAAGTTTTGAGTTTGGAACAAAATTTTGGAATTCAGCTAACTGAATGCAAAAAATATTGAAAATTATTAAATTTTATTTGCATAGATTATTAATGCATCCCATTCTATTGATATTCAGCAAGCTAAATTTTGAGTTTGAAAAAATTTTGGAATTCAGCTAACTGAATACCAAAAATATTGAAAATTATTAAATTTTATTTGCATAGATTATTAATGCATCCCATTCTATTGATATTCAGCAAGCCAAATTTTGAGTTTGGAACAAAATTTTGGAATTCAGCTAACTGAATACAAAAATATTGAAAATTATTAAATTTTATTTTCATAGATTATTAATGTATCCCATTCTATTGATATTCAGCAAGCTAAATTTTGAGTTTGGAACAAAATTTTGGAATTCAGCTAACTGAATACAAAAAATATTGAAAATTATTAAATTTTATTTTATAGATTATTAATGTATCCCATTCTATTGATATTCAGCAAGCTAAATTTTGAGTTTGGAACAAAATTTTGGAATTCAGCTAACTGAATACAAAAATATTGAAAATTATTAAATTTTAGTTTTATAAATTATTAAGTATCCCATTCCTATTGATATTCAGCAAGCCAAATTTTGAGTTTGGAACAAAATTTTGGAATTCAGCTAACTGAATACAAAAATATTGAAAATTATTAAATTTTATTTTTATAAATTATTACGTATCCCATTCTATGATATTCAGCAAGCTAAATTTTGAGTTTGGAACAAATTTTGAATTCAGCTAACTGAATACAAAAATATTGAAAATTATTAATTTTATTTTATAGATATAACTGTATCCCATTCCTATTGATATTCAGCAAGCCAAATTTTGAGTTTGGAAACAAAATTTTGGAATTCAGCTAACTGAATACAAAAATATTGAAAATTATTAAATTTATTTACATAGATTATAAATGTATCCCATTCTATTGATATTCAGCAAGCTAAATTTTGAGTTTGAACAAAATTTGGAATTCAGCTAACTGAATACCAAAATATTGAAAATTATTAAATTTTATTTGCATAGATTATTAATGCATCCCATTCATTGATAGTCAGCAAGCAAATTTTGAGTTTGGAACCAAATTTTGGAATTCAGCAAACTGAATACAAAAAATATTGAAAATTATTAAATTTTATTTACATAGATTATAAATGTATCCCATTCTATTGATATTCAGGCCAGTTAATTTTGAGGTTTGGAACAAAATTTTGGAATTCAGCCTAACTGAATACAAATATTGAAAATTATTAAATTTGATTTGCATAGATTATTAAATGCATCCCATTCCATTGATATTCAGCATGCTTAAACTTTGAGTTTGGAACAAAATTTTAGGAATTCAGCTACTGAATACAAAAATATTGAAATTATTAAATTTTATTTCATAAAGTATTAACGTATCCCATTCTATTGATATTCAGCAAGCAAATGTTGAGTTGGAACAAAATTTTGGAATTCAGCAAACTGAATACAAAAAATATTAAATTATTAAATATTATTTCATAAATTATTAATGCATCCCATTCTATTGATATTCAGCAAGCTAAATTTTGAGTTTGGAACAAAATTTTGGAATTCAGCTAACTGAATACAAAAATATTGAAAATTATTAATTTTATTTACATAGATTATTATTCATCCCATTCTATTGATATTCAGCAAGCTAAATTTTGAGTTTGGAAAAAATTTTGGAATTCAGCTAACTGAATACAAAAATATTGAAAATTATTAAATTTTATTTGCATAGATTATTAATGCATCCCATTCTATTGATATTCAGCAAGCTAAATTTTGAGTTTGGAACAAAATTTTGGAATTCAGCTAACTGAATACAAAAATATTGAAAATTATTAAATTTTATTTACATAGATTATTAATGCATCCCATTCTATTGATATTCAGCAAGCTAAATTTTGAGTTTGAACAAAATTTTGGAATTCAGCTAACTGAATACCAAAAATATTGAAAATTATTAAATTTTATTTGCATAGATTATTAATGCATCCCATTCTATTGATTTCAGCAAGCCAAATTTGGAACAAAATTTTGATTCAGCAAACTGAATACAAAAAATATTGAAAAATTATTAAATTTTATTTACATAGATTATAATGTATCCCGATTCTATTGATATTCAGCAAGTTAATTTTGAGTTTGGAACAAATTTGGAAATTCAGCTAACTGAATACCAATAATATTGAGAAATTATTAAATTTTATTTGCATAGATTATTAATGCATCCCATTCTATTGATATTCAGCAAGCTAAGTTTTGAGTTTGAACAAAATTTTGGAATTCATCTACTGGATACAAAAATATTGAAAGTATTAACTTTTATTTACATAGATTATTTATTCATCAATTCTATTGATAGTCAGCAAGCCAAATTTTGAGTTGAGGAACAAATTTTGGAATTCAGCAACTGAATACAAAAATATTGAAAATTATTAAATTTTACTTTGCATAGATTATTAATGCATCCCATTCTATTGATATTCAGCAAGCTAAGTTTTGAGTTTGGAACAAAATTTTGGAATTCAGCTAACTGAATACAATAAATATTGAAAATTATTAACTTTTATTTGCATAGATGATTTATGCATCCATTCTATTGATATTCAGCAAGCTAAGTTTGAGTTTGGAACAAAATTTTGGAATTCAGCTAACTGAATACCAAAATATTGAAAATTATTAAATTTTATTTGCATAGATTATTAATCATCCCATTCTATTGATATTCAGCAAGCTAAATTTTGAGTTTGGAACAAATTTGGAATTCAGCTAACTGAATACAATAATATTGAAAATTATTAAATTTTACTTTGCATAGATTATTATGCATTCCCATTCCATTGATATTCAGCAAGCTAAATTTTGAGTTTGGAACAAAATTTTGGAATTCAAGCTAACTGAATACAAAAAATATTGAAAATTATTAAATTTTACTTTCATAAATCATTGATGTATCCCATTCTATTGATATTCAGCAAGTTAATTTTGAGTTTGAAAAAAATTTTGGAATTCAGCTAACTGAATACCAAAAATATTGAAAATTATTAAATTTTATTTGCATAGATTATTAATGCATCCCATTCTATTGATATTCAGCAAGCCAAATTTTGAGTTTGGAACAAAATTTTGGAATTCAGCTAACTGAATACAAAAATATTGAAAATTATTAAATTTTATTTCATAGATTATTAATGTATCCCATTCTATTGATATTCAGCAAGCTAAATTTTGAGTTTGGAACAAAATTTTGGAATTCAGCTAACTGAATACAAAAATATTGAAAATTATTAATTTTATTTGCATAGATTATTAATGCATCCCATTCTATTGATATTCAGCAAGCTAAATTTTGAGTTTGGAACAAAATTTTGGAATTCAGCTAACTGAATACAAAAATATTGAAAATTATTAAATTTTATTTTCATAGATTATTAATCATCCCATTCTATTGATATTCAGCAAGCTAAATTTTGAGTTTGAAAAAATTTTGAAATTCAGCTAACTGAATATCAAAAAATATTGAAAATTATTAATTTTATTTGCATAGATTATTAATGCATCCCATTCTATTGATATTCAGCAAGCTAAGTTTTGAGTTTGGAACAAAATTTTGGAATTCAGCTAACTGAATACAAAAAATATTGAAAATTTTAACTTTTATTTACATAGATTATTTATTCATCACATTCTATTGATATTCAGCAAGCTAAATTTGAGTTTGAAAAACAATTTTGAAATTCAGCTAACTGAATACCAAAAATAGTGAAAATTATAATTTTATTTGCATAGATTATTAATGCATCCCATTCCTTGATATTCAGCAAGCCAAATTTTGAGTTTGGAACAAAATTTGGAATTCAGCAAACTTAATACAAAAATATTGAAAATTATTAAATTTTATTTACATAGATTATAAATGTATCCCATTCTATTGATATTCAGCAAGTTAAATTTTGAGTTTGGAACAAAATTTGGAATTCAGCTAACTGAATACCAATAATATTGAAAATTATTAAATTTTATTTGCATAGATTATTAATGCATCCCATTCCATTGATATTCAGCAAGCCAAATTTTGAGTTTGGAACAAATTTTGGAATTCAGCTAACTGAATACAAAAATATTGAAAATTGTTCAAATTTATTTCATAAATTATTAACGTATCCCATTCTATTGATATTCAGCAAGCTAAATTTTGAGTTTGAAAAACAATTTTGAAATTCAGCTAACTGAATACCAAAAATATTGAAAATTATTAAATTTTATTTGCATAGATTATTAATGCATCCCATTCTATTGATATTCAGCAAGCTAAGTTTTGAGTTTGGAACAAAATTTTGGAATTCAGCTAACTGAATATCAAAAAATATTGAAAATTATTAACTTTTATTTACATAGATTATTTATTCATCACATTCTATTGATATTCAGCAAGCTAAATTTTGGAGTTTGAAAAACAATTTTGAAATTCAGCTAACTGAATACCAAAATATTGAAAATTATTAAATTTTATTTGCATAGATTATTAATGCATCCCATTCTATTGATATTCAGCAAGCCAAATTTTGAGTTTGGAACAAAATTTTGGAATTCAGCTAACTGAATACAAAAATATTGAAAATTATTAAATTTTATTTTCATAAATTATTAATGTATCCCATTCTATTGATATTCAGCAAGCTAAATTTTGAGTTTGGAACAAAATTTTGGAATTCAGCTAACTGAATACAAAAATATTGAAAATTATTAAATTTTATTTGCATAGATTATTAATGCATCCCATTCTATTGATATTCAGCAAGCTAAATTTTGAGTTTGGAACAAAATTTTGGAATTCAGCTAACTGAATACAAAAATATTGAAAATTATTAAATTTTATTTGCATAGATTATTAATGCATCCCATTCTATTGATATTCAGCAAGCTAATTTTGAGTTTGGAACAAAATTTTGGAATTCAGCTAACTGAATACAAAAATATTGAAAATTATTAAATTTTATTTTCATAGATTATTAATGCATCCCATTCTATTGATATTCAGCAAGCTAAATTTTGAGTTTGAACAAAATTTTGGAATTCAGCTAACTGAATACAAAAATATTGAAAATTATTAATTTTATTTGCATAGATTATTAATGCATCCCATTCTATTGATATTCAGCAAGCTAAATTTTGAGTTTGGAACAAAATTTTGGAATTCAGCTAACTGAATACAAAAATATTGAAAATTATTAAATTTTATTTACATAGATTATTAATGTATCCCATTCTATTGATATTCAGCAAGCTAAATTTTGAGTTTGGAACAAAATTTTGGAATTCAGCTAACTGAATACAAAAATATTGAAAATTATTAAATTTTATTTGCATAGATTATTAATGCATCCCATTCTATTGATATTCAGCAAGCTAAATTTTGAGTTTGGAACAAAATTTTGGAATTCAGCTAACTGAATACAAAAATATTGAAAATTATTAAATTTTATTTGCATAGATTATTAATGCATCCATTCTATTGATATTCAGCAAGCTAAATTTGAGTTTGGAAAAAAATTTTGGAAATTCAGCTAACTGAATACAAAAATATTGAAAATTATTAAATTTATTTGCATATTTATTAATGCAGTATCCCATTCTATTGATATTCAGCAAGCCAAATTTTGAGTTGGAACAAAATTTTGGAATTCAGCTAACTGAATACAAAAAATATTGAAAATTATGAAATTTTATTTACATAGATTATAAATGTATCCCATTCTATTGATATTCAGCAAGTTAAATTTTGAGTTTGAACAAAATTTGGAATTCAGCTAACTGAATACCAATAATATTGAAAATTATTAAATTTTATTTGCATAGATTATTAATGCATCCCATTCCATTGATCTTCAGCAAGCCAAATTTTGAGTTGGAAACAAAATTTTGGAATTCAGCTAACTGAATACAAAAATATTGAAAATTGTTCAATTTTATTTTACATAAATTATTAACGTATCCCATTCTATTGATATTCAGCAAGCTAAATTTTGAGTTTGAAAACAAATTTTGGAATTCAGCTAACTGAATACCAATAATATTGAAAATTATTAAATTTTATTTGCATAGATTATTAATGCATCCCATTCCATTGATATTCAGCAAGCAAATTTTGAGTTTGGAACAAAATTTTGGAATTCAGCTAAACTGAATACAAAAATATTGAAAATTAGTTCAAATTGTATTTACATAAATTATTAACGTATCCCATTCTATTGATATTCAGCAAGCTAAATTTTGAGTTTGAAAAACAATTTGAAATTCAGCTAACTGAATACCAAAATCTTGAAAATTATTAAATTTATTTGCATAGATTATTAATGCATCCCATTCCATTGATATTCAGCAAGCTAAATTTTGAGTTTGGAACAAAATTTTGGAATTCAGCTAACTGAATACAAAAAATATTGAAAATTATAATTTTATTTACATAGATTATTAAGTCATCACATTCTATTGATAGTCAGCAAGCTAATTTTGAGTTTGAAAACAATTTTGAAATTCATCTAACTGAATACCAAAAATATTGAAAATTAGTAAATTTTATTTGCATAGATTATTAATGCATCCATTCTATTGATATTCAGCAAGCTAAGTTTTGAGTTTGGAACAAAATTTTGGAATTCAGCTAACTGAATACCAAATAATATTGAAAATTATTGAATTTAATTTGCATAGATTATTAATGCATCCCATTCCTATTGATATTCAGCAAGCCAAATTTTGAGTTTGGAACAAAATTTTGGAATTCAGCTAACTGAATACCAAAATATTGAAAATGATTAAATTTACTTTGCATAGATTCATTAATGTATCCCATTCTATTGATATTCAGCAAGCTAAATTTTGAGTTTGGAACAAAATTTTGGAATTCAGCTAACTGAATACCAAGAATATTGAAAATTATTAAATTTTAATTTTCATAAATTATTACGTATCCCATTCTATTGATATTCAGCAAGCCAAATTTTGAGTTTGGAACAAAATTTTGGAATTCAGCTAACTGAATACAAAAATATTGAAAATTATTAAATTTTATTTGCATAGATTATTAATGTATCCCATTCTATTGATATTCAGCAAGCTAAATTTTGAGTTTGGAACAAAATTTTGGAATTCAGCTAACTGAATACAAAAATATTGAAAATTATTAAATTTTATTTGCATAGATTATTAATGCATCCCATTCTATTGATATTCAGCAAGCTAAATTTTGAGTTTGGAACAAAATTTTGGAATTCAGCTAACTGAATACAAAAATATTGAAAATTATTAATTTTATTTTCATAATTATTAATGTATCCCATTCTATTGATATTCAGCAAGCTAAATTTTGAGTTTGGAACAAAATTTTGGAATTCAGCTAACTGAATACAAAAATATTGAAAATTATTAAATTTTATTTGCATAGATTATTAATGCATCCCATTCTATTGATATTCAGCAAGCTAAATTTTGAGTTTGAAAACAAATTTTGGAAATTCAGCTAACTGAATACCAAAAATAGTGAAAATTATTAAATTTTATTTGCATAGATTATAAATGTATCCCATTCTAATTGATATTCAAGCAAAGTTAAATTTGAGTTTGGAAGCAAATTTTGGAATTCAGCTAACTTGAATACCAATAATCCTGAAAATTATTAAATTTTACTTGCATAGATTATTAATGCCATCCCATTCATTGATATTCTAGCAAGCCAAATTTTGAGTTTGGAACAAAATTTTGGAATTCAGCTAACTGAATACAAAAATATTGAAAATTGTTCATTTATTTTCATAATTATTAACGTATCCCATTCTATTGATATTCACAGCTAAATTTGAGTTTGAAAAACAATTTTGAAATTCAGCTAACTGAATACCAAAAATATTGAAAATTATTAAATTTTATTTGCATAGATTATTAATGCATCCCATTCTATTGATATTCAGCAAGCTAAGTTTGAGTTTGGAACAAAATTTGGAATTCAGCTAACTGAATACAAAAAATATTGAAAATGATTAACTTTTATTTACATAGATTATTTATTCATCACATTCTATTGATATTCAGCAAGCTAAATTTTGAGTTTGAAAAACAATTTTGAAATTCAGCTAACTGAATCCAATAAATAGTGAAAATTATTAAATTTTATTTGCATAGATTATTAATGCATCCCATTCCATTGATATTCAGCAAGCCAAATTTTGAGTTTGGAACAAAATTTTGGAATTCAGCTAACTGAATACAAAAAATATTGAAAATGATTAAATTTTATTTGCATAAATCATTGATGTATCCCATTCTATTGATATTCAGCAAGTTAAATTTTGAGTTTGGAACAAAATTTTGGAATTCAGCTAACTGAATACAAAACATATTGAAAATTATTAATTTTATTAAATAGATTAATCGTATCCCATTCTATTGATATTCAGCAAGCTAAATTTTGAGATTGGAACAAAATTTTGAATTCAGCTACTGAATACAAAAATATTGAAAATTATTAAATTTTATTTGCATAGATTATTAATGCATCCCATTCTATTGATATTCAGCAAGCTAAATTTTGAGTTTGGAAAAAATTTTGGAATTCAGCTAACTGAATACAAAAATATTGAAAATTATTAAATTTTATTTGCATAGATTATTAATGCATCCCATTCTATTGATATTCAGCAAGCTAAATTTTGAGTTTGGAACAAAATTTTGGAATTCAGCTAACTGAATACAAAAATATTGAAAATTATTAAATTTTATTTCATAGATTATTAATGCATCCCATTCTATTGATATTCAGCAAGCCAAATTTTGAGTTTGGAACAAAATTTTGGAATTCAGCTAACTGAATACAAAAATATTGAAAATTATTAAATTTTATTTTCATAGATTATTAATGTATCCCATTCTATTGATATTCAGCAAGCTAAATTTTGAGTTTGAAAAAAATTTTGGAATTCAGCTAACTGAATACCAAAAATATTGAAAATTATTAAATTTTATTTGCATAGATTATTAATGCATCCCATTCTATTGATATTCAGCAAGCTAAATTTTGAGTTTGGAACAAAATTTTGGAATTCAGCTAACTGAATACAAAAAATATTGAAAATTATTAATTTTATTTACATAGATTATTAATGCATCCCATTCTATTGATATTCAGCAAGCTAAATTTTGAGTTTGGAAAAAATTTTGGAATTCAGCTAACTGAATACCAAAATATTGAAAATTATTAAATTTTATTTGCATAGATTATTAATGCATCCCATTCTATTGATATTCAGCAAGCCAAATTTTGAGTTTGGAACAAAATTTTGGAATTCAGCTAACTGAATACAAAAATATTGAAAATTATTAATTTTATTTCATAATTATTAATGTATCCCATTCTATTGATATTCAGCAAGCTAAATTTTGAGTTTGGAACAAAATTTTGGAATTCAGCTAACTGAATACAAAAATATTGAAAATTATTAAATTTATTTACTAGATTATAAAGTATCCCATTCTATTGATATTCCAGCAGCTAATTTTGAGTTTGGAAAAAAATTTTGGAATTCAGCTAACTGAATACCAATAATATTGAAAATTATTAAATTGTATTTGCATAGATTATTAATGCATCCCATTCACTTGATATTCAGCAAGTTAAATTTTGAGTTTGGAACAAAATTTTGGAATTCAGCTAACTGAATACCAATAATATTGAAAATTATTAATTTTATTTGCATAGATTATTAATGCATATCCCATTCCATTGATATTCAGCAAGCAAATTTTGAGTTTGGAACAAAATTTTTGATTCAGCTAACTGAATACAAAAAATATTGAAATTGTTCAATTTTATTTCATAAATTTTAACGTATCCCATTCTATTGATATTCAGCAAGCTAAATTTTGAGTTGAAACAACAATTTTGAATTCATCTACTGAATACAAAAAATATGAAAATTATTAAATTTTACTTTACTAGATTATAATGTATCCCA
Organism: Musca domestica; assembly: GCF_030504385.1. Classification (NCBI taxonomy): domain Eukaryota; kingdom Metazoa; phylum Arthropoda; class Insecta; order Diptera; family Muscidae; genus Musca; species Musca domestica. Next base: position 53,461 of record NW_026712115.1, on the reverse strand, counting down.
TTCTATTGATAGTCAGCAAGTTAAATTTTTGAGTTTGGGAACAAAATTTTGGAATTCAGCTAACTGAATACCAATAATATTGAAAATATTAAATATTTATTTGCATAGATTATTATGCATCCATTCCATTGATATTCAGCAAGCCAAATTTTGAGTTTGGAACAATTTTGGAATTCAGCTAACTGAATACAAAAATATTGAAAATTAGTTAAATTTTATTTTCATAATTATTAAGTATCCCATTCTATTGATATTCAGCAAGCTAAATTTTGAGTTGAAAAACAATTGTTGAAATTCAGCTAACTGAATACACCAAAATATTGAAAATTATTAAATTTTATTGCATAGATTATTATGCATCCCATTCTATTGATATTCAGCAAGCTAAGTTTTGAGTTTGGAACAAAATTTTGGAATTCAGCTAACTGAATACAAAAAATAGTGAAATTATTAACTTTTATTTACATAGATTATTTATTCATCCCATTCTATTGATAGTCAGCAAGCTAAAGTTTTGAGTTTGGAACAAAATTTTGGAATTCAGCTAACTGAATACAAAAAATATTGAAAATTATTAACTTTTATTACATAGATTATTTAATTCATCACATTCTATTGATATTCAGCAAGCTAAAATTTGAGTTTGGAAAAACAATTTGAAATTCAGCTAACTGAATACCAATAATACTGAAAATTATTAAATTTTATTTGCATAGATTATTAATGCATCCGATTCCATTGATATTCAGCAAGCCAATTTTGAGTTTGGAACAAAATTTTGGAATTCAGCTAACTGAATACAAAATATTGAAAATTGTTCAATTTTATTTTCATAAATTATTAACGTATCCCATTCTATTGATATTCAGCAAGCTAAATTTTGAGTTGAAAAACAATTTGAAATTCAGCTAACTGAATACCAAAAATATTGAAAATTATTAAATTTTATTTGCATAGATTATTAATGCATCCCATTCTATTGATATTCAGCAAGCTAAGTTTTGAGTTTGGAACAAAATTTTGGAATTCAGCTAACTGAATACAAAAAATATTGAAAATTATTAACTTTTATTTACATAGATTATTTATTCATCACATTCTATTGATATTCAGCAAGCTAAAATTTGAGTTTGAAAAACAATTTTGAAATTCAGCTAACTGAATACCAAAAATAGTGAAAATGATTAAATTTTATTTGCATAGATTATTATGCATCCCATTCCTATTGATATTCAGCAAGTTAAATTTGAGTTTGGAACAAAATTTTGGAATTCAGCTAACTTGAATACAATAATATTGAAAATTATTAATTTTATTTGCATAGATTATTAATGCATCCCATTCCATTGATATTCAGCAAGCAAATTTGAGTTTGGAACAAAATTTTGGAATTCAGCTAACTGAATACAAAAATATTGAAAATTGTTCAATTTTATTTTCATAAATTATTAACGTATCCCATTCTATTGATATTCAGCAAGCTAAATTTTGAGTTTGAAAAACAATTTTGAAATTCAGCTAACTGAATACCAAAATATTGAAAATTATTAAATTTATTTGCATAGATTATTAATGCATCCATTCTATTGATATTCAGCAAGCTAAGTTTTGAGTTTGGAACAAAATTTTGGAATTCAGCTAACTGAATACAAAAAATATTGAAAATTATTAACTTTTATTTACATAGATTATTTATTCATCACATTCTATTGATATTCAGCAAGCTAAATTTGAGTTTGAAAAACAATTTTGAAATTCAGCTAACTGAATACCAAAAATAGTTGAAAATTATTAAATTTTATTTGCATAGATTATTAATGCATCCCATTCCATTGATATTCAGCAAGCCAAATTTTGAGTTTGGAACAAAATTTTGGAATTCAGCAACTGAATACAAAAAATATTGAAAATTATTAAATTTATTTACATAGATTATAAATGTAATCCATTCTATTGATATTCAGCAAGTTAAATTTTGAGTTTGGAAACAAAATTTTGGAATTCAGCTAACTGAATACCAAAAATATTGAAAATTATTAAATTTTATTTGCATAGATTATTAATGCATCCCATTCCATTGATATTCAGCAAGCAAGATTTTGAGTTTGGAACAAAATTTTGAATTCAGCTAACTGAATACAAAAAATATTGAAAATTGTTCAATTTTATTTCATAAATTATTAACGTATCCCATTCTATTGATATTCAGCAAGCTAAATTTGAGTTTGAAAAACAATATTTGAAATTCAGCTAACTGAATACCAACAATATTGAAAATTATTAAATTTTATTTGCATAGATTATTAATGCATCCCATTCCATTGATATCAGCAAGCCAAGTTTTGAGTTTGGAACAAAATTTTGGAATTCAGCTAACTGAATACAAAAATATTGAAAATTGTTCAATTTTATTTCATAAATTATTAACGGATCCCATTCTATTGATATTCAGCAAGCTAAATTTTGAGTTTGAAAAACAATTTTGAATTCAGCTAACTGAATACCAAAAATAGTGAAAAATTATTAAATTTATTTGCATAGATTATTAATGCATCCCATTCCATTGATATTAAGCAAGCCATATTTTGAGTTTGGAATAAAATTTTGAATTCAGCAAACTGAATACAAAAAATACTTGAAAATTATTAAATTTTATTTACATAGATTATAAATGTATCCCATTCTATTGATATTCAGCAAATCTAAATTTTGAGTTTGGAGCAAATTTTGAATTCAGCTAACTGAATACCAATAATACTGAAAATTATTAAATTTTATTTGCATAGATTATTAATGCATCCCATTCCATTGATATTCTGCAAGCCAATTTGAGTTTGGAACAAAATTTGGAATTCAGCTAACTGATACAAAAATATTGAAAATTGTTCAATTTTATTTGCATAAATTATTAACGTATCCCATTCTATTGATATTCAGCAAGCTAAATTCTGAGTTTGGAAAACAATTTGAAATTCAGATAACTGAATACCAAAATATTGAAAATTATTAAATTTTATTTGCATAGATTATTAATGCATCCCATTCTATTGATATTCAGCAAGCTAAGTTTTGAGTTTGGAACAAAATTTTGGAATTCAGCTAACGGAATACAAAAATATTGAAATTATTAACTTTATTTACATAGATTATTTATTCATCACATTCTATTGATATTCAGCAAGCTAAATTTGAGTTGAAAAAACAATTTTGAAATTCAGCTAACTGAATACCAAAAATAGTGAAATTATTAAATTTTATTTGCATAGATTATTAATGCATCCCGATTCCATTGATATTCAGCAAGCTAAGTTTTGAGTTTGGAACAAAATTTTGGAATTCAGCTAACTGAATACAAAAAATATTGAAAATTATTAAATTTTATTTACATAGATTATTATTCATCCATTCTATTGATATTCAGCAAGCTAAATTTGAGTTTGAAAAACAATTTTGAATTCAGCTAACTGAATACCAATAATATTGAAAATTATTAAATTTTATTTGCATAGATTATTAATGCATCCCATTCCATTGATATTCAGGCAAGCCAAATTTTGAGTTTGGAACAAAATTTGGAATTCAGCTAACTGAATACAAAAATATTGAAAATTATTCAATTTTATTTCATAAATTATTAACGTATCCATTCTATTGATATTCAGCAAGCTAAATTTTGAGTTTGAAAAACAATTTTGAAATTCAGCTAACTGAATACCAATAATATTGAAAATTATTAAATTTATTTGCATAGATTATTATGCATCCCATTCTATTGATATTCAGCAAGCCAAGTTTTGAGTTTGGAACAAAATTTGGAATTCCAGCTAACTGAATACAAAAATATTGAAAATTGTTAAATTTTATTTTACATAAGATTATTATCGTATCCCATTCTATTGATATTCAGCAAGCTAAATTTTGAGTTTGAAAACAATTTTGAAATTCAGCTAACTGAATACCAAAATATTGAAAATTATTAAATTTTATTTGCATAGATTATTAATGCATCCCATTCATTGATATTCGCAGCTAAGTTTGAGTTTGGAACAAATTTTGGAATTCAGCTAACTGAATACAAACATATTGAAAATTATTAACTTTTATTTACAGAGATTATTATTCATCACATCTATTGATATTCAGCAAGCTAAATTTTGAGTTTGAAAACAATTTGGAATTCAGCTTAACTGAATACCAAAATAGTGAAAATTATTAAATTTTATTTGCATAGATTATTAATGCATCCCATTCCATTGTATTCCAGCAAGCCAATTTTGAGTTGGAACAAAATTTGGAATTCAAGCTAACTGCATACAAAATATTGAAAATTATTAAATTTTATTTACATAGATTATTAACTGATCCATTTCTATTGATATTCAGCAAGCTAAATTTGAGTTTGAAAAAACATTTTGAATTCAGCTAACTGAATACAAAAATATGAAAATTATTAATTTTATTTGCATAGATTATTAATGCATCACATTCTATTTATATCAGCAAGGCTAAATTTTGAGTTTGGAACAAAATTTTGGAATTCAGAGCAAACTTGAATACAAAACATATAGAAATATTAAATTTTATTAAATAAATTATAATGTATCCCATTCTAATTGAGATTCAGCAAGTTAAATTTTGAGTTTGGAACAAAAATTTTGGAATTCGCTAACTGAATACCAGTAATATTGAAAATTATTAAATTTTATTAATTGCATAGATTATTAATGCATCCCATTCCATTGATATTCAGCAAGCCAAATTTTGAGTTTGGAACAAAATTTTGGAATTCAGCTAACTGAATACAAAAATAATTGAAAATTCATTAAATTTTATTTACATAGATTATTTATTCATCACATTCTATTATATTCAGCAAGCAAAATTTTGAGTTTGAAAAACAATTTTGAAATTCAGCTAACTGAATACCAAAAATAGTGGAAAATTATTAAATTTTATTTGCATAGATTATTAATGCATCCCATTCCATTGATATTCAGCAAGCCAAATTTGAGTTTGGAACAAAATATTGAAATTATTAAAATATTGAAAAAATATTGAAAATTATTAAATTTTATTTTCATAGATTATAAATGTATCCCATTCTATTGATATTCAGCAAGTTAAATTTTGAGTTGGAACAAAATTTTGGAATTCAGCTAACTGAATACCAATAATTATTGAAAATTATTAAATTTTATTTGCATAGATTATTAATGCATCCCATTCCATTGATATTCAGCAAGCCAAATTTTGAGTTTGGAACAAAATTTTGGAATTCAGCTAACTGAATACAAAATATTGAAATTGTTCAATTTATTTTCATAAATTATTAACGTATCCCATTCTATTGATATTCAGCAAGATAAATTTTGAGTTTGAAAAACAATTTTGAAATTCAGCTAACTGAATACCAAAAATATTGAAAATTATTAAATTTATTTGCATAGATTATTAATGCATCCGATTCTATTGATATTCAGCAAGCTAAGTTTTGAGTTTGGAACAAATTTTGGAATTCAGCTAACTGAATACCAAAAATATTGAAAATTATTAACTTTTATTTACATAGATTATTATGCATCCCATTCTATTGATATTCAGCAAGCTAAATTTTGATTTTGAACAAAATTTTGAAATTCAGCTAACTGAATACCAAAAATAGTGAAAATTATTAAATTTTATTTTGCATAAGATTATTAACGTATCCCATTCTATTGATATTCAGCAAGCTAAATTTTGAGTTTGAAAAACAATTTGAAATTCAGCTAACTGAATACCAAAATATTGAAATTATTAAATTTTATTTGCATAGATTATTAATGCATCCCATTCTATTGATATTCAGCAAGCTAAGTTTGAGTTTGGAACAAAATTTTGGAATTCAGCTAACTGAATACAAAAAATATTGAAAATTATTAACTTTTATTTACATAGATTATTTATTCATCACATTCTATTGATATTCAGCAAGCTAAATTTTGATTTTAAAAACAATTTGAAATTTCAGCTAACTGAATACCAAAATAGTGAAAATTATTGAATTTTATTTGATAGATATTAATGCATCCCATTCCATTGATATTAGGCAAGCCAAATTTTGAGTTTGGAACAAAATTTTGGAATTCAGCAAACTGAATACAAAAAAAACTGAAAATTATAAATTTTATTTCATAGATTATAAATTATCCCACTCTATTGATATCAGCAATTAAAATTTGAGTTTGGAACAAATTTTGGAATTCAGCCTAACTGAATACCAATAATATTGAAAATTATTAAATTTTATTTGCATAGATTATTAATGCATCCCATTCTATTGATATTCGCAAGCCAATTTTGAGTTTGGAACAAAATTTTGGAATCAGCTAACTGAATACAAAATATTGAAAATTGTTCACTTTATTTCATAAATATTAACGTATCCATTCTATTGATATTCAGCAAGCTACATCTGAGTTTGAAAAACAATTTTGAAATTCAGCTACTGAATACAAAAATATTGAAAATTGTTCAATTTTATTTTCATAATTATTACGTATCCCATTCTATTGATATTCAGCATGCTAAATTCTGAGTTTGAAAAACAATTTTGAAATTCAGATAACTGAATACCAAAAATATTGAAAATTATTAAATTTTATTTGCATAGATTATTAATGCATCCCATTCTATTGATATTCAGCAAGCTAAGTTTTGAGTTTGGAACAAAATTTTGGAATTCAGCTACTGAATACAAAAAATATTGAAAATTATTCACTTTATTTACATAGATTATTTATTCATCACATTCTATTGATATTCAGCAAGCTAAATTTGAGTTTGAAAAACAATTTTGAAATTCAGCTAACTGAATACCAAAAATAGTGAAAATATTAAATTTTATTTGCATAGATTATTAATGCATCCGATTCCATTGATATTCAGCAAGCCAAATTTTGAGTTTGGAACAAAATTTTGGAATTCAGCTAACTGAATACAAAAAATATTGAAAATTATTAACTTTTATTTACATAGATTATTTATCATCACATTCTATTTATATTCAGCAAGCTAAATTTTGAGTTTGGAACAAAATTTTGGAATTCAGCAAACTGAATACAAACATATTGAAAATTATTAAATTTTATTAAATAAATTATAAATGTATCCCATTCTATTGATATTCGCAAGTTAAATTTGAGTTTGGAACAAAATTTGGAATTCAGCTAACTGAATACCAGTAATATTGAAAATTATTAAATTTTATTTGCATAGATTATTAATGCATCCCATTCCATTGATATTCAGCAAGCCAAATTTTGAGTTTGGAACAAAATTTTGGAATTCAGATAACTGAATACAAAAATATTGAAAATTGTTCAATTTTATTTTCATAAATTATTAACGTATCCCATTCTATTGATATTCAGCAAGCTAAATTTTGAGTTTGAAAACAATTTTGAAATTCAGCTAACTGAATACCAAAAATATTGAAAATTATTAAATTTTATTTGCATAGATTATTAATGCATCCCATTCTATTGATATTCAGCAAGCTAAGTTTTGAGTTTGGAACAAAATTTTGGAATTCAGCTAACTGAATACAAAAAATATTGAAAATTATTAACTTTTATTTACATAGATTATTTATTCGTCACATTCTATTGATATTCAGCAAGCAAAATTTGAGTTTGAAAAACAATTTTGAAATTCAGCTAACTGAATACCAAAAATAGTGAAAATTATTAAATTTATTTGCATAGATTATTAATGCATCCCATTCCATTGATATTCAGCAAGCCAAATTTTGAGTTTGGAACAAAATATTGAAAATTATTAAATATTGAAAAAATATTGAAAATTATTAAATTTTATTTGCATAGATTATAAATGTATCCCATTCTATTGATATTCAGCAAGCTAAGTTTTGAGTTTGGAACATAATTTTGGAATTCAGCTAACTGAATACCAATAATATTGAAAATTATTAAATTTTATTTGCATAGATTATTAATGCATCCCATTCCATTGATATTCAGCAAGCCAAATTTTGAGTTTGGAACAAAATTTTGGAATTCAGCTAACTGAATACAAAAATATTGAAAATTGTTCAATTTTATTTTCATAAATTATTAACGTATCCCATTCTATTGATATTCAGCAAGATAAATTTTGAGTTTGAAAAACAATTTTGAAATTCAGCTAACTGAATACCAAAAATATTGAAAATTATTAAATTTTATTTGCATAGATTATTAATGCATCCCATTCTATTGATATTCAGCAAGCAAAATTTTGAGTTTGGAACAAATTTTGGAATTCAGCTAACTGAATACAAAAAATATTGAAAATTATTAACTTTTATTTACATAGATTATTTATTCATCACATTCTATTGATATTCAGCAAGCTAAAATTTGAGTTTGAAAAACAAGTTTGAAATTCAGCTAACTGAATACCAAAAATAGTGAAAATTATTAAATTTTATTTGCATAGATTATTTATTCATCACATTCCATTGATATTCAGCAAGCCAAATTTTGAGTTTGGAACAAAATTTGGAATTCAGCAAACTGAATACAAAAATATTGAAAATTATTAAATTTTATTTACATAGATTATAAATGTATCCCATTCTATTGATATTCAGCAAGTTAAATTTTGAGTTTGGAACAAAATTTTGGAATTCAGCTAACTGAATACCAATAATATTGAAAATTATTAAATTTTTATTTGCATAGATTATTAATGCATCACATTCCATTGATATTCAGCAAGCCAAATTTTGAGTTTGGAACAAAATTTTGGAATTCAGCTAACTGAATACAAAAATATTGAAAATTGTTCAATTTTATTTTCATAAATTATTAACGTATCCCATTCTATTGATATTCAGCAAGCTAAGTTTTGAGTTTGGAACAAAATTTGGAATTCAGCTAACTGAATACAAAAAATATGAAAATTATTAACTTTATTTACATAGATTATTTATTCATCACATTCTATTGATATTCAGCAAGCAAAATTTTGAGTTTGAAAAACAATTTGAAATTCAGCAAACTGAATACCAAAAATAGTGAAAATTATTACATTTATTTGCATAGATTATTAATGCATCCCACTCCATTGATATTCAGCAAGCCAAATTTTGAGTTTGGAACAAAATTTTGGAATTCAGCTAACTGAATACAAAAAATATTGAAAATTATTAACTTTTATTTACATAGATTATTTATTCATCACATTCTATTATATTCAGCAAGCTAAATTTTGAGTTTGGAACAAAATTTTGGAATTCAGCAAACTGAATACAAAACATATTGAAAATTATTAAATTTTATTAAATAAATTATAAATGTATCCCATTCTATTGATATTCAGCAAGTTAAATTTTGAGTTTGGAACAAAATTTTGGAATTCAGCTAACTGAATACCAGTAATATTGAAAATTATTAAATTTTATTTGCATAGATTATTAATGCATCCCCATTCCATTGATATTCAGCAAGTTAAATTTTGAGTTTGGAACAAAATTTTGGAATTCAGCTAACTGAATACAAAAATATTGAAAATTGTTCAATTTTATTTTCATAAATTATTAACGTATCCCATTCTATTGATATTCAGCAAGCTAATTTTGAGTTTGAAAAACCATTTTGAAATTCAGCTAACTGAATACCAAAAATATTGAAAATTATTAAATTTTATTTGCATAGATTATTAATGCATCCCATTCTATTGATATTCAGCAAGCTAAGTTTTGAGTTTGGAACAAAATTTTGGAATTCAGCTAACTGAATACAAAAAGTATTGAAAATTATTAACTTTTATTTACATAGATTATTTATTCATCACATTCTATTGATATTCAGCAAGCTAAAATTTGAGTTTGAAAAACAATTTTGAAATTCAGCTAACTGAATACCAAAAATAGTGAAAATTATTAATTTTATTGCATAGATTATTAATGCATCCCATTCCATTGATATTCAGCAAGCCAAATTTTGAGTTTGGAACAAAATATTGAAAATTATTAAATATTGAAAAAATATTGAAAATTATTAACTTTTATTTACATAGATTATTTATTCATCACATTCTATTGATATTCAGCAAGCAAAATTTTGAGTTTGAAAAACAATTTTGAAATTCAGATAACTGAATACCAAAAATAGTGAAAATTATTAAATTTTATTTGCATAGATTATAAATGTATCCCATTCTATTGATATTCAGCAAGTAAATTTTGAGTTTGGAACAAAATTTTGGAATTCAGCTAACTGAATACCAATAATATTGAAAATTATTAAATTTTATTTGCATAGATTATTAATGCATCCCATTCATTGATATTCAGACAAGCCAAATTTTGAGTTTGGAACAAAATTTTGGAATTCAGCTAACTGAATACCAAAAATATTGAAAATTGTTCAATTTTATTTTCATAATTATTAACGTATCCCATTCTATTGATATTCAGCAAGTTAAATTTTGAGTTGGAACAAAATTTTGGAATTCAGCTAACTGAATACAAAAATATTGAAAATTATTAACTTTTATTTACATAGATTATTTATTCATCACATTCTATTGATATTCAGCAAGCTAAAATTTGAGTTTGAAAAAACATTTTGAAATTCAGCTAACTGAATACCAAAAATAGTGAAAATTATTAAATTTTATTTGCATAGATTATTTATTCATCACATTCCATTGATATTCAGCAAGCCAATTTGAGTTTGGAACAAAATTTGGAATTCAGCAAACTGAATACAAAAAATATTGAAAATATTAAATTTTATTTACATAGATTATAAATGTATCCCATTCTATTGATATTCAGCAAGTTAAATTTTGAGTTTGGAACAAAATTTTGGAATTCAGCTAACTGAATACAAAAAATATTGAAAATTATTAACTTTTATTTACATAGATTATTATTCATCACATTCCATTGATATTCAGCAAGCCAAATTTTGAGTTTGGAACAAAATATTGAAAATTATTAAATATTGAAAAAATATTGAAAATTATTAAATTTTATTTACATAGATTATAAATGTATCCCATTCTATTGATATTCAGCAAGTTAAATTTTGAGTTTGGAACAAAATTTTGGAATTCAGCTAACTGAATACCAAAAATAGTGAAAATTATTAAATTTTATTTGCATAGATTATTAATGCATCCCATTCCATTGATATTCAGCAAGCCAATTTTGAGTTTGGAACAAAATATTGAAAATTATTAAATATTGACAAAATATTGAAAATTATTAAATTTTATTTACATAGATTATAAATGTATCCCATTCTATTGATATTCAGCAAGTTAAATTTGAGTTTGGAACAAAATTTTGGAATTCAGCTAACTGAATACCAATAATATTGAAAATTATTAAATTTTATTTGCATAGATTATTAATGCATCCCATTCCATTGATATTCAGCAAGCCAAATTTTGAGTTTGGAACAAAATTTTGGAATTCAGCTAACTGAATACAAAAATATTGAAAATTGTTCAATTTTATTTTCATAAATTATTAACGTATCCCATTCTATTGATATTCAGCAAGATAAATTTTGAGTTTGAAAAACAATTTTGAAATTCAGCTAACTGAATACCAAAAATATTGAAAATTATTAAATTTTATTTGCATAGATTATTAATGCATCCCATTCTATTGATATTCAGCAAGCCAAATTTGAGTTTGGAACAAAATTTGGAATTCAGCTAACTGAATACAAAAATATTGAAAATTATTAACTTTTATTTACATAGATTATTTATTCATCACATTCTATTGATATTCAGCAAGCTAAATTTTGAGTTTGAAAAACAATTTTGAAATTCAGCTAACTGAATACCAAAAATAGTGAAAATTATTAAATTTTATTTGCATAGATTATTAATGCACCCATTCTATTGATATTCAGCAAGTTAAATTTTGAGTTTGGAAAAAATTTTGGAATTCAGCTAACTGAATACCAATAATATTGAAAATTATTAAATTTTATTTGCATAGATTATTAATGCATCCCATTCTATTGATATTCAGCAAGCTAAGTTTGAGTTTGGAACAAAATTTTGGAATTCAGCTAACTGAATACAAAAAATATTGAAAATTATTAACTTTTATTTACATAGATTATTTATTCATCACATTCTATTGATATTCAGCAAGCTAAATTTTGATTTTAAAAAACAATTTTGAAATTCAGCTAACTGAATACCAAAAATAGTGAAAATTATTGAATTTTATTTGCATAGATTATTAATGCATCCCATTCCATTGATATTAGGCAAGCCAAATTTTGAGTTTGGAACAAAATTTTGGAATTCAGCAAACTGAATACAAAAAAAAAAACTGAAAATTATTAAATTTTATTTACATAGATTATAAATTTATCCCACTCTATTGATATTCAGCAAGTTAAATTTTGAGTTTGGAACAAAATTTTGGAATTCAGCTAACTGAATACCAATAATACTGAAAATTATTAAATTTTATTTGCATAGATTATTAATGCATCCCATTCCATTGATATTCAGCAAGCCAAATTTTGAGTTTGGAACAAAATTTTGGAATTCAGCTAACTGAATACAAAAATATTGAAAATTGTTCAATTTATTTTCATAATTATTAACGTATCCCATTCTATTGATATTCAGCAAGCTAAATTCTGAGTTTGAAAAACAATTTTGAAATTCAGCTAACTGAATACAAAATATTGAAATTGTTCAATTTTATTTTCATAAATTATTAACGTATCCCATTCTATTGATATTCAGCAAGCTAAATTCTGAGTTTGAAAAACAATTTTGAAATTCAGATAACTGAATACCAAAAATATTGAAAATTATTAAATTTTATTTGCATAGATTATTAATGCATCCCATTCTATTGATATTCAGCAAGCTAAGTTTTGAGTTTGGAACAAAATTTTGGAATTCAGCTAACTGAATACAAAAATATTGAAAATAATTAACTTTTATTTACATAGATTATTTATTCATCACATTCTATTGATATTCAGCAAGCTAAAATTTGAGTTTGAAAAACAATTTTGAAATTCAGCTAACTGAATACCAAAAATAGTGAAAATTATTAAATTTTATTTGCATAGATTATTAATGCATCCGATTCCATTGATATTCAGCAAGCCAAATTTTGAGTTTGGAACAAAATTTTGGAATTCAGCTAACTGAATACAAAAAATATTGAAAATTATTAACTTTTGTTTACCTAGATTATTTATTCATCACATTCTATTTATATTCAGCAAGCTAAATTTTGAGTTTGGAACAAAATTTTGGAATTCAGCAAACTGAATACAAACATATAGAAAATTATTAAATTTATTAAATAAATTATAAATGTATCCCATTCTATTGATATTCAGCAAGTTAAATTTTGAGTTTGGAACAAATTTTGGAATTCAGCTAACTGAATACCAGTAATATTGAAAATTATTAAATTTTATTTGCATAGATTATTAATGCATCCCATTCCATTGATATTCAGCAAGCCAAATTGAGTTTGGAACAAAATTTTGGAATTCAGCTAACTGAATACAAAAATATTGAAAATTGTTCAATTTTATTTTCATAAATTATTAACGTATCCCATTCTATTGATATTCAGCAAGCTAAATTCTGAGTTTGAAAAACAATTTTGAAATTCAGCTAACTGAATACAAAAATATTGAAAATTGTTCAATTTTATTTTCATAAATTATTAACGTATCCCATTCTATTGATATTCAGCAAGCTAAATTCTGAGTTTGAAAAACAATTTTGAAATTCAGATAACTGAATACCAAAAATATTGAAAATTATTAAATTTTATTTGCATAGATTATTAATGCATCCCATTCTATTGATATTCAGCAAGCTAAGTTTTGAGTTTGGAACAAAATTTTGGAATTCAGCTAACTGAATACAAAAAATATTGAAAATAATTAACTTTTATTTACATAGATTATTTATTCATCACATTCTATTGATATTCAGCAAGCTAAAATTTGAGTTTGAAAAACAATTTTGAAATTCAGCTAACTGAATACCAAAAATAGTGAAAATTATTAAATTTTATTTGCATAGATTATTAATGCATCCGATTCCATTGATATTCAGCAAGCCAAATTTTGAGTTTGGAACAAAATTTTGGAATTCAGCTAACTGAATACAAAAAATATTGAAAATTATTAACTTTTGTTTACCTAGATTATTTATTCATCACATTCTATTTATATTCAGCAAGCTAAATTTTGAGTTTGGAACAAAATTTTGGAATTCAGCAAACTGAATACAAAACATATAGAAAATTATTAAATTTTATTAAATAAATTATAAATGTATCCCATTCTATTGATATTCAGCAAGTTAAATTTTGAGTTTGGAACAAAATTTTGGAATTCAGCTAACTGAATACCAGTAATATTGAAAATTATTAAATTTTATTTGCATAGATTATTAATGCATCCCATTCCATTGATATTCAGCAAGCCAAATTTTGAGTTTGGAACAAAATTTTGGAATTCAGCTAACTGAATACAAAAAATATTGAAAATTATTAAATTTTATTTACATAGATTATTTATTCATCACATTCTATTGATATTCAGCAAGCAAAATTTTGAGTTTGAAAAACAATTTTGAAATTCAGCTAACTGAATACCAAAAATAGTGAAAATTATTAAATTTTATTTGCATAGATTATTAATGCATCCCATTCCATTGATATTCAGCAAGCCAAATTTTGAGTTTGGAACAAAATATTGAAAATTATTAAATATTGAAAAAATATTGAAAATTATTAAATTTTATTTTCATAGATTATAAATGTATCCCATTCTATTGATATTCAGCAAGTTAAATTTTGAGTTTGGAACAAAATTTTGGAATTCAGCTAACTGAATACCAATAATATTGAAAATTATTAAATTTTATTTGCATAGATTATTAATGCATCCCATTCCATTGATATTCAGCAAGCCAAATTTTGAGTTTGGAACAAAATTTTGGAATTCAGCTAACTGAATACAAAAATATTGAAAATTGTTCAATTTTATTTTCATAAATTATTAACGTATCCCATTCTATTGATATTCAGCAAGATAAATTTTGAGTTTGAAAAACAATTTTGAAATTCAGCTAACTGAATACCAAAATATTGAAAATTATTAAATTTTATTTGCATAGATTATTAATGCATCCCATGCTATTGATATTCAGCAAGCCAAATTTTGAGTTTGGAACAAAATTTTGGAATTCAGCTAACTGAATACAAAAAATATTGAAAATTATTAACTTTTATTTACATAGATTATTTATTCATCACATTCTATTGATATTCAGCAAGCTAAATTTGAGTTTGAAAAACAAGTTTGAAATTCAGCTAACTGAATACCAAAAATAGTGAAAATTATTAAATTTTATTTGCATAGATTATTATTCATCACATTCCATTGATATTCAGCAAGCCAAATTTTGAGTTTGGAACAAAATTTTGGAATTCAGCAAACTGAATACAAAAAATATTGAAAATTATTAAATTTTATTTACATAGATTATAAATGTATCCCATTCTATTGATATTCAGCAAGTTAAATTTTGAGTTTGGAACAAAATTTTGGAATTCAGCTAACTGAATACCAACAATATTGAAAATTATTAAATTTTATTTGCATAGATTATTTATTCATCACATTCCATTGATATTCAGCAAGCCAAATTTTGAGTTTGGAACAAAATATTGAAAATTATTAAATATTGAAAAAATATTGAAAATTATTAAATTTTATTTACATAGATTATAAATGTATTCCATTCTATTGATATTCAGCAAGTTAAATTTTGAGTTTGGAACAAAATTTTGGAATTCAGCTAACTGAATACCAATAATATTGAAAATTATTAAATTTTATTTGCATAGATTATTAATGCATCCCATTCCATTGATACTCAGCAAGCCAAATTTTGAGTTTGGAACAAAATTTTGGAATTCAGCTAACTGAATACAAAAATATTGAAAATTGTTCAATTTTATTTTCATAAATTATTAACGTATCCCATTCTATTGATATTCAGCAAGATAAATTTTGAGTTTGAAAAACAATTTTGAAATTCAGCTAACTGAATACCAAAAATATTGAAAATTATTAAATTTTATTTGCATAGATTATTAATGCATCCCATTCTATTGATATTCAGCAAGCTAAGTTTTGAGTTTGGAACAAAATTTTGGAATTCAGCTAACTGAATACAAAAAATATTGAAAATTATTAACTTTTATTTACATAGATTATTTATTCATCACATTCTATTGATATTCAGCAAGCTAAATTTTGAGTTTGAAAAACAAATTTGAAATTCAGCTAACTGAATACCAAAAATATTGAAAATTATTAAATTTAATTTGCATAGATTATTAATGCATCCCATTCTATTGATATTCAGCAAGCTATGTTTTGAGTTTGGAACAAAATTTTGGAATTCAGCTAACTGAATACAAAAAATATTGAAAATTATTAACTTTTATTTACATAGATTATTTATTCATCACATTCTATTGATATTCAGCAAGCAAAATTTTGAGTTTGAAAAACAATTTTGAAATTCAGCTAACTGAATACCAAAAATAGTGAAAATTATTAAATTTTATTTGCATAGATTATTAATGCATCCCATTCCATTGATATTCAGCAAGCCAAATTTTGAGTTTGGAACAAAATATTGAAAATTATTAAATATTGAAAATTATTAAATTTTATTTACATAGATTATAAATGTATCCCATTCTATTGATATTCAGCAAGTTAAATTTTGAGTTTGGAACAAAATTTTGGAATTCAGCTAACTGAATACCAATAATATTGAAAATTATTAAATTTTATTTGCATAGATTATTAATGCATCCCATTCCATTGATATTCAGCAAGCCAAATTTTGAGTTTGGAACAAAATTTTGGAATTCAGCTAACTGAATACAAAAATATTGAAAATTGTTCAATTTTATTTTCATAAATTATTAACGTATCCCATTCTATTGATATTCAGCAAGATAAATTTTGAGTTTGAAAAACTATTTTGAAATTCAGCTAACTGAATACCAAAAATATTGAAAATTATTAAATTTTATTTGCATAGATTATTAATGCATCCCATTCTATTGATATTCAGCAAGCCAAATTTTGAGTTTGGAACAAAATTTTGGAATTCAGCTAACTGAATACAAAAAATATTGAAAATTATTAACTTTTATTTACATAGATTATTTATTCATCACATTCTATTGATATTCAGCAAGCTAAAATTTGAGTTTGAAAAACAAGTTTGAAATTCAGCTAACTGAATACCAAAAATAGTGAAAATTATTAAATTTTATTTGCATAGATTATTTATTCATCACATTCCATTGATATTCAGCAAGCCAAATTTTGAGTTTGGAACAAAATTTTGGAATTCAGCAAACTGAATACAAAAAATATTGAAAATTATTAAATTTTATTTACATAGATTATAAATGTATCCCATTCTATTGATATTCAGCAAGTTAAATTTTGAGTTTGGAACAAAATTTTGGAATTCAGCTAACTGAATACCAACAATATTGAAAATTATTAAATTTTATTTGCATAGATTATTTATTCATCACATTCCATTGATATTCAGCAAGCCAAATTTTGAGTTTGGAACAAAATATTGAAAATTATTAAATATTGAAAAAATATTGAAAATTATTAAATTTTATTTACATAGATTATAAATGTATCCCATTCTATTGATATTCAGCAAGTTAAATTTTGAGTTTGGAACAAAATTTTGGAATTCAGCTAACTGAATACCAATAATATTGAAAATTATTAAATTTTATTTGCATAGATTATTAATGCATCCCATTCTATTGATATTCAGCAAGCTAAGTTTTGAGTTTGGAACAAAATTTTGGAATTCAGCTAACTGAATACAAAAAATATTGAAAATTATTAACTTTTATTTACATAGATTATTTATTAATCACATTCTATTGATATTCAGCAAGCTAAATTTTGAGTTTGAAAAACAATTTTGAAATTCAGCTAACTGAATACCAAAAATAGTGAAAATTATTAAATTTTATTTGCATAGATTATTAATGCACCCATTCTATTGATATTCAGCAAGTTAAATTTTGAGTTTGGAAAAAAATTTTGGAATTCAGCTAACTGAATACCAATAATATTGAAAATTATTAAATTTTATTTGCATAGATTATTAAAGCATCCCATTCTATTGATATTCAGCAAGCTAAGTTTTGAGTTTGGAACAAAATTTTGGAATTCAGCTAACTGAATACAAAAAATATTGAAAATTATTAACTTTTATTTACATAGATTATTTATTCATCACATTCTATTGATATTCAGCAAGCTAAATTTTGATTTTAAAAAACAATTTTGAAATTCAGCTAACTGAATACCAAAAATAGTGAAAATTATTGAATTTTATTTGCATAGATTATTAATGCATCCCATTCCATTGATATTAGGCAAGCCAAATTTTGAGTTTGGAACAAAATTTTGGAATTCAGCAAACTGAATTCAAAAAAAAACTGAAAATTATTAAATTTTATTTACATAGATTATAAATTTATCCCACTCTATTGATATTCAGCAAGTTAAATTTTGAGTTTGGAACAAAATTTTGGAATTCAGCTAACTGAATACCAATAATACTGAAAATTATTAAATTTTATTTGCATAGATTATTAATGCATCCCATTCCATTGATATTCAGCAAGCCAAATTTGAGTTTGGAACAAAATTTTGGAATTCAGCTAACTGAATACAAAAATATTGAAAATTGTTCAATTTTATTTTCATAAATTATTAACGTATCCCATTCTATTGATATTCAGCAAGCTATGTTTTGAGTTTGGAACAAAATTTGGAATTCAGCTAACTGAATACAAAAATATTGAAAATTATTAACTTTTATTTACATAGATTATTTATTCATCACATTCTATTGATATTCAGCAAGCCAAATTTTGAGTTTGGAACAAAATTTTGGAATTCAGCTAACTGAATACAAAAATATTGAAAATTGTTCAATTTTATTTTCATAAATTATTAACGTATCCCATTCTATTGATATTCAGCAAGCTAAATTTTGAGTTTGAAAAACAATTTTGAAATTCAGCTAACTGAATACCAAAATATTGAAAATTATTGAATTTTATTTGCATAGATTATTAATGCATCCCATTCTATTGATATTCAGCAAGCTAAATTTTGAGCTTGGAACAAAATTTTGGAATTCAGCTAACTGAATACAAAAAATATTGAAAATTATTAACTTTTATTTACATAGATTATTTATTCATCACATTCTATTGATATTCAGCAAGCTAAAATTTGAGTTTGAAAAACAATTTTTAAATTCAGCTAACTGAATACCAAAAATGTTGAAAATTATTAAATTTTATTTGCATAGATTATTAATGCATCCCATTCCATTGATATTCAGCAAGCCAAATTTTGAGCTTGGAACAAAATTTTGGAATTCAGCAAATTGAATACAAAAAATATTGAAAATTATTAAATTTTATTTGCATAGTTTATTAATGTATCCCATTCTATTGATATTCAGCAAGTTAAATTTTGAGTTTGGAACAAAATTTTGGAATTCAGCTAACTGAATACCAATAATATTGAAAATTATTAAACTTTATTTGCATAGATTATTAATGCATCCCATTCCATTGATATTCAGTAAGCCAAATTTTGATTTTGGAACAAAATTTTGGAATTCAGCTAACTGAATACAAAAATATTGAAAATTGTTCAATTTTATTTTCATAAATTATTAACGTATCCCATTCTATTGATATTCAGCAAGCTAAATTTTGAGTTTGAAAAACAATTTTGAAATTCAGCTAACTGAATACCAAAAAAAGTGAAAATTATTAAATTTTATTTGCATAGATTATTAATGCATCCCATTCCATTGATATTCAGCAAGCCAAATTTTGAGTTTGGAACAAAATTTTGGAATTCAGCAAACTGAATACAAAAAATATTGAAAATTATTAAATTTTATTTACATAGATTATAAATGTATCCCATTCTATTGATATTCAGCAAGTTAAATTTTGAGTTTGGAACAAAATTTTGGAATTCAGCTAACTGAATACCAATAATATTGAAAATTATTAAATTTTATTTGCATAGATTATTAATGCATCCCATTCCATTGATATTCAGCAAGCCAAATTTTGAGTTTGGAACAAAATTTTGGAATTCAGCTAACTGAATACAAAAAATATTGAAAATGATTAAATTTTATTTTCATAAATCATTGATGTATCCCATTCTATTGATATTCAGCAAGTTAAATTTTGAGTTTGGAACAAAATTTTGGAATTCAGCTAACTGAATGCAAAAAATATTGAACATTATTAAATTTTATTTTTATAAATTATTAACGTATCCCATTCTATTGATATTCAGCAAGCCAAATTTTGAGTTTGGAACAAAATTTTGGAATTCAGCAAACTGAATACAAAAAATATTGAAAATTATTAAATTTTATTTTTATAAATTATTAACGTATCCCATTCTATTGATATTCAGCAAGCCAAATTTTGAGTTTGGAACAAAATTTTGGAATTCAGCAAACTGAATACAAAAATACTGAAAATTATTAAATTTTATTTTTATAAATTATTAACGTATCCCATTCTATTGATATTCAGCAAGCTAAGTTTTGAGTTTGGAACAAAATTTTGGAATTCAGCCAATTGAATGCAAAAAATATTGAAAATTATTTAATTGTTTTTACACAGATTATTAATGCATTACATTCTATTGATATTCAGCAAGCTAAATTCTGAGTTTGAACAACAATTTTGAAATTCAGCTAACTGAATACAAAAATATTGAAAATTGTTCAATTTTATTTTCATAAATTATTAACGTATCCCATTCTATTGATATTCAGCAAGCTATGTTTTGAGTTTGGAACAAAATTTTGGAATTCAGCTAACTGAATACAAAAAATATTGAAAATTATTAACTTTTATTACATAGATTATTTATTCATCACATTCTATTGATATTCAGCAAGCCAAATTTTGAGTTTGGAACAAAATTTTGGAATTCAGCTAACTGAATACAAAATATTGAAAATTGTTCAATTTTATTTTCATAAATTATTAACGTATCCCATTCTATTGATATTCAGCAAGCTAAATTTTGAGTTTGAAAACAATTTTGAAATTCAGCTAACTGAATACCAAAATATTGAAAATTATTGAATTTTATTTGCATAGATTATTAATGCATCCCATTCTATTGATATTCAGCAAGCTAAATTTTGAGCTTGGAACAAAATTTTGGAATTCAGCTAACTGAATACAAAAAATATTGAAAATTATTAAATTTTATTTGCATAAATCATTGATGTATCCCATTCTATTGATATTCAGCAAGCTAAATTTTGAGTTTGAAAAACAATTTTGAAATTCAGCTAACTGAATACCAAAAATATTGAAAATTATTGAATTTTATTTGCATAGATTATTAATGCATCCCATTCTATTGATATTCAGCAAGCTAAATTTTGAGCTTGGAACAAAATTTTGGAATTCAGCTAACTGAATACAAAAATATTGAAAATTATTAACTTTTATTTACATAGATTATTTATTCATCACATTCTATTGATATTCAGCAAGCTAAAATTTGAGTTTGAAAAAACAATTTTTAAATTCAGCTAACTGAATACCAAAAATGTTGAAAATTATTAAATTTTATTTGCATAGATTATTAATGCATCCCATTCCATTGATATTCAGCAAGCCAAATTTTGAGCTTGGAACAAAATTTTGGAATTCAGCAAATTGAATACAAAAAATATTGAAAATTATTAAATTTTATTTGCATAGTTTATTAATGTATCCCATTCTATTGATATTCAGCAAGTTAAATTTTGAGTTTGGAACAAAATTTTGGAATTCAGCTAACTGAATACCAATAATATTGAAAATTATTAAACTTTATTTGCATAGATTATTAATGCATCCCATTCCATTGATATTCAGTAAGCCAAATTTTGATTTTGGAACAAAATTTTGGAATTCAGCTAACTGAATACAAAAATATTGAAAATTGTTCAATTTTATTTTCATAAATTATTAACGTATCCCATTCTATTGATATTCAGCAAGCTAAATTTTGAGTTTGAAAAACAATTTTGAAATTCAGCTAACTGAATACCAAAAAAAGTGAAAATTATTAAATTTTATTTGCATAGATTATTAATGCATCCCATTCCATTGATATTCAGCAAGCCAAATTTTGAGTTTGGAACAAATTTTGGAATTCAGCAAACTGAATACAAAAAATATTGAAAATTATTAAATTTTATTTACATAGATTATAAATGTATCCCATTCTATTGATATTCAGCAAGTTAAATTTTGAGTTTGGAACAAAATTTTGGAATTCAGCTAACTGAATACCAATAATATTGAAAATTATTAAATTTTATTTGCATAGATTATTAATGCATCCCATTCCATTGATATTCAGCAAGTCAAATTTTGAGTTTGGAACAAAATTTTGGAATTCAGCTAACTGAATACAAAAAATATTGAAAATGATTAAATTTTATTTTCATAAATCCTTGATGTATCCCATTCTATTGATATTCAGCAAGTTAAATTTTGAGTTTGGAACAAAATTTTGGAATTCAGCTAACTGAATGCAAAAAATATTGAACATTATTAAATTTTATTTTTATAAATTATTAACGTATCCCATTCTATTGATATTCAGCAAGCCAAATTTTGAGTTTGGAACAAAATTTTGGAATTCAGCAAACTGAATACAAAAAATATTGAAAATTATTAAATTTTATTTTTATAAATTATTAACGTATCCCATTCTATTGATATTCAGCAAGCCAAATTTTGAGTTTGGAACAAAATTTTGGAATTCAGCAAACTGAATACAAAAAATACTGAAAATTATTAAATTTTATTTTTATAAATTATTAACGTATCCCATTCTATTGATATTCAGCAAGCTAAGTTTTGAGTTTGGAACAAAATTTTGGAATTCAGCCAATTGAATGCAAAAAATATTGAAAATTATTTAATTGTTTTTACACAGATTATTAATGCATTACATTCTATTGATATTCAGCAAGCTAAGTTTTGAGTTTGGAACATAATTTTGGAATTCAGCTAACTGAATACAAAAAATATTGAAAATTATTAACTTTTATTTTCATAAATCATTGATGTATCCCATTCTATTGATATTCAGCAAGTTAAATTTTGAGTTTGGAAAAAAAATTGGAATTAAGCTAACTGAATACCAAAAATATTGAAAATTATTAAATTTTATTTTCATAAATCATTGATGTATCCCATTCTATTGATATTCAGCAAGCCAAATTTTGAGTTTGGAACAAAATTTGGAATTCAGCAAACTGAATACAAAAAATATTGAAAATTATTAAATTTTATTTACATAGATTATAAATGTATCCCATTCTATTGATATTCAGCAAGTTAAATTTTGAGTTTGGAACAAAATTTTGGAATTCAGCTAACTGAATACCAATAATATTGAAAATTATTAAATTTTATTTGCATAGATTATTAATGCATCCCATTCCATTGATATTCAGCAAGCCAATTTTGAGTTTGGAACAAAATTTTGGAATTCAGCTAACTGAATACAAAAAATATTGAAAATGATTAAATTTTATTTTCATAAATCCTTGATGTATCCCATTCTATTGATATTCAGCAAGTTAAATTTTGAGTTTGGAACAAAATTTTGGAATTCAGCTAACTGAATGCAAAAAATATTGAACATTATTAAATTTTATTTTTATAAATTATTAACGTATCCCATTCTATTGATATTCAGCAAGCCAAATTTTGAGTTTGGAACAAAATTTTGGAATTCAGCAAACTGAATACAAAAAATATTGAAAATTGTTCGATTTTATTTTCATAAATTATTAACGTATCCCATTCTATTGATATTCAGCAAGCCAAATTTTGAGTTTGGAACAAAATTTTGGAATTCAGCAAACTGAATACAAAAATACTGAAAATTATTAAATTTTATTTTTATAAATTATTAACGTATCCCATTCTATTGATATTCAGCAAGCTAAGTTTTGAGTTTGGAACAAAATTTTGGAATTCAGCCAATTGAATGCAAAAAATATTGAAAATTATTTAATTGTTTTTACTCAGATTATTAATGCATTACATTCTATTGATATTCAGCAAGCTAAGTTTTGAGTTTGGAACATAATTTTGGAATTCAGCTAACTGAATACAAAAAATATTGAAAATTATTAAATTTTATTTTCATAAATCATTGATGTATCCCATTCTATTGATATTCAGCAAGTTAAATTTTGAGTTTGGAAAAAAAAATTGGAATTAAGCTAACTGAATACCAAAATATTGAAAATTATTAAATTTTATTTTCATAAATCATTGATGTATCCCATTCTATTGATATTCAGCAAGCCAAATTTTAAGTTTGGAACAAATTTTGCAATTCAGCTAACTGAATACAAAAATATTGAAAATTATTAAATTTTATTTACATAGATTATAAATGTATCCCATTCTATTGATATTCAGCAAGCTAAGTTTTGAGTTTGGAACAAAATTTTGGAATTCAGCTAACTGAATACAAAAAATATTGAAAATTATTAAATTTTATTTGCATAGGTTATTAATGCATCCCATTCCATTGATATTCAGCAAGCCAAATTTTGAGTTTGGAACAAAATTTTGGAATTCAGCTAACTGAATACAAAAAATACTGAAAATTTTTAAATTTTATTTTCATAAATTATTAATGTATCCCATTCTATTGATATTCAGCAAGTTAAATTTTGAGTTTGGGACAAAATTTTGGAATTCAGCTAACTGAATACCAAAAATATTGAAAATTATTAAATTTTATTTACATAGATTATAAATGTATCCCATTCTACTGATATTCAGCAAGCTAAGTTTTGAGTTTGGAACAAAATTTGGTAATTCAGCTAACTGAATACAAAAAATATTGAAAATTATTAACTTTTATTTACATAGATTATTTATTCATCACATTCTATTGATATTCAGCAAGCTAAGTTTTGAGTTTGGAACAAAATTTTGGAATTCAGCTAACTGAATACAAAAAATATTGAAAATTATTAAATTTTATTTGCATAGGTTATTAATGCATCCCACTCCATTGATATTCAGCAAGCCAAATTTTGAGTTTGGAACAAAATTTTGGAATTCAGCTAACTGAATACAAAAATATTGAAAATTGTTAAATTTTATTTTCATAAATTATTAACGTATCCCATTCTATTGATATTCAGCAAGTTAAATTTTGAGTTTGGAACAAAATTTTGGAATTCAGCTAACTGAATGCAAAAAATATTGAAAATGTTAAATTTTATTTGCATAAATCATTGATGTATCCCATTCTATTGATAATCAGCAAGCCAAATTTTGAGTTTGGAACAAAATTTGGAATTCAGCTAGCTGAATACAAAAAATATTGAAAATTTCTTAATTTATTTTAAATAGCCCATTTATACATCACATTCAATTAATATTTAGCATGCTAAGTTTTGAGTTTGGAAAAAAAATTGGAATTCATCTAACTGAATACAAAAATATTGAAAATTATTAAATTTTATTTACATAGATTATTAATGCATTACATTCTATTGATATCCAGCAAGCTAAATTTTGAGCTTGGAACAAAATTTTGGAATTCAGCTAACTGAATACAAAAAATATTGAAAATTATTAAATTTTATTTTCACAAATCATTGATGCATCCCATTCTATTGATATTCAGCATGCTAAACTTTGAGTTTGGAACAAAATTTTAGAATTCAGCTAACTGAATACAAAAATATTGAAAATTATTAAATTTTATTTTCATAAATTATTAACGTATCCCATTCTATTGATATTCAGAAAGCTAAATTTCGAGTTTGGAACAAAATTTTGGAATTCATCTAGGTGAATACAAAAAATATTGAAAATTATTAAATTTTATTTGCATAGGTTATTAATGCATCCCACTCCATTGATATTCAGCAAGCCAAATTTTGAGTTTGGAACAAAATTTTGGAATTCAGCTAACTGAATACAAAAATATTGAAAATTGTTAAATTTTATTTTCATAAATTATTAACGTATCCCATTCTATTGATATTCAGCAAGTTAAATTTTGAGTTTGGAACAAAATTTTGGAATTCAGCTAACTGAATGCAAAAAATATTGAAAATGTTAAATTTTATTTGCATAAATCATTGATGTATCCCATTCTATTGATAATCAGCAAGCCAAATTTTGAGTTTGGAACAAAATTTTGGAATTCAGCTAGCTGAATACAAAAAATATTGAAAATTTCTTAATTTATTTTAAATAGCCCATTTATACATCACATTCAATTAATATTTAGCATGCTAAGTTTTGAGTTTGGAAAAAAAATTGGAATTCATCTAACTGAATACAAAAAATATTGAAAATTATTAAATTTTATTTACATAGATTATTAATGCATTACATTCTATTGATATCCAGCAAGCTAAATTTTGAGCTTGGAACAAAATTTTGGAATTCAGCTAACTGAATACAAAAAATATTGAAAATTATTAAATTTTATTTTCACAAATCATTGATGCATCCCATTCTATTGATATTCAGCATGCTAAACTTTGAGTTTGGAACAAAATTTTAGAATTCAGCTAACTGAATACAAAAATATTGAAAATTATTAAATTTTATTTTCATAAATTATTAACGTATCCCATTCTATTGATATTCAGAAAGCTAAATTTCGAGTTTGGAACAAAATTTTGGAATTCATCTAGGTGAATACAAAAAATATTGAAAATTATTAAATTTTATATGCATAAAATATTAATGCATCACATTCTATTGATATTCAGCAAGTTAAATTTTGAGTTGGGAAAAAAATTTTGGAACTCAGCAATTTAAATTCAACAAAAAAAAAAAAAAAAAAAAAATGGAAATATTTTAATTTAATGTGAATAGCCTATTTGTGCATCACATTCTATTGATATCCAGCAAGCTAAATTTTGAGTTTGAAAAACAATTTTGAAATTCAGCTAACTGAATACCAAAAATAGTGAAAATTATTAAATTTTATTTGCATAGATTATTAATGCATCCCATTCCATTGATATTCAGCAAGCCAAATTTTTAGTTTGGAACAACATTTTGGAATTCAGCTAACTGAATACAAAAATATTGAAAATTATTAAATTTTATTTGCATAAATCATAAATGCATCCCATTCTATTGATATTCAGCAAGTTAAATTTTGAGTTGGGAAAAAATTTTGGAACTCAGCTAGTTAAAATCAAAAAAAAAAAAAAAAAATGGAAATATTTTTAATTTAATGTGAATAGCCTATTTATGCATCACATTCTATTGATATTCAGCAAGTGAAATTTTAAATTTCGAACAACATTTGGAATTCAGCTAACCGAATACAAAAAATATTGAAAATTGTTAAATTTTATTTGAATAAATCATTGATGCATCCCATTCTATGATATTCAGCAAGCTAAATTTTGAGTTTGGAAAAAAATTTTGGAATTCATCTAGCTGAATACAAAGAACATTGAAAATGATTAAATTTTATTTTCATAAATCATTGATGCATCCCATTCTATTGATATTCAGCAAGTTAAATTTTGAGTCGGGAACAAAATTTTGAAATTCAGCTAACTGAATACAAAAAAAAAAAAAAAAAAATATTGAAAATTATTAAATTTTATTTACATAGATTATTAATGTATCCCATTCTATTGATATTCAGCAAGTTAAATTTTGAGTTTGGAACAAAATTTTGGAATTTAGCTAACCGAATACAAAAAATATTGAAAATTATTAACTTTATTTACATAGATTATTTATTCATCACATTCTATTGATATTCAGCAAGCCAAATTTTGAGTTTGGAACAAAATTTTTGAATTCAGCTAACTGAATACAAAAAATATTGAAAACTATTTCATTTTATTTGCATAAATCATTGATGTATCCCATTCTATTGATATTCAGCAAGCTAAATTTTGAGCTTGGAACAAAATTTTGGAATTCAGTTAATTGAATACAAAAAATATTGAAAATAATTAAATTTTATTTTCATAAATCATTGATGCATCCCATTCTATTGATATTCAGCAAGCCATATTTTGAGTTTGGAACATAATTTTGGAATTCTGCTAACTGAATACAAAAAATATTGAAAATTATTAAATTTTATTTTCATAAATCATTGATGTATCCCATTCTATTGATATTCAGCAAGTTAAATTTTGAGTTTGGAAAAAAAATTGGAATTAAGCTAACTGAATACCAAAAATATTGAAATTATTAATTTTATTTGCATAGATTATTAATGCATCCCATTCTATTGATATTCAGCAAGCTAAGTTTTGAGTTTGGAAAAAAAATTTTGGAATTTAGCTAACTGAATGCAAAAAATATTGAAAATTATTAAACTTTATTTACACAGATTATTAATGCATTACATTCTATTGATATTCAGCAAGCCAAATTTTGAGTTTGGAACAAAATTTTGGAATTCAGCTAACTGAATACAAAATTATTGAAAATTGTTAAATTTTATTTTCATAAATTATTAACGTATCCCATTCTATTGATATTCAGCAAGCTAAATTTTGAGTTTGGAACATAATTTTGGAACTCAGCTAATTGAATACCAAAAATATTGAAAATTATTAAATTTTATTTACACAGATTATTAATGCATCCCATTCTATTGATATCCAGCAAGCCAAATTTTGAGCTTGGAACAAAATTTTTGAATTTAGCTAACCGAATACAAAAAATATTGAAAATTATTAACTTTCATTTACATAGATTATTTATTCATCACAATCTATTGATATTCAGCAAGCTAAATTTTGAGTTTGAAAAACAATTTTGAAATTCAGCTGACTGAATACAAAAAATATTGAAAATTATTAAATTTTATTTACATAGATTACTAATGCATTACATTCTATTGATATCCAGCAAGCTAAATTTTGAGCTTGGAACCAAATTTTGGAATTCAGCAAACTGAATACAAAAAATATTGAAAATTATTAAATGTTATTTTCATAAATCATTGATGCATCCCATTCTATTGATATTCAGCATGCTAAATTTTGAGTTTGGAATAAAATTTTGGAATTCATCTAGCTGAATACAAAAAATATTGAGAATTATTAAATTTTATATGCATAAATTATTAAGGCATCACATTCTATTGATATTCAGCAAGCCAAATTTGAGTTTGGAACAAAATTTTTGAATTCAGCTAACTGAATAAAAAAATATTGAAAACTATTACATTTTATTTGCATAAATCATTGATGTATCCCATTCTATTGATATTCAGCAAGCTAAATTTTGAGTTTTTAACAAAATTTTGGAATTCAGCTAACTGAATACAAAAAATATTGAAAATTATTAAAATTTATTTACATAGATAATTAATGTATACCACTCTATTGATATTCAGCAAGCTAAATTTTGAGTTTGGAACAAAATTTTGGAATTCAGCTAACTGAATACAAAATTATTGAAAATTGTTAAATTTTATTTTCATAAATCATTAATGAATCCCATTCTATTGATATTCAGCAAGCTTAATGTTAAGTTTGGAATAAAATTTTGGAATTCAGCTAGCTAAATACTAAAAATATTGAATATTTTTTAATTTAATTTGCATAGATCTTTATGCATCACATTATATTGATATTCAGCATGCTAAATTTTGAGTTTGGAAAAAAATTTTAAAATTCAGCTAACTGAATACCAAAAATATTGAAAATTATTAAATTTTATTTGCACAAATTATTAACGTATCCCATTCTATTGATATTCAGCAAGCTAAGCTTTGAGTTTGGAACAAAATTTTGGAATTCAGCTAACTGAATGCAAAAAATATTGAAAAATATTAAATTTTATTTACACAGATTATTAATGCATCCCATTCTATTAATATTCAGCCAGCTAAATTTTAAGTTTGGAACAAATTTTTTTTTTTACAAAAAATTTTGAAATTGTTTTTAATTTAATTTGCATAGACCATTTATGCATCACATTATATTGATATTCAGCATGCTAAATTTTGAGTTTGGAAAGAAAATTTGGAATTCATCTAACTGAATACAAAAAATATTGAAAATTATTAAATTTTATTTTCATTAATTATTAATGTATAACATTCTATTGATATTCAGCAAGCTAGATTTTGAGTTTGGAACAAAATTTTGGAATTCATCTAGCTGAATTCAAAAAATATTGAAAATTATTACATTTTATTTGCATAAATCATTAATGCATCCCATTCTATTGATATTCAGCAAGCAAGTTTGGAACAACATTTTGGAATTCAGCTAGCTGAATACAAAAAATATTGAATATTTTTTATTTTAATATGCATAGCCCATTTATGCATCACATTATATTGATATTCAGCAAGATAGATTTTGAGTTTGGAATAAAATTTTGGAATTCATCTAGCTGAATGCAAAAAATATTGAAAATTATTACATTTTATTTGCATAAATCATTAATGCATCCCATTCTATTAATATTCAGCGAGCTAAATTTTGAGTTTGGAACAAAATTTTGGAATTCAGCTAACTGAATACAAAAAATTTTGAATATTTTTTAATTTAATTTGAATAGCCCATTTATGCATCACATTCTATTGATATTCAGCAAGCTAAATTTGGATTTTGGAAAAAATTTTGGACTTCAGTTAGCTGAATACAAAAATAAATGAAAATTATTAAATGTTATTTGCATAAATCATTAATGCATCACATTCTATTGATATTCAGCAAGACAAATTTTTCAGTTTGGAACAAAATTTTGGAATTCATCTAGCTGAATACCAAAAATAATTTAAAATTATTAAATGTTATTTGCATAAATCAATAATGCATCCCATTCTGTTGATATTCAGCAAGCTAAATGTTGAGTTTGGTACAAAATTTTGGAATTCAGCTAGTTGAATACAAAAAATATTTAATATTTTTTAATTTTATTTGAATAGCCCATTTATGCATCACATTCTATTGATATTCAGCAAGCCAAATTTTGAATTTGGAAAAAATTTTTGGACTTCAGTTAGCTGAATACAAAAATAAATGAAAATTATTAAATGTTATTTGCATAAATCATTAATGCATCACATTCTATTGATATTCAGCAAGACAAATTTTTCAGTTTGGAACAAAATTTTTGAATTCAGCTAACTGAATACCAAAAATATTGAAAATTATTAAATTTTATTTGCATAAATTATTAATGCATCACATTCTATTGATATTCAACATACTAAATTTTGAGTTTGGAACAAAATTTTGGAATTCAGCTAATTGAATACCATAAATATTGAAAATTATTGAATTTTATTTGCTTAAATTATTAATGCATCACATTCGATTGATATTCAGCATGCTAAATGTTGAGTTTATAACAAAATTTTGGAATTCAGCTCGCTGAATACAAAGAATATTGAAGATTATTAAATTTTATTTGCACAAATCATTAATGTATCCAATTCTATTGATATTCATCAAACTAAATTTTGAGTTTGGAAAGAAATTTTTGAATTCATCTAGCTAAATACAAAAAATATTGAATATTTTTTAATTTAATTTGAATAGCCCATTTATGCATCACATTCTATTGATATTCAGCATGCTAAATTTTGAGTTTGGAACAAAATTTTGGAATTCAGTTAGCTGAATAAAAAATAATTGAAAATTATTAAATTTTATTTGCATAAATTATTAATGCATCACATTCTATCGATATTCAGCAAGCTAAATTTTGAGTTTAAAAAAATATTTTGGAATTTAGCTAGCTGAATATAAAAATATTGAAAATTTTTTAATTTAATTTTCATAGCCCATTTATGCATCACTTTATGTTGACATTCAGCAAGCAAAATTTTGAGTTTGGAACAAAATTTTGGAATTCAGCTAACTGAATAAAAAAAAAATAATGAATATTTTTTAATTTAATTTGATATGCATCACATTATATTGATATTCGGCATGCTAAATTTTGAATTTGGAAAAAAATTTTGGAATTCAGTTAGCTGAATACAAAAATAATTGAAAACTATTAAATTTTATTTGCATAAATTATTAACGCATCCCATTCTATTGATATTCAGCAAGTTAAATTTTGAGTTTGGAACAAAATTTTGGAATTCAGCTATTTAAATACCAAAAATATTGAAAATTATTGAATTTTATTTGCATAAATTATTAATGCATCACATTCGGTTGATATTCAGCAAGCTAAATTTTGAGTTTGGAACAAAATTTTGGAATTCAGCTAGTTGAATATAAAAAATATTGAAAATTTTTTGATTTAATTTGCGTAGCCCTATTATGCATCACATTATATTGATATTCAGCATGCTAAATTTTGAGTTTGGAAAAAAATTGTGGAATTCAGCTAACTGAATACCAAAAGTATTGAAAATTATTGAATTTTATTTGCAAAAATTATTAATGCATCACATTCTATTGATATTCAGCAAGCTAGATTTTGCGTTTGGAACAAAATTTTGGAATTCAGCTAACTGAATGCAAAAATATTGAAAATTATTAAATTTTATTTTCATAAATTATTAATGTATCCCATTCTATTGATATTCAGCAAACTAAATTTTGAGTTTGGAACAAAATTTTGGAATTCAGATAGCTGAATACAAAAAATATTGAATATTTTATAATTTAATTTGAATAGCCCATTTATGCATCACATTCTATTGATATTCAGCATGCTAAATTTTGAGTTTGGAAAAAAATTTTGGAATTCAGCTAACTGAATACCAAAAATATTGAGAATTATTGAATTTTATTTGCATAAATTATTAATGCATCACATTCTATTGATATTCAGTATGCTAAATTTTGAGTTTGGAAAAAAAATTTTGGAATTCAGCTAACTGAATGCAAAAGTATTGAAAATTATTAAATTTTATTTTCATAAATTATTAATGTATCCCATTCTATTGATATTTAGCAAGCCAAATGTTGAGTTTGGAACAAAATTTTGGAATTCATCTAGCTGAATGCCAAAAATATTGAAAATTATTAAATTTTATTTTTCATAAATCATTAATGTATTCCATTCTATTGATATTCATCAAGCTAAATTTTGAGTTTGGAAAAAAAGTTTGGAATTCAGCTAGCTGAATACAAAAAATATTGAATATTTTTTAATTTAATTTGAATAGCCCATTTATGCATCACTTTATATTGATATTCAGCAAGCCAAATTTTGAGTTTGGAACAAAATTTTGGAATTATTAAATTTTATTTGCATAAATCATTAATGCATCTCATTCTATTAATATTCAGCAAGCCAAATTTTGAGTTTGGAATTAAATTTAGGAATTCAGCTACCTGAATACAAAAAATATTGAAAATTATTGTCTTTTATTTACATAGATTATTTATGCATAACATTCTATTGATATTCAGCAAACTAAATTTTGAGTTTGGAAAAAATTTTGGAATTCAGCTAACTGAATACAAAAAATATTTAAAATTATTAAATTTTATTTGGATAAATCATTAATGCATCCCATTCTATTGATATTCAGCCAGCCAAATTGTGGGTTTTAAAACAAAATTTTGGAATTCAGCTAACTGAGTACCAAAAATATTGAAAATTATTATATTTTATTTGCATAAATTATTAATGCATCACATTCTATTGATATTCAGCAACATAGATTTTGAGTTTGGAAAAAAGTTTTGAATTCATTTAGCTGACTACAAAAAATATTGAAATTTTTTTAATTTAATTTGCATAGCCCATTTATGCATCACATTATATTGATATTCAGCATGCTAAATTTTGAGTTTGGAAAAAAAATTTGGAATTCAGCTAGCTATTTTATTTGAATAGCTCATTTATGAACCACTTTCTACTGCAATTCAGCAAAAAAAAGATTGAGTTTGGGACAAGATTTTGGGATTCATCTAGCTGAGTACAAAAATATTGAAAGGTTTTGAACATTATTTGCATAGCTCAATTATGCATCGCATGCTATTGCAATTCAGCAAGTTAAATTTGGAGTTTGGAACAAAATATTGGAATTCGGCTAGCTGAATACCAATAATTATAAATTTTTACAATTTTTTTTTTAATGTTTTTATTGCATAGCAAGAGAAAGATATAAGTTGAATTTTACTCCGGTTAAAAAATATATGTACTTAGTTTTGAATCTATTTGGAACTATTTCGAGTTGTTTCAAACGGAAGGACAAGGTTGAAACATGTTCTATACAATGGGGCACAACTAAACCTTAAAAAATACATAGCATGAGTAGAATCTAGAGGGTTAATTGTTCTCTCACTCGAAAACGAGCAAGGCATACTATCTCTCTTATTCGAGTTGCATGGAAGAATAGAGTATACTCGATTTTATTTTTTAATCGCAGTCGTATATTTCGTGGTTCGTACTTTTCAGGTTTAAAGTTTCATTAATATATTCCATGTTACATGGGAGCCACCTTAATTAAATGCAATGTCATGTATGAGGATTGTCGTATGAATATGACTTCAATTAAGCACGTCTACATTCATACACATTTACTTGCTCTCATGTACATATGTATATATGAATGTGCTGAACGTTACCTCATTTGCTCGTTAGTCTCTAATAATTTTGGCTGCTTGCTCAAAATATATATTGTACAACAAAAATCCAACAATTACAGTCTTGAATACAATCATAGCCAGCTAACAAACCATAATCTTGCATTCATTCAAATCGAATAGCCTCCCCTAAAAGTCAAATACGCCATGTCTCGTAATATCATCATCATCAACACGGGGCTATGTTAAGGGTCTTTTATGAAGTTCTCTTGGCATAGTTCAGCCCTCCATTATTGGTGTGACTTGACTATGGCCTGGTGGTTTGTTCCAACAGTTTTGCTACATTTTGAATACATGTATAACCGTATGTGAGTGTGTGTGTTAATGTGCAAAATGTGAAAATGCAATTATAATCAACAACAATAACAAGGAAGAGAGGCATGACTACAGCAACAACAATCATTCTTCCTATGTGCCTTCCACACACTAAAAAGAAGGGTCGATGGAAAAATCTTTACAAATGTTCCAAGCATTGTTCCCATAATGAAATTAAAAAATCAGTTACTGTTGCCAATTGAACTTAATATTGTCGTTGTTGAATATTATATCATTAGAGGGCAACATTTCATAATTGTTACACAAACACAGGCATACAATACATAATGTAACAAGCCGAGATCTCTGTATGACTGTCCTCTTCTTTAGCCGTCAGCCAGGCATCTAGGGGTAATATATGGCAAGGAATACAACGACACCAGTTATCCAGAAATCCAAGCAATTGAATGGCCCTCTGGGAGATTCTTACAATTCTCTCACTTTGCTTGTCTATGGCCATAATTGGAAACATTTTTCTGTTGCACAGAGTACAGGCTGACAGATTGGAGAGGAAGGACAGACATGCCCATGAATGATGCTGCTGCTGATGATGGTAACAGTGAAAAAGAAAAGGACACGGTCACACAAATAAATGAAACAAAAAACGAGAGGGAGGGAATAGACCATGAAAATCTCAGTTCGAATTACAAACCTTTTTT
The DNA here is from genome assembly GCF_030504385.1 of Musca domestica. Lineage (NCBI taxonomy): Eukaryota > Metazoa > Arthropoda > Insecta > Diptera > Muscidae > Musca > Musca domestica. The sequence goes on along the minus strand of NW_026712115.1, from coordinate 17,729 downwards.
GCCAAATTCGCCATTCATGTCAAATGGGTTGCGTTGCTTTCCCTTTGGGCAACTTGTAACAATGCCATCAGGGTTTGGTTACTGGAAATTCTGAAGAAAATTGAAATATAACTGTACCCCATCTTGACTGTCTATCCGGTGTTCAATGCCGGTCTTGTTGACTTGTGGAATAGTGTCGTTTCTTGGTGAGTTATGTTTCTGCGATGGCATTATGGTTGATTTCTTAATAGGGATTACGGATTAAGGTGAGACGATGATCATAATCTCGATCATTAGGAAAAGGACTAACGGTAAAAAATATGATGACATGTATTATGGGCATTTGAAGGCATTTTCTTTTGTCTGATCTTTTAAGGAAGATATCGTATACGTTTCGTAATGGGAAAGAAAAGTCATTAGACACCGGACAATATTGATCCCGTAGAACTGAAGAGAAGAGGTTTGTATGAAAATCGATTTAGGGAATTGATTTTATCTAGACGCACCCATTCGATACATTCGATTGTCGGGTTTCTAAATATTAAACCTACTGGGAAAATCGAGAACATATTACACTCGAAATATATTTTTTATACATTATAGGAATTGTACTGCTTAACATATTTTGAGGAGATTATTAAAGTAGAGCTTAACATATGTATGGGCGTTTGAAAGTTTACATCGAAAAGTAACCTAAATAGTAATTATACCCTACAACACTATCTGTTGAGGGTATTATAAGTTTGATTGGGCCAAAAATTATGTAACACCACGAAATATTGGTTTCCCACATAGGAAAGTATATATGGATCTTCCTAGCTCGCCGAGATGAGTCGATCTAGCTATGTATGTCCGTCCGTCCGTCTGTCCGTCTGTCCATGTTAATTTGTAATCACTCTAGAGGTCGCAATTATGGCCCGATCTTCACGAAATTTAGAATGTAGGTGGGGCTTGGACCAGAATAGAACCCTATTGCTTTTGAAGATGATCGCCAAATGTTTAGGGGTTGAAATGGACCAAATACTGAAAAAATGTCGGATTTTGCAGTAGCTATACAGGTCGCAATTATAGACCAATCGACGCGAAATTTCGCATGTAGATAGAATTTAGTGCGGGGAAGAAGCCTACTAATTTGGGTGGTTATCGGATAATATTTAGCGGCTAAAATATTCCATATCATTTTCATCATCATGTTGAAAAAAAATCAAAATTATTCATTAAACCGTGAATATTTAAAATCCCGGCGAAATCACAAAGCCATAACAAGGTTACTTCTGACCTTTACCTTGATGTTAACATCCAACAAATCGGATATATAGTAAAATATGTGCGATATATATGTCTATCAAATGAGATATGCTTGAAAGATCTCTTATATGTCGAGAACGGCTGAACTGATTTCGACAGTTCTCATTAATTCAGAATGGCCTCTTGGCAGGAAAGAAAAAACGTCTAAAAAAATCGCACAAAAATATCTCTCTAAAGATGAAAATATTGATTTTGTAAAATTTTCTCAAATATTTTCAATTTTGTCATATTTTTGGCATATTTTCATTTTTAATTTAACCATTTGGTAATATTTCTACAGCTAACAAAACTAAGTAGTTAGGATAGCAGGATATCATATACAGATCTCATTTATGGGCCGATCCTTACGAAATTTTGCATGGGGATAAGATGAGGGTCAGAATAGAAGCCTACTCTTTTTGGAGATGATCGCCATGTATTTAGGGGTTGAAATGGACAAAAAAACTGCAAAATTGTCGGCAGGTCGTAATTATCGCCCGATCCTCACGCACATTTGAATGGGGGTTACCGCACATTGCAAAAGCCAAGCAGTTTTGGATGGCCATCCAAAAATATTCAATGTGTGAAGAAGTTTGCCAACTTTTGTAGACAAAATACGAAAATGTCCATTCCAGTGACTTTTTGGAGAATTCACAAATACAGGAAAGATGCACTTCTGACTATTTCGTTAACGCTGATTTCGTTGAAGAATATAGTCAAATGTCTGTATCTCATATAGATGCGTTTCAGTCAAAAACAAATAATAAATGTTAATCTTTTGCCACTTCTGAGAGGTTATAGGTCTTTGAGAAATATTGGTTCCAGATCTAGGAAGACCATTTAAGTGCAACATCTACCAATAAATTGGAAATGAGCAGATTAGTTTAAGTTGCTATTATTCGAAAATTAGAGAACGAAACCTGATGGTTTTCTTTTATTATTTGTCACAATATCTTGTGGAATTCTGTCGAGTATTTCGCCTATATAAACTGTATGGTTTATTATAGTGTTGTAGGGTATTCAACGGTCGGCCCCGCTCGACTGTAGCCTTTGCTTACTTGTTTTCATTATATCCAGGGTGAAATGAGAAAACTGCAACCAACTTCAGACTGCTGTCATTTCTAAGGCACTCGTCCGACATCTGTTATTCCAGTGACAGCTCATTATATTGTTTACAAGCGTACAAATGCATTTTGGTGAAAATTTTCCAGAAAAAAAGTTATTTGTGATGAAATTCAAGCGTGTTATTATGATTTCTTTATATTTAGCTGGAAAACCACTATTGGCTATCGTTAGAGCACTCCAGCATTTAAATGTGAATAAATCTTTTGTGTCCCGTACCATCGCTCGTTACCGGGTTACTGGTAGCGTTGCCCAACCTCAAGGAAGTGGACGGAAGAAAACAGCAACATCTGCAGAAATGGCGACTTGATCGAAACCCGCGTCGCAGTGGCTCGGGGTAAAGCAATTGAAAATGTACACCTTCGGTTGGCCACCAGAACTCAATCCATAACAGCAGATGGTCGCTCTCCGCTCGTATTAATCGACCTTGGCATCAGAATAAATGGCGAATATTATTTCGGAAACATTTTGGAGGGTGTATTAAAGCATTGGGCACGCAAACATTTTGGCCGCAGATCTTGGATATTCCAACAGAACTGAGCACCATCGCACTCAGCTCTCGCCACTCAAGAATGGTTACAAAATGAGGTTCCTTGCTTCATTTCCATCGCACAATGGCCACCGAAATTTCCGGATACCAATCCATTGGACTATTCTGTCTGGAGTATTTTGGAAAGCAAAGTTGGCAGTAAAAAATATCAAAGTGTCGATCACTTGAAGCAAGCGCTTCGCCGTGTGACGGTTTCATTAACCTATTGAAGCCCATAATTCGTGCCAAAGGTGACCAATTTGAACAAATCTAAACTTATTCTAAAATTTGATGATATTTCCGACATTTTTATACCCTCCACTAAAAAATAGTATGGAGGGTATATTAAGTTCGTCATTCCGTTTGTAACTCATCGAAATAATCATTTTAGACCCAACAAAGTATATATATTCTTGATCAGCGTAAAATTCTAAGACGATTTAGCCCTGTCCGTCCGTCTGTTGTAATCACGCTACAGTCTAAGCGAATAAAGATAGGAAGCTAAAATTTTCGAAAATGGGGTATATCGGTCCACGATATCGTATAGCCCCCATATAAAGGTACTCACGATATTCGGTATTTAGATAATGTTAGCCACATTTTTCAACGGAATTGTCTGAAAATCCACACAAGGAGTTCCTTGTGGGTACTTTATACCTCGACAGAGAATTATCTATATAGGTCCACGATATCGTATAGCCCTTATATAATGGTACCCCCGATATTCGGTATTTTGATGTTTTTAGCCGTTTTTAGCCATTCAACGGCATGGTCACAAGGGGTTTTTTGTACACAAGGGGTTCTTTGTGAGCACTGTACCCCCCGACAGAGAACTCTCTAAATAGGATAACTATAACGTATAGCCCCCAAATAACAGTACGCCCCGATATTCGGTATTTTGATGATTTTAGCCAAAATGTTATTCTCTGAAAATCCACACAAGGATTTCCTTGTGAGCACTTTAACCCCTGAAAGGTATTTGTCTATATAGGTGCACAATATCGTATATCCCCCATATAATGGTACCCCCCGATATTCGGGATTTTGATGATTTTAGCCACATTTCCCAATGGAATTATCTGAAAATTCACACAAGGAGTTCCTTGTGAGTACTTTACCCCCAGACATAGATTTGTCTATATAGGTCCACAATAGCGTATATCCCCCCATATATCGGCACCTTCCGATATTAGGCATTTTAAAGATTTTAACAGAATTTTCAATGGATTTTATTTTTTTGAATATTTTCTAATTCGTTCCAAATGGTGGAGGGTATTCAAAGTCCGGCCCGGCCGAACTTACTGCTTTTTTACTTGTTGGCTTTCATTCAACAAAATTTAAAAAAAAAAATTAAAAATTATGGCATTTGACTTTGTTGCAGTTCTTTTTAGTTCACCTTATATATATCCCAATATTACAAAATAGAATGTGAAAATGGGATATACCGGCTCACACCTTCTGGTACCTCCTCCACAAAGGTCAAAATTTTGAATAATAATAACTATTGTCACAACGAATCAATATTTTGAATGAAAAAAAAAAAAAAACAAGTAAGCAAAGGCTATAGTCGTGCGGGGCGACTATGTTATACCCTACAACACTACATATGTTAGAAGCCTCCTATATCCATATTGGAAGAAGAAGAAGACTTTTAAAAATTTGGATTTTGACTAGAGACATTTGTCCAACATCTATGCACTCCGTCGGGCTGTTAGTTGTTGTAGTCCATTTTACAGCTAAATATAATCCAATGGTCATCCGAAATGCTAGAATTCTTCCCTGTCCTTAACTCTTTTCACAGGCGCGTCGATTGGCTTCAATTGTGTGATCGGAAAAACATTTCTGTTTTTGGTTAATTTGAACCCCTAAATATTTTGAAATCATCTCCAAAAGCAAGAAGTCCCTCTGTATCTCCAAATTTAGACTCATCTATATTATTTGCTTGTCTACGATATTTGGCTATATTAGTCAACGAAATCAGCATAAAAAATCAAGAAGTTCGCCTTTTGTGTATTTCAGATATCTCCTGTAAGTAATGCTGGTATTTTTTTCACACAAAACTAGTGGTACATTATACCCGTTGTCCTAAACTCTAACTTTATGCGAGATTTCGTGTCCTTTGGTTTCTATTTGTGACCGAATAATAATAAAACATGTCAATATATATTTTGATGAACCGACGAAATCAGCATAAAAAATCAAGAAGTTCGCCTTTTGTGTATTTCAGATATCTCCTGTAAGTAATGCTGGTATTTTTTTCACACAAAACTAGTGGTACATTATACCCGCTGTCCTAAACTCTAACTTTATGCGAGATTTCGTGTCCTTTGGTTTCTATTTGTGTCCGAATAATAATAAAACATGTCAATATATATTTTGATGAACCGACTTTTTAAATTGTTCATTTGCATTCTTGAAATAATGCCATATAGTCCTGCAAAAAATTTAGCTTGTACCGAAATCATGACATCATGCCAATTTCAGTAGAATTTGGTCTATTTTTACGCCCTATGTTGTGTTAATATGTATTCAAAGCAATATTTGGAAATGTTGATTATTCTATAAGATCTCCTATATCCTGTATCTGTATCAACGAAATCAGCATCAATGTAATGGTCAGAGGTGCGTCTTTCATGTATATGTAATTTCTTTAATTTTGTTTTTGTTTTTCACACAAAATAGTGATACATTTCACCTCTCAAATATTTCCTATGACCATCCAGAATGCTTGGCTTCCACGCTATTCTAAACACTAAGCTCATAAAAAATTCGATATCTATTGGTCCTTAGTTGAGAACTGCAGGGCGACTGCAATAGACAATTTTTAGGTTTTAGGTTCATTTTAAACCTCAAATAGGCTTCTATTTTGATCCTAACCCCACTCCCATGCAAAATTTCTGGAATTTAGGTCGATAATTGCGACCTGAATGTAATAACCCCAATGAATGTAATCACATAGTGTTGTAAAGTGAAAAAAAAAAACGAAAATATATATTTCAATATTTTAAGTCAAATAGAAACAAGTAAAAAATAATATCGCTAAAATCGTCAAAGTACCCAAAATCGGGAGGTACCGTTATATGGGGGCTGTATGAAGACGTGGACCGGCACAGACAATTTTCTGTCATAGACTGTAGTATCCAGTATGAACTTCAAATACCAAATTAGAAACAATTCCTGTGAATAATGTCGCTAAAATCATCAAAATATCCAATATCGGAAGGTACCGTTATATGGGGGCTATATGAAGACGTGGAACTGCACAGACAATTTTCTATCATAGGTTGTAGTATCTATTACGAACTTCAAATACCAAATACCTACAGGTGAATAATGTCGCTTAAATCACCAAAATACCGAAAATAGGGATGTATCAATGTATGGGGGCTATACATGACCCATTTTCAATACCAAAAGTCCTGCAGACATAGTATACATTTGAGTAAAATTTTGTCAACCTACTTCATTTCGTTCGAAAGCTAGAATGATTTCCACAGATGGACAGACGCACGGACATCGCTAAATCGACATAGAATTTTATGCTGATCAAGAATGTATACGCTTTGTGCGGTCTAAAATGTATATTTTTCGAGGTGTTACAAACGGATGGACAAAGTTAATATACTATACATAATATAAAAATATTATGCTTTATAAAATATGACAAACAAATAAGCAAAGGCCATAATCGTGCAGGGCTGACCACGTGTGGTTTATTTCAACCCTGAATTTTTTTTTTCACCATCTCCAAGAAGGTTTATATTCTGACCTTAACCAATCTACATGCAATTTCGTGAGGATCGGGCATAATTTCGACCTGTAGCGTCCTATAGCGTTATTATAATTTAATATGGACAGACGGACAGATGGACACACTTAACTAGATCGACTCAGGTCGGCGAGATAGGAAGATCCATATGTAACATCCTGGGTCTTGGATCAATATTCCAATCACAATTATAATACCACCAACATCCACATATTTATACTCACGAACTGACGGACATGTACAAATCGGCTTAGAATGTGTTTTCATGCAGATTACTAAAAGTAATAATATATGTATATCTCGATTCCTTTTGCATGCTACAAACAAATGCACGGACACATAAGTTTTAGTCAAATTATTCAGTGTAAATTAATATCTCTTATATGAGAATATCAACATATAAACATGTGTATAAATGTTCATATTAAGTGGATAAATTCTTCGTAAATAAATAATGATTATTTAATTTCGAATATCATCTGCTATTCATTGTCATTATTCATGTGGTTGTCACAACGTTGTTGGGGGATAACATTGTTGCAAGGAAAAAATGTGTGTGTGCGTATATTAAGTCCATGAAACCTCATTAAAGCATGATGAGACCTCTTCCAAACAAGAGGTGTTATAAGATTAATTGTTTGTAATGCAACAAAAACTACACAACAGCTACAGCAACACCAACAACATTTGAATTTATAAATACCACTAAGCATGATTGTTGATTACGTCGAGTAGTCGATTATTTGATAGGGAGTTGCTTCATTTAGTAGTTGGTCCTCTTAATGTCCGCTTTGATAAGCCCGAACTTAATGATGTTTGAACAACGCGCCGAACAAATTGGAAAGGTGCCATTCACCAAACAGAACACAAAAATGAAACAGAGTGAGTGAGTCAAGTGACTCCATTAGCAATGCGGCCGACAATTGAACAATCCGAACGCGCCTACCTTCCTACCAGAAAAAAAAACAAACGTTGTGCATTGTAATGCTATTTATTAAAACCCGGATGGGCATTAAGACTAATCATTTAGAAATTTTCACAATGGGTTGGATAATGTACTGAATTTATTTTGCACTTGAATGTACACGCGTTTGGACAGAAAACTGCAGCAATATGTTTCAAGAGGAATTTTTGTTTAACACGAAACACTGTGTCATTTATAAAAAAGCTAAACAGAAAAACAAATATATTGAAGTTCATCAGTGGGTTTGAATACATAAAAATGGCCAAAGAAACGTTGACGTCTAGTGAAATGTCAAGCTAAGCGCCAAATGACGCCAAATATGTTGATACTAAAACTACGAAGGCTGGAAGTACCTCCACAATACAAATACAATGTATGAAAGAAAGTAGCATTTGATGACAGAGATGAAGTTAAACATATAGTACCAGTCACAACCATAGCCCCTCACCTCTACGTCATCATTACTATTATTGATGTGTTTGGGCACACGGACGTAGTTGTCTACCAACAAGTCTGTGTGAGCGTCCGTCACTTTTGAAAAATATTGCAAAGTATTTGTTACTTTCAGTGTCTACTTTGTTACTTCCAACATAATATACGGGCCTGTCGGTGTGTCGTCACTTGTGGCAACAACGTCACTCAGTCGTAGTATGATAATTATTGCAGACGTCTTAAAAGTTTTGTTGATATCACAGTTGACGTTTTACATCGAATAAACAAATTGCCATTAACGCCTCTAACAATGTTTTTATTTCTTTTGTTGCTGTTGTTGTTATTCACATGGTACTTGTCGAATGTGATGACATTAATACATTAGTTCTGGAATTATTTTTGCAAGAAGAAGTCCACCTGAATGCAACATCATTCGAGACGAACTAAGGTCTATTTATAGATGGCTAAATTACTAGAAGGTTGACTTTAAAAACGTCCAAAATTGTTTCTTTATAGTTGAAGATAGCACTTATAGACGACCGAAAGGGGTCTTCAGAAAGAAGCTAAAGGCAGGCCGGAAGGTAGTCTTGATATACGACTAGAATGCCCATGAAGACGAGCAAAATGCTGTCTTTATAGACGAGCAAAATGCAGTCTTTATAGACGAGCAGAAGGCTGTCTTTATAGACGAGCAAAAGGCTGTCTTTATAGACGAGCAGTAGACTGTCTTTATAGACGAGCAGAAGACTGTCTTTATAGACGAGCAGAAGGCTGTATTTATAGACGAGCAGAAGGCTGTCTTTAAAGACAAGCAGAAGACTGTCTTTATAGACGAGCAGAAGGCTGCCTTTATAGACAAGCAGAAGGCTGCCTTTATAGACGAGCAGAAGGCTGTCTTTATAGACGAGCAGAAGGCTGTCTTTATAGACGAGCAGAAGGCTGTCTTTATAGACGAGCAGAAGGCTGTCTTTATAGACGAGCAGAAGGCTGTCTTTATAGACGAGCAGAAGGCTGTCTTTATAGACGAGCAGAAGGCTGTCTTAATAGACGAGCAGAAGTCTGTCTTTATAGACTTTATAGACGAGCAGAAGACTGTCTTTATAGACGAGCAGAAGGCTGTCTTTATAGACGAGCAGAAGGCTGTCTTTATAGATGAGCAGAAGGCTGTCTTATAGACGAGCAGAAGGCTGTCTTTATAGACGAGCAGAAGGCTGTCTTTATAGACGAGCAGAAGGCTGTCTTTATAGACGAGCAGAAGGCTGTCTTTATAGACGAGCAGAAGGCTGTCTTTATAGACGAGCAGAAGGCTGTCTTTATAGACGAGCAGAAGGCTGTCTTATAGACGAGCAGAAGGCTGTCTTTATAGACGAGCAGAAGGCTGTCTTTATAGACGAGCAGAAGGCTGTCTTAATAGACGAGCAGAAGTCTGTCTTTATAGACTTTATAGACGAGCAGAAGACTGTCTTTATAGACGAGCAGAAGCTGTCTTATAGACGAGCAGAAGGCTGTCTTTATAGACGAGCAGAAGGCTGTCTTTATAGACGAGCAGAAGGCTGTCTTTATAGACGAGCAGAAGGCTGTCTTTATAGACGAGCAGAAGGCTGTCTTTATAGACGAGCAGAAGGCTGTCTTTATAGACGAGCAGAAGGCTGTCTTTATAGACGAGCAGAAGGCTGTCTTTATAGACGAGCAGAAGGCTGTCTTTATAGACGAGCAGAAGGCTGTCTTTATAGACTTTATAGACGAGCAGAAGACTGTCTTTATAGACGAACAGAAGGCTGTCTTTATAGATGAACAGAAGGCTGTCTTTATAGATGAACAGAAGGCTGTCTTTATAGACGAACAGAAGGCTGTCTTTATAGACGAACAGAAGGCTGTCTTTATAGACGAGCAGAAGGCTGTCTTTATAGACGATAGCCTAACCGACATTTTGTTCTGTATTAAAGGAATTCCAAATCAAATCCATGTAATTGCAGAATAATTCCTACATCCATTAAAATCTACATAAAAAGGTATCACAACATAACTGAAACTTTTAATTGCAGCTTAGCTAGGAATTTTGTTGTACATGCTTCCATTGAAATGCTATTAGACAGTGGAATTATTTTGAATTGCATAGCCGCCGTTGGATTGATTGATGGATGGCAAAACGGATGTTTGTTGTCACTCTAAATACCAAGACATAAAAGCATTGTTTATGAGAACAGTATATCAGTGGCAAAACACTTGATGTTCCGCCACTGGTTTGTCCTCATCGAAAAAAACACACAGAGAGAAGAGCATTCTACATTCAAGGGGCAGCAGCAAAAAATGATTTCTAACCTCAAACCGAGTGTTGACATAACTAAATGGCGGCGTCTAACGATTTTGCCTGCAAGGGAATTTAGGAAAATGTTATAGTTTTGCTGTTCACTCATGACCAATGATGAATAACATTTCGAGTGCATTTACTTTGATATGACATGTAATTACTGTTGTTAGATACCGGCAGCAGCAACAACACCACATAACATTTCAAATTCTTCTGTTTCGAGCTTTCATTTTTTTTGCATTTTCAAATTCTTGGTGTGTTTTTTTGTTTCTCTTCACCTGACTGACTGTCATTCGTGTTGGTTGGACATGAAATATATTCATTTGTTGTTGCCTGGTGTTTGGCGTGCATAATGGAACAACAAAATGCCGTTGGATGCCAAGGTGTCAATGATTAATCACATGTCAGTCCGAGCACTCATTCACTTGAACGCTTGCTCACTCACCGACTGCTGTTCACTTCATTATTACTTTTTCACATCTCGGCGAGAATTGCAAGCGAGTGAATAGCATTTACGGCTTAACATGAAACAAAAACAACAGCAGCAGCAACAAAGACGAATAAAAACACCCAAGTAAATCTAATTACGGTTCAACGCAATTTTTCAAGATATTTATCTAATTAATAGCGCTTGTCGGTGCCGCCAAATGGTGGCGTTGACGTTTTTCATAACCCACGACGGCAAAAAAGTGGAATGCCTACAAACTGATGAAGTTTTTTGTTCTCTGTTGGTGTGTTTGTCAAATATTGTCGTCATTGGTGCCCATGTCATTACTTAATGTCAGAAAAAAGCTGAAAATTTAGTTTGGCCCCAATATGCGATAAAGAGGCTCAATGAAAGTGTAACATGTAGGTCCACAATTTGTAATATCCCCTATATAACGGTAGCAATTATTCTATAGTATTTTTGGGAGTTTATTCATATCTTTCAACAAAATTTGCGTTCACCTCCTCTCTGGCAGAGAATTCTCCATATTAGCCCAGGTTTTCGTACAACTCTCATATATCGCAAGTTAATGACTGAATTAAAATTTAACGCTCGAATACTGTACATATTTATACCCTCCACCTTGGAAAGGATGGTATATTAACTTTGTCTTTCCGTTTGTAGCATTCCTAAATATTCGCCGTAGACCCCATAAAGTATATATAATCATAATCAGCATATGATTTCCCGATATTCGGTATTTTGATGATTTTTGCCACATTTTTTCACGGATTTATCTGAAAATTGGTATTTGTAGGTCATAATGGGTCCTCGTTCGGGTGGCGAAACATTGTATATATAGGTCCACGTTTTGATATAACTCCCATATAACGGTACCTCCCGATATTCGGTATTTTAATGATTTTTGCCACATTTCTTCGTGGATTTGTCTAAATTGGTATTTGTGGGTCCAAGCTCCTTTGGCGAAACATTGTATGTATGGGTCCACGTTTTTGTATAGGCACATTTTCCCATGAATATGTCTAAAAATTGGTATTTGTGGGTCATAATGGGTTCAAATGTTTCCTTTACTCTGAGGTGGAGAGTATTAAAAGTTCGCCCTGCCGAACTTAATGTTTTTTACTTGTTTTTTTTTTATTGTACACCAAACGTATAATAACACCCCAAGTAGTATGAAATTTTGCCCATACGGGCAGATTAGACCTGAAAATAAACAGGCCAAATTTTATGGAAATCGGTTCAGATATAGCTATAGCTACCGTATATATTGTTCATCCGATTTGCTGAATTAGTCCTGCACAATCGCAATATACACTCCGTAGTAACAATATTCGGGGAAATATATCAAATACAGCTCAGAAATACCTTTGCCAATTTTTATCGAGATCGCTTCAGATATGGATATATCTCCCATATATTTCTTTGTCCGATTTCAAGTTGATTGGTTTAGAAAATAGGAAATGTTGCTCCGCTTTAGGGTATAGTCAGTTATAGGGTCAGCAATCTAACGTTCTTTTTTCAATTGGTGTTTATTTCGTGAAAGGTAATTGATTTGAAAGATAATTCGTTTTATCCTTTCGCTGAACGTATATGGCTACATATACGCTTTTACAAAGCTGGGAATTATTGAGACAGCACTGAGAAATGGTGGTAATGTTTCAGAATGTGTGCGAAAGTTGCGTACGGATTTTGGAAGAAAAGAAACACCGTCAGTCCCGTATGCAAAAAAAGAAAGATACATTGAAACCCCGATGCACCTAGAACGATTCGCTGTTTGGTGCGGATTTTGACCAAGATGAGTGATTGGGTAATTTTTTTGAAAATGAGCAAGTGAAATTTTTTTCAGAATATTTCTCCTTTTTACACTTTCTGTCTGAATCGAAATTTTATTTTACTTTTATGCATCAAATCGAAAAAATGAACATTTGATAAAAAAAATTAAAAAAATAAATTTTTTACTACTGCTGCTGTGGCAATTAAGATTTCTTTTCGGTGGTTACTTATGGTGAAATTTGATGAAGAATAATTCTATTATCATTTTGTGGAATGGAAGTGGACCTTATATTCAAACCCGATTATTTTATTTTTGAAGGTTTCTTCACCACGTTTTTGCTTGTTTACTCTACTGGATTTTTTTTTGTTATTAGTCGTTGTGTTGCACATAAACTGAAGTCTTTTTATTACTTCTCTTTGATCGTATTGGATTTTTCAATGTATCCTGTTTGTTTAAGTCATAATAAAAATATGTTAATTATTTGTTAAAACAATGAAACAAATTCAAATCAAGCATAAATTAACTCAAATATTTACTTGGCTAACAAAGAGCTCCATCTGCTTGAATGTTATTTATGAATTTTCATAACTTTGGCTTATTGGTTTTGTTTCCTGACTAATTGCCAAAACGGCCTAAATATTTAATATTCTTAGCTGCTCCTTACACCCCCAGCACATTGAGATGTCTAACAACCTGCCATTGCTCTCAACATGCCTACGCCCCCTTAATATTGTCCTGATGTTAAAATGATTACTTTTGTGCTTGATTAAATTTTATTTCATTTGTTTATTTTATTATTTTGCATTTATTATTCATATTTGACAATATATTTTCCTCAACTCACACCCCAACTACATTTCAGGCAACTTATTTATATTTCAATTCAACACATCTCAATGAATGTTTCGGAAAAAAACTAACAGCTGTCTGTGCCGGTTGTGGTGTCCTCTGACGGTTGGTTTCATTGTCTTTTACGTGGCTTTGGAGAGGTGGGAGAATCAGCACAACTGTTTCATTTATTTACATTTCTATATTGTCATGCCAGTTTCAGTAAAAGAACAACAACAGCAGGAGAAAAAGAACCAAATCAAACCTTTGTTAATTTATTCATATTTGTCACCCAATTGCACGCAGTAAACAAGAGCAGCACAACCACATCGTCATCATCATCATCGTCATAGTAATAATAATAAATCTGATGCTAAGACGGCCAGCATGAAGTTTCACACTCACGCCAGGACTCACGCAATTTATGAATTCATAGACCGGGGTAGGGGGCAGAGTTATGGTACACATGTTAGGAATTCATCATTCTCATCAACCATCATCCCAATCTACAGCCATAGAGCACACCAGTTGAAAACATTGACATCTATTTGTCTGTTCATCCATCCATCCGTCCGTCCGTCTATCCATCCACAAGTAAATACATTCAATCAACCGGAATGTATTTGTCAATGTTTACCAACAATAATCACACACATCAATTGTTGTAATAACGGCAGCAACAACAACAATGAAAATGACAACATCTCTGGCAATAAGAGTAATGAAAACAACAATAACAAAATATGTAATAAAGTATAATTTTATAATTTATGCTTTATTAAATAAACAAAGAAAATGTCGACCAAATAGCAAACATTGCATTTCATTTAATTCATTTGAGTTTCCCAGTAATAGGATTATGAGGAAGGCACATCACCGGCTTAGGACAGCTGGATCTGCTGGATCGTAGATTATAACTATTATCACCCTTTCCATTTCACAAAAAGGAATAGTTTTAAAAAAATATGCACTGATATTTAGCTTTAAATTTGCCTCTATAGGATTTAATTTGTCTCCATATTTAACCACACGGCGTGGAATTATTTGGGTATTTACTAACTTCACTATAAATGCAGCGTTTGGCAAGCTTTTTTATTATACCCTACACTACACAGTGGTCAGGATATTATGTGTTTATTTATAACATGGAGAAGGGAACGACATAGGCTAATAGTTACTTTTGAAGTTCCACGAAGAATCACTCGGTCTATCCAGGTATTTTTGTGAAAAAAATTACAGGTCCCATTTATTGCCTGATCGAGATAAAATTTTGAGCAAATCATTTAATTTGGAAATAATCGGTTAATATTTAGATGGTACTTCTATATATATCTTTGACCGATTTTTCTTTTATTGTGCAATATTAGTCCAAATAGAATGGAATTTGGCTCATGCGACCAAATTGAGCCCAGAAGCAATTATTTCAGATATTGTTATGGTTATGGATTATGGTTATGGATTAGTTATATATATTGTTCATCTGATTTGTTATTTTTGGCTCTCACAGTAGTAATAGAATGTAATTGGCGAATTCTATCGATATAGGTTCAGATTTAGATATAGCTCCCATACACATATATCTTCATCAGATTTCACGTTTATTGTGCCCCAAAAGTGTAATATCAAATTCAGCCTAAAAGTACATCAGCTTAGAAGTGAAAATCGGTTAAAATATTATGTTTCATCATATATATGTTTCATTCGATTTGGTCTTTAAGTCCCTTACTTTCGTAATATGTACTCTACAATAACGATATTTGGCACCAGATATCAGATATAGCTTAGAACTACCTTTGCCAAATTTTATCAAGATTTGGATATATCTACCACACACATCTTCACCAGATTTCACATTCATTTTGTAAAAATGGAATAGAATTTGGGGATTTTGAGTTACCGAATTTACCATTGCAATTTTATATGCCATTTGACATTAAAAAAAATATGAATGAAATGTCTAAATTAGAGTTGACAGCACTGATGCTATCGGTAGGACTTAGTGACTAATTGATTTTGGTCGCGGCTTTGCGAAAAAATTCGTTAACTACCGAAGTTATAAGTATTTTGATTTTAAACGATTTATGTCGGTAACTCGAGAAATGAGTTAGAGAATCACACCACAGATATGGCTATAGCTCCGATATATATTTTTCAATATAAGACTACTCAAAGTGGAGAGACACAAATGTTACCTCAAATTTAATGGAAATCGATTCAGATACACCAAATATTAGTTCCTTTCCATTTCAAATTATCATGATGTACTTCACATAAATTCCCTAAAAATCTATTTGTTGGGAATAGCTCTACCAAATATGCATAGCTGGTCTGATTTTCACAATTCTCAATAATTCGGAATGATCTCTTGCCAGAAAAGGATAAAATCTAAGAAAATCGTTAAAAAATATGACAATAAAAAGTGAATATTTGTTGTTACATTTTTAAATGTTTGTTTTCATCGCATGTGATTTTTTCAAATTGACTTTGAATTGTACTGCTTGTAAATATTTATAACACTCTTCAACACTATGTATTGAGGGTATTATATACAAGTCACAATTCTCGTTTTGAATATTGGTAGGCATAGGGTCAAAACTGTATGAGGAGAGAATTAAGGACAGGGTAGAAGTCTAGCATTTTGGATGACCATTAGACTTTCCTGTGAAATTGTTTTCTATGCCTATCAACACGACAGAGAGCATATATAAGGCAGGATCCCCCGGTAAAAAAAAAACACAAACGTAACATTTGTGCGGGGCTGAAGGGCATTAATTCAAGAACGAAATCTGACAAAACGGATTTGGACCTAAGGGGTTTCCAACATATTATAGTGTTGTAGGGTATCACATGGTCGGCCCGCACGTCTTTAGTCTTTGCTTAATTGTTTTGATTTATGTCATTATCACAAAAAATATTTAGTAATATATGCGAATACTACAAAAATATGTAATGTGGATTTTTTGGAGGGAGCTATTTTATTTAAGTGAATAATTCTTTCGAAACTAAGAAGAAGAAAAAACAAAACAACACATCTACACACTAAGGAAGATTTTAATTTTTCAAATTCTTCACTTTTGAATTTATTTTTCTTGTGTCCTAAAGGAATACATAATATTAATAATATCCCAGACTCATCAAAACTTGAGAACAGAGAGTTTGTTGCACTTATGACAAAGATGTTGTTGCGGGTTGTGGTGTTGTTGGTTGATTGATGCCAATGCGCCGGCGTTAATGAAACTGCCAAATAGCAATAACAAGGAGACAATTGTATCAGACAGTCTGTCTAAATGTGTCTTGTCAAGGTTTTTTATTTTATTCTCTGCTTAAAATTTCATAAAAGCCATACCGCCGGGGCTTTGTTCCAAAGGAGGAGTTTTTTTCTGTGAATCAATGAGATATGAAATAAATAAAGAAATATCACGAGATCATTCAAATATTTTTGAGACCTTATGCATTGCCATGAGAATCCATCAGGATAGTGTGTTTGTGAATATTTTGCTTTGAATAATAATAAAATAAATTAAATTTTCTAAATTGTCGTTTCATTTGTTTCCCATAATTTCAATTGTTTTATTCTAATTAAAAATGATATAATTTGGAAAGTTAAATTTTAATTTAGTTAGAACGAATTGATATAGCGGTTTTAGATCCTACGTATCTTTAAACGAAATCTGATTCAGGACATTTGGATCACTGGATGGTGAGCACGATGACTTTCGTAAGAAGTCCGTACTGGAACGTAATAATATATTTACACACTTCTTGTACAAAATAAAAAATGTTTAAAAATTGTGCAAAAATAAATATTTGGCATATCGCAGTATTTATATAAGACTTAGATCAGGTGCGAAAATTGCCATTATTGCTCTATCCAATAGAGGTATAACAAAAATCCAATAAATCCGGGTTTCCATTTTCTGTTTGTTTTACCGAACAACTCCTTAATATCAAATAACATAAATTGAAACATTTCCAAGAATCCAATTTATACGTTTCTCGCAATCTAGTTTCCAGTTCAAATCATTTTCTTTCAATAACTTCCTTAGCCACCTTTACCGTTTAATATTTCCTTAATGGTAAACCTCATGTTTCTTCCCCCTTTTTTTCAATTCTTTCAGATGATCCTTATCTCTTGCCAGATGAAACGAAACGAGGAAGTTGGTTGGCTGCACCAACACCAAATGAACCAAGTAAACTAACAAAGTAAAACTATCTGAACGTAATTCGATATCCGTTTAATATGCTCGGCAACCACTCAAACTAACTGACAAATAGATATATTGACT